>NC_089506.1:33321296-34707962 GCF_036850995.1 Saccopteryx leptura
GCGAGGGGAGTAAAGAGGGACAAATATACAGTGATGGGCAATGATTTGACTTTGAGTGATGGGCGCACAACACCATCAACAGTTCAAGTGCTATAGAGATGTTTTCCTGAAACCTATGTGCTCTTACTGATCAGTGTCACCTTATTAAATTTAATGTCTAAATAAAATTTTAAAAAGATAAAAGAGAAATCTGGTTTTCTTATTTCTAACTTATATAAATATTATTCTTCTATAAATATAGCTAATAGTTTGTAAAGCATACTGGTTGATTATTGGAATTAAGCCACTTAATTGATGCCTTTTCTATTAGGAGTTTTTGTATTTTTACCTTTTTTTTTTTTTTTTGTATTTTTCTGAAGTTGGATACGAGGAGGCAGTCAGACAGACTCCCGCATGCACCCGACCAGATCCACCTGGCATGCCCACCAGGGGGCGATGCTCTGCCCATCTGGGGCGTTGCTCTGTTGCAACCAGAGCCATTCTAGCGCCTGAGGCAGAGGCCACAGAGCCATCCTCAGCACCCGGGCCAACTTTGCCCCAATGGAGCCTCGGCTGCGGGAGGGGAAGAGAGAGACAGAGAGGAAGGAGAAGGGGACGGGTGGAGAAGCAGATGGGTGCCCTGTGTGCCCTGGCTGGGAATCAAACCTGGGACTCCTGCACGCCAGGCCAATGCTCTACCACTGAGACAACCAGCCAGGGCCTATTTTTACTTTTTTTAAAAGCATCTACTTGCTCTGGCCGCTTGGCTCAGTGGTAGAGCATCGGCCTGGCATGCTGGAGTCCCCGGTTCAATTCCCGGTCAGGGCACACAGGAGAAGTGCCCATCTGCTTCTCCACCCCTCCCCCTCTCCTTCCTCTCTGTCTCTCTCTTCCCCTCCCACAGCAGAGGCTCCATTGGGGCAAAGTTGGCCCGGGCGCTGGGGATGGCTCCGTGGCCTCTGCCTCAGGCGCTAGAGTGGCTCTGGTCTCAACAGAGCAACGCCCCGGATGGGCAGAGCATCGCCCCCTGGTGGATGTGCCAGGTAGATCCTAGTCGGGTGCATGCGGGAATCTGTCTGCCTCCCCGTTTTCAACTTCAGAAAAATACAAAAGAAAAAAGCCAAAAAAAAAAATCTTAAAAATATTTTATTTATTGATTTTTTTAGAGAGAGAAAGGCAAGGGAGAAGAGTAGGAAGCAACTCAGTTGATTCTCACTTGTGCCTTGACCCAGCAAGCCTGAGGTCTCAAACCGGCGCTCTCAGCATTCCAGGTCAATGCTTTATCCACTGTGCCACTACAGGTCAGGCGGTATTTTTACTTTTTAACAAAGGGCATTTTCAATTTCAAAAGACCTGTACCTTTTTTATTCTATTAAAATAACCTTGAGGTTAGTGTTGCTAAAAGTATATTTAATGTTTAACCTTAAGTTTCTTCTAGACAACCGTCTCTAGGAAGAGGTGGCCTTTCCTGACATACTAATAAATCCTCTTACTATTTTGCAACATAGATGATTTCACTTTGTTCATTATTCATGAGTTGTTCATTTACTTACGGGATTTTAAACAGCTTTTGGGGTGTATAGTTCTGGTTAATTCTCTATGCCAAAGATGTAACTTTTACAATTACTCTTTTGTTTTCCTTTAGCATTTAAAAAAAAATCCCCAGTGTTTCTTCACGTCTGTGAGTAAACATAAACATATTAGGAAATGTTAAACACAGTTTAACTGGATTTATGAAAGGATTAGGGTGAGTTCAGAGTAATCACGTATTCTCCAAGCCTTCCCTAAGTAAATTGGGGGCTTGGCTTGAGTTACGATTAGATTCATCTAAGTGTACCTTTCAGTCTGCTTAATGTGTTCCGACTCATCTCCTCTCTAAGTTCCAATAAAATCCATTTTATTGTGAGTTACAGATTTTTCATTGATGATACAGAGAGAGAGAGGTGGTGTGTGAGCGTCTGACGCCACACTGTCTTCTAAGCAGATGTACCACTTTGCATTCCTACCAGCAATGAGGGAGAGATTTCCTGTTGCTCCACATCTTTGCCACCACCTGGTGTTGTCAGTGTTTTGGATTTGGGCCATTTAGAAAGTGTGTAGTAGCATCTCATTGTTGTTTTAATTTTCAATTCATTAATGACAAGATGTGGAGCATCTTTTTATATGCTTATTTGTATCTGTGTATCTTCTTTTTAAGTAGGTTTTATTAATTCCAATTAGTATTATTATTATAGCTAGTAGGTCAAAAGTTGAAAAACCAACTATTTTTAGATTATTATTATTATTATTTTTTTTAGAGAGAGAGAGGGGCAGGCAGGAACAGACAGATAGGAAGGAAGAGAGATGAGAAGCATCAATTCTTCACTGCAGTTCTTTAGTTGTTCATTGATTGCTTTCTTATATGTGCCTTTGACCAGAGGGCTCCAGCAGAGCAAGTGACCCCTTGCTCAAGCCAGTGACCTTAGACTCAAGCCAGCAACCAAAGGGTCATATCTATGATCCCCTGCTCAAGCTGTTAAGCCTGCACTCAAGCCAGGCACCTCGGGGTTTTGCACCTGGGTCCTCAGTATCCCAGGCCTACGCTCTATCCACTGCGCCACCGCCTGGTCAGGCAGAATATAATTTTTGAGATTGCCATAATTAGTGTTGTCTGGACTCATTAACAGAGGTTAGGGTTTAAGTGTTTTGTTTTATTTTCTCTAGGAGATGTTAAATTCAGATTAGTATAAACAAAACCTGTTCTTAACCTTGTCCTGGAACAAGGTAAGGAGGTAAGGCTGTTATAGGGGAAGACTTCTACTGCAGAAGGCAGCATGACCAGAGGTCAAACTGGGCCTAGTGATCCTAAAAGAAGTAGCCAAGTAGGGTTGATAATAAAAATTAGTTAAAAACTCATGAAGTAGCCTGACCAGGCGGTGGCGCAGTGGATAGAGCATCGGACTGGGATGCAGAGGACCCGGGTTTGAGACCCCGAGGTCATCGGCTTGAGCACGGGCTCATCTGGTTTGAGCAAAAAGCCCACCAGCTTGAACCCAAGGTCGCTGGCTCCAGCAAGGGGTTACTCGGTCTGCTGAAGGCCCGCAGTCAAGGCACATATGAGAAAGCAATCAATGAACAACTTAGGTGTTGCAACACGCAGTGAAAAACTAATGATTGATGCTTCTCATCTCTCTCCATTCCTGTCTGTCTGTCCCTGTCTGTCCCTCTCTCTGACTCACTCTCTATCTCTGTAAAAAATAAATAAATTAAAAAAAACACACTCATGAAGTAGAGTTAATTCTAAATTCTTCAATACCTGATTCAAACCTGACTTTTGCAACCCAATTAATACAGAACTGCTTGTAGGGATGCTTGCTTGCATCTGTTTGACTATGTCACTCATCAATTAATAGCATGACATGACTTCTATGTTTTATTACCCAATAAAAAATTTGAAAAAATTTTTTAAAATATTTTATTTAGAGAGAGGAGAGAGAGAGAAAGGCAGGGGAGAGGAGCAGGAAGCATCAACTCATAGTTGCTTCTCATATGTGCCTTGACCAGGCAAGCCCAGAGTTTTGAACCAGTGACTTCAGCATTCCAGGTCAATGGTTTATCCACTGTGCCACCACAGGTTAGGCAAAGTTTGAAAATATTGTTAGGAGTATTTTGATACAGTGATCATAAATAAAGGCAAAATTTTAAAGTAATTAATATTTTTATAAATATGTACTCATTTTTGCAATTTTCAGAACTAGCCATGTTATGAAAAGGGCAGTAGAAATAAAGATTACTGAAATATAATCAAATTTAACATATTTCATTAGCCTAAATATTTATTACTATTATTATTATTATATTAACTATTGCTCAATGCAGGTATGAAATGCTAGTCATTAGATCTGCATTAGTATTGATAAATGTAAGAGTATGGACAAGACTGGTTATGTAGAATATCTTAAAATTATGTGAATTTAAAAAAAAAATATTTTTATTTATTCATTTTTAGAGAAGAGAGACAGAGAGAGATAGAAGGGGTGGAGGACCAGGAAGCATCAACTCCCAGGGTTTTGAACTTGCGACCTCATTGTTCGAGGTCGACGCTTTACCCACTGTGCCACCACAGGTCAGGCCTATGTGAATACTGATATGACTTGTATGAATGTATGGATAGTATAGGGGGAAAATGACCATATCTATTACTGTCAAAGTATTCACTATATTATCACTCTTTAATTTGGAATATTACCAAGTTTTTGGCTCCTAAAAATAAAAAAATAACTATCATTCTTAAAAATATTTAAAAAGCCTGACCAGGCGGTGGCGTAGTGGATAGAGCGACAGACTGGGACACAGAGGACCCAGGTTCAAACACCCAAGGTCACTGGCTTGAGCAGGGACTCATCTGGTTTGAGCAAGGCTCACCAGCTTGAGCCCAAGGTTGCTGGCTTGAGCAAGGGGTCACTCAGTATGCTGTAGCCACCTCCTCCCGTGACAAGGCACATATGAGAAAGCAATCAATGAGCAACTAAGGTCCTGCAATGAAGAATTGATACTTCTCATCTCTCTCCCTTTCTGTCTATCCCTATCTGTCCTTCTCTCTGTCTCTGTCATTATATATATATATGAAGTTATGTAAAGTAATAAAAATTAGAGAAGCTTAGAATCATTCTTAGTAAATAAGAAGTAATGAGCTTCTCTAAATAGGATCACAGTACAATTTAATTTAAACTGTATTTACAGCATTTGAAGCCAAGGATGATTTTAGAGTTAAGCTACAGGAGTAAAAGAGAGATTACATGTAAATTTATATAAATATATTTATACATAAAAGATAGCTTAGTGCAATTAAAATGGTATATACATATGCTACATGCTATTATAATAACTATATAATCAGAAAGATATGTAATTACTAATTTGGACTTCTCAGTAAAACAGTAATGCTCGATTAAAATAAAAAAGCATTAGTTATATGTTTATTCCAATTAGATAAAAAAGAAGAAAAAAAGCTAGGTTTTTAAAATTAGTTAATAGTAATGTTCCCACTCCTCATGCAAATTGATAGTACTATTATGAATTTCCTTATATTTGAATCACCAAATAAATAATAAAGAAGTGAAACCATGAGAGATTAGAATAGTTTTCGCCCCTAATAACCTTCAAATGCTTGATTAGTGCTGCTGTAACCATTGCTGATGAAGAAGCCATTTATTATGTTTTTTTAGTCTTGTCATAAAAATATCATTTACAGGCAGTAGTAAAAATAGATCAATTCTTCGCTTTCAGGAAGATGGAACAGATGTGCTTTTTCCTATTCCTTTTGCACTGAGCTTTTTCCTATTCCTCTTTCTGGACACTATACATAAAACAAACCTAAGAAGACAGAGTGACTATGGACCCTGAGACCCAAGAAACTACATGGTGGTGAGCTCCCTGGGGTTTCTTGTAGACTCATATATTCCAGACGTGAGCCACCTAGAAATGCTGATGGGTGCAGACCAAAAAGAAAAAAGAAAAAAAGAAAGAAAAGAAAAAAACCCTCAAGAAAAGCCTGTTTTGTTTTTTTTGGTGGGCCATCATCTTTAATTCTAGCTTGCACATGGCGGGCAAGTAAAAACACACACTGGGCTCCAAAACCCACTCACATTCAGTGCTCACAAAGCTACTGACTTATCCGAGTTTCCTAGAATCAAAGGTTTCTAGCTCACCAGTCTCATTCATCTCTGTTCCCCATCTCCTTCCTTCTCCCTGCACAAACTCTGCACAAACTGGTTTCTCACTCAGCACTCTGCCGTCTTGGCTGCTTCTCCACGTGGCCTTTCTCTGCTCTCCTCTCTGCTCTCCTCTCTGCTCTCTCCTCTAATGATAATCTCAGGAACCAAGAGAGCAAAGCCTGCTTTTTTAAGGCAAAGGACCAGGGAAGTGGCAACCTAGCAGGAGGGAAACCTCTGGACAAACATCACAGGAAAACTGTGGCCCCACACCACAAACAGCAAAGGCCTGAGGACAGCCTAGAACAGGGGTCCCCAAACTACGGCCCATGGGCCGCATGCGGCCCCCTGAGGCCATTTATCTGGCCCCTGCCGTGCTTCCAGAAGGAGCACCTCTTTCATTGGTGGTCAGTGAGAGGAGCATAGTTCCCATTGAAATACTGGTCAGTTTGTTGATTTAAATTTACTTGTTCTTTATTTTAAATATTGTATTTGTTCCCGTTTTGATTTTTTACTTTAAATAAGATATGTGCAGTGTGCATAGGGATTTGTTCATAGTTTTTTTTATAGTCCGGCCCTCCAACGGTCGGAATGAACTGGCCCCCTGTGTAAAAAGTTTGGGGACCCCTGTCCTAGATAGATTATTGCCCCCCTCAGCCCCCGCTGCTGGAATGAGATGTTAAGTACACTTAGTGTGGTGATTATTTCTTTTCTTTTTTCTTGTTAAGATTTTACTTATTGATTTTAGAGAGAGGGGAGAAAGGAAGTGGGGGAGGAGCAGGAACTCATAGTAGCTGCTTCTTGAGTGTGCCTAGACTGGGCAAGCCTGGGGTTTTGAACCGGCAACCTCAGCATTCCAGGTGGATGGTTTATCCACTGCGCCATCACAGGTCAGGCCAACTGATACAGTTTTATATGCCAATGATATCTCAATTTAAAATAATGCAAGGGATAGAGGAACATGCTTAACGATCCAAGGAGTCAATTAGTCAAATCCATAAAAAAAGGAAAATCTATATCTATTCAAATGACCAGTTTTATTCAGTAAATATATACATAACCTGGGAAAAATGATGGAAATAGGAAACACTATAAATTTTAAAACAATTGAAGATATCTACCACTTAGATGCAATATATGAAACATTTGGATCTTGTTTCAAACAAATTAACTGTAAAAAATAATTTCAGGGACAATTGGGCAATATTGAACACAGATTAGGTTTTAGGAAATATTAAGAAATTGTTAGAGGGGAGGGAGGAAGATATATTCGGGGGAACACTTGTACCTATGTAAACACAACAAATTAAAATCAATAAAAAAAAGAAATTGTTAGTTTTGTTATAATGGTATTGCAATTACTTTTTTTTTCATCCCACAATAAGCCATAACTTTATTAATTATAGAAACAGTACAAATTTCAAACCAAGCTATAATAACTCTTTTGAAACACCAAAAAAGAGGTCCTCCTTTTAAGATGGTTACGTTGTTAATTCCATAATTGTCGGGAGCCGATCAACAACTGCTGGCTGACAAGGTCACAGCAGGAGAAGACCCACAACTGCTGGCTGACAAGGTCACAGCAGAAGAAAATCAAAAACTGCTGATTGACAAAGTCACAGCAGAGAAGACCAACGGCTGCTGGTTGACAAAGTCACCGCAGTGAAGACCAATGGCTGCGGGTTGACAAAGTCACCGCAAAGGAAAGGCACAACGATACTTCCCCCTTTGACTTTTTGAATTAATCTGGCCTTATATCCCCCCTTTTCTGGGTGTGTGCTATTATTTATGGCACAGGGATAATAGTACCATGCTTTCCCTGTAGATTTGTAGTAATTTCTTTGGAAATGGGACAGAAGGTGTAAGTTCCACAGAAAAGCCTGTAAGCCCCTTGAACTGGGCTCATAAATATAAGAGGCTGGCTATGATATCCCTCGTAAAGGGTTAAGTTTGTAGGAGAATTTCTTCTTAATCATGTTAGAAAGAATAGATTGTGACTTGTGAATGGGTAGGAGGCAGTGGCTGTGCACAAAGCACCTTTCGGCCTTCACTTAATTCATCATTTTTCCTCCCTAGCCTTTTCATGTGATAGAGTAGAGAAACTTTCCTTTCTTCTTGCTTACCTGACCTGCAGATAGTGGAACACTCTAAGAAGAATATAGTTAGAACTTAACTAGTGTGTGAATATAGTAAATAAATAAAATTTGACTAGACAATAGAATCTTAGGTAAGGTGTTATGGAATGGCCTGTTGCGTGGCCTGGGATGGGAATGCAGTCAGCAAGAAAAGGATGTTTTGCTAAGAGAATTGTTTTATGACTGAAGGCAGTTACTGGGCTTTCTCAGTGAGACATTCTCATGAGATTTATATACTTTCCCAAGGTTTTTCGTTCAGATAATAAAGAGGAATATGGAAGAATCCATAGAAGCAATAGCAATTAATGCCTTCTGATATTATGTTGCTACTAAGCTATTTTGCAGGTGCACTCTATATATCTTTAAGCAAAAGTTACTCTTGATGTTATGACAATTTCTTAATAAGCAAGCCTTTTGAAGTCTTGTGAGAAAAATTAGGACACTGCATGAACTCAAGGCCATTTGCCTGAGCAAGCGGTGGGCCTTTGCTAGTCCTTAATGATTTCGTCTGCTAATCTCTCTCTGTGCCCTTGACTCACAACAACAGTAAAGTAGAGTTATTAATTAGTACTAATCTTTTAGAAGTTTGTACCAATATTGTTATTGCTATTGTATAACTGTACTTTGAATAACTTACCACCTGATTTATAGTTTATAGATATGAATTAACTGTTATCTGGAAACATGTAACCATAGTGAAACAAAATACCATGTGATTGTAACTTAGTGTGTGTGCATAAAAAGAAAGCTAGACCAGCATTTGGCAGAGATGCCTGGCAGTAAATGCTAACTAGAGAATAAAGAGAAAGAAAAGAATTCGGCTCTCTCACTCGATTTTCGCCAATGCCGTCTCCTCCTGTGGGACGCCTGGATCCCCCCCCGGGGCTGGACCCCGGCACATAATAGCATTTACAATATCATTACTGTTGTTCTTCAGGGTTTGAACTGCCTTTGCTCTTGACACATTTGCTTGTGACATGACCAATTCTATATCCTTAACTTCCACACATGTTTCGTAAACCTCTTCCTCTTCACTCTACTCTTGTAGAGTTGGAGTCTGTGTGTTTTCTTGAATGTTTGAGACAGCTTCACCTTGAACTTTGAATTTCTCAGCAGCTGCTAGCTGTGCTTGCTGAGATAAATCCTCAATCTTGGCTTCTCCAAAAACTATGTAGGTATCTGAAGCTGGGCTCTTGTAGACATCTGGTTTTGTGATGACAAAGAGGATATTCTTAGATTTCCAGATAGTGACCCTAGTCACCCCTGTAACCTAAGACCTAGTTTGGACATAGCCTTCCGTGCCTTCTTTTCACTCCGGCTTTGTTTCACTTTACTGACTGATTCTTCATCAATTTCAGCTGCTGCCGCCAGCTGGACTTGCTGTGTGGTTGCCTGTGTGGAATCTTTTCTTCGAACTCTGATACTGATTCATCACTGTCAGATTCTGTTCAGATCCTGTCTCAGCCTGGGGCTGTGGCAACTCCTGCTCTGTAGCAGGGACGGTTTCTGTGGCTTCACTGGGCATTTTGTGCGAGGCACCTGCAATTACTTTTTTAGGGCTTTATCTGTAGAGACATGTTCTGATATATTTATGAGTGAAATTATATTATATCCAAATTTTGGATTTGCTTTAAAATAATCCAGCCTGACCTGTGGTGGCGCAGTGGATAAAGCGTCAACCTGGAAATGCTGAGGTTGCCGGTTCAAAACCCTGGGCTTGCCTGGTCAAGGCACATATGGGAGTTGATGCTTCCTGCTCCTCCCCCCTTCTCTCTCTCTCTCTCCCTCTCTATAATGAATAAATTAAAAAAAAAATAATCCAGCTTTTTTTTTTTTTTAAAAGAGGGGGGTAGGCAGTAGATGAGAGAAAAATGACCAGGAGTTGATAGTGCTGAAGTTGTGTGACAAGTGCATGTACATACGTTGTATTGTTTTCTCTTCTTTTGTGTATATTTAAAAAAAAGTAAAACACTTAAAAAAAAAAGGCTGAAAAAGAAATCTGGATTTCTATTTTCTTGGCTGTAATGAAGTAGCCTTCTTCCCCCTACCTTCCCCTCCAGGAGTGGTATCAGAGGCAGCAGGATAAAACAAGGCTTGAAAAAGACCCAGAGCCTGACCAGGTGATGGTGCAGTGGATAGTGTTGGACTGGGATGAGGAGGACCCAGGTTGGAAACCCTGAGATTGCTGGCTTGAGTGTGGGCTCATCCAGCTTGAGCGTGGGGTTGCTGGCTTGAGTGTGGAATCATAGACATTACCCCCATGGTCACTGGCTTGAGCCCAAGGTTGCGGGTTTGAGCAAGGGGTCACTTGCTCTGCTGTAGCCCCCCAGTCAAGGCACATATGAGAACGTAATCAATGAACAACTAAGGAGCCGCAATGAAGAACTGATGGTTCTTATCTCTTTCCCTTCTTCCCTATATGTCCCTCTCTCCGTCACTGTCACAGTCACAAGAAAAAAAACCCAAAACAAAACACACACACACACAAAAACCCCAGAGCCTCCTAATCTAACACCCAAAATGTCCCGGTTTTAATAAAAATATTACTTATCATACCAAGAACCAGGAAGATCTCAAACCGAGTGAAGACAAGACAATTAAAAGATGCCAAGCCTGACCAGGCAATGAGTGGCACAGTGGATAGAATGTCAGATTGGGATGCGAAGGACCAAGGTTCGAGACCCCGAGGTCGCTGGCTCGAGCAAGGGGTTACTCAGTCTGCTGTAGCCCCACGGTCAAGGAACATATGAGAAAGCAATCAGCCTGACCTGTGGTGGTGCAGTGGATCAAGTGTCGACCTGGAATGCTGAGCTTGCCAGTTCAAAAAAACCCCTGGGCTTGCCTGGTCAAGGCACATATGGGAGTTGATGCTTCCTGCTCCTCCCTCCCCCTTCTCTCTCATTCTCTCTCCTCTCTAAAAATTAATAAAAGTTAAAAAAAAATTAAAAAAAAAAAAGAGAAAGCAATCGGTGAACAACTAAGGTGTCGCAACGAAAAACTAATGATTGATACTTCTCATCTCTCTCCGTTCCTGTCTGTCTGTCCCTATCTATCCCTCTCTCTCTCTGTCTCTGTAAAAAAAAAAAAAAAAAAAAAAAAAAAAAAAAAAAAAAGATGCCAAGACTGAGATTACAGAGATGTTAAATTAAATGACAAAAGATTTAAAATTTTTTAAATTTTATTTAGACAATTAAATTTAACAAGGTGACATTGATCAATAAGAGTACATAGCTTTCACAAAAACATCTCTATAGCATTTAAATTGTTGATTATGTTGTGTGCCCACCACCCAAAGTCAAATCATTTCCCATCACTGTATATTTTCTCTCTTTACTCCCGTCCCCCAACTCACTCCTCGACATTCCCCTCCCTCTGATAACCACTTCACTTTTATATATGTCCATGATTGACAAAGGTTTTAAAACAACTATCATAAAAATGCTTCAGTGAATGATTAGGAGCACACTCAAAACACATGGAAAAAAAACCAAGAAGTCTCAACCATTCGTAGTAGAATGAGTTAATACGGAAATATAAGCTTCTCTGCTTATAAGTAGTAGTGGTACAAACCATGCTGTTAAAACTCGTGGAAGAAGAGAAAGAGAATGGGTGCAACTGGTCAGTGTGAAATTCGAGCTTAAATTAGATAACTGATTTACTTATATCAGGATATGGAGGCATTAAATGACAAAATAGAGAACATACGTTTAAAGTATGGACAGTTTAGAGCACCATCTCTAGTTGGTACAAAGACTCTAGTATCAAGATCAAGATTTTGAATAGATATTGAAGGCGTTAGGTGCTATTATTAGCAAGCCTCATCTTATAGCAGCACTGAGCACTAAAAATCAAAGAAAAACTAGATTTATTAAGGTACATGTTGTCAAGTAGGTATATAAAAGAAGTAGGGCCCTATAAGAATTAATAAAGATATAATGAGAACTTTATAATCTAGGTGAGTGGTAAATCAATTGTGGCTAAGTTCTATAGAGGGTAGGATCCATGCTCTTGTTTTTTTGTTTGTTTGTTTGTTTCTTTTTAAAATTAACTTGAGAGAGAGAGAGTAAAGGAAGAGAGAGAGGGAGGGAGAGAGAGAGAGAGAGAGAGAGAGAGAAATATCCATTTGTTGTTTCACTTCTTTATGCGTTTATTGGTTGCTTCTTGTATGTGACCTGACCTGGGATTGAATCTGCAACCTTGGTGTACAAGGATGGATGCTCCAACCAACTGAGCTACCTGGCAAGGGCCCAAGTTGTTTTCTGTGACCTTCCACAAAGATGTCAACCCATTCTCCTTGGTCATTGGTCATTATCTTCACTCCCTACAACATTTGATGCTGCTGCCCACAGTCCTTCCATGACCTCTGGCTTATAAAGCCAGTGTCACTTCTGCTGCTGGTCTCCTGTCACCCTTGCTGAGAGGTTCCTCCTTGTTCTCAGAACCTCTGCTAGTCCCTTCTAATGGTCTCCAGGAGGGCTGAGAGACACTGAGAACTGGACACCTCTAGTCACCATGTCCATGTGACTGCTGTGGGCTTGCTGACAATAGGCAGGTCATTCAGAATGTAAGCATAGATCTCTGTTCTCAGAGTCCCAAACATCTCTGAGGTTTTTATGTCTTATCAATCTCCTGAATTGTGGTTAGGATCAATAATAACTATTAATTAACATATGGACAGCAGAATGACAACTAGTATTACTTCATATGGAATTGTGCTGCTGTTTATAGCAATGCATGAGTCTACTTTGGTTTGTGGCTGAGTCAGATCATAGGACTGAGTTTAAGCGAGATAGTACTGACAGAAACCTGAAGTTTGTAACCCCAAGTGATAGACTGGTATTCAGGACATTAAAATAAGAATAAACAGTCCTGCCTGACCGGTGGTAGCGCAGTGGATAGAGCATAGGCCTGGGATGCTGAGGACTCTGGTTCAAAACCCCAAGGTCCCTGGCTTGAGCGTGGGATCATAAACATGACCCCTTGGTTGCTAGCTTGAGCCCAAAGGTCGCTATCTTGAGCCCAGTGTTCGCTGGCGTGAGCAAGGGGTCACTGGCTCGGCTGAAACTCCCTGGTCATGGCACAAATGAGAAGTGATCAATAAACAACTAAAGTGCCTCAACTATGAATTGATGCTTCTCATCTCTCTCCCTTCCTCACTGTCTGTCTGTCTCTTTCCTTCTAAAAACAAACAAACAAACAAACAAAGAGTCCTGCTCCCTTGGACACATAATATTTGAGTCTTTAGAATTACATGTGATATAGGATTTTGTTCATACTAAAAAAATTAGGATATATAGTAGATAGAAACTGGGCTGAACTCACATGATGTATTTTAATCATTGAGCATATCTGGCTTTATTACCAGTTTATCCCACGAGGGTATCTTAATCTGCTGTCAAGGCTTTATACTCTATTGTCTATATAAACTCCAGAACAGATGTCCTGTTATTTTGGGACTATTTCTGGGAATCAGGTTTTGGTTACATTGATGATATATAAACACTTTTCATAAAATGTATTTATTATTTTATTTGGGAGTTTTATCATGCTTTGAGGTCATTCAACCAAAACGTGGAAATCCAGGTTCACGCATTTGTCCCATCAGTGGGGTAATTTTATTTGAGTGGAATACTTACTTAAAAGCTTCAGAATCGCCTGACTAGGCGGTGGCGCAGTGGATAGAGCGTCGGACTGGGATGCAGAAGGCTTGAGCAAGGGGTTACTCAGTCTGCTGCAGGCCCACGGTCAAGGCACATATGAGAAAGCAATCAATGAACAACTAAGGTGTCGCAACGTGCAAAGAAAAACTGATGATTGATGCTTCTCATCTCTCTGTTCCTGTCTGTCTGTCCCTGCCTATATCTCTCTCTGATTCTCTCTCTGTCTCTGTAAAAAAAAAAAAAAAAAAAAGCTTCAGAATCTCCTCTGACACTATTTGGCACAAGGTTTAATTATTCTGATTAAGAGAAGAAGATAGTAAAACAGAGTTCATTCTGTTTTCTGTTTAGAAAATAAGGAGAATGTGTGCCTGACCAGGCGGTGGCACAGTGGATAGAGCGTCAAACTGGGATGCAGAGGATTCAGGTTCGAGACCCCGAGGTCGCCAGCTTGAGTGCAGACTCATCTGGTTTGAGCAAAAGCTCACCAGCTTGGACCCAAGGTCGCTGGCTTGAGCAAGGGGTTACTCGGTCTGCTGAAGGCCCACGGTCAAGGCACATATGAGAAAGCAATCAATGAACAACTCAGGTGTCTCAACGAAAAACTGATGATTTATGCTTCTTATCTCTCTCCGTTCCTGTCTGTCTGTCCCTATCTATCCCTCCCTCTGACTCTGTAAAACATAAATAAATAAATAAATAAAATCTTTAAAAAAAAAAAGAAAAGAAAATAAGGAGAATGTGTTCTTGGCAGTCCCAGGGTGGTGCTGTTTGGCATGACTGAAGAGGTAGTACCTGTAACACATATGATGCCACAAATTATGTTTTGAGCAAACAGGCCTGATTTAAGTGTACCAAGTTCCTTTTGCTTCTTTTAATCTTATTTACTGTATACCTTTGTTGCGTTAACAATGATTTAAAAAAATAATTTGTAATTAGTTTTATATATTAAATTGTCAGCTGTCAATGGATTATTCAGTCACATTGAGCTGCTCCCTGTAATTGGGCCAGGAATTAGAAGGCAGTATCCAATCATCAGACACCTGGAAAGCCCTAGCCAGAACGGGTTTTTAGGCACTTTGTTTAGAAATCACATTCTTGGCCCTGGCTGGTAGCTCAATGGATAGAGCACTGGCCCGGTGTATGGATGTCCTGGGTTAGGACACACAGGAGAAGCAATCATCTGCTTCTCCCCCTCCCTCCCCTTTCTCCTCTCTCTTCCCCTGCCACAGTCAGTGGCTTGATTAGTTTGAGTGTGGCCCCAGGCAATGAGGATGGCTCCTCTGAAGTGTATCATCCTTGGGCACTAAATATATTGATAGCTTGGTACTTGAGCATCAACCCCGATGGGGTTGCCAGGTGAATTCTGGTCAGGGCACATGAGGACATGAGGGAACTGGCCTTACTATCTCCCCTCCTCTCACCATAAATAAATAAATAAATAAATAAATAAATAAATAAATAAATAAAATTTTTTTTAAAGAAATCATATTCTTTATGACTCTATACAAGTTAGGACTACCTGTCTACTTTCCTCTCAGTCCTCCCAAAGAAATGAGAGCATTGTAATTGGATGACTCCATGGGTCTACAACTTCTTTTTTTTTTTTTTCTGCACCCCTCTGAAGCCGGAAACGGGGAGAGACAGTCAGACAGACTCCCGCATGCGCCCGACCGGGATCCACCCGGCACGCCCACCAGGGGGCGACGCTCTGCCCACCAGGGGGCGATGCTCTGCCCCTCCAGGGCGTTGCTCTGTCGCGACCAGAGCCACTCTAGAGCCTGGGGCAGAGGCTAAGGAGCCATCCCCAGCGCCTAGGCCATCTTTGCTCCAATGGAGCCTCGCTGCGGGAGAGGAAGAGAGAGACAGAGAGGAAGGAGAGGGGTAGGGGTAAAGAAGCAGATGGGCGCTTCTCCTATGTGCCCTGGCCAGGAATCGAACCCGGGACTTCCGCACGCCAGGCCGACGCTCTACCACTGAGCCAACCGGCCAGGGCCGGGTCTACAACTTCTGATCTGAGTAAAGTAACACAACAGGTTAAGACACTGCAGTATCACAGACTGATTATGTTCACAAAGGCTCAGTGACAGGTTGCCAGCCACCTGTCCAGCGCCAAGGGAGCCACCCTGCTCTGTGAGGGAGAAGCTTTGGGGAGAATGAGATTCACACAGGCAGGCAGGGAGTAGCTTGGGTTGTATCTGGACACCACTTGGCATGCATTTGACAGCAAAATAAAGGGAGAGTGAGACCCTGTCTCCAGGAACCCATGGTTTCATCTTGTGATTATAAGAAAGTCCAGGACTCTTAGGCTCAGGGAGGAAAAGTAATACTTACCTGGACAACGAGGGTGACATTACTTACCTCTGAAAGTATTGCTCCATCAAGTGGCAAAAGCCATTGGGAACACTGAGCTAGAAAACAAGTTTGCAGAAGGAATCATCAAAATCAAGAGAGATATTGTGTTTACTGCTAGCCTCTACTTGTAGTGAGCTTCAGGAACTTAGTTTTGTTTTTCTTTTCTTTTTTTTTTTTTGTATTTTTCTGAAGCTGGAAACGGGGAGGCAGTCAGACAGACTCCCGCATGCACCCGACTGGGATCCACCCAACTGGGATCCACCCGGCATGCCCACCAGGGGGTGATGCTCTGCCCATCTGGGGCATCGTTCTGTTGCAACCAGAGCCATTCTAGCGCCTGAGGCAGAGGCCATAGAGCCATCCTCAGTGCCTGGGCCAACTTTGCTCCAATGGAGCCTTGGCTGCGGGAGGGGAAGAGAGAGACAGATAGGAAGGGGGGGTGGAGAAGCAGATGGGCGCTTCTCCTGTGTGCCCTGGCCGGGAATCGAACCCGGGACTCCTGCACGCCAGGCTGACACTCTACCACTGAGCCAACCGGCCAGGGCTGATTTTGTTTTTCTTAAGATTTTATTTATTCATTTTTTTAGAGAGAGGAGAGAGAAAGAGAGAGAGAACGAGAAAGAAAGGGGGAGGAGCAGGAAACATCAACTTCCATATATGCCTTGACCAGACAAGCCCAGGGTTTTGAACCTGTGACCTCAGCATTCTAGGTCACTGTGCCACCACAGGTCAGACAGAATGTGGGGTTTCCAATTATTTGCCTTAGCTTTCAGATACAGAAGCCTTTGTCCAGTAAATGCCTGTAAAACATAAACATTTTGGAGAGCAATTTGGCAATAGCTATTACAAAATTTATGTCTTCATACTTTTGGAACTTGCAATTCCACTTTTAGAAATTTCTAGGAAACTCTTGACGTGTGTGCAAAGAGACACATAAGGGATATTTATTGCAGCATTGTTGTAATAGTCAAAGTTGGAACAACCATCAATGGAGTAATGGTTAAGAAGTAACACATGCATTCAATGGGATACGATATTGCTATGATACAGAGCCTGGCCAGGTGGTGGCGCAGTAAAGAGAGTGACATACTGGGACGTGGATAACCCAGGTTTGAATCCCCAAGGTCGCCAGCTTGAGTGCGGGCTCATCTGGTTTGAGCAAGGCTCGCCAGCTTGAGCCCAAGGTCGCTGGCTTGAGCAAGGAAGGGGCCACTCCATCTGCTGTAGCCCTCTGGTCAAGGCACATGTGAGAAAGCAATCAATGAACAACTAAGGTGCACAACTAAGGTGCCACAATGAAGAGTTGATGCTTCTCATCTCTCTCCCTTTCTATCTATCTGTCCCTCTCTCTGTCTCTCTCTGTCACACACACACACACACACACACACACACACATACACACACACACAACTGACACCAATATATATATATATTTTTTTTTTTAAGATTTTTTTTTTTTGTATTTTTCTGAAGCTGGAAACGGGGAGAGACAGTCAGACAGACTCCCGCATGCGCCCAACCGGGATCCACCCGGCACGCCCACCAGAGGCGATGCTCTGCCCACCAGGGGGCGATGCTCTGCCGCGACCAGAGCCACTCCAGCGCCTGGGGCAGAGGCCAAGGAGCCATCCCCAGCACCCGGGCCATCCTTGCTCCAATGGAGCCTTGGCTGCGGGAGGGGAAGAGAGAGACAGAGAGGAAGGAGGGGGGGGTGGAGAAGCAAATGGGCGCTTCTCCTATGTGCCCTGGCCGGGAATCGAACCCGGGTCCCCCGCACGCCAGGCCGACGCTCTACCGCTGAGCCAACCGGCCAGGGCCCTGACACCAATATATTTTTAAGACCTAGTATTAAGTTGAAAAATTGCAGAAGAGTTTATTTCTGTGAGTGGCCTTGTGGAAGTTTTCACTTTCCATATTATACATTTCTGTATTGTTGGTTTTTTCCCTCTGAAATATTTAAAAATGCATTTAAATAAGAAATGTGTATATAATAAAGAGTATATATGAGGATCGAATGAGATTTTACAAAGCCCCTAGCACAGATCAGGCATGGAGTGACTCTTTCTAAATCTTAGCTCTACAAGTATTGGTCAACAGCTAGGTGCCATGTATATGTTTGGCTTATTGCAGAAAACCACAGCACCTAAGCGAGGAGAGCCAGTAGAAAAGTCTCTTCTGCCCTCTGACTGTACTTACACAGCGTTTCCTGTTTAGGGAAGATGAGCTATTGATCCTATCTTTTGTCTTGCTGGTTATTTTTGCCAGACAACTGTTCAGTGAGTATCAAATGCTGGTGAACTAAGATGAAGGATGACTCCAGAAAGCATGACTTTTTAAATTTATTTTATTTTATTTATTTGTTGTGACAGAGAGAGAGACAGAGAGAAGGACAGATAGAGACAGACAGACAGGGAGGGAGGGAGATGAGAAGCATCAGTTCTTCATTGTGACACCTTAATTGTTCATTGATTGCTTTCTCATATGTGCCTTGACCAGGGGGCTACAGCAGAGCAAGTGACCCTTTGCTCAAGACAGCAACCTTGGGCTCAAGCCAGCGACAATGGGGTCATGTCTATGATTCCACGCTCAAGCCACTGACGCTGCACTCAAGCTGGTAAGCTCGCACTCAAGCTGGATGAGCCTGCACTCAAGTCAGTGACCTTGGGATTTCAAACCTGGGTTCTCTGTGTCCCAGTCTGATGCTCAATCCACTGCACAACCACCTAGTTAGGTCAGAAAGCATAATCTTTACCTTAGAGACCAACCTTATTGTTCCTTTCACAGAAAGCTTGGATCTTCACACCCACTTGCCAAATGTGATAGGACTCTAGTAGGAAAGGTCTGCCTCGTGTTAAAAAACTCAGATATCCCCTCCAAATAGGAATCATGAGATAAGTAAGGGAAGGAGAGAATTTTACAGTTACAAAGGACTGCTTTACTAGATCTATAAAGAGTTCTTTTAACAGAGACTCTCTGGTTCATTTGATAAAGGATTCACTTTATATAATTGGAACACTGCAAATAAAGCCAGATGTGCTCAACCTTTCAGAAACATCTATCACGCAGAACAGGAAATATTTCTATTAACTGAGACTATCTAAGATTAATGAGACTAATAAATGGCAAGACCTTTAATTGTTGCAGGAAAAACCTGATGACTCTTCTGAGTCCTAGTAAGACATCAGAACTCACTAAGTCCTGCTGTAAGGTTATGCATTCAAAAAATTCCTGGATGCCTGGCTCAGCGGTAGAGTGTCAGCCTGGCGTGCAGGAGTCCCGGGTTCAACTCCCGGCCAGGGCACACAGGAGAAGCGCCCATCTGCTTCTCCACCCCTCCCCTCTCCCTCCTCTCTGTCTCTCTCTTCCCCTCCCGCAGCTGAGGCTCCATTGGAGCAAAGATGGCCCAGGCGCTGAGGATGGCTCTGTGGCCTCTGCCTCAGGTGCTAGAATGGCTCTGGATGCAACAGAGTGAAGCCCCAGATGGGCAGAGCATCGCCCCCTGGTGGGCATGCCGGGTGGATCCTGGTCGGGCGCATGCGGGAGTCTGTCTGACTGCCTCCCCGTTTCCAGCTTCGAAAAACAAACAAACAAACAAACAAACAAACAAAATTCCTGGATGCCTAACCTGTGGTGGCACAGTGTAAAGTATTGACATGGAACACTGAGGTTGCCAGTTCAAAACCCTGGGCTTGCCTGGTCAAGGCACATATGGAGTTGATGCTTCCTGCTCCTCTCCCCTTCTACCTCTCTCCCTTTCTCTCTCTCCCCTCTCTGAAGTGAACAAATAAAGAAGAGGGAGCAGCAGGAAACATCAACTTCCATGTGTGCCTTGACCAGACAAGCCCAGGGTTTTGAATCTGTGACCTCAGCAGGTCAACTCTTTCACTGTGCCACCACAGGTCAGACAGTGCCCAGGCCAACTTTGCTCCAATGGAGCCTTGGCTGTGGGAGGGGAAGAGAGAGATAGAGAGGAAGGAGAGGGGGAAGGGTGGAGAAGCAGATGGGTGCTTCTCCTGTGTGCCCTGGCCGGGAATCAAACCCCGGATTTCCACACGGTGGGCCGACGCTCTACTGCTGAGCCAACCGGCCAGGGGACCATGAAAAAGTTTTAAACATTTATTTGATATTTTGTGGTTCTCAGGCTTTATAGTCAAGTTAGACAAACTTTCCATACTGCAAGATTATAAATATATTTTACTCAAATTTTCTCTTTGTAATTATGTATTTTCTCTTTTTAGGATTAATGATCCATTTAGCATTACTTTTTTTTTTTTTTTTTTTTTTTTTTTTTTTCATTTTTCTGAAGCTGGAAACAGGGAGAGACAGTCAGACAGACTCCCGCATGTGCCCGACCGGGATCCACCCGGCACGCCCACCATGGGGCAACGCTCTGCCCACCAGGGGGCGATGCTCTGCCCATCCTGGGCGTCGCCATGTTGCGACCAGAGCCACTCTAGAGCCTGAGGCAGAGGCCACAGAGCCATTCCCAGCGCCCGGGCCATCTTTGCTCCAATGGAGCCTTGGCTGCGGGAGGGGAAGAGAGAGACAGAGAGGAAAGCGCGGCGGAGGGGTGGAGAAGCGAATGGGCGCTTCTCCTGTGTGCCCTGGCCGGGAATCGAACCCGGGTCCTCCGCACGCTAGGCCGACGCTCTACCGCTGAGCCAACCGGCCAGGGCTTTTAGCATTACTTTTGAATGAGTAATGAGATAGGATTTCAGCACTGTCCCACTTCCCCAAAGGGCTAACTTTTTGTTAAAGCCATTTATTTAAAAATTCATCGTATTTCTCACTGCATTGAAATGCCACCTTTATCAGAAACTTCATTCTCATTTGTTTTGAATTTATGCCTGCATTCTAGTTTGTTTAATTCAGTTTTCTTTACTTCTTCATGAATAAGTATTATTTTAATTATTGTAGTTTTATACTATGTTTTAAGACCTGGAAGATGATACATGATCTCATATGAACCTCAAAATAATTCAGGAAGAAAAATATTTCTCCATCATTGCTAATAAGGACATGAAAAAGAGGTGAAGCAACTTATACCAGGCTGCAGAGATGTCAGTAGAATACTGGGACCAGCACCTACGTCTCCATCTCTTCACAGGTCAGGCAAAACCCAGCTTTTTTATAGTAGAATAACAACTATAAGAAATGACAGTAAAAATTAATAAAAAAATTTTTTATAAAGAGAAAAAAATTAAAAAAAAATTGACAGAATTAGAAAATCATCAAGGAATGCAGAAAAAAATAAATAAAAGTTTGATGAACTGGATATTTACACAATTGACCATAATTACAAAGGGAAAATAGTAATTTTATAAGTGGACATCACCTTAACCAAGTGATCAAAATTAATGGCACCAGCCCTGGCCAGTTTACTCAGTGGTAGAGCATCGGCCCAGTGTGTAGATGTCCCAGATTCCATTCCTGGTCAGCACACATGGGAGAAGAATCTGCTTCTTCACCCCTCCTCTTTCTCTCTTTCTTTCTCTCTTCCCCTCCCGCAGCCATGCTTGATTGGTTCGAGGAAATTGGCCTCAGGCACCGAGGATGACTCGGTGTCCTCTGCCTCAAATGCTAAAAATGGCTCCATTGCTGAGCACTGCCACAGGTGGGCAGAGCATCGCCCCCTAGTAGGCTTCCCAGGAGGATCCTGGTTGGAGTGCATGCAGCAGTCTGTCTCTCTGCCTCCCCTCCTCTCACTAAAAAAAGAAAGAAAGAAAGAAAGAAAAATATTAATGGCACCAGTAGTGGGGAAGAGAAAATGAACACTTGCCTCTTGCCTTCTGAGACAAGGCACTGAGAAAGATGCAACATCCCATCAGGCAAACCCATTGTGAGGTACATTCTACAAAATCAGTGGGCTGTGCTCTTTAAAAATGGCAAGGTTGGCCTGACCTGTGGTGGCACAGTGGATAAAGCGTCGACCTGGAAATGCTGAGGTTGCCGGTTCGAAACCCTGGGCTTGCCTGGTCAAGGCACATATGGGAGTTGATGCTTCCAGCTCCTCCCCTTCTCTCTCTCCTCTCTCTCTCTCCTCTCTAAAATGAATAAATTAAAAAAAAATTAAAAAAAAAATGGCAAGGTCACCTGACCAGGCGGTGGTGCAGTGGATAGAGCATCAGACTGGGATGCAGAAGGACCCAGGTTCAAGACCCCGAGGTCGCCAGCTTGAGCGCGGGCTCATCTGGCTTGAGCAAAAAGCTCACCAGCTTGGACCCAAGGTCGCTGGCTCGAGCAAGGGGTTACTTGGTCTGCTGAAGGCCCCCGGTCAAGGCACATATGAGAAAGCAATCAATGAACAACTAAGGTGTCGCAACGAAAAACTGATGATTGATGCTTCTCATCTCTCTCCGTTCCTGTCTGTCTCTCCCTATCTATCCCTCTCTCTGATTCTCTCTCTGTCCCTGTAAAAAAATAAAAAATAAAAATGGTAAGGTCAAGGAAGACAAAGAAAGGCTGAGGAGTTTTTCAGGTTAAAGGAGACGAAAGAGATAGGACAATTAAATGCAATGCTGTATGTGATCCCGGATTGGATCCTGTCCTGGGGAAAAATCACTATAAAGGATATTATTGGGACAGCTGACGGAATTTATGGATGGACTATGAGTCATAGTTTTGTGTCCGTGTTACACTTCCTGTGGTATGTAAAAGAAAGTCCTATTCTTAGCAAAAGCACACTGTGGTGATTAGTACAGGAGTAAGGAGTACAGTGTCTCTAATGTACTCTAAAATGGTTCAGAAAAGTAACATGTAGATGGATAGACAGCTAGAGATGAAAATGATAAATCAAAAAGGGTGCAATATAAACAATTGGTAAATCTGGGTTGAGGGTGTACAAAAGTTTCTTTTATTATTCTTGCAAGTTTTCTGTAGCTTTGAGATGATATCAAAATTTATATACTGCTCACAAAAATTAGGAGGTATTTTACTGCTTCGTATTCTTTTTTTTTTTTTTACAGAGACAGAGAGCGAGTCAGAGAGAAGGATAGATAGGGACAGACAGACAGGAACGGAGAGAGATGAGAAGCATCAATCTTCAGTTTTTTCTTGTGACACCTTAGTAGTTCATTGATTGCTTTCTCATATGTGCCTTGACCGCAGGCCTTCAGCAGACCAAGTAACCCCTTGCTCGAGCCAAAGATCTTGGGTCCTAGCTGGTGAGCATTGCTCAAACCAGATGAGCCCACGTTCAAGCTGGCGACCTCGGGGTCTCAAACCTGGGTCCTCCACATCCCAGTCCGACGCTCTATCCACTGCGCCACCGCCTCGTCAGGTGCTTCATATTCATTTTTGAAATATCCCCTAATTTTCATGAGCAGTAGATATGCTGGCATTGAAAGAGCTCCAGTGGATTATGCAGTGGTAAAGAGAAGGGGCAGAGCCATGTGTATATTATGTTGCTTTAAAGCAGAGGTCCCCAAACCACGGCCCCCTGAGGCCATCTATCCGGCCCCCTCCGCACTTCCGGAAGGGGCACCTCTTTCATTGGTGGTCAGTGAGAGGAGCATAGTTCCCATTGAAATACTGGTCATTCTGTTGATTTAAATTCACTTGTTCTTTATTTTAAATATTGTATTTGTTCCCGTTTTGTTTTTTTACTTTAAAATAAGATATGTGCAGTGTGCATAGGAATTTGTTCATAGTTTTTTTTTATAGTCCAGCCCTCCAATAGTCTGAGGGACAGTGAACTGGCCCCCTGTGAAAAAAGTTTGGGGACCCCTGTCTTAAAGCAATATCCTCCCTTTGCCTCTACAAAGTACACACAGGGAATGTTTGACAATGTTGGTTCTCAGGGGACAGACTAGGAATCAAGACAGAGAAAGACTTTTTTACTTTTCATTTTGTGCCATTCTTAACTGTTGGACTTTTTTCTCCCCTTGTTAGAAGATGTTCAATACATGTTAATTTACTTTCTTCTACCAATTAAAATTCAAACAACCCTGCAAGGGGTCCCACTCACTGACAGGGGCATGAGCTTGGAGACAGGGGCCCAGGAGGAAAAGGAGCCGAGTGTGGTACTCCCAGAAACAGCCCCCAACCCGAGGTGAGAAGGGGGGCGGCCCAGAGACCAAGACCACCTGGCAGCCTGCTGCAGAAAGGAGAAGTTGGGGCTGGCAGGTAGGTGGGACAGGCACCCCTGCCAAGGGGAAGTGCAGAGAGCAGCTTGGGCTCAGGCTGGATTTGGGTCTGACGGTTGAATTGCAACACAGCTCAGGCCTTCAAGTTCCCCATCTCCGCAGGCTGTGTGGCCTTTTCCTCCCCTCCTCCCTCTAGACTGCTTACCGGATTTTCTGTTTCCTCTTCTTTCCTCATTACTGCCAGGGCTTCTGAAGGCTCATGATTAGCAGTCTTTCCCATCACAGCTAGCTCGGCCCCACGTTATTCTAGAGAAGCTGCCCTAGCAGTCCCACCCTGGGCAATTGTTTGATCATCTCTGCCCTTTGACTGCTCAGCATGAAAAATCCAGTCCAGCCCAGCAGTCTGGCCACATTTAGCCATTCTCTAGAAATGATGGCTAAGAAGTTAAATTCAAATGAACCAAGCTTCAAAACTGTAGTGACTGTGGATCCGTGGTTTCCAGGAGCTGGGGTGGGGGAGAGCTGGTGGTCAGGAGGTAGGAACACGGGGCAAGGGGACACCAGGGACCCTTTTGGAGTGATAGACCCTATATGTGGTTGTAAAATAATTCATTAAATTGTACATTTAGAATTGGTAGATTTATTTTGCATAAGTTATACTTCTATAAATTTACCTGATTTTTTTTTTTTTTTTTGTATTTTTCTGAAGCTGGAAACGGGGAGAGACAGTCAGACAGACTCCCGCATGTGCCCGACCAGGATCCACCCGGCACGTCCACCAGGGGCGATGCTCTGCCCACCAGGGGGTGATGCTCTGCCCCTCCGGGGCGTTGCTGTGCCGCGACCAGAGCCACTCTAGCACCTGGGGCAGAGGCCAAGGAGCCATCCCCAGTGCCCAGGCCATCTTTGCTCCGATGGAGCCTTGGCTGCGGGATGGGAAGAGAGAGACAGAGAGGAAGGAGGGGGGGGGGGGGGTTGGAGAAGCAAATGGACGCTTCTTCTATGTGCCCTGGCCGGGAATCGAACCTGGGTCCCCCGCACGCCAGGCCGACACTCTACCGCTGAGCCAACCAGCCAGGGCCAATTTACCTGATTTTTAAAAAATGACCAAAACTACATAGAGACATTATCTATCATCTATCAGGTAAGTCATCTGACATCCTCTGGTAATAAAATAAGTAGGGATCTACAGGTTTTTCCCCCTTTGAAATCCCTCCATTTTGCCTTTTTTTTTCTTACTTGACCAGTATAAACTGACTCAGATTGGCAGTTAGTAGTAATAATAGAAATAGCAGAGAAGAAAAACAATGTTATCTAAGAACAAAAATGGTCTGTCAATTTTTCTGCCTTCTAAAGGGAGGCATAATTCATATCACACTCTTCTTATAGAGGTTGGTGGCTGGGCAGGGACAGAGAAAAAAATTAGACATAGCACAGATGGCCCATTTAGCAGAGCTTGCTTATGCAAAGAGGAGACCCTGAAGGGGTTACACAGGTTCAGGACGAGCTCATACCAGCCTGAGAAGCAGCAGTCTGTGAGCCGGTGGGTGGGTCGCCAGCAGGAAAATGGGACAGGCATTGGATCTCACCTAAGACACTGGGAATCAGAATGGAAGTTAGACGGTTGTGCTGGCCATCTCAGGGCCTCTGGCTGCAGGGTCCTGTTGGGGCTTGTGTCCAAGGACAGCTGGCTTTTCTGCATGTGAAATTGGGAGGGATCTAGTTCAGGGGTCTCAAACTTGCGGCCCGCCGAACAATTTTGTGCGGCCAATTGTTCAGCGGGCCGCGAGTTTGAGATCCCTGATCTAGTTCTTTGCTCACGAGCAGAAGCCCCAGGAGCTGTGCAGCATGGGGGAGGGTTGGGTGGGGGTTAAGGCCCAGCTGGTAGAAATGGGAACTTCTGAAAAGAAGTTATCTGATGTTTAATTTTAAATTGCTGGGGCACTGCGATGTGAATCCTTCCATCTCTCCAAATATTGGGTGAATTCCGTGGAATACCAAGTCCTTCTGGGAATGATCATTTAACTTTCACCATCGGTCCAGGTCTTCTTCATAGAGATAGAAGCTAGCCGCATTTTCTTCCCTTCCTCTTCTGCAGCCACGATGTGCTGAGCCCTAAAGGGTCTGGAACAAAGTTCATTCTTGCCATCAGCTTCGGCCAGCCCCCTCCCATCTCCCAGCTGCCCTAGAAGAAAGGTGGATTTCTCATGTGTTCCAACTAAACGCTCTTTCAACTTTTCTGGCAGAAGAATTTTTGTTTGTTGAAGGAGCAGTCTGACTTGCAAAGGCTTCTCTTTGCAGGGCTGGGATAAAATAAACTTGGAAGGATAATGAAAGAGTTACTGAAATCACTGAACCGGAGCTGACTCTGGGGGCTGGGGAGATGGAGAAATCCTCCCTCTCCTGAGTGGTCTGTTTTATTGCCTATCTTTTTAAGCTGGCTTCTCTTACTATGACTCATCTTTCAGAATGTTCAGACAACAACCCTTTCCTCACTCAGAGGAGCTCAGCGCTGCTTTACCTGTATGCTATTAGGAGAGAGAGCGGTTTTCTCAAATGATGACACAAAAAGACTAAGAAAATAGATATCTCTGACTTATCCTGGGAAGATTTTATTTTTAAATGAACTGCTTAGAAACTTCATATTTGTCAAAAATACCCTACTGCCTCTATTGCAAAACGGATTAGCACTCGTTTTCATCGCCTGGTCCTTATCTTGCATTCTTTGATGGCTCTCTGTGAGTCTTATGTCTCCGGTAAGATTCTAGCTATCTCTGATGAGAATTACATTGCTCCGATCTCCTGGGTCAGTGGTGCCCAGGGCTGTGTGAGGCTCTTTAGCTGCTCAGTATTTCTCGATTATCCTATAGTCACTGCTAAGCAGCAAGCTCAGCCTCCAAACAAGAAGAAATGAAATATTTTTATGCTTCATTTGAAAAACTATTTTTGTAAACAGTCTTCTCACATCTCTAGAACAGGATAGAGACCAGATGTAGACAGTGGACATGTCTTATCTGGAGGGAAAACAGGGTGTACATAGCTATAAATATCTTGGGACATGATGAAACCCAGAAGCACCTTCCTGGGACATAATTACTTAAAAAAAAATCTAGCAATATATGACTTATCAGAGAGATTTATGTTCAATTGAAAACCAAGTTATTTTGAGCTGCACAATGAGAACTCTTAAATTATGGTGGCACAGAGTAAACCTTTGGCCTATCCGTTATCAGCGAATGTCTCCTTAAGTTTCTCAGGGACAGTGATTTTCAGGGGTGACAGAATTAAAGAGAAACCTTTTATGATGCCATATAGGAAATAGACTCTACATAGGGCCTAGCACATATAGGAGCTCAATAAATGTTTTATTTTTAAAAATTCATTTAACACATATTGCTTTACCACTATTGACTCATGTTCCTTCTCTTCCAGCTTTGAGATTGAGTATTCCATTTAGCAGAGACCATAGGATAAATCGGGAAATACTAAGCAGTCCAAAGTGCGTAGGGTGGCCCTGGGCACTGCTGACCCATCTGTTTGGGTTGACATAATTCCTGAGAATTAATGAAATTCAGCCTCTGGGCTCTGTTCAGGCAAGAGTGTCCTCTGTGTCAGGCAGGGCTCTACCATGACCTCATCTGTCCTTCATGACAACCCCACTGGCGCCTCCTTTCTCTGACTTCTGTGCCCTCCTATCTTCCTGCTGCTCTTAGGCTGAACCAGATGAAACTGATCTTTGTTGCTGATGTTTCAACTGCTTTTGACTTTGAAACACGACAATTTCATGCAATTCAACCTAATATTGCCTACATTGTAATGAAGAGAAATGGATGCTTGCACTTGTTAAGAAATTGGCCCTAGATTCGCTGAGGTAGTCAGTTAATAGCAGTAGCTGCTTCGAAATCCAGTTGCCCGCCTTCTGAACTTCTTAGAATGCTACTATTAACCAAATACTAACAGCATGGGCTCAAGAACCAGCTGTTTGGGTTTGAATATCATATCATCAACTTACTAGCCTGTAACTTTGGGATAAATACTTAACCGGAGCATTTTAGATCTCGCTCCCTGGCAAATGTCATCAGACTGGCTCAAAAACAAACAAACAAAAAAACAATAAATGTGTGTGTGTGTGCGTGTAGTTTTCCTCTTTATGTTCCAGTTTTCTCATCTGGAAAGTGGAGATGATGGTAACAATGCAGTATTGTCCAGTTTGCAGGGTTGCCTTGAAGATTGAATGAGGATATTCACGTACAGAGTTTAGACAGTGTCTGGCACTTAGTAAGCACTTTATAAATGTAGCTATTATTATTTCAGGTTTCTTTTAATATTTTTCATGCTTGAGTAAATATACCATACACACAACTCCTTTGTCTGCTAACATAATGCCGCAGACAGGAGATACTACTGTAAAAGACCTTATTCTAATGCCAAGTAGGTAGGAAATAGGATACACACTTCAGGGCTGAGCGCATCTCAATTTCTCAACGTTACTGGGCTCCACTACTCTATTTTTTTCTTTTTCTTTTTTTAAGAGTTGGTAGGGGATATCACTTCTACGGAGTACGCTGTGATTTATCATTCTTGATACAGAGCCAAAGAGCCTCTTGCAGACCAGGGGGACGCAGCAGGAGGGCAAGAAAGCCCCCTGCAATTCTTGTAAACAGTCCCTAAATCAATCCTTGCCGGGGCGCGGGAAATTCCACCTACTTAAAAGTCTAGGAAGCCGAGTCAAGTTCAGCCCAGGAGGGCTGGGGTGAGGAAATCCCCATTACCCCAGTCCTCGAAACCGCTTCGGGCCGAAGTCATTTGTTTTACGAGAACTCTGGCGTATTGGGGCTTGTTTTAGGGCTGCTCTCTTATCTCTGGAAGCACAGCCTGTACAATTTCAATTAAAATAGTTTCGAAGCCACACGCTTCCATCCCGGAGTCATCTGAGCGCGGGTCCGCAGGGTAGCCCCGGGGCGCGCGGCCGCTGTCCCCGGCACATCGCCCCCTGCGGCCCCTTTAAGGGCGGGCCGCGGCCCACGTGGTCCGTGACGCCGGAGCAGGAAGTGTTTGAGGAAGTGGCGCTAGGCTGGCTCGTTTAAGATTCCCGCATTTTAATGTCTTCGGGGTGGTGCCAGAGCCCCCAGTTTTGCCGCCCCAGCCCCCACACCCCCCGCCCCGTGTCCCAGCTAACAGGTGAGTCCTCGGGCGGGCGTGGCCCCCGCGCTCGGCCCGGTGCCACCTGCCGACCCCTTGCCCAGGCGAGTTTGCACCTTCCGCTTCACTTGAGGCTCCCGAAGAAACTTCTGTCGACTTTAAAAGTTGGGGGGCTTCGGCATGGCAGCGTTTCTCTTGTGCAGTTGGAGGTGGGATGCCCGGGAGGACAGCCCTGGCCGGGGCGGTTCCAGGTGGCTGCTTCGAGGTGGGTGGCGTTGGGGGAGAGCCGTGATCCATTCGGGCTGTGTGGAGACTCACGTGACCGTGGGGAAGCTCGGACCGGTTCTGCCCCTGCGGGCTTGGGCAGGATGGCAGGGCGCCCCGTGCTGGAGGCCAGGCTGGGGAACCCGTCCGAGTGACGTTCTTCTCTGCTTGCTTACACAGTGGCTGAGGTGGGGGGTGGAGGAAAGGAAAAAAGACAAAAGGTTGTTACCAAAACCAGAGTGCAAACCAAACTTGAATTTCATACAAAGTGAAAACCAGCTCAATTTTCTCTTATCGTACACTGAAGGGCTATGGTATCTCGTACCTTCCCCATCCCCTGGAGCTCTATTTTTTCTTAACTTTTTGCGCCCCTCGCCCCCCAATTGCTTACAGAGTTACCTTGGCCGCGGTATGAGCTGGTCACCTTCCTTGCCAACCCAGACATGTGGGGCCTGGGAAATGAAAGAACGACTTGGGACAGGGGGATTTGGAAACGTCATCCGATGGCACAATCAGGTAGGGGCTCTGTGCAGCTGGGAAGAGCCTGGGCAGGCAGGGGTGGGGGCTGGGGAGGACAGGCCATCCTCTCACTGCCTGTACCCCACAGTGGGCCACATGGGTGCATGTGGGAGGTAAGCAGGCGGTACCTTAGTGTTCCCAAGCTTTATTGACTCTGCCACCTAAATAAATTGTAAAAAAATTTTAAGCTTTCAGTGTCAATTACATAAATATATATTTAAATTAAATATTTATGCTAACATTAGAATGCCATTTACTAACATGTCATGTGAGATACAAATAGATAAACTTAAAAGAGGAGAATACTGAAATATTTTAGGATGTTTTAAAAATTTAAGAAAATCTGTTAAATACGTACCAATTATGATGTCTTCTAGTATGGTTCACAATACTTCACAGCGCAGCATACACAGGTGCACATGAAAATGAGAATTATCGTAAGGATCTGGGGTGAAAATCCATATTTCAAATAACTTTTATAGTTTTGAATTATTTGATCTGATTTCTTTTTTATTTCTGATGAGCGCCTCATTGATTTTACTCCTTATGTGCTTGACATGAACTCACACCAGATGTGTTAGTTCTTCCATTTTTGTTTGTGCAGATGTTGCACGATCTGAAATTCTCTGCAGCAGTCTTTGTAAGCCACTCAACCATTTTATGAGAGTTATTAAAAATTATAGAATACAATCCAGAATTCTAACTAAGAGGAGCACATGAAACCTGCAGCATGTTCCCGTAGGCCTTAGCCACCCCTGCCTGTGAAAAGCCCTTTTTCCTCGGGGTACCTTGAGTACCAGAAGTGGCAAGTGGCCTTGTAACAGATGGTCTGAGGAGTCATATTAACTATATGACTATAGTTAATATCGAAAAGCTTCATTTCTTTTTTATTTTTTTGGATTCCAGTCTTGGGTAACCCCTGGGGTGCTTGTACCAAATTTGGAGACCACTGCTGTAGGGAATTCTCACTCCCCAAATAGCTGAATTCAAATTCAGACCTCCCGAAGTCCTTTAGTTAGCCACCTGCTTTTAGTCAAGGACTGCTAAGCACCATTTTGGACTGAAGGGATGGCAAGTTGCAAGCACTAAGAGCCTGGCTGCAGCCAGCAGGGAGAGTCATCGAGGCTACTGGTTAGCCAGTACTGTACTCTGCACTGCAGTAACAGTCTCACACCCAGTGATGAACAAGGGGGCCTTAGTAATGGCACTGGCTCAAATTTATTCTGGTCAGAGTTTAGCCACGGGCCTAGCATTACACTGGAAGAGCCAGATCATTCTATAGCCCACGGATCAGAAACCTATGGCTTGTGAGCCAGATGTGGCTCTTTTGATGGCTGCATCTGACTCACAGACAAATCTTTAATAAAAATAATAATAACATTCAAAATATAAAACATTCTCATGTATTACAATCCATTCACTTCCTGCCGCTCTTACTCATGGTTGCGAGTGGCTGGAGCCAATCACAGCTGTCCTCCGCACAACACCAAATTTTTATCGGATAATGCGTAACGTACACGGGTCGTTGTATGGCTCTCACAGAATTACATTTTAAAATATGTGGCGTTCATGGCTCTCTCAGCCAAAAAGGTTCCCGACCCCTGCTATAGTCCCACATACACCTGGACTGGGCTGGGCTGCTTCTAGACAGGCCAGGCCTTTTTAAGTCTTAGGCATGGGAAACATCTCACTGCAGCTGAACTTCCTTCAAAAGAGTTTTGTCCAGATGTGCAACTTGTGTATCATCTCTACTTCAAAATGCCCTCTGGCTTTGGAAAGCTGTTGTCAGATTGAATTTCATTTCTGTTTTCATATATATGGGCCTAAGAATGTGTGTATGTGTGTGTGTGTATTATTACTCTTATAGAATTATTATTTTCAAGTTCCTTCCCCTGTTCAAAACCCTTCACTTGGTTTTTTTATTTTTAAAAAGCCAATAGTCAAACTCCTTCTCATCGTGCTACTTGAGGGCCCTCCACGGTCTGGCCTCCCTGTATTTCTAGTGTTACTGTTCTCTCTTAGCTCCCCACAGGTTTATTGGCTGAGCCCTTTCAGGGATAAGTCTAAGTCTCTCTTTCCTGCACAGCTTTATATAAATTCTGCCCATTCCTCCAGCATCAGCTCTAGACCATCTCCGCCATAAACCCTTCATTCTGTGGGAATTAGTTCTTCCAGTGAGTAACTTCGGCTTTACTCACTTGGCATGCCTTGTATGATGCCTTTTTATTTGTATGTAGGAGTGTGTCTTGTTAAGGCTCTATGTTCCTGGTCAGCCAGGGCTCTGTCTGGCTTTCAAGTCCCCCTATAGCAACTTTTTATATTATACATGCGTTAGTTGCACAAAACCATTCATTCACTCAGCATATAAATATTGTCTATTATGGATACAATGGTGATTAAAACCCTTTAGGGTTTTTTTTTTTTTTTTTGTACTTTTCTGAAGCTGGAAACGGGGAGAGACAGTCAGACAGAGTCCCGCATGCTCCCGACCAGGATCCACCCGGCACGCCCACCAGGGGCGACGCTCTGCCCACCAGGGGGCGATGCTCTGCCGCGACCAGAGCCACTCTAGCGCCTGGGGCAGAGGCCAAGGAGCCATCCCCAGCGTCCGGGCCATCTTTGCTCCAATGGAGCCTCGGCTGTGGGAGGGGAAGAGAGAGACAGAGAGGAAGGAGGGGGTGGGGGTGGAGAAGCAAATGGGCGTTTCTCCTGTGTGCCCTGGCCGGGAATCGAACCCGCGTCCCCCTGCACGCCAGGCCGACGCTCTATCGCTGAGCCAACCAGCCAGGGCCCCCTTTTGGTTTTTGATGAAGACCTTTTTGGAAAAGTGAAAGAGCCATTAATCAATGATTATAAATGTAAGCTCCCAACTGGGATAAGTATGACATGGGAGAGGGGCTCAGTGCAGTGAGACCTTATAGGAGGGACAGGAATGCTTTCCCAAGGACGTGGCACTCCAGCAGTGACCTGCGGGATCGATAGAAGTTATTGGGCAGAGAATGTGGGGAGAGAATTCCAGACACAGGGCTAGGTCCAGGCAAGTCGGTAGGTCGAGGCAAGTCGGCAGTGTGACTGGAAGGAATAATGACAGAGCCAGGGGCCAGGGAGCCAGGGGCCAGGGAGGTAAGAGTCAGACACTGCTTAGAAGGTTCTGCTTTGATCCAAAGAGCAACAGGAAGCTGTTGAAGGGAGTCCACTCTGACTGCAGGGACAGATTGGAAGGAGCCCAAGCAGTACTGTTCTGGGAAATCAGCTCTCCAAAAAAGTGCCGATTGGTAGTGGTTTCCAGTTTCCACAGAGCAACTACTCCCACCATAGCTCGTTTCAAGCCACGGACAGTTTAATAACCAGTTCTCACTGAATTCCTATATATATATTTAAAAATCAGCTCTGAGGACCCCACTGCACTGCCCTGTTATGAGGCTTTTGGAGTAGTCCAGGTGAGAGATTGTACAGGGCTAATGGTGGTGGAGATGGAGAGAAGTGGGCAGATTTAAGAGCTATTTGAGGAGTGAAATTGACAGGACTTAGTGCTGGAAAAGAAAGTGGAGGGGCTGAGGGGGTGGGAGGAGTTGAGTGTTCACAGATACTTAGTGAATGCTTGCTGATGAGCCTACCTGAGTCCAGGTAGTTCTCCACCATCTTCCTAGTTCTTCCTCAGGTGGGGAAATCTGTAGAGCTGCTTTAGGTACTTAGGGGAGGTCCTTTAATCTGTGTTTAAGATCAGAACATGAGTATTATTATATTATCTGGTGGATACCCCTGTGTTCAGAGTCTTTTGAAGAAAGCAGCTGGGATAGGGTGGTGTCTGTTTACTTAACTCCAAGTCAGGTATAATGCTTATTATACTTAACATAATTGTGCATGTTTTCCTAATACTCCATGTACCTTGTCTACAAAAGAGAGACTATATTTTATCTCAAGAGAAATTGCATAAAAGAGCCTAAGCTAAGTTACAGGGCAAAGGGGAGTTAAGATCATAGATGAAATTAAAGTTGCTAATCAATTGACTTTCGATGAGAAAATTATCCTGGGTTGGATGAGGAAGGCAGGAGAGTCAGTGTCTGAATGATGCAGTGTGACAAATATCCTCAGATAAGTGATGCCTAATAATAGACCCGTTGTTTATTGGGAACCTACTACATGTCAGCATTGGGCTGGGTATTTTACATGCTTTATCTCCAGTCTGTACAGTAACCCCTAGAAGAAAGTACTACTGTCTTGAATCCCATTTTTATAGCTGAGGAAACAGAATCTAGAGTTGAGAGGTTAAGTCTTACCCAAAGAGGCCAAGCTAGTAAGTGAAGGTATTGGAATCTGAACCTACATCTGTTTGAATCCCAACCTCATGCTGGTAAGGGAATCCAAGGTGGGGAGCACCCCTAGAACATTATCAGTTCCCCATAATCAGTCTAAATCATGTTGGAGCACTAAGGGAAAAACCCTCCTGTGGAGGACAAAATATATATATGTCTTCCTGGTTTAACAGAGGAGTTTAAAATGATTATTTCCCAGTGAGGAAGGGCAGTGTAACAGTGACCCCACCCCTGTTTCCCTGAATTATTTTATTCTCTTACCAAGCACGAGCCTTGACAATCCTTGCTGTGTTGGTACTCCCTTAAATCCTCAGTCCAATGATCAGTATATCCTAGACAGGCTGGTAATTTCAATAAGATCTTTGTTAAATCCGAAAGAAGAAGAGAAGGAAATAACCTGAGTGACTCACACAGCACTGGGTTCAAAGCCTAGCTCTGTTATTGTCAGCTTCATGGCTTTGGGTCACAAGTTCCCCCAGGAATTTTTGAGGTTGCTAAGATATTGATTCCCTTGGCTCTGAGCCAGACATAGGCAGCCGCTCTGCAAGCATCTGGAAAAGTCCTAGGATGCCTTGTAAATGGGCTCTCTCTGTATGTTGATGGGAACGTGTCTGGGAAGCACTGTCTTGGGTCCCAGAAGACTTGTGTGAGGATGAAATGAGGTAATGTGTGCACTGGCTGTTAGGTAGATATAAAAGGTAAGGTAGAATATTATGAATCATCCCTTCTGTGACGTAGTAGTAACTTTTCTTGTCCCTTCACTGGAGAAGACTAAGCTCGCTTTAGCTTATCTGTGTGTTTTGGAGTCTTAAAGACATTAGTTCACAAATGAGGAAGGCTTGGACAGCTTTCTCCATGGAGCCTGTCCTGGACACAGCAAGGACCTAGCACTCTGGGGGGTCTGCATGAGGGCAGGACTCATTGGGTGACCTGTGTCCACTTGGTTTTGGTTATTGCTTCTGTCGTGATTTTAAAACAAAAAAAGAAAAACCTGACCTGTGGTGGTACAGTGGATAAAGTCTCGACCTGGAATGCTGAGGTCACTCACCGGTTCAAAGCCCCAGGTTTACCCAGTCAAGGCACATATGAGAAGCAACTATGAGTTGATACTTCCAGCCCCTGGATTCAACATTCTGAGTATAAATAGTGCTAAAGGCCCTGGATGGTGGCTCAGTGGATAGAGTGTCGGCTCAGTATATGGATGTTCTGGGTTCAATTCCTGGTCAGGGGATGAGGGAAAATGGCAACGGAGTAGGCAGACGTTACAACTCCCACCTCCCAGAACCAAAGTGGATTATAACTTAACTTAGGAACAATTATCTTGAAAAACCAATTTTGGACTAAACTAAGAGGAATGTATAACCAAGCATCACTGAAGGAACCACACTGAGCTGGTAGGAAAGGTGAAGACGCGGAAAGGGCTGCCCCGCACCCAAGAGTGAGAGGTGGTCCAGAGGGTCTCTCACGGCGGGGTGGGTTGCCCGGAGAGTTGTGGGTCCTCAGCCCCAGGACTGGAACCCCAGCCTGGAGCCCCAGAGACTAGAGGAGGTGTATGGACAGTATTTAGCTGAAAGAAGAGCTGGATTACTGTTTGCAAGAAGGAGACAAAACTCTCAGACCCAGACTCCCATCTTAAAGGGACTGCGCAGAAAACCTTGCTCACAGCCACTTACCCGGGGCTCCAGAAGTGAGGAGCACCGAGAGGACTGGAGTTGCGAGAGGAGAGTGTAGTCTTGAGGGCACAGGGAGAAACTGTGGGGGACAGCTACCCTGACACCTGTACAGTGTCACTTCCTAAACCTAAAGAGGCCATTCTTCCTGGGAGAACCAAACCAGCAAAGGGAAGCAACTACCCCACCCACCAGAGGCTCTCCTGCTCCAGTCAGTGCAGACAGACACTTAGAAGCAGGCAGCTCATCAGGGACATAGGTTTTGAGTGCTGAGGTCTGGGCTACACAGCTCCCCCCCAACCTGCTGGGTACCCGCCGAAGGACGGGAGGGCCTGGCTGCCATGGCAGCCCAGGTGCTTGGCCCGTGGGGCAGATGGGGTGGAGCCCAGTGAGGTCTCCTGCTCGCAGCGATGGCGAGGGGCAGAGCCTGGAGAGGTGTCCCATGTGCCCGCCTGGGCGGAGCCCAGAGAGGCAGCCAGTGCCCCAGTGGGGGTGGAACCCAGCAGCCCGCTGCTGCGAAGGTGAGGGGCAGAGCCTGAAGAGGTGTGTCCCACCTCAATGGAGCAGCCCGAGTTGCCGTGGTGAGCCTGTGCCAGTGCTTGAGACTGCCTGAGGAGTCAGAGGCGGTGGGGGAGCCATAAGAAAGACTACACTTCAGGAATAGAGAGGCCACACACACTAGCCAAGAGTAGATAAAAGCCAGCCTAGGAGTGCAGCTGATATTTACAATGGCATCAGGGCTCAGCAGAGGCAGCCACAAATTCTGGATCGCCTGTAGCTCCAAGAAGGTTGCTAAGGGCCAGTCAAAAACAGTGACCCTCACTGGTCTGCACCAGGTTCCTGCCAGGGAGGTCCAGGACTGGTACATCCAGTGGCCAGATATGGAGAGCATCAGCTCAGGACCTAACAACCCTAGTTAGAGTGGTTTCTTAAGGAAAGGCTCCTCACACTTGACCCAGCTAAGGCATAGAAAATGCTGTCACAAACAGCAAAAAGAGCAGTAGCAGCAGACAAGTAGCCCACAGTGGATTATAAACAGCTGAAGCCAACCCAAGAAGATCTAGAAACAACACAACTGAAAGCTGGAGGCAGACAACACCAACCCTATACTCAGCTGCTACATAAACAACACAGCCAAAGGAGCAGTCTATATAGAGACAAAATGAGAAGACAGAGAAATACAATTCAAATGAATCAACAAGAGAAATAACCAGAAAAAGAACTGAATGAGATGGAACTAAACAAGATACCAGATGCAGAGTTTAGAATAATGATTGTTAGGATGCTCAAGGATCTTAGAGCAACAATAGATGGACAAAATGAACACCTAAACAATGAGATAGTAGGCATCAAAAAGGACATTGAAATTATAAAAAAGAATCAGAAATGACAAACAATATCAGAAATGAAGACTACACTAGAAGGAATTAAAAGCAGGCTGGATGAAGCAGAGGAGTAAATCAGCAACTTAGAGACAAGATAAGCAAAAGCATGGAAGCAGAACAGCAAAAAGAAAGGATCAAAAAGTCTGAGGAAACTATAAGAGCTTTGTGACATGAAGAGAAACAACATCCGCATAATAGGGGTTCCTGAAGGAGAAGAGAGGGAACAAGGGATAGAGAACCTGATTGAAGAAATCATAGCTGAAAACTTCCCTAAATTGATGCAGGAAAAAGCCACACAAGTTCAAGAAGCACAGAGGATCCCATTAAAGAGGAACCCAAAGAGACCTACACCAAGACACATCATAATTAAAATACCAAAGCTAAGAGATAAAGAAAGAATACTAAAAGCTTCAAGAGAAAAGCAATCATTTACAAAGGAATCCCCATAAGGATGACATCTGACTTTTCAACAGAAACACTTGAGGCCAGAAGGGAATGACAAATATTCAAAGTAATGCAGAACAAGAGCCTACAACCAAGACTTCTTTATCCAGCAAGGCTATTGTTTAAAATTAAAGGAGAAATAAAAAGCTTCCCAGACAAAAATAAACAAAAACAAACAAAAAACCTCAAAGAACTCGTTACAACCAAACCAATGCAGCAAGAAATGTTAAGGGGCCTGTTGTAAACAAAACGGGGGGAAAAAATCTAGTAAAAGAGGAATGTAGATTTAAAGAATGAATGGCAATGGCCCTGGCCGGTTGGCTCAGCGGTAGAGCGTCGGCCTGGTGTGCGGGGGATCCGGGTTCGATTCCCGGCCAGGGCACATAGGAGAAGCGCCCATTTGCTTCTCCACCCCCCCCCCGCTCCTTCCTCTCTGTCTCTCTCTTCCCCTCCTGCAGCCGAGGCTCCATTGGAGCAAAGATGGCCCGGGTGCTGGGGATGGCTCCTTGGCCACTGCCCCAGGCGCTAGAGTGGCTCTGGTCGCAGCAGAGCAACGCCCCGGAGGGGCAGAGCATCGCCCCCTGGTGGGCAGAGCGTCGCCCCTGGTGGGCGTGCCGGGTGGATCCCGGTTGGGCGCATGCAGGAGTCTGTCTGACTGTCTCTCCCCGTTTCCAGCTTCAGAAAATTAAATATATATATATAAATAAAAAAAAAAAATGAATGGCAATAAACAACTGCATATCAATAATAACCTTAAATGTAAATGGATTAAATGCTCCAATCAAAAGACATAGGGTAGCTGCATGGATAAGAAAACAGGATCCGTACATATGCTGTCCACAAGAGACCCACCTCAAAACAAAAGGTACACATGGACTAAAAAGTAAAGGGATGGAAAAAATATTTCATGCAAAGGGAAATAAATGAAAAAGCTGGAGTAGCAGTACTTATATCAGACAAAACAGACTTTAAAACAAAGGCTATAGTAAGGGATAAAGAAGGTCACTACATAATGATAAAGGGAGTAATCCAACAGGAAGATAATAACTATTATAAATATCTATGCACCTAATATAGAAGCACCTAAATATATAAAGCAGATTTTGATGGACATAAAGGGCGAGATCAACAGCAATACTATAATAGTAGGGGATTTCAATACCCCACTAACTTCACTGGAGAGATCCTCAAGAAAGAAAATTAACAAAGAAACAGCAGACTTAAAGGATACACTAGATCAACTGGATTTAGTAGATATCTTCAGAACCTTTCACCCTAAAGCAGCAGTATATACATTCTTTTCAAGTGCTTATGGTACATTCTCTAGGATAGACCACATTAGGATACAATACGAGTCTCAGTAGATTTAAGAAGATTGAAATCATATCAAGCATCTTCTCTGATCACAGTGGCATGAAACAAGAAATCAACTACAATAGAAAATTGAAAAACACTCAAACACCTGGAAACTAAATAGCATGTTATTAAATAACTAATGGGTTAACAATGAGATCAAGGAAGAAATAAAAAATTTCCTTGAAACAAATGAAAATGAACATACAACAACTCAAAATTTATGGGACACAGCAAAAGCAGTCCTGAGAGAGAAGTTCATAGCATTACAGGCATACCTCAAGAAGCTAGAAAAAGCTCAAATAAACAACTTGACCCTACATCTAAAAGAACTAGAAAAAGAACAGCAAGTAAAGCCCAGAGGAAGTAGAAGGAAGGAAATAATAAAGATCAGAGTGGAAATAAGTGACATAGAGGCTAAAAAAACAATACCGAGGATCAGTGAAACCAAGAGCTGGTTCTTTGAAAAGGTAAACAAGACTGACCAACCTTTAACCAGACTCACCATGAAAAAAAGAGAGAGGACTCAAATAAATAAAATTAAAAATGAGATTGGAGAAGTAACAACAGACACAGCAGAAATACAAAGGATTGTAAGAAAATATTATGAAGCACTGTATGCCAAAAAATTAGACAACCTAGGTGAAATGGACAAATTGCTTGAAACATATAATCTTCCAAAAAAAATCAATCTGGAAGAATCGGAAAACCTAAACAGACCGATTATAACAAATGAAATCGAAATAGTTATCAAAAAACTCCCAACAAACAAAAGCCCTGGGCCAGATGGCTTTATAGGTGAATTTTACCAAATGTTCAAAGAAGAACTAACTCCTATCCTTCTCAAGCTATTTCAAAAACTTCAAGGGGAGGGAAGACTTCCAAGCACCTTTTATGAGACAAGCATAATTCTGATTCCAAAACCGGGCAAAGACACTACAAAGAAAGAAAACTATAGGTCAATATCCCTGATGAATTCAGATGCTAAAATTCTCAACAAAATAACAGCAAAACGGATCCAGCAATACATGAAAAAAATCATACATCATGATCAAGTGGGATTTATTCTGGGGAGGCAAGGCTGGTACAGTATTCACAAATCCATCAGTGTGATTCATCACATAAACATAAAGGAGAAAAATCACATGATAATATCAATAGATGCAGAAAAAGCATTTGATAAAATTTACCCATTTATGATCAAAACTCTCAGCAAAGTGGGAATACGGGGAACATACCTCAACATGATAATGGCCATCTATGACAAACTCACAGCTAACATCATACTCAATGGGCAAAAATTAAAAGCAATCCCCTTAAGATCAGGAACAAGGCAGGGGTGTCCCCTTTCACCACTCTTATTCAGCATAGTTCTAGAAGTCCTAGCCACAGCAGTCAGACAACAAGAAGAAATAAAAGGCATCCCAATTGGAAAAGAAGAAGTAAAATTATCATTATTTGCTGATGATATGATACTGTACATAGAAAACACTAAAGTCTCAGTCAGAAAACTACTGGACCTGATAAGTGAATTCAGCAAGGTGGCAGGATATAGAATTAATATTCAGAAAACAGAGGCATTTTTATACACTAACAATGAACTTTCTGAAAGAGAAATTAAGAAAACGACCCCCTTCACTATTGCAACAACAACAACAAAAGTACCTAGGAGTAAATTTAACCAAAGAGGTTGAAGACTTGTACTCAGAAAATTATAAAACATTGATAAAAGAAATCAAGGAAGATAACAAACAAGTGGAAGCATATACTGTGTTCATGGAAGAATAAACATAATTAAGATATCTATATTACCCAAAGCAATTTATAAATTTAATATAATTTCTATTAAAATACCAATCACATACTTCAAAGATATAGAACAAATATTCCAAAAATTTATATGGAACCAAAAAAGAACACAAGTAGCCTCAGCAATCTTGAAAGAAAGAGAAAGTGTGTGGTATCACACTTCCTGATATCAAGTTATATTATAAGGGCATTGTACTCAAAACAGCTTGGTACTGGCATAAGAACAGGCATATAGATCAATGGAACAGAACAGAGAACCCAGAAATAAACCCACACCTTTATGGACAATTGATATTTGACAAAGGAGGTAAGAGCATACAATGGAGTAAAGACAGACTCTTTAACAAATGGTGCTGGGAAAATTGGACAGCTACTTGCAAAAAAAGTGAAATCAGATCACCAGCTTACACCATGCACAAAAATAAACTCAAAATGGATAAAAGACTTAAATGTAAGTCGTGAAACCATAAGCATCTTAGAAGAAAACATAGGCAGTAAGCTCTCCGACATTTCTCGCAGCAATATATTTGCTGACTTATCTCCACAGGCAAGTGAAATAAAGGACAGGATGAACAAATAGGACTATATCAAACTGAAAAGCTTTTGCACAGCTAAAGACAATATGAACAAAATAAAAAGACAAACCACACAATGGGAGAACATATTTGACAATATGTCTGATAAGGGGTTAATAACCAAAATATATAAAGAACATATAAAACTCAACACCAGAAAGATAAACAATCAAATAAAAAAAACGGGCACAAGAAATGAATAGACACTTCTCCAAAGAGGACATACAGATGGCCAATAGGCAGATGAAAAAATGTTCAACATCACTAATCATTAGAGAAATGCAAATTAAAACCACAATGTGATATCACCTCACACCACTCAGAATGGTGCTCATTAACAAAACAACACAGAATAAGTGCTGGTGAGGATGTGGAGAAAAGGGAACCCTCCTGCACTGCTGGTGGGAATGCAGACTGGTGCAGCCACTGTGGAAAACAGTATTTAGATTCCTCAAAAAATTAAAAATGGAACTGCCTTTTGACCCAGCTATCCCACTTTTAGGAATATATCCTAAGAACACCAAATCACTGATTCAAAAGAAGAAATGCACCCCCTTCGGCCCTGGCCGGTTGACTCAGTGGTAGAGCGTCGGCCTGGTGTGCGGAAGCCCTGGGTTCTATTCCTGGCCAGGGCACACAGGAGAGGTGCCCATCTGCTTCTCCACCCCTCCCCCTCTCCTTCCTCTCTTTCTCTTTCTTCCCCTCCCGCAGCCAAAGCTCCATTGGAGTAAAAGATGGACCGGGCGCTGGGGATGGCTCCTTGGCCTCTGCCCCAGGTGCTAGAGTGGCTCTGGTCTCGACAGAGTGACACCCCAGATGGGCAGAACATCGCCCCCTTGTGGGCGTGCTGGGTGAATCCCAGTCGGGCGCATGTGGGAGTCTGACTGCCTCCCCGTTTCCAGCTTCAGAAAAGTACAAAAAAGAAAAAAAAAAGAAATGCACCCCCATGTTTATGGCAGCATTGTTCACAATAGCCAAGATCTGGAAACAGCCCAAGTGTCTGTCAGTGTACAAGTGGATTGAAAAGCAGTGGCACATACACACCATGGAATACTATGGGGCCATGAAAAAGAAGGAAATCTTACTTTTGTGACAACATGGATGGACCTGGAAACTATTACGTTAAGTGAAATAAGCCAGGCAGAGAAAGAAAAATACCATATGACCTCAATCATTTGAGGAATCCAATGAACAATGTGAACTGAGGAACGGAATAGAGGCAAAGGTGGGATCAAAGGGACCAGAGGGAAAGCGAATGAGAGGATGGGATCAGAGAAGGGAAAGAGATTGGTGAAATTATATATATAAAACAAAGCATTTTAGAGAGCAGAAAAGCAAATCCTGGAGGGAAGGTGGGAGGATGATGTTAGGGGGAGGGGAGCAAGGGGGATGTTGAGGGGAACACGGGGGTGGGGGGATGTATTCAGTGGGACACCTGAATCTATGTAAACACAATAAATTAAAATCAATAAGGAAAAAAAGACATTAGTTCACAAAGAATTTACTGAGGACTGATGTAAGCTCCATCATAGATCCATCAGGGGGAAAAAGGACCTTGTTCTCAATGTGCTTATGTTTTCATCAAGAAGAGAAAATGGATACTTAGGAATATGGCAAGTATATCTATAAGCACCAGATTGTGTGGAAATAGTAATGGCTACTATTTATCAAGAGTGTCATGTGCAGGTGGTCTAGGTGCTTTATCTGTATTGTTTCTTGAGTGCTCAGAGGACAGCAAAGGCTTCCAGAGGAAAGGGAACTTAAGCAGGATCTTGAAAGGAAGTAGACTGTAGACCAAGGGTCCCCAAACTTTTACACAGGGGGCCAGTTCACTGTCCCTCAGACCGTTGGAAGGCCTGACTATAAAAAAAAACTATGAACAAATCCCTATGCACACTGCACATATCTTATTTTAAAGTAAAAAATCAAAATGGGAACAAATATAATATTTAAAATAAAGAACAAGTAAATTTAAGTCAACAAACTGACCAGTATTTCAATGGGAACTATGGGCCTGCTTTTGGTTAATGAGATGGTCAGTGTGTTTCTCTCACTGACCACCAATGAAAGGTGCCCCTTCCGGAGAGCAGCAGGGGCCGGATAGATGGCCTCAGGGGGCCGCAGTTTGGCGACCCTTGCTGTAGACAGTCTGATGGGAGAAGACAGGGCACTTCAGGGGTAGAGCAGCAGCAGCATTGGGCGGGAGAAAGGAAATGATCCCACTGTGATTTACTCAAGGTTCACTGTTTGCAGACACTCCATCTCACTGTAACTGACAACAGGGCAGGGGGCAGAGCCATCTCCATCTTGTGGTTAAAGACCCTGAAACTTAAGTAATGGGCTCAGTGACACACACCAGATGAAGGATGAGGGTGTTACACCCTGACCAACTTCACCCTCGGGCCCTGTGGGTGAATTTGGAGACTGCAGGGTCCGTTGAGTGTTTACACTGAAGTAAGTGGATTGAAGTCAGAGCTCACTCAGTGTAGACTGATCAGTGCTGTTGAGTTGGGTGAAGCTGCAGTCAGACCTTGAACCTTTTGACTCTCAGGCCTGGGTTCTATCCCTGGGATCTCTCTGGGCCCAGCTTTGTACCTCCTTTCTGGAACATTCATTTTGGAGGTCTGAGAAAGAACAAGGAAGTAATTACTAATCGCCCCCTTATCCCACAGTGGTCTGTTGGATGGTTGCCATGGTAACAAGAGACTGATTTTTTTTAATAAATAAATTTTTATTTTAATGGGGTGACATCAATAAATCAGGGTACATATATAGTACATATATTCAAAGAAAACATGTCCAGGTCATCTTGTCATTCAATTCTGTTGCATACCCATCACCCAAAGTCAGATTGTCCTCCGTCACCCTCCATCTAGCCCTCTTTGTGCCCCTCCCCCACCCCTCCCCCTCTCCCTCCTTCCCTCCCCCCACCCCCTGTAACCACCACATTCTTGTCCATGTCTCTTAGTCTCGTTTTTTATGTCCCACCAATGTATGGAATCCCGCAGTTCTTGTTTTTTTCCGATTTACACATTCTACTCCGAACAATGTTATCAAGATCCCACCATTTTGTTGTAAGTGATCCGATGTCATCATTTCTTATTGCTGAATAGTATACCATGGTGTATATGTGCCACATCTTCTTTATCCAGTCCTCCATTTTTTTTACAGTGATTAAAGCCTTTAAGCAAACTCCTGGCCAATACAGCAAGAATCCATAAAAGAGTAGCGTCCTTAACATGTTCACCAAGAGACTGAAATTTTTGTGTTAAGGGTTTGAATGTACTTTTTGGCTTCCTATGAGTTTCCCCTTGCTTGTTTGGGATGCTGCTTCATCTTCTGTATAAACTAACCTTCCAGATCACTTGTGCCTTGGCAGTTTTCAGTAGCTGGCAGAAGTCTGAGAATGAGTCTCCCCCCACCACCTTTCTGCTTCCTCCACTTTATAGTGCACTCACATTTATACACAAGTTTTACGTTTTCATGTACAAAGAGCGAAGCATCAAAGAGGCTCCTAAGGACCTTTATAAGAACTACATCCAACATAGATAATACTGTTGGCCCCTTTCTCCATTTCTCGAAATATAAACCAATTAAAATTTTGTCCCAAATGAGGAATCCACTTACTATGAGTTGGATAGTGAGATGGTTCTAGTCAAGTCTAGGATTCCAAAGAACTGAGCTGAGAGTAGGGGGTTCTAGGCTGAATAAAGAAAGTCACCCACTGCCATTTGAGTTCCATTGCTGGTGAAGATCGAAGTCCCCTGGGTTTCAAAACTGTACTCATAGTCTATTTCTGTATTGTTTTCATTGAATTTTGCTTTCTAGAACAGAAAGTGTTTGAGTTTGTATTTCAAGTTAAACATTACTCAGGAAAAACTGGAATGTTTTAGAGTATTTCCTAGAGGGCCACTGTTTAACAATGGTTTGTGCATCTATACCTGTATGGGACGTCCCCAGGCGTAGGAAGTTAGGGTTTCCCCCATAACTGTGAGACTAAGCAGAACTCCACAGATAGAAAGTCAGTTTTGTTTGGTCTGTATGCCCATTTATTCCAGTGTTCATATGACTAAATTCACTCTTTAGATTGAGTTTAAATATTTAGGCCATTATCAAATCTTCAATCTTTAATATCAATCTTCCATATCAAAGTTTATTCCTGGATTCTGGGTTGGTCCAGGTGACAGGTATGTTAGAGCCAGTGTTTGTGTTGATCAGAACACTACAATTATCTATAGTTATCCAATGTATAGATAGAGTATAAAATATTTTCTAAGTCACTTAATAAATATACTTTTTGGGTTTGACTTATCTGTCATTTTTTTATGAAGGAAGCATGTACTATTTATGGTAGGTAAAGTCATGGCCCCTACGAAATATGTCTATATGTCCTAATTTCCTGAACTTGTAACTACCTGAGGTTACACAGCAAAGGGGAATTAAGAGCATAGATGAAATTAAAGTTGCTAATCAACTGACTTTAGATGAGATTATCCTCAGTTGGATGAGGGAGGCAAGAGGATAAGTGTCTGAGTGATGCAGTGTGACAAAGACTCAACCGGTCTTTGTTGGCTTTGAGGATGGAGGAAGGGGCCCTGAGCCAAGGAATGCATGAAACCTCCATCCAGAAGCTGGAAAAGCAAGGAAATGCATTCTCCCCTAGAGCCTCCAGAAAGAAAAATGGCCCTGCTAACATCTTGATTTTAGTCCAGTGAGACCTGTGCTAGATTCTCACCTCCAGAACGTTAAGGAAATAAATTTTTGTTATTTTAAGCCATTGAATTTGTGGGGGGTGGGTACAGCATGAGCAAAGGCCATAGGTTGGGATCTGGCACATAGAGTGAGGAGGCTGAAGGGTAGGCATGACCACATCCTGCAGGACTTTGAACTCCAGTCTTCAGAGGCTCTGTTTATCCTGATGATCCTGGGGAGTCCAGGAAGGTATTATGTAGTGGAGGGGCGTACCCACCCCACCCCCCACCTGTTACAGCACAACTTGTTACAGCAGCCATTGAAAATTAACACCATTCTGTGAATTGAAGTTAAAATAGGTGCACATTTAAAAATACCTTGGTTTAAACTCAGTCATTCTGAGGTAACAGGCCATGACTGTCTTCTGCTAAACTGTTGCTTATAAGTCTGTCCATCAAAACTTCACATGCTGAGTGGATGCTATCAACAGTGTCCCCTCATTTGCAGCTTGGCCCATCAGTCTTCTCTCACTTGTAGAGCTCTTCATTCCACAGTCTGAGTTTCTCTGGGAGCCCATCTGACTGGAAACAAGCATCCAAAATGGCAGGTGAGAGCTGCTAGTGATGAAGTTACCACCAGAGAAATGGGCAAAAATGTTAGTGTGAACACTAGTGTGAAGTGAAACTTGAAATCAAATTCCAATCAGTTGAGAACAGGCAGAGGCATTCAGACGTTCCTGATGTAGAGAGGGAAGGACATTTTGTGAGATGTAATAAGTCTACATCGACTGAAGAAATAGTGTTCTTTTGACACGTTTCCTAACTCTTGAAAAGTATTAGGTGGACTTCTACCCAAGTTCACTTGCACAGCTGTGCTAACTGGTTCAGTAGGAACAGAATTTGCAATTTTTAAACATCTTCAGAGCTTTGGAATCTAGGCAAGGATCAAGGATCTAATAGCAAACTATGTGAACGATACAGCAGAAACTGGTTATCAACTCCGACTACTATGGGCTACACCTAGGACTCTGTTGTTACAAAAGGAGGCATGTGGCTAAAGCATGGGTGAGCTTTAGAAACATGCTAAGTGAAAGATGCCATCACAAAAGGCTACATATTGTGTGATCCCATTTTTATGAAATGCCCGGAACAGGCCAATCTGTAGAGCTGTAGATTGGTAGTTGCCTAGGGCTGAAGGGGTTGAGGGTAAGAAGGGGAGTGACTGCTGAGGGCCTGGGGTTTCTCTGGAGGATGCTAAACATGTTCTAAAATTGATTGTGGTTTTGGTTGTACCGCTCAGAGTATACCCCAAACCATTCAATCGTATACTTTGGATATGTAAATTAATTATACCGGTATGTGAATATGTCTCAGTAGAGCTGCTAAAAACAAGGTAGGCGTATGAGGTAACTGCATGACAGAGCGCTTAACCACAGCAATAGCGGGATTTGATAAAAGCGACTTCTGAGAGTGTCTTCGAGGTGTTTAGTATCTGTTTCCTGGCATTGGCGCTGTAAGGGTCAGAGATGCTTCCACCTCCTTTCTGAAGCTTGTAGTTTTTGACCGTCAGTTATAGGGACTGGTTTATTGAGGAGTGATTCAGTGGTCTTATTAGATGACTTGTACTTGTGTTTGGAGACTTCCATTTTTTCTTTTCTTCCTGGACAGGTCCCTGTTCTGCAGGGATCATGGCTAGTTTGGTAAATGCGTGGACATGATGCCCCTCTACTGTCCGGACAGCCACATGCATACTGGGAGGTCTAGCCACAATGCTTGATGTGCTTTTTTTTGGGTCCTATTAGCACCATATGAATTGGTACACATGAATTACTTTCGGTAGACATTTTCATAAAATGAGAAAGTAGTCTGACAGGACCTCGAGGATAACCTTCAATTGGGCAACAGTAAGATTTTCGTATGGTTTTCAGATCTTTTCTTATTGATGGACACTGTGCCATCCTGCAGGCTGTGGCTCTCCTAGGGTGCATATTGAGTCTGGGGCTGGTGGGGAGGTTCTTGCTGCAGGTGCACAGAACATATGGGGGATAGCTTGCTAGCCGATGGCCGGACCAGCTCCCTGACTGATGCTACCAAAACCACAGCCAGAGGCAGCTGTTGTCCCTCAGCAATCCTGGAGGCCTCCACGGAGGTGGAAGCAGAGTAGCCTTGTGGCGGTCAGAGTGGCCAAGGCTGGAGTCACTGCCCGTGCTGCTGCCTCAGGGTCCCCACTTTTAGTCTGTCTCCTGTGGCTCCATGCTGCTGCCTAGAGCAAGGAGAAGGGAAGACTTAATCCTCAGGACCCAGACAGTCAGTTAATTATTCAAAAAATTTTATTTTATTAATTTATTATTAATTTATTTTAATTTAATTTTATTTGTGACAGACAGAGTCAGAGAGAGGGACAGACAGGTAGGAATGGGGAGAGATGAGAAGCATCAATTCTTTGTTGCAGCTCCTTTTTAGTTGTTCATTGACTTGCTTTTTCATATATGCCTTGACCGGGGTTGGGGGGCTACAGCAGAGTGAGTGACCCCTTGCTCAAGCCAGCAATCTTGGGCTCAAGCCAGTGACCTTTGGGCTCAAGCCAGCAACCATGGGGTCATGTCTATGATCCTATGCTCAAACCAGCGACCCCATGCTCAAGCTGGCGCACCTGCACTCAAGCCAGATGAGCCCACGCTCAAGCTGGAGACCTTGGGTTTTTGAACCTGGGTACTCTGCGTCCCAGTCCGACTCTCAATCCACTGCGTCACCGCTCGGTCAGGCCATAAAAATTTTATTGATTACCTTCTTTTCCATTCACAAAGTCTCAGTTGTGCTAGTTATTAGAGTAGAGGTTAAAGTGCACGAGGATAACAAGCTTACAGTTTAACAAAGGAGAGAAAATTACCCTATGACCCTACAGAAAATAAATCTTTGGTTGGTATGTACAGTGGAGTTACATGTTTAGAGAGGAGGGCAAGAGTCCCTTGCAGTAGAGACTGTAGTGCCTGTGCCCTGCAAGGGCCCAGACGAGAAAAGCACGGGAGCGGGACAGGTGGTCTAACCTAGCTGCAGTGTCAGGTGCCTGCGGTCAGTTGTGTGAGAATGGCTGGAAAGGTTAGAGCCAAATTTTGGGGGACTTTAACTGCTTAACTGCCATGAATACTAGCATGCCATGAGTGTGCCCCCAGGAGTGTTCCTGGACATGCTCACGGCTGGGCACTGCTGGGGTTCAGCTACACGACAGTCCTGAAAGTTAGGCATCCGTATTCCCATTTTAGAGATGAAGAAACTGAGACCAAGTGGTCCTCCCAAGGTCACAGAGCTAGTAAATAGCTGAACTCGAATTTGAACCAGTCTGTCTTCTATCTCCTATACTAGGCTTGCATTTTCTCTGGAGAGACAAAACTCTCAAGAGAAACATGAAATGTGAAGAGAATGTGGTATTAACTATCAGGATGAACCATATGGAAGTGGCAGTTGTGTAGGTCAGAAGGGTCGAGATGGCAATGTCATGGTTCAGCCTGGTATGACAGTAGGCAGCGTTCAGAGGAATGAGGAATCTCTCACGCAGGAATGGGCAGCAGAGGTCTTGAGGAGGAGGTGGGAATGGAGCAAGACCTTGATGAGACTCTGGATGGATAGAAATAAGGAGGGCAGAGGGCAGGGTGGAGACCAGCCTGGTGGGCTGGTAGGTGACTTGGGGATAGCTATCAGTGGATACATATGCGGGTCTCAGGAGCCTGGAGGTGATTGTGATCCATGCTTTGGGCCCCAGGGAGACAATTTCAGGTTTGACCCGCAGATTTCTCGGTGTTTGGTCATCGGTTGTGCTGACCCCTCCCGGTGTGCTCTCGCTGCAGGAAACAGGTGAGCAGATCGCTATCAAGCAGTGCCGGCAGGAGCTCAGCCCCCGGAATCGAGAGCGGTGGTGCCTGGAGATCCAGATCATGAGAAGGTGAGGGCCTGATACACCGGCATGCCCAGCCACTTCAACAGAGCCACCCTGGGGGGAGCGGGAGGGGACAAGGTGCTGCCAGAGCTGAGGGACCATGAGGTGTTGAAATGAAGTCTGGAGAGAGCCAGCTGGACTCTGGGATCTGGAGCGACGGCCCCACCTGCTGCATATCTCAGTCCCGCAATCAGGATGCCAGCCGGACTGTCCAGGCGGATGGCTCCAGAGCTGGGATGGTTAGTGTCCAGCGCTGGGCCTTGTCAACGGCTTTGGGTCAACTTTATGTGTTATATTGTAGTAAGGCATTTAAAATAGTCATCCCAGTGAATTTTCCCTTGTCAGCAGAAATCCTTTTCCTCCTATATTTCCAGTTCTCTCCACTGCTGTGAACCTGCTATTGCTATTTATTCCTCCAACGTGGAGACGGGGCCTGCAGTCCCTAGATGGGCGCTGCCCTCCCGGCAACCTCATCAGGGTGGAAGACCTCGAACAGTGCTCCCTCCGTGACCCTCTTAGAGAGGGGAGGCGTCACCCTGTCTGCATGCACACACCGCACACGTGCATGCACATGTACCCACACACTGTCTTGACTCGAATGGCACGAGATTGGAGTCTGTCTACTTTCTCTGCTTTTAGAAGCAGTTTTGAAGTACAATGAGAACTTGATATGGGGCATTCAAAAGAAAATTAACTTATCCTTGATGCACTCCAGAGTCCCTAAGTTCATGGTGCTAAAAGTAGAGCAGGCTGGATGCTAACTGACCAGGCAGTGAGGCGAGGCACCGGTTTCTGACCTCTGTCTTCCTGCTTACTCCTGAGGGCCCTGGGCTATTCCAGGCCTTTGTCTTGAGACGAGCTTCACTGAGACATGCACAGAGTGAGGAGTGGGTTTGGGCCAAAGCTCAGGTTCCTCCTTCATTGGTTTTTCTTCCCCTCTAGGCTCAACCACCCCAATGTGGTGGCCGCCCGGGATGTCCCTGAGGGGATGCAGAACTTGGCTCCCAACGACTTGCCCCTGCTGGCCATGGAGTACTGCCAAGGGGGGGATCTCCGCAAGGTGAGGCTGCCAGGGGGGCGGGGCAGCCTGTCAGGGAGGAAGCAGTGGGGAGACCTGTCACCGCTCTCATCATCAGGAAGCTCAGGGAGCCACGGTGACTTCAGCGGGATCGCTTTTGCTTCTCCAGTTCCCCGTCTGTGTCCACTGTGGGGCGTGAAGCGAGGCTGAATCAGAAGCTCTTACGAGAAAGTCAGGGAAGGGCTCACTGTACGTTCTGCACAGGGATCACTAGAGTGACAAGGAAACAATCACAGGTCTTGCGTGTGGGGAAAGACTGGACACGCTCCAAAACAAACTTATCCTCCCTCAGCATGTCAGGGCCACTTCAGTCTTTCATGTCATCGTCACCACTGTCCTTATTAGGAGGGATTTTCTCCCACAGATGTGGCAGCAGCACCCTCAGGGTCACAGAGTGGAGCAGGAAGGAGGCTGGCTTACTAATCAGGGAATTCGTCTGGGGTTCCAGAGCCACCACTGACTCACCTTCTGGGCTCTGCTTTTTTTCTTCTCACCAGATTAACTTCTCTTTACTAGAAAGTACACTTCCGGGTGGGTGGTGGCAGCCCTTCGTCATCTCAGGGACGGTGGTGTGTGTCCACCTCCCTGATGTTCTCTAAAACAGCATCACACACCTGCTTTTATGTTGCTTCGTTTGATTTCTAACAACCCTGTGATGTTGGTAAAACAGGTATGGTTCTCATGTAAGGGCTGGATATCAGGGCCCAGCAGGTCAGGTGGGTGGCCCCCTCACACAGCTGCAGTGCGGAGCTTGGGCCGCAGCCTCTATGAGCCCAGCCGCAGGCCACCTCTCCATCTGTGAAACCGAATGGCGCCAGATAGCATGAGGACAACTACAAGCTCTGGACAAAGAGCTGTTTTTCTGTTGAAAAAGAGGTTTTTCTGTCAGTGCACATCTTCCTCACTCTTCCCTTAGAAGAGGGTCCATGATATTAGGGAGGGACACCCAGGCATTTCTTCTGTCTGCACATGGTGGTTTCCTGGGCTGGGCAGCTTGCTGCTTTCATTACTCTTCTGGCTCTTCCGTCTGCGTTTTCATAAGGAAACTTTCCAGGAGGGTTGATCCACCCCAGTAGCTTTCTTCCTTCCGCCAGGAGAGGTGGGCGATCGTGGGAATGTCACGGATGTGAACATAGTCACTGGCTTGACCATAGGCAGGGCACTGATAAAAGATGAGAAATGGGGGAATGAGACAAAGCATCGATTTTCCTCTTTGTTTTCCTAACCTTTGACAATCATCTGATTACTAACAGCAGCTATTTAAGGAGATAAAGCCATGTTGTCGTTGAACACATGGTTCCTAAGAGGACAGTGTAGGAGGTAGGTGGGATGTGACTTGATTATGGAGGGCCCTAAAGCCAGGCAGAGGACTTCAGACTTGATCTTGTAGATGGCAAAGAGCCAGTCAGCCAGGGCCGAAGATTCATACTTCAGCATGATTAACCTGGCGTGGGCACAGGGTGACCTGGGGAAGCAGGAAGTGAGTGCACTCTAAGGGGCTCTGTCCAGGTTGTTCCTGGTGGGGTCCAGGGGACCTGGAGGAGGCCGCTACCCAGAGCGATGGGGTTCTCTTTGTTCTCCAGATGAAGTAGCCTGTCTTTTCTTCTTCTAAAAAGTTCAAAATCTACACCCTGGCCAAAGACAAGCTTGGCCAGCACATGAGCAAATGTAAAAGCCAGAACAGATTGAAAGCGGGAAGCCTGTACTCCTGGCTCAGGAAACAGGCTCTTGGGCACTCGTGGTTCTAAATGTTAGTTAATGATTGCAAACCTCCATTGAGAAGATTTTTCTCCATTGTCTTGATTGGAGGCCAATTTCCAGTAGTAGATTGAGCCCCTTGAAGAGCTGAGAGGGCCAGGAGGGCAAAGGGGTTAAGTGTTTGGGCTCGAGCCTCAGATACCATGGCTTCATATTCCAGCTCTGCCCTGGAATGGCCGTGTGAGCAGACAGATTGCTGAGCCCTCCAGGCTCAGGTTCCTCACCTGCGAAATGGAAATTCCAACAGTACTTACAGTGGCAGTGGGAGGATGAAGTGAGACCCTGCAGGTAAAGCCTTACCTAGCTAATCTGCGCCGAGTTTAGCCTGGTGCCAAGCACGTAGTAAGTGCTCATTAAATATTCCCTTCTGTCATCATCACCCCACTGGCAGGGCGAGGTTGGGAAGTGGTCGGAGGGTGATTTTTAGTTTCTTACAGAAGCTCAGGAGCAGTGAACCAGTTGTGGCTGAGCTTAGAGCATGGGCTGCCCTCCTCAGAACTGCAGCACAGCTGAGATTGAGAGTCCCTCATCTTAGAATGACTCAGACCCCTCAGCGTGCTGAAGCGAGCACTCCTGGGCATTCTCAGTCCAGCTTCCTCCTTCTCCGCCTCGGGCCAGCCCCTGCCAGTCACACCGCGGTCCCCAAAGCCCAGGGCCAGGGTCCGCACTCAGATGACTTCCACTGGTAGAAGCCATTTGGGGACTTATTGGTGGTCTGACACTCAGTCTGACACTTCCTTTCATCTTCTTGACAGTACCTGAACCAGTTTGAGAACTGCTGTGGACTACGGGAAGGAGCCATCCTCACCTTGCTGAGTGACATTGGTAAATCCCAGCCCTGGAAGTCAGACTGAGCCAGCCGGGGAAAGTGTGAGGTGCCCCTGTGAGTCCTTTTGGAGCACAGAGGGGAGATATTTTGGTCCTCTGGTCATGACATAGGGTTGGGTTGAGGGGTGACAGAGTGGGGAGGTCAACAAGGGGCTAGTCAGGCAGGCGCTGAACTCGGATTTCCCTTCCTTCCGGACTAAGTCATGAAGTGAATTATGATGTATATGGAGTAACAGATTTCCTTTCCCATTACAAATCTCCACTCCCTGCTTTCCCGGAATGGCCAGCGATGGAGTAGGTTGTCATTTGAATGAATTTCATCCCTTGGCAGTGAATTTTTCCACTTCCACATTGGCAGCTCTTTTGCCAACCACAGGCGTAGGATAAACTGCCCTTGTTTAAATGAATCCTTTGGCACTGTTGGTGTTCTCAGATGGGGGTATCTGTGGCACTCTCTGAGAAGACCAGGGTGGCTCCAGGGAGAAGAGTGACCTCAGACTGCAGAGGTCAGAAGCAGTCCCCTACACCCTGGCACCTGCTCCAGGAGGGAACTCGGAGGGGGAATGCCACATGTCAGCATACGGCTCCAGCCTGGCGAGACAGACATCAGGAGTGAAAGAGGGGCTTCCCAGGCCTCTTTGAAGAAAAGTCATTTTTAATCTACATGTTTGTTGGGTCAAGTTGACTGTTTGGAATGTAAAGTTTAGAGTTATCCAGTCTATCACTGAGATTTGGGGAATGATAGAGCATTTTCATCCCTTTCTCACAGCAAACTTTTTGAAGCTGTATTTTGTTTGCTCACACTTTATTTTTAGAAAAATGTCAAACATAGAAAAGTTGAGAGAGTGAAACCCATATACCTGTCACCCGGAATCACCGGTTCTTCCAATTTTGCCACAAGCTGTATTCTCTAAGTCTTGGCCGGGAAGGCTGGGTGGGCCTCCGGTCCCTGAGACACTTCGCCTTTCTGTGGGTCTGCCTCTTTCCTACCTTGTGCTGCTTCTGATGGAAGGTGGGCAAGAAGGAAATGAGGTGGGGCAAAGTCAGGCAGTGACGTGTTTAAGGTTAGGATCCAAACAACCTGACAGAAAATTCTATCTCCCTTTCTATCCTGTGCCTTTGTCTTTTGAGTGGAGTCCACAGTGAGAGCATTTGATGTTGCATCAATTTTATCTGACTTGGGTGGGTGTCCACCGCTGGCCAGACTTACCTCTTTCATGCACTGGCCTGTGTGGTCTACTGGAAGCATCTACCTAGAGGGTCTAATCCATAGGTGAAGAATCTCATCTGTTTTCTTGATATCTTGCTACATGGCTCGCTCATCTACCTTTTGCTCATACATTTACTTGATTATATTTCTCCCAGTGGCCAGATCATTAATTTATTCCTTGTTGAGTTGGGTTGAAAACAGGTTAGTAAGTTGGGGAATATTCTTTTGCTCTTTAAGGACAACTTTTATTTTGTTTCTCCGTGGTTAGAGCTTCAAGTCATTTTTTTTTTTTTAGATGAGAAGAGGGGAGATAGTGAGGCAGACTCTCGCATGCATCCTGGCTGGGATCCACTTGGGGCCGATGCTTGAGTACTGAGCTGTTTTTAGTGCCTGAGGCTGACACACTGGGACCAACTGAGCTACCCTCAGTGCACGGACTGTGCTAAAACAAATCAAGCCACTGGCTGTGGGAGGGGAAGAGGGAAAGAAGGAGGAGAGGGAGCGGGGCGAAGCAGATGGTTGCTTCTCCTGTGTGTCCTGACTGGGGTTCAAACCCAGGAAGTCCATACACTAGGCCGACGCTCTATCCACTGAGTCACCAGCCAGGGCCAAGTAATTTTTTAAAAGGTTATTTCTCATATAATTTTCTTTCACTCATTTGTGTATTCAGCAAATAGTTATAATGAAAGTCTTAAATTATTGCCTTATGTACGCATAACTGTTTACTTCCTCATATAACTAATTACTTCCTCAAGTGATTTGCTAGTGTTTTATATTCCCTTCTGGTTGTGTAGTCTTTGGTCTGAGCACATTTGTATCTACATAGTTACCACTGGCTTGTGGAGTAGTGTTCATATTATTTTTTACCTATTCAAGTTGTACATGTGTGTTTAAGTTATACATTAATCAGAATAGCCAAGACAGGTCAATTCCCAAGGGTTTATGTTGTTTGGATGAATATTAAAATTCTTTAGGTCACTGATTCCCCTCTCTGACCCCAAGTTGGAAGCAATGAGGCTTTGAATTAGTACAGTAGAATTAAATTCTTGAAGGTGGAGCCTTTCATTACTTTATCTTCAGCATCTGGAAGAGTAGCACCTTATATAACAGTTTCTTTATAAATATTTGTCAAATGGATGAAATAAATACCAAGGGAAATTAAAATAAGTCGGAACCTATTAAAAAAGAACATATTTACATATATGTAATGCTCCCAGGTCAAATACCAGCTCTTCCACACATTGGCAGGGTGACTTTAGGCATATTACTTAAATTTTAAGATCATCGGTTTTATTAGCTGGGAAAGGGGACTGTTACCTTATTAGAACTGGTGTGAGGATCCAAGGAGATGATGTACACAGTGCTCCTGGCACAGTGCTCTGCTCCTGGCAGAGTGTGCAGTCAGGAAGTGTTAGTTCCTCTCTCATTTTCTTCCTCCTCTGCATTGAATTTTTAGCATCCCTTTTGAAAAACCTCCATCCCTCACTTGGGCGTTGACCTGAGATTGGGATCCAACGAGCCAGGCAGATGGTTGTCTTCGGAGTGTTTCCTTCCCCAGGTGCGTGCCTGTCTCAGCCACCTTCTGGATGCAGTTACATCCCCTGACTTTGTGATTGTGGTGGAGGTGGCTAATTAACTTGTATTTTACTTGCATTCCCATTACTGATCTGTGTACAAGATTCATCAAGCTTACTTCTTTGGCAAGGGTTTTGTCACTGAGCCAGAGTTCAAAGGCTTTTCTGGGATCTCATTTTACATAACTCCCTTGTATTCTGAAACATTTCCTGAGCATATTTTGTTCTAGTTTGTCCAAGTGCTGGCGCCTCGTTCCCTTTGTTATAGTTGCCACTTCTATTCTCTGCCAGGTTGACTTCAGATAAGGGGCAGAGCCACACCCTTGACTGCTGGGTCTGGATTCATTGCCTTCTGTTCTGGGTTAAACCCATTTACCGCTATGTCTTCTGTGCCACCAGCCTCCCCTAGATGCCCACTCAGAGCGGCGCCAGAATAATAGACACAGGTAGGATTTTTCCAGTGAACTTTCCATTGTCCAAGGAGATATTGCAGGTCACATGTGAGAAAACGAGCAGATGCCTGGAGGGCACGTGGGTGAGCCCTGTTTCCTCTGCCCGAACAGGCCTGTTAGACTATTGCTCTTATGCTGGTAAGAGATCTGGGGACAGGTGCAGAGGCAGCTGGAAATTCTTTGTCTTCCACCTAATGTGATCCTAAAATAGCTCAGGAAAGTCTTACTTGAGTGGACTCTATTGAAAGAGTCTTACTCATTATTCTCTGGAAAACCTTGGCGTGTGTTTCCTTCTGCCAGTAGAGGAGCAGGTTCCTGGGCACTCGAGACTGAGGGACAGATTGCTGCACTCTGGAGCCCCATGTCTCCGCTCTCTGAGGGGTGGGGACCTGCCCACGCCGGGCCAGCTGGGTGGACTAGTTTGCATTTGCCAGGGCCTTATCCGATCTTAGATCTGACTCAATCTCCCTTGATTCTCCAGGTGGCTGGTTTACTGTGGTGACTGACCATCCAGTCCTCTGGGCCTTCAGGAGCCCTACTCCCCATTTTTGTCTGTGCGGCTTTCTTTGAGTTGCCATCTCTGTTCTTATTAAAGCTGCTCCTAGCAGGCATCTATACTTCAACATTAAAGAGCAGAGAGGGTTTCAGAAAGAACACAGGGCTTTAAGGAAGAGAGCTCCATTCTAGAAATTAGAAAGTTAGACTCTCTACTTAGTATTTCTCTGATTGTGGATTTATAACAAAAGAAGATTACCTGATTTCTGAAATTCAGCTCATTTGTATATAAAGTATGTTGGGGCCATGGCTGGGTAGCTCAGCTGGTTAGAGCATCGTCCTGATACACCAAGGTTGTAGGTTCAAACCCCGGTCAGGGTACATACAAGATTCAACCAAAGAAGCATAAATAAGTGGAACAACGAATTGATATCTCTCTATATCTGCCCCCTCCCTTTCCTTTCCTACCCCTCCTTTCTCTTTCTAAAATCAATAAACTTTAAAAAGTATGTTGGAAAGCATAAATAACCAGATTAATTAATATAATAATAAAAGAAGAGACAACTAGCTTTCAGTTTGGTCTTTGCTGCTTTCCCAGCTCTGTTTCCTTATGCAAGGACTTTTTTAGTGCATTTATCTTTCTACTGTTTCTTTACGGAATACCGTAGTAACTTTCTGGGCCTACATATCCTCAACTGTAAAACGAGTGATTTGCACTAGGTGACCTTATAGAAGGTTCCTGCTAACTCTAAAGACTCCATTTTCATTATTCATGTAGCTGATTTTCAGAATGATTGCCCCAGAATGTCTTGATGTTCACACCACTGTCCCGCCCTGACTGCTTCCCGCAGTTTATCTCCCCTCTCCCCTAGTGCATCATTGCCCAGAGCTTTGCTTGATGCGTTTTGTATTTCTGCTCCGTCCTGTTCATGCCTGGACTGACTACCCACTGCTTTCTAGTATTCTGTCTGCCAGGCCGTTCTCGTGACATCTCCAAAATCCGTATGTTCAACTCTGATGTCTTTCTTTTGCCACTTGTCCCATCTTTCTGCCAATTTTGAATCTCATTTCTTAGGATCTGCCCCTCTTCCTGCTCCACACCCTCCTATTTAAAAAGTCTCCACATACTTTCAGCCTTCCTTTGTGTTGTGTATTTCATTTTCCCTTTTGTTCTACTCCCTCCACTGATTGTGTCATAGCAAATTACAGTAGTGACCTCTTACCTCACCTTCTTATCCCCATCTTATTAATCCGTCTTTCATTTGAAAGGGCACTTTTTTTTAAGGTTTTATTTATTCATTATAGAGAGGGGGGAGAGAGAGAGAGAGAGAGAGAGAGAGAGAGAGAGAGAGAGAAGGGGGGAGGAGCAGGAAGCATCAACTCCCATATGTGCCTTGACCAGGCAAGCCCAGGGTTTTGAACCGGCCACTTCAGAGTTTCCAGGTTGACGCTTTATCCACTGTGCCACCACAGGTCAGGCTGAAGGGCACTTTTTAAAAAATATATATTTTTAAAGACTATTTATTTTAGAGATGAGAGAGAGAGAGAGAGAGAACAACAAAGAGAGAGAGGGAGAGAAGGGGGGAGGAGCAGGAAGCATCAACTCCCATATGTGCCTTGACCAGGCAAGCCCAGAGTTTCAAACCGGCGACCTCAGTGTTGCAGGTCGACACTTTATCCACTGCACCACCACAGGTCAGGCTTGAAAGGACACTTTCATCATCATCCATCATGAGATCAAGGCCAGTCCTTGTAACCGTACATTTCTCCCGACCTACTGTAGCCAACTTCACGTGTTCACGGCTCTGAAGACCCCTCTTCAGTCCTGCTAGCCTTTGCACATGCTCCCCCTGTGAGAGGGCTGCTCCTGCACCTTCCCCACAGCCTGAGCCTTCTTGTCTTTGGGCACAGCTTTAGACTTGCCCTTCCATGGGAACTGCCCGGACCTGTCACTCACAGCTTTCTTTTCCCCTTTTGGCCTGCTCCACTTGGTGCTTGGCATATCTACTGCTGTGTGATCGCTGCCTGGGGTTGACAATAGGGCCTGAGTTCTGGACTTGGGGCCTGTTGACTGTGCAAGTAAGTGAAGAAAACACTTTGATTCACTGGTACATTTTCCACAATACCTAGCAAATGGGAGACACTTTTTATAAGTTACTAGTTGAGTGGATGAGAGAATGATTTTTCACTATTTTTTTCAGCAGTTGGCACGACTGCCTTGCTACCTTGCTTATTAGTCATAGGGACTATTTTAGCCGGGAAACCTTTAGTCGGACTAAATCTTTCTCCACATGTCCACACTTGGCCTTCCAATCTATTTTGTTTGGAAAGTCCAGAGACACCAAAGTGACTGGCACATAGTAGGAACATGGTCAATTTTTATTGAGTGAATGAACATCCTGTTGCCCTTCTTACTTATTGGTGACTTAAATCACCAATTGGTGATTGCCTTTTCTGTCTCTTCTAATCTCTGTCAATCTTTTGGACCATTTATCTTTCCATTTCTTCTCTATTGGATGTATCCCAAACAAAAATGCTCTTAAGGGAGTTTAGTAATCCTTCTGGATTCGGAGTGTGGTAAATAGGGACCCATGGATTCGGAGTGTGGTAAATAAGGGACTCTTTATAAAACTGATAAGGAAGTTTAGCTGGTCCTATCTGTTCCCTAATTTGTGGTTTGAAATCTGAAAAAAGGATACAGAACCTGTGATTTGGGATTCTGGTTCATCTATAGGAACTCCAGGAGTGTCTCATTCTTCAGTTAATGTAGTTGTCTACCTCGTGGGCGAAGGGAAAGCTGGGTAAATACCTGGATGCCGGGCCTGACAGGGGTAATAGGAGAAGGCCACCATTTTTCTGTGGCAGGCCCTTAACTCGGACCTATCTGTGTGGTATCTGTGCTAGGAATTCTTCTGTATAATTGAAACATGAGAAATGAACTTTTAGGCTTCAATGCTTGTGGTGTGGTTTTCAATTTTTATACGTGTATATTATCACTGTTGCTAAAAGTTTAGATTTTTAAAGAAACTTTCAAATGCAAAAGTATTTTTTATAACCTCAAATTCTAATTTTCCATCTAATTTAAATCAAATTAGGTTCTTTTGGCTTGAGACAATTTTGATTCGTTTCATGATACTCTTTAGGTACAACTTCATGAAATGTAGCAGTCAGGCCAAACAAACTAAGCTTTTAAGGGCTGGTTCTGTAAGGAGAGCTATTTAAGAGGTCTTGCATATCAAAGTTTTGCCTGTTTCACTCAGTCCAAGAAACTATATATATAACAATACCTATAGGAGTCTTTAGTTTCCAACTTAAATTGACAAATGTATTTGAGAATAAATGACTGCCCCAAAGCTAAAGTTTGCTTAAGCATAAAAATAGATAGCTACTGACAGTAATCGGTAGAGTCAGTGGCCAACTTGCCATCCCTTCTCACTAAAGAGCTGGTGACAACTCTTAATCAGCATGACGTAGAAAATGGTGCTTTCAGTCTGATCTGAATGGGCTCCCGCACTGGGGGCATCTTGGGACATCTCACCTGCTTGTGCCCCATGTTATTTGCACTGAGATGATCAGATGTGGCTTCAGAGGCCTCGTCTTAGTTTGAACCTATGTGCTTGTTCGAACATCAGTGAGCCTCAACTTTCATACATTCTGCTTTTAAACAGATCAACCCAAACTTTATATATTATATCCTGACACTCTTGTCATATACACAGGCCTTTTGTGACTCAGTCAATAAATATTTTGAGTGATTGCACGTCAGTGCTTCCTGCCAGTCACTAGTTCATTTCTCCAGTAGCACCATCCCTGTCTGCAAGTTTGTGCTTGTGCAATTATCACAGTGTTTTATACTTTGTTTTGATTCTTTAATAAGAATTAGTAAAACAAAATTGAAGGTGTGGTAAGAAGCACTGGTCTTTAAAGTTAATACAATAGAGAACAAGATGGAGTAGAGTATTTTAGGCGTTGAAGGTAGCAAGTCTTTCAGTTCATTTGGGCAGTCAGTGGATCTATTGTATTCAGTTATGAAAGAAAAGAAAAATAAGGACCAACTATGAACTGCTGGCACTGTATGGTGAAAGGCTGGGTTTAAAGGTCAGATATAATTAGACATTTGCAATATAACATAATGTTCTGAGATGGAACTGCCCCAATTAGATGTTAGTTGTCTGGCTGTCTCAGTTTGACTTTCAGATTTGTTTTTCAGGAAACATTCAGCATGGCAGTCTTTATGTAGTGTGTCTCTGATCACTGGTTCCTGTGGAAGGCCTGTCTCTTGCTCTGCTGCATGGGGCCAGCGTGCTGCCCACCTCTCTGGCTTGATGAGTTTGTTTATCATTGTTACACTTCTCTTAGTGTTGTTATTGCATTTGCTTTTGGCTTCTGTTTTTGAACAAAAACCCAGATCATACCATTAATTTTGAAGTGCATATTTGCCATTCCTGAGTCATACTATCTATATCTGAGTTTTATCATCTAAAAACCAAAATGATTTTAAAACAGTTGCCTATTATAATGTGAATCTACCATAATTTGTTCGATCATTCCCTCACGGATGGCTTTCAGTTTGTTGCTGGCCGTTTCACTCCAAGCTATGCAATAGGCATCCTTATTTGTATGTTATACTTTTGATTTCACAAACTAGACTGCCGTAGTGGAAATAATGGGTCAGTGTGTATGTTTTAAAATTTAATAGCTTACTGCAGGATTTTTTTCCCAGAAAGACACCGCAGTTTTTATCCCTTCCAGCAATGTCAGGCAGTAAGCGCCGTTTATTTCTCATCTAAAAGGCTGGTCAGTTGCAGAGGTGACAAAAGGCGTTTCATTGGGCTTTAATTTTCATTTTTGGACTTGTGACTTTGAGCAACTTTCTGCATTGCTCACCATTTGCCTTTCTACTTTTGTAAATTACTATCTTTACTAGTGGGTTGCTTTCTTATGGACTTGTAAGAGGTTTTTTGTCTATTAGGTGTACTTACTCTTTGGCAAATATCTGTTGCAAGTATATATTTTCCCAGCCCTTTTGTCTTGACTTTGTGAAAAGTAATTTTTGTCATAAATTTAAAAACTCCTTCTATGTTATTTGTAGTGCTTTTCTTAATGCCATACACTTTTCTTCAGTTACAAAAAAAATTTTTTTTTTGCTAAATTTATCCATTGGTATTTTAGAGTTTCTATTGCTAATGTGAATGAGATTTCTTTTAAAGATTTTATTTATTGATTTTAGAGAGTGGGTTAAAAGGGATAGAAAGTGAGAGAGAGAGAGAGAGAGAGAGAGAGAGAGAGATAAAGTAAAGGTGGTGGGGGAAGAGTGGGAAGCATTAACTCGTATTTGTTGCTCCTTGTATGTGCCTTGACTGGGTTAGCCTGGGGTTTCGCACTGGGAACTTCAGCATTACAGGATTGCAGGTCAACGCTTTACTATTTGCTCCACCATAGGTCAGGCTTTTATTTTTTTCCTTTTTTAAACTGGATATAACCAACATAGATAAAAGCTATTTGTATGTACTTATTTTGTTTCCAAATAACTTATTAAATTCTTTCCAGTTTTTAGCCTTTTGAGTTTTCTAGGTATATAGTCATATCATCTCCAAATAAAGACAATTTTATCTCCTTCTGATACTTATTCCATGTTTCTCTTTTGTAATACAATTAGCTAGGACTTCTGTTAAAGTTATTAAAACCTGTCTTCTTTTTTTGTGTGACAGAGACAGAGGGACAAGGGACAGACGGATAGGAAGGGAGAGAGATGAGCATCAATTCTTTGTTGTGGCACCTTAGTTGTTCATTGATTGCTTTCTCATATGTGCCTTGACCGGGGGGCTACAGCAGATCGAGTGACCCCTGCTCAAGCCAGCAACCTTGGACTCAAGCTGATGAGCCTTGCTCAAACCAGATGAGCCCGCGCTCAAGCTAGTGACCTCGGGGTTTCGAACCTGGGTCCTCTGCATCCCAGTCCAATGCTCTATCCACTGTGCCACCGCCTGGTTGGGCTAAAACCTGTCTTATGAGTAAAAATCACATCCTTCTTGGAGCCTGGGCTGTGGGTGACTCCCCTCCTGCTGCTCTGTGCCATGACCCTCCTGTGTATCATCATCACATTTCCTCGTCACAGCAAAAGATGTGGGGATCAAGTAACCTCCAAGCCAGTATTGTGCAGGCTCTTTCCTTCCCAACTAGATTTGAGCTCCTTAACATTGGGGATCATGTCCTTATTTTATGTCCCTCACAGAACCTGGCCGACAACCAGGCACATAATAAACATGTCGAATTGTCAGATGTGTTGAACATGCTCCTGTTCTCTTCTTCAGTGCTCCCCACTTCTTCCTTGAAGCTGGGTCTGACTTGACCCTGGACCACCAGATGACCAAAGTGCTCTTTGTCCAGACAGTACTTCTCCTGCACCCACCCTGTAGACTCCGAGCAGGGGTCTCCAAACTTTTTACACAGGGGGCCAGTTCACTGTCCCTCAGACCATTGGAGGGATGCCAAATACAGTGGTCCTCTCACTGACCACCAGTGAAAGAGGTGCCCCTTCCAGAAGTGCAGTAGGGGCTGGATAAATGGCCTCAGGGGGACTGCATTGCAGCCCGCGGGCCGTAGTTTGGGGACGCCTGTGTAGAGGTTAGATTTTTGAGCCTCTACACCAGAGAAATTTCCCTTCTCAAACTTGATCAGCATCAGCATCACCTGGAAAACTTGTTAAAAGAGATTTCAGGGGCCCTGGCTATTTGGCTTTGTGGTCAAGTGTCAGCCGGTTTGTGGAATTTCCAGGTTCGATTCCCAGTCAGGGCACACAGGAGAAGCGACCATCTGCTTCTCCACCTTTCCTCCTCCTTTCTCTCGCTTCCCCTCTCGCAGCAGACATGGCTCGAATGGTTTGAGCAAGTTGGCCCTGGGTGCTGAGGATGGCTCCATGGCCTCACCTCAGGCACTAAAGTAGCTCAGTTGCTGAGCAACAGAGCAATGCCACGGATGGGCAGAGCATTGCCAGCTAGGGGGCTTGCCAGGTGGATCCCAGTCGGGACGCATGTGGAAGTCTGTCTCTGCTTCCCCTCTTCTCAGTTAGTAAAAAGAAAAAAAAAATTGCAGAATCACCCCTGCAGTTTCTGATTCAATAGGTCTAGGGTGAGACCTGAGAACTGTGCATTTTTGACAAGTTTAGGTGCTGCTGGTCCAGACAATGCAATTTGAGAACCATTGCTCTAAACCAGTGGTAGTCAACCTGGTCCCTACCGCCCACTAGTAGGCATTCCAGCTTTCATGGTGGGCGGTAGCGGAGCAACCAAAGTATAAATAAAAAGATAGATTTAACTATAGTAAGTTGTTTTATAAAGATTTATTCTGCCAAATAGTAAAAATCCGACATAAAGTACTTGGTAAGTAATTATTATTATATGCTTTAACTTGCTGTAACTCTGCTTTATAAATTTTATAAAGTAAAGTTACTTCCCTACTTTATAAATCACCATTACTGTGGAACCGGTGGGCAGTTAGAAAATTATACTCCTAACAGAGATACAAAAGTGGGCGGTAGGTATGAAAAGGTTGACTACCCCTGCTCTAAACTATAGTTGGTGACCTCATGGATGCGAGACTACAGTTCTTTCCGTCAGAAAGCCAGATTGTTGTGGTGGCCCAAGTTCTGCTGACATAATCACACCCTCTTCACCTGGGGCATCTTCCCAGGCTCCGGTCCTCCACCATGAGTCTGCACACTGGGCGTCAGACTACGGGTCAGGCACACACAGTAGTTATCTTTCCTCACTTGGGCGATTTTGAAATGAAAAGTGTTTTTTAGGCTTAATGAAAACTCACTCCCCTTTCCACCCTCTCAGCCTCTGCACTTAGATACCTTCATGAAAACAGAATCATCCATCGGGATCTAAAGCCAGAAAACATCGTCCTGCAGCAAGGAGAGCTGAGAGTGAGTGACCTTCCAGGGACTTGGGAAGCCCTGGGGACTGGCTCAGGGAGCTGTTCTGGTGGAGCAGCAGCAAGCTCTGCACTTTTGTTTATATTTGCGTTTCCTTGGGTTTATACAAATATTTGCGTTTCCTTGGGTTTGTATTTGAATTGATTCTCTGGGAATGCTTTTTGATTTGAAACAAAATTCGGCAAAAACTTCTTGCTTGCAGATTGAGGCAAGTTTGAATGGATCACATTGTTAATTGCCCAAGTTGCAGGAATCTGATAAGGAAAACAATGTTTTTCTTCCCACTTCTAGCCCCCACCTTTGGGACTAGCACTTCTTGGAAATAGACCTTTTGTTTTCCATTTGTTTGAGTGCGTCCACTTTTGATGCTAATATGGAAACCAGCTCTCTGTTGGTTCTGGGTGCGGCTGAGAAGAAGCATTTGGGGCTGGCCCCTGCCCATGGAGCTGGTCCAGCCTGCAGCTTTCCCAGAGCTCTTAGTGACCCTCCTCAGTGGCCTCCGGCGCAGGTGTGTCGGTAACCTCCCATGGGGCTTGGTGCTCTGCTTTTTCACAGCCTGGTGTGTTGAGCTGGGGGTGATGAGCAGGGGCTCAGCGGAGAGGAATGTAGTCACTCAGCTATAGGTTGGTCACTTTAATCTCTGCCCGTCAGCATTCTAGGCTGACCCAGTATGACTATCAGAGTGCACACCTTTGTTTCAGTTCACACTTACTCTTGTCATTGGTTCTAAGAGTGGAAAACTAAAGGTATTTACTTCTGAGAAGGGACTGGCCTGATCTTTCGCATCATAAAGTCCAAGTTTAGCAATGTTGAGGGCTGGTGCATGGACGGTTAATGTTGGCCTTCCTCTGGTGATTGGTCACAGAGCAAGGAGAGCATGCGCCTTTTTACAGCATATGTTTGTTTCCTTTTCCCCTAAGTCTACCTTGTGGAAGGCATTCTCCTGTGTATTTGGTGGTGCTTAGGAACTTAGAGTCTACCACCTGGGAATTCAGAAATACCTCCTGCGCTGTCAGCAAACAATCAGAATTCTTTTTTTTTGTATTTTTTTTTTTCCCTGAAGCTGGAAATGGGGAGAGACAGTCAGACAGACTCCTGCGTGCACCCGACCGGGATCCACCCGGCACGCCCACCAGGGGGTGATGCTCTGCCTACCAGGGGGCGATGCTCTGCCCCTCTGGGGGGTCGCTCTGTTGCGACCAGAGCTACTCCAGCGCCCGGGCCATCTTTGCTCCAATGGAGCCTCGCTGCGGGAGGGGAAGAGAGAGACAGAGAGGAAGGGGAGGGGGAGGGGTGGAGAAGCAGATGGGCGCTTCTCCTGTGTGCCCTGGCCGGGAATCGAACCCGGGACTTCTGCACGCCAGGCCGACGCTCTACCACTGAGCCAACCGGCCAGGGCAATCAGAATTCTTAATAGGAGGACAATGTATTCCCATAATCCTTAGATTTCTCCTCCTCCCTTTTTTTTTCAGTTAATACACAAAATTATTGACCTAGGATATGCCAAGGAACTGGATCAGGGCAGTCTTTGTACTTCCTTTGTGGGGACCCTGCAGTACCTGGTAAGACACAGGGTTTACATGTTTGCTGCTCAGTTTCTCTCTGACGTCTGTGTTTGTGGGACTCCTCTTTATCCTTGTCTTATAGCATCTAAGTCTGGCCAGCTCTTTGGAAGTTTGCTCGCTGCATAGGAATTATATGAGGTCAGAGCCTTAATCTGGTCAGGTCAGTACTTTTGGCAGCAGAAGCCCTGTGGAAGGATATGGTCATCTTTAATGATGTCAGAAGGCCTCTGCTGGTGTATCCTCACACAGATCCAATAACCTCTGTGGTTCAGTATTTTCTCTGAAAATGAACAATTTAAATTAGATTCATACTGGTCTGTAGAGGCCATTTTCCCTGAGGCGTCTCAGGGGCCAGTGAGGAGGAGCTGAGCTCTGAGCTCCCATCCTTTCTTTACATTATCTGGTCTTAATGTTGTGGTTCAGTTTGAGTCATTCATTCATTCAAGATATAGCGAACGAATGTAGGTTTTGTGCCAGGCACTGTGCTAGCAGCTGGCAATGTAATGGGAAAGAAGACAAGCATTTTCCCTGGCCTTTAAGAGTTTAGAGTTTACAAGAAGGAAGGCATTACCCTGAGACTTACACCAGTAACTAAGAAATTACAGTTGTGCTAAGTGCTACAAAGGAAGAGTGCCAGTGTGAGAAGGATATGTGTTAGGCAGACCTAGTCTTGTCTGAGACCTGAAGGATGAGTAGGTGAAAAGGAGCTGGAGGTGGGTGGGGTGAGGGAGAGCGAGCCCAGGCCAAGGGGTAGTATGTACATTGGGAAAACAGAAAGTGTGGCTGGAACCTAGAGAAGAAGGAAGAGGGTGTCTTGAGTTGAAGCTGGAGAAAGTGGTAGAGAATAGATGATTCGGAGCCTTTTGCCTGGGTTCGAGAGTTTAGACTTTTTCACAAAACCTCTGCAGAGACATCGAAGGGTTTTAAGTTGGAGAGGGATCAGATTTACCTTTTGGAAAGATCACTGTTGGTATCGTGGGGAGAATGAATTCACTGAACAAGAGTAGGAAGTACTCTTGCCTTGTCATGGGCAAGGCAGGTAGTAAGGAGGTCATTGTGATAGGCAGTTCAGAGCTGATGGCAGCAGGGAGGATGTAGGACAGGGGTCCCCAAACTACGGCCCGTGGGCTGCATGTGGCCTCCTGAGGCCATTTATCCAGTCCCGCCACACTTCCGGAAGGAAGGGACACCTCTTTCATTGGTGGTCAGTGAAAGGAGCACAGGATGCGAATGCCGGGCCGCAAAGCGCAGCATCACTCACATACAGTACTACTTCCGTTTTGTTTTTTTACTTTAAAATAAGATATGTGCAGTGTGCATAGGGATTTGTTTATAGTTTCTTTATAGTCTGGCCCTCCAACGGTCTGAGGGACAGTGAACTGGCCCCCTGTGTAAAAAGTTTGGGGACCCCTGATGTAGGAAATGACTTAAGCAATGCTTAGCAAGAGAGTAAGCAGGACTAGGAAAGGTAATAGATTGCTTATAGATGATACAACCAGTAAAATGTTGATTGAATAAAGGAGCCTGCAGTTTAAAAAACAAAAACAAAAGGTTGAAAGCCACTGGATTTGAAGAGCTTAAATATTCTATCTAGTTCTTAAATTAAAAAAAAGAAATTCTTTAAAGTCTTTCTGAGTGCTTCATACTTCCTTCTTATCCCACCAACTAGGGTATGGACTCCACCAGTTTATCACCCACTCTGTGGACTAGAAGTTTCAGAGTGGTGACTGGTGGGGGGCTGTGGTTCAGGCACCTGTGTGCCTATAATGTAACTGTCTAGGTCTTACTGAGCGTCCTCAGGAATCTCAGTAACTGAGCAGCAGTGCAGTGGGGGGGACCCCATACTCTGACCAGGATGCTCAGTGACATCACTTGCAAGAGCTAAGACTTCTGTCCACAACCAGGCACTGAGATTGACCTGATGATCCTCCAGTTTTCCCTCTTGATTTGGACTCCTTGGCACACCCATAAGTGTCACATGTCCAGCCAGACCGCGTACAGTCCTGTCTCCATGCTTTGCTTGTGATGGTCCTTTTGGAGTGTCTCCTCTCAGACTCTCACGTACGGAGCTGTCTTCCAAGTCTGTGTGTCTGGTCCCACCTGCGCTTCAACACTTTCCCTGGTCACCCCAGCCCTCTCTGCTTGGTCAGCAGTCACGCACCTGGCATTTTTCTTGGCTAATTATAAATATCCCATTGGCATTTTTCTTGCCTGATTGTAAATATTCCATTTCATTGTACACCACACATCATAAACCACATCAGTCTAGGAGACTTGGTCAGCATTTAATGTATGTATTATGCATTTGGTGTGTATAGCTCTTTTTCCTTTGTTTGTAGTCTATCTTCCCATCTCTACATGGCTATACCAAGAAAAGGGTGTACGATGTACACTGATCTACCTAAAAATACCCTTAGGGGCCCTTGTGTCAGCATCAGGAGTCAGTGAGGTGCAGAATAGTCTTAGACACCACCACCTAAACAGGGTCACCTCCTCACCCTTGAGTGGGTGTGCCAGTGCCTCCTGAATGGAGCCAGGAAAAGTGTGGGGCATGATCAGAGGGGCTGGTAGCCGTCACGCAGTGGCTCAGGTGTGCTTCTGCCGTACGTTGCTGCAGGCCCCGGAACTGCTGGAGCAGCAGAAGTACACGGTGACTGTCGACTACTGGAGCTTTGGCACCTTGGCTTTCGAGTGCATCACGGGCTTCCGGCCCTTCCTCCCCAACTGGCAGCCTGTGCAGTGGTGAGTGGGAGACCACGGCCCTGGGGCGGGGGCTGGGAGAGCCTCCTGAGGGAAGGGGCATGTCCCTCTGTCTTTATCATGTCGCTTCACCTGTTTGTATCTCACGGGTGCTCCCAGGCTAGGCCTGAGATATCTGTGATCTGTCTCCCAGAGAGAAAGTCCTGTTGGAAGGCAGGATGTGGGCAGTTTGAGCTCCAAAAACTTAGAAAAGTAGAGCATTTGTCAAGTATTAACATTTTTAATTATAATACTATGAACATGACATTTGACCTATGTTCAGTAGCAAGTCAGTCCATTCACAGACCATTGTGTAAATGTGTTCACTTACACTGAACATGCTGTGTAGTACTATACAAATAAAAAATATGCGTACAAGACAATGGGAAATTTTTTTCCTTCTTTTTCAAAGTGAGAGGAGGGGAGATAGACAGACTCCTACATGTGCTCCAACCAGGATCCACCTGGCAGCCACCATCCGGGGCCAGTGCTCTGCCCATCTGGGCCATGCTCACAAGTGAGCTATTTTTAGCACCTGGGGCCTCATTGCCAGGGGCTGATACGCTTAAGCCAGTTGAGCCATGGCTGTGGGAGGAGAAGAGAGAAGGGGGAGGGGGAAGGGTGGAGAAGCAGATGGTTGCCTCTCCTGTTTGCCCTGACTGGGAATCAAACCTGGGACATCCACATGCTGGGCCAATGCTCTACCACTGAGCCAACTGGCCAGGGCCCAAATGGGAAATATTACATGAAAATTTATTGTTGACAGATTTTACTAAACAATATAAATTTTTGTTCTAATAGTGTAAGAATGTGGCTTAAAATATGAAACAAGTTACAAAGAAAGATTGTCTAGTAAAAAAACCAAAGGATACAATTAAGTTTTAAAAAATTACTCTACTATATATTTTTTCCTTTTCTCAGTGAGAGGAGGGGAGGCAGAGACAGACTCCTGTGTGTACCCCGACCAGGATCTACCCAGCAAGCCCACTAAGGGGCGATGCTCTGCCCATCTGGGGTGTTGGGGCATTGCTCCTTTGCTCCACAACCAAGCTCTTCCTAGGGCCTGAGGCAGAGGCCATGGAGCCATTCTCAGTACCCAGGGCTAACTCTCTCCAATTGAGCCATGGCTGCAGGAGGGGGAGAGAGAGAGAGAGAGAGAGAGAGAGAGAGAGAGAATTGAGAGGGGAAGGGATGGAGAAGCAGATGGGTACTTCTCCTGTGTGCCCTGACCGTGAATCAAACCTGAGACATCCACATACAGGGCTGACACTCTACTACTGAGCCAACCGGCCAGGGCCTACTCTATATTTTTAAACTATTTTTATTATAAAAATGTGTTGAGATATATATTGGTTTCCCAGACACCCAATTTCCTTCCCCACGGCACCCGGTAGCATTGGTTCTTGATATGCTTCCAAGGATGTTTTGTACATATACAGGCATATTGGCATGTATTCATTTGTTCGTTAATGTGTTATTCCCTTTTTCTTACGTCTGTGTCCTGCATGTGCTCCCAAAGCGGTTTCACACCGGGAGAATTTCCTTCACACATCTGGACACAACCACTGTGAACGGTTTTGTGTGTCTCCAGGCACTTCAGCATGTGTGTGGTACATTTAAAAGTATACAAATAAATTATATACTCACAGAACCTGCTTTTCAGACTTATTATTGAAAATGCATTATGTTTTTCCATGTTATTTGTAATATCTGCTTGGTATTCTGTGGAGTAGTTGTATTATAGCTTATTGAACTTATCCCCCATATGGGAAGCATGAGTGGTTTATAATTTTAACTTCTTAAAATAACACCAAGAATAACATCCTTGTAGGGAAATCCTTGTATAATCACAATTACTTTTCCCTAGGATAAGTTTCTAGAAATGAAAGCAAGAGATCAAAGATTATGCATGTTTTAATGGTTTTTGATGTGAGTAAGCTACTAACATGAAGTTGAAAACTTCTCGTTCCCATTTCTCCCCTCTTCTCTCTCTGTAAAATCAATAAATAAAATAAATACTATTTTTAAAAAAGTTTTTGATGTCTGTTAACAAAATGTTCAACAGAAAGGTTGCATGCATACTGTTTCCACCAGGAACACAGAGCTGTCCCTTTCACTACACCATCACCAACACTGGCTGTTGTCATTTTCTGCCTTTCTGGAAGTAGTGAAAACAATTAACTTTTTAAAAAACAGGTATTTCCATCATGAGAATATATACTTATGAGAATAAGATGTAGCCTTTGAACTTTGTCCCAGAGAGTAATTTATGCGATGGCAGTCCAGTTCAGTCAACCGTTATACACCAGATGTTGGAAATGCAAAGACACAGGAGGCGAGGTCCCTGCTCTCGAGGGTTTTGGTGAAGTGGCCAAGTATGCCCTCCTGTGGTGGCCTGTTTTAAAATAAGCAATGCTGTTTGATCTGCATAGGTTCTGAATATTGAGGAATTAACTAATTAATTTATATATAGTTACACCTTATACTATAACCATTATAAAAAAATTTATCTTCATAGCTGTAGTTGTTTTTAATTAACCAAGGAATTACATTTCTTCAGTTCAAATGTTGACCTTTTCTATTATTTATTAAAAAAAATGAACTAAAATTCACTAGAACTGGAAGAACCAGTGCTACTTGAAAATATATTTTAATGGCTCAGCATCTTCATAGGATGTCTGTTGTCTGAAGAATAAGCTTCCTAGAATTCCCCTCATCGGAGCTGGAAAGCCAGGTGACCCCTTTCACATGGACCTCTCTGACACCTAGAAAGGAGCTGTGTAGTGGACAAGTGTGTAAGAAGTGCCTGTCTCATCTCTTTTGTAATGCCTCGAGCAACTTTGTAAAAATTTCACCCTCTTATTTCAGATGGCAGGTAGATAGTAATTTCAGGACAAATGTTATTTCACCTTTATAATTCAATTATAAAGCTCCTTTGCAATATATTTTAGGACCTACACAATGAGCATTTTATTTACTATGTCCTTTTATTTTGATAATTTTCCATTGATAGACTAAGTTTTCTATTAGAGCAGTGGTAGTCAACCTGGTCCCTACTGCCCGCTAGTGGGCGCTCCAGCTTTCAGGTGGGCGGTAGCGGGGCAACCAAAGTATAAATAAAAAGATAGATTTAACTATAGTAAGTTGTTTTATAAAGATTTATTCTGCCAAACTTAGTGAAAACCAACATAAAGTACTTGGTAAGTAATTATTATTATATGCTTTAACTTGCTGTAAGTCTGCTTTATAAATTTTATAAAGTAAAGTTACTTCCCTACTTTATAAATCACCATTACTGTGGAACCGGTGGGCAGTTAGAAAATTTTACTACTAACAGAGATACAAAAGTGGGCGGTAGGTATAAAAAGGTTGACTACCCCTGTATTAGAGGATCACACCACTTGAATGAAATGACAAAGTGTCGGTGCACCGGGCTTGCAACACTCAGTGAAGCCAGAGCCGTTACCCACCAGCCTCTGCCATTCGCCAGGTCTTCTAGGTTTCCCATGTGCTCCAGATAGGCCAATCTACCCTTTACCAATGAGAAATGTTCAGGAGAATACTTTTTATTTGAATTTCCTGGGTGTTTTTGGAAGGGAAAGATTCAGACCTTCATCGCTTCTCAGCCTTTTGGCCAAGATCAAGTGTAGATTCAGACCTTCAAACAGCATAGAAAGAACACCAGACTTTGGATTTGAGTCTTCAGTTCTGCCATTCTCTAGTTGTTTAACCTTGGGCAAATCACCTGATCTTTACTTCCTTACCACTGAATAGGGGACTGAAAACAGTGTCTACCACATGGGGTTATCATGGCAAAGGAAGTGCATGTTCAGTGTCAAAGTACTTGGTTATCTATGAAGCATTAGTCAAATTATTATCCTTCTCACCAAAAAGATTTGAAACCAGTTGGATTAAAAATTTTTTTCCTTTGAATACTATTTCAGATACATCAGTAAGTTTTCTAAGTTGAGATATGTAAGAGTTCATTTACCCCTAGAAAGAATAGTTAGCTGTATATCCTGCTCACAAAAATTGGAGGATATTTCAAAATGAATATGAAGCAATAAAATAAAGAAGCATTTGATTTTTTTTATTAAACAAGAACATCAGAAAAGCAAACAAGTCAGAGAGTTTGATTATGCAAATGAGATGCAAAGCCAACTTTTATTTCATTGGTGAAAATGCACTATACAAAAGGCTGACAGTATTGGAGCATCTGCACGTTTCCTGATCCCCTAATTTTTGTTTGCAGTGTATATTTAGAGTGAGATCCTTGTGTTGTGCGTATTTCCTGCAAATGTGATATGTGCAGCAATTAAGGTTTGGAAATCCTAATTTATCTTCCATCTCAACAGGAGAGTCTTTTTGTTTTTTTGTTTGTTTTTTTACAGAGACAGAGAGTCAGAGAGAGAGAGAGAGGGACAGACAGGAATGGAGAGATGAGAAGCATCAATCATTAATTTTTCCTTGCGCATTGCAACCTCTTAGTTGTTCATTGATTACTTTCTCATACGTGCCTTGACCATGGGCCTGCAGCAGACCGAGTAACCCCTTGCTCGAGCCAGTGACCTTGGTCTAACCTGGTGAGCTTTTGCTCAAACCAGATGACCCTGTGCTCAAGCTGGCGACCTCGAGGTCTCGAGCCTGGGTCCTGGGCATCCCATTCTGACGCTCTATCCACTGCGCCACCACCTGGTCAGGCTCAACAGGAGAGTTTTGAATTAGACAAAATGAAAGGTAGAGAAAATGATAAGAACAAGCCAAGGATGAAATGAGGAGTCAGCAGTTCTATCTGTAAAACTCTGGGAATAGGATGATTAATGACTCCACTCGGTCAGGAAGTACCCACCATTCTTCAGCTCTCATAGAAGCCTTCCTACCAGTATGCGAATGCTCTGACCATTATCTGAAATGATTAAATAGTGACCTGGGGGTATCCTGTATAATTGTAAAGTGACATGTTACTAATGCAGAATGGCTCTTGACCACTAAGTGATTTAAAGGGCTGTAATTAACAAGCACACATGTCTGCAGGCATTCCAAAGTCCGGCAGAAGAGTGAGATGGACATCGTTGTTTTTGAAGACTTGAATGGAGCAGTGAAGTTTTCAAGCTCTTTACCTTACCCCAATAATCTTAACAGGTAAGGTACAGTGGCATTTTTCTTCAACAATTTTTTTTCCTCTTTTGAAGTAGATGTCTAAGGTGACATCTGATACCTTTTAAATAGGTTCTTAGGATATCATCCTATGACTAAAACTGGACATAATCCATCTCAATCTTAAACTTAGAATGGATTCCCAACCCTCTCCCCATCTAGAAATCTTTTCTAAATTCACATAATGGTTTATCTGTACCTCTTATTACCCTTAATAGCTTCAACCTTGTGTTACATTTGGTTTTGCATTGAGCTTGTCTCCAGCTCAACTGTAAGCCTTTTAAAGGTGGAGAATTATACTTTATTTCTCTGTGCACTTCTCATGTAGCCTAATACTGTGTCATAGCCAACAAATAAAACTTTGCAGTTTGAATGGCATTGCAATCTAATCTTAGAGCCAGAATATGCACAGTTAAACAATAATATCAGAATTGTGTAATGGTACAGAAGAAAGCTACAAAGCAGTCACATTATCCATGAGTAGCATAGATAATAATTATCGTAACTATTTATTAATTATTTTATTGAGAGGCGGGGTGGCAGAGAAAGACAGACTCCACATGTGTCTGGATCAGGATTCACCTGGCAAGCCCCATACGAGGCAGTGTTTTGCCCTCTGGGGCCACTGCTCTGTTGCTCGACTACCAAGCTATTTTAGTGCCTGAGGCAAGGCCACGGAGTCATCCTCAGTGCCCAGGGCCAACTTGCTTGAACCATTAGAGCTATAGCTGTGAGAGGCAAGGAAAGGAAGAGAGAGAGAAAGGGGAGGGAGAAGGGTGGATAAGCAGATGGTCACTTCTCTTGTGTGCCTTGACCAGATTCAAACCCAAGACTTCCACATGCTGGGCCGATGCTCTACCACTGAGCCAACCAGCCAGGACCACCATGAATATTTAGAGGATAGGGAGATGTGTTGTATGAATTAGAGCTCTCAACTTTGAGTGAGCTAGAATTTTATGGAAGGATCTGGAAAGATATGCAGGACATGGATAGATAAAAAGAAAGGAAGTTGAAAGGGGAAAGATTAGGGCAGTATAGGCACGTTTAGGGAATCGGTCAGTAGCTGTGTTGGTCTCATGAAGGGCTTTCTTAGAAGGCTTAGGCAAGGTCAGCTGAGACCTTATAGGAGGTCTGTAGTGCCAAGGGAAGGGGTGTGGCCTGTGTCATGTGAACCCACCAGGTGCCTTTGAGGGTGGTGATTAACAAAATAAATCCAGCAGCGGGATCAGGCACACCTGTAGAGTGCATTTAAAAAGCTTCACTGTTTTGTTTTTGTTTTGTTGTTTTTTTTGTGACAGAGAGACAGAGAAGGATAGACAGGAACAGACAGGAAGGGAGAGAGATGAGAAGCATCAGTTCTTTGTTGCCGCACCTTAGTTGTTCATTGATTGCTTTCTCATATGTGCCTTGACGGGGGGTGGGGGGATGGCTATAGCAGAGTGAGTGACCCCTTGCTCAAGCCAGTGACTTTGGGCTCAAGCTGGTGAGCCCACGCTAAAGCTGGATGAGCCCATGCTCAAGCTGATGACCTCGGGTTTCAAATCTGGGTCCTCTGCATCAGTGCGACACTCCATCCACTGCACCACTGCGTGGTCAGGCACTGATCATTCTTGAATAGCCAGTTGGAGCTCTCAGCCTGTTACCCATCTAGGGAGAAATCCCTGAGTTGAGAGGTGTTTTAGCAGATCAAGAGAGGTGATATGCACCAAATTAATTTGGTTGGAAATGTCCACTTTTTCTCTCAGGTTAATTCATTCTCAGTGATCATTTATTGGCTGCCATCTGTGTATATAGTGATGAAATGCATGTGAGGCGTGTGCTTTTCAATCGGCATGTTAATGCTGCCTGAACTTTGCATTAGAGGTGTTTCTCCCTACACTGTGCTCCTCTCCTTCTCAGTGTCCTGGCACAGCGGCTGGAGAAGTGGCTGCAGCTCATGCTAATGTGGCACCCCCGACAAAGGGGCACTGATCCTGTGTATGGGGCCAACGGCTGCTTCAAGGCCCTGGATGACATCTTAAACTTGAAGGTGAGCATGGAGGCTGCAGGTCACATGAGACACTGTAGTTCTTTTTTTTCCTTCTTCTTTTTCCAAGTGAGAGGAGGGGAGGTAGAAAGACAGACTCTTGCATGCACCCCCACTGGGATCCACCCAGCAGCCCCCTTCTGGGGCCGATGCTCTGCCCATCTGAGGCCATGCTCATAACCAAGATATTTTTAGTGCCTGAGGTAGGGGCTCCATGGAGCCATCTTCAGTGCCCAAGGCTAATAATTCACTTGAACCAAGTGAGCCATGGCTGCGGGAGGGGGAAAGAGAGAGAGAGAGAGAGAGAGAGAAGCAGAGGAAGGGTGGAGAAGCAGATAGTCACCTCTCCTGTGTGCCCGACTGGAATCGAACCTGGGACATCCACATGCTGGGCCAACGCTTTACCACTAAGCCAACCAGCCAGGGCCAACATGGTAGTTCTTACGGGAAGGAAATGCTCATTAAAAAATAGATCATGGGCTGCCTAACCAGTGGGGAAATTTAGGCTGGTGTGAGAGTATCTCTCTACATAAGTAAGAAGACAGGACCCTGTGCTGACTGGAAGGTCTTAAGGTTGCAGCTATGGGAAAACATGAATATTAAAGACTAGAGTGTATATACCATGGCACTTGGACTCCTCTGGTCAAGCTAGACCCTTGCTTTGTGTGGCTGGGCAGTGTTGGGAGTAGCAGAGGATCCAGACAAAGAAATGAGCATCACTGTAAAGTTGGGATTTTCCAGTAACGTCTGGGTTGCATTGCAGCTGGTTCATATCTTGAACATGGTCACAGGCATCATTCACACCTATCCAGTGTCAGAGGAGGAGAGTCTACAGAGCTTAAAGGCCAGAATCCAGCAGGACACGGGCATCCCCGAGGAGGACCAGGAGCTGCTGCAAGAAGCAGGCCTGGCGTTGATCCCCGACAAGCCTGCCACTCAGTGCATTGCAGACGGCAAGGTGAGCCCCAGGCTTCTTGCAGAATGTCATTTTCCCCTGACTTGGCCTGCAAGGGCAGTCATGCATTCAGATTTTAGTGTACACTATCGGTTCTGTTCATCACACTGGTACCTACCAGCCTGTTTTCTTAAAGCTGGAATGCGAGATCCCCTGTGTGGCCTCATAGGAGACAACCAGTCACTCCACACTGGTTACTTCCAGACCAATTTTAAGTATTTTTATTTTGCTTTTGTTGTCAAATAATGCTTCATTCTTCTAAGTCAGTCAGAACTCTTTATGATGTACCTCTTCTGTACAGAACTGTGCTGGCAACCACAGCAGTGCAGATGTGGTCCCCGCCCCCCAGAAGCTGATGAAGTTAACGTGTAAGAAACAATCACGGGAGAGGAAAAGAGAGAGAAAATGCCTAAATGGCACAGAAAAGACAATCATAGAATAGAATAGAATGTAATAAGTTATAAATAAGGTGTACATCAGGATAAGTAAGTGTAAAAGGAACAGCGAATGGAAGTGAAGCCGGACAGGCACTTGGTACTTGCTGGCTGAAGGTGATGCAGGTGAAACAGTGGGAAACATGCTGAAATCACTTTGGTTTTTTTTTTGTTTTGTGTTTTTTAGAAAAAGGGGAGTTGGATCCACGAAATCTCATTTTGTTCTTGTCCCTTTGCAGCTAAATGAGGGCCACACACTGGACATGGATCTCGTTTTTCTCTTTGACAACAGTAAAGTCATCTATGAGACTCAGATCTCCCCACGGCCCCAACCTGAAAGCGTCAGCTGTATCCGTAAGACCATTTTTCAAAGCAAATAGTCACTTACAGTGCTTGGGACAAGGCAGGGGAGAGAGACTGGACCAGGGGAGGGGTCCACACCAAGGAGATCGGCGTACCCTGTCCTCGGGCAGCCTTCTTTACTAGGGACATGCGAGGACTGGCCCAGCTGACAGAGTAAAGGAAGTCTCTTTATTTATTTATTAAGTGAGAGGAGGGGAGATAGTGAGACAGACTTCCACATGCACCTCAACCAGTATCTAACTGGCAACCCCTGTGGTGGTTGGGGGGGTGGGGGGAGGGGGGGCACAAAGAAAACCAGGTAGAAGGTGACGGAAGACAATTTGACTTTGGGTGATGGGTATGCAACATAATCAAATGTCAAAATAACCTGGAGATGTTTTCTCTGAACATATGTTCCCTGATTTATCAATGTCACTCCATTAAAATTAATAAAATAAAGAACTAAGTGGAAAAAAATATGTAACTGGCAACCCCTGTCTGGGGCCAGTATTCGAATGAACCAAGCCTGAGGCTGACGCTGGAACCAATGAGCTATCCTCAACACCCAGGGCCAACGCTTGAACCAGTCGAGCCACTGGCTGTGAGAGGAGAAGAGGGAGAGAAGGGGGAGAGGGAGGCTGAGGAAGCAGGAGGTCACTTCTGTGTGCCCTGACTGGGAACTGAACCTGGGATGACCATACGCCAGGCCGGTGCTCTATCCACTGAGCCAACTGGGCCTGGAAGTCTTGAGTTAATTTTAATGCCCTAGGTAGAACTGTAAACAGAGGGCAGAGAAGACTGCCTGCAAGCCACTGAAGTTGACTCAAATGGCCATTTCATTTATTTTTGAGTTTATTTATATTTTAATAACTAATACATACAAAGGATACAAAATAATCAAAAGGTACAAAAGGATATACAGTGAAAAAATAAGCCATCTTCTACCTCCAGATCCCTAGCCTCTTTCAGAGAAACTGCTGCTACCAAATTTTTGGGAATACTTTCCAGGGATATTCTGCCTCTGCATTTATAAATTGTTTGTATCTATATACGTGTGGGCAGGTGTGTGTTCATTCTTTTTCCCCCCAAACAAACGGCACCACACAATATGTATTGTTCTGTACCTGCCTTTTTCACTTAATATTATACTTTGGAGATTTCTCCCGCTTTTGGTGCATATAGAGCTGCCTACTTTTAAATGGCTCTGTAGTATTCCACTGTATGAATGTTAGGTGGACATTTTAATGTATCCCTAGTCCTGTGTATGCACGCGCGCATGCGCACACACACACACACATATCAAGGGTCCAAATGCTTAGAGATCTCAGACTTGGTGCTTATTTAGTCATCTTCCAGGACTACTAGTTGAGGCTGCATCTTTAGAAAGTTTCATATGACCTTAAGTAGTATTGTGAGCATGAGTTTCTATTGAAAATATATGAACCTGTGTACATGTGACAGTTTCTACATGATTCACAGTGTTTCTTTAAACCAAGTCAGCAGCTCTTTATTGACTGGTGCATGCTTGTTCTATAACGGGGCACAGAATACATACGAGACAGCGACCAGGCATAACACCCCAAAAAGTTACATAACAGCACAGTAGTTATATAACTTGTAAAAATGTAGAAGTGCCAGTGATGTCGCAAGGCAGGATGTGGCTAGTCATCGTGGAGTCATTCTCTGACAATTGTATATGTCTCTGTTCCAGTTCAAGAGCCCAAGAGGAACCTGTCCTTCTTCCAGCTGAGGAAAGTGTGGGGCCAGGTCTGGCACAGCATCCAGACCCTGAAGGAGGACTGTAACCGGCTGCAGCAGGGACAGCGAGCTGCCATGTATTGTGCCAGGCGGTTTCGGGCTTACCGTATTTAAAATAGCTGGGTGGTTTTTGCCACAGGGAGGTGGCTAAGGCAGGGGCCCAGAAGCAACTGTTAGGAGAGACGAGAGGGAGACACTGGTTTAGATGGGCAGGAAGTGGTCAGCTGGGCTGGAGAAGCCCTTTTAGACCTGACAGGGTGAGTCAGGTCAGCACATGGACGGCTGGGGTGACTGAACTGGAGGCAGAATTTGGAATGTGGAGGAGCTCATTGCAATTTGGGTCAGCAACATTCCCCTGATTGCCATGCCAGGGACTGACTGACTTTTTCCCCAGGTTATGACTAGTTTGGGTTGTTGGCCCTTTGTGTAGTATTCTGCCCAATTCCAGTTTTGGTGCAGGACCTCATGTGTTGCTGATCACCGAGAAACAGTCTTTATGGTTACAAGTGGCTGCTTTTATAATAATTATAGCAGGGATCTGCCTTAGTATTTGAGGCAATTTTGTTATTGTACAGGAAATGGTATTTGGATCCCAAAGATGCCCCAAGGCTTGTTTCTTATGGTCCTGCAGGATGAATCTCCTCCGGAATAATAGCTGCCTCTCCAAGATGAAGAATTCCATGGCCTCCATGTCTCAGCAGCTCAAGGCCAAGTTGGATTTCTTTAAGACCAGCATCCAGATTGACCTGGAGAAGTATAGTGAGCAAACTGAGTTTGGGATCAGTGAGTGTACTCTTTGCAATGAGTTTGGAGAGACCATTTCATTCTTGCTTTCTGAGGCTTCTTTTGTCCTTTTACAATTGAGTTGCTTATTTCTGTTTTGGTTTTGTGGTGTCTTCATTTTGTTTTTCATTTCTCCCCCCTACATTTTATTTTTCCAGCATCAGACAAACTGCTGCTGGCCTGGAGGGAAATGGAACAGGCTGTGGAGCTCTGTGGGCGGGTAGGAGACTTATTTGAGATTTATATCTTTACTAGGAATGAGGCTTTCTTCTGCCATTTTCCATTTTCTCTTCAAATACTAGGTCGATCTCGTATGTGAGAACTCAGTTTTCCTCGCCATGTTCTTTGACTTTGACTAGAGCTTGATGGACAGAGGCTGGGCGACTTTGCACTAAAGGGGGCCCCACGTGGCAGGTCCAGGAGCTGCACAGGGTGGACAGAGCTGGTGCAGAATTTGAATAAGGAACCAAGTGTGAAGTGTCCTTGGGGGAAGCCTAGATCTCTTTTGATTAGAAAGGGTCTTGGATGAATGATCAATACTCTATCTAAGTCAAAGGTTTTTGCCTAATTATGTTGGGACACTAAATCCATAGGAAAGAAAAGGTTTAGGCCAGGGGTCGGGAAACTTTTTGGCTGAGAGAATCATGAACGCCACAGATTTTAAAATGTAATTCCGTGAGAGCCATACAACGACCCGTGTACATTACACATTATCCAATAAAAATTTGGTGGTGTCCCGGAGGACAGCTGTGATTGGCTCCAGCCACCCACAACCATGAACATGAGCGGTAAGAAGTGAATGGATTGTAATACATGAGAATGTTTTATATTTTTAATGTTATTATTATTTTTTATTAAAGATTTGTCTGCGAGCCAGATGCAGCCATCAAAAGGGCCACATCTGGCTCGCGAGCCATAGGTTCCCGACCCCTGGTCTAGGCGCAATCTTAGGATAGTGTAAATCAAATGTCATTGAAAGATGTTAATTAGGAAGGCAAGGGAAGTGTATAGAATCTTATACAAATTGAAGACCTTGGGCTCTTACACTTTTTCACCATTGTCCCCTGTGACCCTTGAGAGCACCTTCCCCTCTGTGTTTTAATGTTTGTTTCTGTAAATCAGTATGGAATGCATGCTTAAAGGTGTGTATATATAGATAGCACCTTACTTAATCACAGAGGTGGGTGAGTGCTCCATCCATCTTGGCACTTATAGACATAATCTGTGAAATAAGGGAATCCAAGCCCTCCCACGGATGGCATTGGATAGACATATTAAGAAAAGAGAAAGGAATGTGTATTGGGCATCTTTTATATGCCAGACACCATATCAGATACTTTACATAATTATCTGACCCCTAAAATGGCCCTATTAGAAACCTATTTTGTGGTGGAGGAAACTGCAGATCAAAGGTTAAGTAACTTACTTGACCCTCACACAGAAAGTGGTAGACCCGAGATCCAAACCCAGCTCCTTCTGACTCCAAAGTCCATATTCCTTCTAGCCAGTCAGTCGAGAGTCTACAGAGTGTTTGGTGGATTTCCCCCCAAAATCTTGCATCTTAGAATGCTCTTATTATGTCAGTTGACATTAGCACACCTGTTCCTCAGGAGAATGAAGTGAAACATCTGGTGGAACGGATGATGGCACTGCAGACGGACATCGTAGACTTGCAAAGGAGCCCAATGGGTCGGAAGCAGGGAGGCACACTAGACGACCTGTGAGTACCAATGGGGCATGTTCCAGAGATGAGCAAGGACAGATTGCCATCACTCTGAGTTAGCGGCCAGAATTGTCTGACCTCCCAAAGTTGTGAGCATCAGTTCAGATAAAGCATAAAGCAGTAGTTTGTAAACTATGAAGGCTATACTACAAGGAGCCTTCACCATGGTATCAGACACCACTGTTTGTCCACCCACCCCAACCCTTGAAGGACAGAAAGTAGAGCACAGAAGGAGAAGCCTGATATCTCTTAGAAGCTTGGACCTGGAAACTGTTCATTTGAGTCTGTATCAGGATCCTTGCCTGGCTCCGAGAGAGGACGAGGCACCCAGTGAGCAGCCCTGCCTAAAGGAAAGAGCACACAGCCCTGGGTGCAGGTGGGGAGGAGACAGGCAAGCACGACAGCCTCTCGGGAGCTCTCTCTTGTGGCCTAGGCAGTGTCTTCTGATGCTTTTACTAGGATTCTCAGGACCAGGAACCTGACCATCAGAAATCTGAGTATTCGTATTCTGTATTTTCTTGAATTAGTTAAACCTTTATTTTACTCTAGTGTTCAAATAAAAGTCACCTCTGAGAATGTCAGCCACTCTCACTGTGTGGGGTAAGGGGAAAAAGGGTTAGGAGTTTGTGTCCACCCTGGGCTTGCGTTTTCAGGAGGAAGCCATGTTCTCCAGACTCGGATCCAGGGATGGCACCTGGAATCACTGTGGAGGAAGCCAAGTGGACAGGAACTCCCAGGGACAGAGTAGAGACTGATTTTCTTAAGATCCTCTCTCATTAAGCGCCCGAGACATTTGATCTTTGATAATGACAGTGATCATTCCCTTGTAGATATTCCCTATAATATCACCGGGACTACTAATTTTCTCCAGTCAAGACATTGTCAGTCTAACTTCTGGAAATCAGTAATTCAACTGGCAGGAATTAGCTTATTGAATGCTTCGAATATGTTAGTTTGGCCTCAAATCTAGACAGAACTTCTTTGTATATTTCAGAGAAGAGCAAGCAAGGGAGCTTTACCGGCGACTCCGGGAAAAGCCAAGAGGTGAGTGGGGTTTCACGCCCGCCTTGGGTTCCTTGTTGTGTCAGGTCTGAGGCGTAGGCACTCTGCCCGCCACCTGGAGGAGTTGTGTGACTCCTTTCCTCTTTCCAGACCAGCGAACGGAGGGCGACAGTCAGGAAATGGTGCGACTGCTGCTTCAGGCAATCCAGGCCTTCGAGAAGAAAGTGCGAGTGATTTATACGCAGCTCAGGTAGAGGCCTGACTTTCCTGCCCGAGGGGATGTGGCGAGGCAGAGGCTGTGTGAGGCTATTTCCTCCTCCCCGCTGCTGTGCTTGCTCACCTGGGGAAAACGTACCTGCAGCTGCTGAGTGGGTTCATAGTTGCCAGGGATTATGTTCTCCTGCCTTCTCCAACCCAAATGCCACTGGGCTTTGTCTTGTTTATTTACAGTAAAACTGTGGTTTGCAAGCAGAAGGCTCTGGAATTGTTGCCCAAGGTAGAAGAGGTGGTGAGTTTAATGAATGAGGATGAGAAGACTGTGGTTCGGCTTCAGGAGAAGCGACAGAAGGAACTCTGGAATCTCCTGAAGATCGCCTGTGTGAGTGAGCCCTGTAGGCAGGCCCACAGTCCGCAGTCTGCCAGCCCCTCTGGGCCCTGCCGCCTCCGTGCAGCCGCCACCTCCCGCAGGGGAGAGCACAGCCACTGGCAAACCCTCAGCTGCTGTGCTGGGTTCCCTGCCGCCTGGATGCAGCCACCACCTCCCTGCAGGGGAGAGCACAGAGCCACTGGCAAACCCCTGAGCTGCTGTGCTGGGTTCCCTGCCGCCTCCGTGCAGCCGCCACCTCCCTGCAGGGGAGAGCACAGAGCCACTGGCAAACCCCTGAGCTGCTGTGCTCGGTTCCCTGCCGCCTGGATGCAGCCACCACCTCCCTGCAGGGGAGAGCACAGAGCCACTGGCAAACCCCTGAGCTGCTGTGCTCGGTTTTCACGTCTTCAGGGTTTACAGTGAGCAGGGAGGGCAGCGATCGGTCCGAGGCCCGTTGTGTTTATTTATGCATGTGTTCATGCTCTGTGGCTACTGTAATAAATTACCCCAAAGTATTCTGTCAGAATTCTGAAATCAAGGTGCTGGCAGGGCCAGGCCCCCTGTGAAGGCTCTAGGGGAGGGTCCTTCCCTGCCTCCTCCAGCATCTGGTGGCTCCAGGTGTTCCTAGGCTTGTGGCTGCATCACTCCAATCTCTGCCTCTGTCTTCACATGGCCTCCTCTGTGTCTCTCTTCTGGTTGTCTCTTATAAGGACACTTGTCATTGGATTTCAGTACCACCTGAATAGTCCAGGATGATCTCATCTCAGGATCCTTAACTATATCTGCAAAGAACCTTTTTCCAAATCAGGTCACATTCCTAGGTTCTTGGGGTTAGGAGAGTGTAGATATTTTGGGGGCCCTCCATTTAGCCTGCAGGCAGGGCAGCATGGTGTGGTGGATCCTCATCTGTGTCTACTGCTTCTATTATAACTCACACTTTCTGTGCCCACGGTCGGTCTTTTTTTTGTATTTTTCTGAAGCTGGAAACGAGGAGGCAGTCAGACTCCCGCATACACCCGACCAGGATCCACCCAGCACGCCCACCAGGGGGGCGATGCTCTGCCCATCCGGGGCGTCACTCTGTCGCGACCAGAGCCACTCTAGCACCTGGGGCAGAGGCCAAGGAGCCATCCCCAGCGCCCGGGCCATCTTTTGCTCCAGTGGAGCCTCGGCTGCGGGAGGGGAAGAGAGAGACAGAGAGGAAGGAGAGGGGGAGGGGTGGAGAAGCAGATGGGTGCTTCTCCTGTGTGCCCTGGCCGGGAGTCGAACCTGGGACTTCTGCACGCCAGGCCGACGCTCTACCGCTGAGCCAACTGGCCAGGGCTGTCGGTCTTAACATAGCTGTGATTCCACTGAATGTTCTCAGAGAGAAAACGTAAGACGAAAAAGAGCTCAGGACGGAAGTGAAAAGTGCCAGGCAAAGTGATGGAAGCCAGACCTGCTGGGAGAGTGACCCCACTGTACAGGCTGCACGGAGGCTGAAGAGGTTAAAAAGAGAGCCCTTAGTCACTGATAGCCCCTAAGAGCGAAGAGGAGAATGGGTATTTAATTGCTTATAGAGAAAGTGGGATACAGGGACAGTGTTGTTTCAGATCATGGAAACAGGAACATATTTGTAGGCCAAGCAGAAGGACACAGTGTCCTGGAGAGTCACAGCATCAAAGTGATAGTTTAGCCTCTAGTCTTGGGAATAATGAAGAGGTCAGTATCATAAGCTTGGCCTTGGAAAGGGGTGAGTGACATTTCTTCCTATAAGTGAGGAGGAAAAGAAAAGGGAAGAGATGACGAGGCAGAGAAGATTTAAGAGGGAGGGGGAAGTTGAGGTGTTCACAGGCTGTGGCCTGATCTGCCATCTGCATCCCTTCAACATTTATTGAGTGCTGAGGATGTGCCCAGCAGGATGCAGAAACCTGGAGCTACAGGAGGAAAAATAAGCATGGCGCCTAGTCCAACGAGCTCATAATCTGATGAGGGGCACAGACAGGGAAATGATGAGGACAGTTTAGGGCAGGACGTGCCGTGCAGCAGCTCTAGTAAGACAAGCTATAGCATGAACACAAAGGAGGAATGCCAGCTGCAGTCTTTGAGGTGAGCGACCACAGGGCACGTTCAGAGGAGGTATTATTACACACACCTGAAGAAGGAGTGGGAGGTAGGTAGGCGGCTAGGTGGAGATGAGGACATTCCAGGACTAGGACATTGCTGTGTCACAGGCCTGGAGCGAGGAGGTGTAAGCGTGTGGGTGTGGAGTGGGGAAGGGTATCACTGGGGATGGCACTGGACAGATAGACAAGGGCTAGCTCATAGAGGCCGCAGTAAAATAAACATTGCAATATTCTTTTCTTTCATACTGAAAGAAGTTAAGTATGGGAATGGGATGATCACACTAGGTTTTGGAAAACTCACTGATGGCAGTGGGAGACCAGAGTTGAGGCTTTGGCAGACCTCACCATGGAGTGTGAGGGGCCACTCGGGGGCTGGGATTGAGTAGTCCCCGTGGTGCACAGGACAGGATGGTGGAAAAGTAGGGAGCCAGGCAGCGCGGTGGTGGTCTCCTTCCTCACTTGTGGACCCGGGGGGAAGTGACGGAGGTAGATGTTCGGGTCTCTCCAAGGATGATCCTCACCAGGAAAGACGCACAGGACAAAGAGCAGGGCAAAATAGGGTACTTGAATGGCTGGTTGAGGTTGGACCTTGGTGTTCAGTGGGGGGAGAGGATGAGTGGGTGAGAAGGATAAAAAACTGCAGGCTGCAGGGAGGGCGAGGAGAGGGGTTAACGAGCAGTAGGCGAAGCCAGCAGATGAGAGTGTGCTGGGGACTCAGGAGGAAGAGGTGGCTTGAGGTGCTGAGAAGGTTGACCGTAGGTCACGTCTGTGCTGCAGGTTTGAGGAGGTGCAAGCCACTGGGGCGGGAGCTAGGTTTAGCATCTGGCTTTGAGGTGGAGTGGCTTCAGCAGCTGGGAGTCAGAGCATCTTGGTTTTCTTCTCAGTTGTCCCACAGATGGTGCGATTCACAGAAAGTCACTGATAACTTTTTTGTGAGTCTGACACAAAAAACCATTTCACTTTTAATTTCCTTATGAGTTCATTAAGCAGTCAAACTTAATGAAATAAAGCTTACAAATCTGCCTATATTTAGAATATTTTATCAAAAAGTACACCTAATATAGAAACATTTTCTAAACTGTAGTGCAGACTACCAGCTGTTGTCTTGGGTAGAGGCGTTGACCAGTGTCCTCTAGGAACAGCAGGTGTCTTGTGGCCAGTTGTCCCATGAGATAATAACCACGGTATGAATGCAAAAGTTGAGCTATTCCCTTGCTCAAAAATTTTGTTGACTTTTTTGGTTTTTTTCCTTCAGAGCAAGGTCCGTGGTCCTGTGAGTGGAAGCCCAGATAGCATGAATGCTTCTCGCCTTAGTCACTCCGGTCAGCTGATGTGTCAGCCTCCCACTGCCCCCAGCAGCCTCCCTGGGCCAGTCAACCAAAGGTGTGTCGTTGTGAACAGTGCCAAGTGTAATATTTAAGGGTACATCAGGAGGTTATTTAGGGGTACATCAGGAGGTCATGGGATGCAAATGGATGCTTATCACTGATTGACCCTTTCATCTGTCTGATGGTTTTGTGGTTGTTTCTCTTTGTGTTTGTTACATATGGCAGGCATTGCCGGGACAAAGGTCTCATAGTTCCTTGTGAGTCAGACTGTTCTGGTAACTAAAAGTTCCTCGTCTGAGGATTGGATTATTAATTATTCAATGAGAATATTGAAAGTGCTAGCCAGTCACATGCTGTTATATAGTCCATCATTTATTATCTGGTCTTCAAAAGCAGATTCCCTGCGGGGAGGGCCTTGTTCACCCTACCTGAGTCATCTCGCCTCCTCCCAATCACCCCAACAACACTTCGAGTTACCAGTTACCGTTTTCTCTCATCGCCTCCCACCCATCCCTTCCTTTCTCCCCGTCACCCAGCGCACTGCCACAGAGTCGGTGAACAGAACATTTCAGCCCTTTGTGGCAAGACTTTTGGCTTCCCTGCTTCCTGCCTAGTACTGTCTCTAAGCCCTGGCTGGTTAAATTAGTCTTCACAGTACACCGTTTTGATCAAGCTGTTCCTTGGTCAGTAACTAGTAAAGGTACCCTACTCCCTGCAGGGGTCCCCAAACTTTTTACACAAGGGGCCAGTTCACTGTCCCTCAGACGGTTGGAGGGCCGCCACATACAGTGCTCCTCTCACTGACCACCAATGAAAGAGGTGCCCCTTCCGGAAGTGCTGCAAGGGCCGGATAAATGGCCTCAGGGGGCCGCATGTGGCCCGTGGGCCGTAGTTTGGGGACCCCTGCCCGAGAGGATCCCGCTCCCTAGAGGAGCCTTTTCAGGCATTCACGGCCACCTCCGAGCCGCTTTCCAGGCGGATCCCCTGTTCCCACACTAGCGCCTTGCTCCAGCCCAGTGCTCCTCCAAGTCTGGTCCAGACCAGCAGCAGCATCTTGTTAGAAATGCAGATTCTGAATCAGAAGCTCAGGGATGGGCCCCAGCGGTCCATGTTTAATGAGCCCTGGCTGATTCTGATGCTGACCCAAGTTCAAGACTTTCCTTGGAATGGTCCTCTCATCTGGAGGGCACATCTACTTCCTACTGCCTCCAAAGTCCTGACCACACAAGCACGTGAGGATCTCTCTGTTCTTGGACCTCCTGTGGGGATTTTTGGTTTATAATTCAGTCCCACACCCACTAACTCAGCATGTATACCAAGCCCTAGGCACTAGATATGGTTAAAATCAACTCCTACCTGACCTGTGGTGGCACAGTGGATAAAGCGTCGACCTGGAAATGCTGAGGTAGCCGGTTCAAAACCCTGGGCTTGCCTGGTCAAGGCACATATGGGAGTTGATGCTTCCTGCTCCTCCCCCCTTCTCTCTCTCTGTCTCTGTCTCTCTCTCTCTCTCTCTCCCTCTCTCTCTCCTTTCTAAAAAATGAATAAATAAAATTGAAAAAAAAAGATTAAAATCAACTCCTGCAGGCAAGTCTAAGGGCATAGAAAATAGATTATTGATTGCCTAGGGAAGGTGGGAGAGGCAATGGAAAGTGGTTGATGATGGGTACAACATTGCTTTTTGGGTGATGAAAATGTTCCAAGACTAAATTATTATGATGGGTGCATAACTCTATAAATACACTGAAACTATTGAATTGTACACTTTAACTGGGTGAACTTAATAGTATATAAATTTATCTCAAAAAAGGTGTTTTAAAAAGTGCTGTTCCAGTACTTTGGGAGTTCATAGCCTGTATTGTCTTGGTACTTAATCAGATGTGGCCTTAGGTTCTTGATTCTCTCCCCAACCTACTGGAGTTCCTTGAGGACTGTATCTGGGTCCTGTGGAGCTGGCACTGAGCCTTTTACCCAATTATTAGCCCTGTAGGTGAGGCTAGACAAAAAGGTGCCCTGTGTTCCTTCCATAAGATGCCACACTTTGCAAGGTGAGAGGACACTGCCTTCCTGGATTTGTCCTATTCCCTCCACTAATATACCCAGAAATCTAGAGAAGTCATCCTGGGAGCACAGGGAGCCGATTGTCTCCCCACGCCATAGAGCTGAGGCTAGAAAGGGCAGGTGGCCTACTATACTCTACCCTGTCTCACCATGGGTCATCTTGATAGGACATGTGCATTGTCGTTAGAAAGGAGAGAGCACAGATCACATGAATCAGTTCCCTGATCTGCTTTTCCTCGGATCTCAAGGAATTGGGGAATTCTGGTGAATTACTTGAGGGGGTGTGTGTGTGTATTCCCCCCCCCCCCAAAATTGGAAAATAGGTGAGTTGGGAATTATCTTTACATTTTGGAAGTTTGGAGAGAATTAATAAATTCAGCTATCTAGTTAAGTCCAAAAGAGCTCTTTTACTTATAACTTTTTTATTAAGCAGGGACCTGTTTGCTTTTTCACATTAAATAATTCTTAATTTAAAAAATCTTGTCAAAAGCTCTTAAGCATAGTTTTTAAACAGTTGTATTATTGTTGAAAAAATAATACTGACCACGTTCTAATAACTTGTTCCTTTTCTTTAGTGAAGAACTGGTGGCCGAAGCACATACTCTCTGCACCCAGCTAGAAAGCGCAATGCAAGACACTATGAAAGAGCAGGACCTGAGTTTACGGGTAATGGCCTGTGTGAACCCCAGCTACTCTATGTCCCTCAGCAGCAGACGAGAAAACAAAACTGGAAAGGCAATGCAGTGTTTTCCCTATCTCAGTATAGTCTTAGGATTTTCCAGTACAGTTGACCCTTAAACAATGTGGGGATAGGGGGTGCCAACCCCCTGCACAGTCGAAAGTCCACGTATAACTTTTGACTCCCCAAAAACGTAACTATGAATAGCCTACTGTTGACCTGAAGCCTTACTGATAACATGAACAGTTGATTAACATGTATTTTGCATATATATTATATACTGTATTCTTAAAGTAAGCTAGAGAAAAGAAATACATTTACTGTATTTTCCTTATGTATAAGTGGAGCTGCTTAGTGCAAAAAGGTGTTGTTCAAGAGTCAACTGTGCATATTATTACTCACCATGATCATAATGATGCTAACAATTATTAAATGGGCACAAGTACTTTGTGTGCATTATCTCCTTTAATCCTTACTACACTTGGTATTTATGAAGAAGGTAACATTATTCTCTGAGTCCTCCTCCTTCGACTCCCCCCCACCAGGCAACTATTGTTCCATTGCTTAGCATGTGTGTGTCATGGGTGCTGTGCTGGGCTTCAGGGATAAAGCGAGAATCTGTCATGGTCCCACTTCTCAGGAACTCAGAGGTTAGCAGGAGGTAGTACTAGTTATAGAGAAGCTAAACTAAAGGAAAACTAGTACATTTAGACAAAACTAACATTGCTTCAAGGATCCTAAATTATTCCCTCAGATCTTTAGATGGCCTTTTCCTGCCAATACAATCACCTGCTAGTCTTCCGCTAACTTCTTAGTTTTCAGAAGAATCGGAGGAGATACCCTTAACTGTAATGATCTGGTATTTATTTAAGCATTGTTTTCTCGTTTAGGATTTCTATATCTGTTTTTGCTGCTCTTCTTCCTCCTGGGACTATATGTTTAATCCTTTCACTGCTAATTTGCATTTATGCCAGAGGAAGTATTACTAGAGCATTTCATCTGGCGAGGTTGGAAATCAATAGCTGAGATTTGTTCTGCTCCTAGATCATGCTATACTCCTATAGCCACAGGGTCTTTGCATGTGCTTTTGTTCCACCTGGAATGCCCTTGGTACCACCTACCTCAATGGGCATAAATAAGCACTGTGAGTACAAATAACACTAAAATTGTCTTTCCAGTTTTAATAGTCCAGGAATCTTAGGGACTCCAAGCTAGTCCAAAGAAAAGATCCTGTACAGTTTTGAATATGTCTCGAGCTCAAAGGGTACCCTGTAATAACAATTTATTATTATAAAATGTTATTAATGGGAGGGTTTAAATTTCCTTCTAAATTGTGATGGTGGTTGCCTCCTAGAAAAGAAAAACAACCTGAGGTGTACTGGTGGCCACTGTATTTTTAACCTGCCTGTTGACTTTCAGTCTCTAGACTGGAGCTGGTTACAGACGGAGGAGGAAGAGCAGAACAGCTTGGAGCAGGCCTCGTGACTGCGTGGGTGGCCTTGACCACCTTCGGGGGCTCCCTGGCCTGAGGCTTTCCCCCAGTGGCCCCGCTGTATAGATGTCCAGGCATCTTTGGCACCCAGATGGAGATCTTCTCACTTCCCCCACAGTTGTGACATTGACTGTGGACCAAGGGTGTGGCCCTCCATGTGCACTGCCAACAACTTGTCTGTACACTGGAATTCCTCCATCGCAGAGGCGCAGCAAACATGGATGAGCATTAGGGAAACTAAACCACAGCGGCTCCTTCCTCTGCTCGGAAAACAGTGCTCAAGTACAGTTGCCCCACAGACCGCTGGACAGATGTCTAATGTGAACTTCTTAGGACAAAGTATCGACAGCACTTGGTGCCAGCCTGTCCTCTCGTGACCCGTCCTGATCTCTAGAGGCCCTGACCCACAGGCCCTCACAGTTAGTGTTCCATTGGATTCAGCGTCTCTTGAACAGACTTTTAAACCCTGGACTTGGCCTGGCCCCACTGCTCTCTTCCTTTTTTCCCTTCACTGCTGCTAAAATATTCCTTTTACCTACACTTTGGTGGTTATCCACCTTTCGGCAAAGTTGTAGATGAATGCCGAGCTCCGCCGATCTGGAGTCCTTTAAGCCTCAGAGTGACTCACTAGAGCCAGGAGGGAAGAGCAACTCCCTTCCTTTGATCCCAAAGATTATTTGGGGTTGAGTTATCATGAAGAAAAGAAGAAAAGGCTACCCAGTGCCTGACTGGTGGTGGATAAAGCGCTGACCGGGATCGCTGAGGTCGCTGGTTCGGAGCGCTGAGGCCACAGGCTTGTCAGCATGGGGTCACTGGCTTGAACAAGAGACACTGGATGGCCCTAGTCAAGGCACAGATGAGAAACTCAGTGCACAAAGAGAAAGCAACTATGAGTTGATGCTTCTCACCCTCTCTCTCCCTTCTTGTCTCTCTCTCACTCTCTCTTAAAAAAAAAAAAAAAGAAGAAAAGGTTACCTGTCACCCACTGACCTGCTGACCGTAATGCCCACACCAGGATGTGTCCTGTCCTTGGTTAGACACATCTGTGTGTGGTGGCGGTGGGATGGGAAGTCCCTGCCTTTCATAGCAACTAGCAGTATTATTAAATTGGTTTATTTAAAAAAATCTTTCTGTATCCTATAATATGACCCAAGCACTTATACTGGGTTTCACAGCCCATTTTTACAGTACTTCTGGTTAGGATTTATGCCCTCATAACCCAACTTAATGAAAACTTTATAACAGTGCCGTGGCACTAGCACTGTCTCTTTGCCATGTCAAAGAACTTCACCTTTATGTAAAATCAGGAAAGCAAAACGAGTTCAGCTGATCACAAAAATGAATTTGGAGAAGAAAGTGGGAATAGAAGAGTTTCACAAAGTAGCTTCCATGGAAATAGTACAGAAGGATTTCATGGTCAAGTTGTTTTGGAAACGCTTCATGTTTTAATTGCCTCTTGGAGCCACACTGTACAGCAGTACATTAAAGTAATCATGTCTTCACTAAAGCAACAGGAACCTCTAGCAGCTCCCTTATCCCACTTGTCTGTCTTCTGTTGGCCTGAGAGTTTTCTTTTGTTTTTGTATTCCCCCATATGTGAGACAGGCCTGACACATAATGTGCCTTCTCCCACTCTCTTCTGACTTCAAGCCAGTATAGGCAATCTCCCTCTGTTCCGGTTTATCTGTTCCTTTGGGGAACAGACCATGTTTTATTAACATTACACATAGTGCCTCATTCTGAGAAGGCTTAATATATTTGTTGAATGGATAAGTGGCTGAATATCAATCAATAAACTATCTGGGGAAAAAATATTTTTTTAAATAAAGTAAGCAGGTTTTTGTATAACGTTTCATTTAATGTCATTTTGCTATAATGTTGATGAGACACTGTGGGTATTACCTTTGTTTCTATCAATTAACTTCTGGTAAAATTGGTTTTGTTATACGTATGCCATTTTGCTTAAAGCTACAGAATCTACCAATGATTATTTTTTGGTATCACGATTTGTTGAAATGATAACATATCTTAGGGTGATCAACTTATCTTGGATTTCCCAGAACTTTCCTGGTTTTAGCCCAGAAAGTTCTGTATCCCAGCAAACTTAGTCCCTGCCAACCTGAGATGATTAGCTATCCTACATTGATGTGTCCATATCCTGTGTAATTCGGAGTATTTACTTCAGCAAAATTGCAATTTACAATATCCAACAAGAACCTATTGAGCACCTCTATGTGACAAACAAAAATTAATTCCTCCTGCCTGATCTGTGGTGGCGCAGTGGGTAAAGTGTCAACTTGGAATGCTGAAGTTGCCAGTTTGAAACACCAGGTACCTGGTCAAGGCACATACAAGAAGCAACTACTATAAGTAGATGCTTCCTGCTCCTCTCTCTCTCTCTCTCTCTCTCTCTCTCCCCTCTCTCTAAAATCAATAAATAAAAATCTTTAAAAGAAAAAGAATTTACAAAAATTAACTGCTTACTTTCATGGCGCTTACGTTGGTGGGAAAAGGGGTAGACCAAGGAATAAATAATAGGCAAGTAACACATTTAAGTTTTAAATATTTTCAGTGCTATGAATAAAACAAAACATAGTAATAGGTGGAGAGTGCCTAAGTGTTATTAAGGAATTTGACAAGGATGTGACTACTGAGCTGAGCTTTGAATGATGAGAAGAAGGCAGCCAGGCAAAGGCCTGACAAGTGAGAGAAGAGCCTGAAGCAGGTACGTGTGTGTCCTAAATCATGGTGTGTGTGTACTAAACAAAGGGAAAGTGGGAAATAGGAGAGATGGTAGCGGGTAAATCACAGTAGGTCTTGGCAGCTGTGGAAAGGAGTATGGATTTCATTCTAAGTACCGGGTATTTAAGCAAATGAATGACATATTCTGATGTACTTTTTTTTTTTTTTTTAATCGTTCTATTTGGAGTGAACAAGAGCAGAAGCAGGAAGGCCACCTGAGGAGTCTGTGGCAGTAATTGGGAAGGGAGATTATGGTCGAGTGCCCCCTGGAGACAGATCAGATAAAACTTGCTGACAGATTGGATGTACAGTGTGAAAGAACAATTAAGAATGGCTCCTATGGGGCCCTGGCCAGGCAACTCAGTAGAGAGCGCATCATCCTGCCAGGCCGAGGTTGCAGGTTTGATCCCTGGCCGGCCAAGGCACATCCAAGAAGCAACCAGCGAGTGCACAGCTAAATGGGATGACTACATGGAAGGAGTTGATGCTTCTCTCTCTTTTTCCCTACACCTTTCAAACCAACGAGGGAAAAATGACTCATAGGGTTTTTACCTCATGGCAAGGTAGATTAAAGTGTCATTAACTAAAAATGCAACCAACTGAATGGGAGATATTTGCAAACAACAGCTCTGACAAGGGGCTAATATCCAAAATATATGAAGAACGCATATAAATCAACACCAAACAAAACAGTGCCATTAGAAAATGGGCAGAGGACCAGAAGAGATTCTTCTCCCAAGAAGACATACAAATGGCCAACAGATACATGAAAAGATGCTCAACTTCACTAGCTATTATTAGGGAAGTACAAATCAAAACTACAGTGAGGTGTCACCTCACACCTGTTAGAATCGTTATCAACAAGTAATAACAAGTGTAGGAAAGGTTGTGGAGAAAAAGGAACCCTCATTCACTGCTGGTGGAAATGTAAACTGGTAGAGCCACTGGTAGAAACCAGTATGGTGGTTTCTCAAAAAATTAAAACTAGAGCTACCATATGATCCAGATCCCTTTTCTGGCTATCTATCCAAAAAACTTGAAAACATTTATTCACAAAGATAAGTATTCCTATGTTCATTACAGCACTGTTCACAGTGGCTAAGACATGGAAACAACCTGTCTTGTTTGATAGATGATTAGATAAAGAAGATGTGGTAGACATATACTACGGAATACTACTCAGCCATAAGATGAAATACTGCTATTTGTGACAATGTGGATGGGCCCTGAGAGTATTATGCAAAGTGAAATAAGTCAGAAAAAACTAAGAACTATATGACTTCACTTGTGGGATATAAACCTGGAATTCACAGGCACAGACAAGAGTAGTGTTACCAGAGGGAAGGGGTGACGGGATAGTAAGGTAAAGGGGCCAAATAAATGGTGACAACACAATTTGACTTTGGGTGGTGAGCACACAATGCAATATACAGATCATATATCACAGTAATGTACACTTGAAACCAATGACACCCAATAATCTTTTTTTAAAAGTCTCATTAACTGAGATGGGGAAGAGTTAAGGAGGAGCTAGTGGGGCAAGAATAAAGAGGGTTTTTTTTTAGAACATTTTATCTTTGAGATACCTATTATGGACAACTAGAGAGAACCAGCAGGCAGTTTGATATGTGGGACTAGAGTTCAAGAGAGATCAGGGCTAGAATACAAATTTAGGAATCTTCTAGTTAGACATAGTATTTTAAAAAGTGAAACTGGACAAGGTGGAAAAGCTGGTTAGAAGAGGAAGGCCTGAGCCACTTTCCCATAGAGGCTGGAGAGTAGAGAAGGAGCTGGGAACCAACACACAAAAAATAACAAACTTGAGTGGCTACTACACAGAAGAGTAAGGAAGAGGAAAAGGCAGAGTGTATGCTATTTTAGAAGCCATTATTTCATGAAGAAAGTGGTTAAGTGGATCAGATATTAGTGGTTGGTCCAAGAAGATGAGGACAGAGAATTGATTGTTTCCCCTGGATTTTAAGCATTGTTATTTTTAAAAGTTGGCATAGTACTCATATAAGAAATGATCCCACAATTCCCTAAAATTGTAACATTCATTACTCAGAGGTGAATAAAAACTTTTTTTAGTGAAGAATGATCATTCTTCAGAACAAAATAATATGAACATAGCCTGGAATAGAGATGGATAGGGAAATGAACAGAAAAAAAAATAACTTTTTTTTTTAAACTTTAAACATTTTATTAAAAGCTACTTTAGAAACTAAAGACATTCAAGTACTGATCTATTCATAGTTTCCACACAACTAAAGGAGTTGACATCAAATGGACAAAAAATAGTAACTCTTTAGAAAGCAGGTCAGATGGACTAAAAGACCTCAATGAATGTAGGAAGCAACATAAAGCCTTCTGCTGGGGCATAAAGGTAGGAACTAGTCCATGCAGTCAAGAAAAAGTTCTTTTGTCTCCTGGTCTAAATGCTTGCCTCTAGTCAAAGAAAGGTCCTGGTCATTTGAACTGGTTGTCAATCAAAGTCCCCTTCATTTTTGCTTTCCTGGCTTCCAGTTCAGCCAGCTCTTGCAGCCGCCTTTTGCTCATGCCTTTGCGCTCCAGCTGTTTTTCAATCACTTTGGCATTCTGTGCATATGAGTCAGCAACTTCCCTAGCCTCAATCTCCTCTTCCTCTTCATCAATAGTAGACACAGTGACAGAGCTGAACTTGCCCATGTCTTTAGTCCGTTTGGTCATCATCACCTTCTTAGGAGGCTCTTGCTTCTGAGTATATATATTCATTTTTCCAAAACCCTGGCCAAACTTGACTACTGCTCCATCCACAATGAAGGTCACAGGAGCGTTCTTTGGCTGGGACTGGTAGAAGAGTGGCAGTCCACACTTTGCACACTTCTTCCTGTACTGTCGTTCAATGCCTTCAGGCCTGCGAAGATACATCGTCTCCTGGTCTTCTGTGTTACAAAATTTGTGGGCGTGTTTGGCAGCATCAATCACCCGGGACCGATCCCTGGGCCTCATGGGCAATTTCTCCAACTGACAGTCCAGCACCAGAACCATCTGGCCGCACAAACAGTAGTAGACATGGAGAGGCTTCTCGCCATCCTCATATTCCTCCCGGTCCCGTGTGTAGGAGCAGGCAACTGACCGGGACACCACTTTAGGCATAGTTCACAGGAGAAGACCACAAACTCAACACCAAAAAATAAGGACCACGCAGAAATCAAGGTGACTTCTAATTGAAGGTGGGAATCAAAGTGTTAAGAAACTTCAGAATAAGCCTTGGCTGGGTGGCTCAGTTGGTTAAAGCATTGTCCCCATGCGCCACGCCTGTGGTTCAATCCTGGGTCAGGGCATATACAAGAATCAACCAATGAATGCATAAGTAGATGGATCAACAAGTCGATGTTTCTGTGTCTCCTCTCTCTAAAGTCAATAAATAAAAAAAAATACTTATTAAAAAAAAGCTTCAGAGTAAAGTTAAAAGGCAAGGCATAAGGGGAAAATACAAATATTTACAAAATCCATAAAAATAGTGTACAAAAAGGGTTAGTACTAATGTTAAAAAAAATCTAGCAATTTAATAAACTACCCCCTAAGAAAAAATGAAAGCTATAAATAGGAAATTCACAAAAGAAATACAAATGCCCAATAAATATAACTGAAGATTGTACACTGATATTGTAAGAACCAAAAAAAAACCCGGCCAAGCACAACCTAGTCAAAGAAACTTTATCTAATGCATTACTCTATTATCAAAAAATAATGGGAATTTAAAAAGGACTGGATTAGAAGACTTGGAAATAAATGTCATAAAATATTAATAGTAGAATAGTTTCGTTGTTCATTAAGGTAAGCACTTCTCCCTTCCTAGTATTTTTTTTTTTTTTCATTTTGGCCCCTACCGCAAAAGGCGGGGGAACAAAAAGTAAAATGTCTTTAGACTTTGGTTGGCATATCTGCTAAAAAGTGTCTCGCAGGACTCCTAAATTATCGGCATATTTCATTCCGGCCTCCTGCTGCACCTAGTACAGAACGCCGTTGCAGTGTGGATTGCGCTATATTCTTACAGAAAGTTTTGGTAATAAGTGCGACCCTGGTGTTGCTTCATATCACGTATAAAATACGTCATGAGTTCAGTAACTACTATTGTGCACACATAAAATGTGCACAGAACAGTCTTCGGTATTCTCTCTCCCATCCCACCCACCATCTTAAGTTTTGACTTGAGACAAACGTCCAACTCCTATTTTTCCCCATTCCAGGGAGAGGATTACAGAGAAACGTACGGGGAAAACAGGTACGTCTGAGGTTAGAAATCCAGGTCTTCCTACAGGAACCCCATTGAGATGTAATTCTGAGGCGGCTACTGGTCCTCCCGCCAAAACTCAAGTTTCAAGTCGCCTCCAACCAGGTCGCCTCCACCTTCACGGTTCCCTCGTCTCACCCGCGGAAGTAGCGCCGTCCTAGCCCCGCCCATCCCCGCCCCATAGCGTGACGTCACCACGCCGCCGTGCGCCGCGCCTCCTGTCAGAGGCAGCCATTGTTCAGCGGGTCGCGCGGGCTGTTCGGGGGCTGGGCTGGTCCTACCCCCCTTTCCAAGCTCGCTGGCCCTCCTTAGAGCTGGGAGAGGGGGCCAGTCCCTGGCTTTGCGTACCCTATGGTTCTCGGGTGCAGCCACCATGAGCAAACGGAAGGCGCCACAGGAGACTCTCAACGGGGGAATCACCGACATGCTCACAGGTTAGTACCGCGCCGGGAGCCGCTGGCTTTCTTCTTTCCTTCCACCTCACTGCCTTCCCTACCTTCTCCCGTCCCGACAGCCCAGTCGACGGCATCGGCCCCTCGCAGCGGGTAGTCTTCCGTCCTGGTTTTCTTCCCGCGCCCGTGGCCGGTGGCTGATTGTCAGCGCTGCTGGGGACGCTGTGACACCGCTTGGCTGCCCTTGGCCTGGACCATGTAGAAGTGGGGTCCGTGTACAAGTCCTTTAAGAGGCTGTTACGCCCCCTTATGGGAAACTCGGTTCTCGTTTGTTTTCTCGTGGTTCTTGTTCACCCGAGCCTCTTATTGCCTTTTCAGAACTCGCAAATTTTGAGAAGAACGTGAACCAGGCGATCCACAAATACAATGCTTACAGGTGGGACGGTGCATCATTCTTTGGGAGCATGGGTTCTGGGATATGTGGCCATTAAAAGGGCTGAGAGGCCAGTGGATGTTTGGACCATCTGCAAGAGAAGGAAGAAAAAAAAAGCAAGAACTGAGAGTATTGACTTTGTGGTGGTACCTTACTGCAGTATTTCTGGGAGAACTTGGGCAGGGCTCTGTAGGATGAATTCTGACCAGTTCCCAGTTCTGACCGAAAATAGGCTGATTTCCTGTCACCACACATGAATTATTGAAAATACAGTTTGCTTTTAAGCCACAATGAGAGACAGTGGATGAGGTCTGTGCTGTGAAATAGATGTGGTTCAAGGAATCACATTTTTCTGTCTGGTTGGTGTGTCTTATCCTGTCACCTCCTTGAATTCCGTCCTTGTTCATCTCACCCGGGGCCTTATCCTAAACATTTTCCTACATCCACCTGCTTTTCTGATCCTTAGCCTATAAACATGCCCAAATCCCTCAGCTTTTTTTTTTTTATTCATTTTAGAGGAGAGAGAGAGAGAGAGAGAGAGAGAAAGGGGGAGGAGCAGGAAGCATCAACTCCCATATGTGCCTTGACCGGGCAAGCCCAGGGTTTTGAACCGGCAACTTCAGCGTTTCCAGGTCAACGCTTTATCCACTGCGCCACCACAGGTCAGGCTCCCTCAGCTCTTTTAAAAGCAAAACCAAAGCAATCTTTTTTGCTCTAGCTAGTACCTTATCTCTTTCTTCCGCTTTTAATTAACCTTCTTGAATAATGTGCCATTTGCCTGGACTTCCTAATCCCTAGTAATTTCTTAGCTTGTTGCAGTATGCAATCCCTTCTCCCGTTCCTCTGAAAATGCTCCCCACTCCATCTTATTGGACGGTCAGTGACATTCACTACTAGCTCATTCTGTTCACGTCTTACCCTTGCCTTCTATGATGGCACAGCTTTCTGTTCTTTCACCGCTTCTATCTTGCCTTTTGATGTTGGTAGTTCCCAGAGGCCTGCCCTTCACTCTCTTCTCATTGTCATACTTTCCCTGGCAATCATACCATTCTTTTTTTTTTTTTTTTTGTATTTTTCTGAAGCTGGAAATGGGGAGAGACAGTCAGACAGACTCCCGCATGCGCCCCGACTGGGATCCACCCGGCACGCCCACCAGGGGGCGACGCTCTGCCCCTCCGGGGTGTCGCTCTGTTGCGACCAGAGCCACTCTAGCGCCTGGGGCAGAGGCCAAGGAGCCATCCCCAGCGCCCGGGCCATCTTTGCTCCAATGGAGCCTCGGTGCGGGAGGGGAAGAGAGAGACAGAGAGGAAGGAGAGGGGGAGGGGTGGAGAAGCAGATGGGCGCCTCTCCTGTGTGCCCTGGCTGGGAATCGAACCCAGGCCTTCTGCACGCCAGGCTGACGCTCTACCACTGAGCCAACGGCCAGGGCCAATCATACCATTCTTGGTGGCTTTGGATACTGGTCATCTCAGTGACCCCAAATCTCTATCTGACTGGTAACTTTTCTCCAGATTTTTAGGCCTGTATCCCCCGTATCTTTACCTTTTCAAGACTAAACTTCCTCCTTTCTTTCCCAACCAACATAATTCAAAAATTATTACACTCTTTCCTTTACCTCCTATGACTTCCTATGTAAGGTAATTATACTGTCATCCACACATTTGATCTAGAAATCAGAGAGATTCAACCCTATAATTTGAGTCTCAGCAGGCTTCAGGGAGGAAATGTTTAGTCTTGAATGAGCCCATCAGGGGATAAGTAAAGAGAAGAACAATCTAGGGGTAGGACACAAAATGTGCCAACGCATTGAGACATGAAGGGAGTATAGCATTTTCTACTAAGTAATTTAGTTTGCTTAAGGGGTGTGGTCTGAGTGGGAAATAAGTCTAGAAAAGGAGGTAACACCCCTGCATGCTCCTCCCTTTCTGGCTAAACATATCTCTTGATTGTGGATAACATGTTTTGAAAATAGTTATGTAATCTTGTCATTATTCTATATCAAATAATTAGATATTTCTTCTTTATCTTGATAAAGCCCAATTGCATTGTGGCATGTGAAAGGCCTTTCATGAGCTAATTCTGAACTATTTGCTTTTATGGAACCAATTCCCTTTGCAAATTGCCCTCAATCTACCTTCCAGATTTATCATTAGTATTATGCTAATAGATATGTTGATATCCTAGTCTAAAGGTGTACTTGTGCTAGAATAGAATGAAAAACCAAGATTCCAAAGACTGTCCCAATATTTATGCTTTAGACTTAGATGTATTAAGGCTTTTTATCAGCATCAATACTAAACCGCATTTAGCATTGAAGTTATAGACAGGATACCAGCAGAGCACTCCCAGGGTGTACCCAGTCTGTCACCAGATTGCTGAACTGTATATGTGTGGAGATGGGAAAGAATCACAGGCCACTCTGCCTTGTATGGAACTGAAATGGGAACAAAAGAAGAAAACTGGTATTAAGGACATAGGGGAATGCAGTTTTAAACCTTGAATTTAAAAATAGTTGTCCATTAACCAATTGGGTATCTAGTAGTCTGAATACTATTAAGTGGCACATTTTTATGAAAAAAGAATTATGAATGATTTTTAAAAACTAGCTATTCAAGAAAGGCCCAGTGATATTTTCTACTTAATCCCAAAAAGGAAATACTACTGGTTTTCTGAATCTCCCTATTTTACATATACAGTTAAAATCATATCCTCAAATGTGAGGATTTTCAAGATATACTTCTACCTGACTCAGTTGATTAGAGCAGTGGTCCCCAACCTTTTTTGGGCCACAGACCGGTTTAATGTCAGAAAATATTTTCACGGACCGGCCTTTAGGGTGGGACGGATAAACGCACAAAATAAAATTATGCGACCGGCGTAAAAACTGGTATTTTTAAATATAATTGTCGAACTTACGAGACAAGCGTCAAGAGTGAGTCTTAGACGGATGTAACAGAGGGAATCTGGTCATTTTTAAAAAGTAAAACATCGTTCAGACTTAAATATAAATAAAACGGAAATAATGTAAGTTATTTATTATTTCTCTGCGGACCGGTACCAAATGGCCCACGGACTGGTACCGGTTCACGGCCCGGGGGTTGGGGACCCCTGGATTAGAGCATCATTCTGATACATCAAGGTTGCATATTTTATCCGCAGTCAGGGCACATGCAGGAGTCAACCAATGAATGCATAAATAAATAGAACAACAAATTGATGTTTCTCTATCTCTCCCCACTGTCTAAAAATCAATAAAAAAAAGATGTACTTCTAAAAGTGAGAGGCATTGGTGTTTTTTTTTTTAATCAGTTTTACACAGATGTGGCAGATTATCTCACTGAAAGTGTAAACTGCATATTTGCTTGTATGTGTATTCCAGTTTAAGGAAAATTAAGATCTCACTGGATTTCTAATTTCTTTTTTCTTTTCTTATAGAAAAGCAGCATCTGTGATAGCAAAGTACCCACACAAAATAAAGAGTGGAGCGGAAGCTAAGAAATTGGTAAGTTTGGTGAGCAAGTTGATCAAAGAGTTTACACCTGTACAGGTTTGGAGGGCTCCCATAAAACCAAATTTGCCTCTTGAAGCTGCCTTGACCGACACAGGCAGATTTCACTGTTACTGATTTTTTGGAATCAATTTATTCTGTTTCAAGTATACTGCTACAAGCTCAAAATGTTTTGATTGGGGTAAGAGTGGGTTTAAATTTTTTTGAACATATGTAATTACAATTTCCTTTCTCTGCTTTCTCCATATATATATGTACTCACTCATTTTCAGTTTTGAGTGTAGTCCTGAAGAAGAGTATGGTGGCAGAATGATACCAGCATATCTGGTCCTCAGCTACCTTTTTCTGATCCCCAGGTATAGGAACTAATATGAGTTAGTGTTCCCAAAGAGATCTTACCTATTAATAAGCACATGATTAAACCACTTGGTATATTTAGCCCTGTCTGTAATTTCCATAAAGTCCTGTATGATAGTGTCACAACTTCTAGAGTGTCACATCTCTTAGTAATTTGTAATAGTATTGTTAAGAATATCCTGGGAAAATTTATCTATTGATAATCAGATTATTCTCTCTCATCTTAATCTCACTAAAAGATCCTAAATTCTTCAAAATTAAGGACCGTGTTCTATTCATTATTTCTTAAAGATATCAAACTGACATGGCTTTTGATTAATATTTGATTGTCCTTAATTTTCTCATGAGAACCTCATAGTATAAATTATAATTGTCCTTATATTTTCATCTCTCAGAGTCTTCCCATTATCATAAATTTTGTACTTCTTATGACTAAGTGACAGATTATCCACATTAGTCATGTACCACATCGTTATCTTGAATTTATTATTCTGTGCAAATTATGCTCGGGCATCTAGATTTTAAATCCTTTCTGACTGATTTGTGGTGGCACAGGGGATAAAGTGTTGACCTGGAACTCTGAGGTAGCTGGTTCAAAACCCTGGGCTTGCCTGGTCAAGGCACATATGGGAATTGATCCTTCCTGCTCCTCCCCTTCTCTATCTCTCTCTCTCTCTCTCTCCCTCTCCTCTCTAAAATGAATAAATAAAATCTAAAAAAAAATTGTTTAAATGAATTTAAAAAAATACATAAAAACCAAAAATAAGTTACCTCAGGGTAAGTACAAAAAAAAATCCTTTGTGACATAATAGTTCTCAACATTAATCTATCCTCCTCAAAGAGACTAGTAAGGCAAGTTATAAACACACTAGATTTTAATTCTAAGTTTTTATAATGGTGAACTGCCCCAGTGTTAACCTCAGGAGCTATTTCTGCCCCCATTCTGTGCCCCTTGAATCACCCTTGAATTTCCTTTTTTATGTTAATTGCAAATAGCCCGATCATTTATTAAAGGCAAACTTGGGCAAGCTCTGATGCACTTCATCCCAAATCTGAGTTTATCCTTAAAAATCTGGTATATCCCGCCTGACCAGGTGGTGGTGCAGTGGATAGAGCGTCGGACTGGGATGCGGAAGGACCCAGGTTCGAGACCCCGAGCTCGCCAGCTTGAGCGCGGGCTCATCTGGCTTGAGCAAAGAGCTCACCAGCTTGGACCCAAGGTTGCTGGCTCCAGCAGGAGGTTACTCGGTCTGCTGAAGGCCCACGGTCAAGGCACATGTGAGAAAGCAATCAATGAACAAATAAGAAGTCGCAATGCGCAACGAGAAACTGATGATTGATGCTTCTCATCTCTCTCCGTTCCTGTCCGTCTGTCCCTGTCTATCTCTACCTCTGTAAAAAAAAAAAAAAAAAAATCTGGTATATCCCTAAAAAACACACAGAAGTGTACCCTAAATCCCTCTTGCATAAGATTGGACTTAATATGAAAATCTTATCTTTGTTCCATTTCACTATTTTTCTTAAACAGCTCTACTTTCTGGTGCTTCTCAATAATTCTAGAAATCTGAAATCTCCAGAATGAGTGTTTTGCCTTGTATTCCACAGTGTTAAGTATAGAAAATAGGCTGGGTCTAAATGGCTTTAGGTCAGCATGCATCCTCTTTTTTTTTTTTAAATATTTTTATTTATTCATTTTTAGAGAGGTGGGGTGTGGGGAGAGAGAGGAAGATAGAGAAAGGGGGGAGGAGCAAGAAGCATCAACTCCCATATGTGCCTTGACCAGGCAAGCCCAGGGTTTCGAACTGGCGACCTCAGAGTCCCAGGTTGATGCTTTATCTGCTGCGCCACCACAGGCCAGGCCAGCATGCATCTTCTGACATAGAAAATGAGAAAGCTGAGCACTTTCCTTTTCCAAATCTCTTCTACTTACTATTTGTCACTTCTATCTGGTATTTGCTATTTCATAACTTGAATATGCATTCGGTAGTCTTGGGACACTGATTAAATATTAAATAAATTGAGAATTAAAAAGAGTAAAAAAGGAAAGAAGAACAGTGTCAAAAAAAAGAAAACAAAACAAATAAAAAGGGCTATAGCAGGGTGAACTTAGGGCTAAGAGTAGAAGTTACCTGGCACACAGGTGTTATGCATGTTCAACTGTAAGCATGAAAAAAGTTCAGCTTCACTAATAATTAGAGTTGCAAATTAAAACAAGATGCTATATAGTGTCTATTAAGTTATCAAGTATAATATGCAATATGGATAAAGGTGTAGAAAAAAAGACAGTCATGTACTGCTGCTCAGAATGTTGATTGTTATAGCTTTTCTGAAGGATAATGTTGCAAAATGTTGGCAAAATGTATATATCCTTTGGACCCTGGCCAGTTTGCTCAGTGGTGGATCGTCAGCCCGGCATATGGATGTTCTGGGTTCGATTTCTGGTCAGGGCACAGAGAAGTGACCATCTGCATCACCCCTCCCGTTCCCCCTTCTCTCCCTCTCTCTTTCTTCCCTTCCTACAGCGTTGGCTTGATTGGTTCTAGAGCATTGGCCCTGAGCACTGAGTATAGCTCTGTGGAGCCTCCGCCTCAGGCACTAAAAATAGCTCAGTTGCCAGCATTGCCCCAGATGGGCAGAGCATCAGTCCTAGATGGGGGTTGCTGGGTGGATCCTGATCAAAGTGTATGTGAGAGTCTATCTCCCCTCTTCACACTTGGAAAAAGAAAAAAATGTATATATCCTTAGTTCCAGCAATTCTGCTTTGAGGAATATATATAAAGGAAACCAGTAAAAATTATGGTTTTTTTTATAAAAGATCTATTTATAAAAGATCTATTTATAATTTTTGCACACCACCTGTGTGTCAGGTATTCATCCAGGGGCTAAGGATAAAGCAATGAAAAGCCAGGATCCCCGCTCTCCTAGAGCTTATATTCTAGAGCAGTGCTGTCAATACGGTAACTGTGAGCAGTCATATTTAGCTAGTGATCTCATGAAATGTGACTAGTGTGACTACAGAATTTAATTATTATTATTTTTTATTAAGTGAGAGAGAGAGACTAGATACACTAGATAGGAAGGGAGAGAGATGAAAAGCACTGTAGTTGTGTCACTTTAGTTGTTCATAAATTGCTTCTCAATTTGTGCCAAGCCAGTGACCCCTTGCTTCCTTGAGCTTCAAGCTAGCAACCTTTGGGCTCAAGCCAGCAACCTTGTGATCATGTCGCTGATGCTGATCCCACATTGAAGCCAGCAATCTCGATGTTTTGAACCTGGAACCTCAGCGTCCCAGGTCAACGCTTCATCCACTGTGCTACCGCTGGTTAGGCTGAGGAGTTGAATTTTTAACTTTAATTAATGTAAGCTGGAAATTGTCACTTGTGGCTGCTGACTGCTATGTTGGACTGTGCAGTTCTGGGAGTAGTGGTTCTAACGGGTGGTATCTAGACCAGCCTCAGTATCACCTGGAAACTTGTTAAAAATGCAACCTATTAACATGGCGACGCCCAGGATGGGCAGAGCATCGCCCCCTGGTGAGCAGAGCTTTGCCCCATGGTGGACGTGCCGGGTGGATCCCGGTCGGGCGCATGCGGGAATCTGTCTGACTGTCTCTCCCTGTTTCCAGCTTCAGAAAAATGAAAAAAATAATAAAATAAAAATAAAAAAAAAATAAAAATGCAACCTATTGAATCAGGAATTCTAAGGTGGGACTTGGCATTGTGTTTTAATATATCCCCCAGGCAATGCTGATATATGCAAAAGCTTGGGAACTTCTGTTTAAAGGAAGTTTGTGACAGCATTGTTAAAATACAAAAAATTGGAATCCATCTGAATGTTCATCTATAGGGTATTTGTTAAGTAAATTATGATACATTTATACAATAATATGCTATGCAGCCATTAAAGATATTGTAGTTGTGTTTATGATATGGAAATTTATTCACAATGTGTTTTTAAGTTGAAAAAACATTTTATGAAGCAGTATGATTGCTTTTGTAAGATAACAGTATGTATATACATATATTTAGTAACTATATATATAAACAGACAAGAAGTCTATATAATACAGATATACAGTTATGAGGTTACAGTTTAATTTTCAGGATGATGAAATTAACAAATGAGTTAAATATTTTTTATACAACTATATTTTCTAATTTTTCTACAACAGAAGTTAATTTTTAAAAAGCAAGCCATTCAGAATTATTTTGGTAGGGTTTCTCTTTTGTCAATTAAGTATTTTATATTTTTACTGGGGCTCAATTTTCTTTGTTCCTTGTTTCAAAACTGGTCATGTGACGAGCATTTGTTTTTCATTTCTTATTTTGTACTTTAGTTTTTAGTGATTTGGTAAGCATTATATTTATAGGACTTATGTTTTTTTGTGTGTGTTTTTTGTAGCCCGGAGTAGGAACAAAAATTGCTGAAAAGATTGATGAATTTTTAGCAACTGGAAAATTGCGTAAACTGGAAAAGGTAAAATTTTAAATTATTTATTTGCTTATTTGATTATAGTATGTATCTTTATGGCAACTATCATGGAGCACCATTGCAGAGTAATTGATGTCACTTTAATTAGACTCAAGGAAAAGAGAGGAAGGGAGTTTATGCCTTTAAAAGTGTTCTATTTTTAAATGTGAATATTCTATAAAATTTTCACTTATTTTATATGGTATTTAATGGACTATTATGAGCATATATGATGCAATTATTTCCATACTTTCAATACTATTCAGGAATGAGATTATAGACTTTTGCTAAAAGATGTTATCTTTTTTAATTTCTATGCTTAAATTCTCCCAAAATATGGTTTTGTTTCACTCTGATGATAATTATATCACTTCTCCTCTTTTATGAATAAGTCTTTTAAGAATATCAGGTAAATTAGAGATGAGACATCTTAAGCTGCTCTGTTGTAACTTAGAACTGTCTAGGTTACATATGAATATTTCTATAGGGGTCATCCAGGCACATGTAAGAAGTTCTTCAGGTCTCTTAGCAGACTGTTATATTTCCAAAAAGATCTTTTGGTTCTCAAAGCATTTCTAAATCATTGTTATGCCTTTTTCTTTTTTTCTTAAAGATTCGTCAGGATGATACTAGTTCATCCATCAATTTTCTGACTCGAGTTACTGGCATTGGGTAAGAACTATTTTTTTAGACATAATAGTAGGATTGTTGTTGTTTTTTTGCATTTTTCCGAAGCTGGAAACGGGGAGGCAGTCAGACAGACTCCCGCATGCGCCCAACTGGGATCCACCCGGCATGCCCACCAGAGGGCGACGCTCTGCCCATCTGGGGGCGTCGCTCTGCAGCAATCAGAGCCATTCTAGTGCCTGAGGCAGAGGCCACAGAGCCATCCTCAGCGCTGGGGCAAACTTTGGGGCAAACAATGGAGCCTTGGCTGCGGGAGAGGAAGAGAGAGACAGAGAGGAAGGAGAGGGGGAGGGGTGGAGAAGCAGATGGGCACCTCTCCTGTGTGCCCTGGCCAGGAATCGAACCCAGGACTCCCGCATGCCAGGCTGATGCTCTACCACTGAGTCAACCGGCCAGGGCCTATGATTGGCTTAATTCTTCTATGTTAGCCAAACTCAATTGCGCACTGTTTCCCTTCAAACCTGTACCTTTCCACTTCTGTGCCTTTGCCCATACAGTTTATACTTCCGTAGCTTATATGCCTGAGGTTGGTTCTCTGTTGCCTCTACTGTGAAAGCCCCATCCAAGGCAAATGTTACCTCCTTTATAAAACCAGTTTGACTCCCCAGCCAAGATAATCTCTTCTTCCTCTAAACTCCAGTAACACTTGCTCTGTGTACATTTTACTACTGCCTCCAGATTAAACCTTGTTTGCCTCTCTGAGCATGATATTTAACTTAAACATTTAAGCTTTTATTCCATAGCATCTAGTGTAGTACCTTATGAATTTGAAACAGCCCTTAAGCATTTTTTAATTAAGGAGTCTTTATCCTAAAATTTGAACTACCATGAAAGAAGGCTTCTTTGACACTAGACAAATAAAAAATAAAGGTCAACATTGAAATATTAAGGCTATAATGCTTTTACTTAACTCTCATCTTCATGAAATGAGACTTTTTTTTAGATATGGCAATTCTTTAAATGGCAACATTTTTTGTGAAAGTTACCCTAAAATAGATTAAATTCTTAAACCTCGTCTACTAAAAATGAGTTTGGGGACCTGTTAAAAGTTATTTTAAAGGGTACCTGTTATATTACCCTCTCTTTCAAGGCAAGAAAACTGAACACAGAAAGTGAGATAACTGTGGCAGAGTCAGAATTAGAACCTGTTTCCTGACTCCCATTTCAGTTCTTTTTTTCTATCTACTAGATCATTTTCCTACTTGTTTATATATGTATTTATTGTCTCTCTACCCACTGGAATAAAAGTAGATAAGGACAGAACCCTTATTTGTGTTATTCCTGTTGTATTTTTAGCACATAGAAGTGTATCTGGCACGTAATAGGCCCTCAGTAAAAATCTCATGAATGAATGACAGTTTTCAAGTGCCTGTGTTTATGAATAAAGTAAACATGAGCACTATGATATATGACACTTAGCTGTGTAGACATTTTTCATGTCCAAGTTTATGGTTGTATTTCTAGATTGAAGCTTCAAGAATTCTCTTTGGATAACATTGAACATTACCAAATTAACCATGCAACATTTTTAACAAGTCTTTCAGCTCAATAGTAATTCTTTTAAAAAAAAATTTTTTCTGAAGTTAGAAGCAGGGAGGCAAACTGACTCCCGCGTGCTCCCGACTGGGATCCACCCAGCATGCCCACCAGGGGGCGATGCTCTGCCCATCCGGGCGTACTCTGCTGCGGCGGAGCCATTATAGCACCTGAGGCGGAGGCTGTGGAGCCGTCCTCAGCGCCTGGGCCAACTTTGCTCCAGTGCAGCCTTGGCTGCGGGAGGGGAAGAGAGAGACAGAGAGGAAGGGGGGGGGGGGGAGAAGCAGATGGGTGCTTCTCCTGTGTGTCCTGACCAGAAATCAAACCCAGGACTTATACTCTCTGGGTCGACGCTCTACAGCTGAGCCAACTGGCCAGGGCCAATAGTAATTCTTTATGTTTGACAAGATAAGACATCTAGAGTTTCACTTAATACTGAGATAATGCAATTCTTTCTTTGTAGTCCATCTGCTGCAAGGAAGTTTGTAGATGAAGGAATTAAAACATTAGAAGGTGAGTATGTAATTCCTGGTTAAGTGTGGTCCTGATTGGAATGTTAATGCTCTAACAAAGTAGAACTTGCAAAAAATACCCTTTCTTAGTTAATAGATACAAATGATATGAATTCTTTTTAACTCTACAGTAGAGGCTAGATATACAGAGAGGTTTATATTCTGGTCTTAAACATATTTAGGTTTGTAACTCAGAAGAAGGTCAAGAAGAGCAAGAAGTGGCTTTTGGTTTGAAGGCAGTGATTTTATTTGCACATTTTTAGATGATTTAAATTGCCTTTGTTTCTTTAATAAAATTTTAGTCCTATACCTTCAGCTTAAAAGCCAAATGATATATATTGAGATTGTGTAAGAAGCTTGTAATGATTATTAAATTTTTGCTTTCAAAGAAGTGATTAAAAATAGAGCTTAAGCCCAGATGGCTCAATTGGTTAGAGCATCATCCCAAAGAGCAAAGGTTGCCGGTTTGATCCCCGGTCAGGGCACATACGGAACAGATCGATGTTCCTATCTTTGTCTCCTCTTACGTTCCCTCTCTCTCTCAAATTAATAAAATGAATGTTTATAAAAATAAAGCTTAAGTAATTTTGAAACCCTTTTCTTAAACCTTATATAGCAGTCCTTTAAATATAGTTTCTTCTACATTTCAAGAGCTTTTTCTGTGTGTGTGTGTATATATATAAATATATATGTATATATATACATACATACATACATATATATGGATTCATTATAGTACATTGTGGCATTTAGGTTAATATTTATGGATTCGACTACTTGTAAGCAACCCAGTGTTTAGGTGGATAGGTTTTAGAGACTGACCTAGGTATCAATGTAGTCACCACTTTATTAGAATGAATGACTGTTGTGCTTCAGTTTCTCAGCTACAAAATGGTATTATAATTTCTGCCTCATATGATTTAGTGAAATAATATATGTAAAGCGCTTCACAGAATGCTTGGAACCTACTAAAGTACTTAAAAATAAATAACATTTTTAAGTTGACTTTTTAGGATGACATTAGTTTCAGGTGTCCAATTCTACAACATATTTCTGTACACCATATTGTATGTTTACTTCCCCCAAGTCAAGTCTTTGTCCATCACCGTTTATGCCCCAGACCCTCGCCCACCTTCCCACCTTCCCCCCTTCCGGCATGCCCAATAAAGGAATATCCAAGTGGAACTAAGATTTAAGATATGTTTTTAAATTAACAAAAAAAAGATAACACCTCTCCTTTTAACAAGATTTTTAGCACAGTGCCTACACACATTGGCACTCAGTAAATACTAACCAAAAAATGAACAATTTGAATGAACTTAGTTACTCATAATACATTCAGAAATTGTGGTTACTACTGCTGCTAATAACCATAAATTAAGCAATGTATGTTCTTAGAAGGCTGCCTTTTGCCATAGTCAATGAATTTGGAATGATCTTGGTATGTTTTATCTACTACTCCATGTAAAGAAAATTGAAATTTTGATTCAGTATAAAAATGATAATGAAATAATTGTTAGATTGCACTACATTGATTTGAAGAGTCACTTTTATCTAATTTTTTTAGGTAATTTTTTTCATTGTCTTTTCAAAGTCATTACAAAAAATGTTTAAATTAGCACCTCAATTTTATTTATGTTCCATACAGATCTCAGAAAAAATGAAGATAAATTGAACCATCATCAGCGAATTGGGTTGAAGTAAGGTGACAAATTTTCTTTTGACACTGGAGATATAAAAGTAAAATTTTTATAGCTATTCTTCCAAGTCATAATAATTCTTCATAATTAGCTAAACAACCATTTTCGATTCAGAAATGCTAAGATTGTTGCAGACTCATGTAGGGAATATGCCTATATTCACATGTTTTGTTACTGCTTTTTAGTGTGTTTGCTTGTTCTATATATTTATTTCCCTCATTCTCTTGACTTTAGCAGGGAGCTTCCTCTGAAAATACATAGAACTGAGTGCCTCAGTCAGCCAGTGGGTGTTTAGTTCATGCTTGCATTGTACAAAGCACTGCACTAGGTCTCAGTGTAGCTCTTAAGTTTAGAGTCTACCTCAGAAGATGGGACGTGAACTTGAAACACTAAATTTAAAAAAAGAAGAAAAATACTGAACACCCTAATAACAGTAAAGGAATAACTAGTAGACATGTTGTATATCAACATTAGCTATCATTTTGTGTGCCAGATATAATCAGAACTCCCTTTCTAATTATTTAAAATGCATAGTGCATAAACTATATACCTGTATGAGCATGTATCTTTTCTCTAGTATTGTATAGTCATTGGCGATTCAGTACCAATAACCTGAACTTTTCTGGTTGATGCCTTATCATAATATTTTAAATTTACACTGCCTTTCCAAAACTTTTAAGCAAGTAAGAGACCAGAATGGTATAGCTCTCACTTTCCTTGCATTTACAAAGCAATTAGAGGTCTTCTGAAGAACTTAGTTGTGAGAACTGGTTTTGAAAGGTGCTTTATTCTTAGGTGCTGTTTCATGCTTAGGTAATGTTTTCATAACAATCTTATTAAAGCGTAATTCGTATACCATACAACTCACCCATTTAAAGTATACAATTCAGTGGTTTTAGTATATTCACAGAGTTGTATTACAGTCGACTTGAGTCGTTTTTGTTTTCTCAGAGCCTGTACCCATTAGCAGGCACTCCCCATTTCTTTCCAACTCCCTCCTCTACCCCAGCTCCTGGAAACCACTTATCTACTTCCTGTCTCTACAGATCTGCTATTTTTGTGACTGACTTCTTTAAATTAGAATAATACCTGGATTCATTTATGTTGCAGGATCCTACTAGGATATTTTAAAATACAATTTAAGAGCAATGAACTATTACCCCTTGGCTTGTCAATAGGGACAGTCTAATTTGGAAATGTACTAACTTAGATGCATTTATTCTTGGTATGTGAATGTGAAGTTTATTTATAAATAAGTTTAGATGGAGTATCTGGACTATCAGAAAGGATAGCATTTAAGGATTTTGATCCAAGTTAAGAAATTAACCTTCCCCACATCCAGTTTTACTGTTGTCTTGATGAATTTTAATCCTGATTTTTGTATGATCTGATGGTATAAGGACACCTGATGTGGTAGGAAATGTAATTTTTAAGAAGATTTAAATATCACAAAAATCTTATCTATTTATTGTCTTTATAGATATTTTGAGGACTTTGAGAAAAGAATTCCTCGTGAGGAGATGTTACAAATGCAAGTAAGAGTGTGCTGAGTTGTATTTGTCTAGAATTGACAGTGTCACTTGGTGAAAAGCCATTTTTAGAATACTGACTTAATTTTTCTTCTATTAGGATATTGTACTAAATGAAGTTAAAAAAGTGGATTCTGAATACATTGCTACAGTCTGTGGCAGTTTCAGAAGAGGTAATATACTTGTTAATCTTAGGTTATTCATGTCTTGATGTTAAAATTGCCTAATATATATGAAAATCATGGATTAAAAAGATGTAATTTAACAGATTTACTAAGCTCCAGTAGTATTAGCTACTTTATTTTCATTTTAAAATTCATTTATCAATCTTAAAGAGAGAGGAAGGGAAAGAGAGAGAAACATCGATTTGTCGTTCCACTCATTTATGCATTCGTTGGTTGATTCTTGTGTGCGCCCTGACTGGGGATTGAACCCACAACCTTGGTGTATTGGGACGATGCTCTAACCAACTGAGCTACACAGCCAAGGTGCTAACTTTATTCATTTACTTATTTTATAGATGGAAATATGTATAAAAAATTAGAGGAAATTTGTACTAAGTTTATTATAGAATATTTTAGTGACTAATTTTAATAAAAGTATATAAAATAATTTTGGCTATGTTAAAATCCTAATAGTGATTGTCTGGTTAGATACTAGAAAATCTGTGGGTAGTTTCTGTTTATCTGTTTGCTTTCCTTTTTGTATTTTTTTAAGTTTTCTGTAATGGATCTAGAATAATGTCTCAGAAGCACCAGTTTAAAACCAGTTCTCACACACCCAGGTTCTGCTGATCTCCATTTACTATGTGAATACGAGCAAAGCAACAACCACACAGTTGTGGTCTCTTAACTGCCTCAAAAATGTGGAAGGGTAACATAAGTTTAAAAATATAAACTTTAACAATTAGAATAGAAAACCTTTATTTAAAACTTTTTGAATAGATTTCTGACTGAATATCTGGCCAACTCTGGAGTTTTGCTTGGAAGTAGGTGATGGGCTATAAGAAATTCTCTGGGTAGCTGCTGTTAAGAACCTAAAGCTGGGGATAGAAAAGGACTAAATCCATAATTGCTGATGTGCAGAAAGAACATTGGATTGGAGCCAAAATACCTAGCTTCTCAGACCAAATCTATCACTATATGATTTTTTTTTTTTTTTTTTGTATTTTTCTGAAGCTGGAAACGGGGAGAGATAGACAGACTCCTGCATGCGCCCGACCGGGATCCACCCGGCACGCCCACCAGGGGGCAACGCTCTGCCCACCAGGGGGTGATGCTCTGCCCCTCCGGGGCGTAGCTCTGTAGTGACCAGAGCCACTCTAACGCCTGGGGCAGAGGCCAAGGAGCCATCCCAGCGCCAGGGCCATTTTTGCTCCAATGGAGCCTCGCTGCAGGAGGGGAAGAGAGAGACAGAGAGGAAGGAGAGGGGGAGGGGTAGAGAAGCAGATGGGCGCCTCTCCTATGTGCCCTGGCCGGGAATCGAACCCGGGACTTCTGCACGCCAGGCCTATGCTCTACCACTGAGCCAACCAGCCAGGGCCTCACTATATGATTTTTAGTTTGTCTCTCCACATCCTGTTTTCCAAATTTGCAGAATGAGAGGATTAAAGTTAATAGGTTGTTCAGGTCTGTCTGTGCATCTGAAACACCCAGGACATTTTATAAAATACACACATTGCTGTACCCTACTGCAACCTATTAAATAAGACTCTCCTTGGGTGAGTCCTTGGAATTGATATTTTGAAAACAGAATTTAGTACACAGCAAGCCACATGCATGCTCATTTGACAGTGACAACTGTTCTGGGTTTATATATTTTTATTTTATTTTTGCTTTTATTCCATAGGTTATATGGTTATTTGCTTTACTATAAAAAAGATATACACTAAGAAGTCTGTCTTCTTCCCTATCCCTGTTTACTCTTCATTCCCTCTCACCACTGACTCATTAATAACCACTTCCTTGTGTATTCTTTCAGTGTTTCTACATGTAAATGTAACTACATGTGAATATATATTCTTTTGGTTTCCTTCTCTCTCTTTCCTTCACAAAGGTAATGTAATATTTACATAGTACTACACCTTACTTTTTTTACTTAAACATACTTCCGAGAGATTTTCCACATCGTTTTCTATAGCTGTATAACATTCAATTGTATGGATGTTCCATAGTTTATCTTTATTTATCTAGTCTTCCTTAATGGAACTTTGGGTTGTTTTTGGTTGTTGTTTTTCTATTTTGGGGTTTATTTGTTTGTGTTCTTTTTGCTTACATAGTTTGTTTTTATTTTTTAAATGGACAAAGGAATACATTTTTGGTGATAGGTGGATGGTGGAAGACATACAGATTTGAGGAGAAAGAAATGAGAATAAAAGACAATAAACTCTTTTGGTTGTTAAAATAGCTGCCATGAATGTTCTGTGACCATCACATACTCAGTCTAGTCTTCTTTATGTTTAAACATCTGGTTAAAGATTACTAATGGAAAGGGTGATGACCCAGAGACGCTGCAAGGTCTCAGTGACCAGAAGTGTTTTTACATGTTACACTTACAAAGAAAAAAGAGGCAATAAACAGGATTGTTTTATGCCATCTGTGTGCCAGACACTATTCTAGATGTATTTACATATGTTCTTATTTAGTTGCTCAACAGCCTATAAAGTAGGTTTTAGTAGCTTTTAGACAAGGAAAGTGAGGTCTAGAGAAATATACAGTCTTCATTTGCAATACTGAAAAAAAAAAGAAAGTGAAAAAAATGCCATCTAGATGGAGAAAATATGCTATCCCAGTAAAAGAAAGGTTTAAACTAGTGGTTTTCAATCTTTAACACTTGGAGACAAGTGAAAATAGGAGAATTATTTCAGAATTGCTAAGGCAGAACTCACCCTGAACATAAGCGAATACGACTAAAATCATTGATTGGGTCTGTAATCTTCATACAGCATCAGGGTGGTGAACTCTTTGGTGGACTGGCATAAAATTCCTGGCAGACCGGTCCATGGACTGGCAGTTCTGCCTGAAGTTATTTGGCTTTAAAGTGAGGATCAAACTGAAACCATAAATTATAATTTGCTATATTCTTATATATAACACTATAATAGTAATTCTTTATACCAGTATTCAGTAAGTTGAGTCGTAAGAATTGTAATGAGTTTTCTGATTAACCTTTACAGAGGTAGAGCATATTGTTTAATTTGAAATTTTTAGATATATAGTTTTTATAGATGTATTTTAAAGCTATTTTAAAATATTTTTACTTTATTGAATACTTAAATGCCTTTTTAATACATTAAATGACCAATTATGTGCAATATCTAATTCCAGTTACTGTTGTTATACCAGATTTTGCTGTTTTCATCAATATACCTGAATAGTTGGACAGAAAATGAAATCTTTTAACTAATTCTGAATATGGAGCACAGTGAATAAAAAGTTAGGCTGTGAGAAGTAAGGCCCTTCTATGTGTGTCATCACCATGGTTTTATTTGTGGAACAGATACATTTACATGAAGAACTTGACACATTTTCTTTGTTCCCGTAGGTGCAGAGTCCAGTGGGGACATGGATGTTCTTCTGACCCATCCAAGTTTTACTTCTGAATCAAACAAACAGGTGCCTCAGAGTTTATAATCAGTGTGATCAATCTTACATAGTAGTGATTATCATTTTGTAAATGATAGTTGGATTTTTTCAGAATAAGTTTGTTCTAATCTTTATGAAAGTCAATTGAAGTATTATACTGGTTGAATTATGTGAAAGGCAAAAAGTTAGTTGTTGCAAGGGGTGCATGTTTTTCCGTAAGGAATTGGGAGGACAGTCTAACCTTTGAAAGAGATGAAATTTAGTAAAATTTTTCCAGAATGATTTCTTGTCTATCACAGATATTTTAGAAATACCTAGTATAATATTCAGGTTTTCACTAAAGGAATATTTTTTTATTAAAAAAAATATTGTATTGCCTGACTGCTGATGGCATAGTGGATAGAGCATTGACCTGGGATGCTGAGGACCCAGGTTCAACACCAAGGGTGCCAGTTTGCATTTGGGCTCATCCAGCTTGAATGTGGGATCATAGACACGATCCCATGCTTACTGGCTAGAGCCCAAAGGTTGCTGGCTTGAGTAAAGGGTCACTGGCTCAGCTGGAGCCCCCAGGTCAAGGCACGTATGAGAAAGTAGTCAATGAACAACTAAAGCGCCGCAACTGTGAGTTGATGCTTCTCATCTCTCTTCCTTCCTGTCTCTCTCTCAAAAAAAAAAAAAAAAAGAAAGAAAGAAAGGAAAAAGAAACTTTACCTCTACTAGAAAACCCAAGAAACAAAACATTTTTGATTTTGGAATATATGCTTTTTAAAGATGAAGCAGCTTACTTATTTTTCTTGTGTGTGAGAGAGAGCCAGAAAGGGAGCAAGAGGGTAAGAAGCATCAGTTCTTAGTTGCTGTTACATTAGTTGTGCATTGATTGCTCTGAGAGAGGGAGGAGAGAGTGAGAAGCAGCAACTCATAGTTGCTTTCACTTTTAGTTGTACATTGAGCTTCCTGTACATGCCTTGACCAGGGCATGCCAGTGTCCCCTTTTTCAAGCCAAAACCATGGGCTCTTCATGCCAGACATCGGACCTTTAGGATTTTGTGGATGATTCCTTGCTCACTGCTCTGACAAACCTCAGCATTCCGGGTTGACACTTTACCACTGCGCCACCAATGGTCAGGCAAAGCAGCTAACTTTTTGATTTAATGAAACAGATAAACACAAATGATGTTTGTTTGGGGTATCATGATATTGGTGAAAGACAATGGTATCTAAAAATATGTTTAATAAAATGAATTTGTTAGAAGAAAAATGTGCTTATTCATAACATAGGAAATAGGCATTTCTCCACAGATAATAAGAAAACTCATGTTAAAAATGTTTCCTCGTGTAACAGAATGATTGCTCTTTCTTATTTCCTAATTATGATTCTATAGCCAAAGCTGTTACATCGTGTTGTGGAGCAGTTACAAAAGGTCAGCTTTATTACTGATACTTTGTCAAAAGGTGAAACAAAATTCATGGTAAGTACCTATTTGAGTTAACATGTTGGAAAAAACAAACCTTAAAAACTGTTCAGTAATGGTTGTGAGTGCCTGACCAGGCGGTGGCGCAGTGGGTAGAGCGTTGGACCGGGATGCGGAGGACCCTAAGGTTGCCAGCTTGAGCGTGGGCTCATCTGGTTTGAGCAAAAGCTCACCAGCTTGAGCCCAAGGTCGCTGGTTTGAGCAAGGAGTCACTTGGTCTGCTGAAGGCCCACGGTCAAGGCACATATGAGAAAGCAATCAATGAACAACTAAGGTGTTGCAATGAAAAACTGATGATGGATGCTTCTCATCTCTCTCCGTTCCTGTCTGTCTGTCCCTATCTATCCCTCTCTCTGACTCTCTCTCTGTTTAAAAAAAAAAAAGGTTGTGAGTGTGTGACCTCACTGTAGCTTAATATCACAGTAAGTAAATACCCATGAGGCCATAGAGAGAACAATTAGCAGAATGCTAATCTCAGAATATTCTAGTAAAGAATTTTATTTTAAATCCCCCACTTATAAATATCTCTGCCATTGGAAAAGGTCATTAGGTATAATCTGTTCAAAGTATTCACAATGAACTTGACATATAAGTTTTTACCTAAAATAGCAAATGTTTTCATCTTCTTTGACTCAGAATTCTTCAGTAAGTGAGATTAACATTGAAAAATACTAATCTATTACAATACCAAAGAAAGAAAAGGAAGCAAGTTATGTGATAGAAAGGCACAGGGGAAGAAACATGTGATGTGGAATGATAAGTTGGGGAGTTTCTAGAGGGGACACCTACAGAGATTTTCAAAGTGAAACCCATCATGGTGAATTGTCAAAATCCTGTAGTCTTCCTAGGGAATTAAAATGTAAAGATTCAAGACAAATGGCAAATGGATTAAAAACAGATTAATAAGAGGTCATGTGTAAAAACCAGCAGGAAGGTAAAAAGAAATCTAAAACTAAGGTAATAGAGACTTACCTTTATTCTGTTGGTCACTTAAATATACATCATTTGGATCCCCTTTTCTCTGTGTTCCCATCCCCCAAGTATGACTGAAAGGAAAGAGACTGTGTTTCTGGAGAATAGATATGCTAGAATTAGCATGGCTCATGCATAAATGTGGCAGTACTAGTTTTAACCCATGGTAGAAAAGATGGTTGCAATAGATAATTGAAATGCCATGTTAGTTAGAAAGTAGAATGGCATTCGCCAGGGCCTTGGGGTCTGGAGAAGTTACTGGTGAATTCGTACAGAATTTCATTTGGGGAAGATGAATAAGTTCTGGAGGTGAGTAGTGGTGATAGTTGTATAATTATGAATCTACTTAATGTCATAGAACCGCATGCTTAAAAATGGTTAAAATGGTAAATTTTATGCTATGTATATTTAATCATATAAAAACACTATGTTATTAAATTCAGCCTGGTGATTTTAATGGGCAATGGAAGTATATTGCCTAAATTGGTCACACTTTATCAGTTTCAAAAGAACTTTAGGAAAGGTAAAAATAAAGTTTACCTTCCTGTTGGTAAAGGTGGGTCATACTCTGGGTACCCCTTCTGGCCTAACTGTCCTCCAGTAGTCAGTCTTTAGGAATAAATGTATGATCTATTTTTCTGAAAATGTCAGATTTTGAGCTCTTACTCTTATGTCCAAAATATATGCATACATGAGATCTTGTTAAAAAATAGGGCTTATATATCCTCCATGAATATCCTTTTTAAATGTAGATTGATTTTAATTCACTCAGAATGAATGTGCATAAATCTTTTTTTATTTTTCTTTTCCAAGTGAGAGGAGGGGAGATAGACTCCTGCATGTGCCCAGAGTGGGGTCCACCTGGCAACCCCTATCTGGGTCCGATGCTCTGCCCATCTGGGGCCATGCTCCCAACCCAGCTATTTTTAGTACCTGAGGTGGAGGCTCCACAGAGCCATTCTCAGGGCCCAGGGCTGATTTGCTGAAACCAATTGAGCATTGGCTGTAGGAGGCGGAGAGAGAGAGAGAGAGAGAGAGAGAGAGAGAGAGAGAAGGGTGAGGAGGAGAGATGGAGAAGCAGATGATCACTTCTGTGTGCCCTGAGTGAGAATCAAACCTGCGACATCCGCACGCCAGGCTGATGCTCTACCACTGAGCCAACTGGCCAGGGCGAATGTGCATAAATCTTATATTTAAAGTACATTCAATAGATAAAATCCTAAAAATACCAGTTATACAAGTTGGATTTTTTATTTCATATTAGGAGCGGCCTTGTTCGCCTGGTCATACTCTGGGTACCCCTCTGGCCTAACTGTCCTCCAGTAGTCATCTCTGTGAAGGGCACTGGAACTCCCTACTGGGGAAGTGCACCTGCTTTCAGAGTGGGCAACATGGAGGGTGTTTATGCAATACAATAGCAGAAGCATTATTTTACAGTCTGAACAGTGTTCTGCTGGTGCTCAAAGAGAGACCAGAGGAAAAACTGACAGAGGCTGTAGTAATCCAGCTTGCAAGAATACAAGGACAAATGACGGCTGGTGGGCTGGGTGTGTAACCTGAAAAAGAAAGGTGAGTAGCATAAAGAAAATAAGATTTGCTGACACTGGTGAAATGGGTTATTCTAGTAGCTACCTGCTCAATTGAAAAAGAAAAGACCTTTGCCCAGAAAGTGCATGGACAGCCAGATCCCAATGACTGCTACAGAGTAGGCTGGTTCAGACCTTATTGTACATGATATGGACAAAATGTGAGAATGAGTGTCAGTGGGATGAGAAGTAGATGCAGTCAACTCAGCAAATACATATTAAGCACCTGCTACATTTCCAGAAGCTTGGATATATCAGTGAATTTAAGTAGAACTTATATTTGGGGAGTGTGGAAATGGACTGATAGTTAACAATGAACATAATAAATAGATAAGTTGTATAGTGTATTAGGATAAGATAATAAGTACTATTTTTAAAAAAAGAGAGCAAGGTATGAGGAGAGATGGGTGTGCAGGAGGTAGTATTAAATAGGCTGGCAGAGACAGAGGAGATGGTTTGGGCAGAGACTTGCGGTAAGGGATTTAGCCAAGAAGATACATGGGAGAGGAGAGTCAGAGCAGTGACCCTAAGTGCACAAACATTAGCAGAGATCTCCACAGAAGTTACAATCTCTGGGCTTCTGAAAGGAAGTTGGCTGCAAAATGAATTCAATTTAGATGGTGAAATAAACCCTTCTCATTGCATATCCACTTGATTTCAAAACCTCTTGTTGCTGTAACCACTGACTGAATTGTTTTTGAAGATAAGGTATTTCATGTGTTTTTCAAGTTACCTTCAAAACCTTAATTCCTTTAATAGTGATCAAACCTTAGGAAAGCCAAGGTTATTCCAGATCTTGTAAAATCATGGTCTTTGTTCTTCCTGTGAATATAACATTTGGAAGAAAAAAACAATTTCCTCTGCATGTAGATGCCTGTTTATGTATGATGAATACCGTTCAACTTTTAGCATTTTGTGCAAGTTTGGCCTTGTATTTTCTGAGAAATACCTACAGTAAGGATTCATGGGGGCAATAGCCAGTACCTCAGCTTACCCTGAGGAAGTGAAGGAGGCTTTATTTCAGACACTTGCATGAAGCTACCTAGTTGAAATGCCAAACAAAACTAATCCACTTGATCAAATAAAGAATTGACAACAATACAGAGAAATTCTTTAACATCAGCACTTCAGAAAAAGTTCAGGAAATAAAATTAGCCTTGAGGAAAGGAACAAAGTCATCAGATGAAATTCTATGACTGATGTGACAGCCAGTAAGATCGTTTCCTGTGCCATCCAAACATCTGTATCTGAAAGGTAATGGTAATACCTCATGGTAATTCCAGATGGAATTCATTCCTGATCCGTTTGAAGGTTGAGTTGGAACTTGTTAATGCCTTAAGAAGGTAGGTTTCATATTTTGAAGATAAAACAGGTTTCATTCATCTTTCAGCCACAGCAACAGCTAAAGAAAATACCCATTTTGGATTTTAGATTTTAATTTTTCTATGTTGCTGAGTGAAAAAGTATGGCTTTTAGTGACATGTACCAACTTGACTACTTTTTAGAATCAGAAGCCTATCACTTGTATATTTTTCTTAAAATGTAGCACTTGCAACATTTATTTTGAAATTTGTTGATGTTTGTAGTTCTTTTGACATGTGTATGGGTTGCTGACTAGTCCAGAATTTTTAGCCCTTTTTCTGGAAAAGGGAAATATAACAACAGACCTTGAAAATACCTATTTGAAACGGTAGAAGTGTAATGAAAACTCACTGTAGAGAAGGAAGAAAATGTTCCCCTGATTTTCTTATTTTTAAATTTTTTCTTATTTTTCATTGTTCTGTCTTTTTATTTCTGGAAGATTTCCCTAACTTCAAACTCTTCTGCTTTTGCTCTCGTGTTTTTTTATTTTGATTTAAACCTTTTCCCTAAGTGATTTTTTTCCTGTAGAACTCTACTCTTATTTCATGAATAGAATGTCTTTTGATAACTGAGTATATTATAGCTTTTTTGTTTTCTTCTTCCTTAATAATTATTTCTTCCAGGTTGCTTTTTTCTGTTGTTTTGGTCTCTTTCATGTTTGATGCTTTCCTTGATTAGCTTGTTGTTTAGACTCACACAAAGGCCAAATCCTCATAACCACAATCCTTGTTTGCTGTTTCACATAGTTCTTTTTTTTTCTCTTCTTTTTTTTACAGACACAGAGAGAGAGTCAGAGTGAGGGGACAGACAGACAGGAATGGAGAGATGAGAAGCATCAATCATTAGATTTTCGTTGTGCATTGCAACACCTTAGTTGTTCATTGATTGCTTTCTCATATGTGCCTTGACCGCGGGCCTTCAGCAGACCGAGTAACCCCTTGCTTGAGCCAGCGACCTTGGGTCCAAGCTGGTGAATTTTTGCTCAAACCAGATGAGCCCACGCTCAAGCTGGCGACCTCGGGATCTCGAACCTGGGTCTTCCACATCCCAGTCCGACGCTCTATCCACTGCGCCACTGCCTGGTCAGGCTCACATAGTTCTTTAATTATCATGACACATAATAGAAAGGAAGTGATAATATATAGTGCATAGAAAAACTAAGTTAAAAATGCTCCAAATTGGAAAACTGCCTCTAAAACAAAAATAACCTCAGATTTAACAACTAAAATCAAGCCTCAAGTTTAAAACATCTTTAAACTTTCTTTTAAATATCCATTTTAGGGTGTTTGCCATCTTCCCAGTAAAAATGATGAAAAGGAATACCCACACAGGAGAATTGATATCAGGTATTTGTTGCCAACCTATTAACTTTTTCCTTCTCTTCTTCTTTTCCCCTTCCCTCTGTATATCCTGGAATTCACATAAACATCTAGAATCCTTTTCATCTGAAGTGCCATCTCATCATGATGCCTTCCACAGCCCAAAAGTACTTTTCTGCCCAAGACAGTGAGTTGTAATAAGTGGTACTGCTGCTCACCTCTCCACATCTCTTAGAGAGATAGATAACTAAAACCTAAACTGCAGAGTCGGGTTAGTTTGAATGCTCTACCTAATGGTCTCTTCTTCAGCTTATTTGGCCACATAGACTTATTTTTGGTGTTTTGTACCTTATTGATTTTTAAGAGTTTTATTTTTCTAAATTTGAAATGTGTAACAAGATTTATCTATTGCTTTTTTTTTAGGTTGATACCCAAGGATCAGTATTACTGTGGTGTTCTCTATTTCACTGGGAGTGATATTTTCAATAAGAATATGAGAGCTCATGCCCTAGAAAAAGGCTTCACAATCAACGAATACACAATTCGCCCCGTGGGAGTCACTGGTGAGTATTTGTAACCCTTAGAGATAACAGTCATCTGGAGAGAAAGTTATTTTCAAAAATATTTTGGTTTAGCCCAGGCAACAAATGCGACTTTAATCCATCTATGCTCCTAGGCCTCAGTTGAAGGCCTGTGATGGCAAGAATTATTTCTAGCTTTGTCACAATGGATTAAATTTTTTCTACCTATAGTGGTCAGTAAAAATACGTTTTATTGATTTAAGTGTTTTGTTTTTTAAATTGTATCTTCAAGACTTCTGAAAAAGCCAGGTATCATTGCTTTTGGTGTCAGGCCAAATCTGGTAGCCTTGGCCCTATGCTTTTAAAGTTTAGGAAAATGAAGATTTTATTTTATCCTAAAAGTATAAAATAGGGCTTTCATCCTTGGTAGATGAGGGCAGTACTTCTCACATGTCAATGTGAATACAAACCATGGGGAGACCACATTGAATACAGATTCTAATTCAGTGGGCTCTGGAGTGGGGCCCAAGATTTGCATTCCCTTAGCTTCCAGGAGATGCCAGTACTGCTAGTCTAGGAACCACATCTTGAGTTGCAAAGGGACTAACTGGAGTAATTTATATATGTAATACATGGTGGCTATAGTGGAGACCCAGCAGAGGACAGTCATGAATTAGGATCACTTCAAAGGCTATAGTTGGAATACTCAGATTCCTTTTGTAGTACTGGTTTCTCTGTGACATACGTCACACAAGGTCATGTGGGAGGATGGGGGCGGGCAATATCTTTTTATTTTTAGTAGCTTGGTTATCATTTCCTTTTTTCCTGAAAGTATGTCCCATACAGCTGTCAGTCCTGAACCCTCCATAACTAAATTCTTAAGCTGGTTTGTAAGTTTCTTTTGTCTCTTTCTTACAGGAGTTGCTGGAGAACCCCTGCCAGTGGATAGTGAGAAAGACATCTTTGACTACATCCAGTGGAAATACCGAGAACCCAAGGATCGAAGTGAATGAGGCATCCTTCCTCCCAGGCACAGCCCAACAAGAGTCTTAATTTATTTCTTAACCTTTGCTATGTAAGGGTCTTTGGTGTTTTTAAATGAGTGTTTCTTCTTCATGCACTGTAGTCAATAAAACCTCTTATACTATTATCAGATGATCTTGTTCTGATTTTATTAGAAAATATGTTTAAATTTACAGTTTTGATCACATTTTACTAAGAGTTAACTAGAGAGACTATATTTTTTCTGAAGTTGAAAACGAGGCGGCAGTCAGACAGACTCCCGCATGCGCCCAACTAGGATCCACCTGGCACGCCCACCAGGGGGCGATGCTCTGCCCATCTGGGACGTTGCTCTGTTGCAACCAGAGCCATTCTAGCGCCTGAGGCAGAGGCCACAGAGCCATCCTCAGCGCCCGGGCCAACTTTGCTCCAATGGAGCCTTGGCTGCGGGAGGGGAAGAGAGAGACAGAGAGGAAGGAGAGGGGGAGGGGTGGAGAAGCAGATGGGCGCTTCTCCTGTGTGCCCTGGCTGGGAATCGAACCCGGGACTCCTGCACGCCAGGCCGACGCTCTACCACTGAGCCAACCAGCCAGGGCCAACTAGAGAAACTTTAGAGATGAGAGAATATCAGATCTTTAACAGGAATTTTTATTTTCTCATTTTCTGCCCTGACGCTGTAAACCAACATTACCCCTCACTTCCTTTCCTCCTTTTTACTTACTACAAATTAGTCAATTAAGATAATACATAAACTATCCTCTGGAGGAGGGCTTAATATTTTTTAAGGGCTGGGGATCTTCATAAATTTAATTTTTTTCTTTGGTTGGCCCAAATTTGATTTTGTAATATATACTTACAACTTAAATAGAACAGGTGTGTGGCTTACCGCTTAAATGAAATCTAGCAACTGGTTGTAATTGTCAGCAGGAGCCTCCCTACACAAAACCACTTCCAACTGGACAAACTAGGGTCCCTTAAATGTCAAACAAAAATTTCACTTTTTTCCTAATTTTTCTCCAAGGTAATTTTTAAGTTTAAACGGTAAAATTCTATAACTAAAAGCACTCCTTGAAAGCCCTAGCTTTGAAATATAAAAAGTATGTAAATATAAAAAGTTATCAAGTGATAAGTAAAACTATTGAAAACAAACTACATAAAAAATGCTTTGTAAATTGCAAAGGACTTTATAAACATAAGATGATACTACCTTTTGAATCTTATTTCTTTATTAACTAAATTATTTTATAGTGAAATGGCATTTACCTTCCAAGAAATGAAAGAAAATAAACAATAGGGTTTTAAGGAAAAATAGTATTTGCTGTGATAATTTTCACAGGTGAACCATAGATACTATCTCTTTTCCCCCCATCTATTGTCAGTAACTAGAACTTCACCAGAAATTTTTAAGATTTATTTCAACTAATTGAAACACAAGATCAAAATTAATTTTTTATTGTTACAGAACTCCATCACTTTTTTGGAGAAATTGACAAAAGCCAAAGCTAGTTTCCATTCATCACAAGGCAGCATCTCGCAGTTTCTAACCCAGTCCGTTTCAATTACTGCAAGATTTCTTTGTAAGATATTTGTATGGAAAGACTTAAAAATTAATATGCAATTTCTGCTTGAATCCAATGAGTCACCTTTATTTTGGAATATTTACAGCTTCTTAGATCCCTTTGGCGTACTCTTAACCACGCATGTTGTTGGTTGTCGGTCACTGGACTTGCCGGGAACAGCCCAGGACCACAACCGGCGCAGGAGGATTTCTGGAGCTTGAGAGTATCTCTCTGCCCTCTCCTAGAGCAGGCCTGTCCCTCCAATAGGACTGGTTTTCACATTTCAGTCCAAAAAGGAAGAGCACAGCACAAGTCCAGGTCCGTGGTCGAAAGTTCTAAGACAGCTTTCTCCCTCTTCCTGTGACAAGGTTTCCACGGGCTTTAGCAGGAAACGGGGAAGATTGCTCCTAGGACAAGGGCGTGGGATATAGAACTAACGTCCGCAACCTGAGAGCGGGAGCAGCATGCAGGTCTCCTGGAGTTCCAGCTTAATGCTAAAAGCAATAAAAAATGGAAGTTTTAGCTCTACCTAACAGAATTTTTTATATAAAGTGAAAATATTTGTCAAAGAAAGGTGGGATTTCCAGTCTTGACAAAGGACATAGAATCAGTCATGAGTGTTTTATTAAATGGAACTTATACTGACACAGAGAGACCATTATTATAAAGGGGCCAGTTACCCTGAAGACACCAGTTCATCACCTACAAACTCCCTAGCTGTTTTATATCCAAGATTGGAATTTGACACTACAATTTAAAAGTCTCTTAGTGAAGTTTGTCTCAGAATGAAAAAGCACCTTTGTTCATCTCTATTTTGTATCCTGAGGATCTAAAAAGGGAAACTGCTATCTGTTAAATTATAGACTGTGAAAAGATGTGTATATAAAAATTCAATGAAACAATGAAAGGTTTTCTTGCCCACCAGTCCATAACTATGGCTCTTCCTCTGTCCTCTTGGCCTTATGCTACTTCCTACCTGATTTCCGTAGCTACTGATGAAGAGATTAGAAACAGGACATGCTCCTTGTATGTTTCTGGGGTCAAGTTCCAGCCTATCCTTAAGATGTTTCTTCTTTTAAAAAGTACTCAGAATGCTGCTTTTACCCTTAGTGCCTTGTGATTTCTTAATATTTGGCTTCCTTTTGGGTTTGTTTTCCTGAATTAGATGCTCATTTGTTCCTTTGGTATCTGTGTCATCGTGGGCATCAATCTGCCTTTCCATTATTTGGGTTGCCTCTTCCATTGTAGTACAAACATCTAAGAGACAACCAGGTAAGAGTTATTAACATCAAGGATTAGAACTATAGACATGCTAATTATCATACTTTTATAGAACTTGTTAGTACCTCTGTCTTCAGTTTATATATAACTTTCTCAATTTCTGGGACATGTGTACTAAATATTTACATGCTCACATATAATAAAGAAAGTAGTTATGTATTAATGAAATCTTAGTGAAAACAGAAGAATTTGAAAGATTCCAACTTGCACACTTGCTTTAAAATCACCTCTTAAGTTGCAATTGCCAGGAAATAAACTATTTTATTGCATCAAGAAAAGACAGCTGCATGAATTGACCTCAAGCACCAATCCAGGAAACCTTTAGGAATGCCTATCTTGGAATATTCTAGTCTATGAGATTGAGATGCTGTCTTCAGTTTTAAAATCACTGGAGCAAAGAAGTCCTGCAAGGGTTTATGGTCGCTTACTACTCATGCAGAGCGTTCCTGGGCAGCACATGGCATTACATGGGCACTTCCTCTGTAACCCACAGCATGGAGCACAGAATGGCTTCTCATCTTGTGGCTTGATGCAGAATTTTCTGGTACTGCAGTCACTGTCAGACAAGCACTGTGAACCCTGTGAAGAGAAACTTGTTAGAGTTCTAGGGACTCCAAGAAAGTATAAGCTGTTGTTTTATTCAAGGCAAGAGTTGGAGGAAACCAAACCATAGCGGCACTTTGAATGCTGTGACGAACCTTAGGCAGCATCTTAACTTTCAGTATAACTGGGTTTCTCCCACAAAGGAGACCAGTACATTTTTCTTGTTTGCTATCAAGCTCTAACCAGAGTTCTTATATTTTAAATCATACTTGTAAGTTCTCCCTAGTGCCTTATTTCCCCTTCACCTTTGTCACTAACCACAAATATATATAAGAAGCCCCCGAGGAGTCGTTTCTAATACGTTATTTTAAGTGGGAGATGGAAGTGAAACCACCTATTGCCCCACTGCCCAGTCACTCATACTCATTCAGTATTTGCTTTCAGTCCTTGAGTTTCCCCCAAATATATTCAATTTCTATCTAGCATTTCCCCACATTGAATGTGGTCTTATAACTGCTTCCCAACACTAAAGCCCATCTAGGCTGTATCACCTGGAATAACTGTATCATGCTCCACCAATGCTGGGTGGGTCCAAAAGTTACTTAACCATGCATTTGAACAATATTTTGGTATTACAAATGTTTTGGGAATAGAGGCTAGCCATTTATAGTTTGAGAATGTCCTATGAGTGATTCTAATGCACACCTTATTCATAGCCACTGTTTTCATTCTCCTACTTAGAACCATATATAAACCATATTTGCAAATATTTTCACAGAATAATATAGTTCTTTTTTTTTTTTTTTTTTTTTTTTTTTTTTTTTTTTAAATTTTTATTTATTTATTTATTCATTTTAGAGAGGAGAGGGAGAGACAGAGAGAGAGAAGGTGGGGAGGAGCTGGAAGCATCAACTCCCATATGTGCCTTGACCAGGCAAGCCCAGGGTTTCGAACCGGCGACCTCAGCATTTCCAGGTCGACACTTTATCCACTGCGCCACCACAGGTCAGGCCTAATAATATAGTTCTTGAAAAGCAGGACAGTTTCTTATATTCAGTGGAATTCTCTCTGTCTTTCAGGACAATCTGTGAAGTAATTAATGAAGCAGTGTGCAAACATAATTTATGTTTCAAGTACTGGAGATACTGGCCCTTGCTTTTCTACAGTTGGTTGTCCAGGTGGAACTACATCAAGTGTAACAGGTTAGTTTCCTTTTTAGAAGTAGAGTTTTTTAAAATAAGTAAACAGCCCTAGCCGATGGCTCCATTAAAGCATCGTCCTGATGCGCCCACCAGTTAGATCCCTGGTCAGGGGACATACAGAAACAGATCGATGTTCCTGTCTTTCTTTCTCTCTCCTCATTCCTCTCTCTCTAGAATCAATAAATAAATATTTAAAAATAAGCAAAAATCCAGACCCTTCAGTTAATCCAATGGTAACTGGATTACTACTGTATGCAAAATACCATTAGCCTTAAATACACCCTCAAAAAACGTGATCTAGTAGGGGCCTGCTGATCTGGAAATGACCCTGCAGAAGGCTGGAGTAAGCGGTTTAATGGAGGTACAGGGGCAGCGCTGTGGGATTACAAAAGCATCCACTTCTGACTTGAGAATTTAGGGAAGACTTTCTGGAATAGTGTGGGGGTGAGGTTTCAGTCCATAGTAGTGACCGAGAAAAGGGCTTCCCAGACTAAGTGAACAACATAAATAAAGACACTTGCTCAAGCATCAGCTTGAGCATGATAGAGAAGTTCCTTTCCAGTTCTTCTGAGCGCTATCCAGTGGTATGCTAATGAGGGATTCAGGTCAAAAAAGCTCTGAAAAATCTAAGGAACTAGAAGTAAAGTGTTAAAACATTGACTGCCCCCCCAAGGTAGTTAACATTAAATGAATTAGAGGATGCCTACCCCAAGGCAAGAGAAATTGAGTGTTTTGCCAGCTGCGTTGTATTTCATAGAAAACAAACAAACAAACAAAACCCCCCCCCATAAGAATAAAATCACCCTCACTGTGTATATAGGTAGGGAGTCAGAGAGGAGGGTATCCTTTACCCTGGAAAAATCCAGAGGAATTGCTGAAGTGTTTTTCTAGAAGTAATGAAGGCCTACCATGCATTTTGCAGGCTGTTCTTTGCAAAGACAAAATCCAAAATCACAGTGAAGCCTAAAAAAAGATCATAACTACCTGGAGGCTCTGGTCCGGGAGCTTGGAAGACTGTATATTCTGACACTTAGAATGTGCCTTTGATCTTACTGTCTGCAATACTCAGGGGAAGTAAGGGCCCCATAAATGTTCCTTGCACTCGGTTAAACTTATGTGACCAAAGAGGCCTTAACAGTTCACTCTGGTTTAAAGAGTAGTATTTCTTTCCTCGATCCACCTTGAATAAATGAAGAGGAAGTATGAATTACATCTTCAAGGAAAGTACTCTAAATCCAACGTAGTGTTTACATTTTGATTAATAGTCCAGACTCTTATCTACTTTATTTGTGAATAAGCTTAAAAAAAATTTTAACTTACTGATTTTTTAGAGAGAGAAGAAGGGAGAAAGAGAGAAAGAGCAATAGCAATCTGTTTCTGTATGTGCCCTGACCAGGGATCGAACCCATAACCTCTGTGCATCAAGGACAATGCTCTAACCAACTGAGTTATCCAGCCTGAGCAATTTGTGACTAAACTGTGAGGGAAAGTGAGCAGGACTTAAATCTGGGTCTGCCCCACCCTGTTTCTGATATTAGGAAGCATCACAACTAGCTACTCCTTGGAATCACCGAACAGGGTACAAAGGAAAATCTCCAGGAGGTTTATTGTGAAAGCTAACTTTGGTTTTCAACAGAAAAGTAGATTGTTGAAGAGGAACATTGCCAACAGACCCGTCTAACAAAAAGAAAATTATGTGTCATATTTTAAGGTTAAGGGAAAAACCCCACAGGCCCATAGGAGACAAGCTATCATGTCCGACATACTAACAATGGGACACACTTATACCAAAATATTACTTGGCATTTATCTGAAATTTAAATTAAACTGGGGCATCTAGTTTTCTTTTCCCTCTAAATCTGGCAAGCCTACATTTATATTTTCCTGATCATAAAGAAGCAAAAAATATACTATTCCTGGTGGTAACAGAAAATGGTTATGTTCAGTTCAAATTTGTTCTACATGGGAATTATAGGGCAGTGATAACCCAATTATGCTAAGGGATTCTTTATAGAATTGTTCTTCTTCTGTGAAATTAATAGTGATTGGTTTCAAAATTTTTAAGTAAATAATTTTAAGTAAAAACTACTTACAGCACCACACGTCTCACAATGAATTTTCATTATTGTAGTAAGTTGCTATGAGCACAGGTAAATACCCACTATGACACGTACCTCACTTTATTTAATCACTGCTGCTCTTGATAAGACACAAGCAGCACTGAAAATTTTTCTGGACTGAAATTTTTTGTGGCAGAGCATTGCATGTGGTGATGAGGTGAGGAGGATTTCAGAGTGAACATCAATCTGTTTCACATATCAGATAAAAATGTCAAAGCTATTTTATTTATTTTAAAAAGCTGGGATGGGTAGATTGGAAGATAATACATTTTTGAACTTATAGGACCTTCTAGAGTCCTGGACTTCTCAAAATGCTTGGATGCCAATATCCTTTATTTTCATTTTCCTAGGAGTTACTTTTGAGATCGTGCTCGTAAAGATTTGTACCTGGTTTCAGAAAAGCTCATGCTTTCCGAAAAGGGTAGTTCTGATTCTCAGAAGGTAAGAAAAAATGGTTGATTTCCTTCTCTCCTATTTTTCAAAATCACACATATGAATAACAAAATTGTGGACATGGCCAAGTAGCTCAATTAGAGCATTGTCCTGATGCACCTAAGTTGCAGGTTCAATCCCCGGTCAGAGGACATGCAAGAATCAAAGAAGGATTGTATAAATAGGTGGAACAAAAGTTGATGTTTCTCTCTCTCTTCCTTACCTTCTGTCTCTGAAATCAATAAATAAAAAATTTAAAAACTGTGGAACTTTGCCTTGGCCGGTTGGCTCAGCGGTAGAGCATCGGCCTGGCGTGCGGGGGACCCGGGTTCGATTCCCGGCCAGGGCACATAGGAGAAGCACCCATTTGCTTCTCCACCCCCCCTCCTTCCTCTCTGTCTCTCTCTTCCCCTCCCACAGCCAAGGCTCCATTGGAGCAAAGATGGCCCGGGCGCTGGGGATGGCTCCTTGGCCTCTGCCCCAAGCGCTAGAGTGGCTCTGGTCGCGGCAGAGCGACGCCCAGAAGGGGCAAGAGCATCGCCCCCAGTGGGCAGAGCGTCGCCCCTGGTGGGCGTGCCGGGTGGATCCCGGTCGGGCGCATGCGGGAGTCTGTCTGACTGTCTCTCCGCGTTTCCAGCTTCAGAAAAATACAAAAAAAAAACACAAAAAAACAAAAAACAACAAAAAAAAACAACTGTGGAACTTTGATAATGGAATTACTCCTCTAACATTTTCTTGTCTCCTTTGAAATAGAATGAAGACAATTGCCTGAAAAGCATGAAATTTGGTAAGTACTAAACAATTTCATATTTTAATATATATAAAATTTGTTCAGGCTGAACATCTCCAATTGGTGCTCTGACTTTTTAAACCCTCCATTTATCTCTAGGTTATTGGCCAATTCATTCATTTTCAGAAGAAAGGTGTTATGTTTTGAAGTTAATTGAAACAGGTTGGTTTTGTTCCTTTTAAAATTGAATTTACATCTGAATTCCAGAAAAGGGTTTTTTCTATGCATAGAGGACCACAGCTGTTCAACATCATAATTCAATCTAATATTGATTTTAAATGGTTGCTCTGTTTCAAGCTGTGTTAATGCCTTTTCATATATTATTGAAATTATCCTTCCAGATAGGTAGTATCATTATGGTTTTTACAAATGAGGAAAATAATGCTTAGAGAGGTTAAGTGACTGGCTTCTCTCCCCCAACCTCTCTCTCCAATATGCACAAAGAAGTAGTAATAACCAGTTTTGAGAATTCAGTTGAGAAAAGGTTCATTTAGCACTACTGTGAACCAAGCAAACCCTAAGTGAGGTGCTGCAGGACTGACTTGAAAGGAGCTCATACAATCAGAATTCATCAGCATCGTCCAGATATGTCAGTGCTAGGGATTAAATACTGACCACTACTCTTGTTGCTATCAATAATTTTAATTGTTTTCATCAAAATCCATCCAACAGCCGTTAGTTATACAATGAACATTGTGTTTGGTATTGGAATAGCAACAATAAGGGAGTCTTTTTCTCAGGGAGCTAATATTCTTGTGGAGGAGACTTATACATAAAGGGTGATTGTCCTGTTTATAGTAACACAGTGATAGAAATATTATGAGAACACTTAGGAAATAATTAAGCCAGCATAGGGGTGTTGGGAATGCCTTCATGAGGAAGGTTAAGTTGGAACTAAATTTTAAAGGAGAGATGAAAATTGGCCTGAAAAAGATACCAGGTTAGGAGGATAAGAAAGGCATTTCAGGATGTGAGCAGAGGTAAAGAAATTAGACACAGCAGGGTATGTGCAATAAATTATGATTGTTTCAGAGTGGCTGGAATGCTAAGGTTGAGTCACAGGGAGTCGCTGGAGATGAATGTGAGGAGGTGGGCAGGAGTCAGAACGGGGGGACTTTCTATGCCATGTTAAGAAGCTTAGGGTTTACTCTGTAGATAGTTTTTAACCACTGAAGGTGGTTAAGCATAGCAGTGACACAGTTTTGAATTATTTTTTCTAATTTATTCATTTTAGAGAAGAGAGACAGAGAGAGATAGAGAAGGGGGGGGAGGAGCAGGAAGCATCAACTCCCATATGTGCCTTGGCCCAGCAAGCCCAGGGTTTTGAACTGGCGACCTCAGCACTCCAGGCCCACGCTTGATAGCAGTAATGCAGTTTTGTATTTCTGCTCAATCACTGTTGGCTGTGTGGAAAATGAATCTGACAATTACTTGACTATAGTCTTAATTTCTTTCATTTGTCAGGTATGAAGGGGCTTTATTCATTTAATGTGTCTGCTCTATTTTCATATTGGGTACTAAAAACTCTAGTTGTAAGGTGGGTGTCCTGGGAAGCAGTATTGGTATGTGGAAGTACAGGTAGATAGAATCCTGGTCAGGACTAGCGGAGAACAGGAATGGCAGCGAAAACCAGAGCACCTCAGTAGTGCAGTCAGAATAAGCGATCATCCAGAAGTCATTTGGATAGACCAAGAGTCAGCATCTGAGATATACAGAGGGGATAGGTTTGTCTAGTAGAGATAATAAGTTTGGAGGTTTTTGGCATGTACGTATCAAAGCCACAAGAGAGGATGAGATTACAAAGGGACTGTAAGAAGAGAAGAGGAGCAAGGACTGAACCCATAGAGGTCAGGAAGAAGAGGAGGACACATCAGAGGAGACTGAGGAAAAGCTACCAGTGAGGCCTGGCCTGTAGTAGCACAGTGGATCGAGTGTTGGCCTGGGATGCTGAGGACCCAGGTTTGAAACCCTGAGGTCGCTGATTTGAGCACGGGCCATCCAGCTTGAGTGCAGGCTCACGAGCTTGAGTGTGAGGTTGCTGGCTTGAGCATGGGATCATAGACATGACCCATGGTCACTGGCTTGAGCATAAAGGTCGCCGGCTTGAAGCTCAAGGTCGCTGGCTTGAGCCAAGGGGTCACTGGTTTGGCTGAAGCCTCTCTCCATCAAGGCACATATGAGAAAGCAATCAATGAACAACTAAGGTGCCGCAACTATGAGTTGATGTTTCTCATCTCCCTTCCTTCCTGTCTTTCTGTCCCTGTCTGTCCCTCTCTCTCTAGCTTAAAAAAAAAAAAAGAAGAAGCTACCAATGAGTTAGGAGGCTATGATGGCCTAGAAGATCACCATATGGAAAATATGTAAAGAGGGAAAGACTAATGGGATATACAAGGAGCATAAGATAGGTATCAGACCAATACCCCTTATGAACATAGATGCAAAACACTCAACAAAATACTGGCTAACCAAATCCAGCACCATATTAAAAATATAATACACTGTGAACAAGGGGGATTTTCCCTAGGAATGTGAGGCTGGCTCAACAGATAAAAGTTATCTAGCAGTGTTTTATTATGTCTAAAATCATATTATTACATTGTTGAAACAGTTGTCTTGCATTTCAGCTTTCTTCTTGTCCTGAAATATGCAAATATTATTTATATGTCATATATCTTTACTACTTGTTCCACTTCCCTAAGTGAACAGTCATACCCTTGTCCTGATGAAATTTTATTCTAATTATGTCTGGACATTGCTATAACTTGTTGGGCTCACTTGATTCCCCAGAATCCTTATACATCCTGCCTGTATCAATTAGGGTATTTTAACTCTCAAGCAGCAAAACCCTGATTCAAGCTAAGAAGAGAATTTATGATATCATATACTAGGAAACCCTGAGGTAGAATAGGTGGCAGAATTTATGACTTTAAGGTCTTCTATCTCTTTCTCCATCTGCCTTTCTCGGTACTGGTTTTATCTGGAAGTAGATAAAAGATGTCCACAAGAGTTCCAAAATCAGGACATCAATGTCCAGAGGAAGTAAGAGGCCATTTTTTTCTGTGTCTTTCTTAGGAACTAAGGCAACTTTTTCCAGAAATCCTGAAAAATCTGTGTCGTATATACTAGGATTAGTTCATGCCCATTCCTAAACTGATCCCTTGGAAATGAGACTACTATGTTAGACTTACCCTAATCATCTGAGGTATAATGTTGAAGAGTCCATGTTCATGATCATTACTATAACCCAAAATTTTGCTTTAGTAGTAAGAACAGACCTTGTTACCAAAGGTAACAGGGTACTAAAGGTAATGGGCAGGTGTATTATTAGTCTAAGTGCCCTAGAGAAAGAAAGCCAATATATATATGGTGGGGCAAAAGTAGGGTTTCTTTTGTTCCTATGGAAAAGAATCCAGTAGTAAATAAATAAATAACAACACAAGAATAAACTTTGTGTTTTACATACAGTACTCACAACTATGAGCCTACTTTTGCCCCACCTTGTATTTGAGGTAGAAAGGAGGTTGTTCTGAGAAGCACTGCCCTAAAACACAGGCTTTTCTCCTGATCAAAAATAAACAGCTTTTAAAATAATCTGGACTTACTTATAGAAAGCTATAGTTTATGGTGTTGGATATTCTTCTGTTGTACCTACTAAGTTTCATTAAGAATATTTTTATTCTTGTCAAAATGTTCATACAGAGAACAAAAATGAACTGATATTTCTTGTAAAAGAATATAATCTTAACCCGCAACTTGACTCATTGCTGTAGAAAAAACTTTTGGACCGATTTTTGAGGTAAAAATCCCTCATTCCCTGGGATGTGAAATAATTAATTTTATTTTGTAAATGGATTGATATATTAAATGAATGGAATTAAATAATAAATTATTTTTTAATGTTGATACTGATTTTCCAATTTTTACTGAGTTAGGTTTTTATATACTATATTAGGTTTCCCTAACTCTAGAAGAGAGTTCTGGTAGGAAAAATATCCTAAGTGACAATTCCTTTACCCATTGTTTTCTTTTATTTCAAAGTTGATGATTTTTCAGCACACAAGACTCCTCCCAGACCCAAGATATGGACAGGAGCCAACATTTGGTTAAAGTCCCATATTCTGTTGAGACTCAAGATTCAATCAAGGGCCCAGAGTCTGATAAAAAACCTGAAGATGAGGCCCAATATTCTGTCTGCTCTGAAGATTCAAACAAGATTAAATATTCAATCCAAGGGCAAAATGCTATTTTTAAGAACACCAGATGTCTACTTTTAATTATAAGTCCAAATTTAGTTGCGAAAAGGATGCCACATCTAAAGATTGTAAAACCAAATAGCAGGAAACAAATTGCTTCATCAAAATTAAATTGGCATTCTGCATATGGCTTAGTGCCTCTTTCACGTGCCATTAAAAGGCAGAAAAACAGAAGAAAAATATTACACAGTAAAAGTAAATTTAGTCTCAAAGTTTCGTCTCAAAAGTCAAAGAAAACACCAGCCTCATGGGTATTTCAAGTCACAGTATGTCCCGCATGTGCTTCAAAACGTAGCAAGTTAGGATGTAAGTATAACACCAAGAAGAAAGAATTGCATCAAGGGAAAGGTCTATCAGATAAAGCTTTGCATCTTATTTATGTTTCCAAGCTTGTTTTTCCTTATATTAAGAAGTATTCTAGAAGAAAACTAGTGAAAGTCCTGCCAGGTTTAACAGGATGTAGACATTTTCTGCCAAAGCAAAATAAGTTGCTAGCTGCAGAGAAAGTCAGTTATGCAGGGGCTGCTGAGGAAAGAGGAAGCTTAGGCAACACTGACCATGTAAAGCAGCATGGCAGAGACCATAAAGGACTAAAAAACCTTTCACCAAAAATTTCACCTCAGCTACCACGGTCTTTCATGGTCGATACTTACCAACTAAAATCACCTTATTCTTTAATAATAGAAATAAACTGGAAGAATAAAGAGTCTTTTAAAGACCCAGTCGCACAAGCAAAGGAAACTGGTACTGCAGAGTTTTATGCCCCAAATTGTAAGGAAAAAACCGACCTGAATATTCCAAAGCCTGAGACACCTTTAGAAGAAGCTATATCAGAACTTTTTCAGAAATTTGTTTTCTCTCCCGAAATGGAATTGAACAGAGGAATGAAAACACTAGAAGGACTAAAAAGTACAGAGAATGCTCATCTTCCACTTTCAAATGAAGAGGAGTTACCATCTAGTACACTAGAAATGCAAAGGGGCTTTCCAGAGGGAAATATACAAAAACAAAAAGATATTCTGAAAATGGTTCTGGAGTTTTCAGATGTCAGTTCTCTTATTTCATTAGGAACCAAAAAGCATAAAGGCAGTGAACAATTAGCAGGTGTAAAAATTCAAGGGAGTACAGAAGATAGAATCCTGAAGGACGAGCAACCAATAATAGTTACTGTTACAGCATGTGACAGCCTAAGTGAAAGTGAGGAACTGGAATGTGACATTAGAATCAAGATAAAAAACATGCAAGATAAAATAATATCTGACACATTGCACAATGCCACTGACATGACCATTTCTCAACCACCTGATACAGAAATGCATAGCGGATTAAAAGCCAAACCAGATACAACAGGAATAATGGGGTTTAGTCATTCAGCCATAAAGCAAAGAAAATTAGCAAATGAAAAGAAAATATGGAATGCAAAATACAGCGAGAAGAGATGTATATTTACAAAGCCACAAGAACATGACAGGGGAGAAGAAGAACAAGTTCTACAAGAAGAACTTACACAGCTGGCACAAGACCTCAGGGCCAGCCTACAACTAAAGCAGGAGCCCAACTATGTCAAATTTGAAATAGGACAGAGCACATCAGGAAGCAGAAAAACTCAAAATAAAGAGCAAGCAGTACAACCACCAACTCTTTCCACACAGAGGATTTCAGGGCCTAGTCCATGCCCCACAATGGATTCATTTCGAGTTAAAAAGGTGAAGCAAAGCAAAGACAGACCGACAGTCAGAGTAACTGCAGACCTAAAGAGCCCCCTGGCAGTGCCAGAGAACTCAGCAGCTGACGAAGTTTTCACTGAAACACCACAACGGGGTGTCCCATTTGGTGGAAGCCCCAGGAAGACACTGGGCGATCATATTGCAGAAGAAAGGGAATACTTGAAAAGAGTTTTACCTGCAATTGTCCTGAGATCTTTTATTATTCACATGCTTCCTTTATTATATTTCAAAAGGCAGGAAGTTATAAAAAAATTACCAGGAACAAAAAGTGTGCTCGATTCCAGATGTGTAAAGATGAAAGTAAAGAAGCCAGCAATTTTACTGGTGCCTTATGACAACAGGTATGGTATTCCAGGTCTTAGAAAAAGACTGCGAGGCAATGTGAAAATCCTAACTAAACAGATGCTATTAAATACAATTGCGGCAGGTGTGCTTCTGAATGTTACTTGCTATCATCCTCATATTAGAACACACAGCAGATTAAATACAGAGAATCAGAATAATACTAAGCTAAAACAAGAGAAATCACAAGTTGGGAGGGAAGAAAAGTGTTCAGATTCCATCAATAAAGAGCGTGACTCTGGAAATACACCAGAAGTATCTGAGTTGCAAGATGAAGTGAGAGGGAACAAGGAAGCTCCACCAAAAGCAGTCCTTTGTGGTAGCTGCACCATCAGATTGGATGCACGCCCAGAGGAGGAGCTTAAAACATTGGAGGAAATGCATCAATCAATCACATCCGCAGGAACCATTATGCAGTCTCTTTGCTCCTTCATAATGGATCCATCTCATGAGAACATGAATAAAAGTATAACAACACAAACAGATTTAAAAGGCACTGCAGATTCTGAGATGCCTTCTCCAACATCAGAAAAATCACTTATTGGAGACCCTTTAAACCAAACAAGAGAAAGTAATGTTCCAGATCATGGAAGTGATACAAGGGAAATGGGGTACTGTTTTGCAGAAATAAAGGCAGAATTACCAGCAGATTTACCAACAGTTTTCCCAGAAACTTTGAATTGCCACGTGTCTATTTTAACTCATTCTAAATTAAAGAAAAAGAGAGTAAGATTCTCACCCATAGAATGTACAATGAAGCCCAAGTCTGTACATATGAGGGCAATGAAACCATCAATTTCAGAATTATCTAATACCACAGGTCATCGAGAGAAATTGGAATCCAACTTTAAGAACAAGTTTGAAAAGATCAACCAGGCTAATGGAATGGTATATGAATTTCGAAATAACCTTTATTCTCCCATGTATAGCAAGTTACAAGTAGAGAGAAACAGCTTCTGTCATGCACAGTTAAAGCAACAGAAACTAAGAGATGAAAAGAGACCATGGCATGTTGATTTCTTTGATAAGAGTAATGCATTCTATAACAGAGAAGAGAAAGTGCAAAATGGAGGGGAAGTGGAGCAAAGAACTTCGCTAGAAGCAGCTCTACAGCGTACCCAGTACTGGGATGATGCATGTCAAGGGATGGAGACCCACCTTGACACACCAGACCCCAAACCGGGCTGTTTAACACAGGAGCTGCAGCACCAAACATGCTTTAAACAAACAGCTTTGCACACTGGTCTTCAGACGGATCCGAGAGAAGCTGAGGAACTCCAGGAAACCAACCAAACAGAAAAAGACATAGCCCCTCTAAGTCTGAAGATTCTACCTCCCAAAGCAGGGAACTCACCACTTGGTAAGTGTTTGAACACTACAACAGAGTATGGCTTACCATCTAGTAGAAATTCTAAAAGGCGACTAGATTCTTATTTTATGGAAAATAATTCAGAGTTACAAAAAGATTTGCAAATGATATCCCTGAAGTCTTCTGATTCTGTCGAGTTTGTTTCTAAATCTAAAAGAAAGAAAAACACATCAAAAATAGCGAGGAAACAAATAATAAGGAGTTGCAGGTATAGAGCTATCAGGGGGGAAAATCCATCAATTTCACATATGCTTAATGACAGGCAGAGCAAGGAGCTGCAACACAATTTGAAAACAAAGATGAAAAATTCACAGCAAAAGAAAAATGTAGCAGATGCATCTTTGGATATCATTTACTCCAAACTGCCTATTTTACCCAATATCAAAATGAAGAGCATATTAAATGTGGAGACGGATATGCAAAGGGTAACAAGGTTAGGTCATATTCAGCTAATGCAAGAGCAATCGCCAAATGGACAAAAGGTATGTTGCCCAGATTCAACTGATGTGAGTAGTTTATCTAGCTGTGTGAAGGACAGGAAAGAGGAGGCAGGGGAACACAGATTTCTACCAGCTTCAAAGAATAGCCAAGGCTTCATATATCAGAAGGAGAATCGTGATCTTGTTAAAACAGACGAGGAACTGAAACAATCAGCAAGTATAGATATTCCGGTACAACCACAAACAGATTTTACACAAACTGTTTTGGATTCTGCTTCATGCCCCATATTTGATCAGTTTGAATTTGGAAAGCCAGACAGGTGTTCTAGGTTTTCCCCTCCCAAGTCAGGAGAGGCAAAGACTGATGAAATATTTTCTGCAAGAAAATGTGTTGTTCCACCTGATGCAAACCATCAAAAGGAACTAACAGAAGGTAATGGAAAGAAAGAAACAGTGGCTTTCGATTGCTCCACGTCTGCTTTTACTACATCCAAAAGGAAGAAAAATATCAAACAATATTCAGACATGAAAATGTTAGTGAATCCCAAGAGTAGAATTTTAAAAGCAAAGAAACCATCAATATCATACATACTCCATAACAAGGGTAGTGCTAGACCAAACCACAGAAGAGAATTGGGATGTAACTTGACAACCAAAATGAAAGAAGTGGATCAAGGTGAAAAAATGGCAGATAAAATGTACTCCTTTGTGACTATTACACCTGACATTAATATGTACAGCAAGATAGAAAAAGACATGTTAGGAGAAAAACAATTCAGTTCTAAAGCAAAGCAAGCAATATCATTACATGAAGGGGATATTACATCAGATGACACGGGGCCAACAAATAACAGGCAATTTGAAAGCAATTTCAATGTCATGATGGAAGAAAGTATACCTGTGGCAGATATAATGCTAAATGTCATTTCCTTTGACATGAATGTGAATAATAGAATAAAAGCAGAGACAGACATACCAGGGGAAATGAGATTCAGTCATGAACTACAACAGCGAGAGCAATCATCACCGGATGGCAAGAGAGCCTGTGTCCATTCCAGGGATAAGAGGGGCAGTGCTGCAAGTAGCATGAAGAAAGCCAAAGTCCAAGGTGGAGAAGCAGCGCCTTGGAATACTCAGCACTTCAGTTTTAACGCTCATAAAACTAAGGAGCCTCACTTTGTGAGCTCAGATCTAGAAATGAAAAATTCAGCAAGGACCAAAATCCCAAAATCACTTTCCACCACTCAGGAGCTACAGCGACGAACACTTGTAACACAACATGTATTACGTTCTATTTCTCACTCGATTTTGAATTTACTTTCATTGGAGAAGCTACCAAAAAGAACAAAACCACAGAAAGGATTAAAAGATACAAGGAATCCAAAGATTTTATCTCCAATGCCAGGGAAATCAATGAATGAATCTTTAGTTGTTAGAGCACAGAGTGGCATCCCATGTGAAAAACGCCCTAGGAAGGGACTTGCTAGTTCTAGTGCACAGGGAAAGAGGCCGTTACACAAGGATTTACCAGCGAGAACACTAGAGTTTTTTTATTCCTCCAGGCCAGGGTCATCTGATTTTAAAAGGCAGAGAAATGCAGCACAGATCCCTAAGTCTATAACTGGGAAAGCACAGGTGGTTTTAAAGACAATTAATATCACCAGGTTTGGTGCCTTTAGCCAAGGAAAGCAACAGGATCCCATCTTGGAAACCATGGCCAAAGAACTATCTCTGCGTATGTCAAATATGTTTATAAATACCTCTCTTTCATCTACACCTGTCTCATCTGCCATCAACATAAATAAAAAAGTAAAAGCAAACAAAAGCTCATTAAGAAAAAAGATCAACATTACAAGGTGCTGGGAACAAAGTGAAGGGAAACAAGATGAAGGAAGAAGATTACGTACATATTCCTGTAGTAAATGGAGTACCTCAAGCAACACATTAGAGTCAGGATGGCAAAATAAAAACAATGAAGAGGACAATGAAATGTTGTTTGAAGCAGGCCTACCATTCCTGAATACTATGAGGAGTAGAAAAGATCACAATATGCTTATTGTAGAGCAAGAGGCACAGCAACAAACACTGGTTTCAGAAAATATATCAGAGTCAATTTGTTCCACACTGATGATTCCATTTCAAACTAAAAAGCTAAAGAAGACTATTCCACCACAAGAAGACATACTACATACAATAGGTGAAAAGATTTCATGTTCAAAATCTGGGAAAGCAGTGTTTGATGATTTTTTAATTGATGAAACAGAGTATAGCACTACCTCTGATGGGAGCCATACCAGGAAGCTGGATGTTCACAATGCAGTTTCCCTACAACCTACAGAAGAAAAAGAAGACATAAAAGTTCAAAAAGTAATAAAAAACACAGCTGATCAAAATATTCTACTCACCAACTCAGGGGACTCACTGCTTGGAGATGCACATGATGAAAGGTCTAGAGGGAACGTGGGTGGTCAGACTGCCAAGAAATGTGAAGAACTGCAAAGAGATTTACTAACAATGTCCACAATGTCTATTTTATCGGAGTCTAAAAGGCAGGAAAAGGTATTCAACCTTCCAGAAAGAAGAAATCTTACAGGTCCCATAAGTATAACCTTGAAGGCAAAGAAGACGAAAGTATGTTCACAGATGCTTACGATCACTGAGCATGATAATCTCTACTGTAGAAAGGAACAGGAATGCAATTTACACTCTACAATAAAAGACTTGCAACAAAATAAAAGTATAGCTAACACATTTTCATCTCCCATACCTTTTTCAACTGAGAACAAAATAGATACTGAAATGTATAGCACACTAAAAGCAGAGACAGATCAACAAAGAGTAAAATTACACAACCCTACCTATCTACAGCTAGAGGAAACACCACGTTCCAGGGAAGCACAGAAGGCCAATTCCACTGATACACAGAACAGATCAAGCTGCACAATGAAAATGATTGTCCAACAAAACAAGGAAGAGGTCGGAGTGAAGACGATAAACCTCATGTTCCCCAAACATCAAGAAAAGAAGATGCAGGGAAGGGGAGATGAACCAAGTGTGCTTCTGGCCCGATCTTCTATTTCATTACCCTCTCTCCCTCTCCTCAAACTGGATAAAGAAATTCAGAGAATATCAAATGCAGTGGGAATCGTACATACTGGGCCAATTAGTGGTGAAATAATGAAAAATGTTCAAAACAAGAAACTATATTTGCCTCAGAAAGAAGAGAGGGATGCGGAAAAAACAGTACCTATGAAAGTTATGATACATAATGCAGATACAAGTTTGGAGTCCAAGAAATCAACGGCTTCGTATATGCTCCACAAAACAGAACTGCATGTGAACATTGAAAGGCAAGGAGAAAATAAACATGAGAGACAAGGTAAACCACCTGGTACAGTGCTAAGAAATGTTCATGTTTCCAAACCTCCAAATAGCCTCAAATTGGATAAAGGTACACAAGTAAGTGAAGAAGAGCTTGGAATTAAAAGACCCCCTCTATTTTTAGAAATGGTTTCAGCATTATCAGATACAGAGAAAACAGAAGACACAGAAACAATTGGTGAGGTAAGAAAAAGAATACAAGATCTTTCACAGAAAGAAAAAGACAGAGAACAAAACAAAGTTAAAGACTTGCTTAAAATGAAAGGATTCTCTCTTTTACAATTGCAGCTCCCTGAGTCATCAGGTGCAGGGAAGCTCAAACATGCAGATTCCAAAAGGATTAGCTCATGTATTACAATAATAAAAGCTAATCAACATGGGCCGTATAAAGACTCAAAGGAGAGAGTGAAAATAGAAGATGGGAAAGGTAGAATACTCCCCCAAATAAGAACTTGGAGAGTAGAGACATCTCCACTTACACATCTATTCAGCAGGAAGAGACTACCTTTGAATATTAAAGATCAAGTGAAAGATGTGCAGACAGACAAAGGTAAGCCAGGCACGGTTCAGAGGAGAACTTGTGCTTCCTTACCTTCTGCATCTCACCTGAACCGGGGCGCCAAAATGAATGAAAAGGAAGACACGCTAGGAACAACGCAATCCTGTTTTCCACCAGTAAAGATTCAGTATTCATCCAATGCAGGCAAAAAAACATTTACTAAGTCAGTTGAAGGTTATACGCTAGAGGAGAAAGATAGACTCAAAATAGGTATTGAAGACAAAATGCTCCCAATATATATGGATCTGAAGGCAAAGAAATTACCACTTCCACATATACTCAATACCAAAGAATTGCTGTGTAAAATTAAAGAACAAAAGAGAAAGGTAGAGGAAGATAAAAATAAACTAGTTACAAATATCAAAAGCATTTGTATTTCTTTGCTTACTCTGTCAGATCTTAAATTTGTTACAACAGAAAGAGAGGAGGGGCACGTGATAACAACTACAAAAGTGCCTTTCCCACAACTACAATCCAAGGTGTCATCAGATGCACCAGAAATAGAACATGCAGAAATAATTGATGGAGAACATTCCAATGTAAAAGAATTAAAAATATATATGCTACAGAAAGAAGAAAAGCATGGAGAGAAATGTGTGGATATGAATAGTATAGTGGATCCCAATTATATGTATTTGAATGCAAAGAAATCACCTATTGTGCTCCCTTCAGCAGCACAAGTATTAAAAAAGAAATCACCTATTTTGCTTATATACAATCTAAGTGACCTTCAGAGGAAAGCTAAAGAGCAAAAGGGAAAGGTCCAGATGGTTACCTGTGAGCCGGCTGGTGTAATGCTTTCTAGGACTTGGACTTCTGGCTCTACCTCATTGTACATTAACATGAACGTCAGCATGAAGGAAAAGAGCATGCTGACATTAACAAGATCCTCTGTTTCCCCAGTAATCTTCCAGGAATCATCAGATTCTAAGGAAGTTGTATATGTAGAGCCAATTCTTCCTGATGTTTTAGTCAGTCCACAAGAAGGAAAGCAGCATCTGCCACAGAACAAAGGAGAGGCTGGAGTGGAGATGACAAACCTCATGCTCCCCACACATCAAGAAAAGAAGATACCGGGAAGTAACGAGTATGACTTTAACAGACCAAAGAAAATAGCTTTGCAGAATGCAGATAACTCAGGAATATTTACTGGAAGTCTTTCTATTTCTGTGATGAGTCCATCTCAGACTGAAGAAACAGTGGAATCTGAGACAAACCAAGACAGAGTAATCTGTCTTTCTAAATTCCAGAAGAAACCACCAAATGCCAGTGACATTGTCAATAGGAACAACTTAAGCACTGTAGAAAAAGGGGGCCAGAATTTTACAAATGTAGCCCCAGAAGATTCCCAGCCCTTCATGGTGGACCAAAAACAAATGCAAGAACTTCCTAGTGTCAAATCAGAAGAAAACTATGGCACTGAAATAAATAAGAAAACCTTAACTCCACAAACAGAAGAAAAGGTTGTCCTAGGGTATGATATCTCAAGTATCACAAAAGAACCTGACTTGCTTACTATCAAACAAGAAGAAAAGGCATCACAACCCATTCTGACACCCACAGAGTGTCCATGCATGTCTGAAGATCCAAAGAAAAATGTGGAAACCCACTTGAAAAGTACCCTAAGTATGAATATTTCTCCTCCAGGAGTAGAAGAACCACAACATGAGACTCAGCCAATCAATACCGTAGTGTTTTTGTCTCTAGAAGGGATTGATACTATCAAAATTAACTTAAACCACAAACACCAAAATGATTCCCCTCCTATGGGCTGTATGAAGACACTGACTGTTAATGTTTCAAGTGGCAGCAAGGAGCTCAATACAACGTGGAAGAGCATTAGTGAGCTAGAAAATGGAACATCTTTAGTGACTCCTGCTAGTAAAATACCACTTTTTCAAATTCTCCAAAACTACTCAGTAGAAGAAAAAGACAAACTTCTCATGCACTTTTCTATGAAAACACTGGAGGTCCAAAAGAAAGCCTTTCCCAAAACTGTAAGAGAATCTTATGCAATGGCTGATACTCAGGATAGAAGGAAACCTTTATCTAAATGTATTCATTCTGGTGTCAAAGTGCCAAAAGAAGAGAACAGAATTCTGTTATTTTTTGAGGAGAAATCTCTTCATCAAATAGAACTTAATTTACAATACAAATACCTTCGTTTTCTCCAGGGGCTTTCAGTTGAAAGTATGTTCCCTAAACCAAATATACTTCCTGAACATAATCTTAAGTTAAACTCAGTTGCAATGTGTAAAAAAGTTGGTAACAGTAGAGAAAGTGGTAGTTTTTCCATTGAGAAAGACCTGTTAGAACAATATATCTCTTTAAAAAAGCAAAGTCCTCATGAAAACTCATCATTGATCAGAAGATTTCTGGAGCCAACTCATGTGTGTGCTTCCGATCCTGAACTACATAGAACAGCACAGAAAGACACTACAGTTCTTTCAGTGTTAAGATCTCATGTGACTACAGGAAAAAATAAACATCACGTATGGTTTCAAGAAATAGATACTCATGAATCTTTTGACTTCAAGACTAAGGAAAATGCTCCTGGCTTGGTTGATTACCATTCAATTCAGACTTCTCAAGATCTTCCTGAATGTCAGACAGATATTCAGAGTTCAGCTAACTTGGAGGAATGCTCAGCTCTTGAAGCGCATGAGAGTGAAGAAAGTATGTTTTTAGAAGACAACCCTTATTTAAATCAGGAATCAGAAAACATTCTATTAAAATTACAGAAAGGTATTCCTTTGGAAAATGTTAACAAGATGAAACAAATCAAAACTGATTTGAAGCCATTTTACAGTGATAAGTCAGGGTCCCATCACATTAGAGGTAGAAAACCTTCTTCAATTGTGACACCACCTTCCTATGAATCCTGCAAAACCAGAAAATATAGGTCATCCTCCAAAATCCAGTCTCCTGACTGGGTGTGTCACAATTCACTAAATACCGTGGAGGTTCCATTTGTATCATCTTCTGTTCCATTCAGTGAAGAAAAGCTTTCATGCACTACAAAGAACAGAACAAGTTACTCTTTAGCTCCCTTAACAGAATCAAATATTAAATTACATCTTGCAAAAACTCAAGACGTACCTCACAGACATCTAGAAAGCAAAGAAAGAAAGAAGGCAAAACATGCTTTATTTACAAAGAACTTTGATTGGGACTGTGATCCTAGTTATATACAGTGTAAAAAGAAATGCAGAAGAAAGAAGGAAGTGTGTGTTTATGAGTCAGAAAAAGCAGATTTCCCAAGCAAACATAAGTTAGCATCAAAACTTCATCAAGAGGACATCAACTTCCATTCTGAGAGAAAACAAAACCAGCCATTTTTTTATGCCTGTGTACCAGCCGACTCAGTGGAGAGTATACCCAAAACTATTTGCTGGACTATTCCCCAAACATCTTTAAGGAGAGAAAACTTCAAAGTTCCCATAGTGGCAAAGATTTCAAGTTCTTTCAATATGTAGAGTTCATCCAAAAAGTTGTTGGGGAGCATTCTTACAGTCCTTCAACTCATATTACCATATCTAGATTCATCTGAAGGGGAAAGTTGGTTGTTATTGTGCCATTCTGTGAAAAATAAAATTGTATAAAATCAAGTGGTTTCTTCATGAAGTATTTTCTAAACTGACATTTTATTCCTGCAGTGGATTTGCACAGCTGTCCTAGGAGGTTAGGATAGGAAAGCAGATGACTTTGGGTTTAGTTCTTCCCTGCACAAGATCTCCCTTTGGTTTATCCTGCCTCCTCATAATTTTAAGAGGGGAGGACCACAGACATGGAAGCCCTCTTCACACCCACAACAATGACTAAAGGGTGAACTGGAAGAAATGTAGCCTATAAATGAGATTGAGAATGACCAGAAAGTTAGGAGGGCATAGAGACTGAAGGGGAGTTTCAAATAGCAGTGAGTTTTCAATAATGTCAAATGTCACAAAATACAAGGGTAAGTACTGGTGTTGAAAACCAAGATTCAGGGCCCTGGCCGGTTGGCTCAGTGGTATAGCGTCAGCCTGGCGTGCAGGAGTCCTGGGTTCAATTCCTGGCCAGGGCATACAGGGAAAGCACCCATCTGCTTCTCCACCCCTCCCCCTCTACTTCCTCTCTGTCTCTCTCTTCCTCTCCCGCAGCCAAGGCTCCATTGGAGCAAAGTTGGCCCGAGCACTGGGGATGGCTCCATGGCCTCTGCCTCAGGTGCTAGAATGACTCTGGTTGCAACAGAGCAATGCCCCAGATGGGTGGAGCATCGCCCCCTGGTGGGCATGCTGGGTGGATCCCAGTCGGGCGCATGCGGGAGTCTGTCTGACTGCCTCCCCGTTTCCAACTTCAGAAAAATACAAAAAAGAAAAATAAAAAAAGAAAAAGAAAACCAAGATTCAGCCCTGGCTGGTTGGCTCAGTGGTACAGCACTGACCTGGTGTGTAGAATCCTGGGTTGGATTCCCAGTCAGGTCATACAAAAGTGCCCATATGCTTTTCCCAATCTTCCTTCTGCCCCTCTCTCTTCCCCTCCTGCAGCCATTGTTTGATTGATTTGAGCATGTTGGCCATGGTGCTGAGGATGGCCCTGATGAGCCTCTGCCTCAGGCATTAAAAATAGCTTGTTGTGAGTATAGGCTCCAGATGGGCAGAGCATCGATCTCAGATGGGGGTTGCTTGGTGAATCCCAGTTCAGGCACATGCAGGAGTCTGTCTCTCTGTCTCCTTTCCTCTAACTTAAATAATAATAAAAAAAGAAAAGAGAAAACCAAGATTCCTTTGATGACCCTGTCCTCACCCCGATCTGAATTAGAACCCACAGAAGCTTGATAACCTGTACCCAATTGCCATCTGCCATCGCTAGGGCATCAGGTGGCTTCAGGTCCTCATTCCAGAGTATCTGTCACAGCTTAGCAATATTCACCAGGGTGGGCAGGGAGCCATCCCGCAGGGTTGCCAAGAGACCTCCTAGTGTTCCTGCACTACCTGCCTTATTACCATCTGCATATGTACTTCACTGCCCTGGGCTTTGAGGCTCATGGATCGAGGTGAGTGGAGGCAAATGTTCTTTATTTTACATAGATATTTAGAACAGTAAGCTATCTTTCATAGCAGTGCCTCCTGGTCTGATAATATAGTACCCCACTTCCGAATTTAAGATAAATCAAAATGGCCTGACCAGGCTGTGGCACAGTGGATAGAGAGCGTTGGACTGGAATGCGGAGGACCCAGGTTCGAAACCCCACGGTCGCCTGCTTGAGCACGGGCTCATCTGGTTTGAGGAAGGATCACCAGCTTGAGCCCAAGGTCGCTGGCTTGAGCAAGGGGTCACTTGGTCTATTGTAGCCCCCCGGTCAAGGCACATATGAGAAAGCAATCAATGGACAACTAAGGTGCCGCAATGAAGACTTGATGCTTCTCATCTCTCTCTGTTCCTGTCTGTCTGTCCCTATCTGTCCCTCTCTCTGTCTCTCTCTAGTCTCTGTCACACACACACACAAAAGATAAATCAAAATGAACATCAAGGTGTACAAACAGTTACTTTATTCTTATTTAATAAGGGCTGCTTTAACTGATTCAAATACATGGAATGTTGGCACAAAACTTGAAGCTGCTGTAGAAAGATCACAGATGGTCTGTGGGTTATTAAAACTTCCATTTCTCTAAAAACATACCCTTAAATGGTCTTAATAGTACAAAGTTAAGTGTTAAGAAAATGCCTAAGTAACAATTAAAATATTTATTTGTAAAAAATATATAGCATACATTTTACTCCGCAACAAGGAAATGGGGAAAAGAATCATCACCTTCCAATCCATGCTGCTCGCTTTCTCTGAGTCAGATGTATTATACAAACCAGTTTGGAATTCCTAAGTTGGAAAAGAAGAATTTGTAGCTAAACTAAAAGTGCTGTTGCAGTATTACTAGTTGACTAGTTTCTACAAAATGCTTTTGAATTCTGTTAACTCAGAATCTTTGAATTTTCCTGGTATAATTTTATAATCAACAGAAGTTAACTACCAAACAATGAGTTTAAACATTTCATCTCAAAGAATCTGTGAAATGGCTATGTAACTACTCATAACCAAAATCTTGGGGTTTCTCTTTTATCTCTTTTAGTGATTTTGATTAGTCTAACAGTCAAAAGTAATACAAATATCAAAAATGCCATTAATCTAAATGTCAGTGTGGAAAATGCATCTTTGACAACTATCAAATTTAATGAGACCTACTTCCTGTAAACTTAGCAAATAGTTAAAATTTATGAATGGCTTTTGACTGTACCAATAATAGTATTCTATGAAATGAAGGACTGAATCGTACTTGGATGTCAAATACATTTCAGTAAATGGATTTCAAGAATGCTACAGATGTCATGTGTACATTATAATGATCAGCCAACATAGAAAACCCAACCTCTTACACATTTTTAGTGCCAAAATTAGGCAGATTATGATTTTTCATGTGAAGATTTAGTTGTTTCTCCATCATTGTCATCTTCCTCCTGTTAACAGTCTCCATCTGTTTGATGTTCTAGTTTCTCTTTTGTGATCATTTCAAAATCATTCCCACCTCCACTACTGTGTTGCGATCAGTCATCTTCCCTGCTGTCACGGTCTGTGTCTGAACGTCCTTCTTCACCTGAGCCTTCCGTTCCATGATTTCCTGGTGCTCCTTTTCCTCCCTGGTCTTCCTTTTCCTCACTCTGACTTCCTCACTGTCGAACCTCTACTGCTTTTTGGTTTCAGATTTCTCATCTTGAACTCTGCTTTTGGTCCTTCATATTCACATGTGTACAGAGGTCTGAAGGAGTCAATGAAGCCCACATTAGCAGTCAGACTTAGAAAGAACCAAAAGTGGTGTCTTCCTCCATTTGGTTATGAACCAAATGATGAGCAGTAGAATGCGACCGGCAACAGGAAGAAGAATGCTGGCTACAAAAGAGCGGCTCCCACAGAGGTGAGGCTCCTACTCTCATTCCTGCTGGCCAGAGAGGGAAGAGGGGGCTGCTGTCACAGTGATCACAGGAATTAACCCAGGCCAAAGGTTTAAAATTAACTGGGCCACAGATCCACACAAATACCTCACTTCCATCCAGAAGAACTGAATCATTGTGTGGCTCATGCTTGAATTTTTTCTTAGTTTCCTTCTTTTTGGGAGTTCCTGGAGTTTCTTCCTTTTTGAATTCTTCCTTTTCATCATCATCTTTTTTCTTTTTCCTTTTTGGTCTTTTCATCCTTTAGATTTTATTTCTTACTCTTTTTATCTTCTTCTTTTCCACTTTCAGCTTTTCCTTTTTTTTATGTGTTTATCATACTTCACTTTCATTGCTTTTAGAGCCTAGTGAGAAAATGATTTTTTAGAAGCTTGTTGTGGTAGTCAACCACAGACTCCCTTGTTGTAAATAAAACTTCTTTCCTCTCCTTTCTGGCCTTTGCCCACTTTGAATCCAAAAGGCTATCCACTGCTTCTGAAGCAATAAAACATTCAACTCGGTGACCCATCATATTGGTGGACTTTGGACAGTTGAATCAAAGATACTTGGCTCCAGCCTTCTCTTCTTTAGATGGTTCACCAACTTCCTGAAACTGCTTCTTGTGTCACCTGCGTTCCACCTCTTTGGCTGCTCCAGCCAGTTCCCTCTACATGGAGCAAGCCATTTTATTATATTTTTAAATGTTTGTTCTTTTTGGTTTTTGTTCCTGTTTTCCTTTTCCTGCCCTTGTCTGTGTTGGGGTGGGGGTTACTTGAAAGATTTTTAGTAATCCATTTTGATTTCTCTAAAAATTATTTTGAGTATATAAGTATATATTATATATAGGGTTTCTGTAGAAATTATAATATGCATATTAACTAATAATTCCACTAGTATAAATATTTACTGCTTTACTATATAGATTCAGGATATGAATCCAGGTGGTATTCAACATTGTAGTTCACTTCTAAAACATTGAGTTGTGTTGATTCTGGCTGGTTTCATGCACTGGTCACTTAGGAATCTCTGTAGAACTTCATAAACATATTTAAATAGTAGTAAGTAGCTCGATATAGAAATATAGAATATATTTATAGCAGAAATATAAATAGCAGAATACAGAATATATTTATACAATGTCCTTTTGACATTCAACATAAATTCTGACTTTAGTAGGGAAGTCCACAGAGTCACCATCCAATCTTATAGCATTCATAACTGTGTTCCAACCTTATGAAAAATTTAGATAAGACTCTGGGGACAAGGGGAGACCAGGGACATGGCGGTGCCTAGGAATCCCAAGCCCAGTTTCCCCGATCAGGTTTAGCTTTTCATCTTGTTTCCTTGCGCCCCCTTGTGGTCAAGATTGAAGTGAGCACTCAGAGGCCCATTGTAAACTCCAGGCACTGTACTATTATAGATAGATTCCAGTGGCACTTCCCAATTTTTGGTGGAAATTCCCCATGGAACAGCACTCTTCTTCTCATAAATCTGCATACTTCCACACCTTATCAAAGTGAGCTTAATTTTCCTAATTATAAGGAAATACATGTTTCAAAATTTTAGAAATTGAAAAATTCAGAAAAATGTGAAGAAAAAAACAAATACTCTGAGCTGGGAGAGGTAGTGACTGTCAAATTTTGTTAAATATTCCAACATTTGATATACATATACACATACATATACCTATAGCATTTATTTGTCTAATATACAATATAATGAATTGATCAGCAGCTCCCGATCTAGCCAGTACTAATGCCCACATCCCTCTGTGTGCACCTCCTCTGCCCAGTCCCTGTCTGTTGCCCTCTCAGAGGTAAATGCTATTTATATTATAGTTATAATTACCTTGCTTCTTCTTAAAGTAAAATTAACACACACACACACAAGGAATTAGAGTGTGCTTATACTTATGTTTTCTCCTTTTTTCCCCCTCTAAACCTTTCCCCCAGATCATGCAATATTATCAGAACACATGGCTGTACCATAACCCAGAATATGGGTATCCTATAGTTTATTTAATGAATCCTCTGAATATAGGCCATGTTGCTTGTTTTAAATTTTTTGCTACTCTAAATTGTTTCAACAATTCAAGGTAAATCTTTGCACACATCTATGATTATTTCTTTGAGATGTGTCCTCAGACATGGTATTTCAGGGTCTGATGTATTAAGTCTTTGATTACTCTGTCCCTCTGCCCTGGAAGTCATTCCCCTCCTGGGTGCTTCAGTCCAGACAGGAGCCTCCAGTCCCCTCCCGATACAGAGGTAAGTGCTTTCACTGCTGAGCCCTGTGCTCTGCTGCTTTCTCACAGCAGAACAGGCTTGTACTTCCTCATCTTCAAAGATGCCTTCAGCCACTCAGTAACTAGGAGATCTTCACCCCTCAGAATTTTGGGGCCCTTTTTCCCTTGCTCTGCCCTACTTTTCCTTGCCTTCCTTCTTTCCTTTCCTTTCTCCTTCATTCCTCTCTTTCTCCCTGCCTTCTCCCTTCCCTTCCCTTCCTTTCCTTTCTTTTTAGAGAGAGACAAACAGACAGACAGGGACAGGCAGACAAGAAGGGAGAGAGATAGAGAGATGAGAAGCATCAACTCTTTTATTATTATTATTTTAATTTTTTTTTTTTTTACACAGAGACAGATAGGAACAGAGAGAGATGAGAAGCATCAATCATCAGTTTTTCATTGCAACACCTTAGTTGTTCATTGATTGCTTTCTCATATGTGCCTTGACTGTGGGGCTATAGCAGACCGAGTAACCCCTTGCTCAAGCCAGCAACCTTGAGTCCAAGCTGGTGAGCTTTGCTCAAACCAGATGAGCCCGCGCTTAAGCTGGCGACCTCGGGGTCTTGAACCTGGGTCCTCTGCATCCCAGTTGACGTTCTATCCACTGCGTCACCACCTGGTCAGGCAAGCATCAACTCTTTGTTGCAGCACCTTAGTTGTTCATTGATTGCTTCCTCATATGTGCCTTGACTGGGGGGCTACAGCCAAGCCAGTGACCCCTTGCTCTAGCCAGAGACCTTGGGCTCAAGCCAGCGACCATGAGGTCATATCTATGATTCCATGTTCAAGCTGGTGAACCCTTACTCAAGCCAGATGAGCCCACACTCAAGCCAGCGACCTCAGGGTTTCGAACCTGGGTTCTCTGCAACCCAGGCTGATGCTCTATTCACTGCACCACCACGTGGTCAGGCATGTGGGCTCTTTTTCTTTCTTTTTTTTTTTAATTTATTTATTAAATTTAATGCAGTGACATTGATAAATCAGGGTACATATGTTGAGAGAAAACATCTCTAGATTATTTTGACATTTGATTGTGCTTTATACCCCTCCCCCAAAGTTAAATTGTCTTCTGTCACCTTCTATCTGGTTTTCTTTGTGCCCCTCCCCTCCCCCAACCCCTCTCTCCTTCTTTGCCCCATCCCCCCTCCCCCCAACCCCCACCCCTGTTGCCATCACATTCTTGTTCATGTCTCTGAGTCTCATTTTTATGTCCCTTCTATGTATGGATTCATATAGTTCTTAGTTTTTTTCTGATTTACTTATTTCACTCCGTATAATGTTATCAAGGTCCATCCATGTTATTGTAAATGATCCGATGTCATCATTTCTTATAGCTGAGTAGTATTCCATAGTATATATGTACCAAAGCTTTTTAATCCACTCGTCCTCTGACGGACACTTGGGCTGTTTCCAGATCTTTGCTATTGTGAACAATGCTGCCACAAACATGGGGGTGCATTTCTCCTTTTGGAGCCATTCTATGGTGTCCTTGGGGTATATTCCTAAAAGTGGGATAGCTGGGTCAAAAGGTAGTTCGATTTTCAGTTTTTTGAGGAATCTCCATACTGTTTTCCACAGTGGCTGCACCAGTCTGCATTCCCACCAGCAGTGCAGGAGGGTTCCCTTTTCTCCACATCCTCGCCAGCACTTATTCTGTGTTGTTTTGTTGATGAGCGCCATTCTGGCTGGTGTGAGGTGGTATCTCATTGTGGTTTTAATTTGCATTTCTCTAATGATTAGTGATATTGAGCATTTTTTCATATGCCTATTGGCCATCAGTATGTCCTCTTTGGAGAAGTGTCTATTCATCTCTTTTGCCCATTTTTGGATTAGATTGTTTGTCTTCCTGGTATTGAGATTTACAAGTTCTTTATAAATTTTGGTTATTAACCCCTTATCAGATGTATTGTCAAATATGTTCTCCCATTGTATAGTTTGTCTTTTTATTCTGTTCTTGTTGTCTTTAGCTGTGCAAAAGCTTTTTAGTTTGATATAGTCCCATTTGTTTATCCTGTCTTTTATTTCACTTCCCCGTGGAGATAAATCAGCAAATATATTGCTCCGAGAGATGTCGGAGAATTTACAGCCTATGTTTTCTTCTAAGATGCTTATGGTTTCATGGCCTACATTTAAGTCTGTTACCCATTTTGAGTTTATTTTTGTGAGTGGTGTAAGCTGGTGATCTAGTTTCATTTTTTTGCAGGTAGCTGTCCAATTTTCCCAACACCATTTGTTAAAGAGGCTGTCTTTACTCCATTGTATTTCCTTGCCTCCTTTGTCAAATATCAGTTGTCCATAGAACTGTGGGTTTATTTCTGGGTTCTCTGTTCTGTTCCATTGGTCTATATGCCTGTTCTTATGCCAATACCAGGCTGTTTTGAGTACAATGGTATAACTTGATATCAGGAAGTGTGATACCTCCCACTTTATTCTTCTTTTTTAAGATTGCTGAGGCTATTCGTGTTCTCTTTTGGTTCCATATAAATTTTTGGAATATGTGTTCTATATCTTTGAAGTATGTCATTGGTATTTTAATTGGTATTGCATTGAATTTATAGATTGCTCTGGGTAATATAGACATTTTAATGATGTTTATTCTTCCTAACCATGAGCATGGTATATGCTTCCACTTGTTTGTATCTTCCTTGATTTCTTTTATCAATGCTTTGTAATTTTCCGAGTACAGGTCTTTAGTCTCCTTGGTTAAGTTTACTCCTAGGTACTTTATTTTTTTGGTTGTAATTGTGAAGGGGATTGTTTCCTTAATTTCTCCTTCTGACTGTTCATTGTTGGTGTATAAAAATGCCTCTGATTTCTGAGTATTGATTTTATATCCTGCCACTTTGCTGAATTCATTTATCAAGTCCAGTAGCTTTTTGACTGAGACTTTAGGGTTTTCTATATACAATATCATATCATCTACAAATAATGATAGTTTTACTTCTTCTTTTCCAACTTGAATGCCTTTTATTTATTCTTCTTGTCTGATTGCTGTGGCTAGGACTTCCAGGACTATGTTAAATAAGAGTGGTGAAAGGGGGCACCCCTGCCTTGTTCCTGATCTTAAGGGGATTGCTTTTAATTTTTGCCCATTAAGTATGATGTTGGCTGTGAGTTTCTCATAGATGGCTTTTATCATGTTGAGGTATGTTCCCTGTATTCCCACTTTGCTGAGAGTTTTGATCATGAATGGGTGCTGGATTTTACCAAATGCTTTTTCTCCATCTATTGATACTATAATATGGTTTTTCTCTTTCTTTTTGTTTATGTGATGAATCACATTGATTGATTTATGAATAGTGTACCAACCTTGCCTCCTCAGAATAAATCCCACTTGATCATGGTGTATGATTTTTTCCATATATTGTTGGATCTGGTTTACTAATATTTTGTTGAGGATTTTAGCATCTATATTCATCAGAGATATTGGCCTATAATTTTCTTTCTTTGTGTTGTCTTTGCCTGGTTTTGGAATCAGAATTATGCTCGCCTCATAAAAGGAGCTTGGAAGTCTTCCTCTTGAATTTTTTTATTTTATTTTATTTTTTAAATTTATTTATTTATTACAGAGACAGAGAGTAAGTCAGAGAGAGGGATAGACAGGGACGAAGAGAGATGAGAAGCATCAATCATTAGTTTTTCATTGCGTGTTGCAACACCTTAGTTGTTCATTGATTGCTTTCTCATATGTGCCTTGACCATGGGCCTTCAGCAGACCAAGCAGCCCCTTGTTGGAGCCAGCGACCCTGGGTTCAAGCTGGTGGGCTCTTGCTCAAACCAGATGAGCCCGCGCTCAAGCTGGCGACCTGGGGGTCTCGAACCTGGGTCCTTTGCATCCCAGTCGCCACTCCATCCACTGCGCCACCACCTGGTCAGGCCCTCTTGAATTTTTTGAAATAGTTTGAGAAGGATAGGAGTTAGTTCTTCTTTGAATATTTGGTAGAATTCCGTTGTGAAGCCATCGGGCCCTGGACTTTTCTTTGTTGGGAGTTTTTTGATAACTGTTTCGATCTCATTTGGTGTAATTGGTCTGTTTAGGTTTTCTGATTCTTCCAGATTGATTTTTGGAAGATTGTATGTTTCAAGGAATTTGTCCATTTCATCTAGGTTGTCTAGTTTTTTTGGCATACAGTTCTTCATAGTATTTTCTTACAATATTTTGTATTTCTGTTGTGTCAGTTGTTATTTCTCCTCTCTCATTTCTAATTTTATTTGAGTCCTCTCTCTCTTTTTCTTGGTGAGTCTAGTTAAAGGTTCATCAATCTTGTTTACCTTTTCAAAGAACCAGCTCCTAGTTTCATTGATCCTCTGTATTGTTTCTTTAGCCTCTATGTCATTTATTTCTGCTCTGACCTTTATTATTTCCTTCCTTCTACTACATTTGGGCTTTACTTGCTGTTCTTTTTCTAATTCTTTTAGATGCAGGGTTAAGTTGTTTATTTGAGCTTTTTCTAGCTTCTGAAAGTGTGCCTGTAGTGCTATGAACTTCCCTCTCAGTACTGTTTTTGCTGTGTCCCATAAATTTTGAGTTATTGTATGCTCATTGTCATTCGTTTCTAGGAATTTTTTTATTTCTTCTTTGATCTCATTCTTAATCCATTCGTTATATAACAACCTGCTATTTAGTTTCCATGTGTTTGAGAATTTTTGAGATTTTCTGTTGTGGTTCACTTCTAGTTTCAGGCTGTTGTGATCGGAGAAAGTGCTTGATATGATTTCAGTCTTCTTAAATTTGTTGAGAGCACTTTTGTGCCCTAACATGGGGTCTATCCTAGAGAATGTACCATGAGCACTTGAAAAGAATGTATATTCTGCTGCTTTAGGGTAAAAGGTTCTGAAGATATCTATTAAATCGAGTTGATCTAGTGTTTCCAATAAGTCTGCTGTTTGTTAATTTTCTTTCTTGAGGATCTATCTAGTAATGTTAGTGGGGTATTGAAATCCCCTACTATTATAGTATTGCTGTTGATCTCACCCTTTAAATCCATCAAAGTCTGCTTTATATATTTGGGTGCTCCTATATTAGGTGCATAGATATTTATAATAGTTATATCTTCCTGTTGGATTACTCCCTTTATCATTATGTAGTGGCCTTCTTTATCTCTTACTATATCCTTTGTTTTAAAGTCCAATTTGTCTGATATAAGTATTGCTACCTCAGCTTTTTTTTCATTTCCATTTGCATGAAATGTTTTTTTCCATCCTTTTACCTTCAATCTATGTGTATCTTTTGTTCTAAGGTGTGTCTCTTGTAGACAGCATATGTATGGGTCCTGTTTTCTTATCCACGCAGCTACCCTATGTCTTTTGATTGGATCATTTAATCCATTCGCATTTAAGGTTATTATTGATACGTAGTTGTTTATTGCCATTTTCTTCTTTAAAAGTGTATTCCTTTTTTGCTATATTCTTTTCCCACTTTGATCTGTTTACAACAGGCCCCTTAACATTTCCTGCAGCATTGGTTTGGTTGTAATGAATTCCTTGAGTTGTTTTTTGTCTGGGCAGCTTTTTATTTCTCCTTTGATTTTAAACGATAGCCTTGCTGGATAAAGTAGTCTTGGTTGTAGGTTCTTGTTCTGCATTACTTTGAATATTTCTTGCCATTCCCTTCTGGCCTCAAGTGTTTCTGTTGAGAAGTCGAATGTCATCCTTATGGGGGCTTCTTTGTAGGTGATAAATTTTTTTTCTCTTGCAGCTTTTAATATTTTCTCTTTATCACTTAGCTTTGGTATTTTAATTATGATGTGTCTTGGTGTAGGTTTCTTTGGGTTTCTCTTTAATGGAGTCCTCTGTGCTTCTTGGACTTGTGAGAGTTTCTCTTGCATTAATTTAGGGAAGTTTTCAGCTATGATATGAATGAACAAAGTCTCTATCCCTTGTTCTTTTTCTTCTTCTTCAGGAACCCCTATGATGCGGATGTTATTTCTCTTCATGTTGTCACAGACTCTCTAAGAGTTTCCGCTGACTTTTTGAGTCTCTTTTCTCTTTTCTTCTCTGCTTTCATGCCTTCATTCCAGTTGTCCTCCAACTCACTGATTCATTCCTCAGCTCTATCTATCCTGTTTTTAATTCCTTCCATCGTGGTCTTTTTTTTTTTTTTTTTTTCATTTTTCTGAAGCTGGAAACAGGGAGAGACAGTCAGACAGACTCCCGCATGCACCCGACCGGGATCCACCCGGCACGCCCACCATGGGGCGGCACTCTGCCCACCAGGGGGCGATGCTCTGCCCATCCTGGGTGTCGCCATATTGCGACCAGAGCCACTCTAGCGCCTGGGGCAGAGGCCAAGGAGCCATCCCCAGCGCCCGGGCCATCTTTGCTCCAATGGAGCCTTGGCTGCAGGAGGGGAAGAGAGAGACAGAGAGGAAAGTGCGGCGGAGGGGTGGAGAAGCAAATGGGCGCTTCTCCTGTGTGCCCTGGCCGGGAATCGAACCCGGGTCCTCCGCACGCTAGGCCGACGCTCTACCGCTGAGCCAACTGGCCAGGGCCCCATCGTGGTCTTTATTTCTGATATTGTATTTGTCACCTCTGACTGATTCTTTTTTTACTTGCTATTTCTTTTTTTTTTTTTTCCATTTTTTCTGAAGCTGGAAATGGGGAGAGACAGTCAGACAGACTCCCGCATGCGCCCGACTGGGATCCACCTGGCATGCCCACCAGGGGCGACGCTCTGCCCACCAGGGGGCGATGCTCTGCCCCTCCGGGGGGTCGCTCCGCCGCGACCAGAGCCACTCTAGTGCCTGGGGCAGAGGCCAAGGAGCCATCCCCAGCGCCCAGGCCATCTTTGCTCCAATGGAGCCTTGGCTGCAGGAGGGGAAGAGAGAGACAGAGAGGAAGGAGGGGGGGAGGTGGAGAAGCAAATGGGCGCTTCTTCTATGTGCCCTGGCCGGGAATCGAACCCGGGTCCCCCACACACCAGGCTGATGCTCTACCGCTGAGCCAACCAGCCAGGGCCTTACTTGCTATTTCTTTATTTAGATGTTCATAATGACCATCCATTGTTGTTCTAAGATCCCTAAGCATCCTTACAATCATTATTTTGAACTCCGCATCTGGAAGTTTGATTATTTCCACATCACTCAGTTCATCTCCTGAAGGTGTCTCTTGTGGTTTCCATTTGGATTGCACTTCTTTGTCTTCTCATTGTCTGTTTTGGGGTGTTTTATTTGTAGAGTTGGTTGAGTCTAGGCTTGGTGTTGTCTGCCTCCAGTTTTCAGTTGTGTTATTTCTAGGTCTTCTTGGGTTGGTATCAGCTGTTATCTGTAATCCACTTTTGGATTTGGGCAGCTTTGAAGTCTTGATTTGTTTGTTTTCTTAACAGGTGATAGTCTTGTTTACTGATCTCAGCAGGGGGCTTCCTTGAAACTGTATCCAGGAATGCCATGGTTGTAACCTGAGACTCTGAAGGCCTTTTTAGCCAACTAATCTCTCTGGGGGCAGGGTGTTTTCTCAGCTTCAGTAGGGGGAAGTGTATCTCAGTCTCCATGGAGACCTGAGTTACTGCCCCTCCTCCCCACTTCTTGTTTTCAGCTGTGTCTTGTTGTGCTGCTTGGAGCTGGATAGATGTCCGGAGATCTCTGATCTGGAAGCAATTCAGTACTGTTTTGTGGGGAAGGATCAGTCCCTCCCCCAGCTATGGCCACCTCCAGCACGAATGAGTCAGCTTTTTTTAGGTCGTCTCCTTCATTCCTTAGCCCCTCACAGTCCGTCCCTCTCTCGTTCCTTTCCACTTGGGAGATAAGCTGATCTTTTCAACACACCTCACTCCCTGGTCGCCAGGCAAGTGGCTGTGAGCAGTAGTTTCTGCTCTTTTCTCTTGTGTGAGATCCCCTCTGGGCTCTCAGCCTCACCCCCCCCCCCTCCGTTCCTGTAAGCAGGGGAGATTCAGGTGCTCCCTACCAGGTTTGTTGTGGCTTCTTCTTTGCTCCTTGGTTTTTGAGAGCTGTTCTTGTAGTTCAGAGTTGGTTTTTCATGCTGATTTTTTTTATTTATATTCCAGTTTGGTGGTGAGAGCTGGGCGTCTGTGTGTCCGCCTACTCCGCTGCCATCTTTTCAGTCTCTGGGCTCTTTTTCTTTAAAGAAATATGGAATTAGCACTACTGGCTTCAGAATCTGAATTTTCTTACACCTAGGGTAATTGAGCTACCAATTCTTAAGGTGGGTTTCTGTTCTTGATTTTTAATTTCTGAGGGTAAAAATATACTAACCTGAGATTTTCTCTAAAAAAGGCAACATAGGCAGATCAGCAGTTTATCTTGATAAAGCAGGTGACCTGGATTGGGAACGGGCTCACTAGGTGACATTATCTTCATGGGCCTCTGGACCCACATAGCACTGACTAGTGTGGTATTTCCTCATAACATTAGCTCTGAGCATGCTGCCCTGTACATAGTAAGCACTTAGCAAATGTCTCAGAAATGAAGGAGTCTAACGTCTCTTCCCTGCTCTGGAATTCTGATTCTAGAGATTTTATAGGAGAATGCCATGTTATTAGGATTTGGACTGAAAATGTACTTTCTACACTTCCCAAGAGGTTAGATCCCATTGTAGGTAGTTAAATGGGGACTAGTTTTGAATTGGCCAAGGCCAGAGACTTAATATGGACATTGAGCATTAACCTGGATTGAGTTAAACTGACAGGGCCAGAAAGCCAGGAAGCAAAGGAAGCATTCCCTTTCCTTTCCAGCAGCAGTTTTCCTTAACAGTTTCTTTTTCATCATCGTCCTTCATCAGGTGTAGGGGAAGAGAGGAAGTCTCTCTGCATGACCTGGGACCTTTCAGAAGAAAGATTTTTGGATAACTGAGGCCAAAGGAAGGTATGTTACCAGATTCTCATTCAAATTGCTCCTTACAGCCTTTAATGGCCAACTGTACCTGACAAAAACCAGGTCTGTGCCAAAGTATAGGCTGAAGTCGTGGATGTAATATTCATACATATGAATAAATATGTTTGCATAGCTTTTAAACTCTTCTAGCATATTAATTTTCATCTGTGTTGTAACTAGTGAACAATTTCCATATACCAAGTAGATGGTTATGTGCTATGAATACAGTATTTCATTTAGTATCGACTATACTACCTTGAAGTAAATCTTATTCTGTTGTCTCACAGATGTAGAAACTAAAGCGCAGAGAGGTGAAGTTGCTTGTCTAAGACCACAGAGTTGGCATATCTGAGATAAAAACCCAGCCTCTTTTGACTGCAAAGCTCATTTTATTCATTATTTAGCCTGCTAAGTCATACTGCTTTGTTTATGACATTCGCCATATTCTGCCTCATTGGGCAGGCATTTGTCCAAATTCTGCAGTACGAGTCCTTTGGGAGCATTTATCTTCTCTCTTAATAGCCTGACATGCCTTATATATAACAGGCAAATAGTGATATATGCCATTGATTCAAGCAGCAACCTGGTCTGTAGACTGAACATCACAGATTGTGTGTAGATTCTCAACTTTTTATTTTGAAAAATTTAAACTTACAGGAAAATTTTAAGAATACTGTAATGCAGTGAACACCCATGTATCTTCTACCTAGATTCACCAGTTGTTAACACTTTGTACATTTGGATTTTTTTTAGATTAACTTTTAAAGAGACAGGAGAGAGAAAGAGAGAGAGAGAGAGAGAGAGAGAGAAGGAGGGGGAGCAGGAAACATCAACTCTCATATGTGGCTTGACCAGGCAAGTCCAGGTTTCAAACTGGGGACCTCAGCATTCCAAGTGGACGCTTTATCCACTGCGCCACCACAGGTCAAGACCTCGTTTTTTTTTTTTTGTTTTTTTTTTTACCATTTGAGTTAGTTGCAGACACATACTATTTCACTCCTATTTTAGCATGTATCTCCTAAAAACAACACCATGTCTGTGTAATCAAGATGCAATTATTGCCCTCATAAAGTTTTACATTATTGTAATTCTGATATAGTCTACATTTTTGCAATTACTCCAATAATGTTTCTCAATTGCTGTTTTTGTTGGTTTTGTTTTTTGTTTTTGATCTAGGGTACAATTTGGGATCACATTGCTTTTAGGATCATATTTTTCATTTAATTTAATCTAGAACTATTCACTAGCCTTTCTCTTAATACTTAATGAAATTCATATTTTTAAGGAGCCTGGGCAGTTGGTTTGTAGAATATTCCTCAAATTTAGTTAGCCTGTTTTCTCATGAATAGAGACAAATTACACACTTTTGGCAAGAAAAATTATCGTGTGTTCTCTGTGCATCACATCAGGGAGCACATAATGTCAGTTTGATTTCTTTGATGTGAAGATATCCTATTCTCCTTTAGTAAGTAATCTGGGGGTGATACTTTGAAACCACATGAATATGCTCAACCATCCTGCATCCGCTGATAATTTTTGCCTCAATCAATTATTGGTGGTTCCAAAGTGGTGATTTTGTTTCTATAATTTCTTCTACATTTATTAATCGGTATTCTTGTTTCAAGAAGAGATTCCCTCCTCCATCTCTCTCTCCCTTTTAATTATAATCTACCTGCAGCTGCCGGTGTTTGTGAATACGTGACGTCACTTACCCCCGTTGGGGCCCATGTTTTCTCATTCTTAGGGTGAGATGACCTATGGGTCATATTCTTGAATTTTAGTCAATTGGAGACTTTCCATAAAGCTCTGCAAGACATCCGCCAGAGAAGGAAACGGCCGGAGTCTGACAAGCCAAACCACAGCATCCACACACGGAAAAGGACCGCGTTTACGCCGGCTGTCCTCCGCGGCCCCTCCTGGAAACAGAAGCTAGTAACCTCTACGCGTTCTCGCGAGAGCGAGCCCCTCTAGGAACAAAGGTACGATTCCCCGAGCTTCTCTTGCTTCCCGTCAACCTCTGCCCGGGCCACCTGCGCGCTGGGCCCTGCCGCGCACGCGCGCACACAGAGCCAGACAGTTGGTGGTGTTGGTTCGCCCCAGCTGTTCCCTTCCGCACGCTGCGACCCCGGTCTGACATCGCGGCGCAGACGCGGGCGGGAGGAGGCAGGGGCGCGCAGGCGCTGCGGGGGAGTGGGGCCGCGCAGGCGCGGACGGCGTTGGTTGAAAAAGACCTTCAGCGTTGCCCTGGTGGAGCCGAGACCTGCTCTGTAGGTGGAGGTGAGGATAACCCGGGCCCCGGGCCGGCCGGGCGGGGGTGAGGGGGCGGTGGGTCGCCACCAAGCCGGGAACCCGACGGGAGGCGGGCCTCATGGAGGGCGAGATGAGCCTAAAGGGGCGCGGGCCCGGTGCGGCCGCGGAGGGCGAGAGGGAACCTTGCGCCTCTGGCCGCGTCAGGTGATGGAGCCGCCGCGCCGGCGGGGACAGGCGGGGATAGGCGGCGCTCCGAGCGCTGAGCCGCGACTCGCCCTCAGCCTGGTGTGCCCATGGGACTTTGTTTCCAGGCGTCAAGCCGGAAAGGAGGTTGGTTTCTAGGGAAGTTGCGTCCTCGAACCCCAAACCCGCTCCCCGCCCCCAGCTTCCTTCCCGGAGTTGTTCAACATCAGGGGATGCTCTTCCACTTATTACTGCCAAAGGGAGGATGCTATATGTGCAATTAGACAGGAGAGACGACGAACAGAACGGGCTCTTTACTGACTGTAGTTAGTTACTGGGTAAAGCAGCATCACCTGGTTAACGCCCTCTTCCCCTGTCTGCATCTAATGCAACCTCGGAACATTGTGTACGTCTACAGATAAAAAGTGCATTTTGTAGATGTAAGAGAAATAGGTGATGATAGCTTTGTTCTCGAGTAACGTGAAGTCTCTGTGACTTTTCGATTTTTTGCTTGATCATACCAATCGTGCATTTCCCATCAGAGTCGTGAAAAAGTAGACTGAAACTAGGTAGAATTGAGATCAGTTAGTAAACTAAACCAGCTACAAAACTTTTGCAAAGTGTCTGGCAGTGGTTTTGAAAAAGAAGGCAAAATGCTGAAAGATTATGGTGAGTCCTAGATTGGTGCACCATTTGTCTGTAGAGGAAAAGCCAGACTGTAAAATAAAACCTTGACATTTATTTCTATTTGAATGTAGAGTGTCTGCTTCTCTGTACCTACCTTCCCAAATTATAGTCTTCTGTCAGAATTTTAACATGTGAAGCATTGGTTGTGATCATAAAAAGTAATTTCAGATTGCAACAGGCAGTGTGTAAAAGACATAGAATTGATTACTTGAATACAAGGAGCTGAATTGTCAAATAATTGCTCTGGAAGTGGACCTGAAATGCTGTGGCTTAGAACAAAGTTCTATGGTGTGAGTCAGTACATTTATCCCGACCCTTTCATCTGTACTATATACTCTTTCTTCCCAACTTTGTGTGTATTACAGTGTTTCTCTTAACATATGTCTGTCATATTTGGCAGATTTAGGTAAGGAACAAATTTTTAGTGATTTCAGTTAAGTGCATTGTAAGTATATTTACATTCAGGTGTGATGGCATAGCAGGCCAGATCAAGACCTAGGCTAAATATAAATTTAAGTTTGAAAGAGGAGGTAGTTCAGGCATAGAAATTGCAAAGGCTAGCTGGTGCTGTGGAATTTTCGGGTATGGCAATTGGAGCTAGTGGGGCTGCTTTAGGTGGTTCTACAATTGGTTAACATAGCCTTTGAGACTGCTGCAGGAAAATATTTCCCATTACAGAAAGAGGGCAAAGGAATGGTATGTTCAGTGTTGACAGACCTGAGATTTCGGGTGTGAGAGTCATATTGGCAGTAGAAAAGCTGGGTGGATACTAAATAGGCAAGATAAAAAGTCAAGGAATATTGGGATTTTGAAAGCTTTAACTTTAGAGTGTACACCAATTTTTGGTAAGGAAATTACTGCAGGTAGAATTGATTTTATTTCTGGTTAATGGGGAAGATTATAACAATTTATTTTAAGAAGAGCTTTGAGAGAGGGTATATTCTGGGTAAATACATTTCAGTTAGTATGGTAATTCTTATTTTAAGAGCTGCATTTCAGAGTAGCAAAAATGTTAATCTTGAAAATTTTTAATGCACCTGTTTAAGCTCACAGTTCTTTAAACAAATTTACTTTGTTGCCTTATACTGCTCTTTGGCTTTATAAGAGCCCATGAAATGTCTTTCTAATATAAATTTTCCTTTTTTAAAAAGTGAAATGTTAAATTAAAATGCCCCTCGTTCAGCTTATGAGAAATTTCTTTTCTTTGAAATGCAATCAGGAAGATGACCTCTGACTCTCCTGAAACAAACCCTTTTATTCTCCAGTGTTCAGAAAAGCTCTCTTTAAAGGAGCAGGGCCCCTTCTCAGCTTTGCATGCATTAGGATATAAGCAATAATGATGCAAAGGAAGAGAAAACTGTATACCTTTTCTCAAAGCTAAATAGTAGAAGGACTGAAGGTGAATAAATACTAAGTGGTTATTTTTATTCCATTGTCCCCGTTTTTCTTTATAAGATATGTGTAACACACCAACTTACTGTGACCTAGGAAAGGCTGCCAAGGATGTCTTCAACAAAGGATATGGTAAGTATCCAATTTTGGGTAAGGGTTAGTATTGAATGCCTATTATACTGTGCTAGTAAAATGAGGTTAAGTCAACATTAATGTGTCTCACAAGATTTAAGGGATAACTAACAGGTTATTGGACTTCATTCTTTAGAGGTAGAGCCCCACAGGTATTAAAAACAATTGTATACATATGCATATTTAATATTACCTGTAAGACCAAATAATATGACTCTGTAATATGTATGGCTTCTCTGGCTAGACCTGGGGACATTTGAAGTAGAGGGTACATTTTTCCTTCTCCAAATAATGGCATTGTTTTTGTGGAACTGGAAGTACAACTTTTGACATCTTTGGAGTAATGCATATTCTTTGATCCAAAAGACATTTATTTTTAGTTTCTAAAGTTTAATAGTCTTCAAAGTTTTAATTTTTTGTGTTGTACACATTTAATTTTTTTATTAGCTAGTAATGTTAATTGTGTATATTTTAAGCTTATATATATATATCTGCATAGTATTTTCTAATTTGGTTTTCAGAATAGTGCATATTCTTTTCATTCCTTTTTTTGTTTTAACTTATAGTTTTAAAATACCTTTATTATTTTGATAGGTTTAAAATTTTTGCTTAAGTTATTTCATTATAATTTAGTTTTTCATGGACCTGTCACCTAATGAGAATACTGTGTATTTTCCATATGGACTATTTTCATAATTTCTAAGTTGCAAAAACTGGAGTGAATGTCACATTTTGTACATTACTGTGTTTTTGTGTGTGTCTAGGGTTTGGCATGGTCAAAATAGACCTGAGAACCAAGTCATGTAGTGGAGTGGTAAGTACCTAATTTATTTTCAATAAACATAGCCTATCTGAAAGGAACCTGTTTAAAAATCAATGTTAGTCTAGTTGTGTGAAGCAGCATACTTTTGGCTCTTTGTTGTCTTCCCCACAGCTTTATTCCACGCTCAGATTTCATTGAGAAGCCTCACTCAGCCACTTAAGCACATAGTCAGGTTGAATTTTGTTTTTGTTATAATTAGACTCTTCTTAGTTCTACTCTCAGATGATACTGTGTGTGTGTGTGTGTGTGTGTGTGTGTGTATGTATGTATTCACACCCAAGCGATGTCATTATACCTTCATGAATATGGGCGCTGAAAACTTTCATTGTATAGGGTTCCTGCGAGTTTTATCACCCTTCTACAAGAGCAAATGATAGTCTCTGTCCCTTGTGATTAATTGAAGCAGATGCAGAAATAAAATACATTTAGAAATTAGTTTATAGTTTTTATTGATGTTTATAAATTTTTTACTGGAAGTAAAAGATATATGGGCATATTTTCTTTTTTTAATATTTAAATTTTATTTAGAAAATTATCTTTAACGGGGTGATATTGATCAATATGAGTACATAGGTTTCAGGTAAACATTTCTACAGCATTTGAACTGTTCGTTATGTTGTATACCCTGTGCATATTTTCAAAGCATCATTACCAGAGCTTTTATTCAGTAAGTCTCAGCAGCCAGATTAACTTTAGGTTCACCTCATTCTCTGATTTCCGCATCTTTTTTGGTATTACCTATTCAAATTAATGCAAATTTTATTTCTACATATAATGATATAATTATAAGGGCAAGGGGCATGTGGAATTCTTATGATACTTTGTCCCATACCCAGCATAATCCTGGTTTGTCATTGTCATTCTTTCCCTGGTTTTCTAGTGATAAATAAATAAATATATATATATATATATATATGTGCAACTACCCTACTAGGATGAGCATATTGTATGTCAGGGGTCCCCAAACTTTTTACACAGGGTGCCAGTTCACTGTCCCTCAGACCGTTGGAGGGCCGGACTATAAAAAAAACTATGAACAAATCCCTATGCACACTGCACATATCTTATTTTAAAGTAAAAAAACAAAACGGGAACAAATACAATATTTAAAATAAAGAACAAGTAAATTTAAATCAACAAACTGACCAGTATTTCAATGGGAACTACGGGCCTGCTTTTGGTAATGAGATGGTCAATGTGCTCCTCTCACTGACCACCAATGAAAGAGGCGCCCCTTCCGGAAGTGCGTTGGGGGCCGGATAAATGGCTTCAGGGGGCCGCATGTGGCCCGTGGGCCGTAGTTTGGGACCCCTGTTGTATGTGGTTCTGTTAAAATTGCAATACTGTACTCATTTTAAGTAGGGTTTCAGACTTTGCTAAAGTTAGGTTTGTGTTGCAAAAAACATCAACTAAAATTTTATCTCCTTTTCATGCTGCTGTTGTGTGGGAATATTCATTCAGATGGTAAGAAAAACAGAGCATATTTGTGTGCTTATTTTTATGGCTGCTTTTGGTCACTGGTACTGAGTCATGATAAATTACATTCATTGCTCCCAATTTCTTAGATTGCATCTTGATGTTTTTGTCATATGCCGTCTATTTCACAGTAACGTTTTTAAGATTGTTTTGTTGCTTTCTAGCATTTAACATAGAGCTATAGTTGTTATGTGCATGTTATAAATATATTTTGCACTGTTTGATATAATTATAAAATTAGATTAAAAACCATCAATTATTAGCTTGAAACTGCACTTAGAAGAATACTAGCCTTCTCTTTGATTTCGTATCTCTGGTATTTTCAACATTTCATAGAGCTACATAGTAAGATATAACAAGGAAGGAGAGTAGACTGACTGTTCCTTTACCTTTGAGTACCAGAATTAAGGTTTATATTTGCTATACTGTCAGGTTTATGAAAAGTAAATGTAAAAATAAAACACTGGGTATTTGGGTCTACTAAAAGGAAGTGCTGGTCAAGTTAAATAATCGTGTGAACTGTTTAACATGACTAGCTTTTTATCATTTTTTACTAAAGCCTTGCCCTAAATGTGCAGCAGGATATTCTCTTTGAAAACTTTCTGCGTGGTGTTGATAAACAGATGAGAGTTTCCCGGTGGTTTCATCAGCCTAGAGCCAGAGTCAGGGCGCAGGGTATTTGGTGAAGGGGGAATCATGTTGCCAGCAGTGAAGTAGAACTGCTCAGGGCTGGCAGCGTTTCAGAGATGCTCTTTAAAAGCAGGGCCAATCAGAATGGATTTTCTTTAGAGTTCATAGATTGTCAGTGACAGGTGTTGACTGTTTGCTTCCCCCAGAAGGATATCTATTTCGAATTGCTTATTGTCATATGACTGAAATGACACCTAAGTAGGGAGAAGGATCTATTTTAAGGCACTCATAGTAACTGATAGAAAGCACTTTAAAAGGTAGACAGGGAAGAAGGGAGAAAGCTATAACATAGCATTTTGTTACAAAGAATACATAGACATTTTCAAATATTAAAATTGTTTGTGTTGGAGGTTTTATAACTAGTTTTGGAGACAAAACTAGTAGAGTTTTCATAACAGTGTGAATGTACTAAATGCCACTGAATTGTACACTTAATAAGTTAAAATAGTAGTTTTATATTAAGTATATTTTATCACAATAAAAATAAATTTTATAAAATGTGATAGAGTTCTGACCCTGTTAAAAGGGGGTGGGAGGCTAGTGCTCCTGCTGATTTGATTATTTTAAGGACTTTAAAATTAATAGTTTAAATGATGGTAGAGAAATGATAATCTTTTTCAGATCATGAAAATAGAATGTTTAAGATTCTATATGCCATTTTAGTAAAGGCCTTTATTTTCAATTGAGCTATTTCTCTTTGAAGGAGAGAATTTCAGATTTCCATTTTGTAAGAGGGTATATGAAACAAGAAATACCAGTAAGAGAGGTAGAATAATATTGATAGAAAGTCTAAAACTCGTTAAAATATTTAGAGATTAGAAAGAAGGATGGAGAGGCCCAGAATTGCAGCAGAGTAGATGGAAGCTACATTCACCTTGTCCAAGGACCAAAATGGGATTACAGCTAAATTATAGAACAATCATTCTGAATAACCAACTGAAGACTAGCTAAAGAGAAGTCTTATAACCAAGGATTCACAGAAGCGGCCACATTGAGACTGACCTATATATATAAAACCTGAAGGTTTTTTTGTTTTGTTTTGTTTTGTGAGAGACAGAGGGACAGATAGGGACAGACAGGAAAGGAGAGAGATGAGAAACATCAGTTCTTCGTTGTGACACCTTAGTTGTTCATGAATTGCTTTGTCATATGTGCCTTGACTGGGGGGCTACAGCAGAGTGAGTGACCCCTTGTTGAAGCCAGTGACCTTGGGGTCATGTCTATGATCCCATCCTCAAGCCAGTGACCCCATGCTCAAGCTGGTGAGCCCGTGCTCAAGCCTGCAACCTCAGGGTTTCGAACCTGGGTCCTCTGCGTCCCAGTCTGGCGCTTTATCCACTGCACCACTGCCTGGTCAGACTAAAACCTAAAATTTTTAAACTTAAAGAACATCGGAGAAAATCTTTATGATCCTGGGTTAGGCAAATAGTTCTTAAATATAACACCAAAAGCATGATCATACAAGAAAAAATTGTGATCAAATTTCATTAAAAATAAAAATGTCTGCTCTTTAACATATACTATTAAGAGATTAAAAAGTTAAATCAAGAAAATATTTTCAAATCATATATCTGACAAAGGATATAAACATACACTTCACCAAAGAAAATGTATGAATAGTAAATAGGCATGTGAAAAGATTCTCAACATTCATTATTTGAGAAGTGCAAATTAAAACTTTAATGACTGCTGAGGTCGCCGGTTCAAAACCCTGGGCTTGCCTGTTCAAGGCACATATGGGAGTTGATGCTTCCTGCTCCTCCCCCCTTCTCTCTCTCTCGTTTTCTCTCTCTCTCTCTCTCTCTCTCTTGCTCTCTCTCTCGTTTTTTTTCTCTCTCTCCTCTAAAATGAATAAATAAAAATAATTAAAAAAAAACTTTAATGAAATGGCACTACATACGTACTAGAATGTCTGAAATTATTAAGACAAAGTACTGGTGAGGTTGTGGAGCAGCCGGAACTCTCGTACATTGCTAGTAAGAATATAAAATGGTAAAGCTGCTTTGGAAACAGTTTGGGAGGTTTTTTTTTTTTTCTCGGGCATTTACCATTTAATCCAGCCATTCCACTCCTAGGTATTTATACAAAAACAAAGGGGAAGAGCTGCAGGACCCAATTCACGATGACAGTCAGCAAGAGGCTGATGAAGGGGCTTGAAGAAATCTTCAAATGTGGAATGAAAAACTTCCTAACATCCAGACTGATGAAACTAATTACCTGACTTGGCAAGGACTTTATGTTCCTGACCACCTCTGTATGATAAGGGGGCCTTCAGAATCGAAATCAACTTTCCCCAACATCAAGGAAAAGGGGCAAGTCTATCTGCCAGTAATTAATGCTGAAAACTGGAAGCCAGCCACCCAAACCAACCAAGTAATCCAGTCCCTCATAGCAGTGGTGAATGACCCCCAGCCTACGTACCCTCTTCCAGCTTACCTACCTGAAGGATACTCTAAGGACCATAAAAAATTCTGTAAGAATGCTTAAGCATTTGCAAAGAAATATGAAGAAAAGCTTCCTGTGGACTAAAATCTTCACGATTGATTCCAGCAAGTTGAGCAGAAACCTCAAGCAGTGCATTCAGGCACCCTGCAAAAAGCAGGACTCAATGGAAAACTGACATATGCCATTGCCTGGCGTTTGCTTGTGGCAGTTACTAACTTTCTAGTTTTCTTAATCGAAATTGGTCTAGGTCAGTGATTTTCAACCTTTGTTTCTCACGCATAAACTAATTACTAAAGAAAAAGGGGCCCTGCCTGACCTGTGGTGGCGCAGTGGATAAAGCATCAACCTGGAAATGCTGAGGTCACCGGTTCAAAACTCTGGGCTTGCCTGGTCAAGGCACATATGGGAGTTGATGCTTCCAGCTCCTCCCCCCTTCTCTCTCTCTCTCTCTCTCTCTCTCTCTCTCTCTCTCTCCTCTCCCTCTCCCTCTCCCTCTCCCTCTCCCTCTCTCTCCCCCTCTCCTCTCTAAAATGAATAAATAAAAAATTAAAAAAAAAAAAAAGAAAAAGGGGCCCTGACCTTCTTTAGTAACTAATTTATTTGTGCCATGAGATGAAAATGGTTGTATTTAGTCAGGGGCACTGGCCTTAGTAATTAGTGTGTGTTTGTGCCATGAAAAAAAAAAAGGTTGAAAATCACTGGTCTAGGTAACCTGTTAAATAAAGGATTAAAATTTGAAGATGTTCTAAAAAATAAAGAAGGAAAGCAGGCAGTAAGTTGCTGTAGAGTAGGGCTGTGGTAAAAAGTTAATTGCACTGGTGTCTAATGCATTGAATACTGCTTTCTGAAATGATACTTTTCTATTTGATGAGCTCCCTTTAAAGTGATTATTTTTCATTGCTTAGGAATTTTCTACTTCTGGTCATGCTTATACTGATACAGGGAAAGCATCAGGCAACCTAGAGACCAAATATAAGATCTGTAACTATGGACTTACTTTCACCCAAAAATGGAACACAGACAATACTCTTGGAACAGAAATCTCTTGGGAAAATAAGGTAAGAGAAACATTGGAAGTTATTTGTATGTTAAATTTATCTTGCAGATAAGATGATGGACAAACCCCAAATATAATCTGAACAAGATCTTTTAGCCTATCCAGTAGCCATATTTTTTCTCTGTACGTGGCCTTCTGTGGTATGTTTTATGGTTCTAGAAAGTCAGCTTTGTTTGTCAGCACATCATATTATTCTGCATCTTTATTCTGAACTGTTCTACTTACCCTTTTACACATCTGAGCCTCTTCTGGGTAGACTAAGCTATTTGCAGTGATTTCGTTTTAATTTTGTTTTGTAATCATTGCAAAATTGGCTCTGCAGAAAAATGTGGAAAATTCTATAATGTTTTCAAACAGACGATCTATCAAGATGTTTGTCAAGGGCCTGCTGTGTACAGTGTACTAGTTTTTGAGGTTTGTCTATATGTACATTACAATATATAGGTAATATACAAGGTTGGGCATAAGTAGGTTTACAGTTGTTTATGTGGAAAATAATATACTAAATAGTAATACAAGAATACACCGTGTTTCACATACTCATAACTAGAAATCTGTTGGCCCACCCTGTATATGTATAGTTGAATAAATAAATTACTTAAGTTAGCTCTTTAAATATCAGATTGTCTTATTACAGTGCTTTTAAGAGAGTATCAGTATTATTTTGTTGTATTGGGATTCTGTTGTTTTTGTACTGTGGTTAACGTTACCGGCTAGAAGAGAATTTGACCTTTGTATTTAAAAAAATTTTTTTTTTTGTGAAAGAATCATAATGAAGCCTGGGGTAAGGGGAGAGGGGTAAACAACAAGGAAGGATGAAGAGGTAATTTATTAAATAATTTAATATTTGTCTGTCTTTAATGACTTCCCTTTTTTTGTTGTTAGGAAGTTAGAGAAAACTTTAGAATTGGTTTCTTAAATCAAAATAAGAATTGAAAGTTACTAATTATTGATTTTAAATCTTTATTTTTCAGTTGGCTGAAGGGTTGAAACTGACTCTTGATACCATATTTGTACCGAACACAGGGTAATTATCCAAACCCCATTTTCTGAAAACTTTTTTAGCCTGTAGGGGTAGAGGAATTTAGTATAGGGAGTTGCAATAAAAAGTTTTGATGCAGGAGAGCTTAGGATGCTGCTGTTAAGAATATTTATTTTTTTCCTTTTTTTTTTTTTTTTTTTCCTGAAGCTGGAAACGGGGAGAGACAGTCAGACAGACTCCTGCATGCGCCCGACCGGGATCCACCTGGCATGCCCACCAGGGGCGATGCTCTGCCCACCAGGGGGCGATGCTCTGCCCCTCCAGGGCGTTGCTCTGCTGCGATCAGAGCCACTCCAGTGCCTGGGGCAGAGGCCAAAGAGCCATCCCCAGCGCCTGGGCCATCTTTGCTCCAATGGAGCCTTGGCTGCGGGAGGGGAAGAGAGAGACAGAGAGGAAGGAGGGGGAGGGGGTGGAGAAGCAAATGGGCGCTTCTCCTATGTGCCCTGGCCGGGAATCAAACCCGGGTCCCCCACACACCAGGCTGACGCTCTACCGCTGAGCCAACCGGCCAGGGCCAGTTAAGAATATTTAGAGACTGTGTGTAGCAGTAAAGAGAAAGGAAGATTCCTTTGAGGCAGGCAAAAAGAGTTTTATTTGACAATAGAGCAGATTAACAAAAACATAAATCTAGTCCAAAGAAGCACATTGTAGAAAGAGTTTAGGAACTGGAAGGGTTTGACATTAGATATTTCTTAACCTATTCTAAAGATTCATAGATGTGGTATTTTGCTGAGAATTTGTTAAGACAGTGTAATCTCTTGGCTGTAGAACACTATAACGAGTAGTTCTGCTATTGACTTGCTTTCTTAGCCTTTATATGAACCCTCCCAACTTCTCTGCTTCAGTTTCTTCATCTAAAAAATAGGGATTGTGGTCTTTTCTGTCTGCCTGTCATGGCCAAGATTATCAAAAGGACAAAGGTGCTGGATAAAAGTGGCATTTCTTAGCTGCAACAGCAGGCGTGCCCTTCCTGCTACACACTTTAGTTATCCTCAAGACAAATAAGAGGCCTGATGAAATAGAAAAGGATTATTTAGAACTTATTTCAGTATTGTCCTTCAAAAATACTTCACTTCTATCTATCTAGCGTTGTCTATGGAGAAAACACTGGCCCTAAGGGAAATAAATACGCTCACCAAAGCACTATACCCTTTAAGAAAAAAAGGACACTTCTCTCCGTGATCAGTTAATAATTTAGAAGTGAAGTGTGTCGGGTGTTGTTACCTTTCATAGCATTTGGACATTTGGAAATATTTAAAGAAATTTGGCTCCTTGTACGTATATAGATATATGTATTCAGGTTATTAATTTGCTACTGAAATATGTTACTCTTTTTATACTTTTGTTCATGCCTTCAAGAAATTAATTGTGAACTATCCTATCATTTGAACTTATAGTGAGGAATAGGTAAAAATAGTACACATATTTCTAATATTAACCAGATATATTTTTAGAGCTAAGTCACTTGAAACGTTTTTGCTGTGTGTGTGGCATCTACTCCTGGGGGACAGGGGGTCTTACTGTAAAGACTCCTGGACAGTAGTAGAAACTCTTGTTTACATTGTGTTGTGTTTGTTTTTCACAGAAAGAAGAGTGGGAAATTGAAGGCCTCCTATAAACGGGATTGTTTCAGTCTTGGCAGTAATGTTGATATAGATTTTTCTGGCCCAACCATCTATGGCTGGGCTGTATTAGCCTTTGAAGGTTGGCTTGCTGGATATCAGATGAGTTTTGACACAGCCAAATCCAAACTGTCACAGAATAATTTCGCCCTGGGTTACAAGGCTGCAGACTTCCAGCTGCACACTCATGTGTGAGTGTTTATAATTCATTCCTCCTTTAATGCCAAAAAGTTGGTAGCTGTTAGCATGTTGAGAAGGTTAGAAATGATGGTACTTGCATTTAGTATGCCTTAGTGGACATCCAACCTCACTGTTCTGTTCTCATAGTTGGCAAACATAGTGAGAGGTTAGTGCACTTGGTGCACTGTGATGTGCTGCTGGTACTTACTGGCCTCTCAGCCTGTATCCCAAACTCTATGAAGCTCTAGAATCTGTAGAGGAAGTATTGGGATGGAGAGAGCCCAGGACATGGGATCATTTGGAGATGTTCCTGCTTCCTCTGATGCTGTACTCAGCTTGGCAGTGTCCTGAAATAGGTCTGTTTGGATCATGAAGAACAACCACCTAATTGATCTGAGTACCTGGAGCAGCACCAGTAATTCTCTGGAGGTTTTCAGATGCCCTTGGTCAGGAGTAGCAGATCTCCAAAGCAACCCTAGATGCAGTTCTGTAGACTGTACCCTGCTGGTGAACTGAATTTGAACTTTTAAACTTTATTTTATGTTTTGTGCTACTGGGCACTGCTACTCTACCAGGAAGAGAATCAAAGGGTGAGCTCTGTTTTTACAGCGTTGCATTTGCTCTCCACTAAGCAGTCTAATTCACTTAATGATTACTGGAAGTCAAGTAGTGGTGGAGACGGGGTCATTATAACTGATGAAACAGTATTATCAGGAAAACCATGAAAACTCATGGACTAACTTCTGGGACATTTTGAAACAATTTAGGTACTTCCCTAGAGCAGTGTACCGTAGATATTGTGGAGAGGGTGCTTTCTAACGCTAGGACTCTGTTTAAAATGAAATCCAGAATTGGCTTTAGTCCCATACTTGTACCAATATATATATTTTATGTGGAATCTTTTATTTTTTAAAACTTATTGGTTGATTTTAAAGAGAGAGGAAGGGAGACGGAGAGCGACAGAAACATCAGTCTGTTTCTGTGTATGTTCTGACGGGGGATTGAACCAGCACCCTTTGTGTATGGGGATGACCCAGCCGAGCTACCCGGTTGGACTTAACTTTGAAGTTTATAAATTCTATGAACATCTCAGAGACTCCTACCATTCCTATACACCTGAGATGTCTGCCTTCGTGCATAATTTAATTGTGACTAAGAAATTTATATTGTGGCAGAACCAAGTAAATGAGTCAAGTGTTAACTACATTTTAATTAGGTGACTAAGTTCCATAACTGGATTTAGTTTCTTGTTTTGCTTGGAAATCATTTATGCTGGAAGTTTGCTGAAATTTGAAGGTGCAAAATGAGATCCTTGTTTAGATAGTCTTAGAATTTGTTTCTGTACTATATCAATGGTACAAACTAGGTACTTATGACTTTTTCTTACACCATGAGAACAGGAATGATGGCACTGAATTTGGAGGGTCTATCTACCAGAAAGTTAACGAGAAGATGGAAACGTCAATAAACCTCGCTTGGACAGCTGGCAGTAATAACACCCGTTTTGGCATCGCTGCTAAATACAAGTTGGATTGTAGAACTACTCTATCTGTAAGAATGTGCTTCCAGATTGTGTCTGCTCTTAGGATTCCATCTAAGTTGTTAACGAGAGTTGTGATACTGTTGTAGTTTGCATGACTTTATTAACTTGAATGAGCTAGTGTACTGAAAAGAGTATTAAACCTGAAGTCAGGAAATTGGATTCTAGTCCTAGTTCCTCCTGTATTTGGCTGTTGTCTGACCTTCTCAAGTCATTTTCTGTCTTTAGCCTCAAAATTTTCTTATCTCTAAATTCATGGGATTTGATTACTATTCCTGTTGGTATTAGTAAATCTTATTAATAATAACACTAATTGAGCTCTTAAATTTCAGGTACTGTGCTAAGGGCTTTACGTGTATTATCTCATTTAATCCTCACAACTATAGGTGGTGAGTAGTATCCTCATCCCCGTTTTACAGATGAGGGAATTGAGGCTTAGAGAGGTCAGGTAACTTGTCCAAGTGGCAGTGCCAAGATTTGAACCAGATTTGTCTCTCACCAGAGTTCATGCTCTAACCAGAGATTGTAAACTGGTATCTCAAAGAATTCAGTACATGGGGTACTTGACTACACAGTGTTTTAAAAACATTTGCTTGAGCTCTTTAAGCATGTATTCTCAAGGTCTCTGCTATCCCTTCCAGTCCTCTTCATAAAAGATTTATCTTTTTATTAATTAATTTTCAGTTTCAGTCATTTTATATTGGCCCTAAGGTGCTTTAGCTTTGGAAATCTGATGCATGAAGTGGTGGTTGTACTGGACATGTATTATGAAATTGATTATTTTCTTACTGTTTCTATCCTTAACCTTAGGCTAAAGTAAATAATGCCAGCCTGATTGGACTGGGTTATACTCAGGCTCTTCGACCAGGTAAGTAAAGGAATGAATAATAATGGGGTTGAAGTAGAAGGTGATAGAGGAATAATGAATAGAACCTACAATCACTGTAGGCTAATTCAGACCTTTTTTTTTTTAAGTTTTTTTTTTTTTTTATTTTACCGAGAGAGGAGAGGGGTGAGAGAATGAGAGATATCAACTCATAGTTGCTTCACTCTAGCTGTTCATTGTTTGCTTGTTGCTTGTCGTATGTGCCTTGATTGGGCAGGCCCAGAGTTTTGAACCAGTGACCTCAGTGTTTCACATTGACACTTATCCACTGCACCACCACAGGCCAGACTAATTCAGACCGTTTTATAACATTTGGTTGTTCGTACAAAGTATAACAGATCCAGGTACTCTTGGTTTAAAATTTTTTATGTATTTCTAACTGTAACTTGGTCACTCTGGCTTATGAGTTTGGTGCATCATTTATTGTTCTTAACTCTGAACTCCAAGTAAACTTTGCAGTGGTTATGCTTTACTCATTACAGATGGATGATAATAAATAACCCTGTGTTGAGTTTAGTAATAGCTGTATTCTTGTAATTCTTATGCCCAGCTGTAGTCCATGCCATTGACTCCATCCATTGTTTCTAGAAAATGCAGATCTGATTGTAATATTTATTACAAGTGATTGTGGTGTTCTCTTCTTCCTAGGAGTCAAACTGACCCTATCAGCTTTAATCGATGGAAAGAACTTCAATGCAGGAGGTCACAAGGTTGGGTTGGGATTTGAACTAGAAGCTTAATGTGGTTTTGAATAAAGCATCATATTTCTCCCTGGAGATGAAGAGAAATGAACCCACTATGTTTTGGCCTTAAAATTCTTCTCTGAAATTTTAAAAGTGTGAACTTTTTATTCTTCCAAAGAATTGTAATCCTTCCCACACTGAAGTCTAGAGATTGCAAGTCCATCCTAAGGGAGGTGCTTGAAGGCATGCCTGGAAGTTGTCATTTTGTGCCACATTTCAGTTCAGTTCCACAGTATTATTTTTAATGTGTTCCTCAGTGACAATGTAGTCATGTTACAAAGGAAATAACCCTATCCCCCTGTTTGTACATCACGTTCTGCATGTCCCACACCACTTTTTTCATGACCTTTTAATATATTGGTCTCTGTGCTATAGTGGAATCTTTGGTTTTGCATCAGAGTAAAATAAAATAAACCCATCACATTTGAACATAATCACTCATCTGACTTACTAGTGGTGGTTTTCTTGCATTTATTGTGATTTGCTTTGAAAAATATTCATAGGTGGTATTTATGCTTAAATTGGTATGTGTGCAATAATATCTGCTGTTGCCTGTCCGTGCCGCTTCAGTTTGCCTGACTTCTTGCTCCTCTGCACACAGGCCGAGGAGTGGGACTGAGTTTTGTTCTGGCCGGAAGCACATCTGTTAAGGTACTTGCTTCCTGTAGCAGCGTGACAGAGCATGAGATTGGTAGTTTTGAGAAAGAGTGAGGGTGTGAGCGGTTAAAAGACCAGCAAAGGAAAGAGTACAGTTGTAGGTGAAGACTGGAAGGAAGAGAGTGTGGTAGGAGGAGGCCAGAGCTGGAGGAGAGCACATCTTTGGCTCCTCCCAGGCCTTAGGACAAGGATTGTTGATTATTAGGTCTAGAAAAATGGTAACCAAAGAATGAAAATACCAGTTTAGGGAAAAAAAATGAGTAAACTATGATCATGGCTTACTAGTAAGTTATCTTTCTAAAAGTAGAACCTCTTTTGAAAAAAAACTTTAAAAAAATTTCCATTGATTTGAGAGAGGGGTGGGGACAAGAGAGAGAGAGAGAGAGAGAGAGAGAGGGAGAAGCATCAGCGTGTTTCACTTAGTTCTATTTAGTGGTGCACTCGTTGGTTGCTTCTCATATGTGCCCCAATTGGGGATCAAACCTGCAACCTTGGCCTGCTGTGATGATGCTATGTTTACTCAGCCACTTGGCCAGGGTGAAAAAAATTTTTTAAGCATAGCTTATACCAGACATCCCCAAACTACGGCCTGCAGGCTGCATGTGGCCCCCTGAGGCCATTTATCCGCCCCCGCCACACTTCCGGAAGGGGCACCTCTTTCATTGGTGGTCAGTGAGAGAAGCACTCTATGTGGCGGCCCTCCAACAGTCTGAGGGAGAGTGAACTGGCACCCTGTGTAAAAAGTTTGGGGACCCCTGTTATACACTGGTTGCAATAAAGTCAGTTTAGATGTAAGTAAAAGTGAAAATTGCCATTCCTCTCTCCAAACCTTGTCTACCACTACCAACAGTTTGATAGATATCCTTGGAGGTGTTTTTCAGTGTCTTTAGAGATTACATAAATATCTACGTATAGGCCCTGGCCAGTTGGCTCAGTGGTAGAGTGTCAGCCTGGTGTGTGGATGTCCCAGGTTTGATTCCTAGCCATGGCACACAGGAGAAGTGTCCATCTGCTTCTCCACTCTTCCCCCTCTCCTTCCTCTCTGTCTCTCTCATCCCCTCCAGCAGCCAAGGCTCCATGGGAGCAAAGTTGGCCCAGGTGCTAGAATGGCTCCAGTTGCAACGGAGCAATGCCCCAGATGGGCAGAGCATCGCTCCCTGGTGGGCATGCCGAGTGGATCCTAGTTGGGCCCATGCTGGTGTTTGTCTCTCTGCCTCCCCACTTCTCCAAACAAAATAGAAAAAAAAAACTCAAAACTACATATATGATGTTAAAAAACATCTTATTTCACAATATACTTTGAAATTTAACAGCATTTTTGTTTGTTCATATAGATCTGCCTCATATTTTTCTTATTTTATACGTTAGTGTAAATATGACATTATTTATTTCCCATTTTGCTGTATTCCATTTTTGGCTTTACAAACAATGTTGCATTGAATATCTTTGCCCATTTATTTTGTTCACGTCTGTGAACATTTTCTTAGCAGCACTGCCTAGAAGAAAACTTGCTGTGATGATGAAAATGCTCCATTTCTGCGCTGCCCTAGGTGGTGGTCACTAGGCACATGGCTGTTGTATTAGTGCAGTTCTCTAGGACAGGTTTCTGGAAGTGACTGCTGAGTCATAGGGCGTGTACGTTGGGTGAGTAGTACAGAATTGCTCATCAAAAATTTTGTACCAATTTGTATTTCTACCAACAGTTCTTAAGAGAGCCCACTTCCCCACATCCTCAGTAACATTGAATGTTGTAAAACTTGAAAATATTTACTTGTTTTAGACATAAAACATGATATTTTGTTTTAATTTGCATTTTTCTAATTGCCAGCGAGAGGGCCTGTTTTCATATGGTCACTGACCATTTGTAATTCTCTGATACGGCTGCTCAGATTCCTTGCTAAGTTTCCAAATGAGTCATCAGAAAAAGTAGACATTGCTTTTTGAAAAATTTCAGTGCTGAAGGATTTTCCGTGTATTACCACGAAATATTATTTTTAATACAACCCAAATTCCAACTACTTCTTCTGTCAGAAAATATCTATGAGACCAGCCACATAATATACTTTTATTTTCTCACTTTTTTTGTGGGTTGAACCGCCATTACAGGACATAGAAGTATAACAGGAAAAGAGAGTGAGGGAGGTAAGCAACAAATTCATTCTGTCTTGTTGGCTCCTGTGTCTGGTTAACTGTCTGACTGGATGAACTTGATACACAGCGTGGGAGTGGATCGGATGCTGGGCTGGGCTGACCGGTGCTCCCGTACCTGGATTTCTCCCCGTCTGGGGTAAGTCGCAGGAGTTGGTTGGGCGCTAACTATGTTGTTAGAGGAGTTGCTGTGGGGCATTTCTCCTCAGTCTAGTGTTGTTTAGGGCGGGGCCCAGAAATGATGAGTGCTGGGTCAAAAGGAAATACAAGGAAACAACTGATGAGATGTACCTCTAATTAATTTGTGAGTTACTGACCTGATGAAGTTATATTATGGCCTGCATTAAATGAGAAGAAAATAGATCTGTTTTTTTTCTTTTCCTGTGTTTGTTATTCCAGAGCTAAAGAGCCATATTTCTTGTTGGTATAATCCATTTATGAACATAGGTAGTTTAAATTCAGCCTTTATTCAGAAGTTTCAGTGAATTATATGGCTGGCTAGACTATGTCCTAAGTACTCTCATCATTGTGGGAGTCATAAGGTTTTAGCAGAAGGGAAAGCACATTTCTTGAGCTTGTGTGCCAGGCCCTGAGCTGGTCATCCTATACAATCTATCTGATCCTCACAGCAGTAACTGCGAGCCTCAGGAAAAGAGCCCTGTGAGAGATCCTAGGATGGAGCAGTGCCTTGTTTCTCATAATGGACGTGCTCAGTAGCTCCCTTCCCTCCCCCTCCCTACTATTGTCCCAGCAGTCTCCTCATCTTCCCTGTTCCCCCTCCCGTTACTCCCCTAGTTAGTTTTACAACGCCTATGGCCACTCCTTTATTCGATTTCAGGACACTGCTAGGATCCTCAGTCTTTCCTTTTGAGCCTTACTCAACATAATTTAAATGGCCTTCACCTGGGAACAGAACTAACATTTCATTCAGTGTATATGTGTTTAATGCCAGTGGGCTCTTTGATTCAGTGACTCCACCCCTAGGAATTTGCCTTAGGGAGTCATCATAGATGTACAAAGATTTATATACAAGGTTTCTCATAATAGAAAAAATTGATAGCTGTCCAAATGTGCAAAAAGATGGTATACATATTCATTAAGTGATATATTATTCAGCCATTAACAATCATGTTTTTGAAGAGGAATAACTACTGAGGATTGTTCACAATGTTAAATAGAAAAAGCAAAGTAAAAAAATCTTAATTTTATATACATTTTTTTTTTATTAAGTGAGAGGCGGGAGGTTGAGAGGAAGACTCCCTGTGCACCCCGACTGGGATCCACCTGGCCAGCCCCCTACACGCTGATACCCTGCCCTTCTGGAGCTGCTGCTTCGTTGCTTGGCAACTGAGGTATTTCAGCGCTGGAGGCAAGGTCACGGAGCCATCCTCAGCACCAGAGGCCAGCTTGCTCAAACCATTCAAGCCTGGTTGTGGGAGGGAAGGACAGGGAGAGAGAAGAGGAAGGGGTAAGCAGATGGTTGCTTCTCCTGTGTGCCCTGACTGGGAATCAAACCCAGGACTTCCACATACTGGGCCAATACTCTACCACTGAGCCAACAGGCCAGGGCCAATTTTATTTTTTAAAATATGTGCAAATACTGGAGAAAATGCTCCAAAATATTAATATTTGTTATCTTGGGAAGGTAGACTCATAAATTTTATTTATTTTATACTCTATTTTTTTGGTTTTCTAAAGTCAGTTTCTTTGTCATTAGGGAAAACTCTTGGAATATTATTTGTTTGAAAAAGGCTACAGGCCCCTTGTGGCAGCAGAGCAGGCAGCATTCTAATTGGTGAGTGCACTTGTCGCTCCGCATGAGGTTTTTATTAAATTTTGTAATAATGTTTACACATACTATAAATATTAATTGCTGTAAGAGACTGGGAAGATGTCACAATGTATTGCTAATCCATCATTATACTCTGAGCATCACTGCTCGAGGAAAAGAGGACGATGACTGTCCTAAAGTTTCATTAAGTTACTACAGGTCTGTCCTTAGAAACTCACTGCCACCTTGGCCAAGCCTTAGGTTCTAGAACCTTGGGCAGGAGGAGCTGAAGCCATTTCTGGGTCACCCTATGCTGTTACCTACACAAGCAAGAAGACTGCTCTGTTTTCTACACATAAAGACCAGCCTTTTCCCTGAGACCACAGCCTCTGATTATGTGTGCTGTATGTCGTCTTTGATTCAGGTCCCTCTGTTCATTTCCCTTTAGAAATAAATCCCCTTTTTCTTTTGCTCTCCACTTAAATGTTGGCATTCAGGTTCTATCCTCTATTATTTAACTCTACACCTTGTTGATATGTTTGTATAAGGAGCCTCTTCAAATTACATCTGCCTGTCCTTAGATTCTATCTAATATGCCTCTGGGGCCCTTTCGGAATAAGGATGGTCTGGTAATGGCACCATTCTTACATTTTAAGTTGTCAATCAGAACAACCCTCAGTGGATAGAAGCCAAAAGCTTCATCTTTACCTCTGCAGTCAGTCTCTATCCCAAGAGAAAGAGGGCAGGAGCAGACTCTAACATGCCCAGTTTATTCTTTCCAAATGTACCAATCAGAGGCACATCTTTCCTCTTGTGGAGGGACTAAAAGGATAGAGGCCAACATATGATGCTAAAGGTGGTCCAGTCACATGGAAGGAGATATTTCAGAGTGGGACACAGTGCCCTGGCTGGCTGGCTCTGGTAGAGTGTCGGCCTGGCGTGTGGAGGTTCCAGGTTCGATTCCCGGCCAGTGCACACAGAAGAAGCACCCATCAGCTTCTCCACCCTTCCCCCTCTCCTTCCTCTCTTTCTCTTCCCCTCCCGCAGCCAAGGCTCCATTGGAGCAGAGTTGGCCCAGGCGCTGAGGATGGCTCCACGGCCTCCACCTCAGGCATTAGAATGGCTCCAGTTGCAACGGAGCAACGCCCCAGGTGGGCAGAGCATCGCCCCCTAGCAGGCTTGCGGGGTGGATCCTGGTCAGGTGCATGCGGGAGTCTGTCTCTCTGCCTTCCTGCTTCTCACTTTAGAAAAAAAAAAATAAGAATGGGACACAGCTTTCAGAGCGTGTATATTTTAAGCCATAGCCAGTCCCTCCCAACTCCCAGAGATTTGACTTGTTTACTTAGGAAATATATCCAAACCTTGAAGTTGGGGTGAGTGGAGTGTGGGCTTCAACACGTCTTCCTGGTAATGCTCACATACCCATTCTTCTCAACCTTAAACACTACCACTCCTGTCTCCTGGACAGCTACCTCCTAAAGCTAGCCATTCCCAAAGCTTATCTCCATCAAAGATAGCTCTCCTGACCAAACGTTTACTGCCAGATGCCTGCTGAATACCTCGTATTCTGCAGGCAATTTCCCAATCTAAACCAGTTCTTTTAACCTGACCAGGCGGTGGCGCAGTGGATAGAGCATCGGACTAGGATGTGGAGGACCCAGGTTCGAGACCCCGAAGTCGCCAGCTTGAGTGCGGGCTCATCTGGTTTGAGCAAGGCTCACCAGCTTGAGCCCAAGGTCGCTGGCTCGAGCAAGGGGTCACTCAGTCTGCTGTAGTCCTCTGGTCAAGGCACATAGGAGAAATCAATCAATGAACAACTTAGGAACCGTAACGAAGAATTGATGTTTCTCATCTCCCTCCCTTCCTGTCTGTCCCTATCTGTCCCTTTCTCTGACTCTCTCTGTCTCTGCCACAAAAAATAAATAAACAAACAATTTTATTTGTTTATTTATTCTGTCTTTGTGGATTTGCCTATTCTGGACATTTCATATAAATGAAATCATAAAATGTTTGCATTTTGTTTTTTTCTTCATTTAGCACAATGTTTCCAGGGTTCATCTGTGTTATAGCACATCTCAGTACTTTGTGCCTTTTTATGACTGACTAATTTTTATTACAGGATATACTACAGTTTATCAATTCATTATTTGATGGACCTTTGGGTTGTTTCTACTTTTTGGCTATATGCACAATCCTCTGCCCATTTTTTAAAAAAGATTTTATTTATTGATTTTAGGGGGGGGAGAAAGAAAGGGGGCAAGAAGCATCAAGTTGTAGTAGTTGCTTCCTGTATGTGCCTTGACTAGGCAAGTCTGGGGTCTTGACCAGCGACCTCAGCATTCCAGGTTGATGCTTTATCCACTGCACCACTGCAGGTCAGGCCCATGTTTTTTGTTTTTTTTAAAAAATGGATTGTGTTTTTTATGTTGAGTTGTGTGAGATCTTTATAAATTTTGGGTAGTAACCCCTGGATGTATTATTGGTGTATATGTTCTCCCATTCAATGTGTTGTTTTTTTCATTTTTTTGATGGTTTCCTTTGCTGTGCAAAACCTTTTTATTTTGATATAGTCCCATTTGTTTTAGTTTCCCTTGCCCCAGAAGATATATTAGAAAAAAATATTGCTAGGAGAAATACCTGAGTTTCCTGCCTGTTTTCTTCTAGCTTTATGGTTTCGAATCTTACATTTAAGTCTAATCCATTTTGAGTTTATTCTTGTATATGGTGTAAGAAGGTGGTCTAGTTTCATTTTTTTTCCATATATCTGTATAATATGCCTAACACTATTTTTTATTTTTTTTAGCAGGAGAGAGACAGATAGGGACAGACAGACAAGAAGGGAGAGAGATGAGCAGCATCAATTCTTTGTTGTGGCACTTTAGTTGTTCATTGATTGCTTTCTCATATGTGCCTTGACCAGGGGGCTACAGCTGAACCAGTGACCCCTTGCTGGGTTCAAGCCAGCAACGTTGGGCTTCAAGCCAGTGACCTTTGGGCTCAAGGCAGCAACCATGGGGTCATGTCTATGATCCCACGCTCAAGCTAGAGACCCTGTGCTCAAGCTGGTGAGCCCGTATTCAAGCTGGAGTCTTTGGGTTTTCGAACCTAGGCCCTAAGTGTCCCAGGTCGATGCTCTATCCACTGCGCCATCACCTAGTAGGCCTAACCCTATTTATTGAATAGACTGTCTTTACCCTATTATATGTTCTTGCTTCCTTTGTCATATACTGATTGACCATGTAGGTGTGGGTTTATTTCTGGACTTTCTATTCTGTTCCATTTACAGGCTCCAATAACAGGCGTTTTTGATTACTGTAGCCTTATTCTATAGTTTGATAACAGAGAGCATAATACCTTGGCTATTTTTTCTCAAGAGTGCTGTAGCTATTTGGAGTTCTTTGTGGTTCCATATACATTTTTGGATTATTCTGCCCTGGCCAGATAGCTTGGTTAGAGCATCATCCTCAAGCACAGAGGTTGCCAGTTCGATCCCCAGTTAGGGCACATACAAGACCAGATTGATGTTCCTGTCTGTCTCTTACTCTGTCCCTTCCTTTCTCTAAAATCAATTAAAAACATTACAAAAATTTTTTTTTTGAATTATCTAATTGTGTGAAAAACACCATTGGTATTTTAATAGGGGTTGCATTGAATCTATAGATTGCTTTGGGTAGTATAGAAATTTTAACAATACAATTCTGTCTACCATGAGCACAGTATATGCTTCCATTTATTTGTATCTTCAATATCTTATAATTTTCCAAGTACAGGTATTTTATCTCCTTGGTTAAATTTATTCCTAGGTGTTGTTTTATTTTTTTTGATGCAGTTGGACATTGGGATTTTCTTAATTTCTCTGGTCATTATTTGTGTATAAAAATGCAACTGATTTCTGAATATTTGCTATGCCCCTACTTTACTCAATTCATTTATCAATTCTAGTAGTTTTTTTGATGGAATCTTTAGGGTTTTCTACATATAGTATCATGTCATTTGCAAATAATGAGTTTTACTTCTTCCTTTCTAATTTGGATGCCTTTTATTTCTTTTTCTTGTCTGATTGCCATGGCTAGGACTTCTAATATAAGTGGTGAAAGTGGACATCCCTATCTTGTTCCTGATCTTAAAAGGAAACACTTTTCATGTTTCCCCATTGAGTATGGTGTTAGCTGTGTGTTTGTCATAGATGGCCTTTATTGTGTTGAGGTGTGTGGTCCCTCTATTCTCACTTTGCTGAGTTTTTATCACAAATGAATGCTGGATTCTGTCAAATACTTCTGCACCTATTGATACGATCATATGGTTTTTATCCTTCAATTGGTTTCATGGAAGTTTTAATTTTTATTCTATAGCTTATTCTGAAACAGGGAGGACTTATTTTAAAAATTATTTTGTTGAAAATGAATAAATATATTTAGCTATTTACTCAAAAGTTCAGTCCTTTTGGAAGGTAGGAAATGAAGTAAAAGAACATTGTCTTTTTAGCTCAGGCTCCATTGACCGCCTGTGCTCCACGCAGACGTCCCCAGTGAGAAGAGCCCAGACTTGGGAAGGCAGCAGTCTCCCGGGCACTTGTCTGGGCTCCACACAGCTCTTATGCACAGCAGGGTGATCTGGTAACAAACTCACAAGATACCAGGGACACAGAAGTTAAACCTTGTCCAGGAGGGTTTACATTTTTAGAAGGAGCTGATCAACTCAGAGAGAGGACTCTGGTGTCCCAGATAGAGGATCCCTCTACCAACCTCTCCACCTCCCCTTCCCACATGACCAATCCCTGCCTAAGCTCAGGTCCCTGCCCTCATGGGGAGGGCAAGGGGGAGGCATCTCTCAGATAACAGAGTGGCTGGGACTGGGGGGCAGTGGGCAAAGCTTCTCTCTGCACATTCCCGCGACGTGGTTAGGTGCTTAGTCATTCTCAGACTCAGTGTGGGTGTGACCTTTCTCCCACTTTGCTTCCCAGGCCTCTGCCTTTGCCAGCCTGGCTGCTGGGGCCGGGCCGGGGCTGAGATGGCAGCCTTCCTTCCTGGACCTGAGTCGTTGTCATGTGGTTATTTTCTTCTTTTTTTTAATTTATTCATTTTAGAGAGAGAGTAAGATGGGGGGGGGGGGGAGAGGGAGAGAGAGAGAGAGAGAGAGAGAGAGAGAGAGAAACATGTGTCCCAACCAGGAATCGAATCGGCAACCTTTGTGTATCTGGATGCTCTAACCAACTGAGCTATCTGACCAGGGCTGTTATTTGTCTTATAAATAAATTTAGAAGGAAATTGAACTTCTTCTTGAATTTATGGTTTTATCATAAATGAAGAAATGAAAGGCCTAAAATACCATTTTAAACATTGGAAAGGGCAAATTTCTTTGTAGAGACGAAGAACTGTTAACACCTGGCCAGTTTTCCTCACCTCTGTCGTCTTCCTGGCTCAGGAAGGAACTGGAGCTTGTGACCCCTGCACGGGCTGAAGGAGTTTCCTTCTCAAGCTCCAAGTAGGTATGTTTTTGTTTTGTTTTGTGTTTAAGCCAAGAAGAAAGGATGTCGATTTTCCTGCTAGGTCCTTAGCCCTGAAATCTGGCCAACTTCAGCGTGACAAAGCCTTTCATCAGAGAGTTCATTCCCGACGGGTCAGGTGTGTTCAGTTAACAGTGGGGACTTCTGATGCTGAACTGTGTGGGTCACTTTCCTTTTCTTGCTCATGACCATTTTCTGCACTAACAGGTAATACTGTAGTAGTAAAATAAGGGGAAAGAGGTATTTGAAAACTAGGAGTAACCAAACTGTATAGCTTTTATTTTTGTGGAAACTCTGGACAAAAAAACATTATGTAGATACTTAGAAAACAAACTTCAGAGGCAGAGTTTTGAGGGGCATTTTTTATTATAAATTTAATATGGTTGATTAATGAAAAATCACAATGAAGTACCGAGAAAATGTCTGTCAATATAAAAATTTTAGCAGCATTTCCATAGTTTCAGGCTCTAACATTAGTCATGTTCCTCCCGCTATCAAAAAGAATTCAATGGGACTACAGTAGAGCATCAAGATGTTCAGCTTAGTAAAGGCCTCAAGGAAATCCTCAAATCCAGTGTATTGTCTGGTATTTCAACCTCCCCCCTCCCAAATTTCTAGAATATCAAAGTACTTGCCTCAGTGTTTGAGACAAGAATTCCTTTCTTCTGTCCACAGGGGAGAATAGGAGTGAAAATTAAAACTGGACTTGATATGTAGTGCTCGGTTACACGTCCCCTGTGCATTCTCTACACTGACGACAATGGATGCCCACTGCAGGCCTGAGTGACAGCTGGCACCTGGCAGCAGTGGTGGGGTGGGTGGGGTGGGGACGCGGCAGTGGGACATGACGGGGGCTGGCACCGCCCACACACACTGCGCCAGGCCAGGGCAGGGCAGGGCAGTCTCGCTCCATCCGGGGTTAAGGTTAGGATTAATGTGAAGGGGAGACAAACAGTATGAAAATATAATACTGGCAAACTATTCCCCTGCTTCTTTGGTACTTTCCAAAATTCTCTGATCAAAAAAGCTAGGAAGCGCACACAATTAAAAAATTACAGTTTTAAGTATTTACAGAAGCAATTATGATATATTACATAATCAATACACAGTATATGAACAAACTCTTCAGTGAAAGCACTTGTGAACTCCTGTTCCAGTATTATTCAATAGCACTATGACACATACACCCTCTCCAATTTGTATCTTCCATCCTCTATCTCAGTTAGCTTACTAACTGAGTTATTCATTATTCAATGGGGAAAACAGCACTTTCCAACCTACACTTTCCTTTTAAAAGGTTCTCAAAACTAGCCACTGAAATCACTATGTACAAAGATTTGTTGAATACTGAATTCTAGGCAATTATCTCCACTCCCATTTTGAGTATATTTGAAATAATGCTACCTATTCTATGTATACAGTATATATTTAATATATAAGTAACTGCACCACGTCATCACGACACCAGTTTAATGCACAGTATTATGTACAGTAGTTAAGTTAGCTCTGGAGGATGGCTCCCTACCTAGGTGAACATGTGGTCGGAACCACCTGCAGGGGCATGGAGAAGCCGGTTGGGAGACAGCCCGTGCACGGGCGGGGCGCGTGTGGCACACGCCCCTGCACTTCCCCACGCCAGACCACCCCCTTCCTACTGGCTGGAGGAAGACCAATCACACATAGGGAAGGACCCCGTACATGAGGAGAGCCATGACAGCAGCACTGAACAAGCCAGCCACAGGGACAGTCACAAACCAGGCCAAAAAGATGTTCCGGAAGAGGCGCCAGTCCACGGCCTTCCGGGAGCGGATCCAGCCCACGGCCACCACGGAGCCCACCTGTAGGAGCACAGACATTTTAAAGTAAAAAGAGGCCCATAAATTTTAAGGTGAGACACAAAATCTACATTCAACCAATGTATACTGGCTAATTTCAAATAAATTATAAAATAACCAATACTTTCCCTTAAATTTGCTAAAAGCTTCTAAAATATTTAGTTTATGCATAATTACTTTAGGATTATTCTATTCAGTATACAGATCTGATGCACTTTTCCACCTCTATATTCTGTTCTATTTGAGTGGAACTTGAGCCAAGTAAATGTTTTCTATGCTCTCTGTACCTTATAAACTTTGAATGCCCCTGGTTTAAATACTCCCTATGTAGGACATTGCTTACTATGGTATGTGAACCTGCTTTAATTACATAATGAAATGGCAATTATGGGTCCTTATCTTAGAATAATAGCATCATAAAATGTTGGAGCTGGATAAGACCTTTGAGAATGTCAGAGCTCGAGGCTTATTTTACAGAGGATAACACAGGCCCCGGGGGCTTGCGCTCCAGGGGATCCCATACACCTGGGCAGACTGAGGGCTAGAACTCAGGCCTCCAGACTTTGAACTGGTTTTCTCCGTTATTGCAAACTGCCTTGCAGTCTTTACACGTTAGCTAATTTTAATAAATAAAATAAAATGGAGCATAAATATTATTGGAGCTAAACTTCAATCCTGCCTCATAGAGGCACGACAGATACTTGAAAATTAAAATTTTAATATTGATTTAAATATTTTTCTAAATACTTGCAATTCATTTTATGGGTTTGCTGAAAGTCTAAAAAGTAATAAAAGACACTTTTAAGTATCCTAAAAATCCTAAGAAAGTGAAGGCATCTCACATCTTGCTCAGGCTCTGGGGAAGCTCGGGGAGTTTAATGGGGTGCCCTTGGCCACTTGGAAGGGGGCTCTTGAAATCTCCATAAAATAGGCTTGTCTCTAGGACCCTTGACTACTTCAGATTCAGCAGTGGCCAGTGAGACTCAAATAGCAACCGGGGTCTAACCACAGAAAAATAGCTTCAAACACTTAAAGCTGTTTTATGGAAGCAAACCAGAACACCAAAAACAGCAGCATATTTAAGGGCAGTTAATCTGCCGTTTTGTTAACCCAAGCCCTCAAAAGCACAGGCCAGCTGCTGAGATTCTCGTTACTCACTCTCCCAGCTGTTCTGGATTACCTTCGCAAGGAGAGAACACTCGAGTTTCTATCTTATCTATGTACTCTTCCGTTCTTAGAACACTTTTTTTAAAAAGCATAAAGGTAATAAAATTATAGCAAGTTTATGTGATAGGAGGATGGACAATCACCCAGAACCCAACTACTGTCATATTTATACCCTTCTAGTGTTTTTTTTTAAATAAATATACCTTTATACACTATTTCCTTTCATTAAAAAAAAGTTAACATTTTCAGCATTTTCCCATAGTACTCACAGCCGTTATGATTATTACCATGTAAAATGGTATACACGTTAGGTGGCTGTACCTTAGTTTATTTAACCATTTCCAATCTGCTTCTAATTTTTCCCTCTTAGAAATAGTTTTATGATGAACATATTCACTCATATAGTTTATACTTAGGCTTTGGAGAATAGTATTCCCTTAAATGGATTATTTGTTAAAGGGGGCATTTAAAAAACACCTTGAAATGATCTCAAACTTAGAGAAAAGCTGCAAGAACTCCCATACACTCTATTAAAATTGACCAATTTTTAACATTTTGCCACAGCTCTAAAGAAACATTCTTATACCATTAAGAATCCTGTTCCTCAGCGACTTCCCACTTCCCTTCTGCTAAAGATTTAGCAATCCAATCTTTATTGTTAGGGTGGCAAAATGGTGATTTCTTTCTTTCTTTCTTTCTTTTTTTTTCCTGAAGTTGGAAACAGGGAGGCAGTCAGACAGACTCCTGCATGCGCCCGACTGGGATCCACCTGGCATGCCCACCAGGGGGCGATGCTCTGCCCATCTGGGGCTTTGCTCTGTTGTGACCAGAGCCATTCTAGCACCTGAGGCAGAGGCCACAGAGCCATCCTCAGCGCCCGGGCCAACTTTGCTCCAATGGAGCCTTGGCTGCAGGAGGGGAAGAGAGACAGAGAGGAAGGAGAGGGGGAGGGGTGGAGAAGCAGATGGGCGCCTCTCCTGTGTGCCCTGGACGGGAATCGAACCCGGGACTCCTGCACGCCAGGCTGACACTCTACCACTGAGCTAACTGGCCAGGGCCTGCAAAATAGTGATTTACCAGCAACGCCTTCCCAAGCATCAGATCGAAAGTTACTTTGAGGAAGACCTCCATCTCCTAATCCACTTTAGGACCTCAATCACTGCCAACTCGTTTTACAAACAGAAGCAAATACAGAGGTCATCCATAATCTGTGAATTTCAGCATACCACAACAATCTTGTAAATTGTTCTTTTTTGGTAACCAACAAAAACACATGCCACAGTTGCTATAATTTACATATCTTTAATTATGACTAAGGCTGAACTTTTATTCTAGTTTACTCCTTCTAGTCTTTACATATAAAAATTGTCTCTGTGTATTTTGCCCTTTTACATATTGGAATCTAAATGTGACCCTTATTTATTTATGTGTGGTCTTTCCTGAATAATAATATTAGCTCTGATATTAAATGGAAATATTTTCCCAACCCAGTGTTTTGCTTTGTCTCACGTTCAAGTTTCTACTTTCACACAATTGGATATGCTATGCTTTTCTCTGTGCTTTATCTTTAGCTTGAATATTTGATAAATACTTAATTCTAAATTCTCTAAAATAAAGTTTTATTTTAGTCTAAATTTTAAAATATTTAAAAATGTTATTTAAGCCATCAGATATATGTTCATATCGTTGAGAGTTGTGGATCTTCATTTTGTTTTTCTAGCTTGAGGGCCTGTGGCCTAACATCCCTTACTGGCTCACTTTTCCCTTTCTCAAACTATATGCTTGTATGTAACAGGTTCTCTCTCTCACTCATCTACTGTTTTTATGCAAGTATCTAACTACTTTTTATTATTGTGGTAAAATAAATATACGTGACATAAAATGTATCATTTTAACCATTTTTAAGTGTACAATTTGGTGGCATCAAGTACATTCACACGATCGCCATCCACCTCCAGAGCTTTGTCATCATCCCCAACTCTGTCCCCATCAACACAACTCCCCACCCCTCACCTCCACCTATTTTTAACTCTGTTTCCTTCTAATATACTTTCTATCTGGCAAGGCCAGTTCCTCCTCCTCACTTTTTTATTTTTTAGAATTGTTTCATGTTCTTGCCAACTTACCCTACCAAATTAACTTTAGATTCATTTTGTAAAGTTGTAAGGAAAATTCAGTTGGGGTTGTATTTGAGGAGAACCGACATCTTTACAAAATCTAGCCTTCCCATCCAATAATACAGCATGTCTCCCACACAGGTATTTCTTTCCTGTGTTCTACCTTCCCTCTTAGGAAACTGAGTGTGTTTCCAGCTAAGTGCCATCATCAGGCACGAACAACAGCAGAATTGTTGAGAAGTAGGGGAACCAGATAGCAAGAATTAGAAAATTAAATAAAAAATTATAACCCTAAATTTTAAAATATTATAAACTGTTCCAAATCTAAAGGCTAGTTGAGTAATCATCTATGTCATCAACAGAGATGAACAATGTGAGTAATTCACAAAAAAGAATAATCCCAAACCACCTCAATATGGAATTAAAACATTTTGGGTAACAACACTGAATTCCTATTAAAGAGCTCACAAACGGCTGTCTGTATTAAACATTGGTACACTTAGAAGGAAACATGAATAACTGAATCTACCCAGAGAAATGCAAGAAGCTCACTGTACACAACAGTTTCTATGTTTCTTCCTGCCAAGTTCTCAACTTTGCCCACCTTCTAATGGAGGTGGCTCTACGCAAGAACCTAACAAACAGATGGGAGAGGAAGCAGAGAGCTGGAAAAACCAAACACAGGCTCTAATTATTCTGGAAAATCTGATGGGATTGTTATGACTTTATGTGGACACCGACACCCTCTGAATGTTGCCAGATTCACAGCGTTGCTCACATAGGGCCTCGCTCCTAATGCCATCCCTGTTTCTCACTCTCCATCCTCTGTTTGCCATCGGGACTGCCCATCCCTGTTTCTCACTCTCCATCCTCTGTTTGCCATCGGGACTGCCCATCTCTGTTTCTCACTCTCCATCCTCTGTTTGCCATCGGGACTGCCCATCCCTGTTTCTCACTCTCCATCCTCTGTTTGCCATCGGGACTGCCCATCTCTGTTTCTCACTCTCCATCCTCTGTTTGCCATCGGGACTGCTGCAGCAGAAGAAACGTGCTATAACAGAGTAAGTGTTATGAGGGACGGCAACTGGGAACGCTCCTTAGCACTCCCCTTATCTGGCCTTTGATGGACGTCTCTGTCCTCTGCAAGTTCTTCAGAGCCAGGTTCCTGGCCTTCGGTTACTGCAATAACTAGCTCTGCGCTTTGTCCAGAAGTACACGGTCAATAGCACTGGACAAACTGACTAGAATCCAAGTTGAGCTCGTCTTAAGTCTATTTGATAGATGAATCCACCATGGTTCCATGTTAAGGAGACTTATTTTAAGTATCACAAGCTATTCTAATACTAATCAACAGCTCTATCCGTGGAAACAAAACCTACCATAGGATTTGTATAGCTATTTTAGGGTCCTAATAACATAGGTACACATTTATTCACTACAGTCCTGTACAAACTGCATATAAATCCCTTACTAGCACCTCCTTATTATAATATAAATATAAATATTGGGGGAACGACAAAGATAACCATATAGAATGTAGTTTTATAGGCATTTTATAATTTCATCTATTTCATACATATGATAGAGTCTAGTGTTATTAGCAAAATTAGTTGGCTCAGTTATAACACTTCACTTTATACCTCAGTATAGGTTAGCTTACAAATATAGTTCATTAAGAAACAATAACAACCTAGAAAAACCAAACTTGTTTTTTCCTCAGATCTTTCAACTGGTGTGAAAAAGTTTACCTTCATTAGGCTTGCTCAAGTGCAAGGTTAATTATTAAAAAGACAGTGTAATGTTTATTTTCAAATAGTCCAAAAGACTATTTATGCCTACAGCAGGGGACCCCAAACTACGGCCCGCGGGCCACTTGTGGCCCCCTGAGGCCATTTATCCGGCCCCTCGCCGCACTTCCAGAAAGGGCATCTCTTTCATTGGTGGTCAGTGAGAGGAGCACATTGACCATCTCATTAGCCAAAAGCAGGCCCATAGTTCCCATTGAAATACTGGTCAGTTTGTTGATTTAAATTTACTTGTTCTTTATTTTAAATATTGTATTTGTTCCCGTTTTGTTTTTTTACTTTAAAATAAGATATGTGCAGTGTGCATAGGAATTTGTTCATAGTTTTTTTATAGCCCGGCCCTCCAATGGTCTGAGGGACAGTGAACTGGCCCCCTGTGTAAAAACCCCTGGCCTACAGCGTTCAAACCCTATCTCCGTGGGAAGGCACACACTTAGAAACACGCATTTCCTGCAGGCTCCCACACATCACGGTGCAGAGGCTGAGGTGGAGTAAGGGGCAGATACCTTTTCCTTCTGTACAGTATTGTTTGATATATTTCAGTGAACATGTGCTCTTTCACAGTTTTTATGTAACTGAAATTAGAAAAATAACAATGGTAGGAGAATGGCAGGAGCAGCCACCTTCCTCCTCTGTAACTGAGACGCAAGCAGGGCTCGGGGCCACACCGCCCACCTGGACCTCAGGCGGCCACTCACTAGCTGTGTCCTCATACTGGACAAGTTAGCTTTTCAGTGTCCTCACTGGTAAAACTGGAGTAACATTAGCACCCACATCCGAAGGTTTGGGGAGGACTAAATAAGTTAATTATGCACAGTGCACTTAAAACAGTGCCCAGCAGAGAGCACTTGCCTCCCACCCACCTTAGCTGTGGTTGGTGACCATGACTCCGTTTATCATTACAATTCGGAGGGGAGAGCATGCGGTGAAGGTTCTATCACATGTTAAATACATGACCCTGGGAAAGTGGCTTACCTCTGGAAGGCTCTGTTTCCTTATCTGTGAATTGGGAATACCTGTACCAATTTCACAGGGTTGCTATGGGAATTAACAATGTATTTTGCATGTACTATAAAGCCCTAAACACAGTGCCTGGTGCTCTATATATACTCAGTAAGTGGAAGTAATTTTTACAATGAAAATTTGTAGAAACAGAAGTTATTCTATATTCTGTAGCAAAACAGGAAGAAACAAGAAAAAGAAAAAAACCATCTCCAATAAGGCTGGTTCTCCACACTGCAGAGCTCTCGTTAGCTGGTCCACTAAAGATACTCCCATCAGTGCTTCCTGGACTTAACTGTTTGAAGCACCAATCCATTTGCATCTGTTTGTAAACAGAGTGGCTGGAGTTTTTAATTGTGTGTCAGTGCAGATAGATGGCTGCTGGTCCTGGTGCATCACACACAGCAGGTACCGATGAGTTTTTCCTGACTGATACAAGAAATGAACCTAGGTAAAATCTGGAGGTGACTTTTGCTTTGTTGAAGTTAGGGAATATTTTGTATAGAGAAGGCCCACTGCAGATGTTTTAGAATTTTCCGCCCTGGCCGGTTGGCTCAGTGGTAGAGCGTCGGCCTAGCGTGCGGAGGACCCGGGTTCGATTCCCGGCCAGGGCACACAGGAGAAGCGCCCATTTGCTTTTCCACCCCTCCGCCGCGCTTTCCTCTCTGTCTCTCTCTTCCCCTCCCGCAGCCAAGGCTCCATTGGAGCAAAGATGGCCCAGGCGCTGGGGATGGCTCTGTGGCCTTTGCCCCAGGCGCTAGAGTGGCTCTGGTCGCAACATGGCGACGCCCAGGATGGGCAGAGCATCGCCCCCTGGTGGGCAGAGCGTCGCCCCATGGTGGGCGTGCCGGGTGGATCCCGGTCGGGCGCAGGCGGGAGTCTGTCTGACTGTCTCTCCCTGTTTCCAGCTTCAGAAAAAAAGAAAAAAAAAAAAAATTTTCCAGACCTGGGTTATCAGACCCGGGTTCTAGTCCTGGCTCCCCTCTGAGTGACCTCAGATAACTCCCTGAGAGCCACAGAGCCTGTCTCCTCTTCATTCACCTTTAAGGTTCCTTACGGCTCCAACGCTCCACCCCTGTAGCAGGGAGTTCCCCCCTGCACAGCCCTTAGTTTTAAAGCACTGGGCAGTGAGCGATAGTAAGCATTACCCTGGATTTGGAATTTACTCAAAGGCAATACAGTCTCTATGGCCATCATGTAAGGAAAAAGAATGGAAACAACTCTTGTACAATTCCACTGGGATGGTCCCTGCTTATCTCTAGGTCCACTGTCAACTCCCAGTCCCCTGCAATGGGTTGGAACTGAGTGGCATGCCCCCATTTGAGCTTACGGATATGGTTAGCGCATACATGACTTCAGTGCAGTCCACTGTGGAAACAAGAGAGAAACAGGACAATGGGAGAGTGATGCACAGGTCAGAGGAGGGGATGCTCTGGCCAGGCACGCCCTGGAAAAGCAGGTCTGCAGGCCAGAGGGCCGCAGCGCTGGGCAGGAGAGGCCGCCACGTCCGTCTGACAGCTCGAGCACACCCAGCGCACCTGGCGATGATTTTTCCCACCAACAATAACACACAAAGCGCAACCGGCTCTTCTCAGACTCACTGGGAGGCTGAGGATGCGGACTGAGCGGGCAGCCCAGAGCAAGGGTGCGGGCGGGGCCTACCTTGCAGTGGGTGGTGCTGACCGGGAGCCCCACGTTGGAGGCGACCACCACAGTGAATGCCGAGGCCAGCTCAATGGTGAAGCCGCTGTGGAGGGAGACAGGACACACGTCACAGGCGCTCTTTGTGTCAGCCTCGCTGACACCCCAGGGGTGCCAAAGTCTCACCAGAACATTCTTTGAATCGACTGTCGACTTCTGACAGGGCCAGATGACATTAATAGAACAAGAAACTGTGGTACAATGGCAGCGATTCACCCAGAGGCTCTGCCTTACCCTGTTTCCAGCCCTCAAAAGACTTGTTTTTCTGGTATGTTTTCAAAACCCACACACTGTAGGAACTGGGTCACAAGTTCCTGCTGTGTAAAAACGGTCACTTAGTCGTTTCTGAAGTGGCATTTGAAAAACGATACTCTCATTTAAAAAATGTGTACTTATTACCAAAAACGTGAATTTTTCCTCAGATTATAAAAGAATCATTAAAATTAATTTCAAGAGGGAAAAGATTACTTACAAATAGGTTGTTCGAAGGTTTTAGTTGTATCCTTCTAAAGTTCTCTTGTGAGTTTGTTATTTTACCCTAATCTAGCTACAGATGAGAAAAAAGGGCACTAGGACTACAGAGAAAACCACGTGGGAGGGTCTCGGGACCCCTGGGAAGACAGAGGCTGGGGGAGGGAGGACCCAGAGGAACTGCAGGAGGGTGGCAGGTGAGAGCTGCTTCTGTCCAGTAGGTGGCACTGGCGTGGCGGGGAACTTTCAGGACTGGCAGGCCCTGGGCCCTGGGTGTGGACTGCATCCCCTCCCTCCCACCCCGCGCTGGGTAAGACGACCAGTTGTGAAGAAGGCGGCTGCACGATGGGTCCTCCTCTTTCCCTCCTGCTCTGCTGTAGCTTCTCCTTCCTTCCACCTTCCTACCCCTCTCATTTTTTCTCCCTCATCTCAGTGCCACTGGGGATGAGGGCCCAAGAGTGCATGCGGGAGGGCAATGATGGGGGGCCAGCAAGGTGGGGTGTGCTTACCCTCTGCCTCCTCCACACAGCGACTCCCAGCTGCAGAGTGGCTGTGCTGAGGGGGTCTGGGCATAAGAGCAGCATGAGACTTAGGACTCTCAGACACATCAACTCTGCGCAGGCCTCCCGGGGCCAGCCCCACCATCCAGCCTGCACCCTCTGGCTTACCTGGATGGTGTGATTGGAGTGAGGTCTTTCCCCATGGTCTGGATCACTCTTCTTCCCCAAACCCAGAGCCCTGTACAAATTCCAACGCCTCCATAAAACAGCAGCCAGACAGGGGTAGCTGCTTCTTGTAGGACTGCACCATGTTCATAAATCAGCCACAAAGCTACCAGGGGACCAATGGCATTACTGGGAAAATAAAAAAAAGTAGACGAGATTATACAAACATTGTACATACAGACAAATGACAGCACACAACATGCAGTGACTTCTCAGTCTTGAAACTAGCCCTTAGTGTATTTGCAGCTTGCCTATGTAGTCTAGTGGTGATAAAAGTGATTTATTAATTTTTTTGTTGTGGTAAGAAAAGTAACAGAAAACTGACCACTTTAGCCATGTTTAAGTGTACAGTTCGGCAGTGTCAAGTATATTTTCCAGAAACAGAAACAGATCTCCAGAACTTTTTCATCCTGCAAATCTAACTCTCTAGCCAATAAACAATTTCCTTTGCCCCCTGTCCCCAGCCCCTGGTAACCACCACTTTACTTTCTGTTTCTATGACTCTAGACTACTCTAGGTGCCTCATATAAGTGGAGTTATACAGTATTTGTCTTTTGAGACTGGCTTATTTCATGCAGCATAATGTCCTTAAGGTTCATCCACATTGTAGCATGAGTTAGAATTTCCTTCCTTTTTAAGGCTATTCCACTGTATGCATATACCACATCTTTATCCATTCACCAACTGATGGACACTGGGTTGCTTCCACCTCTTGGCTATTGTGAATAATGCTGCAGTGAACATGGGTGTACAAATATCTCTTTGAGACCCCCGCTTTCAATTTCTCTGGGTGAATAACCAGAAGTGGGATTGCTAGATCATAAGGTAGTTCTCTTTTTACTTTTCTGAGGGATCTCCGGAGTGTTCTGCATAGTGGTGGCATCATTATGCTCCACTAACAGTGGAACTCTCACAGCTAGTTTCTCCACATCCTCACCAACACATGTTATTTTCTGGTTGTTGTTTTTTTAAATACTAGTCATCTTAATGGAGCATGCAATTTATCAATTTTTTAGACGTACTGAAAAAAATCACAATAAGTGGACACAAAACTCAGGTTCTTTTTTTCTTCTCTCTCCCCGCATCTCTTCCCATTTTCACTGCCAGCATTGCTGCTAAGATCAGCTACCAGTTTTTAGCAGCCATATCAGGTTCCACATGGAGGGATCACAAACATCGCCCATCAACTTGTCCTCACACCCACCCTGCAAACTAGGGATTGTCACTCCCATTTTAATGAAGAAACCGATGCTAGTCATGTAACTAGCAGGAGGCAGGGCTGGGACATGAGCTCGGACTCATTCAGGGGCTCACATCCTTTCCTCTAAACCTGCTATTGTCACTCAGACCCTTGGCAGCAACACATTGACATTTTAGGGAGCAGCTACAGCTTTTTTTTCAAATTTATAATTAAGACCCCATTTCTTTAGAGCAGGGGTAGTCAACCTTTTTATACCTACCACCCACTTTTGTATCTCTGTTAGTAGTAAAATTTTCTAACCGCCCACCAGTTCCACAGTAATGGTGATTTATAAAGTAGGGAAGTAACTTTACTTCCTAAAATTTATAAAGCAGAGTTACAGCAAGTTAAAGCATATAATAATAATTACTTACCAAGTACTTTGTGTTGGATTTCCGCTAAGTTTGGCAGAATAAATCTTTATAAAACTTACTATAGTTAAATCTATCTTTTTATTTATACTTTGGTTGCTCCGCTACCGCCCACCATGAAAGCTGGAACGCCCACTAGGGGGCGGTAGGGACCAGGTTGACTACCACTGCTTTAGAGCAATTTAAAGAAGGTGCAGGGGTTTCCTGTATAATCCCTGGCCCTATGCATGCATAGCCGCTTATTATCAACATCCCCAAGATGAGAATTGATATCTTAAGAATATTGAGTTTTCCTATCCTTGAACATAAAAAATCTTTCCATCTATATAGTTCTTTGATTTCATTCACGTAGTTTTCCACATTTCACTCTATGGGTGCTAATGTAAATAGTATTGTGTTCTATTTTTTATTTATTCTTTTCAGGACACAAAGTTTTCTTTAAATATTTTTTGGGGGAGGGATACCACACTTCTACTCAACTAAGAGAAACACTTTAACAGTACGAAGGTCTCTTATTTCTTTACACGTATCATGCCATGAACTCATAGAGCAGGGCGCCAGCAGCTCCGGCTCCTTTCCACGGCTGTCACCAAGCGTGCTTCTCCGGGTGGGGCCGGCTGGCACTCTGGGGAGCCCTCTGGCTTCCTTCCTTTTCTGATCATTTTCCTTCACACTTCAGGATGCTATCTCGGCTCTTGGAGTGCTTCATATGATCAATATGTATATTAATTCTCTTGGCAAGAATCTTGCCCTTACGGTGTTTGTTTACAATAATGCCCACTGCATGCTGGGTGACAATGTAGACTCTCCCAGTTTTGCCATAGTAACATTTGTGGGGCATTCCTTCTGGAACAATGCCCATTCCCTTGATGTCTACAATATTACCATTCTTGTAGATTCACATGTATGTGGGTGGCCAAAGGAACAGCTCCATGTTTCCTAAAAGGCCTAGAGAGCACATAGCAGGTGCCTCCCCTCTTTCCCTTTGTGTTAGTCATTTTGGCTAATTACTGGAAGATGGAGGTTCCAGCTGAAAAGTAGTAGTACTGTGTTTTTTTTTTTCTTTCTTTCATTTTTCTGAAGCTGGAAACAGAGAGAGACAGTCAGACAGACTCCCGCATGCGCCCGACCGGGATCCACCCGGCACGCCCACCAGGGGCGACGCTCTGCCCACCAGGGGGCGATGCTCTGCCCATCCTGGGCATCGCCATGTTGCGACCAGAGCCACTCTAGCGCCTGAGGCAGAGGCCACAGAGCCATCCCCAGCGCCCGGGCCATCTTTGCTCCAATGGAGCCTTGGCTGCGGGAGGGGAAGAGAGAGACAGAGAGGAAAGCGCGGCGGAGGGGTGGAGAAGCAAATGGGCGCTTCTCCTGTGTGCCCTGGCCGGGAATCGAACCCGGGTCCTCCACACGCTAGGCCGACGCTCTACCGCTGAGCCAACCGGCCAGGGCTAGTACTGTGTTTTAAATTTCAAATTCCACCTGTTCATTGTTGGTATATATGAAAGTGATTATTTTTATATATTAATCTCATATCCCAATACCTTGCTATAATTGCTTATTAACTCAGGAAGTTTCTGTTGATTCTTTAATATTTTCTACATAAACAATCATGTCACCTGTGAACAAATATAATTTATTTCTTCCTTCCTTAGTATACCTTTTATTTCCTTTTCTTATCCTATTGCATTAGCTAGCACTTTAGTATGGTGTTGGAAAGGAGTGATGAAGGGGACATCCCTGCCTTGCTCCTGATCTTAGTGGGAAAGCTGAGTTTCCCATCATTAAATATGATGTTACTTGCAGGTTTTTTGGAATTTTTTTTTTAAGCAAGAGAGAGAGAGACAAACAGGAAGGGAGAGAGATGAGAAGCATCAAATCATAGTTGTGGCACTTCAGTTATTCATTGATTGCTTTCTCATATGTGCCTTGACCAGAGGGCTCCAGCTAAGCCAGTGACCCCTTTGCTCAAGCCAGTGACCTGGGGTTCAAGCCAGTGACCTTGGGCTTCAAGCCAGCAACCATGGGGTCATGTCTATGATCCCATGCTCAAGCCAGTGACCTCACATTCAAGCTGGTGAGCCTGCACTCAAGCCAGTGACCTTGGGGTTTCGAACTTAGGTCCTCAGCGTCCCAAGTTGATGCTCTATCCACTGCACCACTGCCTGGTCAGGCTGGAAGTACTCTTTATTAAGTTGAAGAAGTTCCTTTAAATCATAAATAGGAGGTAGATTATGTTAAATGCTTTTTCTGTATCTACTGATATAATTTTAAATTTATGGATTACTTCAATTGAATTTTGAATTTTTAACTAGCCTTGCATAATTGGGATAAATTTCACTTGCTCATGGTGTGTAATTATTTTCATACACTGTTGGATTCAATTTCCTAATACTTTGTTGAGGATTTAAAAATCTATGTGTATGAGAGATATTGGTCTGTAGTTTTCTTGTAATGTCTGTCTGATTTTGGTAACAGGTTAGTACTGGCTTTATACAATGAGTTAGTATTGCCTCGGCTTCTATCCTCTGAAGAAGACTGTATGGAATTGATACAGTGTCTTTCTTAAATGTTGGTAGAATTCACCAATAAACTCATCTGGGCCTGGTGCTTTCCTGTTTTGGGAGATTATTAATTACTGACTTGATTTCTTTAACAGATATAGGCCTGTTTAGATAGGCTATTTCTTCTTGTGTGAGTTTTAGCAGATTGTTTCATTCAAGGAATTGGTCCAGTTTCATCTAAGTCATCAAATTTGTGGGCATGGAGTTTTTCATAGTACTGGTTTATCTTTTTAATGCCCATAGGATCTATAGCAATGTTACTTCTTTCCTTTCTGATATTAGTAACTTGTTTTCTATCTTTCTTCTCATTTAGCCTGGCTTGAAGCTTATCAGCTTTATTGCTCTATATATGCTCTACCACCTGACATATCTGAGCAGGGCTAGTTCTAGTCTTTAAGTGTATTAAGGTATGTTGTATAGTCCAGAATGTGACCTGTTTTGCTGAATGTTTCGTGTGAGCTTGAGAAGAATGTGAATTCTCTGTTGCTGAAGTCTGTAAGTGTAAAGGATGAACAGTTGACGATGGTGCTGTTGGGGTCAGCTATGTCCTCCTGCTGGATCTGGCCGTGTCTGCTCTGTCTGAAATTAATATATTTAGCTACTTCTTTCTTTTGACTAGTTCTAGCATGATATATTTTCCTCCTCCCATTTATTTTTAACTTTTATGTGTCTTTAAATTTAAAGTGGGTTTCTGCTCTGGCCGGATAACTTGGTTGATTAGTGTTGTTCCAAAGCACAGAAGTTGCCAGTTTGATCCCCAGTCAGGGCACAGACAAGAACAGATTGATGTCCCTCTCTCTCTACCTCTCCCCCTCCCTTTCTCTCTAACATCAATAAATAATTTTTTTTATAAATTATTTTAAAAAAGAAAGTGGATTTCTTACAAACATATTGTTGGGTCTTGTTTTTTGATCCAGTCTGATAATCTCTGCCTTTTAACTGGTACATTTATAACTTTCTTTTTTTTTTTTTTTTACAGAGACAGAGCGAGAGTCAGAGAGAGGGATAGATAGGGAGAGACAGACAGGAACGAATAGAGATGAGAAGCATCAATCATCAGTTTTTTGTTGCGACATCTTAGTTGTTCACTGATTGCTTTCTCATATGTGCCTTGACCGTGGGCCTTCAGCAGACCGAGTAACACCTTGCTCAAGCCAGCGACCTTGGGTCCAAGCTGGTGAGCTTTTTGCTCAAGCTGGCAACCTTGGGGTCTTGAACCTGGGTCCTCCACATCCCAGTCCGACATTCTATCCACTGCGCCACCGCTTGGTCAGGCTTTTTTTTTTTTTTTAGATTTTATTTATTGATTTGGGGAGAGAGAAAGTTGAGGGAGAAACAGGAAGCATCAACTCATAATTGCTTAGGTAGACACTTTATCCACTGCGCCACCAAAGAGCAGGCTTTTAGCTAGTACATTTAGACTACTGACATTCAAAGTGATTTTGACATAGTTGGGTTAATATCTATCATATTTGTTGTTCTTTTCTGTTTGTTGCCTTTGTTCTTTGTTCTATTTTGTCTTAAAAGAGTGTTTTATGATTCTGTTTTCTCTCCTTTCTTTTTTTTTTTTTTTGTATTATTTTGAAGTAAGAAGCGGGGGTAGGGGGTGGAGGGAGGGAGGCAGGCAGACAGACAGACTCCCACATGTGCCCAACTGGGATTCACCCAGCATGCCCACCAGGGGGTGATGCTCAGCCCCTCTGGGGCATCGCTCCACTGCCATCGGAGCCATTCTAGCACCTGAGGCAGAGGCCATGGAGCCATCCTCAGAGCGTGGGCCAACTTTGCTCCAATGGAGCTTTGGCTGCAGGAGGGGAAGAGATAGAGAGAAAGGAGAGGGGGAGGGGTAGAGAAGCAGATGGGCGCTTCTCCTGTGTGCCCTGACCGGGAATCAAACCTGGGACTTCCACACACCAGGCCGACATTCTACCACTGAGCCAACCGGCCAGGGCCTCTCCTTTCTTAGTATATCAGTTATACTTCTCTTTTTAACTGTTTCTACCCCAGGGTCTCCCTGGAGTCTTGAACTCTCAGACTTGTCTCCACTGAGCCTCTAGGAATTTGTTACGGTTCAGGTTTCCTACAGGGCCCTTGTTCCCACAGCAGTTTCCACTCGTGAGCCTCTCCTCTGTGACTCCCTGTATTTGTCTGTATCTCCAATCTCGGGTGCAGCGCTTTGTCCTGCTTTGTCCTGTGTCCTTCTCTCTCTTCTGGATCTAAAAAGAGCTGTTGATTTTTCTGCCTGTTCAGTTTCTCGCTTGTCTTTAGGCTGGAGCGACAACTCCCAGGCCCCTTCCATGCAGAACTACACCCAGGCTTTCCGCGGCTTCGGTTGCTCCAGCCTCTTCCCCTCCCCCCATCCGAGCTCTGTGTGGGCACAGTGTGGGCTGACAGTCACACAGCAGTGGCTCTCCAGGCTGTTTCTCTCTAGCTGTGTTATTCCGGGCAAGAAATGACACATTTCTGAGATTCCAATTCCCTATCTTTGATGGAGACCACTGATGACCTCAAACGGCTGTTTTGAGAAGGATTAGAATAAGTTACAAATAGTTCAGCACTGAGGCCTGGAATCAACTTAATAACACTTTGTTGAATGCACAGAAGCCCCCCAACTTCACTGCCACATTATTGTTTCTAGAACACTGCTTTTATCAGACTGTATCCTTACTCAAAAGCCTCAAAACCAGCGCCCAAAACTATAAGCAAGTGCTCTAAACTCTGGCCTCGAAGTGCTGTTGGGGTGCTTTTATACTTTACCAGCTATACGTATTCTTCTCCCTAAGTGGAATTTAAGCTCCTGAAGACAGGGACCTAATTCATAACACTTTGCTAGGACCAGCCCTTCAATAAGGAATTTTTGATAAGAAGAAGAGGAGGAAGTGGGATGGATCTGGGGACAGGCAGTCAAAAAATTAAGATAGGACAGGACATGGTGCCTTAAATAAAACACCACAGAACACTGAGTGGAACAAAAGATGTCTAGGCCTCTTGTCTGGCACAAAGAGTTTTAAAAAAAGACAGAAATGCAGCCGTAGCTGGGTGGACAGTGTACAGAAACCTGTGGGTGTAACGTGGAGAGTCACAGAACTGGGCAATAAAAAATGCAACAGTAGCACGTTTTCCTGATTTGGACGGAAAAATTAGCCCTGCATAATTATAATATTAGTAATAGTGGGAAGGTATAGATACTGGTTATGGTAAGAGCATAGTCCTAAGTACATTAAATAAAGCATCTCATGTAATCCTCATGAAAACCCATGAAGTTGGTACATTTGATGCCCCCCCCCCCCCCATTTTACAGATTGGGCTACTGAGGCTGCGGGGAAATCAAGTGACTCGTCACTGCTGCCTGGCTAGTGCAGAGAGAGTAGAGACTGTACATATTATTCCTACATATTCTGGGCCTCCATGGTCTGCACTCTCCCTCAACGGCCTCCTTGCTCTTCCAACAATACACCAGGCATATTCCTGCCTCAGGCCTTTGCACCTGCTGTTCCCTCTTCCTGAAATGCTTTTCCTGCAGACACTCACATGGCTGGCTCCCTCCACCCTTTCAGGTCTCACTGAGCAGTAAGCCCTTACTTGAACAGCGTATCCAAGACTGCAATACCCAGCAGACCCAATCCCTTCTCCAGTCTTTTCCCCTTTAACCTGTGTCACTGTCTAGCCCATCACACAAGCTGCTTCGCTGACTTGTTTACTGTCTGTGCCCAACCCACACCATGACTGGCAGGGATTTTTGTCTGCGCTGGTCGCTGCTGTATCCGAGCACCCAGAACGGTGCCTGGCACACGGCAGGCCCTCGATATATACTTGTTGAATGAATGTCCTCACCTCACATCATTGCCACCATGTGCAAAGGATCCAAAACAGGCAGTGAGAACTTGCAGAAAATGGAACAGCAGGTGGACCTCGGCCGTGTCTTTCTCCTCTTTCTCCTCCTCGGTGGGGTCCTCCCGCGGCTGGCCGGGCTCCGTCAGCTCGGATGCCAGCTTCATTTCCACACCTCCCTCCTCCGCCTCTATCTCAGCCTCGGCTACCGCGTTGCAGTAGCTCGAGTAGCTGTCATAGCGAAGTCTCTTTTTAGAATAGGACACAGTGTCACCCACCAGCTTCTCACTGTCCTCCGGGGCAGAGGACGAGTCAGCAGCTTTGAAAGTCGCGTGGACGGGCATCCCACAGATGGCCGCCGTGTAGCACGTGTAGCTGTTATTCCGCCGCAGGAACCTGTAGTTGTTCTCTGGCGCAGGCTTCTCCTCGGAGCCCCTGTCCGTGTGAATTCTGTGCAGCAGGTCTTTGTAGAGCCCCGAGTCCTTGTGCACAGTGTGGTACACGTGGCCGTCGCTCCTCATGTGGCCGTCAAAGCCGAACGTGCCGTTGGAGATGGGGGACTTGGTAGAGCCGTGGGTCATGGAGAGGGCCCTGCCTGGAAAAGGGTTGAAGAGTGTTACTTTCTAACCCTTTGCATATAAACCACGTCTGGGAGGAAATACTCCTACTGTCTCACGATGGCGTTCTCTGGGAGGCTGGATTATAGGTAATTAAAAATTTTCCCCATGTGCCTTCTTTTCAACATTGACTATAAAGGACGTGTAATATGGGTAAAATAAAAAAGGAAACTTGGAAACATACTACAAAGGGGTAAAACTAATAATTTGGTATTTTAAAAATGATGTTATTTAAGTTCTCCTAAAAAGCGTCTTCCAGAAGAAATTCCCACAGCATTCTTTCCTGATTCTAGTAACCAATAAAGGGAAAGTCCTTAGAGGGAACTTATTTGAGAAAACTTCACATGTAAGGGGCAAAGCCCAGCTTACTGAGAGACAGACACTCCAGGTGCTCCTTACAAGGCCGGCCCTGACTGCCAAAGGCAGTATGTGTCAGATCTGTGGGGCAAAAGTCATTTGCTCTCTCTGGGCCAAATCGGAGACCACACCTGCAGAGAGCGGGTGCCAGGGCCTCGCCCGCAGGGAGGGCGGGAGCTGCCCGGACAGGCCTGGCAGAGGCTGGCGCTCGCCCATCACCGACTACAAGCGCTACGGGACAGCAGGGAGCCCCAGAACAGTCTTGGGGTTTCCTGAGGTTTCTGAGATTACGGTGGGAGACAGCCTTGGTTCCGGTGAGGCTTCCTCTCTGCGTCTTTCACGCCCCTGGGGGGGAGGGGGCTGGCCAGGCCGGTCCTCAGCAGTTAGGTAACTGCAGCCTGCAGAATCCGCACAGGCAGCTGGCGAGGGGCAGAGGCACCACGTGTGCTCCCTGGCGCCACGGCAGGACTGGAAATAGTTCTTGGAAGAAAGGCACAGGACAAGAGTAATCCTGCTCTGCTGACTGAAGGCTCGGTCTCCTGAGGCCTCTTGAGCCCCTGGGTTTTCTCAAGACACTAAACTGGGCGACACTCTGGTGCCCTGAAACCTCGCCACCCACATTCAGGCCGAGCTGCTTGCCCTTGAGGAGCTGCCCTCTGCCGTGGTGCCACCTGAGGCCTCCGCGTGGGTCTTACCGTAGGAGGTCCGGGGGTGGTTGACCACGGTTGTGACTTCGGGGGCCGCGGGTGTCTCCCCGGCTGGCCCCGTGAGGGGCACGGTGCTGTCGTCACTAGCCTTGGCGCCCGGCAGCTCTTTGAATACTGGGGACTCCACTTCCTGAATCTTACTGAGGCTTTCATCAGAGACTTGTGATAAAGCACCTTTTTTTTGTAGTTTACCTAAAGAAAATATAGTCATAGCTGAAAATTTTGAAAGAATTTGTGTTATTGAAAAATACATATAAAAATGAATATTTATAACTTAGTACCTACTTTGGAGACAAAAAAGTTACAGGTAGATAGAGAAAATGGAGAGTTTGATCAATTATCTGGGAAACTGAAGCCAGAAAATCAGCTGCTGAGGAAATGATGGGGGCGTAGAGCCTGAATTATCTCATCAAAATCAGCAAAACAGCCTGACCAGGCGGTGGCGCAGTGGATAGAGCGTTGGATTGGGATGCCGAGGTCCCAGGTTCAAGACCCCGAGGTCGCCAGCTTGAGCACGGGCTCATCTGGTTTGAGCAAAAGCTCACCAGCTTGGACCCAAGGTTGCTGGCTTGAGCAAGGGGTTTCTCGGTCTGTTGAAGGCCCGCAGTCAAGGCACATATGAGAAAGCAATCAATGAACAACTAAGGTGTCGCAATGCGCAATGAAAAACTAATGATTGATGCTTCTCATCTCTCTGTTCCTGTCTGTCTGTCCCTGTCTATCCCTCTCTCTGACTCTCTCTCTGTCTCTGTAAAAAAAAAAAAATCAGCAAAACAGAGAGGGTTAGATGTGACCCCCAGGGTCCCTGTCCAGTGCTCACACTGTCATTCTATAACCATCTAAACTGGCTTCTGTTTTCTTAAACTAACCTCAGAATCACTGAAATGTTTATCCTTTTTGTCTTCACAGGTTTATTATAGTATGTTTGGTTTTCTTCTGTTCAGTAAATTATTGGTCTCAGATTTCTTCAGGTCACTAAATCTTAGGGAACAAGTAAATCATTTTCCTCAAAAAACATGAACAAACAAATAAACCAGAGAGATCCTATTTCCTTTTAAAATCCTTTAAACAAAGGGGGGATCTTTATAAAAAGGAATTTTAAAGAGTGACCACACTCTTCTTAATCAAATCTGGTATGCACGGCTGCTGATTCAATGAGCCTGCTCCCTGCAAACTCTCCTGAGCAGTCTGTGAGCTCTCAGCCACGGAAACGAAATGGAAACACTCTTCCTGGTGCCTCTGCCGTGCGCGCTCACACATCCTCTCCATCCCTATCCCTGCCGAGCTACCTACCAAGCCAGGTAAAGACGCTAGTTCTAAACTAATTTCTGTTATATAAGACAGGGAACAAGAAATGTACATACAGTTACATATCATCTAAATGAGAGAAGATATTTGTGTTGACTATAATCATTAAGACCAAAATTGTTAACACATGGGTCAGGTATTATTTTCAGCATTTTATTAATGGGCAAACTGAGGCACACAGAGATCAAGGCATTTGCCAAGGTCACACAGCTAGTAAAATACAGGCAGGTTAGCTCTGTGTTGCATGCCCTTACCCACTAGTCTGTCCTTAAAATAACAGAACCGGAAATATAATATATGGCATTGACAAAAAATATCTCCTAGGAAGCCAGGATAGGAGCAATGTCAGTTTCCTGTTGTGACATTATAGCCTAACTCTGGAAGGCAAAGACTTCACAGTCCAGTTGACAATTAGGTTCAGCTATTAGGGAAAACCTTTAAAAACTCAAAGCATTTAAGAATAGTGTATCAAACAGTAGGATGTTTGGGGAGGCTCATCTTAGGCTAGTACTCAGTGTGAATGGAGGACATGCTTTTTATTCTCCATAGACAGCAGGGAGCGGCTGCCCGGGAGAGCAAGAACCAGCATCAATGTGGCTTCGCTATTTAGTCTGAGGTATCTGTATGAATATGGATTTTTTATTATTTGTTTTTTAATTTACATGCAGTAAATGGTCTCCTGATCCTAACACATGTCTAGGCTTGTGTAACTCACATCAGTCAGGATGAAGAAGAGTTCCATCACCCCACAAAGCTCCCTTGTGGTCAGACCCTTTGCCCAAACCTATGTACCTTGACAACCCCTGACCTGGTCTCTATCTCTATATTTTTGTCTTTTTCAGGATGTCATATAAATAAAACCAAAAGATACTTAATTTTCTGAAACTGACTTCTTTTACTTGGCATAATGCCTTTGAGATTTATCCATGTTGTTACAGGTATCAATAGTTCCTTCTTTTACATTGCTGAGTAGTATTCCAACATAGGGATGCACCATCGTTTGTTTATTCACTCTGTGGACAGTCTAAGTTGTGTCTAGTTTTAGCTAATCACAGATAAAGCTGCTATATATTCAGATCCATATTTTTGTGTGAATTTAAATTTTCATTTCTCTAGGGTAAATACCTAGGAATGGGTAAGCGTATATTTAATCCTATCACAAAAAGCCAAGCTGTTTTCTTTTTTTCTTTTAATTTTTTAAATTAATTAATTTATTTCTTTACAGAGACAGAGAGAGAATCAGAGAGAGGGACAGATAGGGACAGACAGGAATGGAGAGAGATGAGAAGCAGCAATCATTAGTTTCTCGTTGCGACACCTTAGTTGTTCATTGATTGCTTTCTCATATGTGCCTTGACCATGGGGCTTCAGCAGACCGAGTAACCCCTTGCTCAAGCCAGCAACCTTGGGTCCAAGCTAGTGAGCTTTGCTCAAACCAGATGAGCCCACGCTCAAGCTGGTGACCTTGGGGTCTCGAACCTGGGTCCTCCGCATCCCAGTCCGACGCTCTATCCACTGTGCCACCGCCTGGTCAGGCGGCCAAGCTGTTTTCTTGAGTGGCTGTCCCACACTGTATGAGAGCTACAGCTGCTCTTCCTCCTCATCAGCACTTAGCACTTTTTTTTTTTAAATAAAGCCATTCAAGTAGGTGTGTAATGATACCTCCTTGTGATTTTGTCTTCCCCTGGTGGCTAATGATGTTGAGTACCTTTTCATGGACTTATTTGCAGTTCATATATTTTTTTTGGTGAATTATTTGTTCAAATGTTTTGCTCACTTTTTTAACTGGGTTGTTTTCTTAGATTTCTTTATCTGTTATGAATAAAAGTCCTTTGTCAGGGCATTTACAAACATTTCCTCCCATTCTAGAGTTTGTATTTTCACTCTCTTAATAATGTTTCTCACAGAGTAACAGTTTTTAATTCTGATCAAGTGCAATTTACTAATATCTTTTATGAGTTATGTTTTTGGTGTCATATCTTAAAACTCCTAACCCATGGTCACAAAAGATTTCCCTGATTTTTTCCCTAAGGTCTTATTGTTTTCTAGTTTATATTTAGACCTATGATGCATTTTGAGTTAATTTTTTTTACAACGTATAAGGATTAGGTCAAGGTTCTATTTTTGGCATATGGCTGTCTAGTTGTTCCAATACAATTTGCTATACAGGCTATTCTTTCTCTATTGAACTGGCTTGGTTCTTTGTTGAAAATCAGTTTGTCATATTTGTGTGGGTCTATTTTTGGACTCCATTCTGTTCCAGTAATCTAGATGTCTATCTGTTTACTGATACCACAGTGTCTTATAGCTTTATAGTTAGTCAAAGTCAAGTAGTATGAATCCTCCAACTTTATTCATTTTCAAAATTGTTTTGACTTTTATAGTTTCTTTGCCTTTTATTATAAACTTCTTTTTAAGTGAGAAGAGGGGAAACAGAGAGACTCCCACATGCACCCTGACTGGGATCCACCCAGCAACGCCCATCTAGGACCAATCCTCTGCCCATCTGGGACCATTGCTCAGCAACTACGCTATTTTTAGCACCTGAGGTGCAGGCTCCATGGAGCCATCCTCAGCCTCTGGGGCCAACTTGCTTGAACCCATCAAGCCATGGCTGTGAGAGGGGAAGAGAGGGAGAGAAAGAGAAAGAAAGTGAGAAAGAAAAGGAAGGGATGAAGAAGCAGATGGTTGCTTCTTCTGTGTGCCCTGACTTGGAATCAAACCTGAGACATCCACACACTGGGCCAATGCTCTACCACTGAGCCAACTGGCCAGGGCCTCATTATAAATTTTATAAATCTACAAAATATCTTGCTGCCTGCAATTCTTATTTAAATTGTGTTAAATCTATAGGTCACTATGAGAAGAAATGACATCTTTGCTACACTGAGTCTTCCAATGCATGAGTATGGTATGCCTCATCTGTTTTGGTCTTCTTTGAAATATGGGTTTTCAAATTCAGATATATCCATATTGAAACACAATTGTAAGGTCCACTGTGAGGCCAAAAGTAAATACTTCTTTCGAGAGCCATGTAAAGACATGTGGCCTCAAGGCTTGGAATTAGTTTTGTTGCTAGTGATAAGAAAGCAGCTCTGGCAGCTTTCTAAGCTATATTATTTCTCTTTCTTTAAAAACTGTTTTTCCTGAGATATAATTTTATTATTATTATTATTATTATTATTATAGTGAGAAGAAGGGAGGCAGAGACAGACTCCCGCATGTGCCCTGAAGCCCACCAGGAAGCCACCAGGGGGTGATGCTCTACCCATCTGGGGCCCTTGCTCCATTGTAACCAGAGCCATTTTTTAGTCACTAAGGTGGAGGCCATGGAGCCATCCTCAGCGCCCGGGCCAACTTGCTCTAACCGAGCTATGGCTGCAGGAGGGGAAGAGGAGAGAGAGAAAGAGGGAGAGAAGCGAAAGGGGGAGGGGTGGAGGAGCAGATGGGTGCTTCTCCTGTGTGCTCTGACCGGAAATTGAACCTGGGACTTCCACACGCTGGGCTGGTGCTCTACCACTGAGCAAACCGGCCAGGGTGAGATATAATTTACATACAATAAAATTCATACATTTTAAATGTGCAGATAGGTGACCTGTGACAATAAGTGAGTACACCATCTAGCCACCCCCATTATGACAGAGTACACTTCCATGTCCCTGCACAGTTCCCTCCCGCCCTTCGCACCTGGTCTCCTGCAAGCCCCCACTGGCCGCAGCCACCAGTGATTGCTATCTGTAGATGAATTTCCCCTGGAGTCGTACCGTGTGTACTCTTTGGTATCTTCTTTTGCTCAACATAAGGTCTGTGAAATCTGTTCTGTTGCTGTGCCTGTGGTGGGTAGTTCATTCCCTGTGTTGCTCAGTAGTCTTCTAATGTATGAGTACACCGCCATCTGGCTACCTGTTAACCTGGTAGTGAGCATTTGGGTTGTTTCCAGTTTGGGGCAATTAAACAATTGGTGTAAAAGTATTTTCATGAACATACATTTTTATTGCTCTTGGATAAATACCTAGAAGTGGAATTACTGGGTTATATATATGCTAAGTGTATACTTCACTTTATAGGAAACTGCTAAACTAATTTCCAAAGTGGTTGCACCACTGTACAATTCACCATAAATAAAGAGAGTTCACTTCTTCACTAACACTGGATATCGCTAGTCTTTTTACTTTTAGCTATTCTTGTGGGTGTGAAGTGAGTGAAGTGATACCTTACTGTGGTGTTTATCTGCATTTCCCAGAGGACTAATGCTTTTCATCAAGCTGGTGGAACTTAACTGCACAGCTAACTTCCAGTTATCCACAGCAACGAGGACACTGCTGCTGACCTTGGCCATAACTTACTAACAAAAAGCGTGAGCCAGAAAGAGGTCAGGAACCAGGAGACAAGGACTGGGCACGTGTCTCAGTGTGTGTCCCGGAACTACCCGAGCCTCCACTGCCTGTTAGTGAGGATAACTGGGCACGGCATTAGGAGGCGTGGGCACCAGGGGGCGGGGCACCGGGAGCACTGCTCCGCGCAGGAGAACGAAAACGCGCTCACCTGCAATCTTCCTCCGCATCCACGGGCACACGAAGAGCCACACGAAGAAGGCGAACAGCAGCGCTACCCCAAAGGAGATGAGCACGATGGCCCAGATGGGGAGGACCAGACCGAGCACTGAGGACAGAAACGACAGCGGTGGTCTCAGTGGACACTTTCCGAAAAGGTCAAGCCCCATGTCAACATCCTTTCCCCTAACATAAAACCAACCATCTAGGATTTGTATTTAATAAAACTCATTTTTAAAAAGTGCTATACTTTTGGGGATAGAAAGCTGTGTGTTTAAGACCCACTTTGCCTTGTGAATATGTGGTTAAACTGGTCAGTAACCTCATTATTAAAATTTTACCAATTTTGGCACAAGCGGCATACTAAGTTGAAATAGAACCATTTACATCTTAGCTCAATGTCTAAATTCCCGAGCGAACAAGCTTGGCTGAGGCAGGAGTCCGCCACCCCGTGTCCGGCAGCCAGCCGTCTCCCATGGCTGGGAGAGGCGAGGTCTGGACCGGGCGCCGAACCGCAAGCCGCGGCCTCTCCTGTCCTCTCACTAGTCAGCAGCCCGGCTTTAAGTGGACATGACACTCTGACCACACACATAAATCTTTCAAAATATCAGCTTAGGAATAAAAGCGTTTTTTAAAAGGATATTGACCTTCACACTTAACTCTTCTTTGCTGTGTCAACTCATGGAATTACAACTCAAAAAACCCCTTTCCATTAAGAAGGCAACGAGGCCCACCAGGTTACAATGACATTAGCCAAAAAGGGGTGGGTGTGCACACGGTTCAGGAAGATGTGCTTTCCGAGCACTGTAATGTCTCCAGAGCTCATCACTCCACGTTTTGTAGTCTTTGGTCACTGGTGGCAACAAGCACATTTCACACACATTCCCAGACGTACGACTTTAACATGCATGCTTGCACAGGAACGTGCCACAGACATACCTATGACAGCATTACTTGTAATAGCAAGAATTTGTAAGGCAACTGATACATGCGTCATTATGGAAATGTGAAACAATTATAGTTTTCAGTCATAAAAATGAGATAGATCTGTATGTGCTGATAAGGAAAGAGGCCCAAAGTCTAGCTCAGTAAAAAAGGCTGGGTGGATAATAGTATGCACAGTATGAGCCAATTTATGTTTTAAAAAGATAACCCACATTTATATTCCTACCATATACATGAATATATAGCAAAAGTTCTAGGAAGACACAATGGTAACTCCTGTGGACTGATGGGCACTTGGAAGGGGCTTTCACTTCTTACTACAAATACATTCATACTGAGGACTTTGAAAATACATAGTAGACATGTCATTTTGTAAATTGTTAAAAGTTTTTAAAAAATTAGAAGAGTGAAGTACTTAAGACTTTGTCCTTTGATCAAATCTTTAATGATTGCAAACTTGTTATATCATCAACCACTTTATACATACAAGCCAACTAGAATTATTCAATTAAGGTATTACTAACCACTTTGGTAATTGTAAGAGGTAGAATAGGTAGGTAGCACTATAAGGGAAGTGAATCAGCATATATAAATGAGAAAAACAAAAAACCAGAATTGCCTAGCTTAATTATAGCTAAGGGTATGGTGGGAGTACAGACACTTTAGGGGCTAGACTGTCCACTTCCAAACTGCTGGCTCCATCAGAGAGCTGGGGACCCGTGTGGGGCTGCGCGGGGTGGGCCAACAGCCAGCTCCAGCCCCGGCTCCGCCCCAGAACCCGAAGCTTGGAGCTGCTTGTAAAACCACAGGGCTGACCTCACCCGGCCATGCTCGTGGGCCATGGCTTCTGGCTCCGGCTTTCCATCTCCATGTCAGCGTCTTAATACTTAATACATGTGACAAAGGATCACTCCAAAGCTGTTTCTTGCCAAACTGAATGGTAACTGTTAATTACCAACATCAAACTGGCCGACTAACATCAACATGCATCACTCGTACAGCTTGAAAGTATCTGGTTTTAGGAGAGGATTCCCCTGTTTCCTTTGGTCCCTGGGTTAGGTTGACGGTAACATCATTAGCTGTGCTACTTTTGACTTCACTGTGTTAACCTGATCTGAGAGGCCAGCCCTGAGTACCGCGGGGAGAGAGAAGCAGTCTGGGAGGTGTAGAAATGAGTGAAAGCCGCTGGTTTGCAGGCCCTACCTCCTTCCACTCACGCCAAGCAGAGCTCACAACAGAAGCAAGAAGAGCTGCTGGTGGGCTTCTTCCCAGGCCATCTGCACGCTCCCTGCTGGGGATCCCAGAGGGTGTGAGGACCAGCATCCAAAACGTAAAAACTGAGGTCGGTTATAAGCTTTGGATCCTTTTCTTAGACAAGAAGCCACAATGCCACCTATTCCTTGAACCTTTACTGTCAGAACCGCCTTTGCCATTGGTCTGGCCTGGGATTTGGCCAGAAAGCTCTTAAGTCACCCTCCCAGTCACAAGAAATTGAAGGGAGGACAGAGAATAAACACCGAGGGCGGAGGGGGTGGGAGACAGGGTAACACATCCAGGCAAGAGCGTGAAGGAGTGCAGAAAAGTAGGGGGAAGTCGTGGACAGTGAGTCAGAAGAGAGGAACAGAACGGGGGCAGAACTGGGCTCTTACCAAATGGTTCCAGCAAGTCAGGAATGTAACAGAACATCAGAAGAACACGAGGAGTTACTTCAATTTCATTTATAATTTTTTCAATTTACCGATTCATTTGAGAGAGAGAAAGGGTGAGAAATTCTTGTATGTGGCCTGGCCAGGGATCGAACCCACAACACTGGAGCTGCTTGTACCAAATCAGGGCGATGCTATAACCAACTGAGCTACCTGGCCAGGACACAAGGATTTACTTTTAAAGTCTGCATATGAGAAATGTAAGTTGACAGTTATGTTATGAATAATTCTAAATTATACTAAATACATGAAGTCAACTTCCAGGGATAAAAACTAATTACAAAACTTCAGCATAGAAAAATGCTGAAATCAACATACAGCCAAGGAAGAATGTTTTTTCTTCTAAAACTGTTAAGGTTGACTTACATATAACAAAATTTTTGACAGAAACACTTTATATTCAATTGTCTCCTCCTGAGGATCTCAGAATGTTTTCCAACCATCACACCTTGGGAGGGCACTAAAGCCTGCACCCCCTTCCCTCTGAGGACAGGCAAAGTAGGACACAGCCTGCACGGCTCCGGAGCCCTCGGCCAACAGCCGCTGCCAGGAACCAGGCCGGGCACTCCACCAGCCCTCCGCTCCAGCCACTCAATGGCCTTTCATCTCCAGCCTTTTCCACTCTCTGAACAGCAAAGATATGATGAATAGTGATTAGCTCTAACCTCAGGCATCTCTCCATCCTCTTCCAGATCCCCCAAAGATCAGAGGACTCAAGTGACTCAGGGAAGAAGTAAACAGAACGTTTTAGAAACGAGCACGGTCTCCCAGAATCATCACTTTAATTTAATTAATTAACTAATTTAATTGATTTTTAGAGAGAAGAGAGGGAAGGGGGGGGCGGAGAAGTGGGTAGCATCAATTCATAGCTGCTTCTCGCATGTGCCTTGACCAGGCAAGCCCAGGTTTCGAACTGGCAACCTCTGCGTTCCAGGTCGACGCTCTGTCCACTGCGCCACCACAGGACAGGCCCAAAGTCATCACTTTGTCACATCTCTTGCTTTTCACATATGACAATCAATATTAGAATCTATGAAGTAAATAAAACTTCTGTGCATCCAGGAGGCTTCAGTCCATATTACTGCCCTTGTTCTCGTCAGCCTCTCCTGACACCTTTCCTTCTTTCCTCTTCCTCTTTTTGGTATAATTTTATAATATGTGCTTATTATGAGAATATCAGCAGTATAAAAATTGTACCATGTACGAATGTGAAAAGGCCTCATTACAATCCTCTCTTGAACCCCTTCCCAGGGAAACACAGGTAACTAGCTGGTGTGTAGCCTTCCAGCCATAATCTAGGTACAAACCAACACACAGTAGAGTGTTGGCCAGAATTGTTTTCTTGCTTGTCTTTTTAACTTAACAGCTGTAGAATCTTACTGTATATACCGTTCTGTGCTTTATTTCTCACACACAATATATTGTGGACATCTTTCCACACACACACACATCTACGTCACTGGCAGAATCACATTGTACTAGTCCTCCCTTATCTGATACTCTGAGTCACTAGTTTTTGTTTAGACTGTTTTAGATTAACCTGTTCAAAGCAGTAGGAAAAAAAAAGGCATAAAAGGAATCTTGAAGCAACTTGTTTAAGAAAATGAAGCATTCTTTTGAAACTAAAAATGCTATTTCCTAACTGTCCTATAATTGGGATTTTTTTTTTCTTTCTCAAACCAGGACTCATTTAAAATAAATTTGAAAAGTAAGTGAATTTAAATCACTCTGCTTTTTAAAAATTTTTTTACTGAATTTATTGGGGTGACATTGTTAATAAATATAGGTTTCAGGTGTACAATTCTGCAATATATCATACGTATATTGAGTAGCCACCATCCCCACACAGCTCTGCTCTGATTACAGCTCTTGGTGATAACTGGAGGCTCTTCTCACCCCCGGGTTTCCTGACCAGGATCAAGAGTCACTGCTTAGAAACATCTGGTTCCTCTACAGCTTCAAGTTTTAAAATGGTAACATGAAATCAGAGATCCTCTGGGAACAAAGCTCCATCTCCCAAAGCCAACAGGGGCCGGAGGGGCTACTGATGCTCTAGTTTCCTCCCGACTAGATCACAGGAGCTACAACCGCAGGAGGGCGAGGGCGGGAAGAGGAGGAGTTGGAGAGGAGGAGCGGGAGGGTGGCGGGAAAGAAGCTGGAGGTGTTGGCGGAAACGGAGGAGGAAGAAAAGAAAGAGGAAGAGAGGGAGGAGGAGGAGGAGGGATAACAGAAGGGGGAATGTCAGCCCTGTCTTAGGTACAGTCTGCTCTGAAGAAGCTAGAAACCAAGCCTGGTTAAGTTTGAGAACTCAATTGCTAGTAAAAAAAAAAAAAAGGGGGGGGGGGGTAAGCAGATGTTGCTAGTAAGTCCTCCTGCAGAGTACTTCTTTCGAGCGGTGGGAAGCCAGCAGTGCTCGTGGTGAACGGTCACGGTCAAGAAGTGACCGGCACAGAGGCTCTCCAACTGTACCGTGTCTCAGAACGACCCGGGCTCCGGTGCAACAGACACTGCAGGCTGCGGAGCGTCTAGGGCGGGGCCCGAGAACCTGCACTGGGACTAGTTCCCTGAGAAGCTGACGGAGCCGCTCTAGAGACCACACCTTGAGTAAGAAGTCAGAGAGAAAGAACTAGCAGAGGTTTCGTTAGGCACGCAGTGAACTCCACCATTCCTTCTCTAAACGTAGATCAAAAACCAGGCACCATACAACTGAAGACCTTCTCACGAAAAATAGACTTCAGGCTTGTATCCAACCCAAGTGAGCACTCCATTTCCTAGAGTTATTTTTGCTTCTTGAAAATTATGTTATAGTACAAAAAAAATTGCAAAGATAATATCTTAAAGTGCTACCTCAGTCTTTGAAGTACAAGAATGACTTTGAGAAAAGTCATGTCAAATGCAAAGTAAAGCAAATCAAATTAAGCCAAAGACATAAACAACTTTCAAAATAACTGAGAGTGGGGGACAGAGGAAATAAAACAAATACTATAACTCAACATCCCACGGACCCCCATTGGATTTGTCTCCATGCATAAAAGTGCTACTCATCAAACTCTGTTAAGGTTACACTGGGTAAGATTATTGTCGTCACTCACTTTCTTTAGGGCAGTTCGTTCTTTCCTTTTCTCTCTGAGGCCCCTGTATGTTGAAAGGAAACACTCTAAGGAAGAAGGGGACCTAGGAAGAATACACCCAGACAGTGGAAAGGCAGACATATTTCACAGGAGCAGGCTGACAGAATCACTGTGAAGTGACTCTTCTCGCCTCAGCCCTATCATGCACATGACACCACAGCCATTTATGATGCAGCGGAGGGCAGAGAGCACCCCCCCCCCCCGCCCTGCCACCATAAGGAAACAGTATGTCAATAAAGTCTAGTTTGAAGGGCAAAAGTCAACCTTCAAAGTTTAAATAAAAATAAGATTTAAACTCATCTACAGCAGATTCTAGAAGCATGCCTCACAAACCAGAATATTTGTCGAGTCCTTTTCTGACTTAGTGGAGGAACAAAATGGTGGGTCCTTCAGTCAAGAGCTGCTTCTTTCTCCCCCTGCCCCCCACCAGAATAATTCCAGCACCCGGCACTACAAAGACATCCCCAGCCTTCACTGGCTCAGGCTCTTCAATCCTTAAGTCAGAAGTGCTTGGCTATTGATGGTTGCTTAACTTTTGGGTTGGCTAACTTGAGCTCTAAGAGCCTAAACAAAATGAAGAACAAGAACTCAGGAACAAGAAGACAGTGGACAAAAATCCCTCTGCCACAGTTCACCCCCACCTGGGGCTCCAGGGCCTGCCAGCACTACGTTTTCTCTCCGCCTCTGATTCTTCTCTACAGAGCATGACAACTCTCTGTTGCAAACACACCTCACAGTCCGGGAATGGTAAAACCTGAAGGGCTATCAGGCTGCTGTGATCTGAGGCTAGGGTCTCATCTCTCTAATCGCCGTGACCTTCAGCTTTGGGCTTTTCATTAGCTTAGAGCAGCTGGGATGCTTCCCTGCCAGGCTGCCACTCAAAGTCTGGAAGTCCTGGTCACCAGCAGCCAAACCTGTAAGATCAATGTTCTGAATGCTGCAGAGATGCCAAAGTAGCAGCAGAATGTTAAGAATCATTCAGAAGGTTTTGTATTTACAGTACCGAAGGGCACAGCATATCATTACATATGACTACTTAAATTTGAGTAAAACTACCTTCAGAAAGCCTAGTTTGAGAAATTTAGGATTCCCATCCATTTTGAAAGAGGACATTTTTCCACTGTACTATCACATGCCATTTAGAGAAATTATATCTTTTGATCAGAGAGGGAATTTTTGTCAGATATGGCCAATCACTGAATCTTAATTCTTGAAGGGCATTAACAAAAAGAAAAATAACACAAACAAACGTATCTGCTGAGCCCACATCTCCCCACAACCAGGGGGAGATGCAGGATCTGGCTGTAGGAGGCGCATCTGTCAGAGAAACAGGCAGACTGGCTGTAGGAGGCACATCTGTCAGAGAAACAGGCAGACTGGCTGTAGGAGGCACATCTGTCAGAGAAACAGGCAGACTCCTCTCCACCAAAACACGTACAGAAGTCCTGGATCAGAGCCACCAGGGTCCTCGACACGGAAACGTGTGCAAAGAAGGATAGTGTGTATTAAATTTTCTCTACCTCTTGAAAATGGAAAAGAACAGAACTATTCACCCTGCCCCCCAAACCCTTGTAAAAAAAAAAGAAAAGCACAAAAGCCATCAGAATCAGAAGACAAGGAGTAATTAGGAAAAAAAAAATCAGCATTGGTTTTATTACTTTAGGAAAAAAAAGTATAGCCTCTGGTTGCTGGATTCAGTGGTCTGTTTCCAGGGAGTATGACAGTTGTGTTCTTGACCACATCATCGTCCCTGACATGTCACTGCGTGTGGACTGCACTGCTCACACGTGCTCCCGCCGCTCAGGGAGGCGTGAGGAGTTATCCTGTTCTGAGACTCAGTGAGGCAACACCGCTGGGTAAGTGGCGGCACGGGAATTTCAATTTTCTTTTTTTTAAACTTGAAAGTCTGTTTGTTGTCTTTGTACTTCACTTATCTCCCGAGTATTTAAAACTAGAAAATGCTTTTGCTACTCTTTTTACAACTCCATAAGGACCACGAGTAACGCTTTCTACCATCAGCCTACACAGCGCCAGGACCGATACACCAAACGGGCGCTTGGTAATACACCCTGCCTGCTGGGTGTGAGCTCCCGAGGAATTCTTACCTGGTGCTCCTGTGTACATGATGGAGAATACATTTATTGCTATGGTCGCAGCATAGAACACTGGAAGCGCCCGGAGGCCATTGGGAACAGGGTCCTCCTGCGAGATAACGAGATAAAGCGCAAGGTCAGGACTCAAGAGCACCTGGGGCCCACACAGGCACCATGACATAAGACACTGCGATGAGGGAGTCTCCCCAAACGCTGGCGTCTCACTGCCGTGTGATCCACGCCACGGAAACCGTAGTGGCTGGGCCATCCCACCCGCACAATGCTATTTCAGAGAGCCCACTGTTGTGACCAGCAGGCGCTGCAAAGCACTAACAGGCATCCCACATGCGGCCCCCTGAGGCCATTTATCCGGCCCTCCACCGCACTTCCAGAAGGGGCACCTCTTTCATTGGTGGTCAGTGAGAGGAGCACTGTATGTGGCGGCCCTCCAACCGTCTGAGGGACAGTGAACTGGCCCCTTGTGTAAAAAGTTTGGGGACCCCTGCTACATGAGCCGACATCAGGTTTAGAAACAGAAAAACTGTTAGGTTAGGTCAGTTGCTGGGGATGGAAGCCCAGAGACTGGCATCGACTTCCAAACCCGAGGCACTCACTACTCTAGCTAACTTCAGGTCTGGTCCTAAGAATCCTACTTTCAACAGAGAGTTGGAGACTCGGCCCTCTGAGGATGCCCGCAGAGAGTCGAACGACTCGAACACTACTGCATTACTATAGATTTTATGTCCCTCTATTACACAATACCCTTCAACTCTATCAAAATATGTAAAGCCGACACATTCCCGTGTGCTGCGATATTTAAAAACTTCTCATGAGGTGCAATTAGTTAAAGTTAAAAAACTGTGAATTCTTTAGCTAATAAAACATTTATTTATAACTTTATGGTTCTAGTTTACAACATTCCCTAAATCTACTACTTCAACAAGAAAGGTATTGCACATGTTTTAGGCTAAATAACATCTCAGAGAATATTAGAAATTTAGAGTTTTAAGCACATCTAAAAAAGATTTTGCAACAAAGATATGGACTGAGAACTCCTCAATGCAATACTGATACACAGATGTTACCTAAATAATTCTAAAGATGACTAATTTCTAATACCCATGTAAGACATTCGTACATTGATACGAACCTGCTACCTTGCCATAATAAAAGGGAAATTAGATTTAAACACTGACGTGAGCTACAGGAGTACGGATAAGTAGAGACTATCTCAGATGTCTAATGTCAAATGCAAACGTGTGGAAATCAGGTATGTTTGCAGAACAGTACAACTCATCAAGAACCTATTCTGGAATGTCCCAAGCAGCCATCTGCACTTGTCAAGAGGCTTGAGTTGAAGAGTAGTGAGGAGTAAGAGCAGGGGTAGGAGGTGACTCAACTGCATGAGAGCCACAGAGCAGGCGGGAGGTCAGGGACGGCGGAGAGCCAACAGCAGGGGCTGGATGAAGGCGCAGCAGTCTTCTCATCTGCCACGTCCCGCGTGAAAAAAAGCCTGGCTACGCTGAAAACAAAACACTGGGAAGCTCAAATGCCTACTGACCTGGTTTCCAAAATGTGGTTGCTAAAGAAAGACACCCAACCAATAAATTCGAAAGGTGTGAAAGTCCTGAGTTCATGTTTTTTATGAAGTCACCTTATGTTTTTTCAAATAATCTATTCTTAAAACTTAAATGACAACTGTGTCATTGAGACCTGTCTCATCTCCTCCTTCCTGTCTGTCTCTCCTCCTTCCTTCCTCTTTCCTTTCCTTCCCTTCCCTTTCCTTTCCTTTTCTCCCCTCCCTCCCTCCCTCTCTCCCTTCCTTCCCTCCTTCTTTTCTTCCTTCTTTCCACTGCTACCTACCCAAGCATCTACCATTTCCTCTTGACATTCAATTAGTGTCTTTGAAGTGCTAAGCACAGTGCTGGGCACTGAAATAAAAAGTGAACAAGACAGTGATGGTTTACACTTTCACAGATCTTGCAGTAAAATAGCAAACAGACCACTAAACCAGGAATAAAATAACGTGCAACGCGAGAATGCAATGATGGGAAGGTGCACAGGGCTGTGGGTGCAGAGAGAGGAACCAACCAGAACTTGGGTGGGACAGGAAAGGCCTCCGGGGAAGTGACAGCTGGAGGCTGGGCAGGAACAGGAGCTTGCCAGGAAAGGACGAGTTCCAGACAGAGGAAATAAAGAGGGTGAAGGCTAGCAGGCAAGAGGGGGGTGGCACCTTCCAAGATGTACACAAATATTAGTATGGCGGGAGCCCAAGAAAAGGAATGGTAAGTTTGTACTTATCCAAGAGAATGAACCCTTCAATGGACTACTAGGCAATGCTAAGAAAATATAGCTGCATCTTTAACTAAGGACACAGCTGAAGAAAGGGATGTTCCTGATGTGCTCAGCACGTGCTAGAACACAGTGATCCAAGCCTGCTTTAGGGCTTATAAAATACTGCAACAGCCCCTGGACAATGAAAAAAATACAATCAATGTTTTTCTAGAATACCAATCTCAGTAAGTTTTCATTTTAATGTCATTTTATATTTGGTAAACTATACCCCAATAGGTATATTTCCTTCTTTTTATCCTTTCAAGGATAGGAAAAAAATCAGCATCTCAAGCTTGCTTTAAAGAAAGAAAAGAAAGAAAGAAAGAAAGAAGGAAAGAAAGAAAGAAAGAAAGAAAGAAAGAAAGAAAGAAAGAAAGAAAGAAAGAAAGGAAAAAAAAGAAAGAAAGAAAGAAAGAAAGAGAGGGAGGGAGGGAAGGAGAGAGGGAGGGAGGGAAAGAAAGAGAGAGAGAGAGAGAGAAAGAGAGAGAGAGAGAGAAAAGAAGAAAGAAAAAAAAGAAAGAAAGGGAGAAAGAAAACACCTTACATCTGGGTAAAGGAATTCTCCAGCTATTTTTAGGAATATTCAATTTCAAAATCTATCACTATGTCACTCTACTCTGTTTAACATTCAGGAAATAATTACCTTTCCTTTTTGGGGTCCAAGCACACTGCCTGGGAGTGTCAACTAACCAACTCATTTACAGGGCAAGAAACGGTGTTTACAATGCTGGGCTCCTGGGCACCCCCTGTGCTCTACCTGGAATCTGTCCTCCTACTTAGTAGCGAAGTCTGATTCTAACTCCAGGCTGCTGTGCCTTAAAAATGTAAATGTACAATTATTCTTCTGACCCCTCTCACAATTACTTTCTATTGAGTAGGATCAAAATTAGTTCTAAAACTTAATAATAATAATAATAATAAAACTCAGCCCCACTTACCTTTTTTAAGATGAAAATTCTGATCAGTACAAACAGCAAGCCAGACATGAAACCAGACAACAGTGGAGATATAAACCAAGAAGCAACTGAATAATTTAAAAGAAGGTATAATGAATATTAAAATTCTACATAATACAATGGTAACAAATATACAATACATACATTAATAAATATTCCTAGGGCCCTGGCCGGTTGGCTCAGCGGTAGAGCATCGGCCTGGCGTGCGGGGGACCTGGCTTCGATTCCCGGCCAGGGCACACAGGAGAAGCGCCCATCTGCTTCTCCACCGCCCCCCTCCTTCCTCTCTGTCTCTCTCTTCCTCTCCCGCAGCCAAGGCTCCACTGGAGCAAAGATGGCCCGGGCGCTGGGGATGGCTCCTTGGCCTCTGCCCCAGGCGCTAGAGTGGCTCTGGTCGCGGCAGAGTGACGCCCCGGAGGGGCAGAGCATCGCCCCCTGGTGGGCAGAGTGTCGCCCCTGGTGGGCGTGCCGGGTGGATCCCGGTCGGGCGCATGCGGGAGTCTGTCTGACTGTCTCTCCCCGTTTCCAGCTTCAGAAAAATACAAAAAAAAATAATAATAAATAAATATTCCTGGAATCAGTCACGCTCACTGAGAACCGAACAGACCCTGCGCCTGGCCGAGCCGGCCGTACACAGCACAGCCCCCTCAGACACAAGGCTGTCCCAGGGAGCCCAGCGCACGGCCAGCGCACAGTCGGGCCGGCGATGCCCGAGCTCTGGACGCAGAGGATGAGCCCCTCTGCCTGCTCTCCTTAGCAATCCGCCTGCAGACCCAGTCCTTGTTCCAGCATAAGGGTGCTTTAAAAGGTGGGCCACCTTCCATCTCATTTTCCAGTTCAGCCTGCCACTGTCGTCCTGACACTTTTAGCCTCTAGCCTAGGAGTTTCCAACTTTGGTTGCATATTGGAAAATCTGAGAAGTTGGCAGATGCTCTGGCTCCTCCCCCAGAATTCTGATTTAAAAGGTCTGGAATAGGCCTTGGGAATTTATATATATAAATATATATATATATGTATATACACACACACATTTATATTAAATAAACTGTGTCTATATGTATGTACATATACATATATATTTTTTAAAATAAACTGTGTCTCTATGTAGCCAATATTGCATTAATATTTTTAATTGCTCCCTCAGGTAATTCTAAAGTGCAGACAGAGTTGAGAGCCATGGTTCTAGAAGCCTGGGCTCTAAAGTGATTTTTCTGGCCATCTGAGTCCCTGCTTGGCAGGTCAGGGATCTAGTCAACCTAGAGCTCCTGAGGCCACTGTGATTCTTCAAAGGATGAGCAACCCAGGGGAAGGAGATGGGGCGAAGAGCACTGTTTACAACGGGAGGTTGGTACTTACAGGAATGAACTTCCCTCTTACTATAAGCCAGGGCCAGGAGGCAAGTGGCCAGACCTCTTCAAACAGTCCGTGCTGGGCAGGCCACAGCCCAGGACCAAGACTAGAGTGCTTCCTCCATGGGGGGCAGGCTGGGGGATGAACTAACAGTGAGGTAAAGGGCACTGGGCTCACTTCAACGAGGCTTCCCATGACCTTGAACTCTGACTCCTAGACACTAAGGGTATTTTTCTCATTAGGACCTAGTTTTTCTCTGATTACAGACTGATTTCAATGAGATATAGTTCTTTTCTGCCTGGGAATAACAAATAAATATTGATTTTTTTTTAAAGCTGATTAACAAGGTAACATTTGAAAAGAGTGGAGGTAAAAAAAAATTCTCTTAACACATAACAGTTCACAATCTCTGTTAACAGAAATTTTAAGGAAAAATGTATTACCCAAATAGGTCTTCTAAACCTTAATACATATTTGAGGGAAAAAACAAATTAAAATGGGAACTTTTCACAAAACCTCCAGAGAATGTACACTTCCCCTCTTAAAGGTACAAGAAAGCGCAGTTACCGATCTTGACGAGCTCCATCCACTGCACGCCTTTCGTGCCAATCGCCACGAGGGAGAACCCTATAGTTGCACCAACAATGCAATGCGTGCCCGAGATCGGGAGCCTCAGGAAGGACGCAATCAGCTGCCAAACAGCAGAACCTACAGGTTGGAAGATGAAAAGAACAGTCAGGTATAGGGTACAGCATCTCAAGCAGCCAGGAAGGGAAGAAATACAAATTGTCGTTCTTCATGACATTCCATGGGGTTAATTTTTTTTTTTTTTTTTTTTTGGCGGGGGGAATCAAACCATTTTATTGAGGGCCTTTGGGGAGGGTCAAAGATCTGGGAGGACAGACCCTGATGTCGGTGGTCTGGCTGGGATCTCCCCAGCTTCTCAGCCGCTGAAAGCCACAGGGTCAATTTTCTTTGGGTGGTTTCCTTACAAAGTGCTAATGTCCTGACAAAATTACTCAATTAACTTCAGTCAAAAAAAAAAAAAGTCTTCAACACTGAAGGGATAATGGTGATTCATTTAAAGGAAAGTATTTAAACGTGTTTAAAGAAAAGTCTCTTGATGCCAGTTATTAACTGCCTTTGTCACATTTAGGTGAGGGAGCTGATAACTTGTTCCAATGTGAAGTGTGGCCAAAACCATGCAAGATATTAAGGACCCGAATAAACATGGAGAAACAAGAAAGGCTGCATGTTGGAAAAGACTTCACTGTAGCTACACTTTGTGGTCACATAATGAGGAGGCCTGAATATCGGCTATATTGTATGAGTCTGTACAAGAGAGAGTACCGGCTCTGGCCGGTTTGCTCAGTGGTAGAGCATCGGCCCAGCATGTGGATGTCCCAGGTTCGATTCCCGGTCAGGGCACACAGGAGAAGTGCCCATCTGCTTCTCCACCCCTCCTCCTACCCCTTCTTTCTTTCTCTTTCTCTCTCTCTTTCTCTCTTTCCCCCTACCACAGCCAGGGCTCAACTGATTCGAGCACATGTGCCTGGGTGCTGAGGATGGCTCTGTGGAGCCTCTGCCTCAGGTGCTAAAACTTGCTTGGTAGCGAGCATGGCTGCAGATGGCAGAGCAGCTGCCCCAGATGGGGGTGGCCGGGTGGATCCCAGCCAGGTGTACGCGGGAGTCTGTCTCTCTATCTCCCCTCTTCTCACTTGGAAAAAAGAAGAAATAAAAGAGAGAGAGAGAGTATAACACCACACTGCTTTTTGACTTTTGCCTCTCCTGTGAGAAGGAACTGTGATACTTAACCCAGGCTGGGCCTCGGCTCGCAGCCCTGCCCACAACCACGGAGCTTCCCCTTGTATGCTCACTCAAGCCTTCCCCTTCTTAGGAGTTCAGAGGACCCCTCAGTTGTGGCTTTGTGTTCTTTTACCTCAATTTCACCATTCTTTTCCAGGCTTACTGTTTTTCTAGGCTATAGTTCACCTCAGATATTTTCATAAGCAGATCAAATTCTGCAGTGAGTATTAAAAGCATCAGCTGGGAGAGATCACTTTCAGACACAGTTGCTGAGAAGTTCATATAGAGCTGTAAGGGAACAAAGGGTTTGGCTGATAAGCAGGGCCTGTTATTAATCCCAAATGTTAATTCTGGAAATCTGGTTGCTTGGCAGCAGCAGCACTTTCAAGTAGACCCTTGGCATTTTCATCAAAAATATCTGCGTTTCAGAGGGTCACGGAAGGCCGTGCAGGTCCCAGTTTGTGAAGCCCTGTGGACAGCTGCTGCGTGAGCGCTGGGCATGCTAACCTCAGAGCTGCAGAGGGCTGTGACCCTGTGTCTATCCCCGAAGCATGCGCTGGAAGGAGAAAGGACCAGCCCTTTGCTGCCAGACCGGTGACAGGCTCCATGGCTGCACCCTGGCTTCCGGTGGACAATTCCTTAAGCCTTCACATCTAAGCCCTGGACTCAGTGGGGACGACATGGTTGTTTTAAAAATAAAGCCAGAGTTTGGAGCATGATTCATGGCATAGAACCATAACTTAAAAAGCAAACTTGATGATTTCTATTTTTACAGAAATTAAAATAATCTAGTGATGTTAAAAGAATGGTATAAACTCACCCACATGGATTCAGACCATGAGATTTTTCCTTCCTGAATGCTGCTATTCTTTCTCTGGCTGACTTTAGAACATATGTCCTGGAGCAGGAGGGTTTGTAAGAAACAGTATTGGAGGACGGGGGCTGCCTGAGAGAGGGAAGAAGGAAAGGAAGAGGGCCAGGGGGGTGAGGGAAGGGGCAGCGGACAGGAAGGGGAAAGGAGGCAGGTGTTTGCAGGGAACCCAGCAAGGTGAGAGAGCGCGGGTCCTCTTTGACCTCAGGAATTTCTGAAGGCAAACAGGGTTACATTCATAATAAAAAAAAACCCCGGCCCTGGCTGGTTGGTTCAGTGGTAGAGCGTCAGCCTGGCGTGCAGAAGTCCCGGGTTCGATTCCCAGCCAGGGCACATAGGAGAAGCACCCATCTGCTTCTCCACCCCCGCCCCCTTCCTTCCTCTCTGTCTCTCTCTTCCCCTCCCGCAGCCGAGGCTCCATTGGAGCAAAGATGGCCTGGGCGCTGGAGATGGCTCCTTGGCCTCTGCCCCAGGCGCTAGAGTGGCTCTGGTCGCGACAGAGCGACGCCCCGGAGGGGCAGAGCATCGCCCCCTGGTGGGCAGAGCATTGCCTCCTGGTGGGTGTGCCGGGTGGATCCCGGCCGGGCGCATGCAGGAGTCTGTCTGACTGTCTATCCCCGTTTCCAGCTTCAGAAAAATACAAAAACAAAACAAAAAAAACCCCCCATGGGAACAAGAAATACATTTTAACCTAAAATTCATGATAGCCTAAAAAAAAGGAAAGGGGGTAAGTAGAAGATAAGGGTATAGGACCAACCCTAGGGAAAGTTGGTGGGACAATGGACATCTCTGAGGACAGGCTCCTGGGAAAGTGAAAGAAGGGGGTTGCCAAGGCAGCCAGGCAGCGTGAGGGGGTGCAGGCGGGAGAGGGCTCGACAGCCGTGGGCACAGAGGGAGCTATAAGGAGACTGTGCACTTTTTAGTGTGGTTCAAGGAGATGGCTTGTTCATGCTACTGTGGGCTATTTCCATGGGAAGACAGTGAGTTCTGAATTCTCAGTAGTCTTTTTGGAATCATTGGTGGTTTTATACTCAGTGGATTGACTATTGCTTTAGGGCTCAGCTAGAGTCCCAAAAGATAACTTTGTTCAAGAAGTTTAGCTGGCACGAACAATTTCTTCCACCAACCCTAACGCCACCACAACTGTACCAGAAAGCACAGAGACCCTTGGGCTTGGGGAGAGGTTTCTGAATAAATAAATGAACAGAACAGAATAAAAGGACAAGGGGAGAGAGGGAGAGAAGATATAGAGGTAGAATTTAGAAGTGGAAGATTGGAAGAATTCAGGCACCTAGTGAAAATCAGCTTTGATTTTGGCCAATAATAATTATACCACCATCTTAAATTTACATAGTGCCCATCTGCAAAGAACCCGGTTTTGAAAATCTAGGTAACCCATAAAAATTCCCAACAAAATTGACTTTGAGACTCATCTAACTATGCACACACACAGACACACACACAAAATGAAGGAGAAGAAAGAACTCAAAAGCAAACAAAACGAAGTTATTCACGTAAAACACCAAACTGCTTTGGTTGACCTAAGTGCTGTTGAGGCAAGTATACTTCATTCTTTCAGGAAAGAGCCAAAGGCCAGGGTAGGAAAACTGAAAAAAATGGACGTTATACTGTCCACCCAGAGAGGGAAGCTCAGCTCACAAGACAGTCTGTCGAACTGAGGGCCTCGGTGCCGCCTCGCCAGCAAGTCTCTTGAATAAGCATCCCCATTCCTCAAGCTTCCTCCAGTGAAAGGAGAAACTCCTGTCAATATTTAATTTTATCAGTGTTTTTCTTCATTTCTCCCCGACCTTCAGCATATCTTGCCTGCACCACCCTGACTGAAAAGTCTTAATTTCAGGTCGATATGATTATGTTTTAGACATCTATCAGGGCTATACAAGGGTGAATTTTAAAAATAACTATTATTTTTCTATGAGAAACTTTCATGACATATGACTATAATAAAAATATATGTTCACTGAAGTTAAGTAAAATTCAATCATTACAATAGCTGCTGGAACTAAAGCAACTGTGAAGCTTACATCTTTGAAACACAAACGTTCAGCTGAGACATGGGAACTCTCTGGCCTGTGTGACCAGCCTACTCTGCTCAGCAGTATTTAATGTCTCAGTACACTGGTCTGCTTCGGACCAAATGCCTCAACGGCTTCTCAGACTAGCCTGCTGTAATAAAAAAATCAGGGATCATCTTAAAATTGGCAAATAATTTCCACATCCAGGGTGCTTCCATCACGCCAGGAACAGTGAATAACTAGGAACCTGTGGAACATAGCTCTGTTCTGGGTACACCAGCATCTGACCTCCTACTGCAGGGCTCCTCCTACAAAAGGAGATGTCCCCTGGAGAGCAGGAGGTGGTAGAATTCCTCTCCAACCCTCTTCTCCCTAACCAAATTACCCATATTGATCAGCTGTCTGCTGGGACGTCATCTCTACCGAGAGGCAAGCAGAGCTAGAGTCCTGTGAGCTGCACTTGACGCCATCTCGGCCTGCGTCTTCCGTTCCGCTGCCCCTGGGGCAGCAGAGGAGCTCCCCGCAGAGCTGCAAGTCTATCCTCATGGTGGGCTGTGCAGAATCACACTGCCCGGCCAGTCAGCCTCTTAGCAGCATACTTCACTGCCTTCAACACTTCTCTCTCATCTAGACAACTTGAAACCACCAATAAAAGTTGTACTATAAACAGGGGACGTACAAATGATTGTTTGACCAGGAAACAAAACAAACATATCAAATGGAGCTCCCAGAGGTAGGATCAGAAAAATCAAAACAAAAGCCAACAAAAGGATTACAAAGAATGCAGAGGACCAGAATTTCTTGAAACACAAACACTTAAGATTCATTTGGTAACTACTCTAAAACCTAAACTGAGAATACACGTTAGAATAATAAATATTGTTTTATTGGCATCCAAATTTTCAAAATATTAGGTCATAACTGAAAAAAAACCTATAAAAAACAGAAATATACCTTAAAGGAAATCTCTTAAGTAAATCTTTCAAACACATTTTCTTAAACACGCTATTTCGCTAATAACTTCCAAACAACTTTGAAACGACAAAGAGCTGCCCTACAAATACAAATATTTCTGTACTTTATAAAAAAGACTCAGCTGAAATCTATTTAATTACCAGGTTTGCTAAAAATTTGAGAAAATATGTTTGCTTGATATCCAAACAGTAAAGAAATATTCAAGTTACAATGCTGAAAGCAAAAATAATATATAGAAAATATATACAAAACATGAAAACAGTTTTTAAAAATTTAAAGCAATAATCACATTTATGGATACGACAAAAGCACTATAGGGAAGAAGGTCAGTTGACACATTTTCCACAGGTATAAAGAAAAATGTTACTTACCAACCATTGCACTAACTTCCCCAGCCATTAGTGTTCCTACTGTGTCGTTGTATAGATTCACATCAATAATACCTTTTCGAATGGTCTCTCCTACTTTGGCTCCCAATAACACCGAACCTATGGTTTCAAATATTGAAGCCAAAATGCACGCCTGCCTCAAGGTCACCACGCCGGAGCCCACAGCAGTACCAAACGAATTGGCAACATCATTGGCACCAACAGAAAATGCCAAAATAAAAGCTATTATAAAACCTAAAATGACCATCCACAGATACTGATCCAAGGCCATTCTGGAAAGTGGGCTCTGGGTACTTTTCGTTTGCAGAAATATTTTAAATAAATGAAGCTTGAGGTTATAAACGTCGTAAGGCCGAGAGTTCTTGTAAACAGTGCGTTTGCTCTGGAAAGTGCTGGACAGTGTTTGAGCCTGAACAAACTGCTAACTGCTGGTTTTCAAACTACTGTCAGTACAGTTCATTCGGTTGTGTTCAGTCAGCGGTAAAACACATTCCATATTTTTCCTCCCAATCTGGGAAAGCTGTGATGTCTCCGCCTGCAACAGAAAGAAAACAAAAGAAATCAATCACCCTAAGCAACCTGTAACAGTTCGTTCTTTCAGAAATAAACATTTTAAGCCTACTAATGGGATCTAACCTTGGCATGTGACAGATCTAACCATAAAGCAACTCAAGGAAGATTATAATTAGGTTAACCTAACCCCCTCCCTCCAAAAAAAGCTGATTTCTAGAATGTCAGAGGTTGAAGCATGCTTTATAATTACAAAACTGATAGTAAGCCTTAATGGAGTATATTTTTATACAATGTGAAAAATATAGTTGGTCATTATTTTCAGAAAGGAAAAGCTGACTCAAATGAACAAAAGATAAATGAGAAATTCAGACATAATATTTTCAAATATGTGGAGTGTGCCAAATTTCTAGGAACAGTGATTACCAAATCTCAATCTGTGACACCACAGAGTCACTAATTATCCACCTGCACACTTACGCGTAAGGAATCAGCACTTGACGTTGTGACTACATCACGTGTGTCTGAAAGACAGTTTACAGGTTTTGGTACAGTGACTCATCGGGAAGGTGACAGAGGCCAGTGCTGACGGCCTCACAGGAGAAACAGAGAAAGCTGGTGAAGGGAGCCATCCTATCAAAGCACAAGTCAGGCCATGTCACACTCTACTACTTCACATCTCCCTCCGAGGCCAAGGCAGAGGCCTCACCAGGGCCTGTGAGACTCTCCAAAATTTCCTCAGGGCTCCGTCCCCAGCTCACTGACCTCAGCTCAGTGATCTCAGCTCCTGTCCACCCCCTCCCATCACTCCTTCCATGCTTTTCCTTGTAAACATCAAGCACTCACCTCAGGGCCTTTGTACCTGCTGATTGCCTGCCAGGAAAAGCCTCTGACAGCTGCACAGCCCACTCTTCACTCTATTTAGGTCTCTGCTCAAATGTCACCATCAGAGAGCTTTCTCTGACCTTGTCAAAGAGTGGCCCTCCCCCACACCATTATTTATCCTGCTCACTTTACTTTTTTTCTTTTCTACTTATCATCTCATTCACTCACTCACTCATTCACTCATTCATTCGTCTGTCTTCTCTCACTAGGATGCAGACACTAGGATTCCCTACTGTACCTCCAGTACATAGAATAGCACCTAGCATGTAGTAAGCCCTAATAAATTTGTTAAATAAATGAAGAAACTATTAAACAAATGGAGAAAAGTCTTACATAATCCTCATTCTGAGATGAAGAGATGTCACAAAATTAACATATCTGTGAAGTAAAAAATGTCACTAAAACTTCGGAATTATGGTGTTCTGTTATTACACAGTAGAAATGAAAGCTGTATATTTTCTTTGATGGTATTAGGCACATAGAAGGGGGCCGAGCACAGTGTGCTTCTTCAGAAATGCTTACCTAATTAAATAAATTAGGCTCACATGTAATATAATGATCAATCAACATTAAGGATATGCAGAGGAATAAAAGCAGGACACAAAATTTTATGTACATCGTATTATGGCAATGTTAAATATGCATATAAGAAGACCAGCAGGTAATATACTAAACTTAAAACAGTGGTCGAGTTTGAGTGATAGTGTTATACATGATTCTTCTCTTTCTTCCGAAAACTATACACTGTGGTTATGTGCTTTTCAAATTAAAATAATACATAATAAACAAAACAAACATAGATTGAGCACCATCTAGCTATGCAACACTACAGAGATATAATGAAGTAGGAAATGTATGCTGACAGCTCAATCGTTCTAAGATTTGCAGCCTGTGCAATTCTGGAGATTCAGGTGAGACAAAGGAAAAGACAAAGGCGGAAGACAATACTGCACTGAAAGAGTATTTTATTAATATTATAGACATTTAAATCTATAATTGAAACTACAAAATAAAAACTGTTTTGAACTAATAGTATCTATCCTAAAATACAAAGAATTCTTAAGGAAATCTTGTTTGCCAGGTCACGTTGCTAACGGAAAAACAAGAACCGCACTCACCAAATACTGAGAACCTCCTTCGTGACAGTCACTAGGAATAGAATGATGAGCAAAAATGGATGTGGTCCTGGCACATATGGGGCTGACAGGCCAGCGAGGGAAAGAGACACTAATCAGATCAACTCAACGTATGACTATCAACTGTGAGAGGTACTATTGTACAAAGCAAGGAGGCGCATGGCTCACCGCATCGCGAGAGCGCAGACGGCGCAGGACGGGCGGCACCCTAAGTGATGCGGGAGTTAACTCTGGGACTGGGAGGGCATTGCAGGCATTTCCCAGGTGGGAAGGAGACTGCAGGGAGGAGTCTGGGGGCAGGCCACTATGAGGAAGTCATGATGACAGCTGGGTTGCGCCATACTGGAGACTGTGGCCACAATGAGAATAACGAGGTTAACACTGAAGGTTGTAATCAGAGGCGTGCTGTCTTGATCAGACTTTCATTTTTAAAAGATTATTCTGGCTGCAACATCAAGAAGGAACTGGATAGAAGGCAAGAGTGAACGTGGAGAGACTAATTACGAGGCTACCGCATGGTTCAGGCACAAGGGAGGCCTGGCCTCAGGGAGGTGGTGGTGCTGACGATTTAAGGAGGTACTTCAGTGGCTCAAGTCCATCCATAGGACTTGGCGAAGGTCTGTATACAGGTGCTGAGAGGGAATAGGTGGTTACTGACTTGTGGAACTGGGTGAAAAGGCCTCTTTTGTATTGTGTTTAGGTGCTAGGATGGGTTCTGATCACAGGTTCACTTTGGACACGTTGCACACAGAGGCGAATCACAGGAGCAAAGAGAAGTTGATTAGTGAGGCCCCACAGCGGGTGTGTCCTCAGCCTTGTTTTGCTTGGGGAGGGTTTTAATCATCTTTACAGTCTTTGGGGCACCGCTTCAGACCAGGGGTTCCCTCTACTACTTAGATCATCTGAACTTATTTCCACAGTCATGTCTGTGTTCTTTAAGGCGGCTTTTCTCCTTCACATTCATACTCTCAGTAACCAGCTCAAGTCTGAAAGGCATCTGGCTAAGGACAAAGGCTTGTCACCTTTTGAGACCTAAATGATTTCTATCTTGGATTAGATTTAGAAGGCTCGGTTTGTGTTGTAAGGACCAACACTTGGGTTTTCTCCCCTTTCCACTAACTGTTATCAAACACAAGCAAAATAAAACAAAGCATTTAAATAACTACAAGTCTGCTGTGCAGAAAAGACCACAAAGCTGCTGACACGGTGCCACTGGCAGCCAGGGGACCACCACGCAGGAGGCCGGGATGGCAATTTGCCAAGACTACAGAAAGCCCACACTCACAGTGGCTGAGGTCTGACCAGGTGTGGCGCCTGAGAGTGCAGGTTGCTTGAAAGTAGGATTTTGAAGGTGGGTAATCAGATCAGTGGGGAAAGACTGCTTATTCAACACATGATATTGGGACAACTTGCTAACTCCAACTATCTGAAAGGAAGAAAAAAAAAATGAGCTAGATCCCTACCTCACACCAAAACAAATGAAAGGTTTAAATGTAAAATTGAAACCTGAAGAGAATAAAAGAAAACATAGGTAAATATTCACTTAATATTGGGACAGGGAAGCCTAGCCATGACATCAAAGGCAGTTAATAAAAAGAATCAACCCGTTTGAGGTTACAGAAAACATGCAGCTGAGAGGCAGAGAGGACCGAAGTGTGAGCATTGCCTGGGATTGCCACTTCTCTTCCTCAGCAATGATTCTCAACTGGGTGCAATGGTGTTTCAAATTGCCAGCAACTGCTCTGGTTGTTTCTCCTACCAGGGCTTTTCTGCAAGAGGTCAGAACATGAAGGAGAGCTCGAACAAGCTTACTAATTCTCTCTCCTCCTGTTACGAAAGATTCACATTATGTGGGTGGGATTGACAGGATTGAAGGTTACAATTTATTCTTCAATTTTCAAATGCCACGGACCTCTTGCACTTTAGGAAGAGGGGCGTTAGAGTGTTTTGAATTACTGCAGGAGGTACTGAGGGGTTTCACAAGTTCTGTCTCCCACATTTGTAATGTTAACAAGAAAGAGCTGCACTTTCTTTTCCCAGTACCCTCCTGCCTTCTGAACAAGCCTCTCAATGTCTGGTTCCGCCTGCCACCACTCCCGTTCCTTGATCTCGGGACCAACTCTACCTCTCTCACCAGCCAAGGAGCGCCCTGGCAGGACTCTTAGGTGTTTATACATTCTTTCCTATAACTTCCTCTATGAGCATCTGCTTCAACTGCAGCCTCTAATCTACATTAGAAATCTGAATGTTAAAGCGAAAACAAACATTCTCAGAATATTTCTAGACAGATATGTATACTGTTTAAAAACAGGAATGTTGCTGAGTTGTAGCCCTTAATGGAAATTTATGCCAAAAGAAGGTTGGGTGGGAGGATATCTTCTCTGGGATGCTGCCAAAGGTAACATCCAAGGTGACCTCTCCAGGCAAACAGCTAAGGAGATTTCTGCCCCATTCTCCCGTCAGCAGTCCCCCCTCTCTCCGCTTCAGGGTCTAATCATCTCCTCAACTGGCATGACCAGGCCCAGACAAAGAGGCCTACAGTGGATTGTGGCTCAAGTCCCCAGGCAACTTGCCCTCTGAAAGGACTGCCCACAGCCAACCTCCTCTCCATGTTTTTGCTTCTGGCCCATGAGAACCTGTTCCCTGAGACTTCACGGACCGCCCCCAGATCAAGCCCCTCCCACACAGGAAGGGAAGGAGCCAGGTCCCCACGCGGAGGACCTGGAGATCGGAGGTAATTTTCCGATACCTCCCCTAAAACCCAAAGAGCCCGTGCCCACTCTCAAACAACGCAAAGCCCATTTTCATGGAGGTTAGGGTTGAATCTTGCATTCTGACACTGACTGAGGTAGAAATGCAAAGTCACACACATCTCTTCAATGGTACGATGTAAAATCTAATGACTGCACGTGTGGGTCAGCCTGATGACTCAGATGTGAAAAGTACTAGTGTTTCCTGATTCTATTCAAATAAAACAGAAAATTCACTTTTGGAATTTTCTTATTTGCAAAATAACACAGCAGAGACATCATTTCCCTCAGCATTTAGCTTGTAGATCTTGTTTTAAATAGTTTCTATTAACATCGTTTTTGAATAGCTCATGAAAACCTCTACTTTATACTCTTAAATTAAAAATAATTGAAAAGCCATAGTATGTTTTTGTTAGGAAATACTGAGTTTCATATTTTCACACTGATGACACAAGATCGAAACATTACTTGAATGGCTCTGGAAGTGGCAAATTTACAAAGCAAAGCAGTCTAGGAGAACACAGGAGCCTGGAGGAAGGCAGGTGATATTCTGACTGAGAGAGCAGCAAGGGAGGAAGGAAGGGAGAGAGGATGATGAGGGGACAGAAATCAGGGGAAAAAGGAAGAAAACGATGTCTGAAGGAAAGACACGATTATCAAGGCAACTATGAGACCCGGCTTAGAGCAGGGACACGGAGGCCAAAGAACACAGATGATAGAAGCAGGAAGAAGCCGGGTCGCTCACTGGGGACACCCAGCATGAACGGACAGCGGGTAGGTAATAAAGATATCAGACATCCGTGGCGAGTGCCGCAGTCTAAACGGGGACTGGAAAGGAAGCAGCAAGGGCAGTCTGCTAGTCCTCGGGGCTCCTGCCCAGCAGCCAGTGTCCTTCGCCTCCTCCTTTTCTCTGTGGTTAAAAAAGAAAAGGAACATTTGTTTCTCCTGAACGGAGAAGGGGGAAAAGCAAAGGACGTATCGTCAGAGGCCCTGGGTCCATTTTCATCCAGCCAGCCACCACTGGCTACAGGACCCTGGGCGAGTCACGTAAATAATTCATCTAAAGCAGAGGTAGTCAACCTTTTTATACCTACCGCCCGCTTTTGTATCTCTGTTAGTAGTAAAATTTTCTAACCGCCCACCGGATCCCCAGTAATGGTGATTTATAAAGTAGGGAAGTAACTTTATAAAATTTATAAGGCAGAGTTACAGTAAGTTAAAGCATATAATAATAATTACTTACCAAGTACTTTATGTCGGATTTTCGCTGTTTGGCAGAATAAATCTTTATAAAACAACTTACTATAGTTAAATCTTTTTATTTATACTTTGGTTGCTCTGCTACCGCCCACCATGAAAGCTGGAACAGCCACTAGTGGGCGGTAGGGGCCAGGTTGACTACCACTGATCTAAAGGATGACAATTATGGTAAATAGCGTGGTGGTGGTGTAAAGGCACAAGCATGTGCCAGCAATCACGGCATGATGGCTGTTATCACTCCTGGCAGATAAAGCCCTCGGGCAACAGTCAGGGACCAGAGGCTTAACCCCAGCTCTGCTTCCGACTAGCACTGAGACCTTGGGTGAGTCCGGTCAGCTCTCGGAATCCTGCTGCAGCATCTGTAAAATGAGGGTGGTAATCCCACACGTACTTTACAGAATCATTGTGAGAGTCCGACCTCATGCCAGCAAAGTGTTTTGTAAGTTGTGCTTAGCATCAAACAACTGGAAGTTGTTGGTATCACTCTAGTCACAGGAAGAACTTAAGTTTCCAAAATCCTTCTAGAAGGATCTTATGTCCCTACCTCCTGTAGTAGTCTGTCTGGCCCACCTCCCTCAATGTACAAACTCTAGCCTTGTCTTTGGTTAAAGACTGACATATATTATGAGGCATAGGAACTTTTTTGAGGGAGGTGAAGAGGCAGAGAAAAGAAACTCTAAAAGATACTAAAAAAAAATCACACTAAATGGTAAACCTTCTTTGGAAAACAGTTCAGCAGTTTCTTATAAAGCATAAGCTTACCACACAAGCCAACAGTTCCACTCTGAGGTATATTTACTCAGGAGAAATGAAAACATGTCTACATAGGAAACTTTGTTCTATATCTTGAGTATGGTGTGGTTACACTACTTTTCATGTGTCAAAACTCATGAAACTGTACACTCAAAATTGGCAAACTTTATTGTACATAAATTATACCTCAATAAAGTGATTGGAAAATAATACCTGTATATATAAATATGTGAGGTGACAGATGTGTAAATTAACAGATGGGAGGAAGTCTTTTGCAATGTATATGTATATCAAATCATCCCAGTATACACTTTAAGTATCCTACAATTTTGTAATTATACCTCAATAAAACTGAGGGGAAAAAAGAAAACAATATTGGTAATAAAAGGTAGTTAATATTCACTTTTGATATTTTTCCTTTTCTATATTGCCAGCATTGTCTCCCCTTGTCCCTCATTCCATAGGATAAGTTACAATAGTTAAATAGATTAAAAAAAAAAAAAAAAAGAAAGAGTAGTTCCCATAAACAATAAAAGAAAGAACATTTTACTCATACACAGTAAAACCAGCCAGTTCAACCAATAGGGCAAGGGTTCGGGGACAGGCTGTCACACCTTGTTTAAAACAATGACTCAAGAAGCAAAGAGCAAAAACAAATCAATCAGAGGTGGTGGCTGACTTCGCACTGCAAATGGAAAGTTCTTCAGACACAACTCTTCCAAGGTCAGAGAGGAGGGAGAGGCCTGGTGCTGGGACAGATACTGACTTCTAATCAAAACTCAGTGATTCTGGCCTTGGCCAGTGGCTCAGTGGACAGAGCATCAGCCTGGCATATGGATGTCCTGGGTTTGATTCCCAATCAGGGCACACAGGAGAAGCGACCATCTGCTTATCCCTTCTCCTTCTCCCCTTTCTCTCCCTCTTCCTCTCCCACAGCCAGTGGTTCAATTGGTTTGAGCGTGGTCCTAGGTGCTGAGAAGAGCTCCATTGGAGCACATCAGCATCAGGCACTAAAAATAGCTTGGTACTAATGCATCAGCTATTGGGAGTCGGTCTCACTATCTCTCCTCCTCTCACCTAAAAAAAAGAAAAAACCAACAACAACAAAAACCCTCAGCAATTCTACAGAGAAAAGGAAAGCTGGGCCTTCCTGTGGAGACGTGTGCTCAACATTGCTTTTCCCAATCCAAATGGTGGAAAGCCACTTACTAGCACTCAAGTTTAGGGCAAATATAAACATTTCAGCTGAAAATCACTTCCATGGAGGACCACAAATTGAAGACACTTTAAATCTCAACTTGTGGACACTTCATATACCAAGCTTCAAGGACGTCAATTAAAGTAAATTAGAGTATGAGCAAGCAATAATGTACCTTGGTCTGCAACTCCAGAACAACCCTACAATCAGTTCTATATGCTACCTCCCCTAAGTACAATTAGAAATCCTCGAGACAGTTCTGAGTAACAGTATTCCTGTTCACGCGGGAAGCAAAGGTACTTGTAAACTTTCCAGGCTGGGTCAGATGCATGGCCGCCCCAGTACCCTATCTTCACCAGAAATACTCAGGTACGGTACGGGAGTTCTTTGTGGCACCTCAAAAGTTCAAGAAAATAAGTAAATAATTTGAAATGGGAACAAATACTGATGGACAAAGATGTTTATTTACAGTGTCATTTATTATGATCATGAAAAAAGAGGGAAACTGACCCTGGACGGGAGAATGGCTGAGGAAATACTGGTGACTTCTAAACAAGAAATACTGTGTAGCCACTAAAATGACTTAACTTGAGACTTTTTCCTAGCGCTGAAACACAGTAATGCTTAAATTTAAAAAATCAGTACACATAATGGTATGTACAACATGGTTTCCACATGGTTGAAGCTGCACTGGTCATGAGACGTGAAAGAAATGTGCCCAAGGTCAAGAGTGGCTCTCTCTAGGCCAGGGGTTAGGAACCTATGACTGGCGAGCCAGATGTGGCTCTTTTTTTTTTTTTTTTTTTTTTTTTTTTGTATTTTTCTGAAGCTGGAAACGGGGAGAGACAGACAGACTCCCGCATGCGCCCGACCGGGATTCACCTGGCATGCCCACCAGGGGGCGATGCTCTGCCCCTCCGGGGCATCGCTCTGCCGCGACCAGAGCCACTCTAGCGCCTGGGGCAGAGGCCAAGAGCCATCCCCAGCGCCTGGGCCATCTTTGCTCCAATGGAGCCTTGGCTGCGGGAGGGGAAGAGAGAGACAGAGAGGAAGGAGGGGGGAGTGGAGAAGCAGATGGGCGCTTCTCCTGTGTGCCCTGGCCTGGAATCGAACCCGGGACCCCCGCACACCAGGCCGACGCTCTACTGCTGAGCCAACCAGCCAGGGCCCAGACATGGCTCTTTTGATGGCTGCATCTGGCTCGCAGACAAACCTTTAATAAAAAAATTAAAAAAAATTAAAAATATAAGACACTCTTGGCCTGACCTGTGGTGGCGCAGTGGATAAATCTTCAACCTGAACACTGAGATCGCCGGTTTGAAACCCTGCACTTGCCTGGTCAAGGCACATATGGGAGTTGATGCTTCCTGCTCCTCTCCCTTCTCTCTCTCTCTCTCTCCTTTCTAAAATGAATAAATAAAAATATAAAACATTCTCATGTATTACAATCCATTCATTTCCTACCACTCATGTTCACGGCTGCGGGTGGCTGGAGCCAATCACAGCTGTCCTCCGGGACAACACCAAATTTTTATTGGATAATGCGTAAGGTACACGGGTCGTTGTATGGCTCTCACGGAATTACATTTTAAAATATGTGGCGTTCATGGCTCTCTCAGCCAAAAAGGTTCCTGACCCCTGCTCTAGGCACTCTTTACATTTGTAAGTATTATCCAAAATTTTCTACCAGAGCAATTACCATTTTTATTTACCATTAAAAAAAAACCCTCCAAAATACAGTACTACAAAGGAATGTATATATTTTTAAAAGCTAGGAATTTACCACTAAAATATGCTCTGTTTTCACTAATAAACAAAATAAATTTCACATGAATCTGTTTTCAGCGTGGGCCTCTCCGACAATTCGTTCTTCAAGCATTACTACCTACAATTTAAAACATAAAATAGATCTTCCAATTCTCTTTATTTACCTTCTCTTTGTTTTTCACTTTGTTCTGGTATTTGAGTACTTGGTCTTGGTGTGGTTTTAGTCTTCTGTTAGGTTCCCACTGCGTAATTCTAGAGGTCCATCCTCAGGTGCTCTTAGTCTTTGTGGAGGGTTCCTCCCTCGTCCTTCTCCAGCGTCATGTAAGGCCTGGCTGTCAGAACTGAATCGAACCCAAAGAATAAGAAAACGTCCTGTGATGGAGCCAAGTACTTCGCAGGCTTTTTTTTTTTTTTTTTTTTTTATACTGAAGCCATATTTGAGGTTAATGCTTACAAGAAACAACCTATAACTTTTTTTACTTCTACTTCGGTTCAGAACAGAATTAGAGAATCATAGAACATTAGAGTTTGAAGGGACTTAGAAGTCCCCTAGTTCAGTTTTGGTAATTTTGAAGATGTGACTCATAACTGAATATGTGAGTTAAATAATGATTCCCTAAACAGGTTATCTATTGACTCCGCAGGAGGCACTCAAAGGAAAGCAATGTGAAGACATGAGGCAGGGACGCTCCCGGCTGACCTCATCAGCGCTTCTTAATGACACTGGCTCCTATTTTGGGAGGTGAGAGTCCTTAGGGTCCTGGGCAAAGCTGGGGATGGGGAGGCAGAGATGGCAGAGAAAGAGGAAAGGGCGATAAAGAGAATGGATTACTAAGGACACTGCGGCGCTTCATCCTGGGACATTTTCAAATTAGATGGTATTTTTAAGGCCTGTGCAACTCTTGTTCTACACCAACCAGAGACCACAGGACTGGGGAGAGGTGGTTTAGCCTGGAAGAATGAACCACAGGATTGTTCTGTGGGGAGAGGGGGTGGGAATTTCTGACCCTTTCTTGAGTCACTGATTGCAAGTGCAATCAACGGCCTTCTTGAATTTATGGAGCATGAGCAAACTTATTTCGGTCCTCCATCTAAAGTTTCCACTGCAGGCCCGCAGACTCAGCCTTTCAGAACCATTTTCTGTCTCCAGGCCTCATTCCTGTTATAATCACTCTCCCTCCTGCATTTTTGCCATTCTGACATTTAAATACTTTTTAGCTCATAAAGCATTTGTGTTATTTAGATGTTTTCACACAGCCTCTTGCTCTCTTAAAAGGCATTATTATATATATATTTTTAAATTTTTTCATTTTTAAAATTTATTCATTTTAAAGATTTTTAAAATTTATTCATTTTACAGAGGAGAGAGAGAGAGAAGAGGAGGAGGAGCAGGAAGCACCAACTCCCATATGTGCCTTGATCAGGCAAGCTCAGGGTTTCAAACTGATGATTTCAGCGTTCCAGGTTGATGTTTTATCCACTGCACCACTACAGGTCAGGCTTTTTTTTTTTAAAGATACAGTATTTAAAAAATAATAAATATAAAGTCTACTGGAAAGTTCTGTCCGTTTCTATCACAACAAGTTTCGACACGTAAGCACATATTTGGCGCATGTGTGCCTCTCTATTTTTATCACTTAATGTACACATACTGACGTAGCAAATTAACTAAAACAAAGTTGATTCACGTTAGTCTTATGTGTGAAGCAATAGTGTACCCATGGCTACTGATAAAGTTCATTTACGCCACTGTAATTTTTACGAATTTCAACAAGGAAGAAATGCTACAGAAGCATGTAGAAATTTATTGAAAGTGTTTGGTGAAGGTAGTTTCTGATAGGACATGCAGAAGATGGTTTGAAAAATTCGAAACCTTTCTGATAAGCCACGTTCTGGGCGACCATCTTTGATTAAAGACAATGTTGTTAAGACCATGTTGGAGCAAGATCTTTTTCTTTTTTTTTTTTTTCAAAGAATTTTTAGATTTTTTTTAAAGACTTTATTTATTCAATTTTAGAGAGGAGAGAGAGAGAGAGAGAGAGAGAGGAGGAACAGGAAGCATCAACTTCCCATATGTGCCTTGACCAGGCAAGCCCAGGGTTTCAAACCGGCAACCTCAGTGTTCCAGATTGAGGCTTTATCTCACTGCGCCACCACAGGTCAGGCGCAAGATCCTTTTCTGACAACATCAGAGATCGCAGAAAGGCTTAAGTTAGCTCAGCCAACCATTCGGACCATATTTGGAAGATAGGATTGGTGTGGAAATATATTATTTAATAAAGTTTATTGATGGTAAGAAAAATTTGTATTTTGTTCTATTCCAAAAACGGACAGAACTTTCCGGTAGACCTTATATATATTGGATATATAAAATAAATAAATAAATAAATAAATATATATGTGTATATATACACACACACATATATTTTAAAGGATAAAGAAATAAAAAGCAAAAATAATTAAAAGGTGATAGAAGTTAGAATGATTTGGCATGAAAAAAGAAAGCATTTATAAGGTCCTCTACACAAAAATTTTTTAAAAACTGAAAGGACTGTCTCAGACAGCGTAAAATGCTACTTCCTTAGAGATGTCCAAATGGGATCTTAATGACTGTATAATGAGTTATAGTATGAAAGTTGTTACCTTTTCCATGTTAAATATATAATTCAATAATTCCATGAAAAAGTTACTATTAAAGAAATACATAACAGCCGCTCTATCTAACTTAAAGATATAACAGTTTTTCATTGTAATAAGAAAGGTTATACTTGGATAGGAAGAAAAAAATTGCAACTCAGTGGGTTGCTGTATACTGAAATGTAGAGATTCAAAAAATAGGTATTACTGCCTTGTTGAATGTTTTAGGTAAAATATTGCTTGGAAGCAAGGAATAAGACTAGCTGAGCTTTACACACTTCTTCCCCCTCTAAGATAAAAATAGCTGTTAAACATCTTCCCTCTCAGTACACACTACAGATGGATTCCCCCTCCCCAGATATTCTAAGTACTTTTTTATCAATACTTCTCCCATAACCAAAAAATAGAGTAGTTTTCACGAGCAAATCACTTAACATCACTTCTATCAAATGGCAAACCTAGGATGACTTGTTCCAATTCTGTGCCCTGAAGTGTTGGACTGTTTGGCTATCTTCCAAGAGTTATATTAGGAAAATACTTTCCCTTCAGTCACAGTTTAAAATGGAACTATGTATGTAAAGAGATATCTGGGTTCTTACATATTTACTTGTTAATTGTTCCAAAATGCTAGAAGCTCATTAAAAATATAAATGATAACTTATAAAAACATTGATTCCTGATGCTTTCTATTAATAGAACATTAATCTAAACAGAAGAGCTGATAGATGAAGATTATTATCTTAACTAGTTTCCATGCTTAATTTACAGTCCCATGTTTCTTATTCTCATTCCAGGGTTAAGCAAGAGAGGACAAATAATTATTAAATTGATTTAGTTAGACTTTTCCTTTTTGCAATGAAGGGAAGTCTGTTCAAGTCTGAAGATCTTCATCAAAACTCTGCAAACCTGATTCAATTCCACCAATAATTTGCCAAGTTAAGAGTGTAAACAGTGTAAACAAGACAATAAGTCCACAGGTGAAAATGTAGTAGTTCTTCATACCTCCCACTGAGATTTCTGAAATTGAAATGTTTTTAGCAAATTAAGAAATCATAAGCATTTGTTTGTTATCACCTGAAGGAACCATGGAAATGGTTTAAAATAGAAGAAAAATAAGACAGTTTATAAGATTTGTTTGAAAATGGTTTCCTAATTCTGAGGGTGCTCTGGACTTAATTCTTGATGCACAATTAAGATAAACTTCTTCTCCCGTTTTTCCTTTAGAAAACAGAGCTAGGAAGGATGCTTTGATGTGAACATAAAGAACTTCCTTACGCCCTGGCCGGTTGGCTCAGTGGTAGAGCGTCGGCCTGGCGTGCAGAAGTCCCGGGTTTGATTCCCGGCCAGGGCACACAGGAGAAGCGCCCATCTGCTTCTCCACCCCTCCCCCTCTCCTTCCTCTCTGTCTCTCTCTTCCTCTCCCGCAGCCGAGGCTCCATTGGAGCAAAGATGGCCCAGGCGCTGGGGATGGCTCCTTGGCCTCTGCCCCAGGCGCTAGAGTGGCTCTGGTCGCAATAGAGCGACGCCCCAGATGGGCAGAGCATCGCCCCCTGGTGGGCGTGCCGGGTGGATCCCGGTTGGGCGCATGCGGGAGTCTGTCTGACTGTCTCTCCCGGTTTCTAGCTTCAGAAAAATACAAAAAAACAAACAAACAAACAAAAAAACTTCCTTACAATAACTTGAAAGCAACTAGATAAGATGTTTTTTAGTGATGTTTAAAATAAAGTAAGAGAAAAAAAAGAAATATGTAATTATTCTGTCTACTTAATTGCCTTTATTATAGCCCTTATGTGTGTGTACATTCAAATTACTGTCTAGTCTTACTTCCTTTCAGCCTAATGAACCTCTTTTAGTATTTATTGGAAGGCATATCTGATAGCAATCAATTCTTTCAGTTTTTATTTAATTGACAATGTTTTTAGACACCTCCACTTTTGAAATATAGCTTTGCAAAATATAGAATTCTTTCAGCACTTTAATTTGTCTTCACACTGCCTTCTGGCCTCTACTGTATGTGATGAGAAGTCAGCTGTTAATCTTACTGGGGTTCCCTTATACTTGGCAAGTCACTTCTCTCTTTCTGCTTTCCAGATTTCCTCTTTCAAATTTTAACTATTGTGTGCCTGGGTGTGGATCTCTTTGAGTTTATCCTAATTGGAGTTTAAATGTTTTGAATGTGTGTATTAGTGGTTTTCATCAAATTTGGGAAGTTACCAGTCATTACTTCTGTGAACATTTTTTTTCTGCCCCATTCTTCTACTTCTGGTATTCCTACTGGCATACTCAATGGTGGCCCATGTTTTTCCGAGGTTCTGTTCATTTTTCTCCATACTGCATTGTCTCTAATACTCTCTAAGTTGGCTGATTCTTTCCTCTGACAAGTGAAATCTACTGTTGAGCCTCTCTAGTGGGTTTTTCATTTTGGACATTGTACTTTCCAACTCCAGAATTTCCTTTTTTTTAAAAAAAAAATTAATCATGGTAAAGTAAACAAAGTTTACCATTCACACTTTTTAAGTGTACTGTTCAGTGGCATTAAGCACATCTGCATCATGGAAACATCACCACCATCCACCTACAGAACTCTCTTCATCTTATAAATCAGAAACTCTATACCTATTAAACAATAATTTCTCATTCCCCTCACCCCATCCCCTTATAATCACCATTATACTTTCTGTCTCCACAAATCTGACTACACTAAGTACATTAAATGAGTAAAATCATACAGTATTTGTCTTTCTGTGTCTGCCTTTTTTCACTCAGCATAATGTCTACAAATTCACCCATGTTGTAGCATGATTCAGAATTTTCTTCCTTTTTTAAGCTGAATAACATTCGTCTGTTGTATATACCACATTTTGCTTATCCATTCATTTGTTAATGGATATTTGGATTGCTTCCACTTTTTGGCTATTGTGAATATGCTATTAAAATGGATGTACAAATATCTCTTCAAGTCTCTGCTTTCAATTATTTTGGGTATGTACCCAGAAGTGGAATTTCCGGGTCATATGGTAATTGTTTTTAAGGAACCATCATACAGTTCTGCACAGTTACTGCACCATTTTACATTCCCACAAACAGTGCACAAAGGTTCCAATTTTTCTACATCCTCACCAACAGCTATTATTTTATTTTGTAATAGAGCCATCCTAATGAATGTGAAGTGATATCTCATAGTGGTTTCAATTTATATTTCTCTAATAATTAGTGATGATGAACATCTTTTCATGTGCTTGTTGCCCATTTGTAGATCTTCTTGGAGAAGTGTTTATTCGAGTTCTTTGCCCATTTTTTAATTAGGTTGTTTTCCTGCTGTTGAGTTGTAGGAGTTCTTTATATAAGTATTCTGGACACTAACCCTTTATCCAGTATATCAGTGGTTTTCAACTGCTGGTCTGCCAGAAATTTCGTGCTGCTGGTCCACAAAAAAGTTAACCATCAACATACAACATCAGGGTTGTTATCTCTTTTGCAAACTGGCACAAAATTTCTGGTGGACTGGCAGTGGTCCTGAAGTAAAAAACCACTGAGATACATTATTTGCAATTATCTTCCCAGTGTACCTTCCCATTCTGTAGGTACCTTTTCATTCTGTTGATTTTGTTCTTTGATGTACAGAAGCTTTTAATTTTTATGTCCTCCAATTTACCTATTTTTACTTTTGTTCTCTGTGCTTTTGGTATCCTAGCTGCATTTAGGTCTTTTTTTTTTCTTTTTAATCATTTCTATTCCTTTAAAGATAGACTCTATTTGATGAGTCACTGACACCACTTCCTTCAATTCTTTAAGAATGATTTCTTCTAAGTCTCTGGACATATTCATAATAGCTGCTTTGAAGTCTTTGTCTTCTAAACTCAATATATAAGTCCCCTCAAAAGCAGTCTCCATTGCTTTACTTATCCTGTATATGTGTCAAAATTTTTCTGTTGAAAACTAGACACTTTAGAGAATATATTATAGCAACTCTGTTACTAATATCCCCAGCCCGCCACCCCTAGAGATTTGTTGTTCTTATTTGTTTACTTGGCTAAACTAGTTCTGTGAAGTCTACTTTCCCTGCAATATGCCGCTTTTCATATTCTTCCCTTTATATTGATATTTTAGTCAGGCTTGCAAGGGATCACCCTTGGGACAGCATAATCCACTTAATGGTCAAACATTGTACTTAAGCCCTCTTAGCTAGATTTTCACCCTCTACCATGGATTTGTATGGGGCTTAGAGACTACTTTCACAGTTCAAGGAGTAAGGAATGGAGGGAAGGTCTACATATAAAGGAGCTGCACAAGGGTGGTCTTTGGGGAGTTGGAATTATGCATCCTGTCTGTATTGGTAGTAATAAAATCCTAAGCATGTAAAAACTCACAGAGCTGTGTATCAGCCAAAGTGAACTTTTACCATATGTAATTTTTTTTTTTATATAATTTTATTTTTTTTAATGGGGTGACATCAATAAATCAGGATACATATATTCAAAGATAACAAGTCCAGGTTATCTTGTCGTTCAATTATGTTGCATACCCACCACCCAAAGTCAGATTGTCCTCTGTCACCTTCTATCTTGTTTTCTTGTAATTTTTTTTTTTTTTGTACTTTTCTGAAGCTGGAAACGGGGAGATAGTCAGACAGACTTCCGCATGCGCCCGACCGGGATCCACCCAGCACGCCTACCAGGGGGCGATGCTCTGCCCATCTGGGGCGTCGCTTTGTCGCGACCAGAGCCACTCTAGCGCCTGGGGCAGAGGCCAAGGAGCCATCCCCAGCGCCCGGGCCATCTTTTGCTCCAGTGGAGCTTCGGCTGCGGGAGGGGAAGAGAGAGACAGAGAGGAAGGAGAGGGGGAGGGGTGGAGAAGCAGATGGGCGCCTCTCCTGTGTGCCCTGGCCGGGAATCGAACCTGGGACTTCCGCACGCCAGGCCGACACTCTACCACTGAGCCAACCGGCCAGGGCCTGTAATTTATTATTATTATTTTTAATTGACCAGGATTTGCCTTTTAAAAAATGATACCTTTCCATCTGTATTGCTCTTACATAGCTGGACCCAATTTGACCACTGGGTTCTTTAGAAGTTCACTACTTAATATTTAATGGGGAGATAGAAAACAAAATCTTGCCTCCTGAAGGTCATTTCCTTTCAACAGAGTAAAGATTAAACTTTTTTTAAAAAATGTACCATTCTAATACTTAAAAGCATCTTACAAGATAGACCGAATTCTTGATCTCTTGCTCCAGTTAGCCAAGTTGTGAATGAAAAAAGAGTTTTTGAAGTCATTAAAAGTGCTACTTTTTTTTCAAGTGAGAAGAGGGGAGATACTGAGACAGACTCCTGCATGCACCTCAACTAGGATCCACTCAGCAACCTCTGTCTGTGGCTGATGCTCAAATCAACGGAGCTATTTTTAGCACTTGGGGCTGATGCACTGGGACCAACCCAGTTATCCTCAGGACCCGGGACCAACACTCAAACCAATCAAGTCACTGGCTGTGGGAGGGGAGAAGGTGAAGAGGGAGAGGGAGAGAAGCAGATGGTTGCTTCTCTTGTGTGCCCTGACTAGGAATTGAACCCAGGACATCCATATGTTAGGCTGATGCTCTATCCACTGAGCCAACTGGCCAGGGCCAAAAAATGCTACTTTTAAGGATAAGAAAATAAAACATCCTTATTACTGATACAGAGAAAATTTCAGTGGTTTGGATGGATATAACAAACCAGCCACAATACTTCCTTAAACCCAAACCTAATCCAGAGCAAGGTCCTAACTCTCTTCAATTCTATGAAGGCTGAGAGAAGGTGAGGGAGCTGCATAAGAAAGTCTGGAGCTAGCAGAGGTGGTCAGTGAGACTTAAGGAAAGAAGACATCCCCAGAACATAAAAGTGCAGGGGAGTAGTAAATACTGATGTAGAAGTTGCAGCAAGTAATCCAGAAGATCTAGCTAAGACACTGAATTAAGTTTGCTACACTAAACAACAGATTTTCAATGTAGACAAAACAGCCTATATTAAAAGAAGAAGCCATGTAGGACTGTCATAGCTAGAGAGGAGGAGTCAATGCCTGGATTCAAAACTTCAAAGGACAGGCTGACTCTCTTGTTTTGGGCTAATACGACTGGTAACTTTAAGTTGAAGCCAGTGCTCATTTACCATTCCAAAAGTCCTAGGGCACTTAAGAATTAGGCTAAATTTACTCTGCCTATGCTCTATAAATGGAACAACAAAGCCTGGATGATAGAATATCTGTTTACAACATGGTTTACTGAATATTTTAAGACCACTGTTAAGATCTACTTGCTGCTCAGAAACAAGAATTCCTTTCAAAATAATATGCTTATTGACATGACTCAAAACTCTGACGGAGATGTACAATGAGATTAATGTTGCTTTCATGTTTGCTAGTATAGCATCCACTCCTTAGCCTGTGGATTAAAGAGTAATTTCCACTTTCAAGTCTTACTAACAAAATATATTTCATAAGGCTATAGCTGCCATAGACAGTGATTTCTTGGATGGATCTGGACAAAGTAACCTGAAAACCTTCTAGAAAGGATTCCATTCTAGATGCCATCAAGAACACCTGTCAAAATATCAACATTAGTGGGAGTTTGGGAAAAGCTGATTCCAATCCTCAAGGATAACTTTGAGGGGTTTAAGACTTCAGTGGAGGAATTAACTGCAGATGTGGTAAAAATAGCAAGAAAACCAGAATTAGAAGTAGAGCCTGAAGATGTGACCAAATTGCTGCAATCTTAGGATAAAACTTTTAATGAATAAGGAACTGCTTCTTTTGGATGAGCAAAGAAAGTGGTTTCTTGAGATGGAATCCACTCCTAGTGAAAATGCTGTGATGATTGTTGAAATGACAACAAAGGACTTAGAATATTATGCAAATAGTTGATAAGGCAGCAGCAGGATTTGAGAGAACGGACTCCAATTCTGGAAGATGTTCTAGTGTGGGTAAAATGCTACGAAACAACTGCATGCTACAGGGAAACAGTCTGTGGAGAGAGGAGTCCACTGATGCAGCAGACTCCCTTGTTAAGATAGTCTACAAGCACTCCAGCCCTCAGTAACTACGGCCCCGTCAGTCAGCAGCTGTCAACCTTGACGAAGACCCTCCCTCAAGGACTATGACTTGCTGAAGGCTCAGATGATGGTTTGCATTTTTTAGCAATGAAGTATTTTAATTAAGGCATGAACATTGTTTTTCTAGATATAATGCTACTGCATACTTAGCAAACTACAGTGTAGTGAAACATAATTTTTATATGTACTGAGAAACCAAAAATTCCATGTGGCTCATTTTATTGTGATATTTGCTTTATTATAGGGTCTAGAACTGAACCCACAGTATCTCCGAGGTGTGCCTGTACCCGATCAAAAGAAGTCTCTTCTGGATTAGGCTTCAAGTCATTTTTCTTCAAGTAAAGTAAACATTCTGGATTTATTTAATTGTTACTGACAAGTCTCACAGAGCCTGAAGACAAAAAAGATCAGGGGGAAAAAATCAAACAAAAGTAAATGAAAGTAGAGATGGCAAAAATCAGGCCTGACAGAAAGAGGTGTGTGGCTGAGTGCCCTACCTTCCCAGTCCCTGAGGACACTGCACTCTGCACAGGAGGCCGAGGCAGAGTGCCCTACCTTCCCAGTCCCTGAGGACACTGCACTCTGCACAGGAGGCCGAGGCAGAGTGCCCTACCTTCCCAGTCCCTAAGGACACTGCACTCTGCACAGGAGGCCGAGGCAGAGTGCCCTACCTTCCAGTCCCTAAGGACACTGCACTCTGCACAGGAGGCCGAGGCAGAGTGCCTACCTTCCCAGTCCCTAAGGACACTGCACTCTGCACAGGAGGCCGAGGCAGAGTGCCCTACCTTCCCAGTCCCTAAGGACACTGCACTCTGCACAGGAGGCCGAGGCAGAGTGCCCTACCTTCCCAGTCCCTGAGGACACTGCACTCTGCACAGGAGGCCGAGGCAGAGTGCCTACCTTCAAGTCCCTAAGGACACTGCACTCTGCACAGGAGGCCGAGGCAGAGTGCCTACCTTCAAGTCCCTAAGGACACTGCACTCTGCACAGGAGGCCGAGGCAGAGTGCCCTACCTTCCCAGTCCCTGAGGACACTGCACTCTGCACAGGAGGCCGAGGCAGAGTGCCCTACCTTCCAGTCCGTGAGGACACTGCACTCTGCACAGGAGGCCGAGGCAGAGTGCCCTACCTTCCCAGTCGCTGAGGACACTGAATTCTGCACAGGAGGCTGAGGCCGAAAGCGACAGAACATCACAACAATTCTCTCTTCTTGCTCCAACCACCACTTTAATTTCACGTCAAGTCTAAAGTAATCACTTCAAAAAACAACAACACAAAACCTTTATAATAATAGACAAGCCTCCCAACCACCTCACTATGTTGAGTAAATCCATATTCTCTTACTTTTGCTTTTAGTCTTCAAGTAGAGACAAAAACAAAACAAAAAATGAATAAGCAAACAAACAAAACAAAAAGGGAGATAATAAACTGAGTCCAGATTCTCCAGCTGAGCTTCATTTTCCTCTGGCTCTTCCAAAAGCCACCCTTTCCCCTGACAGACACTAATTTTCCTCACTTTTCTAACTCGGTCTACAGTGTCAGGAGATATTTTTATCTGCTCTACCCCTTTGGAAAAGATGTTCTCTTTTTTCCTTTGAGCCAATCAACTTGCTTCACATTCTACTGATCAAACTGTAATGACATAGTTATTCCATCTTGCTGTGGCCTGTGGCGTTTCATACACCTGTACTCACACTGTGTGGCAGAACTTTGTGACTCACCTAAGCTGAAACCACTTGGCAGCTAGGACATGTTGATGTGGCTACCACAATTCTCACTGGGAACATTACTCTATCCATTAAATATATGACTATTTGGGTTAAATTGTTCACCCACATCTGTCCCCTCCCCCTCCAAGAGGAAATAAAGATAAACCCATGTGGTACTTGTCTTTACTTCCACAAGGAGCCAATAGCACAGAAAGGAATTACATGAATATTCCTACAACTGCAGGAGAAAGAGACAGGATGATAAAGAAAGGAGGGGCTAAAAGGACCAGCACTCCTTGTAAGGATGAAAAATGATAAGAAGGAAACTTGAAAAACCAGCTTTCTTAGTTCCAAGTATTCCAGGAAACACTCATACATGCGTAACAAAGATTCTGAACCAAAGGCTAGGCCAGAATGTGGTAGGCAGCACGTGATAGTAGATTCCATTTGGTTTCTCAAGGCACTTTGTTTGGCTTTAAGTTTTAAGGTATCAGTCCTGCTGAAAGTGGATTTAATTCAGTCTCAATCTAAACCTCTATCGCCAGCTAAACCTGGTGACAGATTCCACTCATTTAAGCCCAGGCTTAGAAACATACTTCAAAGACAGACCCATTAAATAACCATCAAAAGAACTTATTCTCACATGTCACCATACAAACTGGGCTAAAAGGGAGGCTTACTGTTTTTGCTCAAGATTTTCTTAAATCAACTGCCACCAGTACCAAAACAGTTACCCAAAATAACCTTCAGATTCAGGTCACAAGGACAGCCTAGCAGCTATCACTTTTAGTAAACAATGGTGAGATACACTTTGATACTACAAAAATAAGTGCTTTGGAAACACTAGCTAGGGGACTTGTTCTTTCCATCATCCTTCATCACTGTCACTGAAAATATTATCTGAGGTCTATGGCGTATGGTTCCACCATTCACTACTTTATATCTAAGATCTAAAATGATAGCCCCCTTAAAAAATTTAAATGGGTAATCTTAACACCAGAAGTGGTATCTTAATGACTTGAATAAATGCTGCATTCCCCAGCTCCCTTCCTTTGCTCTCCAAATAATACTAAACCTGAGATCCTGGCCAACTGAGCGTATCCGAGTTCACTGAACATCCCGAACAGCGAGCAGGGACAGCAGCCTCTGGCTGAGCAGCTCTCACACTGAATGAACAGAGCTGACCCTTAGCAGCAATGGCTGGTTTCTGTGGGCTTCTTCCCAAGAGCCTAGATCTCAAGTCTCTCCCTTAAAAATAACTCAGAGTTTCTCCATTACAAAAATACTATGCATGTATATAAAAATTTGGTAACGACAGAAAAGTAGAAAATAAAGCAAGGAAAACTGCTCTCAGCCTACCACTGCAATATAACCACTGTTTATGGGCACACTTTGGGGCATTAGTTTTACTTGCTGGGGTAGGCATTACTCACTAAGAGGCCACTGCCAAATTAAATAAAATATAAAAGTCAAAACAAAATGAATTATAATAGTTCTTTCTTGAAAAGAAAGTTTCTCATTATTGCATAAGTAATATATGCTCATTGAAGAAAAAAATCTAAAGTAGATAACCAAAAAGAAGGGGAACAAGATCACATATCAGTCAGCTCGTTTGCTAGAGATAACTATTGCTTATATTTGGTTCACTGCTTTCTTGTTTCATGTACATATAAGTGACACCTTTTAAACAAGAATAAAAGCCATTAGCCATTAAAAAATGCCTTCCATTAAGAAAAAGTGGGGTCACACACATGTATTTTTGTAACTTGCTAGTTTTTCTCAAAATAGATCTAACATCACCATTTTAAAAGGCTGCTTAGTGTTGCATTATATAGCAACACCATACATTATTTAACTAGTACCTTATTAGGTTGTTTCTGGGGATATTATACTGAATTATTAGGTCAGTAATTCTTGTGTAGTCTAATAAGCAAGGGGTTTTTTCCCCCTTCTTTCTCTTCAAGTTCAATTTTCTTGACTGAACAACTATAATGAGGCAAAATTTATCCCAAACCACTTAACCACTCTCATTTTGAATGACACATATGTGGACTAGAGATAAGATTGATTTTAGATACAATATTATTTTGCCAGGGCTAAAAACTAAAAAGAAAAACTATTTAGTAATTTTTTTATATATATTGTAGAAATAAAAATCACCTTTGCCTGCTATCATTAGAACCAAATCAAATAACCATTTGGAATTTTCCTGATTAAATATAAAGTCATTGAGAGATTGCAGATTTTCAAGGAAATATATTATATTCAGAGACTAATTCTGGGTGTTAAAAATCAGCTCCCTCTCCCTCTGGGTTAGTGAGACATATCTATCTTCCTGGTGTGCAGCCATCACATTCCCTGGGCCTCGTATGCTCTGGAAACGGACACAGATGTAGAAAATAACAGTACATGCCGCTTAATGCCTGAGAGGTCGGTTTTTTCAGACCTAACCAGGAAGATTGTATAACAGCATCGGTACACACACTTGCCACCTTCATCCCTCCATCTCCCATTACGCGGCCAACTAGAGTTTGAGCCAGACTGTCCTCACTTGTCTTTTCTCACCTCAAGGAATGTTTAATACCCTGTAAACTTGTAATTAACTACAACTATAAAAGCCAAGGATTCTATGTATTCCATTTTTTTGTGCTAAAGTATTAGGGCCCTAGGCCCTGGCTGGGGTAGCGCATGCCTACATCGGAGACAGCAGTGCGACACTGGTAAGCAGCACTGGTAAAACATGTCCTCAGAGAACCCTTTCTTCATTAGGATCACAAAGAGCTTCTATTGTACTAAATGCTATACAAAGTATCACAAATAGGCACACTCTCAGTACTCTGTGTTTTCAACCCAAGACTGTTCTGTCAAGCAAAAGCATAAAGGGAAGATATACAAAGGGCAAAAGACACAACTAAATTAAGATGCATTTATACCAGGTGCAAAAAAGTGGCAGGGTGTGGGAGGCTGGGGACAACTAGAGGGACTCCTAGGAATAACTACTTTGGCTAGCAAGGGTAACAACTGCCAACTTCCTGACCCTAGATAACTAATTACATGGGAGACAGCACTGCCCTTGGCCTTGGACATTTCGACTGAATTACCACTTACTTGTATTAAGTGCCTACTAAAGTGTACCACTGGCTGCATCCCGCAGATACAAAAACGCCAGGATGATAAAGGTCCCCATTCTCCACCTCTAATGGAGACCCACCAACGCATCACCCTGTAGTTGTATTCTCATTAAGTCCTCCCACTTTCCCCCTCCTTCCAGGGTGCCGGACAGAATTCCCCATGGCAGGGATGAGGAACTTCATTCCTGCAGGTTAACACAGCTCACTCTCCGACTTCTCCTCCTATGGAAATGACAGAGTTGGGACAACGGAGTACAGTCAAACTTTCCTACAGCCACTTCTCTCCTGCAATGAGCTTCATGAGGAGACCAACTTATCTAGCCAGTGGTCTGTGACATGAAATGATCACAGGCTAACATCAAGGGGCTCCTTGTTTTGACCTCTGCCCTAATTTCCCTTCAGATGGCTGTGAAAAGTCACATGGCAAGGAGGGAGTCTACTAAATAACATAATAAATAAGACACATCTGATAACAAAACATTACTACTATCACATAACCTTATTTGATCCTCGTTTGAAATGAGCACTGCCTTAACTACTACTAAGTTCAGAAAAGTAATTGCAAAATTTTCCTGGTTGATTATTAATCTTCTGTAAGTGCCAGAGGAAATCGAGAGCAAAGTCAGAGCTAGAAGGGACTTTGAGAGGTCATCTATCTCCTGACTTTAGAGAGAATACTGAAAACACTGCAAACAAAGATAGCTCGTTTTTAGATGTTCTCAGAAAAAATGTTTATATTTTCTATTATCCAAGTCCCCCATTTTATAATACCCTTTTTTATATCTCATCTAGTGGTCCTCAAAATTTAATGTGCAACAAAATCACTTAAGGGGGCTTGTTAAAACACAAGATTGCTGGGGCCCCGTCCACTATTTCTGAATCAGTAGGTGGTGGCCAGGGCCTGAGAATGTGCATTTCTCACAAGTTCCCAAGTGGTGACCGGGACTGCACTGGGAGGACCATGGTACCAACCTGACCCTTACTGGACTGAGCCCTTCTATTTTTAATGGAAACAGTCACCAGTTGGTCATTGTTCCTCAGTACTGAGGTATACATACATGTACAGGGGGTCCTCAGGTTACGGCAGTTCCATTCTTACAACAGTGACATAAACTGAATTTTGGTGTAAGGCAAAACACACCCTAGCCTAAATCATTTACCTATCCTAACACAGTTGTAAAATCATAATCTAGAACATAAAAACACAACTAAGCCATAGAAAAAGGAAACAGACATAAATATACTGTACTGTATACTGTATTATAGTAACAGCCGAAACACTCTCGTCTCAATCATTTAAAGTTTTTATGTGAGTGAGCGTTGTAAACACGAAAGGTCATTATGTTGAGACTGTCGTAACCCGAGGGCCCCCTGTACTGAATTCAAGAGTCCCCCCAGCCATTCTTTCCCTCCAGGCTAAATAATAGAAGCTCCCTAACATCTTATTATAGGTATCATTTTTCAACCCTTTAATCATTTTTTTGAGGTTCTTTGTTGAACCCTCTCCAAGTTTCTTTCAGTTGTGGAGACATGAACTAGACCCAGATCCTTAGTCAGAGACTGGCTGAGGCTGAGGATAAAGGGAAAAATGACTCACAGATTCATATAGTATACTCCTGTTTATTAATCTCCAATACCCAAGCTTGCCTTAGTAGCTCCCTTCTGATTCACATTCTTCTGACTCCTTTATGAGCTGCAGTAACGCTTAGTTGACCTTCGTCATGCCTTTCTACTGAGATGCTAAAAGCACTTCTCTAATTTAATAGTTGACTCAACTTCCTAAACCAGTATAGAGACAAGTAACTTGCTCTATTGCATACCAATTCAGGAGGGAAGGGAAAATCTGGAACCCAAATTCAGATTTCTGTCCAAACACCATTATATGGAGAAAGACAATTCTTACATTTGTTGGACTTTGTAAGACACCAACTTCACCTCCTCAACATAACCTGGTGTAGGGGAAACCACTGAGCTTCCTTCCCTTTGTGGGGGCACTGTAACAGAGAAGGGAGTTGTGGTTCAGGCTCCTGGGGTCAGTATTCTCACTCATTTCCAACACCTCCCCAGCTGCTGGCAGAGAGAGGGTAGCAGCACCCCAGGTGGCACTGCAGTCTGTCCTAATCCTACTGGGCAAAAGCCCAGATGAACTGAAAGTAAACCCACAAGCTACCCTTGACCCTCCCCACACCATCTTGTTTTCCTTTTCTTCATTTCCATATCCTTGCTCCTGCCAGTGGACTTGGTGTGTATGTCAAGGGCCCGCTTCTGTGTACTAATTTTAGCATGTGAGTTCTTTGAGAGTAGGAACTATGCTTTCTTTGTGCATTGTATGTGCTCTGGGGGTGCTTAGTACATGCTAAATAATAACAACAGACCCAGTATTTCCAGGAGAGATCAGCATTCCTGCCGGCAGGCAGATCCTACTACCATTTATTTGTATATAAGACAGGTAAAGCTGGAGGCATCCCTCCGCTCACTGTCCTTTCATTTTAGGGACAGTGAAACTCAATATAGCAAAGCCTATTCCTACAAAATTTCCTCTTGAAAGAGAACATTCTAGAGATGTGATTCACTGAGTATTTGCCTTGGACACCAAAATAAAGGGAACCTGTTAGATACTGTATGTTCCCACAGAGCAATGCAGACAAGTTACCTATTAAAACCCTCATGTGGGTGAAGGGAGATCCAGAGAACTAACAGCTCTCTTTGCTTCCCTGAAAAATCCCTCAAAGCTTCAGGACCAAAGGCTAGTCTTTAGGAATAAAGCAAAGTAAAATAAGTCTACTGCAGTTAGGAGCTATTCTGTCAGAGCCTCTTGTTTGTGACTATTTTAAGAGGCAGAGGGTAGGTAGGAGAGGGCAGCTTAAGCAGGACAGGAGGACAGACATGCACCAAGTTAATGACAGCGAAGGCGACGGTGATGCAAAGTGCAGGCGTGCACAGCACACTGTTGAGACCATGGGCTCCTGGACAGTTCTACAGGCCACAAAGCCGCCTGTGTTTCTCAGCATCTGGACCCCTATTTGTGACTCTGAGTTGAGCTCATTGTGATCTGTCATGGCCAAGGTCATAACCGGTCAACAGAGCCTCTACTCATGAGAGAACCATAACCAGCATCACTTCATCGAGCACATGGGATAAGAAGCAGCGAAGAGAATCACAGCACCAGCAAACATGAGAAATTCCGACACTGACATAATACAAATGATTTCCTTTTCATTGACCTGTATCATTCTCTCCCAGCCCATAAACCATTAAAACACCCTGAAAGTGTTTATGAGCCTTTTTAGCAACTCTTAAAAGAACACACGCTTCCTAGAAGTAAAAACACCGAAGGAATTGTCTTCCTGTTCAATTAACAGTATACCATTAAAAACACTCCATGGAGATTCTGAAGGTGCCTTATTAACAACTAAAAGTAAGAATAAGCATGGTAACTTTTCTTTGAATAAAAGTATGTATTATGAAGCATATACTGGAACAAAGTCTGAAGATGGTATTACAGACCTTTTACTGCTGAAGATGGTATTACAGACCCTTCTGTTACAATTACAATTAATCTGGACTGCAAATTTCTCTTTTGCTCCATAAAATACTTAAATTAAAAAAAAAAAAAGTTTCTTTCCAAAAATAGCCCAAGAACTCAGTTCTATTTTCCCTTCTTACATTCTTCTCCTACTAAATGTACTACTGAAACACTTCCTTTCATTGTTGACACCTTAGGTCATTTGTATTTAAAAATCAGACAATACATAATAACAAAGAAGTCTTTAAATAAAGTGTTCAAAATGGAAAAATGGCATTTGAGGGCATGCCTCCCTCCTGGCTCACAGAGGACGAGACAGGGATGCCTGCCTGGTAAGGAGCTCCCACCCCGCCTATTAGAATTGTTTCATTAAGATCAATATTCCCAGAGAGGATATAGTTTACACATTAATTGGTAAAGAAATTCCTGCCTGGTTCTCTGTTATAAACATGAAATTTGGTATGAAGTCAGTATACTCTGAATTAAAACACTTCAAACTAAGCAAGGTGATTCAGGTTTAATTAAAAATATTCAGTATTAAAATCTTTAGTTTTCTTCAGTCCAAATTTAAGTTGGCAATGACTTGTTAAATTAAGAGTTAAAATTAAAGCACTTCATGGCCTTTGGTTAATTTTGATAACTAACTCAAACTTCCAGAGGATGCTTTCAATTACTTCCTAAAGCCTTCCTCCTAAAAGTATTTTATTTTTTTAAGTGCTTCTCCTTAGGAATATATGGGTCTATTATTAAGCACATAATCCTCCTTAAAAAAAATTAAAACTGTCCATCTATACATTTTACAAAATTACATTTGACATTCCCATCATTTTTGGAGCCTAAGCTGGTAGTTTAGGATAAGTTTAATAGGAATCTATATATGTTATCCTTTTAACATATATATATATATCATATATATATATATAATCATAAAAAATAAAGCTCAATGACACAACTATTTCCATTAATAAAATATTTTAGGAGATAAAATAAGTAATAATCTACACATTGCCTTGCAAAGATAAAAGTTGTAAGAATCAAATACGTTCTCTTGGGAAAACTAAAGCAGGTTTCTTGCAGTATGATACATTTTAAGAAAAATCTTTGGCTACCATTCTTAGAATCCTCTAAAGTACTCAGCCCAGTTTCCAGTTTTCCCAAGTGATGAAAAATCTCTATGATAAGAACATTGAGAAGATTTAAGTAGAAAAGAACAAAGAGAAATCTTAAAAATTCACCCAGTACTTACAAGTCCTTTCAAAGGAAATCTGAGCCGCAATTCTTCAGAAGACTGCCCTCCCGATCATGAACACAATCTGAAGTCTAAAATAGATACCCTATCACGTTAGGCGGAGAAGTCACATTTCAGCTCACTAACTTCTACTTGGGTAAACAGTTTTACAACTCATAGAACAAACCCCGGCTAAAATTAACTGCACCCGAGCAGCAGGCAGGAACTCGCTGATTCGCATCATGTGTGCCGGGATTTATTCACTAGGACAACATCGGTGTCCTCTTAATGGGAAATTTGGCCAAGGGGCGTGCTCTGGTGAACAATACACAGCATCATGATTATGCTAATTATTGAATTCAGTCCAGTGATACTAACTTCTTTTAAGCTGTTTTCGCAAGTACTGACAAAGAGAAAGAGTAAGCTCTTTTTCCTTTCCCAACCGGCATTCACTTGATTTTTCAAGCACATTCAAATCAGACAAAACTTTGGCAACAAGGTGGCAGTGCTGTATGCTCTTTGCAAGGAAAAGCCTGGGAGAAGGACATTCAGTCAGATTACTTCAACAGAATGACTAGATGGTGCAATGGGAAACTAAACAGGCATCAAAATACATATCACACTAAGTCTATCAACAAGTTGCCTTGAATGAAAGCTTTTTTTCCCTTCCCCTTGATACCTAATGAACTAGTTGCATTCACTCGCTTTTTCGCTTTGTCATCTGCTCCCAAGGAGTTGTTACGAGGACACAGGTTCACTAATAAATGACAACTGGGAACAAACATCTCAAGTGTTTGCAAAAGGCATCATCCTTGGCAAGAAGCATTTTGAAGTATGTTTAACTGCCTAAATGGCTGTAATTAGTTAATTGTCCTCTATCACTGACTGCTCATCTATTTATAAAGCATGTTGATGCTCAAGGTAACAGCTATAGGCCACAAGTATACAGCTGATATACAAAAGAAAATTAGAAATAACATGGAACTTCCTTTAAAAAAATATAAACTCCCTTACTAAGTACAACCTGTACTAAAAACAGAACTGCTTAATATCTACTCAAGATGGTTCAGGCTAGTTTTAGACATTTACATTCTCATGACATATTTGGCTCCTACTGGACGTGTTATGAAAAATATCAAACCATGTTACAAACATCAATCAACTCTCCAAACAGCTCTGGGAGATGTCACCCCCCCTTCTTTTTAAAAACATACAGGGAAATTCAATCAATGACTTGACCTAAGGCTTCTTTCTGAACCAACACTGGAATTCATTTTATTTAGTTATAATCCTATAGATCTTCCCACAGCTGTTTGTTTTCTTAATTTTAAAATGTCATGTCAGTTTAGATTGAAGAGATTTATTCTACTCGACTTCCAAATTCCAGGTCTAAGCTCCAGGGGCTCACTCCTTAACTCATGATTGCAGACAGCTGTCCAACACTGTGGACATGACCATGTCCTTACAAAGTGCTGTCCACCTGTAGCATGCATACCCAAAGTGGCACATGAGGTGCTTTCCATTGGCACGAGCTCCTGCCCACCAGCACAATGCCCCTCCAGTCTGTTTACAAAACTGCTGGCTGCTCAGCTGGGGTTCCACCCCCACTGCCCAATCTCAGGCAGCGACAGCCAGTGCCCGTTCTACCCTCACAAGATGGTAGCTGGCGGCACCCACCACTACCCCGACCCAAAGTCACTGGAGGTGGACATTTCCCACTCTGTGCCAAAAGGCAAAAAGCTGGCACTTATCATAGATAGCTGACCTCTGACTATTATAATTAATTCTCAGTGATCCACAGCAAATTTACTCTGGAATTCTTAAATCCAAAAGAGGATGTCGCGAGGCTATGTTAGACACAGTTATCTTTATCCAATTACATCACAGCTCAGTAAAAGTTTCTAAACCAAAACATTATTCTTCCCTAAACCAGAAAGAACGAGCAGATACACCAAGTTTATTCCTGCATCGGATTTTTCGTCAGAGAACAACATGACAGATCCTACATCGATTACACTAAAGGTGGGGGATGCCAAGCACTCGTCCAGCTCCTCACATGTCCATGCTCAGTGTGACTCCACTGGTTCTTTCAACAGCGGCCACACCTGTTCCAAAAAGCAAGAACCAAAACATTCCAAAGGAAATAGTGTATCCTCCAATTTGCATTACTCATCCTGCTGCTTCCTTTTCATTAGTGAAAATAATTTAAGAGTCAACTGTACTTTTCTTCCAGGCATACTTGTGACAATAGAGAAAAATCTGTGTGCATTATTAAAAGCAAGATAAATTCTTCCCATTCATTCTCATCAACTTTTGGTGGCAGGAGAAGAGGCAGAGGCAGCACTAAGCCAGTAGAGGGTGGTGAGCTATGGGATCTTTAGTCCAACAGATCCATGAAATTAAAACAAAAAGAAAAGAAAAATAGCCTGTCCAGGCACTAGTGCAGTGGATAGAAGTATCAGACTGGGACGTGGAGGACCCAAGTTCGAAAACCCAAGGCTGCTGGCTTTAGTGTGGGCCCATTGGGCTTGAGTGCCGGGTCGCTGGTTTAAGTGTGGGATCACAGACTTGACTCCATGGTTGCTGGCTTGAACCAAAGGTCGCTAGCTTGGGCCCAAGGTTGCTGGCTTGAGCAAGGGGTCACTCATTCTGCTGTAGTCCCCCAGGGCAAGGCACATATGAGAAAGCAATCAATAAACAAGCAATTAAGCAATCAATGAACAACTAAGATGCTGCAACAAAGAATTGATGCTTATCATCTCTCTCTCTTCCTGTCTGTCTGTCCCTATCTGTCCCTCTCTCTGACTCTCTCTGCCTCTATCAAAAAAAAAAAAAAAAAAAAAGAAAAACAATTGTTTTTATGAACTTGCATTAAAGAATTAATCTAGCTATAGATCCTTTAGAGAAACGACATTTAATTTTAAATTTTCTAGTAGTCACATTAAAAAAGTAAAAATAACAAGTGATGTTAATTTTAACAATATATTTTATTTAACTCAGAATATCCAAGATACTGTCATTTCAACATGTAATGAATAAGAAATGACTAATGAGATGGTGGGAGAAATGGAAAGCTGAAGAACTGAGACCGGAAGTGGAAGGAAAACGATTTTTAGAAAAGAGAAAGAACTAAAAGGAGGACAAACAGACCAAAACAAGGGCAGGAGAAAAGGATTTCTTCCTAGGTACAGAATTCCTTTATAAAATCAGGTGACAAATATAGGAATGTTCCCATTCCAGTACGAGGTGCTGGGGCTACTGGCAGGAAAGACGAGGGCTCTATGTTTATTGTTTAAATAAAGCTTATTTTCTAATGAAATTTTAAATACAATATATGTTCTGGAATATCTCAGGATTTGGAATTTTATTTTGGAAGAATTGTGGAGAGATCAGCTATTCCACAATATTTAAAAATTATATCTGGAACCAACAGTCAAGTTAGCACTCTAAGCTACTCATCATCTTCAGATTAAAGCTGGTTTTTTGGCCCTACCACTAGTGAAGGTGGCAGGGTAGGGAAAGAGCAGAAAGGGGGGAAATCACGTTTTACCATGGTTCCCAGATTTCAGAGGAAACATAAAACACTCAAAGGTTTCATGCTGGAAAAATAATTACCAATCCACTAGGGAACTCTTCTTTGGACAGTAGCTGTAGGATCAGAAAGACTTGGGTTCAAAATGCAGTCCTCCCACCTACCAGCTATACGACCTCAGGCAACTTAGCTAGCCTAGCCTCTGTGAGTCTGCTTCCTCACCTGAACAACCCTGTTACTGCTGACGCCAAGGGCCAGTGTTAGAATTCCCAGAAGGCCCCGGCACACAGGGACTCTCCATGAATATAGCCATAAATATAGCCATTATGATCACACCCTCTCTCCTCCCCTCCCTCCTGCCCTGCCCTTCCCTTCCTTTCTTCCCTTTTCTTTCTTTCCTTCTTTTCTTTTCCCCTTCCTCCCTCCCTCCCTCCCTCCCTCCCTCCCAAGGGAGAGGGATAAAAAAGTATCAACTCCTAGTTGCAGCACTTTAATTGCTTCTCATAAGCACCTTAACCGGAGGCTCCTGCCGAGCCAGTGACCCCTCCCTCGAGCTGGTGAGCCAGTGCTCAAGCCAGTGACCTTGGGGTCTCGAACTTGGGTCTTCAACATCCCAAGTCAATGCGCTATCCATTGTGCCATTGCCTGGTCAGGGTGACTGTACACTTTCACCATCAATATAGTCCTTCCTGAAGATCAATTTGGAATCAATGAGGATTAAAGGCTCCCTACTTTCATAGCTCAAAGCTTCAAAAAATAAAGAATAGAAAGGTGGTTCAAATGATTAAGCATTTCAGGGAAACCAAGTCTGTAAATGATCTCTTTGAAAACTCTGTAACTTTGACAGCCTGATCAGTTTTTCTCTGTTACATCACCTCTTATTGCTTGTCTAAGGTGGTGTCAGAATTTAGGGACACTGACTTGGTACAATGTGCAGTAATAACCCCTATTTGTTCCCGCTTCCCTGCATCCATACCCTTGGTATCCTTTCCCAGAGTGACTCTGGGCTGGTCAGCAGTACTACATGCAGCAAACATAACCCAGAAACTTAAAAAAGTGCAGGCCCCTTGCGGCTGGCCCTCTCTTGTTGCACTCAGGAACCTTGAGACCAATGCATGAAGCAGCCCTGGCTAACCTACAGGATGAGAAGACTACATAAAGCAAAGATGTGCCATCTGCTACTGAGGCCCCTACACCAGCCAGCAGGAGTCAGGCCATTCTGGACCATGTGGCTCCAGGCAAGCTGCCAGCTAACCACAGAGGATCAGCCAGAAGAATGACCCAGGGGACCTATAAAACTGTGACACATAAATGTTTGTTTTTTCTAAGTATTAGGTGGTTTGTTACACAGCAAAAGCTCACTAATATATATATCATCTTTAAAAAGCCTATAATATTACATTCCTTTACTTATAAATAAAACTTTTTTTTTAAAAAAAGGATTTTATTTATTGATTTTGCAGAGATGGGGAGGAACGAAAAGTATCTTTACTTTAGTTGTTCACTGATTGCTTGTCATATGTGCCTTGACCAGGCAAGCCCAGGATTTTGAACCTACAACCTCAGCATTCCAGGTTGATCTCTAGCTACAGGCCAGGCACAAATGAAACTTTTTAAGACTAATCTATTTTTTTTTTTTTTGTATTTTTGTATTTTTCCGAAGTCAGAAACGGGGAGGCAGTCAGACAGACTCCCGCATGTGCCCGACGGGGATCCACCTGGCACGCCCACCAGGGGGCGATGTTCTGCCCATCTGGGGCGTTGCTCTGTTGCAACCAGAGCCATTCTAGCACCTGAGGCAGAGGCCATAGAGCCATCCTCAGCGCCCAGGCCAACTTTGCTCCAATGGAGCCTTGGCTGCGGGAGGGGAAGAGAGAGACAGAGAGGAAGGAGAGGGGGAGGGGTGGAGAAGCAGATGGGCGCTTCTCCTGTGTGCCCTGGCCGGGAATTGAACCCGGGACTCCTGCACGCCAGGCCAACGCTCTACCACTGAGCCAACCAGCCAGGGCCAAAACTAATCTATTTTACTCTTAAAATCCACAATTCTTTATATAAAAAAAAAGTACAGTTCTGATTACTATTATATATTTTATCTGTCATACCACTATTGTGTTAATCAAACTAAAATGAAGCAGAGATATACTCTGATTACAAAATAGCTAAAATAGTAAGTGTTCTGTTTATTTCATCCTATAATTTGAAATAAATATATGTGGCCTTCAATGCTACAACTGCATGCCCTAAAGCAGTGATCTCTCCACCCTGACCCTAAGAGTGATTACACTGGCCTCGTTTTAAGCCGTTCAATCTGTCAATACTTCAGAAATGGACTAAAAGTACCAATTCACATGCATATAAACAGGGAACTCCAGCTCAAATAAACCATTTTTTCTTCAGCATTCAGTTTTTTGTACGCTAAAAGAAATATACACATAGCAGCAAACTTCAAGACAGTTCTTTTGAACACTTTAATAAATATCTAATTCAGCATAATTTCAGGACTGTGCAAGTATAAATTCTGTTGTTTTAAGACTTATTTTAATGAAATTCATTTTTTAAAGTATTTTAGAATTCTAATGGGAAATGTTATGCTTGCCATACGTTCCTAATATTCATCCATTTAACCAACATTTGTTATAAGTTGCTTTCTGCCATTATGATACTCCCAAACATTTGCAAAATTTGTATAAATGACACAATGCCTTGACTAAAGCAGACAATGGTATGACAGTTCTGCCTTTAAGAGGTTTATAATCTGATAGGAGATGTGACAGTATACTGTATTTTCTATCTAAGGTTGGGACAAACTTAAGTTACATATGGATTTTCTATTCTGCAGAGGGTCGGTGTCCCTACCCACCATGTTGTTCAAGGGTCAACTGTATATTAACATTTTATCGTATGAGACAGTAATCAGTAAGCATTTCAAAGGGTAAAAATTCATTCCAGTAAAAATCTAAGAAGAGACTTCCAGCTAAATTAATCAAGTCAGGCATCTTGGAGGAGGTGACATTTGAATGGAGCCTTCGCATGCTGATAAATTTTCAATAGCAAAAGGACTGAAAAGAACATTATACAGAACCAATAACATAGGCAAAGAGGGAGGAAAGATATAAAGTATATCTGGGGAATGGCTTGGATTCAGATTTCAGCTCTACCAATTAACAGCTTGTTTTGACTACTAATAAAATGCCTTACTTTCTCCAAGTCTGTGCAATAAAGTATCAGTTAGAGCAGGGGTCTCAAACTCAACTCAGCATGTGGGCCGCAGAGCAAGATCACAGCCGTTTGGCGGGCCGCACTAGGTCTACAAAAGGCAACTGTTACCCAACACTTTTCTCACTGCAGTTGAAAACAAAAAAAAATCAGTACAACAAGCACAATCGTACATGCAGTTTACTCAGTGTCACAAAACGACCAGAAACTGTAGTTCGCATCACAACTGCTGTTAACTAAGCTGATATCTAGCTAGGATGCTAGAGAAATGAAAAATACAAGTAGGCCCCTAGGCTTACTTAATTTTATCCAAAATATTTTGAACTTCATGGATTAGTCTGCGGGCCGCGGGCCGTACAAAATTGTTCGGCGGGCCGCATGCGGCCCGCGGGCTGCAAGTTTGAGACCCCTGAGTTAGAGTATGGATATGGAATCTACAGCAAGACTACTTGGATTCAAATTTTAGCTTCAACACTTAAGTTGTTGTTGATCTTGGACAATTACTCCCTCTGTGCCTCAGCTTCATCATCTTTAAAATGGGTATAATAAAACACATCCTTCATAATGTTATTGAAATATAAAGGAATTTATATTTATACAGCATGTTGTAGGACAGTGCCTGATGCTTAATATATAAATTTTTATTGAACAAGTAAACTCAGGTTTATGCATATACAGCATGGCAGACAGATGTGTATGAACATAGATATACAGACATAGCTATATTACCAAGGACATCACCTGGTATGTAGGAGGTGCTAACTATATATTTCATATTTTTTCACTTTTGTCTGGTTTTTTGTTTTTTACAAGAAAGAGAGAGAAATAGATAGGAACAGATAGGAAGGGAGAGAGATGAGAAGCATCAATTCTTCATTGTGGCGCCTTAGTTGTTTATTGATTGCTTTCTCATATGTACCCTGACTGGGGGGCTAGAGTGAGTGACTCCTTACTCAAGCCAGTGACCTTGGGCTTCAGGCCAGTGACCTTTAGGCTCAAGCCAGCAACCATGGGGTCATGTCTACGATCCCACACTCAAGTCAGCAACCCTGCGCTCAAGCCAGATGAGCCCACACTCAAGCCAGTGACCTCGGGGTTTCGAACCTGGGTCCTCTGCGTCCTAGGCTGACGCTCTATCCACTGAGCCACCGCTCAGTCAGGCCCCCTTTGTCTGGTGTTAACAGAAAATTATATACAAGAGCACAAGGTCACACATGTTTTCATGTGCTCCAACATTAGCCTTCACTCAGTTAAAAGAACAGAGACTCTCCCTCCTCAACTTAGAAAGTGTGGGACTCCTTCCTCGACTTGAGGAAAACAATTCTGCAATTGCTAGGCTTGAAACTGCTAAAGAGACACAGCGTGGCTGCCAGATCCCAACAGAGGAGCATCAATGTCTTATGTAATAAATACATGTTAAGTGGAAAACTAAATGTAGGCTTATTAAGTTCAACCTGAACCTCTGTAATTTATTAGTATTAAAACTGATCTAAAACAAGAAACCTTAAATATACCACAATTTGAGTTTTTAGGATTAAAAAACCCTGCTAGACTTAAAGTGTCAGTGATTCAAAAGGTAGGTTAAAAAAATCTTACTAATTCCAGTCTAATTTGGCTTCAAGTAGTTTTATATTCAAACTGAAAATACTTTTAAATGCAATTGTATTACTTGAATCTATTAACCAAATGTGAAACTGAGTTCCCTCCATTTTTAAGATGAAAGTACTAGTAATAGTTAACAGCTAATACTAAACAAACAAAAAACACCCCAATAAATACTAAAAGTACTTGAAATTATTTTGCTATGTTGAAATAAGTAAAATTTTCCTGCCGTCTTAAACTATTTATTTGTTTAAAAAGCTCTTTTTCAGATATATTGCAAAGGTAAACTTTACCCATCACAAATCAAACCTCACTGTCAATTCTGCACTGGTGGACAGATCTGAATTAATGAGCTGCTCTGAACTGCCAATCACCAATGCCCACTTCTCAGCTTCTTCCATCAATTGTAGGAAAACCATTAAGAAACAGTCAACAAGCTATTAACTTCCAAAATCTTTTGGTATGTTAACACCAAATATTAATTTGTTATTTTAATGCATACTGCATCACATGCAATCAAGTCTTCTTCAAAACACCTTCAATATTTTTAGGGTAAGACCTACCCACCCTAGTTCTAACTTGAAATTTCAGACTTTCCGAGGAGAAGAGGGCTGTAGGAGAGTATATGGATAGAGCTGTACCAGATTCATTCAAATCCCATCTCCGCCTACCAAAAAATGAGAAGGTACACTTACACCAATAAGAACAATACCTGGCAAAATTTTGGCAGAACTTTTTAAAATATATATATTTTAGCTATATAAAATAACAGTGAAGGGCAAATCCTGATTGAATCACCTGTTAGAGGTTGTTACAGAATCTATTTTGGGGTTCTGGGTTTTAGGTTCCTTCTCTGTCTTATTTCAGATAGATAAGGAACTTGGCCCATAGTTACACAGGGACAGCCCAAAGCCACCTATTTTACTACTAATAATTTCAAATATGTTCTCATGGCTTCTGCTATCCCACTATCAAGTCTCCAAGCATTTGTTAATACTTGTTTGAAGGGTAGATGCCCAAGTGTATGGTAGAACACAACACATGGTACCAATTTACCAAGAGACTTGGGAAATCAAGAATCTATTCTCTAACTTTTAACAGTTTTGCTAGACATGAATGTGGTTTGCTCCAACCATAAAAATTGAGAAGTGGGCACTTTTAGGATAAACAGTTCAAAATCAACCTCAAATTGAAAGGGATGGAATATTCATACGGGATTTTAACCTCACTTGGCTACAAGAATTCAATAGTTGACTAGTTTTTTTAGGTGGAGGATGGCCCAAATCTCTTGATAAATGTACATGGTTGTCTCTCTTAAGTATCAAGTATTCATTTAAAAAAATCACTCCAATGAATGCTCATTTTCAAAGTAGCAGCAACACACACATACACCCCCCAACCCCACCCCACCCCCCCACACACAACAGAAGGATTAACAATTTAGCTCTAAGAACTGCAATAGCCCAGTAGTTTTAATAATCCAAGAGGCCATTCTCAAAAACAGCAGAGACCAGTACCTTTACATAGGTCCAGGTTCACAAAAAGAAGAGAGGACACAGTACCAGGGTATCTGTGGTTGACTGTGGACTGTGAAATAACAGACAACTATCCATTTCAGACCTAATGCTCCCATCGTTACAGTTGGTTTCTTCCTTTTGTTGACATTATATTCTGGTCTCTGTTTTTTAAAAAGCTCTTAAAAATTACTAAAAATGATTCTTTTTAGTTTTGCAAATTGAGATCTTTATTGTAAACCACATGTAAAGGAGGAGCTCTTAATAGATCTGGATTTCTTTAAGTCTTTTAAAAATAACTTTTAAAGTAAGATGAATGGAAGCGGAAAAGGATAGCATATTAATAAATCGCAACTATCATTCTGATTTGGAATAACAAAAACCTTGTCCTTATTATTCAAGCTTATCAGATATAAGATTATAAAATATTAAGCAGCCAGTTAGAGAGAGAGTATTTTATTTGTTCATACACAGCATGTCACAACAAGGTACACCCAAATCACATCAGACTCACTGTGTTTTGTGTAAGTGTTAAACAAGCTATCTCTTCTAAGTGTAGGCAGGGGTCAGTGTCTAGGAAAAATAGTTAATATAACCGAAATAACTAAAAGAATCTCTCTGAGATCATTTAATAAAGTAATCTCTTTCAAAATCATCTTTAACTTAATTCTGGATTCTGAAGAAACAGAAAGAATAAGCTACATTTAAGTTACAATTCTTTAGAATGTGTTGGACAATTCTGAAACACACGGAGGGAAAAAAAAGAGTTATTAAAAATAGCCAAGAGAAGAACTAGGCAGCAGCTAATACACAAAGGCCAGGGGTGAGATCAAAATTAGAAACATATAATGTTTGGAGAACTGACCATATAAGGGTATCTTTAAATCAGTAATTAAATAAGGATAATCCACTGGGCAAAATAAACAGCTGCCATCACCATAATGGCTGAGTCTCCATCTAAGAATCTCTCAGAGCCTCAGGGGACAAATACGACTTTATGCTATCATGTTCAATAATGCTCAACAATGTTTGGAGGTATTTTCAAAACTGGTCTCAACTTTCCTGGTCCCAGATGAGAAACTTCATGTACTTTGATCTTTCCAGCAATAGAGGATAAAACCCCAGCTGAGCCCTCCTCACCATATCTAGTATACCGTATTTACTTACATTCCCCCACCCCATGGGTTTCCTGATTTCACCAGAGTAGGCTGCTGCTTGTTCATTCTCAATTACTTATTCATTAGACTCGCAGGGACCTTCTTAACCTGGTGCCAAGCACTAGAGAAACGAAATAAGGATCTTATCCTCTATCTAGGAGTTCAGAGTAGTGGGGAAGACAGATACACAAATAATTATAATAATGTAGAGCCTAGAAGTTCAAAAGTAAGGGCTGCAACTCTCTTTGGGACTTGGGGAGGTTTGCCATGGAAATGAGTAGGCAGAGAAAGGGTGAAAGGTACTTTAGGCAGAACAATCAGTACAGGCAAGAGCTCAGAGGCAGAAAACAACACAGCGTGTTCTGAAAATAGCAAAATAAAAGTATGTGTCCAGAGTGCAAGTGATGGGATGTGAATGGGAGAAGAGGAAGATTAGGCTGAAAAAGTAGATTGGCGCTAGGCTGCTGAGGTCCTTACGTGCCATGCTAACCCACTCGTCCATTATCCTACAGCCCTGAGGCTCTCAACTCTGGCTACCTGATAAAATCGCCTGGGAAGTTTTAGAATAAAATATTGATGCCTGGTATTTGTTAGTATCAATTAGTTCAGGGGTCACCAAACTAAGGCCCCCTGAGGCCATTTATTCGCCCCGTTGCACTTCCGGAAGGGGAACCTCTTTCATTGGTGGTCAGTGAGAGGAGTACAGGATGAGGATGTATCCTGTGCTCCCGGAGTACTGTATATGGCGGCACCGCAAAGCATGGTGGCGCTCACGTACAGTACTACTTCCAGTGACGAGGGACGCACGCGTCATAGCTCCGGAAGCACGTCATATCTCTTGTTACAGCTAGCAGTGACAAATATGGAACTGGACATTGACCATCTCATTAGCCAAAGGCAGGCCCATAGTTCCCACTGAAATACTGGTCAGTTTGTTGATTTAAATTTACTTGTTCTTTATTTTAAATATTGTATTTGTTCCCGTTTTTTTACTTTAAAGTAAGATATGTTCAGTATGCATAGGGATTTGTTCATAGTTTTTTTTTATAGTCCGGCCCTCCAATGGTCTGAGGGACAGTGAACTGGCCCCCTGTGTAAAAAGTTTGGGGACCCCTGAATTAGTTGGTCTAGGATGAGGCATCACTATTTTTAAAAAGGCTTCCTACGTAATTCTAGCATGTGGTCAGGTATATAGGAACACCACTGTAGGCAACAGAGAGTCAACACAATTGTAGAAGTAGAATGATGACGTAACACATTTTTAAAGAAAAGGTTAATGGGGCAACAATGTAGAGTAGATTAGAGGCACGGAGACTAGGGAAGAATGTCAGTTTATAGGCTACTGAGTACAGGTGCGAGATAAGAGTCCACCAGTAATTATGAACATTTTATGGGTCACTGATCTGGGTGAAAGTCAATGATAAAGGCTAGAGGCCCCTTCCTTAGGAAAAATTCATACGTCAAAAAAATGTACATATATTTTCAGGGGATTATGAACCTCTTTGAGTAATGAATTCAAGTTAAGAAACCCTGACCTAAATGAGAAAGTAGAGAGACTTTTGAGGTAGAATCCATAGCGCTGATGACTTTCAGACGAGGGGAAGGGATTTAAGGATGACATTACCATTCCTACCTTCAGTTATAAATAACAGGTATTGTGTACATAAGTGTCAGGAATCATAGTAAACACTTAACATGCATTCATCTCACTGAATTTTCCCAATTCCTGTAAGCCAGATTGTTATCATATTTATTTCATAACTGAAGAAACTGAGATTTGGAAACATTAAGTAGCTTGTCCAAGGTTACGTGGTGGTAAGTGGCAGGGGAGGAATTTAATCCCAGACAGCCTGACTCCAGAGCTTGCGGTATTAATTTTCCTTCCATACTACCTCTGGCAGGTGGCCCCCATTAATTAAAAAGAGGAGACAGGAAGATAAAGCAGGAGAAGGTTTAGGATGAGATGTTCAGGGGTGGGGATATAAAAAGTAGCTTTAGACATGATGTATTCAAGACAGTAGAAGACATAAAGATGACACTATATATTAAATTAGAAAAAAAATTGAAGGGAGCTCAAAGGTGAGAGCAGAAGATACGGTAATGGAAGGTTTACTGAGTTCTGTCCACGTACCTGGCACCGCACGAAGAACTTTCTCACAGTGGTGTAAGCTCTTTCCTTTACAAGGGAGAAAACAGACGTGGGAGGTCAGGGTCACACAGCCAGTGAGTAGAGGAGACCACCGTTTTTAATGGCATTAAAAAAGGGCTGTCATAAGTGCCAACAGCTCCCAACCTATTCTAAGAAACATTTTTTTTTCTTTTAAAGCTTTATGTTTATTTTAAAAATTGACTATATTTATCCATTTTTATAACCTAAAGGATTTTTATATTGTTTCAATTACTTAAGAAGAAATAGGGAGCCTGACCAGGTGGTGGCACAGTGAATAGAGCTTTGGACTGGGACACAGAGGACCCAGGTTTGAAACGGCTAGAGCGCAGGCTCATCTGGCTTGAGTGCAGGCTCACCAGCTTGAGCGCAGGGTCGCTGGCTTAAGCATGGGATCATAGACATGACCCCATGGTTGCTGGCTTAAGCCCAAGGTCGCTGGCTTGAGCCCAAGGTCGCTGGCTTGAGCCCAAGGTCACTGACTTGAGCAAGGGATCACCTGCTCTGCTGTAGCCCGGTCAAGGCACATATGAGAAAGTAATCAATGAACAACTAAAGGAGCCCCAACAAAGAATTGATGCTTCTCATCTCTCTCCCTTCATGCTTGTCTGTCCCTATCTGCCCTCTCTATGAATCTCTCTGTCTCTGTCACACACACACAAAAAAAGAAGGGATATCTCTGTCTCAACCAACTTAAACAAATATTAGGGATACATTTTCATAGGAAATATGCAAGTATAGATGCAAACCTACGTAAATGACAAAGCACAGGACAAATGCCACACCATGTCATTATTATCAGAGTCAGATTTCATATCAGTCTAATGGAGACAGTGTCCTGTGTTTTCTGAGGCCACAATGAAGCCAGATAATGGTGAAATTTCCTGTTTTGCACTCTTTTTGTAGCTTGAGAAGAACATGGTTTTGAAAAGTAACACAAATAAAATCTTAAACCACACTCCACAAGTCTAGACTAGTTACCTCAGGCTTAACAATGGAATAATTTACGCACTGCAGTTTCAGATAAAAACCTGTTGTGTGTCAACTTTTAAGCATCTTTGAATACCTGTCCTGAAATTCATACAGCCTGTGAGTCAAAAGCATTTCTTCTATAAAAGTTACTTTTAAAGAGCCTACAATATTATCCTAGAATCTTCCCATTTTTGAATTAAATTACCTGAGAGAATATAAAATTCCAGTTAAAAGAGTTTTGAAGTCCTGTTGCACAATCTTTCACTTAAGAGTAAGAATTCCTTCTCTCCCCCCTATCCTTGGCACCTGTAGCGATGCTTGAAGGGCTCCACTAATGGGTCATTACTTTCTAGGACAGCTTCGATAAAAATCAAAATCCTTTGCCTTGTAATTTTCATTCACTCATTCATTAATTCAAACATCCACTGAGTACTCCTTTGTAGCACCATAAGCAAATTCTATATATAGGGGGTCCTCAGGTTATAACACAGCTCTGTTCCTACAACAGTGATATAACCAACCCGTATTTTGGTGTAAGTCGAAACACATCCTAGCCTAAGTCACTTACCTATCCTAACACAGTGGTAAAATCATAATCTAGAACATAAAAACACAGCTAATCCTATGACCTCACTCATTTGAGGAATCCAAGGAACAATGTGAACTGAGGAATGGAACTGAGACAGAGGAGAGATCAAAGGGGCCAGAGGAAAAGAGAACAGAGGGAAAGGGGATGAGAGGATGGGATAAAGCTGAAGGGAGGGCACTATGGGGAGGGGGACACGGGAGATGTTGAGGGGAATACGGGGGAGGGGGGTGCATTGGGGAGACACTAGAATCTATGTAAACACAATAAATTAAAATAAAAACACAGCTAAGCCACAGAAAAAGGAAAAGGACATAAATATACTGTACTATACACTGTGCTATAGTAACAGAAAAAAATGACAAAAACTGTAAAAAAAAAAAAATTACGACGCTAATGGGATAAGCCAAAACACTCCTGTCTCAATTTTTTAAAGTTTTTCTGGGAGTGGATGTCATAAGTTTGAAACGTCGTATGCTGAGACTGTCATGACCCAAGGAAGCCCCTGTACCATCCCTCTGGTCTTCCTATTCCCTACCCTACGGGGCTGCTGCCGTAGTTCTTCAGATGCAACAACCAAACTCCTTCGACTGCGGGTCCTCATGTGACATCACTTCTCAATCCATCAGTATCCTTGTCTCCCTCCTTTGCTAATGTCTCACCTAAAATGTGAGTTCACAAGTTAAACACAATTCATCAAATGTCATCTAACCAGCTCAGATTTTAAGCAGTCATATTACAGAGACAGCTCATATGTGGTCAAATAAACACTTTTTCATCTCAGGTGCAGCTAAGATTGTCCTCCACACCCAAGCATTTTTCAACTTCTGCACAATATTTATCCTTGGTATATTTCATCTTGCTAATAGAATATTATTACAACCTACTCAGGCTATTCTGAATTTAGAGTCAGCTATCTGTATTAGTCATATCTAGGTTTGTCATCTCAAGAGTAAGTAAACTCATTTCAATCCAGATCTTTACAGAAAGAGGACATTGTTTTTAAAAAATATGCTATCAATGGGAACTCAAAGTACTTTATATATTCTCTAGGTTAAGTACTACTATCTGACACATATATTATCAATTTTTACCTCTTTTAGGACGTAAGAGTTCCTCTGAAAATCTAATGAAGCCATAAAATGTACATTTGTACACAATTTTACATTCAATATCAGATGGCTCATGGACCCCCACAAAGTCTACCCACTGGTGTCCTAAACTGAGGTGTCCTTCTCTTAGGGATTCTACTATCTATGAAAAACATTTCTGGCTACTAGGATGTATCATATTAATATCCATTTAAAAAATAATTGTTTTTCCTAATGCCCAACTTAATACCCAAAAGGAGCCAATTAACTTGAAATTGACTGACACTAATTCTGTCATCTGACTATCAAAGAAGGTATCCAGAAATGAAGACATCTGACCAAAACCAAAGCACAGGCTATAAGAATAGTACTTGAGAAACAAAGCACAGGTCCCTGTAATTATATATACAAAGATATGTACTGCAACACTGTTTGTACTGGGGAAAAGCAAACAGAGAGAGGATACATCCTGAATGTTCACTCACAGGGAAATGGTTGAATAAATTATGTATATTGAAAATTTTATTCATTTTCTAAAAAGAGAGTTAGACCTATTATATATTGACCTGGAGAAATATCCATGATATCTTTAAAGAGCAAAAGCAAGCTTCAGAATAATGCATAGAGTATGACCCTATTTAAAAAGAAAAGATTCACAAACCTTATATTGTTCAAGGTAGCTTTATGAATATGGAAAAAAGGCGTGGAAGAATTCACATCAGGCCATGAACACAGCTGGGGGATTTTTGTTTTTATTCATCCTTGCATACTTTCACTTTTTACAATATTCCTTTTACAAAGTAAAACATTAAAATTTTTTAAAAGAAAAAACTAAAAAGGCTGACAATAGGATCTATCAATAGACTCACCTCTCTCACCCCAGTGCCCCATAAAGGCTTTCTAAATAATTTCCCAAAAAGTTTCCCACCCATAGTATGTCCAAGATAAAACCTAATTTCCTTTTTGACTTTCAATGATTCTGAGTTTCTCACAGTTTTGGGTGTTTGATTCACTTCATAGGCACTCTGTTAAGACATATTAAAGTTGTTATATAGTCTAAATGTGTCCATAATTCACAAGTGTGATTTTCCCCCTTATGAAAATAAACATGTCAGCAGAGCCATAAATAAAAGGTAAGTGGAACCTACATTAGTTCAGTTCATAACCCTCATTCACTGTTGGTGGGACTGCAAAGTAGTACAACCATTATGGAGGAAAGTATGGTGGTTCCTCAAAAAACTGCAAATAGAACTACCTTATGACCCAGCAATCCCTCTACTGGGTATATACCCCAAAACCTCAGAAACATTGATACGTGAAGACACATGTAGCCCCATGTTCATTGCAGCACTGTTCACAGTGGCTAAGACATGGAAACAACCAAAAAGCCCTTCAATAGAAGACTGGATAAAGAAGATGTGGCACATATACACTATGGAATACTACTCAGCCATAAGAAATGATGACATCAGATCATTTACAGCAAAATGGTGGGATCTTGATAACATTATAAGGAGTGAAATAAGTAAATCAGAAAAAAACAAGAAATACATGATTCCATACATTGGTGGAACATAAAAATGAGACTAAGAGACATGGACAAGTGTGTGGTGGTTACCAGGGGTGGGGGGAGGGAGGACAGGGGGAGAGTTAGGGGGAGGGGGAGGGGCACAGAGAACTAGATAGAGGGTGGCGAAGGACAATCTGACTTTGGGCGAGGGGTATGCAACATAATTTAATGACAAGGTAACCTAGACATGTTTTCTTTGAATATATGTACCCTGATTTATTAATGTCATCCCATTACCATTAATAAAAATTTATTAAAAAAAAAAAAAAAAAAGTTCAGTTCATAGAAGACAAGTGTATGCAGTCCAAACACTATCAAATTCTCAAGCGAAGAAATATGAACATAGAAGCCGTTCCTGTTGGTCCAGTGGTTCTCAACCTTGGCTGAACATTAGAAGTACCTGGGAATGTTTTAGAAATACCAATACCCGGTGCCACTTCCAGAGATTCTAATTTAACTGGCCCGGGCTTAGGTGCTTCTTTCATTTCAGAAGATATCTAGACTATTTGAATGGACAGTGAGTTAAGAACTACTGCTTTTAACATGTCATCCTTTTCCTTCCTTCCTCCAAATTTTTACAGAGTTTTCCTTTCATCAGTTAAGGCTAGTGAATACATTTGGGAAAGCCAAACTCATTCACCAGTTAATGCTATAGTTTATATTGTCCTGTGCTAACTTTTGATGTCCAACTTAAAGTTACTTAAACCTATGGTTATCATAATTAGGAGTCCTTCATATATCAAGAGTATCTTAATAATGATACATCATTTATTATTAACCTCAGAGACAAAGGAGTTTATAAATCATCTTAGGACCTCAAACAGTATATTGGAAGACAAAGTGTCAACACTGCCCTGCCAATGATTTGAAGTGTTGCTGAACATTAGTCAATTAATAGACTTCCTAATTTATTTTTGTGGTAATCTTTATAAGTATTTAAAAAACTCAACATCAGGCCCTGGCTGGTTGGCTCAGTGGTAGAGTGTCGGCCTGGCGTGCAGAAGTCCCGGGTTCGATTCCCGGCCAGGGCACACAGGAGAAGCGCCCATCTGCTTCTCCACCCCTCCCCCCTCCTTCCTCTCTGTCTCTCTCTTTCCCTCCCACAGCCGAGGCTCCATTGGAGTGAAGATGGCCCGGGCGCTGGGGATGGCTCCTTGGCCTCTGCCCCAGGCGCTAGAGTGGCTCTGGTCGCAACAGAGCAAGGCCCCGGATGGGCAGAGCATCGCCCCCTGGTGGGCAGAGCATCGCCCCCTGGTGGGCGTGCCGGGTGGATCCCTGTCGGGCGCATGCGGGAGTCTGTCTGACAGTCTCTCCCCGTTTCCAGCTTCAGAAAAGAAAAAAACAAAACAAAACAAAAAAACCCCTCAACATCACATTGCAAATAACTGATTTTAAAAATACATAATTGAACTATCTCCCCCATTCAAATTTAGTCCAGTAGAATAGTAATATACTCTATAGTAAAAAAGTCAAAATATGAAAAGGAATTCATTAATAAAATAAAATATTTATTAGTACACATATTATAGTACAAAAAAGACAGGATTCTGTACTTTGAACTCATGCTACAAACTGTGCAAAAATATATTTTAAAACAAAGGATAATATATATTATTTATAATGGCTGGCACTAAGAAATAACTGCCTTCATATATTTTTGAAGCATTAGCATATATTTTCAAAGAAGCTTACGATGGTCCATTAAAAAGTTTTGATCCAGGCATTGAACTCCTACATGTTTATCCTTGCGAAATGAAAGCTCAGGTGCATACGAAACACCTGTACTATACGAATGTGCACAGCAGCTTTATTGGCAATAGCCAAAAACTGGAAACCACCCAAATCTCCTTCCAATGGACAATGGTTAAACAATGGTACATCCTTCCCATGAAGGAGTCCTCGGCATAGAAACGAACAAACTACTCAATCAAGCAACAACTTGAGTGGATCTCACAGGCAGTATGCTAAGTAAAAAAAGCCAATCTCAAAAGGTCACATACTGCATGATTCCATTTATACAATGCTCTCAAAATGACAAAATTATGAAGCTGGAGAGCTGAATAGTGGTTACCAAGAGTTGGGGTGGTTTAAAAAGGGGTAGCAAGAGAAAGCCCTGGGCTGATGGGTCAGTTCCATATCTTGATTGTGGTGTTGGCTACACAAATCTACACATGATCAAACTGCACAGAACTATACATACAATAAACTCACACACAAATGAGTGCATGGAAAACCGGAGAAACCTAAATAAGCTTGTGTATTGTACCGATGTTGATTTTCTGGTTTTGATCTTATACTGTAGTTACCTTTGGAAGAAACCTGGTGAAGAATACACAGGACCTCTCTGTATTATTGCAATTTTCCTGTGAATCTGTAATCATTTCAAAACAAAGTATTTTTATTTTTCTAAGTGAGAAGTGGGAAGGCAGAGACAGACTCCTCCTGCAAGCACCCCAACCAGGATCTACCCGGCAAGCCCCCTATGGGGCGGTGCTCTGCCCATCTGGGGCTGTTGCTCCATTGCTTGGCAATGGAGCTATTTTAGTGCCTGAGGCAGGCCATGGAGCCATCCTCAGCACCCTGGGCCAACTGGCTCCAACCCATCTGTGGCTGTGGGAGGGGAAGAGAGAGAAATAAAAAGAGAGAAGGGAGAAGAAGAAGGGTGAAGAAGCAGATAGTTACTTCTCCCGTGTGTTCTGACCACGAATCGAACCCGGGACATCCACACACCGAGCCGATGCTCTACCACTGAGTTGACTGGGCAGGGCCTCAAAACAAAGTTGTTTTTTTTTTAAGTTTAAAGAAAACATGAAGATGGTCACTTATTTAAGATGTACAGCCTAACCAGGCGGTGGTGCAGTGGATAGAGTGTCAGACTGGGATGCAGAGGACCCAAGTTTGAAACACCAAGTTCGCTGGCATGGGCTCATCAGGCTTGAGTGTGGGCTCACCAGCTTGAGTGTGTTGCTGGCTTGAGCGTGGAATCATAGACATGACCCATGGTCGCTAGCTTGAGTCCAAAGGTTGCTGGCTTGAAGCCCAAGGTTGCTGGCTTGAGCCCATGGTCGCTGACTTGAGCAAAGGGTCAACTCACTCTGCTGTAGCCCCCCGGTCAAGGCACATATGAGAAAGCAATCAATGAACAACTAAGGAGCTGCAACGAAGACTTGATGCTTCTCATCTCTCTCCCTTCCTGTTTGTCCCTATCTGTCCCTTTATCTCTGTCACACACAGACACACACACACACACACACAGATGTATAAATCATTTTCCTTTTTTTAAATTGAATTTATTGGGGTGACATTGGTTCACAAAATCAGACAGGTTTCAAGTGCAACAAAACATCAGCTGCACAATGCATCATGTGCCCACTGCCCAAAGCGAAGTCTCTTTCCGCCCCCACTTCCCTCCCCTTTGTCCACTCCCCCTACCCCACCCACCCCCTTGCCCTCTATCACCACACTGTTGTCTGTATCTATGTGAAATACATATATTTTTTAATCCCTTCACCTTCTTTCATCCAGCCCTCCCCTCATTTTTCTTAACCTAAGTGAAAGCATAAACAAGTAAAGATATAAGATGGTTGGAGAGCAAAAGATGGCTGGAATAATATTTATGAAGCATTTATGTGCAAGGGAATATAGCTTATCTCATTTAACTCAACAAATCAATGAGGTGGTTGCTAATTAATATCCTCACTTTGCAGATGAGGAAACTCAAAGAGAAGTTAAGAAATTCAATTAAGGTCATACAGTAGGCAAGTAGCAATGATGTTAAAGTTAAAATTAAGACCATTTCAAAGCAAAGAGGATTTTAAGAAAACACTATTATTATTGTATCAAGAAAGTAGCTTAAAATAGGTAGAAAGTACAGGAGTAAATCAAAGCACATCTTGCTGACTACTATGTCTTCCAAGAACTTACATCTATAATAACATTAGGCTAGGATAACTGAATGCACTTGATCAGATAAGTTTTTGAAACTGCGGTTATTCTTTACTAATTTTTCACTTTTTGCTTAGAAACAGGAAGAAAAATAACACCAATTTCTCCTCTTTAAAAGGTGTTTGCTGAATAAAAGTAAATAGATAAAAGACGAAAGTAGAAAATAACACAAACAGGACTTTCAAAATAGGAGGAAAATAGAGCTGATTGACCACAACAAAGCCTATTCACGAATGAAAAAAGGCTACACTACTGTCAAATGCAAGACAGAAAAGTCTAAATTACGTTAGAAAACATGAATCTGCATATAATGAACAGGGCTACCAAGATGAATATTTATTTGCAATAAAATAGTTTTAAATGAAACTGTCCTACTAAGATTGGTTTCAGTCTGGCTTAGAAAAAGCAAAAGGAAAATTTCTGCCCTTTTGTATCATTCCATCTCCAATTTACATTATTGCATACTTAACAGTCAAAAAATAGGCAATTCTAGGATAAGCTCAATGAAAGTAAATGGGTATTTTAAGGGAAATTTGTTATTCTGGTTGTAGCTTCTGAGATAGGGGTGTTTTTCTAGAGAGAAATAGCATCTCAGTTTTAATTTTAAAGAGCCAGTGAAGCCTCAGGAAAAGACAGTATTCAAAACACCAAGAATATTAATCATCCTTTTAAATTGTAGACAATCAGCTAATCTACTTAATATGCTGTTTGAATAAAACAGAGTAGCCCTGGCCGGTTGCTCAGGCGGTTAGAGCGTCATTCTGTCACCCTGGAATGACAAGGTTGCGGGTTTGAACCCCAGTCATCACTGGAAGCAACCAAATAATTCTCTACTGTGGAACAACAAATGAATGCTTCCCTTCCCCTCCCTGCTCTCTCCCTTCCTGTCTCTTTAAAAATCAATCAATAAATTAAAAAAAAAATGCCCTGGCCGGATAGCTCAGTTGGTCAGAACATCATCCTGAAGCACAGAGGTTGCTCGTTTGATCCCTGGTCATGGCACATACAGGAATGGCTCGATGTTCTAGTCTGTCTCACCCTGCCTCTAAAACAAATAATAATAATAATAATAATAATAATAATAATAATAATAATAAAGGAAACAGAGTAGTCAGTTCCACCTTTAGGATCATCTGTGAAATCAAAAGTATTTTTCCCCATAAGTTATCTTCCTAAAAGCAAATAGTGATGATGTCAACATGATGGTTTTCCTAAAAGCTTTGTAAGTCACAACTCAGAAAGAAACATGCAGGAATTTTACTTGAGATGCAACAATCTACAGAAGATTTGGAGTGAAAGGGCCATATCACTCTATTCCCATCCATGGCTTTAATATGGTAAACTCTGAAAGAAAAAAAAAGTGTCTTGTTGTCATATGCCCTTGGAATTTCCTCCTCATAAAGTTGAGCCACGCCTGACCAGGCGGTGGCGCAGTGGATAGAGCGTCGAACTGGGATGTCGAGGAGCCAGGTTCGAGAACCCGAGGTCGCCAGCTTGAGCGCGGGCTCATCTGGTTTGAGCAAAAGCTCACCAGCTTGGACCCAAGGTCGCTGGCTCGAGCAGAGGGTTACTCGGTCTGCTGAAGGCCCGCGGTCAAGGCACATATGAGAAAGCAATCAATGAACTAAGGTGTCGCAACGCGCAACAAAACTAATGATTGATGCTTCTCATCTCTCCGTTCCTGTCTGTCCCTGTCTATCCCTCTCAGACTCTGTCATAAAAAATAAAAAAAAAAGTTGAGCCAAAAAGCAAATATTTACACTCAGGAGGCCTATCACACACTTTTTATGAATTTCTCTGCCTTTGAAGAAATCACGAGATGTTTTCTTTCTTCTAGATAGGACCCTAACACATTAGATTTTGATAAAAGCCATAACCTAGGCCATACTGCATGGTGGACAGATACACATTAGAATCTTACTGGAGAATTATACCAAAAACGTACATTTTCAGTAATGACTAAAAACTTCGAAAGTTTTTATAACTAGCCTTGACTAGAAGTATTTCTAAGATGTAATAATGATAGTTGTTGTGGTATTTTATTTATTTTTTGTGACAGAGAGGGAGGGACAGATAGGGACAGACAGACAGGAAGGGCAAGAGATGAGAAGCATCAATTCTTCATTGAAGCTCCTTAGTTGTCATTGATTGCTTTCTCATATGTGCATTGACGGGGGCTACAGCAGAGCAAGTGACCCCTTGCTCAAGCCAGCGACCTTTGGACTCAAGCCAGTGACCTTTGGACTCAAGCCAGTGACCTCAGGGTTTCAAACCTGAGTCCTCTGCATCCCAGTCCAATGCTCTATTCAGTGCACCACCACTTGGTCAGACAGTTGTGGTTGTGTTTTAAAAAAAGATTTTAACATACTGAAATATTCACAGATGAAATGATTTAATATTTGGGAGATACTTTAAAATAATATGGTGTGGTGGAGTCGGTGGGAGTTTTAAACAAGATTGTCTACAAATTGATAAAGCTGGATGATGGGAAAATAGAAATTAATTATACTATTTTAGTTTTCTTTGGCATATGTTTGAAATTTTCCGACATAAAAGTTTGTATATCCTTATACAAGATTCAAAATCTACCTATGCAACAAGGAATTCTGAGGTATATGCAGAAGTTCAATTTTTGAATACTTCTGTTATTTCATATTCCCAGGCAAATCATCTCCCTGAGTAATACCAGTCTTTTTTCTAAATGCAGGGATGTTACATGATTTCTAAGGTTGCTTCAGTTTTTATTCATTGAGAATGCTGTTTTGTTTCACCAGGCTGAGTTTAAATTCAGCCTGTTAACTGTCAATAGTCACTGATTTTATACTGAGAAGACAGGCACAGGTGTCTCAAAACAGGATATGACCTCAAGCAGCTTTTTGGACATTGGTGCTACCCACTCTGATCACATGGAAAGAGAAAAAGGGGAGGCAACTACAGTGATAAATACACCACTATTTCCCATTGATAAAGTGAAAATGCTCACTCGAAAAGCTACTTGAGTCTTTATTATGAGTCATATAGCACATAAATGTAGTGTGAGCAGTCCCTTTAATAAAGCAAGTTTTCCTGAATAAACTATCAAACAATATTTCAAAAGTATATTTCTGAACTGTTCATCACAGTACTGTTTATTAACAGTGAAGAATCTGCTAACCAAATTAGCTTCTTAACAGAGGATTAAATATATCGTGGCATGCTCTTATAATGGAATGCCATGCAGTATATAGAAACTGACTGTGTTAGCCCACAATGATAGGGGTATGGCGTGGCAAAGGACACAGGAACTAACTAAAAGAGCTCCCAGTGGCCAACATAGCAACAACTAGAGCAATAAAATTGTACTGAATTATAACCCAAATTAGCCTCTACTGATAAAAACAAATGACTGAATAAATAAATGGGGGAGGACAGCTAAATCTCCTGAGCAGAATAATTCCAAGTAATATGTGCAGATAGTCTGCCTCTGCCCGCAAACGGTGAAACATAACTCCCCCCACTTCAAAAGTGTGGGCCGACTTCCCTCCCAAGAGCACAAGATGGAAAAGAGAGAAAAAAGGGTAACTTTACAGTCGGGAAACCTGACAAACACTACCTCAGCTGGGATATCAAGGTCAACATCAACAGTGATAAGTCATACAGATCTATGCACCCTTGAAACAATGTAATGAAAAGGGTATTTTGGCTCTGTGGTCTCCCTCCCCAAAACACAACCTAACCATGAGAAAAACATCAGAAAAATTCTAATTGTGGGGACTTCTATAATATCTGACTAGTACCCTTCAAAATTCTCAAGGTCATAAGAAAACAAGGGAAGTCTGAGAAACTGTCACAGCCAAAAACAGCCTAAGGATACAAGATGACTAACTGTAGTATGGAATCCTGGATGGGATCCCGGAACAGAAGACATTAGGTAAAAACTAAGGAAATCTGAGAAACTAGGAACTTTAGCTAAAAATCTATCAATACTGTTCATGAATGGTGACAAACATATACTAATGTAAGCTGTTAATGATAGGGAGACTGAGAGCTCTGGTAAATCTAAAATTGTTCTAAAATAAAAGGTTTCTAAAAAATAAAAAACGTAAATGAAGATATAAAGTTATGATGTGGAATAATGGCCCATATATAGTAAGATTAAACATTCATGTGATAAACATATTTTTGTTTTGAAAATATACATATACTTATTTATACACCAAAAAATCTGGAAAGCTATTCATCAAATCTTAATGTCTTGGTGGTAGAATTACTAGTGATTTTCACCACCAACTTTATACTTTATTGTATTATCTGGTTTTGTCTTTTCACTAAGCACTGATTACTTTTAATATTGAGCCCCATTATTTTTATAATCAGGAACAAAGTTATTTTATTTTGGGGGGAAAATTAGGTATATAGCATGGATAGCTCAAATTAATATGCTTTTATAAAACCACTAAATTTTACTTTTTCAAGGGGAAATCTTTTAAAAGGCAGTACAGAAAAGTGAAAACCTAGAATAAAATCTTCGTTTCACCACTTACTATCAGACCTTGAGCATTTCAATAACCTTCAATTTCCTCATCTATTATATATAGTGAGAAAAATGAAACACTCTCAACAAACCTACTGATCTGCAGAACTAACATTTATTTATTCATTTATCAGCATAAACACATATCATGTACTATACACAAATACACTATAGAAAATATATTTCATAACATCAAATTTTATTAGAAAATTATTTAAGTAGTAGCAGTGAGTTTAATGAATATCAAAAGCCTGACCCTACTGAGGCTGGATCCATAAAATGGTAACTTTATTGAGATCAGTAATAATTTTAAAATCTAAGAAAAATAAAGCACTATCAGAAAAAAAGTTTGTTTCTCAAAGATTATAGTAGTGAAAGACAAAACCAGTACTTCAGCCCGATCTACATCCTCGGCAGCAATTTCCCAAACATCCTGCTCACTAGATATTTGTTATTGTTATGGTGATTAAACATGTTCATAACATGCCCACGGGACTACTGAAAACCTTCCAAAAAAGAGAAGTGACAGATACTTTTTAAATTATAACCAGCTTAAACTAAGCTTTGAAATAGTAATACACAAAGTTTCCCGTTCTATGGAAATAACAGTTTCCCTATCTATGAATGTAATGGCAATACAAATTAATACCAGCCATGAAATACAAACTAAACATATTTAAATTTCTTGCTTGCAACCAATGAACTTTAATAAAGAGATTTTACACATGACATATATTCTGGGCTGGAGTCTATCTCAATACTAATATTTTAAAATTACCTCAAATACAACCCTTATAATGCACAAAATCACAATGAATAGACCAGTCTAATCACACTATGAATTAGTGAGCTTTTATAACAAGCTGAACAACCAAGACCAGAAAAATCCATTTGATTCAAGTGAAAAATTTACCCAACTTAATCTATTATACAATCTATTATACAGATCTATATTTTAAAAACCTGCTAATTTAGGAAAAAATTATCAACCATAAACAAAATATTAAATCACTGTGCCAATTTATTCTACACTAGAATATGCACACTGTTTTGGTTTGGTTAAAGTTAAATACTTTTTAAAATAACAAAAACATAGGTACAATCCAGGAATTATATTCAAGTTGGTATACACAGCCCAGTGTTGAGACTACAAGCAGGCACAAACTGGGTTTATACTCCAGAGCTTCCGTATCCAGGCGTACTCCAGCTTTCCTGAAAGCAGTCATTACAGAGACCTATTCCAATGATGTAATGTTTGCTGAACACTTTAGAAACCTGGGGCACATTTTTGTTAAATATGTTTAGTTGCAGCAAATTATCAATTCTCAGTGAACAGATACGATTTACGGGAAGAGACAACTGTCACCGAGAACTACTTCTGGCAAACAGATCAAGCTAAATAAACTCCTGGTTAAAAAAAAAAAAAAGGAGGGAATTGACCATAAGGTTAGTTTCCTTAAAAACTATAAAAGCAAATTTAAAATGGGAGTTCCAAGCCTTTGAGCAGCACTAGTACCCAGGTAAGAGTGTACTCCTGTACAATGTTCTCTACTGTGTTAGTCCTCTGTAATCCCAGAACAGCCCTGCATTTAGCACGTCTATACATTTCTTGTCAGTAGCTTGACTGTGGTTCTGATGTTTTTACTAGCTGCTCATGACTGGTGAACATCATGGTACTATGCAACATTAGCCATTCTTTTAATTTCAAAATACCCAACCACTATCATCACAATTAAGGAAGGCTCAGAAGAAAGAATATTCAATATGATCAACCTCAAGTCATAGGGTTATTCTTAAAACTTACTTAGATACTACAGTATGTGAGGTATAGGGTTTTTTTAAGTTTAATAAAGCTAAATACACCTGCACTCACATTTGTCTACCTCCAGTTTATACACATTAAGAAAACTAAGCTACAGGAAAGCACATTCATAGTATATACAAAGACAAAAACATATATATATATGACAATGTAAATCATCAATAGCATAAAATAAAATTTTGCCCAAAGCTACTTTTTCATTACACCATGACCACAGAGTCTAAAGGAGCAAGACCATACAATTTATACACTTTTCTACACAAGAAACTAACATAGTGGGTTGTTAATGGCATTTTGAAAATGTTACAGTATAATTATCATATATATAAAATCACACAGGTTAATATTTACAGAGATATCAAGCCTCTCAAAAGAAAATAAATATTTATAAGATTCAGTTTCTCTTTTGTTAAACATTGAAGAAAGGTCTTGGAACCTACAAGTAAATGTAAAAATACAGACAACCTAGTTAAAAGAATTCCTGAGACTTTTTTTATTCTTTTAAGGGACCTTTAACCTAATAAATGTTAAAGCAGGTGGTTTGTGGTTTAAGTTTTCTTTCTTTTTTTTTTAAGTTTTCTTTCTAGTTCTAGAAATTGACCATAATTCCTTTCATAGTATTTACTTTCCTCTTCTTATCTGATACCCAAACCTACTTTGGATGTCTTTTTAAAAATCTTTCAAGACAATGGAGTGAATTCAAAGATCATGAACTCTTGAATGAAGAGTTAAAATGACAGTATCACATAACTATCCTGACTCTCTGTAACATAGTAGTAGTCTTCTAGAATACCAATCTACTTCTTAGAAGCAGAAAACACAGGAAGCTCAATGTTCCAAGGAAAATTAATAATAATTGAGTCATCCTGGCTACCCAGGAAATACACAGCAAGGATCTGTGTCCTATGCAAATAATGACAACAAATCCATCTAGTAATACCTACCACCCAGGGACAGGAAAACAGAACACGAGCTCACGGAACAAGTGCACAATGCTTAAACAGTACAAGAAGAAAAGCGATTTGGAGAGGATAGGGAATCGGAGCTAGCTGAAACACATGACAGATCAGTGAGCTACAGAGACAGAAGCGGGGCAGGAGAAGACAAGAGACGCCACTGACAGGAGGTGAGAGTGGAACGCAGGTGGACAAGAAGTGAAGTGGACAGAGGTTAGGGCAGGAGCTGAATTACAAGCGATAACAACAAAAGCCTGGAGGTGACAGACCAGGAAGAAGGCCCACCCAGGGAAATAGAGAGTAAAGAGAATAGAGAGCATTTTCAATGGGAGGCTGAATCCTGGAAAAGGTGGGAAGTAAGCAAAACAGACACCAAACAAAAAATTATGGACAGATGAGAAAAAATGTAAAAGGAGACCATGTGATAAACAGATAGGGTAGAAAGGGGGTAAAAGGGATGAAGTAAAACAGGTACACTGAGGGAGAAAATATACTTTTTGTTTCTCAAATTTCACTTTATTAAAATTAAACTTTTAAATCTGTTCTTTTACTTATATTTTTATTTGTTGGGTAAAACTTTTTTTTCCTTCTTTTCCAAGTGAGAGGAGGGGAGATATAGAGACAGACTCCCGCATGCTCCTCGACTGGGATCCACTTGGCAACCCGTCTTGGGTGGATGCTCTGTCCGTCTGGAGTAATGCTTACAACCAAGCCACTTTTAGCGCCTGAGGCAGAGGCTCCCGGAGCTATCCTTAGCACCCAACTGGGACTAACATGCTCAAATCAATGGAGCCATGGTTGCAGGAAGGGAAAGGAGGGGGAGAGGTGGAGAAGCAGATGGTTGCTTCTCCCATGTGCCCTGACCAGAATGGAACAAACTCAGGACACCTACATACTGGGCCGATGCTCTACCACTAAGCCAACTGGCCAGGGCCTATTTGGTAAAACTTGATACCTAAAAGTAAAGGTTTCCTCAACTTATACAGGAGAAAATTTTTGATGAGTTAAGCTGATTTAATTGCAAAAAGAGAGAAGACCTGAAAACAGTAAAGTTTACTTATGTCAGTTAATTATCTTACTTCTAATCAATAAACTCCTTTTCATACCAACACATTAATGACCTTAATGGCCAAGTGCTTCAGTTGTTAATTACAAAAGCTTTCTCTCTCCCTCCCCCACCTCTCTCTCCCTCCCACTATCCTGCGCATGCCTATGCGTGCATATCAGTCAGCATTTGGAGATTACCCCACTAAAAGAGAATTTTGGTAGGGGTTTAAAACAAAGTTAAAACTGTAACAATTAAGATATGCTGTAAATTTTCTACAGATTTTTACTACTCAAGTTGTTCTGGTCTCCTAAATAACTGAAAACAGGACACAGATGAACTGAAAACAGTTCATCCTTTACTTCAATCTAGAAACAGTAAAAGAAAACAAAACATTAAACAAGAAGAAACAAAACATTAAACAAGAACATAAAAATAGTAAAGAACAACAACTCTGGAAAAAAATGGCAACTGTTCTACTCTTGATCCTAGAAAATATCCTAGGCTAGAAGAGCAACCATGCCAAAGGCACACTTATGGAGACAGAATTCTTATTTTTACACTGAAAAAAATAAGATAATCAGATCTTCAGTACAAAAAATTGTTCAAGAGAAAAGGAGGCACATAGAGGCTGAGAGAAAAATAAAGACAGATCTAGAATCACAAGGACTGTGACAACAGCACATCATTATGGGGAAGCAATTTGTCAACATCCTGCACGTTTAGTAATTATTCAGTGAAAGTCAATTTCTAGGAGCCAACATCCCAATAAATTGTTCCTATTTCTCCTATTATACCTATGAGTTCTCTATCCACACAGAATAAAACTCCGATCATAAGTAGATTCCTACCTATTGCATAGAGAAAAATAGCTCAAATATATGCAAAGCAGATGGGTTAAAAAAGTACAAGAAACATGTAAAGAAATATGTTAGTGCCTTGCCCCTCATTTTCAGAACTATCTTCTTTCAGGTGCTCAAATCCTAAATGACATGGGGTCATGTCTTGAAATTTGTCAAGTCTTCAGACTTGACTATTCTTCCATGAATATCTTAATGAGTCTCTTGCCCATACGGTCCACTCACAGGCATCTGACATTATTATCTACTTCTGGAAATGGCTGTTGCTCCACAGGCTTCAGCAGACATCTTGAAGGAATAAACTTGGTTCTGTGGTCTCTATTGAGGACATGCTGAAACTAGGATTCACTCTCACTCGAAGACGACGTAGATGCTGATGGTGCTGTTTCCAAGGTAAGGTGCCTTATACATTGGAAAAAAAAAAAAAGTTAAAAATCAACCATATCTTAAAACACAAAACTCTAAAAAAAAAAAAAACCCAGTAAAAATTCTCACATTTATTTTACATTATAGCTTAGAAAAATAAGTAATTCAAATTACAAATTTTAATCTTTCACTTCAACTTTATACTCTATTTTCCCCAAAATTTAAGAGGGCATCATAGGGTATGCAATAAAAATATTACAAATAGTTGACAGTTCCTAAAATTTATTTTAAAACTCAGTTAAAATTATAAAGAAAATCTGGTAATAGACTGAATTTTACCACGGCCAGGACAGAAGATGGACTTTGAGAAAACTGTTTTTCTACATTCACATCTTACTTGGAAAATGGTATAAAAAAGCATGATTTAACATGGAGCTGTAAAATGTGCTACTAAACTGATGACCCAGAAAATTTCCCCAGCCGTACAATTGTGACATCACATATTATCTGGTAATAAAATCTTGGTACCACTGAACCAGCTATAGGCAAGTCATCCGACTTTGCCCCAATTTTCTTATCTGTAGAATACAGGGCTGGTTCTTCTTATAGGGGCAGGTGGTTTAAAATACGGATAGATGCCCAGGCCATGCTCCTAGGGTTAGGCTAAGACACCTGTTACTCTTACAGTAAACCCCGGGTCATTCTGATTTACACTCCTACTTTGAGAACTACCACACTATCTAAAGTTCAGGATCCAGCTCTATAACCCTTAAATTCATAAAATGGGGCAGTGCAGGTTTTATTAAATTATTCAGCCTTGATAGGCATAAATTATGAGTCAGTGTATCACCCTGTCTTTCCCTAAAACCCTCATTTAGAGAAGAGCTTATAATTAAGGCTAACATGCCAATTGGATAAAAACTTCAATACAGATTTTAATCTAAATTTTCCAAATTATTTTCTTGGGTATTTAAACAGAACACGACAGTTGGACAACATTCATAGTTTAAGTTGCTTCTATAACAGGCCACCCTGAATTGATATTAAAATGACAGCAGCATATGTCATTTCTTCCCTGACTCAAATTATAAAGTTTCCCCCAAGACAAACGATCTGACCTCCTACCCAGCAGAAGGGGTCTGTAGCACAGAATACTATACCTGCAGAGCGTGTGTCCCCACTGGCTGCTAACCAGGGCTGTGGCCCATGCTTCAAGGGCACTTCCTCCTCTGATTCCTGGGCTGTGGTGGGGTGAGGTATGTATTCCCCTATCTGTGCAGTCATTTAGAGTCACTGATTCTGTTGATGCCCAACACCCCCAAAATAATGTCAGCTCCCGACAAAGGGATACAAAATTGGACTTTCAGAGAATACTGCTTTTCTTCATCTTGCTGGATTCTGTTCATAGGCCCCCATCTAATTCCACATGGCTCAAAATGAATGACTTCACTCCAGGTCTGTTACCAAATCAACAGCATCATTTTATGGGGGGTTTTTCCTCACCAAAGAAGTATTACTTAGTTTGAAGAGGCCTCTGGCCCCAATAGTGAATTCTATTGCCCAAGACAAGCTGAAAAAGTAGATCAAGATTTCACATAACAAAGCAAATGAATAGAAATGCACAGGAAACCATCAATAACACTGATATTCTAGTAAATTACTACTGCAAGGGGTTTAAATCTAGTATTTTGAAAAGAAAATTAGTAGAATATCGTGTCAATATTATTTTATTTTGCATTAGTTTTCTGACACAAAACAATTACTGTCCCATGTCCTAAGGAATTCCTGTGTTAGAATTCCATACCTTAAAAAGTTACTTATACTCCTCACTCAGCTTTGAGATTCAAATTCAATTTCTCATTTCAAAATAGTGTCCCCTTAACCACTTCATAATCAACCTGCTTTCTGAACAATCCAGCATTATTTCTGCAGCTCAGAGTTACTGTAATCCTTATGCTACTTTGAAATTTTAAAAGCACCTTTTACAGCTAAGAAAGTAGTGTCAACTTTTAGCTCTCTCTTCTGTCTTGGTTAAAGCCAAACTCCCCAGAAAAACCACTCTGACTCAAGAACCAGGCTGCCTGGGTTCATATTCCGTATCCCCCATATTACTTGTATTGTGATTTTTGGCAAGTACCTTAATTACCTTGCTGTGCCTCAGTTTCCTCATTTGAATAACAGTATTACAACTGTACCTACTTCAAAGAATTGTTGTAAGAGTCAAATAAATTAACACATAAAGGCACCTAGGACAGCATCTGGAATATTTTAAGCAGTACATAAATGTTAGCTATTATTTTTTTTTATTTTTATTTTTTGGTATTTTTCCGAAGCTGGAAACGGGGAGGCAGTCAGACAGACTCCCGCATGCGCTGGAGTGGGATCCACCTGGCATGCCCACCAGGGGGCAATGCTCTGCCCATCTTGGGGCATCGCTCTACTGCAATCAGAGCCATTCTAGCACCTAAGGCAGAGGCCACAGAGCCATCCTCAGCGCCCGGGCAAACTTTGCTCCAGTGGAGCCTTGGCTGTGGGAGGGGAAGAGAGAGACAGAGAGGAAGGAGAGGGGGAGGGGTGGAGAAGCAAATGTGTGCTTCTCCTGTGTGCCCTGGCCGGGAATCGAACCTGGGACTCCTGCACGCCAGGCCGACTCTCTACCACTGAGCCAACCAGCCAGGGCTATGTTAGCTATTATTATTAATTTGTTTTACTTAGCTCCAAATTCTCATACTGTTTCATGTATGTACATAATGTTTGCCCAACTAAAATACTACCAATTAAATAAATAGCTAACATTCAAAGGGCTCATCATGGACTGCAGACTCTGTAGAGAAGGTAAGGCTGAGGTGGCCCTTCCTCTGGTAAGTGGGACCTTCACTAGCAGAAAGAAGAGAGAAGATGATTCCAACGTATTTTTGTTCATTTCACAATAATTTACTCAACATCTTCCAAATGTTAGGCTCTGTTCTAGGCACTGGGGATATGGCAATGAGTGACACACAGAAGGTCTGGAAACTTAAAGAACCCTCTGTGTGAGAGTCAAGCTTTGAAATAAGGACCGAAAAGACCTTGTCTTCCAATACCGTGAAACACAACATTGCTTAAACGCCTTACCAATGCTGGAACCAATGCTGGCATTATGGTCACTCTGGCTTTCTAACAACTAACATACAGAAATGGAGGCAATGAAAAATTCAGTAACTTTCCATGTACTGTACTCTAAATATGGTCCATTGTTTATAAAGCACATTAAAGGGATATTCTCCATATACCTGGATAAAAATAACATACAAGAAATTTACAAACACAATCTTATTCCAATGGTTTCATAATTTGACAAAATGTAACCTATTAATACTTTGCTGTATACCCTTGTGCTGTGCTTCCCCCCTCCGACCCTCCTCCCGTTTTCCCCATCTTTAACTCCAAGTGGCTGCTTACAAATATCTACCAGGAAAGTGCCTGAAGATGAATGTGGTGGCAAGAATCAGTTCATCACAACGGATGCAAGTACTAAGTCCAAAGAAACACATGCATCTTTTTCTTCTTACATCCCCCTATTGATGACAACTGTCCCTTCATCCCCTGCCCGAAGAGAATGCCTTTAGGTAAAGGAAACCTCTTATAAATACCGACTGGCAAAGCATGCTCAATCTTTTCTTCTCCAATGATGGACGACTAGAATCAGAAGACTATATATAGTCCAATATACTATAATCACAAATAATGTAATCACACATTTTCAAGAATTTCCTTCATCCTCTCCAATCTTTTCGAATACCTCTACTCTCACAAGGTGCAAGCCATTAGATCCCACCCTCATTTTCATCATTGTTACGCCTATATGTTATTAAATTGTATCTATGGAAACACAGTCAAAATAAAGTTCTTGCTTAAGGAAGTCAAAACTGCTTAACTAAATCCAACCAAAAACTTAACTTCTAAATGCACAAAGTACTGGAGTCAACACTGAATGTTTAAGATATTTACAGGGAAACTGAAAAATCAGGTAGAACTCCCGCAATGTAGATAATAATGACATTCTTAACACTCAGAAACCCATGAATGTTAGGCTTATCAACAAAGTAATAGCCCACTGTTTTTTATTTCCTTGGTTTGGTATTGGAAAATTACTCTTCCTGTTTCATTGTCATTTGTTAACCATAATTAGGAATGTCACTTAGAAACCAAATATGGAAAGAAGCTTTTCAGAAGGGGCCATTCGGCTTTCCCACCATTTATCTTTTCCAATGTCCAAGTATAGCATGTTCATTGAGTGACAACTATATATGAAGGGAATCTGGATAAGAGACCAGGGCTTTAAAAACTACTGAATACTTTTAAAAAGGGGTGGGGGTTGTTTTTTTTTTTTTAGCTGTATGCAATTTTAAAGCCATCTTCCAATTTGAAAAACACATTAATTTACTTTATGAGTCACTTTATATTGCCAACACCCTTATTTTACAAAAGCGGAAACAGAAGTAGTAATTCATGTATTTATTCCACATTTGGACACATTCAAATAAAATCTGTGTATTCAAATATTTTTTGAGCCACCTATGCTTATGCAAAAAATTATCCTGGAAGATTAAATGTGATAAAGCACATAGATCATTTGGCACAGGTCTGGCAAACAATCAGTACTCGACAATGCCCTTAAATATTGTTCCTAATTCTCCAACTTTATAGGCAAACTAAATGGTTGTAAAATTATACATAATTTTGCATATGTAAATGTATAAGCTAACATGCATTAATACTATAAATAAAGTCAGTATATTAGTGCACCAACTAATGATCCTCGTCTAGACAAAGGTGAGTTTACTTGTAGCAAAACGATCCACAAAGAGGCAGAGAAAACTTCCTAAGGGGTAGTGTTAAATATTAGCCCTTATCTCCGCTTATCAATTAAGAAGACAACCTCTACATGGTCTAGCATGAATTATAATTAGCAGTCAGCTGATCCTAGAGAAGTACCTAAAAATGAAAACAGTAGTTAAGACTTCAAGCACTTGCTAGTGGCCATTTATTCCCAAGGCTGCATCAACCACTGAAATCTGATTAACTTCAACACTAATACGTACTAAAATTCTACATAAATTCATTACCTGTCTCATGCTAGAAAATACATTTTTCAAGTCCCTACACAAAAAGATTTTTAAATGCCCAAAAGTCACTTGAACTGTCAGTATTACAGTATCCAGTTTTTAAAAACACTTCAAGTTTCAGCCACGCATCATTTATTATCATAGGGAAAATATATATAGAAAGACTTTTTGGAAAGCATATAGTTTCTTAAATATATATTATGGTAAGTATTAAAACTAACCCTATGATCTCATTACGAAAAGAAGAGATCTTTGTGTTTCCCAGCCTAATCTCGCTTCGTGGGACAATGCACATTCCCCCTCCTACGCCGAGGATCCCGCCCGGGCGCGCCGAAATGGGGCGGGAGGAGGCATGGAACTCCGGGGTAATGACCTGTCCCCACTACTTCCCGACGGGTCTTAGCACACAACCGCTAGATCCACGTGGACTACCAGGCGAGGGCTGCAAAACCCACCGCCACCAGCAGCCCCACGCCGGCCGCGACCCGACCCGACCCGGCCCGCCCTCCCGCGGGGGCGACAGTCGCGCAGCCCGAGGCTCGCAGAGGGCGGCGCGCGCAGCCCGGGCGGGGGTCAGGCCCGGGGGCGGGGCCGGGCGGTGACGCGCCGCGGGGGAGGGGAAGGGAGCCCGGCTCCACTCACGCGCGGGGGCGGCACCGGGGCGGTCGCTTCGTCTCTCCCGTTCAAAAACTGAAAGGGGGGGTGAAGGGGGGGGAGGAAAAGACCTGGTTCCCTGTCGCTTCCGGAAACCGACGGGTCGGCAGGAAATGACGAAGGCCGAGGTCGTCCAGGTCCGTGCGGTAACCGGTTCCCGCGAGTCCGGCCCCGACTCCGGGGAAAAGGGCCCCGAGCGGAGCAGCCTGGTCGCCTGCCGCCTCCGGAGCGAGCAGCGTGAGTGACCCCGCGTCCCTGCGCCTCCCGGGCCCCGATCTCGCGTCACTCGGCCCCGCCCTCCGCCCGCGCGGCGCCCCGCCCCGCCCCGTCCCGGACTCGCAGGGTGGGGAGAGCAGGGGCGGTGGGAGTCGCTGCCGCCCCACGCCCCCAGTGGGGGGCTTGCGGGCTCCTACCTGCCTCGCTTTTGCTCGTGGCGCTCAGGGCCGTAAGGAATAGTGAAGCTCCGAGTTCCCGAAACGCAGACAGAGTTGAAGGAGCCGCATCTGCAACGTCAACTCGGGGCGGGCGCGTTGGCCCCGGGTGGTTCGGGGTTTAGCAGGAGTGTTTGAGGATTGAATCACACGCAGCCTGCGAGCGGCGGAAACGCATTAGGTCTGGCAGCTCCGCAGGCTCCCGCCTGCGGCCACTTCCTGAGAAAGGATTATGTTCTGTACCCGCTCAACTGGATTCTTTTTTTCCGGGAGGAGCAAATCTCATAAGATTGAGGTCAGGGTTGGAAGAGTTCAGGTTTGAGAGTCAGATGCAGTGACAACCCTGTCCGTCCACTCGCTAGACTGTGTGATTTTGGGCAGGTTATACTGTGTAAACACCGCCACCGTCATCTCAGTTGCTTCTGTAAAATGGAGCTTTAGTGCCTCCCAGCAGGGTGGTTGTGAAGACTAAAGTAATATGTGGACTGCCCAGCACGAAAACCCTCACGTTCATTGCCTGCCTCCCTTTGGTTCCTTCCTCCTGAAGGCCTGTTAGCTTGTACCCTTCTGCATCAGAAACCCAGACTTTTAGTGTCTCAGAAGACTGAGAGAAAGAAAATGACATACATGCAGTGTGGATTGTGTTATTAGGAACTCTTGGAACTGTGTAAATGATTCTAATCTGAATACTTGTATCAAAATAAAGTACTGAGAGACAAAAATGGTAAGAAGATTTAAGAGATGGTAGCAAGTGATGCTTCTGTTTTAGAACCATCTAGACATGGTATCAGGAACCCCAAACCAGGAAACTAATTTTAATATTTATGATATAATCACTGACCTCTAGAAAGCTTCTCCTAGTTCTTAACCTAAAGGTTTATCAAACTAAAAACAAACCTAATCGTCCTATTTTGGCAACTTTATCTCTGGATACTAATGTTTATCTGGGACTTAATTCAGTGCATCCTAGCATCTCACTGAAATAGTTCAGTATGTGAAAAAAGTTTAGTTTTTCTCAATGACCAATTTGAGAAATTGATGAATCATGATCCAAGCACATGGCTAGCTACATTGTGATCTTGCTGAAACAATAACTTGCCAGGATTGAAGCACTGTAATGCCCCTGGGCATTTTGCTTTAGATTTAAGAGGAAGGCTGTGGTGGTATGAAGTAATCACTCAGCAGGTGTATGTGTGTACACTTGGTTAGACTGGCTTGCTGGAAGGGGATGTTCATAGTTCAGGCCACATGTGAGCCACGGGTGTGTACTGTGACTTTGGTCAAAACTATTCTTTATTTCTGTCAGTCTTACAAAGTCATGCAATTGGTCATGATAGAGAGTTGGTTAGAAAAGGTCTATCCTCTGCAGATCTTTCACAACAGCGCTACTAAAACTATTTCCCTGGAACTGTGGAGCACAAGTGTCATTGCATACCAATGATGTTGTCTAATATATGTTATATAATTCACGTTAAAGTTTTACCATCTGGGTCAGCAGTAATGTGAAATTCTCTGAAATGACAGACTGGCATATTTGTCGCAGGAGGAAGATTCGCTCTGTAGGTATATACCATTTAGAGTGGCACATAAAGAAAATTTTGTGAAAAATCAAAGCCAGAAATTAACCTGGCTCAGATCCATTCAAGTGTTAGAAAACAGGTAGGAAACACTTTTATAATTTGTCAGATAAATAGCACCTGCAAAATGTTCTAGTGACCATTGCTATGTATTTCCTGCTTCACAGACTTGTTCATAATTCCCAATCCTGAAAGCTACCACCCTTGCTGCATAATTGTTCCAGGCCTTCTTCAGCATCTCAAATCAGACATCTAATGTCATCTTTTTTTGCCAAACACAGAATTTTACATTTTGGCACCAACAAAAGTCTAGATTCCATAAATTATAAACAATCACTAGTCTCTGGTATTCCAAAAGAAATCAACCAAAAGTTGGTTATTTACTATCAATAATATATTTATAGAAACTAGAGTTCAGTTTCAAGGAATAAGAATCAAAGCTTTGACTATGTCAAGTCTCCCTGTACCTCTTAGTTTCTCATTTTTTTATTTTTTTAGGTTAGAGGAGGGGAGATAGTGAGGCAGACTGCTACATGTGCCCCAACTGGGATCTACCCAACAACTCCGTCTGCAGAGACCAGCTCAGCAATGGGTGTGCACACAAAAAATGTGCTGCAGGACTTAAGAAAAAACACAAAGAAAAGATGTGTACAAGGGACTCCCAGCCTCTAGGACTGAGAGCCCAGTTCTTTGCAGCCTTATCGTATTTACCGTATTTTTCACTCCATAAGATGCACTTTTTCCACCCCAAAAAGTGAAGGGGAAAATGCCCATGCATCTTATGGAGCAAAAAATACGGTATTTTATTAAATATTTTAACATACCATTTGGTTCAGAATATTTTTTTCTTATTTTCCTCAAAACCCTGGGTGTGTCTTATGGTCAGGTGCATCTTATGGAGCTAAAAATACGGTATTTGTTTCTTTAATCAGCAAATAAGTTAGCAGAGCATAGGCTCAGGAACAGAGAAGGATGACTAACTAAAACCTTGCAGGTATGCAGGAAATTCCATTAAACAATCTTATCAGTGCTTGCCAGGGCAGCATTCTGCCCCCGCAGGACTTCGCGTTCCAAAGTCCGCACCAAAGGCTTGTTTCAGGGCAGCTTTCCAATTTCCAGCCATTTTCCTACACCCATCTAGGGCTGATGATCGGGTACTAAGCTATTTTTAGTGCCTGAGGCTGATGCACTCCAACCAAGCTATCCTCAACAACCCAGGCCATGCTCAAACAAATGGAGCCACTGGCTGAGGGAGGGGAAAGGGGAAAGGGTGGGGTAGGGGGAGCAGCAGATGGTCGTTTCTGTGTGCCCTGACCAGGAATCGACCCTGGGACATCCATATGCCAGGCTGACACTATCCACTGAGCCACAGGCCAGGGCCAGCCTCTTATTCTCTTAAGAAAAATTCCAGGCTCTGGCCAGTTAGCTCAGTTAGTTAGAGCATTGTCCAGAAAGGACAAGGTTGCGGGTTCAATCCTGGGTCAGGGCACACACGGGAAGCAGCCAATGAATTCACAACTAAGTGGAACAACAAATGAATGCTTCCCTTCCCCCTTCCTCTCTCTCTCTAAAAAATATCAATTAATAAATAAAAAAATTTAAGCCTTGGATAGTAGCTCAATTGGTTGGAGTGTGGTCTGGAAGCACAGAGTATGCTGATCAGGGAACATACAGCAACAGCTCAATGTTCCTGTCTCTGTCTCTCCCTGCCTCTCTCTAAAAAGAAAAATTTCACAGCCAGACTTTAATATATAGGAATTGGGTATGGTCTGATGTTTAATATTTAGATCTTGCATCTATAAATTATTATAATTTAAAGTAAGTTCTGTTTTTATTATTCCTTGGCTGATTTTTACAAGACATCTTGATATTTATCAGACACCAATAGATGTTTTAGAGATATTACTCTTGCCCTCAGTGTTGACTGTTTAAGTTAAATGGCCATTTATGATATTCATTGTACTCTAAATAAGTACATTATGTCCCCAGATGTCTGACAAAGACTTCAGATGTCAGCGAGAGGTAAACATACTATCTGGCTTAGGAGCAGACCTCTGGGGAAATTTAATTCATTTTATGCAGAGGCACACTATAAGAAAGAAAACAGACTCTGCCCTTAATACACACTTATTAACTTACTGAGCCAAACTATTACATTAAAGAACATTTTGGAGGCTTACAGGACAGATTGCAAGATATTTTAGGGGCTGAATTTCTGCAATACCTTCACTGTTATAAGCTATCTAGGGGGGGGAAATGCAAAACAATTTCTTAGACATTTCAGATACTCTTTTTCTTGGTATTAGAAAATGGCAGTCTTATTATTAGAAACTACAGTACAGTTATCACCCATCACTTGTTCAGTCTTTTTCCTTTTTATAGAATGTCTAAAATAAACACTTCTGGACTTCTTTCACATATTAGGTCATTTTACTTAGACTTACCTTTTATGCCCAACACAAAGGAGGAACTTTCTCTTAAAGGGAAAATTCAGTTACCTTCCCAAACACAAATGAGAAACCATTACTCTTTTACTTGCTATTTGGGACAGTTGCTATTACCACTCTTATTTTCTGTGGGAATGTCCAAAGAATGCATTTCCTTGAATAGAAGTCACAGCTGTGTAAATAGCAAAAAGCAACTTTGTATTCCATAGCTTATTTCAACCACATTTGACCAGCAAGCCAAAATTAGATAGAGCTGCAGCCGTTTTCCAGCTGCATCAGGAGGCACGTGGAAGGGCGTTGTTACGCTGTCACCTTTTCTAGGTTGCTGTCACCAGAGCAACACTTTTCTGAGTGTCACAGACAGTTGTTAGGGTCTATGTTTCAAAGCATTCAGTTGCTTTAATCTGGATGATAGTTACTGTTTGGAAACTGTGCAATGACATTTCAACCTGTATTCCTTTTATTAATATGATTTTTTTAATCCCAAATTTTAACTTTAATGTAGAAGCTGTAATGTCTTGAAGTTCAAAATAAGAGGAAATACTATTACCTGTTTTAGTTACCTAGACCAGGGGTTGGCCAACTTTTTCTTAAAGGACCAGACTGTAGATATTTTAGGCTTTGAGAGCTGTGAGGCAAAACCCAAGGGTATTATGTAGGTACTTAAAACAATTTAAAATGTACCCATTTAGAACCGTAAAACCATTCTTGGCTCTTTGGCGGCGGGCTGTATGTAGCTGGCCAGCAGACTGTTTGCCAGCCCTTCTTCAGTCAAACCATTGCTCACCAACAGAAACCCTGTTCTTTTTTTCTCTCTCAGAGCCGCATGCTGGGGGGTTACGGAGTAATGGGTGACGATGGCTCTATCGATTACAGCGTCCACGAGGCCTGGAACGAAGCCACCAACGTTTACTTGGTCGTGATCCTCGTTAGTTTTGGTCTCTTCATGTATGCCAAGAGGTAAATATTTGAGTACCTCAGGGAGATAAGAAACTGGGCATTTAAAAGCTTTGCAGGTTTGTTTATTGTTTTATCTGAATTAAATGCACAAAAATAATTTCATCAGTGTTTTAGTTCCTGCTATGAAACACTATCTACTCGGACTCTTGAGCACTGGACACTGAGGTTTAGCTTCCAACACCCTGTTGAGATGGAGACTTAAGGGCAGCTCTTGGCACCCACACCAGCTACACTATACTCCTATTCTGTCACTTCTAACACAGCTTAATTTATCATCCAACCTGTGTTCACTGTCACCTTTGGATGAACACATTTCTTTTGGCCCATGTCCCTGAAAATGCAGAAACTACTTGTATTCAGGGAGTCTCTCCTTGCATGTTTTAAGCTTTCCCTTCTGTTTCTTGTGCAAGATTGTATTATGAACAATATTGACCATCTTCAGCAAAAATGTCAATCCCTTGAGAACAAAGACCTTTAACCTTTGTGTCCCGGGTGCCACATAATGTAAATTCTCAATGAATATTTCCCACTTTAATTCTAGATACTTTAGCATAATTTAACTGTTCTCCTCCATACTCTGGCTTCTTTTCTTTAAGTACAGTTAAAAAAAAAAATAAAGGGGGATACTTTGAAAAGGAAAAACAGTGTTAGTGGACTGAGTTGCTTCTATTTATTACCACATGTTTAATGGTGTCCTCTACAAAAGTCAGAAAGGCATTAGATAATTCAAAATAATTAGTAATCCAAAAATAATTGATGTTTGATCTGGGGAATAGTTAAGAGCCTATACTTGTTCTCAGACATGCAGGCTCACCCTTCCCAGCTGCCTGACTCCTAGAGTGGCTAGCTCATTGGCCACCTAGCTTCTAGGGGGTGGGTGAGAGAAGGCTTCCCATACCAGCACTGTTCTACATGCAGGAAACAGCTTTCCTCCAAAAATAGCCACTGCCTCCTCTCCACCCCACTGTTTTAAAAGCAGGGGCACAGTGGCCCTGGCTGAGTAGCTCAGTTGGTTAGAGCATTATCCCCATGATCCAAGGTTGCAGGTTCAATCCTCGGTCAGGGCACCTACAAGAATCAACCAGTGAATGCATAAATAAGTGGAACAACAAATAGATGTTATCCCTCTCTCTCTCAAAATCAATAGATAAAATAAATAAAAAATAAAAGCAGGAGTACACCGTTACCAGTTTTAAATAGATGGCCCCATTATAACCATGCTGTTGTATTTAAGAAATATGCTTATTATTTTCCAAAATTAAGGTCTGCTCACATTCTGTTTATTGTCAAACTCAGAAAATTTGTTTTATTTGGAGGAGATGAGAGGGAGGAGACGAATCAGATGGTTTTTTGTTTATGCATTTCTCCTTACAATATCTGGCTTTGGGGCGGGGGTAGGCGCATAGGCACAGTGGAGGTCTGTCACTGTTGCATTATGTGGATGTTTTCAGCTACTTTCTTTCCTTTCTTGAAGCCCTGTAGCTGTACTTACACAGCTTCTTACTTTTTAGTGAAAGAACACTCAGAGCCGAGGAAGCATCCACAGAGACAAAATAAAAGGGATTCCTTGCCATTTAAGTCTTAAGATGTAGTTTCTGATTATAACAATCATGAGAATATTATAGTCCTATAGATATTAACACAACTCTTGTTTCCACATTGGTTTTGTGTTTTAGGAATAAAAGGAAAATTATGAGGATATTTAGTGTGCCACCTACAGCAGAAATTCTGTCAGAGCCCAACTTTTATGACACAATAAGCAAAATTCGTTTAAGACAGCAGCTGGAAATGTATTCCATTTGTAAGTATATTCTGTGCTTAACTGTATATATAAGCATGTTTAAAATTGATTTTTTGGAATTGAATCTAGTTAGCAAGAGGTTTTCAAAAATAGCTGGTAACGGGCCCTGGCCAGTTGGCTCAGCTGTAGAATGTCGGCCTGGCATATGGATGTCCCGGGTTTGATTCCCAGTCAGTGCACACAGGAGAAGCAGCTATCTGCTTCTCCACCCCTCCCCTTCACCCTTCTCTCTTCCCACCTCTCTATTCCTCTCCTGTAGCCTTGGCTCAGATGTAGCAAGTTGGCCCAGGGCACTGAAGATGGCTCCATGGCCTCTGCTCAGGTGCTAAAATAGCTTGGTTGCCAAGCAACAGAGCAGTGGCCCCAGATGGGCAGAGCATCACCCCATAGGGGGCTTGCCGGGTAGATCCCAGTTGGGGCACATGTGGGAGTCTATCTCTCTGCCTCCCCGCTTCTCACTTAAGAAAAATTTAAAAATTAAAAAAAAATAGTTGGACATGAAAACTGAATGCCTTTTTCAGATGCTCAACACAGTATCAGCAAAGGCAGATTTGCATGAAGTTAATGCTTCAGGACCCTGTACTTGTACGGGCCCACCAAAACCCTGAGAGGAACCGTAGCAATTGTATGTGTGATCATACTTCTGTAAATTTGGTAAAAATCAGCTATTTTAACAATCAGTTAAGATTTCTGTCTCCTTCCTACTTTCATTTGTCCTCCTTTGTACTTCCCCTTGTGTGGAATGACATTGAAGTGGCCTGGAGCATTTTGGGGACCTACAGGATAGTTGAATTGTAGCTACTTTTAGTTGGTGTTTAAAATTTGTATTTATGCAGTTTTCAGTCCCTTCTATTATAATTAAATTACTATAAGTCAAAGCAGTATAGAAGCGGCTTCCAGGAATATGGCATTTGACGTCAGTGTGCAAGGCCAGAGGGCATAGCTCAGTATTAATACTCATACTGAGTATGTAGGTAGAGAAGAAACAAAGTTCACAATGTGCAGAGTCAGAATACATTGTAAGCCACAGCCACTTATGCTGCCATTTAAAAGAATAATGGTGTTGTTTCTGTTGTATCATTAAGTTGAGAAAAGCAAGATATAACATGTACTACAGTGACACCCTTTTAAAATCAATGACCTCTACTCTGGTTTCTCTTCAGATCATATAATTCCTTCACCTTTTAAAACCAAATGACCAAAACATGTATTATCCGCATATAATATAAATGTTCTATACAATTATGCAAGCATGGAGGAAGGCTTGGAGAGATATGCATGGATTATTAACATTATTAACTTAATGGGGGCAGTGAGATTTAAAGAAAGAAGACTGGACATTTTGTAAAAGAAATACATCTACTGTAAAAACTTAAATGTGAGTGTGTGTATAGAAAGAAACAAGGAGTGAAATTTTAGGTGAAAAGTAGAAAGAAAAATATTTTTTACACAGGTAAAATCTCTAAACAATTCTTTAGTATAAATTATTTAAGAACTGGTTAACAGCAGTTTCTTTGGGGAAAGCAGCTGAGGAGGTAGCTGTAGCTCAGGCAGGAAGAAGACACACTTCCACTGCTTTTCCTTTTGTTCCTTCTGCACTTTGTACCGTATGCATATGTTGCCAGTTCAAGCTAAGAAGTATAACTAACATAGCATTATTCACAATGGCCAAAGGTGGAAACAATCCAAGTGTCCTTGACAGATGAACGGGTACACTAAACATGGGACAGAAATACAGTAGACTGTTTTTCAGCCTTTAAGAGGAAGAAACTTCTGACATATGCTCTAACAGGGATGAACCTTAAAGACATTTTGCTTCATAATTATTCTTATAATGAAGTGAAATAAGCCTAGCCAAGAAACAGATACTGTTTGTTTATGCTACTCAGGGTGAATATATTACTGGTAGTGTAACATCTACAATTATAAACCCAGTGTTAATACAGTAATTTGATGGGAATGGCATTAAATAAAGCTTATCAGAACTCCTGTCTTTGTAAGGTATATCAGTTTTCTAAGGCCGCTATAAAAATTATCACAAATTTTGTGGCTTAAAACAACACAGGTGTATTCTCTTACAGTTTTATAGGTTAAACATCCTGCAACAGTCTCACTGGGATAAAATCCAAGTGTCAGCAGGGTTTTCTCTCTGCTCTACAGGAAAATCTGTTTCTTTGCCATTTCCAGCCTCTAGAAGCAACCCACATTTCTTGCCTGTGGCCCCATTCCTCCATATTCAAAGCCAGTAGCATTGCATCTTCCTGATCATTCTTCCATTTTTGTATCTTCCCCTGCATCTGAACTCAGCCAGGAAACGTTCTGTTTTTAAGGACGCGTGTGATTAGGTGGGGCCAGGGAACCCTGGGTAATCTCCCCCTCTCAAGGACTTGACCTTAATAACATCTTCAAAGTACCCTTTGCCCGGTCAGATAACATGTTCGCAGATTACGGGAGTTAGGATGTGCACCTCTTTGGAAGCCATTATTCTTATAAACAGTGAGTATGTGTAGATCTGTACACTTACTGAATCCCTTCACATTGGATCATTTTCAGTGTTCGCAACATATTTAGTGCTAACAAAGTCTGGTGGTTGAAGAGGAAATAGCAAACAAAGTTCTTTTTCTTAAAGAGGACTCCCAAAGTTGTAGAAGCTTTAGGCCACAAAAATCTGAATTCACCACGACTAGCGTAAACAAATAGTATCTCTTTTTTGGTGAGGAAAAAAAGAGACTGAAAATTTTAAAGCTGTGAAGTGAATGTCATATTCATATAGATTTTATCTCTGTATTTTCTCTAGTTTTAGGTTAAGACCATTCTTCAATAAACATTTCTCAAAAGTACAAAGCGAATACAGAATTGCATATCTGTTTTCTGTTCTAGTTTATATTCACAAAGTTCAATAAAAGTTTCTTAGGCTTGTAAGTTAAAATATAGTTAAATTCCTTATGATGTGGACAAAGGTATTATTATTAATTTATCTTAAGGTAGAAATGGGCGGCAAGAAAAAAGGAAATTATACAATATTAATTTTAATAGCTTAATGTTTACCATATATTTTAAAGCTCAAATAATCCTGATATACAAGTAATAGCAATAAAAACATATAAAAGCAGTGTTGAGAAATTAGAACATCACAAAGTAGAGTAAATTTCCTCCAATGGGAAAAAAAATGTTAAATTCTAAGCTAATTTTTTACTGAGATTAATGACTTGATTGTGATTTAATGATATTAACTAGTAATTACTTTATTGATTTTATCTTTTTTCTTGTTTTGTTTTGTTTGCTTTTCAATAGCAAGGAAGTATGACTACCAACAGCCACAGAACCAGGCTGACAGTGTGCAGCTCTCACTGGAATGAAACCTCGGAAAATGAGGGACATAAGTCATTGTGAAACAGGATGGTACAAGCTCCGAATTCTACTAAATCATGAACAACATATTAAAATAATCTTTTGTCTCCATAAAATTATTTTACTTGTGACTTTTTCCCAATTTTTTGGTGTATTTTGTTTTGTTTTTTAAAATTGCATCTCTGAGTCTTTTGTCACTAATCAAAAATAGCTCAAAGGGCCCCAGAACAGAAGGATGGACCATAACGAGAGATGGTCGTTTTACTTTGTGGAGACCTTTGAGGTCTTCAGGATACAATCTGTTAGGAATGAAAACCCGTCTTTAGAAGTGAGAACCTGAGTTTATGCCACTTTGAGTTGAACATTCTTGCAAAAATAAAAAATGAAAATCCAGTCATTGGATTTTCAGACTTCCTGTCAGACTGGACTCTGTGTTAAAGGTAACATGGAGAACAGACTGATGCGTGTTCTCATTGCTGTTGTTACTACTCTTTTATTGAATTAACTATTTGCTTTTTCAGAACTTGTATAGTAGACTGTCTTTTCTTCATCGTGAAGCATAATTCTGCTAATTATGGAAATTTTTCCCTCTTAATTGTGTTTTTAGGTGTTGATTTGCCTTCTTCCTTAGTCCTACAGTTTCATTTCCACCACAAGAACCTTCCTTAGACCATCCTGGCCATGTTGCCAGAATAATAGACACCTCTATACTGGTGTTAGCAACTTGCTTTTCGGTCCTATGACTATCAATGTTTAATGTAACTTTCTGGTTTCTTATGCTTTTTTAGCATAATAAGCTTCCCTGAAGACTCATATCTTACACCATTTTGTACTGTACATTGAAATGTTATTACCTAATTTTTCATATTTATTTAAGTAAAAGCTGGTTGGAGGTAGTGGCAGGAAATGTAACTGTCCATGCTGGCCAAGAATTAGTTTTTGAATCAAAGATATTCTTAATTCTAAGAGTTAGAATTAGTATTTCAACATTATTTCCCCTTTATAATTGTAAAGTGAAAGAATATAAATTTTAAGTGAAAAGGTTTAGATTAAGTAAAAACATTCAGGGAAATTGCATTTTCTTTTATAACTTAATTATATCATTAAAAAATGTATATTTTGTACAAGGAGAATTGTTGCCCAAATGGAGTAATTCTTTTCTTAACTCACAAATGAATAAATGCACCACCTATACATAGAATAAAAAACTGTAACTAAAAGGGTTGTAAGTTACAGGCTGGGACTAGCAGAGTGGGAAGGAGACACTCTTCTTAAACTTTGCTTTGCTTGTGGAGAGCCTCTGTTTATTTCCATGAGCAGAGAATGTAATCAAGCAGTAGCAGTTTACTTGCTGTCGCCGACATGTGGCACATCTGGACAAATTACAAACCTGGCCATATCAGATGACTTGTAAAAGTAGTGTACTTGAATAAATATAGATCACAATGAAATTGGCTGTGATTGTTTTTATCTGCATCCACTAGATAGAGACACTCATTAACTAAAAACCGGTAGATCTTTGGTGAGCATCAAACCCGGTATGTATGAACGGATGAATTCCTCATTTTTTCTCTAAAGCTAACTCACCCCCACTGGCAGGAACAACAGCAAGTCTGCCTTTGAAGTTTCTTCTCTGCTTCAACAGCTGAGCTGGGAAAGGGGTGGAAGCCTGCAGCCTCACTTCAAAGCAACATCAACTGATTGTCCTGCTTCTGCCCCCAAATCCACCAAGACTTCAATGGAACTATTTTCTTTGGAAGGAAAGGGGAATGACTAATAAATGGTAAATAACACTTGTGTCCTCCTTTTCCTCGTTTCTTCTTTTTTTTTAATGCATAAGATATTCAGCAGTGGTCAGCCTCTATTGGTGCACAGCTTGAGCGTGTTAAATAATTGATGTTTAGCTGATGCCAGCCAGCTGCACTTGGGAAAGAAGTTGGCCTCTAAAGGACACAGATGTTTGCTATTGACCCCACACTGTTTCAGGTGGAATTATTTATATGATTCATCAGAAAATAAAATACAGAGTTGATGGTAAAATTGGCATAATATCAGAAATTATTTTCAGTATTGAGTAGAAATAAAAAATAAAATAATGGTAATAAAAATAATTTCAGATATTAAGAACATATATCTTAGAAAATAAAGAGAAAAGAGACAAGTATACGGAACCAAGTAATTCATTCAATGATAATTATGAAATATATACTCTGCACTAGACATGTGACTCTAATAACAATTAGAATATGAATAGGTGTTAGAAAACTAAGTGGAAATACTGTTCCTTATTTGCATATCTCCAACCTGTGTGCAAAACAGTGAGAGTAGGGACTGGAGCTGAGTCGTAGTCTGTTTCCCACTAATATTTGCGCAAACTATAAAGCAAGAAGTTTCCCACCTACCTTTTGTCCCTCTTCAGTCTCCTATAAGTCTATTGTTGAGACAGGCTTTAAATGAGGATTTAGAAGGAAGGATGGGGAACAGCTGAGAACCAAGGTGGTAAACCCTCCCAAGTGGAAGTGCACACAGAAGCTTTGAGCAGCAGTCATCTTTCTGCTATCATTAACCTCTCACCCAAAAATAAATGAGTGGCATTTAGCATTGGATTCTATGCCGATATATTTTCTACCTTTATTTTATTTACGTATAGTGAAGAAGTAAAGCTGTTGTGTAAATCAGTGACATTCCACATCCCAGGTAGGAAGATGGGGGTGAGTTAGAGGGGAGGCCTTACTGCCCAGGCCCATGGTTGTCGTTCAGCCCCAGATTTGATACTGAAAGAACACTGTATTGTTCATATCTTTTATTTTTAGGTTTACTAGTTCTAGAGTTTCATGAAAGAGTGGCTCCATCTCAGGGATCCTATTAAAAAATATTTTGACAAATTTCAAACTATCTGAAGAAAGTTGGGGACTTTTCACTGCAACCAACTGTTGGTGTTATTAAAATTAAATGCAAATGTTTTTGGCCATAGAAATCTGAATTTTTAAAAAATGCACCGCATAAATGTAAAATATTGTGAAAGAACAAGTAAATATGTTTATTATATTCATTTTTTTTGCAAAGTATTGCAAGTACTTGAATAACATTTTATTTTGAGGTTTAAAAACTCAGGCCCGTTCAAGTTGGCTACCACCTAATGTAAATCTTATATCGACATGCTTTATACCGCTTAGACAAAAGTAAGTGCTTGGTAAAAACTTGTTGAATTAAATAACTGTATACCTTATAGACAGATGTTTTATTTTTATGATTTTGAAAAGTGCAGGTTCTGCCTGACGAGGCAGTGGTGCAGCAGATAGAGTGTTGACCGGAGACACTGAGGACCCAGGTTCAAAACCTGAGATCACTGGCTTGATTGCGGGCCAACCAGCTTGAGCCCAGGGTTGCTGGCTTGAGCATGAGATCATAGATATGACCCATGGTCACTGGCTTGAGCCCAAAGGTCACTGGCTTGAGGCCCAAGGTTGCTGGCTTGAGCAAAGGGTCACTGGCTTGACTGGAGCCCCCTGGGCAAGGCACATATGAGAAAGCAGTCAATGAATAGCTAAAGTGCCACAACTATGAGTTGATGCTTCTCATGTTTTCCTGTCTTTCTCTGTCTCTGTCTGTGTCTCTGTCTCATTTGCAGGAAAAAAAAGAAGGAAAGTGCAGGTTCTGCTTCTGGTAAGAGAAGAGTAATCATATCAGACTAACAGATAATGATTATGAATTCAGAATGGAGCATAAAAAACTATATATTTGACAGTAACCATAAGCAGACAAACAGAAGGAGGGTGACCCTTGAAAGAGGGGACTGGACTGGTTGAGATGTGTTTCTTTATATGGTTCTTTGTCTAAAGGTATTTCCAGGTCTACCAGTTGACATTAGCTAGAACTCAGGTAGCAAGCTATAGTGAAATTGAGAATAAGACAGAGCTCAGGGCTTCTAGAGACTGAAAATTGAGGAGAAACACAAAGAAGTGAACTACAGGAGGGTGAAGATTAAAATCTGCATATAAATTCTGACAAGTCCTTGGCTGACTCATGAACTGTGAACCTACAGAGATTCTTAAGAGTCTGGCAGAAAACAAATAGCTAAAAAACTGAAATAACTAAGCAGGGTTTGCAGCTACTGCCCACCATAGGAAATACAGTTTAAGTCCTCCCCAATAATAACACTTTTCAGACAAAGATAAAATCTAGGCGACCTATACCATATCATCCACAATATCTAATACCAATAAAAAATTACAAGAATGAGAAAAACAGGAAAAATGATTGACAGTTAAGAGAACAAATGAAACAAGGGAGTCCATAGTCAAGAGAAAATATAGTCGATATGAACTGACTACAATACATCTCAGGTATTGAATTAGCAGAAAAGGACTTTAGCTATTACATATATATTTAGATAAATGAAATACTTTCAGATAAATGTTAATTGAAAGGCTTTATCAGCTGCAAATCTGCTGTACAAAAAATACTAAAGGATGTTCTTTGGGCAAAAGGGAAGTGATAACAAATGAAAACTCCAATTTAAGCAAACTCTGGGCATAATGAATGACCAGATGGAGAGAAACAATGATAGAACAAGTTAGGGCTTTTATCAACTGGGGATAGAGAGTATATAGGAGTTTCTTGTACTATTATAACTTTAATAGGAACTTGAAATTATTTTTATATTTAACGTTATGCCAATACTTGTAAATTAATTTCTTAGTAAACCCAATTCTAGTTTTGGTGTCATACCAATTGTTGGCAATACCAAAATACAAGCAGGGTGTCTGAAGGTGAGCCTCTTTCTTCTGTGCTTCATCCCACAGCAGCCAGTAGCCTCTGTTCTCTATCAAAACCTATTTCCCACAAAGAACTTAAAAACCTGCTTCCACAAAAGTATAAACGACTGACAACGGTGTCAGTTCTTCCAGCTTGTTTGTTCTGCATTTTAACAGAGAAAGGCCTCAATTGGAATGATAATAAGTTTTCAGACATTACAAAGCAGTGATAATTTTTAGGGATAAGAGAGCCTTAATGGCCGCTGAAATCATAACACATGCAATGAACTAAATTCCACCTATTCGTTTGGCTACCACTTCTAATTCTGCCTTTCTCCATCATCTGAGTGTAAACATTAGCAATCAGAATGTCATTTCTTCTCCATAAAAACTATTAAATTTACCGGAACTTCTAAATAGAAGAGTGATTCTATAGTTTTGTGTCTGTTTCAAACAGGGCACAGCCTGTTCTGCTTTCATTGTCTCATCTCTGTGAGGTATGAAAGTAGATAATAATAGAGAATGATCTTTTGGTTACCATTCTGTATTTGCATAAAAGTGAATGACTTTGAGTAAAATGTGAATGACTCTTCCAGTCCTGAACTTTTTTGCAAAATGAGGAATGTGAAACTAGATGGGAAGAAATGTCTCCAGGGACAGAAAGAGGTACAAAAGCATGTGTATAAAAAAGCCATTTATTAAAATCATATAGTAATATATTATATTTGCTAATGCATTTGAGACTTAGGACTGGTATTTTAAAACATACAGCCCTGGCCAGGAAACTTGGTTGGTTAGAGCACCATCCCGATACACCAAAGTTGCGACTCAATCCCTGGTCAGCACACATACGAGAACCAACCAATGAATGCATAAATAAATGGAACAACAAATCAGTGTTTCTCCCTCTCTTTCTCTAAAATCAGTAAAAGAAAAACCTCACACAAGTAATAACTAGATTGATCTCCCTTTCTCTAGTGTTTTGTTTTGTTTTTTATTAACTGTAGTACCTTGCAAATTCTAGGTGTTTAACAAATATTTACTGAAATAAATCAGGTTAAAGGTTAAACCTAGTGTTGTGTTCTCCCAGGAAGCAGTCAGTCCTATAGAATAATGCTGTTTTAGTAGTTCCCCCCCCCCCCCCCCCCCCCCCCCCCCCCCCCGCCCAGTGCAACAGAGAGCAACAGTGATTCCATCCTACAATTCCTGCAGCTCTTCTTGCTGGCAGTCCAGTATGTTTTGTGAAAGTGGTTAACACATATTTATTTTTTTGGTGGCTTAAAATGACAAACATTTCCTATCTCTCAGTGAAAGACTTCAAGAGCAGGGTAGCTGAGTGGCTCAGAGTCTCGCACTGAGAATGCAGTGAGTGTGTCCTCTGTCCGCTGGGGCCACACTCGGCTGGAGGAGCTGCTTCCAAGATGGCTCCCTCACAAGGCTGTTGGCAGAAGGCCCCCTTCCTTGCCATGTGCACTGCATCATATTAATACCCTCCAAAAAGACTTTTTTAAAAAATATCTCCCAAAATATTTCAGAACACAGTATGCATATATTATAAGGTGTTGCAATTTTTAAAACACATATAATTATTTTTCAAAATATTTTTAACAATTAAGTCTCAGTTCATGGTATCAATGAAAGTGGAGTGGTTGCAAGAAACAATCCTAAAATGTTAACTTTTCTTTTGTTCTCTGTTTTCCTTTCCAAATTAGTTTTGCTATACCAGTATTTTAATTGTTTGCAATTTCTTAGACTCGTTATACCTAAGGATAATTGCCAGTATCCTTAGGTTTTTGAATTCCAAAGGGAAGAACCCTGGCCTGGGACTGTGAGTGGAGTTGCAGGTCATCTACAAATTTGCTAGTAGGTATTTAAACAACCTTGAGTGCACCAAATCCATTTGTTAAAAGAGAAGTTATAGTGCAGGTGATTGTTTTTACAAATCCATTTCTCCATTGTTATATTCAGATTTAGAAAAATTCTGCAGCATCATTATGAATTCAAGTCACCATCTTCCACAATTTCTAATTCTTAAGCAAAAGCTAACATGCCATTACTGTCTTGTATATCAGCAAAACATCAACCAATAAAATGTTGATTGGAAACCAACTTCAACTGAGGAAATATGTCAAAAGTCCAGAACATGGGAGGTATGACAACTTGGCTAATTGCAGACGAACTATGTAAGCACCTTTTGGGGACTGTTAGGCTTTTATCATCAAATCGTTTGGGGAAAGGAGTTGCTTCCTTTTCTTCTTTGAGACTTTGAGCATCAGTGTCAGCTTTCTCTTTTCATCTTCAAGACCTGTGATGTTTTCTGCAAAGGACTAAAGGTTGGGTTTTAGAAATGCCAGTTCAAGGACAGATTTTCATTTATCTACAAGTTATAAATGAATAAAGGTGGTTGGAAACTTAATTACTCGAAATTTGGTTATTTGGTTTCAGTCTAATTTACTTAAGGTTCTGGATGTTTGGCTACTTCTTCGGTGCCTTGCTTAATGGCCCCTGGCCCATTGCTATGGTGAAGTAGAGTTAATAACAAGTCTTACTTATGCTAACTTAATACTTGTAAAATATACCCTGTTTTTTGTTTATAAAAAAAAAACTCTGGCAAATCTAGTGTGCTTCAAAGGGATTATAAAAAGTTTAGAAACGCTAGCTCTTAATCATAGCTGTGGAGTGATTTGAGCTGAATGTATTAACCAACACATGACAAATGTAGATGCATTGCTCTGCTAGCTGACAGTTTTGACTGAAACTTGACGGTTCCTTTCTAGAACTGTTGTAAATTTAATTTGAAACAATTCTGAACAGAGGGAAGTCACTTCATGATGCAAATAATCTTTTTTCTTTTGAACTTCATTATACTTGTCATTTTTGGCCAATCAAAAGGATGTAGTTCATCCTTCTCCTAAGAAGTTAAAATAAAATTTGAATTTGATTTAGTTTGTATAGTCATGTTTAATACAATCAAAAGACAACTCTACATTTCAGGACAATTTTGAGAGCACCAGTGTAGATAGGAAATGATTAGATAACAATTTAGTTGATAAAACACAGATTTTGAAACTTGAGTTTCAACCTGTTTTGATCTGTGTTGAATCTATTTGCTTGAGCATATCATGAATTGTACTAGGTCTCAGTCTGTTCATCTGTTAAAAGGGAATAATACTGCCTTCATTCCAGGGATGATCTAATTTTAAAAAGTAAACCACCTGAGTCCCTTGGAAGGAAATGTAATGACCCTTGGTAGTGGTGGTGTTCAATATTCTTTCACTGTGTAGCCAATTTATATATTTAAGAGTTCTAAAGAGCAAAATCGTACATGGAGTCCCTAATCCCTCTAGACTACTAGAATATGTATTCTTTAGCTTTCTCTGCAGCCCCAGAAAAAGCAGCTAGCTAATGAGAACTTATAATGTACATGAATCAAGGCAGGTAAACAAAATTGCCGTCTATGAACATAGCTAGGTATCACTCACTTTGACTACATTTTAAAATCTTTCAAAGCCAATATATCCATTTTTTCAGATGGAAAGACGAACACAGAGAAGTTAGGGGAGAGGCTCAAGGCTGAATTTTGTTATCTCTTGAGCTCCTTTCCACTCTGTGTTTCTATGATTCTCATAACAGAAACAGAACAGTTCGGGGGTTCAAGCACCGTTTTATTGCTGGGAAATAATGTAGCATGCTATATTCAAGTCCTTTTGAGATAAAAGTCAAACAAATGGCAGCAAGTAAGATTTACTTACAGTATTTTTAAAGCGGGACTGCCAAACACTCAAATATAGAGGATTCTTTTTATTTCTTTGTATTTATTTGGTTACCCCATAGTTTATAAATCACATGTCTGTTTTGTACACTTTGTACCAAGGCAAGTCTGGGCACGCAAAGACTGTAGTGAGTTCACAAAAGCCACTTAACATATTTGGTTGTCATTTAAGTTATGACTTTGAAAACAGAATAAGACAAGCCCTTTTACAGTGATAGACAGGTTTATGTAAATTGCTGCACAAATTCAATTTAAAATAACTTCAGTTCATATCAAACAAGTTATTTTTTCATTGCCACTTGGCATGATACTATCTGATATATATATATATATATGTTAAATATCCACAGTTATTAAGAAGTATGATATGAAGGTTTCAGTACCTCTTCTCCTGTGCATCTGTTTTGTAAGTCACAGAACTATAGCCATGAGGGCTTTCTATTAACGATTGGATGAAATCGTGTGTTTCCTCCAAAGCCTTTCCCTACACATTGCAAATCAGGAAAAGAAAGCCAAGAGACATAGCCTTAAGAGCACATACAGGATTTAGGGTCTGTTCATTTGCTCCATCTAGTATCTCTTTTTGCTACAATTTCAGTTCAGTGACTCAAGAATACACAAGTTAAAAGAAACGCAGCTCGGATGCCATCAGTGACCAGCGAGCAGGGAAGTGAGTAGGTGTGTTCTGTGGGCATGCATGGGAGGGGATAGCAGTGTGAGCTGTGGCCAAAGACCTGGATTCCATGCCAGCTCCTGTTCTTTCCCGCAGCGCTTTGTGCCCTCTTCTATAAAGCGGAGGTAATAACTCTCATCTCAAAGAACTATTTTCAGGCTTAAATGAAATTCATCATATTAACTGCTCAATATGATACCCGATAGAATTATGTATTCCAAAAGACTTGTTATTGTTGTATACTCTCTTTGAACCACTCTATCTAATTTATGCTGAAAATCAAGTAAAGTATTACTAAGATGAATAAAGAAAAAAGACTATTCTTGGGAGTGAAATGGTTGTGTTATATAATTTTTAAAATATGAAGTTTCTTATTTTCGCCTGACCTGTGGTGGCGCAGTGGATAAAGTGTCGACCTGGAAATGCTGAGGTTGCCGGTTCGAAACCCTGGGCTTGCCTGGTCAAGGCACATATGGGAGTTGATGCTTCCAGCTCCTCCCCCTGTCTCTCTCTCCTCTCTCTCTCTGTCTTTCTCTCTCTCTCCTCTCTAAAATGAATAAATTAAAAAAAATTAAGAAGTTTCTTATTTTCGATAACATAAAGTAACAAAAATACATGCATGGATTATGGCAAGCCTGCTTTAATGAACAAACAAGACTCACTTAGAATTATCATAGCAGGATATGATAATGGGAAGGGTGTTAGACAAATCAGTTTGATTTCAATTCTAGCTTTGTCCCTCAAGAAAATTTTTTTATCTTTGATCTTCACTTTCCTTGTTGTTCTTTGTTAAATTCACTCTTGGAAGAGGGATAGTGAGGGTGATATATTAAAACTATATATTAGTATGTCTATATATTTTAGGATAATATATACTGATATTAAAACTGTATACATGTCAAAAAAACCTGTATACATGTCTGTCTGTCTATCATCTAGCTATAGAAAGCACACAATAAACTATATAGAGTAGTGATTATTCAATTATTATAATAATTTTTTACTGCAAGTGGGATTTTACATTTTTTAAGTGCTAAAAATTAGTCTGATATAGCTCTCTTTCCATAAGTGACCTAAGGTGACCTCTGAAAATGGTTCACTGTTCACTTGACCCAGACAACCCCCCCAAATCATGCAAATCAAGAAATTCAAACCTTTGTGTTCACTTTAAGAACACTCAACCCACCCTGTCAAGAGTGATCATATCCGAAAAGCCACCAAGTAGCTGAAGGATGTAGTTTTACAGAACCAATGTGTGCCATTCTGTCGTTATAATGTTGGAGTTGGTAGGTGTGTCCAGGCCAAACACTGGGGCTGAACACGGGGTCCATGGCCCAAAAAGAGTGCTGAGTTTTTGCTGCACATGCTTAAAAAGGCACAGAGCAATGCTGACCTTCAGGGTTTCGACGTAGGTTCTCTGGTCACTGAGCACACCCAGGTGAACAAAGCTCCCAAGTTTCAGTGCAGAACTCCCAGGGCTCACGGGCGGGCGAACCCTCACATGAGCTCTCCCTGCCACACAGAGAGGATCCTACTGAAAAGAGCAGACTGTTCCTAAACCAGAAGAGGAGGCTGCACAGAAGAACGTCCCAGAAGGTACTGAAGACACAAAAACTTGTGGCCCGGGAGTAAATTTAGCATAAAATAAATGCTAATAATAAAAATAAAAGCAGAATGCTCATTGTCTTTATTAGTAAATATGTTTTAAATGCCCTTACAAGATGGATCGAACAAGGTTTTTTCTAATTAAAATTAAAGGTATAGATTATTAAAAGGTATATATTATTATGAAATACATATTATTATAAACTTTATATAAATATATACTATTGCATTAAATATATTAATATTTATATATTGTAATATGTATTATAAGTATATAATAAATATATGTTATTAAATATGTATTAAAAGGTATATATTATTAAAATAATTAGTCTGATATAATTATAGTCTCTTTGAAATTATTCGCTCTATTGTTTACCTAATTCTTTTGTCATTCATATAATTAAAAACCTTCGTGTTCACTTTAAGAACACTCAAAACAGCCCACACTGTCAAGGGTGTTCATATCTGAAAAGCCACAAAGTACCTGAAGGATGTAGTTTTACAGAAGCAATGTGTGCCATTCTGTCGTTATAATGTTGGAGTTGGTAGGTGTGTCCAGGCCAAACACGGGCTGAACACAGGGTCCATGGCCCAGAAAGAGTGCTGAGTTTTTGCTGCACATGCTTAAAGGGATGATGATTGTGATGGGGCACATGTAGCAGCAGCTTCTGGAGTGGGTGGCAAGTTCTATTTAACTTTATTTATTTATTTATTTAAGAGAGGGAAGGGAAGGGAAAGGGAAAGGGAGAGAAAGAGAGAGAGGAACACTGATTTGTTGTTCCACTCATTCATGCATTCATTAGTTGATTCTTGTATGTGCCCTGACAGGAAATTGAACCAACAAGCTTGGCACATTGATATGACACTCTAACTAACTGAGCTACCAGGCCGGGGCCAAAGCTCTATTTCTTGACCTGCATGGTAATTACAAGAGTGTGCCTGTCTTTTAATTACTCTTTAAGGTATATATTTGTTTTGTGTAGATTTTGATGTCTGTGCTTTATTATACAATAACAAAATTTAAAATAAAAAAATTCATTCAACCCAGTTGCTGTATGAATAACTACAAAGGTGAAATCATAGAGGACTGATTTAATGGTTTTATTATGTTTTTAATAAAATAGAATTAACATACAAATCAATGAGTGATTTTTTTTTTATTGGATACTTCTCCCAAGGCACTAAATTACTATCTGAGTTTTTCATTCTCCTGTGGAAAACTTTGGATGCCAACAACTCTAACTATAAAGTAGAATTAATGTCATCTTATGGTAACAATTTTTATGGCAATATACATGATCAATGTTGTTAATTCAAGAAGATGAGTCAAATTGTAGTGAGGCCTCATGAATTCAGTCACAGTAAGTCTGGTAGTACCCACTTAAAGAATAAAAAGAGATCAGTGGAGAACAAGTTGAATGCGAGTCTACTTTAACGTGGTTATTAAAAGAATAAAAAGATGCCTTAGCTATAATAAATATTTATTGACCAAGTTACTATTATCACTAGTGAAAACTGTAAATATTTTGTTTGTATGGAGAAAACATAGGAGTAGGAACCTTTGGGATACTTTGCTTTTAAAGAAGATATACTTATTCAAGCTTTCTTCAGATAAAGGAATGTAGAAGTACCTTACGACATCCAAAACATTAGTGATCAGAAGCAAAAAAGTTGTCAAGAACCAAAGAAAGCCCAGTCTTTCTCCCCTTTCCCCCATGGGTTCCTGTTCTCTTCTCTCTGCAGACCACCTCCCACTGCTTGATCATCACCATACATGACCCTCGCTGGCTGCTCTATGCCTCTGAAACTCTTGGGGCCATCACCTGATGCTGAAGGACTCATCCTGTCTGAGACTCAATTCCAAATCACTGTGGGCAGAGGAGACCATGGGAGCAGAAGTATCTCTGCTAAGGCATTGTCAGGGTAAGAGGAAATGACTGACTAGAATTTAACAAAGACAAGGACATGGCCACTAAAATGGTGGAATAATTTATTCCTTCCCCCATCTCAGAACTACCATGAGTCAACCTGTTCTGGGGATGCAATGATGTATAATGGCCAATCTATCCTTAAGGAGGTCAGACTTCAGAAAACATGACAGAACATCTAAAAAATTCTTCAAAGAGAATAAAATAGGAGAAATAGGGAGACTTTCTCCCTATTTCAGGGTCCTAGAGCAGTGGTCCTCAACCCCCGGGCCATGACCGATACCTGGGCCATTTGGTACCGGTCCGCAGAGAAAGAATAACTTACATTATTTTCATTTTATTTATATTTAAGTCTGAACTATGTTTTATTTTTAAAAAATGACCAGATTCCCTCTGTTACATCTGTCTAAGACTCACTCTTGACGTTTGTCTCAGTCACGTGATACATTTATCCGCCCCACCCTAAAGGCCGGTCTGTGAAAATATTTTCTGACATTAAACCAGTCCGTGGCCCAAGAAAGGTTGGGGACCACTGTCCTAGAGGATGAAATTAGATGACTAATTTCACAGAAGAGATAATAGTAGAACAATCTTGAAGCATGAGTATTAAAACTCACACAGCACAATCAAGAAAAAAAAAGTGTTAATATACCTACAACATAGTTGAGAATTTCTCTTTAATGAAGGATACTATGGATAAAGTCTTGATAGGTCCAAGAGGAGATTTTTACAATATCTAATACTGACAAAGATCTAATGCAAACCAGTAAGAAAAAATGATGGGTGCTCCAATAGAAGATGAGCAACCATTGGAAACAAGCAGTTACCAGAGGAGAAAACAAAAGGCCTCAAGCTGCATCCCCTATTTCACAGTCATAGGTTTCTTTATTGCCGTGCAGCAGTTTACAATTTTTTCTTTTCTTTTCTTTCTTTTTTTTTTTTTTTTTTTTTTTACAGAGACTGAGAGATAGACAGAGAGAGGGATAGATAGGGACAGACAGACAGACAGGAACGGAGTGAGATGAGAAGCATCAATCATCAGTTTTTCATTGTGACATCTTAGTTGTTCATTGATTGCCTTCTCATATGTGCCTTGACCGTGGGCCTTCAGCAGAATTGTAAACCGTTAAGCTGAACCTAGTTTCTCTTGTAAAATTAATCGATTGGTCCCTCAGCCAGTGGGTAAAACAGCCTTCCCTCAGCCCTGAGGAGTGTGGACGTGTCAGGCCTGGCTACTGCAGATGCAGGGATGTCACCTACTTGTGATCTTGAAGGCATGAGACCCACCCATTCAACAAGGCAGACAGTCAATAAGTGCTTGTTAGCTTCTCTTTCCCATGTGCAGAGTCAATTTCCTCTACTTTTAGAAACTGTTCATTTTGGCTTCTGTAACCTGAATGTCGATTAGCATCCATTTCTCCCTCTTGTTCCTCTTCCTATCTCAGGGTGGGGCCAATGCTGAGAATACAGAGTCCTTTTTCTTACCTGCTTCTAGTTTTCCAACTGTGCTTTCTCCCTCTGTCTCTCTGTTTTCTTCTCAGCCCCAGTCTGAGTATCCTGTATCCTGTGTCTCAGGCTTACTGGCTTATTTCCTCTTTCATCCTGAGAAGGCTGCATTGAGACCTAGATGTAATCTAGAGCAGTGAACTCATTGGGTAGAATGTCTATGTGTTCTTTTTTATTCGGACTTCACAGAGATTATGCTCATCAAGTGATGTATCTTAAAGCTGAAGAACCAATCAATATAAGCATGATGTTGCTTTCTAGAATATTAAAAAGAAAAAATACTTAGGATGCACACTAGCTTTTTATTTTATTGAAAGTATCATCTAACTATTAGAAATGATATGTCATGGTATGTGCTATGTTCCATCAGGCCTAATTTTCTTGCTGGTCTTCACTTAAACACCTTTAAAGAATTGCTTCATATTTTTTGGCCATAATGATATGATTTTCTATATTAATGTAATAAATGATAATAAATAATTAACATGGCTGCACTGTATTTAATGCAATAGGTGAGCTCCTGAAAACTAGTAGGTCAATAAAATTATGAATAGGAAGAATTTTAAATTACAAAGCTCTGTGAATAACTTCTATTGTTAATTGCTTAAAATTAAGGAATCCTCTTGTAAATAAGAAGGCAACATTATAAAGTGGAAAAATAATGAAATTCGGTGTAATAAGAGCTAAGTTTCAGTTCTGATTCTGCAAAAGATGAGGTGTGTTAAATCAAACCACTAAGGTTTTCTTAGCCAAGGTTTTCATCTGTAGAACCGGAATTATTTCGCAGTTATTGCACTTTGAAAATTATAAAGGACTATCCAGGTGTGAGTTGTTGCTATGATTACCTGCAGAGCCTTTTAATATACACGTTCTCATGTGATTCTTCTGCAACCTGTGGTTGAGACATAGCTGATTTTATTGGGCTTTCTATGTTGATGGAAAAACTAATCATCAGAAAAGTCTAGTGATTGATTTGAAGTAACATTACCAAAGGAGGCAGAGGCAAAACTAAACTCCAAATTTTCTGACTCCTAAATTGGTAAGTTTTCTACTATACTACACTACCTCTGACTCTGGGAGTGGGGAAAGGGAGGGAGAGGGAAAGAAGAGATGAACACTTATACATTAATATGCTTACCTCCACTACAGTGGAAAGTGGAAAAGAATGGGAGACAGTCTTTGTTGAAATTCTAGATCTACCTCTTATAAGCTATATGAGCTTGGATATAATACTTAACCTCACTGAGTCTCCATTTACAAAATAAAAATATAATATCTAATTTGAGGGTGGTATTATCCACAGTACATAAAAAACATAAATTAAAGAAAACATCAGTATTAAATGCAGGCCTACGTGTAGAAGAAGAGAAACCAGAGACATCTAAAGTGGCTTGGAGAAAGTCAATAGTTCATCTGTGTTGATGCCTTAAGGGACCATTTTGGGAACCAGCAGAATAGGAATATTCTCATTTTTCATGAATTTCCTCCACTCCAGTCATTCTAGCTATCAAAATTTCCTGCAGTTCAAAATATCCTTTCAATTTCTTCCTGAAAGGCAATAAAATTATTTCTTGATGACTAAAGGAAATGGAAGATTCTCAGTCTCAGATGGCAGCCTGACTATATACATTTATAAACTCTGCATTAAAGTGCTAATAAAAAGTTTTAAACTCTAACAATAAAGAGACTAGGAGGGAATGTCATCAGTGCACAAGTGAGTTCAACAAATTTCTGTTAAACAAAAATTGTATGGAAGAGGCCCTGGCCAATTGGCTCAGTGGTAGAGCGTCGGCCTGGCATGCAGAAGTCCCAGGTTTGATTCCCGGCCAGGGCACACAGGAGAAGCGCCCATCTGCTTCTCCACTCCTCCCCCTCTCCTTCCTCTCTGTCTTTCTCTTCCTCTCCCGCAGCGAGGCTCCATTGGAGCAAAAGATGGCCCGGGCGCTGGGGATGGCTCCTTGGCCTCTGCCCCAGGCGCTAGAGTGGCTCTGGTCGCAACAGAGCGATGCCCCGTAGGGGCAGAGCATTGCTCCCTGGTGGGCAGAGCGTCGCCCCCTGGTGAGCGTGCCGGGTGGATCCCTGTCGGGCGCATGCGGGAATCTGTCTGACTGTCTCTCCCGGTTTCCAGCTTCAGAAAAATACAAAAAAAAAAAAAAAATTTGTATGAAAGAGAGCTGACCAATGACGTAGATCCTGGGAAGCCTAGATCATTGGGTGGGATTTTACTGCAGACTTGGACTGAAGTGAGGCTGAACATGGGGATTTATCAAAGATCTATACATTAAAAGCAATCCTCCACCCATAATTCTCCCCCGCTTCCCTATGCAGGATAGCCAGGAGTCTAACCCCCAAGCAAAGAAAAACCACCTTTCCTAAAGAAATTAAAGGAACTCTCCAGGGAGAATTAAGGTTAGTATGGGGTTGGTGATTCAAGTGAACGCTCCTGTTTTCAGCACAGTCTCCTCCCAGCCTGTCCGCCCTGTCCAATGCACAAAGCTATCCTGATGACAACTCCCACCTCTGTGCCCAATTCTTCCAGTCTTTCAATTTCCTCATTTAAATATACTGTATTTCCCCATGTATAAGACACTCCCATGTATAAGATGCACTCTAATGTGGGGGCCCGAAATTTGAAAAAAAAGTATGACATAAAGTTATTGAACTCAAGTTTTATTCATCATAAAATTCATACAACTCCTCATCACTGTCAAAACTCCCATCCATTAGCTTGTTCTCATCTGTGTCTGATGACAAATCATTGTCTTCAACAATAAGCACAAAAACAAGTGTGAAAAAGCAAGAAATGCAAGTAAAAAACTACAACCACTGTATAAGACACACCCAGTTTTTAGACCCCCAATTTTTTTTAAAAAAGGTACGTTTTATACATGGGGAGATATGGTAAACAGACACTCAGATATCATCATTTGAGTCAGACCTACAAAATTGGTCTTTCAAGTGAAAAGAAAGGACAAGGAAACAAAGAGGAAAGATAACTAGAAGAGATTAATGAAACACTTTAATTAATGAAACAAAAGGTAACACTTCAAATAATATAATTAGGTCCATCACAGAGATATGAAGATATCCATAAACAAGGTGGGTCTCTGTTGAAATGAGACAATCAGAAAATTAGAAAGAGCTCTTGGAAAAGAAAAAAAAAGGAAAAGTACTGCTTAGATTACAAATTCGACAGAAAGGTAAGATGAAATCAGAGAAATTTCTCAGAAAGTCAGCCAAAATGACAAACTTACAGAAAAGTAAACTAAAAAAAAAAAGAAGAAAAAGAGAGATATAGGGGTTTAATCTTGGAGGTCCAGCATACAACTAATAAAAAGTCCAAAAACTAAACAAAGAAAATGAAAGAGATGAGTTTATAAAAAAACGAACAAAACATACTTCCCAAAAGTTGTGGGGAGAGAGACTACATACAGGGTGGCCAGACAGATAAGTGCAAAAAAAAACCACACCTAGAAATTTCACTGTGAAATTTGAGAATCCCAGAGCTGAAAAAATCCTAAATACCTTGAGAGAGCAAAACAGGAAGGAAGAAGTCTATAACACTCTCATTCAGCTAGAATGATGCCTGCATAAAGGCACTGTACTACTGACTAGCCCAAAGAAAATGTATTTCCTCCCCACCCCTTTACTGGAAACACGGGGGAAGGTTTTCTGGTAAAACGAGGAGGAGGAGGACATAGTACCCTGTGGATGGGCGCCAGGGGAGGCATGAAGGGCAGTGCGGAGACAGCAGCTGTGTCGCAGTCACTGGAAACAACCGGGTCAGATCAGAGCAGGGGGGCTTTGGAAAGGAAGCCTCTGGAAGGAAATGGTATGACCATGTATAGAACAAATAGAATGACTATGCACTCAGAAAAAAATAAGTGAGGAAATAATAAAGGCATTGGTTCGAAGAAAGTAAACAGAAACTCCAGGAATAACTAAAAGCTGTATCAGAAAACCACAGTCTAAATACAAACAAAACTGGAGTCTCAAAAAGAAAACTGGAATAGTTTTCAAGCCATGGAGAACATGAACAAGTACATGGAAGACGTAGGAATATGCTCAAGAAGACATTTTTCTATTATATTAACACTATGTTCCTTCTTACAACAACAATGAAAGAGTAATGAGAAACTCCAGAAAAAAAGTGTAAGAACAACACTTTCTTAATAGAAGAAAAGCTGAAATGTGGTGTGCTTGAATTTTATATTAGGGCCATGCATATTTGAGTGGCAGAGGGGCTTGGGAGAAAGCTTTGTGTTTATAGACATTATTTGACCATTCAGTGAACAATTTTTATAGTCATAATAATGTAAATTATGTTAATTATTATTATTATTAGCGAGCAAGAGAGAGAGGGACAGACAGGAAGGGAGAGAGATGAGAAGCATGAACTCATAGTTCCGGCACCATAGTTTTCATTGATTGCTTTCTCATACATGCTTTGATGGGGGCTCCAGCTGAGTCAGGACCCGTTGCTTAAGCCAGTAACCTTGGGATTCAAGCCAGCAACTTTGGGCTTCAAGCCAGTGACCTTGAGCTCAAGCCAGCAACCTTTGGGTTCAAGCCAGCGATCATGGGGTCATATCTAAGATCTTACACTCAAGCCAGCAACTACGTGCTCTAGCTGAGGAGTCTGTGCTCAAGCCAGATGAGCCCGCATTCAAGCCAGAGATCTTGAGATTTCGAACCTGGGTTCTCAGCATCCCAGGTTGATGCTCTATTTGCTGCGCCATGCCTGGTCAAGCAATTAATTTTAATGTTTAGAATCAACCTATAGACAACTAGTAGAAAAATTTATTATGGCCTGACCAGTGATGGTAAGCAGATAGAGCATCGACCTGGAATACTGAGGTCATGGGTTGGAAACCTGAGGTTTCTGCTTTAACTGTGATCAGACAGCTCTCTGGAACCCACATGATCCACACACCTATTGCAATAGTCACATTTCCATTGGCTCTCAGCATCATCCACTTTCTATTTTATGCCAGTCTAGCAAGTATTAAAGAATACATTCTTGTTGTTTTTGTCTCATATCTTTATATCAATATATTTATTAGCCTTTTGGACTTCCTCTTCGTTTTTGAGTTGTCTGTTTTGTTGTTGCTGGTGTTAGTTAGATTTGCACTCCCCTTTTTTTCAACTGATGTTCCTGTCTTTTTTTTTTTTAAGCAAGAGACAGACAGGAAGGGAAAGAGATGAGAAGTATTAACTCATAGTTGCGGCACCTTAGTTGTTCATTGATTGCTTCTCCAGATGAGCCAGTGACCCCTTGCTCAAGCCAGCAACCTTGGGCTTTAAGCCAGAGACCTCTGGCTCAAGCCAGTGACCATGAGATCATGTCAATAATCCCCCACTCAAGCCAGTGACCTTGTGTTCAAGCTGGTGACCCTGTGCCCAAGTTGGCGACTTCAGGGTTTTGAATCTGGGACCTCAGCATCCCAGGTTGACCCTTTATCTACTGCACCACCACTAGTAAGGCAAAGTTCCTGTCCTTCCCCCCCCCCTTTCTTTCCTTGTATACTCTAGATAGTAGACCACGGTTGGTTTAAGATACTACAAATATTCTCTCCCAATCTAATTTTGTTGTTATTTCTTTTCCATGTTCTCTCATTTTCCAAGCAGTTAGAAAAACCAAGCTGCTTGCACCCAGAGCCAGTGCCAGTCCACTGCCCAGTGTTCACATAGGTAGAAACCTGCCTGCCACAGCCACTCTCCCCGGCAGACCACGAGGAGGGAGAGATGCCTGTCCCCTGCCCCAGGGGATGCTCTGTCCCATCTGGCTTCACTGTGACAACTGCTATAGAAACTCTCACTCCGCTCCCCACCAGCAGCTGTGAGACCAAAGGTAATCCGGACACCCAGTGAGGTGACGGGGCAGGAGGTCAGAGAAGGACGGAGGAGGGTGGGAGAGCACAGAGAGCCCACAGGAGAATTCTGCGGTGGTACAGTAGGCCCAAAGACTGTGCTGGGCTTCCAAACACAGAAGGCTTCAGAGAAAGTAGAAATTAGTACAGTTTCTCAGGAAAAATGTGGATTTCCCTTTCCAGGAAGGAAAGCGGGTAATCCACTATACGTCAGCAGTGAAGGCCCTTGGGCCTCAGACCATACCCCTTGACGTTAAGGCTTGCATCAGACTCAAAGCCTTGAGTAAAGTGTAGCAACAAAGTGACAGATTCCAGACCGAGATAGCTTGGCTGGAAACAAACAAACAAAAAAAAAACAAAGCCAAATATTTGAAAATTCTGAGATCCAGTCTAACAATTACACCAAATCTCAATAACTAAATTCTAAACTTTGCTCCCACCTCTACTACTAAGGTTCAAGCCCTAAGAGTTGGAGTCTGGTGAATGCAACCATGATGTATGATAGGAACCTGAACTCCTAGGAAACTCAAACTTCTAGGCCTTGCTGGGCCTTTCCTACCATGCACTGTTGCTGAACAAAGGTGGAGATGCCTCCCTTTCAAAATCTCTTTGGACGATAGGATTAAAATGCAGCGTAGGTGGATGTTTATGCAAAGGAAATATCCCTTCTGCACCCTCCCCACTCTACTTTTTCCTAGCCATAACCTGAGACTAAGAAGTTGTAGTGAGAAACAGAACTTAGCTTATTATTTCTGTAAAGGGAGGGAGGGAGGGCAGGAACGGAGGAAGGAAGGAAGGAAGGAAGGGAGGGAGGGAGGGAGGGAGGGAGGGAGGGAGGGAGGGAGGGAGGGAGGGAGGGAGGGAGGGAGGGAGGAAGGAAGAAAGGAAGGGCCCAAAAACTAGAAAAGAAGGTGCCGTCCAATTCCAATTGTTTAGCTAACTGGTAAAGTTATTCCCAGAGCTGCCTGGCCCAGCGTGACAAGATGATAACTTCTCTACTGGGTTTTGGCAAATAAAGGAACTGAAAATAACATTGACAGGCAGCCTACTAAGGCTCCATGGAGTTATGTCACCAGGACAGAAAGAGCCTGTTAGTGGGGCCTGTGGTTAACTTAACACCTAATCTCTGTTTATAGTGTACAAATCTGAAAATGAGAACCCCACAGAAAGAAGCAGAGGCAAGGGACAGAGAGACAAATTGCTTAAGACTTCATATGAATCCCTGAGTTTAGCCATGATAGAAGCAACTTCCGTCTATTGTAGTCTTTCCGTTTCTTGCTTAAGACAGTTTAAAGTTAGATTTCTGTTGTGGACAACCCAAACATTCTGCAAACATGTACACAAACAGACAAAAACCTTCATGTAAGTAGTGTAAGGAGGATGAAGAAGACAGTAAATTTTTCACTAGTTACATTGAGTAGCTGAAAACCCTCAGAAAATTAACTAAAAACTTATTCAAACCTACAAGAGAAGATTAAAACAAGGAGTTGAAACCAAAAGGTTTTTTTTTTTCCTAAGATTTTTTAAGTTGATTTTAGAAAGAAGAGAGAGAGATTGAAAAAACTTATTCAAACATACAAGAGAAGAAATAAATTATTTTTTCAGCAAGTGATGTTGGGACATTAGATCCCCACCTCACACCAAAATAAATTTCAGGAAAAGATGTAATTAAATTATAAAAGAAACAGAAGAAAATATAGACACATTTTTATTTGCTTTGGAAACAGGAGAAGCCTTCCTCAGCATTGAAGCAAAAGCAGAAAACAGCAATAAAAAAGACAGATTTGTAAAAGTGTTTTAATAATAGTAGATTACAATAAGGCACAAAATGAAAAATCCATTAAGATAAGACTTTGGGGGGAAGATCAGGTTTGGGGTTTCCACGGACCATCTCTGAAAGTGGAGAAGATGACTGATTTGATTTTGGACATTGATATTTGTAGAAATGACTCTCTTTGTTCAAATAAACTCAAAACAGATATACCTGTGTGAAACTGAGGGTTGATCACAGGTTAGAGATATATGTTTGGGACAATTCAACATATAGCTAATGGTTAAATCTACGAGAATGGATGGGATTACCTAGGAATGATAAAAGAAGTGGTCCCAGAACCTTGTAGAACATTGGTATTTTAAGAGACATTGAAGAAGAAAACCTAGGAAGACTCTTAGTTCTCTCAAGGTAGGAGATATTCCAACTCAGGTTTATCTGGTGGCCTAGGTAATACCTAGCACTGTGCAGGGTATGTGCTGGTTATTCAGTACACACCCATTTGATTTTTGCCAGTTGTTTCTTAAATTTAATTAATTTAAAAATTGGTGAAGTCATAAGATTCAAAGTCAACAGGTGTAAAAGGATATTTTCTTGGTACCCTCATCCTCTATTTTTCCTCCCTAGGATCAATGAATGTCAACACTTTCTGGTCTATCCTTTTACAGATATTTTATAAATATGCAAGCAAATAAGAATATATTTTCTTCCCTTTTTAAAACCTCTGGCCTGATCTGTGGTGACACAGTGGATAAAGCATTGACCTGGAATGCTGAGGTCAAGGCACATAGGAGAAACTACGAGTTGATACTTCCTGCTCCTCCCCACCCCACCCCACCCCACCCCACCCTGTCTTTCTCTCTTTCAATCTCTCTCTCTTCTTTCTAAAATCAATAAATAAAAATCTTAGGGGAAAAAAGCCTTTTGGTTTCAACTCCTTGTTTTAATTGGCACAATATTATAGAGATTGTGTCACATCGGTAAGTAAAGAGTGTTTTCATTCATTTTTATGATGACAGTATTTCAATTTATAGTTGACTATAATTTGTTTAACCAGACCCTTTGTTATAGCTACATAGGCTTCTTACAATATTTTGCTTTAACTAACAATGCTGGAATAGAAAACTTTGGCGCTTGCTTTGGCAGCACATATACTAAAATTAGAACTATACAGAGGAGATTAGAGTGTCCCCTGTGCAAGGATGACACACAAATTTGTGAAGCATTCCATATTTAAAAGAAAAGAAGAAGAAAACTTTGATTGCAAGTCATTTGATGGTGGTGGTTTTAAAATGTGTCCACCTGGTCAGGTTGAACCTTGGACTTCACAATTCCCTTCCTTGTATGTTTTCTGCTAGAGTGGGACACAGGAGACGTTTTTGTCACATGAGATTGGAGGACAGAAGTGAAGATGTTTTTATCTTTCTAAACATACTCTACATTAAGAAAGAAATTCTACATTTATATATTTAAATAAATAGTCCCTTTGGAATTTGCCTATGTATTTCCCCATTAGTTCCAAGACCATTTATTGAATACCCTATTTATCCTCTATTGATTTTAATGCCATTTTCATCATATTATACATTCCTATAATTGTTTGGGTCTATTTGTAGATTGTCATCCTTTCTACTGATTTGTGTGTAATGGTATTATTTCACTTACTGACATTTATAATACTTTAAAATATCTGGTTGGTCCAATCCTCCTTAATTACTCTTCTTTTTTTAGAATTTTACCGGAAAATCTTGTATTTTTTTTTTTTTTTTTTCTGAAGCTGGAAACGGGGAGAGACAGTCAGACAGACTCCCGCATGCGCCCCACCGAGATCCACCCGGCACGCCCACCAGGGGGCGACGCTCTGCCCACCAGGGGGCGATGCTCTGCCCCTCCGGGGCGTGCTCTGCTGCGACCAGAGCCACTCTAGTGCCTGGGGCAGAGGCCAAGGAGCCATCCCCAGCGCCCGGGCCATCTTTGCTCCAATGGAGCCTCGGCTGCGGGAGGAGAAGAGAGAGACAGAGAGGAAGGGGGGGGGGGGGTGAAGAAGCAAATGGGCGCTTCTCCTATGTGCCCTGGCCGGGAATCGAACCCGGGTCCCCAGCATGCCAGGCCAACGCTCTACAGCTGAGCCAACCGGCCAGGGCCTTGTATTTTTTTATATAATGTTTAGACTCAGTTTGTCTAATTTAAAAATCCACCTATCATTTTTTAAACATAATTATATTAAATTCATAAATCAACTTAGCGAGGAAGATGATATCTTTATGATATTGAATCTTACTAGTTAACAACACAGTATACTTTCTACTTAATAACTTTTTCTTTTGCTTCTAAAAGTAAATTTAAATTTTTTGTGTGTGGAAATTGCACATTTATTAGTGAGTTTATTTCTAGTTATTTTATATTTTTATGAGACAATTGAAATACATTTTTTTTTCTATTATATTTTCAAATTGGTTATAATTTATAGATTTTTTTCCCATTGTAATATTAAGTCAGACACACCTGAACGGTTGCAGGCTGGTTATTGTTCCTCTTTTATACTTCTCAGTAAGTTTCCTAGGCAGTCTTAAAAACAGTAAATTATTATTGCAGCTCTCTTGCAAATTTCTCTCTTAGTCTCTCAGTTCCAAAATTCCTTAGCAGGATCACAGATGGTGTCCCTCTCTGCTGGTATTTTAGTCAAATCAAGGTTTTGTTTATGCTTTTTTTTCTGTGGGCCAAATAGTGGAGATGTTTTTGGTTAAAATTGGAGTTTGATCTCATCAAGTCTCCAAACTGAGCAGCCAGGATGCTGGCCAGCAGTGCTGTTATCTGTCCTGGGGACCCCACGGGTGTGGAGAATTGTGCAAGTCTGTAGAAACTGCTAAGGCCATATTTTCATACCCTTTTGTGAACTGATACAAACTTTGCAGTGCTGAGAATATAAAAATCACTCCGATTTTATCCCATTAATTAATTTAAAAAGGTTAGAATGGCAAAAGATGAGATCACACATCTAGTCTAAAGCTTTCAGTTTATAGGTGAAGGCAGGCATGTTAAAGAAACTATAGTTAAAAAGTGATGCTTCAAAATATTAAAAATAGAACTACCATATGACCCAGCTCTTCCGCCTCTGGTTATTTATCTGAAAAAACCCAAAGCACTCATTCAAAAAGACATATGCACCCTCCTATGTTCATTGCAGCATTATTTACAATAGCCAAGATATGGCAGCAACCTAAATGTCCATCAGTAGACAAATATATAAAGAAGAGGTGATATGTATGTGCTATATTACTTGGCCATAAAAAAGAATAAGATTTTACCATTTGAGACAACATAGATGAATCTAGAGCAGTGGTCCCCAACCTCCAGGCCGCGGACTGGTACCGGTCCGTGGGCCATTTGGTACCGGTCCACAGAGAAAGAATAAAGAACATATTATTTCTGTTTTATTTATATTTAAGTCTGAACGATGTTTTATTTTTTAAAAATTACTAGATTCTCTCTGTTACATCTGTCTAAGACTCACTCTTGATGCTTGTCTCAGTTACGTGATACATTTATCCGTCCCACCCTAAAGGCCGGTCCTTGAAAATATTTTCTGACATTAAACCGGTCTGTGGTCCAAAAAAGGTTGGGGACCACTGATCTAGAGGGTATTAGAAATAAGTCAGACAGAGAAAGACAAATACCCTATAGTTTCACTTATTTGTGGAGTCTAAAAAACAAAGGAAATTAACAAACAAAACAGAAACAAACTCATAGATACAGAGTACATTTTGCTGGGAGTCAGATTGGAGAAGGGTTGTGGGGATGGGTGAAAAAGGGGAAGGAATTAAGATGTACCAATTACCAGTTATAAAAACAGCCATGGAAATGGAAAGTACAGCATAGGAAGTATATTCAATAATAGTGTAATAACTCTGTATGGCGAAAGGTGGGTATCAAGGTGATCACTTTGTAAGTTATATAAATATCTGATCACTATGTTGTTCTACACCTGAAATTAATATGTCAACTTTAATTGAAAAATTAAAAAAAAACTATAAACAACAAAAGTAATGAATTAAAACTGAAGACTTCAGATGCCAGAGCTGGTGCTAGCTCTTCTAACTTAAACTGTCCTCTCTCCTTTATCTTGAAATGTCTCAACATGTCAAAGAAGCCTTCTACAACAGTCATTGTTTTCCACTGTAAGCACCAGAGTGAAAAAGACCTGGTCAACCACAAAATGTACTCATTGGTAAGTCAGACCAAGTGGCTATCTTTGACTTTGTTTGTTTATCTCTAGACCTTTTTATAATCTAGCAGTTCTCCAAATGTGCTCTGGGGACCCCTGTGAAATGGCAACACCCCCTCAGGAAGTCTGCAAGGTCAAAACTATTTTTATAATAATTTTAAAACATTATTTGACTTTTGTACTTTCATTTGCTCAGGTTTTCTAAAATTTTCTAAGAAAGTAGGTTTAGGATGCAAATATATATGTGCATTTTTAGAGGTTAAATATATTTGTTCTCAATACTTTTATTGAGCTCTTACAGTCTTCAGTTATACTTGTTATAATCTCTTTAACCTCATTATTATCCAATAAACTGTTATTTTCAAATCCTGAAGTTTGCCTCTAACCTACGTGGAAACCCAAGAAGTAAACATATTTTGCTATTTTGATTTACAATCATTATTTTTTACTTAAAAAAAAATTTTTTTAATTGCTTTAAAAATAGTTTGTTAATTAAAAAATAAAAGTATTATGGTGCCCATTAAGTAGTGCTGTCACGTGGAGACCATTCCTCTCAATGTTTATGGAAAAAAGAATTAAATATTTTAAATATAAGTATGATAAACTCTTTAAAAGATAAAAGTTATTTGTTACAGCTTTTCATATTAGAAATGAAAAAACCTCCAAAACACCTTATAGAGTAAGTTATCTTTTTTTCTTTTCCAAGTGAGAGGAAGTGAGACAGAGAGACAGACTCCTGCCTGCACCCAATTGGGATCCATCCAGCAACACACATCTGGGACCAATCTTCTGCCCATCTGGGGCCATGCTTAGAGCTATTTTTAGTACCTGAGGTGGAGGCTCCATGGAGCCATCCTCAGCACCTGGCCTGATGAGCTCAAATCAATCAAGCCATGACTGCAGGAAAAGAAGAGAGAGAGACAGAGAGAGAAAAGGGGGAGGGGTGTAGAAGCACATAGGAGAAGCAACTATCTGCTTCTCCTATGTGCCTTGACCAAGAATCAAACCCGTGACATCCACATGCTAGGCCGACGCTCTACTACTGAGCCAACTGGCCAGGGCTGGAATAAATTATCTTTATGTTGACTGGAGAAATGCCAACAATAGTTGAAAGGCTTACGAAATCTTTACAGTTTGACGTGGCTGGATGAAAAGCCAGTAAAGGAAATCATGGTAGTGTCACCTTCCAATGACACAATACTGTGTTGCATAAAAGATTTGGCTACAAATATGATAACTGAGTTAATATCTTATCTGCAGAAATGGTACTTCTGCTTTACTAGACAGACCAATCTATAGATGTGACTGGGCTTGCTGTTTCGCATGTATTCATTCGTTACCAAACCCAACTAAAAATCATTGACGATCTGATGGGAATACTTGGCAACAAACAGGAAGTGTTGAATAACATTTTGAACCTTCCGGTTTATCCTGGAACAAGTCTGTTGACATTTTGCATTGGTGATACAATAGCCAAGGGGAGTGAAGCCTCTGGCGCCTGGACATAAATCGAGGCAGTGGAATTACGTTGTACTAGCCGTCTCTGTGTCCCTCACGACACAGTTGCAGCGACAACCCGGTTTCACTTAGGAATGTCCTTGATCAAGCTGTAAAAGTTGCCAATTTTATTGTCTCAATTCCTTGAATACGTGTCGTTTTAATTCTTCCACATGCCAAAATGGGGAGCACTTGAGCGGAAGTATGATGGTTGTCTCAAAGAAAAGGCACCTGGGCGGCTTGACAGATGTGACCTAAACAAGCTATTTTGGCCACAGAATGTCCTTATTACTTGAAAGAACAGCAGACAGAGAAGTTCTGATTATTCAGAGTTGGATATTTGTCAGACACTGTTTAGAAAATTCACCAAGTGAACCTTTTTTGTTTCAAGGAAAATAATTTACAGTTTTTCTTCCAATGATGAAATTGAACTTTCAGGGCAATTTACAATAGTGTAAAAACTTGAAATCACCTCCATGAGTTTGATAGCTTCCCAATACTTTCCTTATAAATAGATGGTGATATTAATAAATTCTTTTGTATTGTTTGAAGCATGTCAACATTTGGAAGATCTGTTGTATATCTCAAAAATTTTCCAAATGAAAAATGTGTGATGTTATTGAAACATTCATGAGTAAACTGTTTATTTAAAGTTCAAATGGACCAATAGATTTTAATGTAACAAAGTATAAAAGTTCATTATAATGGTTTCTGATTCTATATTGCAGCTATTAAATACTATAACTTGTCAAGTTTTGGTGCAGTATCAAAGAATATCCTCAGGCCTGACCTGTGGTGGTGCAGTGAATAAAGCATCAACCTGGAACACTGAAGTCCCTGGTTTGAAACCCTGGGTTTGCCTGGTCAAGGCACATATGAAAGTTGATGCTTTTTTCTCCTCCTCCCCTTCTCTCTCTCTCTCTCTCTCTTTCACTCTCTCTCTTCCCCCTCTCTAAAATATGAATTAAAAAAATATCCACAAGTATCTGAAAAAACTATTGAAATACTCCTCCTTCCTTTCCCAACTGTCTTTCTGTGTGAGATTGGGTCTTCAAATAGGACATAAAACAGGGTTGATTTCCTCTTTCTGTGTGGATATTATTGTTGGCATATGAAGACTGGAACCACTGCAGCCATTTGGGGCCCATGAGGAAAACCAGTCTAGTGAATAAACCATTGTGGGGACAATGGCAGACATAAAGGCAACTTGGCCCTTGATGACATTGTTATTCTATAAAACTAGCCCTGCCACTGCCTAGTCCCTAGATTTCTCATTAGATAGCTAATATATTTCTATGGCTTAAGCTTTTTAATGAAGGTTTACCTTTGCTTTGAGCAGAAAATATCCAAACCCCTCTGGATATTCATACAAATTATTTTTTCTTGCCCCGACTCATTCCATCTGGTTCTTCATTCTCTGGTTTCCTTGAGTGAGAAGACAGAGTAACAGAGTGAAAATCTCAGGTTTTTGACCCAGACTGCTGGGTCAAAAGCCAGGTTTTGTCACATGTTAGCTGGTGAGACAAGGGCAAATTATTGAACAAGCTGGACCTTGGTTTCCTCAGTTATGAAAGGTGGCCAATAAGGGGCTAAATTTCATGAAGTTATGACAAAAATTAAAGGAGCTAATGCATTTAAACATTTAAAACATTTGGAACAGTTTTCACCTTCTTCACAATCCATAAAAGGAGGATTCGGACAAGGTGAACTTTGGTGAATGGCATGTTTGGTCACAAACTTTGTTTAGATCAAAACATTAGGTTGGACTATCTGAACTTACCAGTAACCCAGCATTTCATTCTTATAAAAACAGCTATTTCACTTGGTGAAATTGCTACTACTACCCCTGGAATTGTGCTTTAGAGCTGTGAAAGACAGCTTGCCTTCCTCTCTCCCTCCCTCCCTCTCTTCCTTCCTTCCTTTCTTTTTTCTTTCTTTATTTTTCAACTACAGTTTATATTCAATATTATTTTGTTTTAATTTCTGGTATACAGCATAATGGTTGGACAATCATATACTTTACAAAGTGATCCACCAAGCCCTGGCCGGAGAGTTTGGTTGGTTAGAGCATCATCCCGAAGTGCAGAAATTGCTGGTTCGCTGCCCAGTCAGGGCACATACAGGAACAGATCAATGTCCCTGTCTCTCTTTCTCTCTCTCTCTTCCTTGCTCTCTAAAATCAATAAAAATAAACTAAATTTATCTAAAATCAATTTAAAATATTCACTGAAATAGACAGTAGAAAAATAATAATCCCCCGATATGTCAAGTACGCACCTGGCACCATCCATAGTTACTACAATATTATTGACCATGTTCCCTAGGCTGTACTTGACATCCCTGTGATTATTTTATAACTATTTTTATAAATTTTTATTTTATAATTATAAATTATTATTTTATAATTTGTATTCTTATTCTCTTCATCAGTTTCACTCAGCCTCCAACCACCGCCCCTCTGGCAAACATCAGTCTGTTCTCTGTATCTATAAGTCTATTTCTATTTTGTTCTTTAGATTCTACATATGAGTAAAATCATATGCTATTTGTCTTTCTCTGAATGACTCATTTTACTTGGCATAAAACCCTTTAGGTCCATCCATACTGTTGAAATGGTGAGATTTTGTTTTTTGTGGGTTTTTTTTTTTTATGGCTGAGTCATACTCCATCGTAGATACATACCACAGCTTTTTTATTCATTCCTGTATTGATGGGCATTTTGGTTGTTTCCATATCTTGGCTATTCTAATTAACATTGCAATTAACCTAGGGGTTGCATGCATTCTTTTAAATTAGTGTTTTGGGTTTCTTCGGATATTTCCCCATGAGTGGAATGGCTGGGTCATAAGGCAGTTCTATTTTTATTCTTTTGAGGGACCTCCACACCGTTTTCCACGGTGGCTGCACCAGTCTGCATTCCCATCAACAGTGCAGGAGGGTTCCCTTCTCTCCACACCCCAGCTAGCGCTTGTTATTTGTTGATGTATTGATGATTGTCATTCTGACAGGTGTGACGCTTTCTTTTTTTTTTTCTTTCAGGAAAAACTTGCAGTTCCAGGAGAGGAGCCTCCAGGGAGTCTCTGCACAGACAGACTTATATTTGGGCACCAACAGCTGAAAATCAAAACAAGCAAATGAAATTGAGTGTACATGGTTTTAAAATGGCAATGTGCTGTCTAAATAGTTTCTGTACTTTACAAAGTGATTGCGGATATTTTAGGTTTCCGCCTGGCACTGCACATAACTATTACAGTATGACTGACTGCATGTCTTAGGCCGTACTTGCCATCCCTGTGACTCCTCTGTAACTGCCAATCTGTGCTTCTCAACCCCTTCGCCTTTCTCCTTGTTTGTCATAATAGCAGTCTTTGGAGCCTCACCCATGAAAAAGATACATTTCAATAGTATATATTTGACGTTTCAGTTTTTCACTTGAAAAAAACACAAAATGTAAGGGAATCAATTGGCAGCAACATAGATAAATTGTATTCATCTCGTGATCCTGGGTGGAATATGTTTTCTTAAGCTTTTAAGAGCCTGCTAACTCAGGTGTCCTTTTCACTAAATTGGTTTAAATGTAAATTAGAGGATAATTCCACAGTAAGAAATGTGGCCTTTTGACACCCTCCCCATGGGGATAATAACATACCAGCCACCAGCTAAACTGAGCTTGATTTTTTTTCAAAACATCAAGAATTTGGCAAATGCTGTGCTGACCCATGTCCAGTGAAGGCCAAGCACGGGAGCCCCCGCCCCCTCCCCCCATCACTCTCTGCCCATTCTACCAATGGCACAAATTGCAGAGCTGGGCTCTGTGGCCCAGAAAAAGAATGTGATGGCCTCACATTCCTTCACAGTCCATTTCCCCTTGGGACAGGACAGGGCGCCACCAGGTTTCCAGAGGCAACACCCCTCCCCTTTGATGCTTACAAGGGAGAGAGCAGGCTCCCAGGTGTGGCCTCTCCTCCAGTAAGCAAACCTGGAGGTGATGAGGGGGTTAAGGAGGAGCTTCCGTGTGTGGGCCGGGAGTGGGGGATGAGGGAAGAGATGCGAACACTCAGAAGTCCACTCTCTGTGCAGACGAGTCGCTTTCCGTTTGGAATCCGTGTCTGTGCCCTAGAATTCTGATGTGGGCCTATTCATGCCCATGGAAACTGCCCGAGGAGCCCTGGCGTGAGGCCACGTGGTGAACTACACTTGTACCAGGAACGGGGCCAGCTCAGGAGCTCCCTGGTGGTCTGAGTCCCAACCCAAATCTCCCTTTTGTTTCCTGAATGGCTTTTATCCACAGCTTTGGGAAACCAGTATTAGCAATGTTAAATGAGAAACGATCACGAGGTCTGTAGGGACCCCACGCTCTGCCTCAAAGCCTGGCCTTCAGGACTGGCACCCTAAGCCCAGTGTCAGGAGACCTTGGCTTCGGGCTGAGTGGAGTCTGACCAGACCTCCCAGAGCTTGGCTGTTCAGGACTTCTGTGCTCACTTTTCTTCTCCCGTCTTCCTCCTACCCCACCCCCAACCCCTTCCAGGGAGACACACACACACACACATACACACACACACACACACACACACACCCATAATGGGAGTTGCCTCTGGGGAGGAGAGGGAACAGTATTGGAGAAGGAAGAAAGGCTTTATTTGCAATATCCTATTTCTTTCATAAAATTAAAGGTCTCTCTATATTTTTTAAACTTAATACAGCACTTCAGATGTTAACAGTAGTGAAACTAGTCATACCTTTTTTTCTTCTTTTATGTGTTTCTCACACTTCTAATGAGCATATTTTTCTCTTCTGATCAGAAAAATAAATTTTAAGCGTGAGTTGAGCAACAGTTTCCACAGGGCGCTGTGAGACAGGTGCTCTGTGGAGAGAGATTTGGACACAGGCCCTGCGCTTTATAGAGAAACGGCGCTGGAGGGCACAAGCTGTGTGTACAGAGTCATTGAGGGAGCAGAATAAAAGCATTTAACAAGATGGAGCATAGAATGAGGCTCTGATGTTATGTGTTAAACTCCTGGCCAGGTCAATGGTAACTATATAAGTAGCATGAGGAACGGGTGCCATTTTCAGATTGCATTTCCATCAAAACGTTAGCCCATCATCCAAAAAAGGGTTATAATAGCCCTTCTTGTGCAGCAGACCCACAAAGGAGGAAGCAGAGCAACAGAAGGAGAAGCCACGTCCAGGACACACAGCAAGGAGGCACTCTGAATGTAGCAGCAGCTGAGGGACATTGCAAGAAGCCAAGAATCAGATCAACTAGAACCAGGGCTCTTTGCTTGATGTCTAAGGCTCTATCGTTTGCTCAGTGAGAGCCAGGAGGGGCGCAGTGAAACTTGAGTGGGTAGTCTTTTTATCTTTATATACCTGAGTTGTGTACAGGAGAATCCATTTAATACATTAGCTCTCAGAGTGTAAGTTCACTCTCAGGAAACACTTTTGTTACTTTAAGATAGTCTCAAGTTAAAGAAGCTGGCCAGCTATTGTTGAAGGTTTTAACTTCCCCTGCCACAATTCACCTTCTAAGAATGCATAAAACTGGGTGACTAGTCCTGCCTTCTTGATTTACAGAATGCTATTTTGATAAAGCGTGTATTTCCCAGTGGTGGCACATGTTACAAAAGCATCTGGTGTCATTCCACCATTCCACACATACAGACTGAGCACACATGGTATACACCAGGCACTGCAATAGACACTAGAATGCCGTAATAACTGGACAGAGACAGCCTGTAAGGCTGCCACCACCATCGTGGCCATTCATATGCAGGTTCTCATTGAATTCAGGCAGACGGTAAAGAAATGGTGGAGTCGGAGGATGGTGCGCCATTCTGTCTATTGGTGTCTCACCAAGACAGGCGAGCCACAAGAGAAGCCAAGGAAAAGCAGAAAACCCACTTTTCCCATGGAGGGCAAGGGATCAGGGAGGGAAGAAGGAAGAAATCTTCCTGCCCCTCTTGGTGGTGGGGGCAGAATCTCCCTTCCAGTAAACACTAGCAAGACAGCGGCCCCTCCCAATCAGGAAGGCGACCTGCCAGCTCACAGACCACTATATCTGGCATTGCCCGGCCCCCAATGCAAACCACAAGCGAGCACACATATACATCACATTTACAAACTTATTTGACCAACATGGCCCCTGCCAACCTAGAGGCATTCCCTAAACGGGGTGTTACTGTCCTTTCTTTTACAGTATAAACATTCTACCTGGCCTGCACCAAAAACTCAGAAGCATCTTGACATTGTGGAGAACGAATTATTTTCTCCATTACAATTTATTCCTAGGTGAAACCAGCTGATACAGGTTGTGAAGGTTAATTTAACATGTCAACTTTGCTAGGTCATGGTGCCAGATATTTGGTCAAACATTATTCTGGAAGATCCTGTGGTTTTATTTGAGGGGGCGGGGCATCGCTTCTCGGCCTTTTGGCTAAGATCAAGTGTGTATTTGAGGGGGCGGGGGTTGAGATGAAAATTGAAATCAGTGGATTTTAAGTAAAGCAGATTCCCCTCCATGATGTGGGTGAGCCTCATTTAGTCGCTTGAAGAAAACAAAGACTGACCTTCCCTGAGCAGGAAGGGACTCTGCCAGCAGATGGCCTTGGGACTTGAACCATATCAGCTTGGGTTTCCCGGCTGCTGGACTATACTGCAAATTTTGAATCTGTACCTCCACAACTGTGTGAGACAATTCTTCAAAATAAATTATAAAAATCAGATATTTGTATTTGATTCTGTTGGTCTTGTTTCTCTGGAGAATCCCGACTAATACATATGTACACCCATAAAACCTCACACAACACCCGTTCAATACAGTGAAATGGCAAGAAGAATTGGGATTAGAGAGGGCTCACAGCTTACCCCTAAGGCTTACCCCTGTCGGTGAAAATACATGAGTGATAGTGGCTAAAGTTGAAAAAACTCAGAGATAATCTAGATCTGTGGTATTCAAACTCTTGTTTCCCAAAATCTTACATGGAATTCCAATATACCAAAATGGGATAAAGGAGCTTATTTCAAGGGTCTTACTCTCATCCCACCCCTCTCCTCCAGGCATCCCTGTATGCACAACTCCTGACTTTGAATGTTCCAGCTTATTGTTTATATATAGGGTTAATGTATATGCTCCCTAATAACGTATTCTTGCATGCCTCTCGTTTTATTCTTATTGTAGTGCCACTCAAGTCTGTACCGACATTATATAGATATAAATTCCTATTCTCGAAGTTCTTGAACAACTGTAATAAAACTTACAAATTCAATAAAAAAATTACTACCAAACTAATAAAATTTAATAACATTAATTTAATTTGCCAAATGATGTTGGTTTGCTCAAACGAAATTGCTACTGGTAATATGAAGATGAGAATGACTTCCATGGAGAAAGTTTTTGTGTGTTTAACATGCCTATTCCTTTTGTTGTTAAAATTAGTGAGCATGAGGCCCCTGACATCATTTAGACGTCACTTGTGAATACTGCTGAGACCTCATCAGTGCTTTTCTGGGGATCTTATGGAAATCAGCATGATGTCTGACCAAAGGGAAGATGAACATGAACAGACACCAGGCTCTGGCAGTGGAGGCAGCCCCTGGTTCAAGTGGACAGCCGAAGGAGTCAGATAAAAGCTTGTATGTATTGTCAACACAAAAAACTAATAGAAGAAAAAAGGCTAATTAGTGGGTCTTAGTGAAAGATGTACAATGTTTTTACTCTTGTGACTTTTTTGTATGTTTGAAATTTTTAGAATTAAAATGTTGGGGAGAAAAGAAATCCTCATAGAGAACTCATAGATCCCAAGAATATGTCTATAACCCCCAATGTGCAAAACACTGATCTACTTCAACTCTTTCTTTTTATTTACTGATTTTATGGGGGGTTAGCAAGAAGTACCAACTCATAGTTGCTTCACTCTAGTTGTTCACTGATTGCTTGTCATACATGCCCTGACCAGGGTTTCAAACTGGCGACCTCAGGTTTCCAGGTTGGCGCTTCATCCACTGTGCCACCACAGGCCAGGCCAACCCTTTATTTTATTTATTTTTATTTTTTTTTCGTTTTCTGAAGCTGGAAACGGGGAGAGACAGTCAGACAGACTCCCGCATGCGCCCGACCGGGATCCACCTGGCACGCCCACCAGGGGCGACGCTCTGCCCACCAGGGGGCGATGCTCTGCCCCTCCGGGGCGTCGCTCTGCCGCGACCAGAGCCACTCTAGCACCTGGGGCAGAGGCCAAGGAGCCATCCCCAGCACCCGGGCCATCTTTGCTCCAATGGAGCCTTGGCTGCGGGAGGGGAAGAGAGAGACAGAGAGGAAGGAGGGGAGGGGTGGAGAAGCAAATGGGCGCTTCTCCTATGTGCCCTGGCCGGGAATCGAACCCGGGTCCCCCGCACGCCAGGCTGACGCTCTACCGCTGAGCCAACCGGCCAGGGCCCCAACCCTTTATTTTATAGAGTGGAAAAACTGAGACCCAGAGAGCAGAAATATGGAGACTCAAGATTAGAGCCTCGGTCTCCTTGCTCAGACCCTTCACCATACTATGAATTGTAGGGTTTAAAATCCATCAGTTTTCACATGGTTATATTTTGCTGTAAGAAATTGGTGAGGATTTCACAATAGACTTGTGTTTCTAGAGCATTATTACTAAGCTGACCTTTGAGATACCAGCTGTAATACCCCAATATATCAGAGGCATAACAGAGTCCAGCCTACGCGGAGCAGGAGCCAAGAATTCACTTTGCTGTGAAGCATTTCATTCTTAAACAGAAAAAAAAAAATCTCTCTTTGTTCTTTTACTCCGTTGACAATTAAATCCCTCAGTCAGTAACACCGGAGGCTGGGCAGGACCAGGGGACATGACTTGGGACCATGCCCATGCCTAGACCCACCTAAAGGCACCTTCTAGACACTATTTCCTACCCTATGATTTTTCACCAGTAAAAAAAAGTAATATAAAGCTTAAGGGGAAAAAAAGCAAAGCTTAACACAAAACAGTGCCTAGAAAATAGCAGTATGAAATAAAATGCAAAATGTTTTAGGAACTACTCATCATTTAAACTATCATTTCCCCCAAGGGATAGGAATCAGATTCCAGGGTTAAATAGTGGTATGACTGTAAAATATAATTACTGCTGAAAGGACTAAAATGTCTATGGAGTCAAAAAGAATTTGTAGAAGGTTTGAGCAAGTACTGAGAGGGTCAAGTTCATGGGAAAAAGCCAGGGGGAAAAGTCAAGTCATGTTTAATGTGAAATGCAGACACTCTAGGTATTCATCAGAGGAAATTACATGCAGAGAGGGCTATTCAAAAAAAACCTTATTCCCCCTTCTGCAAATATACAGAACTGCAAATATATGGCCAAAGTGAACTATCTTTTGGTTTTCAATAAACAGTCAACAACTTCTATAAGCTATAATTTAGTTCTTAAGAGTCTACACTTGCGATTAAGTTGTGGATAGACCCATTTGACCACAAACCTTAGAAGTTGCACAATATTTTCCACAAATGTTAGGTTCACAGTTCATTAGAAGGATCCTGGATCTTGGGCCAGGGTGCCAGCTAGCATTGTGGAGCCTTTGGGAGAGTCTGGTGGTGGGAAATACAAGTCTGTAAACTGGGCAGTTGGGAAACAAGAGTTTATAAGCTGTCTGGGTAATTCCAATCATTCTTATTTGATGTCCCTTTGGAGCACAAAGAAACCAGCTTGGGCTGATGCAGCCAGGGCCTGAAAGTCTTGGAATGACTTTCGATGGAATGGCTGGACTGGCCAAGAAGGAGTTTTCTGGAGAGAGAGGTTATTTTATATATACTGTTCCCTAAAAGCGTTGCCCCGCTGCACTCATTCCTCACACCTATACTATTGGGTGTGTCACCCAACTCCATGGGCGCATCCACCGTGCATTTGCTCCTAATGTGCCTTTCCAACCTGGATCTCCAACCCAGATCTGTCCCGTACACACACGTATTGAATCACTTCGTCTGGAGTCCTGCAGGTGAGCCAGGCTTAAGTTCCCAACCCCATGCCTTCTCCTCCTCCTGCATTTCCTGTCTCATTGGAAGGCACTGCCAGACACCTCAGGGTTGTTCTCAACACTTCCTGACATTCTCATAAGTATTTCTTCACTCTCTCCCTGGTCCATTACTGGCTGTTTCATCTGCTCTTCCCATGCTGCTTGGTGCGTGTCTAGAAGGTATTCTCCTTCACTCACTCCTTCAGTGGTTCGCCGTTGCCCACAGGAACCAATGCACGTCCTTCAGGACAGCAGTAAAGGCCTTTCAGTCTGCTTCCTGCCTTTCCTCCACTCAGCTCCGACAGCCAGCCAGGCCGGAAAGCTGACACTCCGCACACTTGCAGCGTCCCAGCCACAGGCTTCTTTCGGGCTTCCCCTTAGACCTGAAATGTTTTTGTCCAGCTTCACTTTCTTACTTGGGCCAACTTCTGACTGGTCTCTTCAAATGTAGTTCAGGGGTCTGCTCCTCCTCAAAGTGTGGGTGCATGTGGTCCCTCCACACACCTTAGTACCCAAAATATGCCTCTGTCATTTTGTGTAATATAATTATCTCATTGTGTCTCATTTATATGCTCATCTGTGAGCTCCATATTGAAGAGAGACTTTGTATCCTCAGTATCCAAAAAAAAAAAAACAACCCCCAAAAAACTCTTCAAAAATGTTTGCTGGATAAATGAATAAATGATCTGAGTTTACTTTTCTGGTCCTCCAGGAACTGTTTTTAAAACAAGTATACACAATATGATACACCCATCCCAACAAGGGGCCTGATTGGGAGTCCATGGAGGGAAAACGAACTCAAAGCTCTACCACTTGAAACACGGTAAACAGCAGTTTTGGGAGGGCTAGGGGGATGACCCTATAAGCCAAAGATCTCGATGACAATGCAATGAAGGTCTTGAGGGACTCAAGAATAAGGGTGTCATTGTGGTTTACTAGTTCTATAAATTGAACTCCCTTCTGGGTCTGAACCTCTAAAGGAGGGTTTTAACTCTGAATTCCCTTTAGATTTCAAGAAATACCATCTGCTAAAACAAAGTAGCTTTGCCCAGGGACTAAAAAGTGACAAACTAGAAGAAGAGAATAGACCTATGAGCTGTGGAGACCCTACAGTGGCCCCCTAATATAGTATCCCACTCTCTGGAACGGTGGGAGATATTCAGCAATGCTGGAGACACTCTTTTCTGACTGGCAGATGGGGGAGGAGGGAATGCTACTAGTATGTACAGGGCAAAAGCCAGGGATACCACTAAACATCCTACGATGTACAGGACAGCCTCCCATAGCAGATGATTATCTGGCCCCTAATGTCAGTGCCAAGATAGGGAAGTCTGCCTAGAGCTTTAGCCTTTCACCTTTGCCTCACAACTTACCAATAGGCCCATGGCTCGGGTACAGAGATCTTATACAATCCAAGGAAGCAAACACACCTGTGTCTTCTTCAGACACTAGGGAAGGTCACCATCACTGGACCACCAAAGAGAATTTGAAGTTTGTGTGTGTCTGTTTAAGGCAAAAAGTTCAGGCCTCACCTAGTCAAATTTGTCTAGACTGCCACATTTCAATGTCCTAACTAAATTAGGTGGAGGTAGGCAGGGTGTGCTGGAGTCAAATTTATAACATCCCTGCTCTTTCTGAGGAAGTGCCATTGTCATATCGTTTCCTACGCTCTAGTCTAATGGAGGATGTAACACTGTAGGGGCCACCTTCCTTCTTCAGCTTGGAAACATTTCTATGATACCTTCCCAAAATACCGGAAAACGCTCTTTGATCCCTTTGTGTTTAATTCCATAGTTCTTATGGTTTCTACTGCACACCCTACTGCTTAGTATGGTTTGAAGTTATCCACTGAAGGTACCTGTAACCACTGTCCTATCCCTAACTGGACTACAGGCCCTTATAGAGATTGCTCAGACCCCTCAGTGCCTACTATACCACAGAGTGTGTAGCAGAGGTTTATTAAAAACATGTTTGACTGATTTCTAACTTATAAGGAAACAATAGCTAATTACAGTAAATTAAATCCTGCTAGTGAGGATATGATCGCCCTATCAAGTTTACTCTTTTTTTTGGTGTGTGTGTGTGACAGAGAGAGAGAGACAGAGAAGAAGAGATAGGGACAGACAGGAAGGGAGAGAGATGGAAGCATCAATTCTTTGTTGTGGCTCCTTAGTTGTTCATTGATTGCTTTCTCATATGTGCCTTGACGGGGGTGGGGTAGGGCTACAGCAGAGAGAGTGACTCCTTCCTCAGGCTAGTGACCTTGGGTTTCAAGCCAGCAACCTTTGGGCTCAAACCAGTAACCATGGGGTCATGTCTATGATCCCACGCTTAAGGTAGCGACCCCGCACTCAAGCCAGTGAGCCCATGCTCAAGTCAGATGAGTCCACACTCAGGCCAGTGACCTCAGGGTTTCAAACCTGGGTCCTCTGCATCCCAATCCGATGCTCTATCAACTTCACACCTGGTCAGGCCCTGTGAAGTTTACTCTCAATGCTTCCTTTTCTCTTGGTCTTCTTCTTGCACCCATAGCACATTCTAGTAGGAGTCCAGACTGGGTAAGAAGAGATGGCATTGCACAGAGGGGAAGATGTGTGGGCCAGCGATGGCTGGAAGGCTCCTTTCCTTCATTCCTGGCTCCAGTGGCAAGTTGGCAAACGAACATTCTCTAGACTCCTCCCACAGTCCTGTTGGAAGTGGTTGGGGCTTTGCTTTTTGCCCTCTTTCCAAGCTTCTAGTTGAAATAGAAGCAAAAGTGTATGGACACGAGGAAGTATGGCAAAACCAACTGATTGGAAAAGGATTTGTGATATCTTTCCCTCCTTTCTGTGCTTCCTCATCCCGTTCTTATCTTTCTAAGAGGATGTTCCAGTATTACTCATGTCTGCTTAGGTTAGGACTCGGCACTGTAATAAGTGGGCACTTCCGTGGTTATAAGACTGTATATAATGCCTCTGCTTTTGTGATGACACCGTTAAATAGTTTTGCATTGGCAGAATATATAAAACTTTCAAGACCACTGCCCACTTTCCAAGTCTGTGAACACAGAATGGGAAATACTTCCAGAACCACCTGGTTAGAGCTTTAGAACTGAACTAATCAAGATATGGACATTGAAATAACTATTTTCTATACTTGCTTGTATTAAGTAGTCACTCTCAAATACTAACTCATCAAAGCAAAATCGAGGAGGTAGCAATTAATGTTACATCCCTGCCTTCGAATCTTCATTAAATCACATGTGTTAATTAAGATGCTTATACATAATTCTAAGTCTTGAAGAAATGAATCCTTGAGTAAGAGTCAGGAGACTTGGGCCCTGATCTCTGCTCTGCCACTGACCTTCAGTTCAGTAAGTCACTTTACCTCTCTCATCCCTTTTTCTAAAATGTGGATAAGCACACCTGCTTTGCCTGCCTCCCAGGTTTGCTGTGAAGGGGCCGGAGCTCCCTTCCTCTCCACCCTCTGTTAAAAAGACCTCTGAGAAACATTTGACTCTTTTCATCTTGTGAATAGAGCCCCTCTCATCGTTAGCACAGGAACAGCTGGAAGAAAGTGCCAAGGGGGGCTCCGTAGGAAGAATGGGAAGCCCCACCGCAGACTGCACCCCTCCACTCCCTCCTGGCTGGCTGCCTTCCATTTGCAGGCTTCCCCTTTCGGCCAGGGGTCCCTCGGAATCCCCTGGAGATCTGGAGACTTAGTTAGCACATCGCAGATGCTGACTGTTAGCAGCCTAGGTCTTGTGTTCTCATCATTGCAGAGCGAGGGGGGAAGCGCGTATCCTGAATCTCTCTTCCCGGCACCCCTGCACCTTCCCAGTGGCTCGGTGCTTCCATTTCACACTGGGCAGCCCTGCTGGCAAACGGGGCCTCCCAGGTTCCCGCAGAGGTGGGACCTTCTTCCCAGCCCCAGGCTCTCCCACGGCATCGCCCACCAGTCTGGCTGGGATCCTGCATTGTGCTGAGGAGCGAGGAACTAAGTGCTGGTGGGAAATATTGTGCAATTCCAAGGGATTATGGTAATGTGCATTCACCCTCAATTTAATCGTAAGTAGAGACAGTTAAACACTAGATTATAGACATCAGAAGCTGTTGATTGTTTACTAAAACCCGAGAGAGCAGTCCAATGTGATTCAACGGTACATATTCATTAAGGAGAAAAGAGGAAATGCTTTTAACCGTCCCCATTGCATATAATTTACTCTGATGAATACCCACAGAGTATGTGTTTCATGTCAAACGCAAGTTAATTTTCCCTCTGGCCCTTTCCCATGAACTTGCCACTAGGCCATAACTACTTAATCCCACTGGCGCTGGAGTCCCAGAAAACCCTTACTAAGTTACACGGCTGGAATAATGCCCTCTCCCCTATACCTATCTGTCAGAATCTGTCTTTAGCTCTGTTAGCCCCTCAACCTTTTATTACATCTCTCTCAGGGTCCCACAAATGGGACATCCTCAGAGTCATCTGTCTGGGCTGTTATCTCCTCAATGACCTTCTTCTGTGAATCCTTTCTCTGGCCCCCAGAGAACCCACTCTTACTTCCACATCATAGAAAAGCAAGAAAACATAACCAGCAATGAGCCCAGATATGTTTGCTGTAACGCTTTAATGCACAGTTTTTGGGTTTACCCTCAAACCCTATTCCTCAGCCTTTTCCTGTTGCGTAGGATTTCTCTGATGTAAATCTTAAACAATCACCACCTTTCCCAGTGAGGTTTTCAGGTCTCTTTAACAGATCTACAATGTGTATTCTGAAAGAGTACAGAACTGTTTGCTTCTTTTAGAAACAGAAGTTAAACTTCAGGTGTTTTAATTATTAGAATATAATGACATTGATGCTGGAAAGCCATAATCTAGGCCTATATTTGGGGAGGGGAGTTCATGCTCTATCAAAGGTCACTCCTTCACCTACCGCATGTGCTCTGGATCCTTCTTGCCTTCTTCAAACCTTCACTCTCGCAGCATTCTTTTTCTACCTGGCAACATCAGTTTCTCTCTCTATTGGATCATACACACAGACAAACAAACATGCTCTAGGATCTCCCATCTTTAAAAAAGCAGAACTGTCCCTGGACTGCATAGCCCCTCTAACTATTGCCCCCTATTTCTTCTTGATGGTTTGTCTTTAGTCCCTGTCTCAGATTCCTCACTTCCCATTCCTTCCTTAACCTGCTCCAGTTGGGGGATGGAAAATGGAGTCTAGCTGGGTGGCCATGTGTCCAGTTAGTGGCAGGTGGGGAATTCTGTTACTAGTAAGAAGGGGAGGACACATGCTCGGGGACAGTTTAGTAGTCTGTCACATTACATTTCTCCAGAATACCACAAAGACCTCTTAAACTTGAGTAAGGGTAAACTTGCCTTACTTTCTTCTTCTTTTTTTAACTGAAAATGTCTTTTTCACCTTTGTTCTTGAATGAAAGCCTGTCTAGGTTATCTAGGTCGACAGTTATTTTTTTTATACTTGAAAACTATTATTCCTCTGTTTTATATTGTAAATGAGAAGTTGGCTGACAGAATAATTGTTATTCTTTTATACACAAACTGTTTTTTCTCCTTCGCTGCTTCTAAGACCTTTTCTTTGTCTTTGAGGATTTCCAGTTTGGCAATGCTGTGGCTTGGGGTTTCTAGGATCCCTAGGGGATAATTACAATATCTGATATCCTTGGGAGATCTAACTCTGCTGACTATTGCTCATGGTAGCTTGTTTACTCACGTGTTTTGTAATTGGGGCTGTGAGCTCGTGTCCTACTTATTAAGTTTATTTGTGGAATCTTGGGAAGGTTTGGACAAATGTGCAAATCTCCGGGAAGGTTTTACCTTTAATTTTGCCAGGTTTCCCTCAACCCAAGGCCTCTGTAAGTTAGTTTTCAGCTCTGGGGTTTTTGGATGGTCAGGTGATATAAGTTTATCCCCAAATCCATGTGAGGGTACACTGTGGTTATACATTTTCAGGGTGTTTTTTTTTTCACATCTAGAGTCAAGGCCGAAGCAAATAATTTTCTTTGTTGTGTTTTGTTGTTAACAGAGTTTTTTCAGATCCACCTTTATGCTGAGGGTGCTATAGATACGAGGAGTCTTATTTCCAACTTCCCAACCTGTGTGGAACCAAGGCCTCATCCCTTATTCCATGAGGCCATTAAAACCCATGGGTCTTAAAAACAGATCGGTAAACTCCTTCATGGTAGTCTATGTATAGAAGCTACCAGAACCTGCTTACCACTGTGATTTCTGGGTGTCTCTACATTTTAGACTTCTGAGAATTTTCCCCTGCTTTCTTGAAAGTGTGGTCACTTGCAGCATTATTTACAATAGCCAAGACATGGAAACAACCTACGTGTTTATTGACAGATAAATGATTACAATGTGGGATATAGGCAATGGAATACTATTCAGTCATAAAAAAGAAGGAAACCCTACCATTTGTTACAATATGGATGGAACTTGTAGGCATTAGGATAAATGAAATAAGTCACATTAAGAAAGACAAATACTGTATAATCTCACTTACATGTGGACTCTTAAATAAAACCTCGTATAAAAAGAGATCTGCCTTGTGGATACCAGAGGTGGGGGTCAGGGCTAGAGGTGGAGTACTGGATAAAGGTGGTCAAAAAGTACAAACTTCCAGTTATAAGATAAAGAAGTATGTAAATGTAACGCACAATATGATGAAATAGGTAACACCGCTATACGGCATATTTGAAAGTTGCTAAGAGAATAAATCCTAAAAGTTCTCATCACAAGGAAAAATATGGTTTTGTTTTTTCTTTGGTAACTGTATGAGAACATGAATGTTAATTAAACTTATTATAGTAATCCAATTCAATATATATTTTGAATATATTAAAAATATATATATATACATATCAAGTCATTATGCTTTACACTTTCAACTTATACAGTGCTGTATGTCAATTACATCTTAATAAAACCAAAAGAATTGTGAGAAAAACTTTTAAGAGAAAAAACAGTTACATATTTTCTTTAAAATATTTAAAAACAAAAAGCTTTAAAAATTGCTGTATCCAATATATTCAGTTGTTTTATTTAGCATTATTTTTGTGGAATAGCTATATTACCATATTGCTAGAAAAGGAAGTTTCCTTCCATATTCAAAATCACTTTTCCCATAGGAAAAATGTCTTCGATAGAAAAAACAATATTATCTTACCCCCCCCACACACACACACTAAAAAAAAAAGAAGCTTAGAAGTCAAAGTACTTAGATATGTGAATATCGTTTACATCTCAGACTGCACTACAAAGCCAGGCACAGTGACAGGAAAATGCCTAAATTAGGCTGCGCTCTACTTAGTCAATTCTAACTTATAAGATTTCATTTTTTTAAATGATATAGCCTTGTCTCCCTACCATGAGTTCCTTCTTAGCATTACGGAAATTATATGAGCCAAATGGAAGAGTGGTTAAGAAATATACAGCATCACAGAAGAAAACTGATATTGCTAAGTATGAGAATGAGTTGTGTCGGGTGGCTCAGAAGTCCCTGGTAGGTTCAATGCCACTGTTACATGGGGAACGAGCTCCCGCGTACTGGATGCTAACCAGGTCAGACTCATTCCGAGCCAAATTTAATTGTTACCTGGAAAAATGATTGTTGTGGCACTCTTGCAAGCTCTGGTGCCTGATTGTCTCACTACAGCGAAAATCCTGGGGTTGCCTTGGTGGGCACACCTCTAGTTTCCACAGTATACCTTCACTTCCACAGCTGGTTCCCCAAACCTGGCCCACTGACCTTAAAAAATAGAAACCGCTTCAAACGTAGGAGCAGCAGTGAGGTTCTCAGAACAGCTCTAAATTATATATCTGATAAAAACTTCTTTATTTTGGCTGCTGAGAGGACATGCTTAGGTGCTGTGGCAGGGCCTCGAGGGGTGTTTTCAACACTCAAGGTTCACTGGTGGTTCGGTGTGTGCGTGCGTGGGTGTGTGGGTGCCATTTTCAACCAGTCTTTCCCCTTGTCATTGGCAATAGCCTTGGGAGGCAGTAGAAAGCAATATTTGGTCTCTGATGTCACACAGCCTGAGTAAAAATCCCGGGACAGACATTTAGCACCTATGTGAACTTGGAAAATTACTTAACCTCTCTGAGCTCAGCTCCCTCAAACGGAGAGTGTGGATAATAATAGTGCACGACTCATTTGAGGACTGAGTGAGACAAAGCCTTCAACACATTTCTTGGCACGTGCCAAGCACTCAAGAAACGTAAGCTCCTCGTTTTATGGGTGGTGGTGTAAGTAAGGGTGGAACAGCTGTGGAAAAAATGACAAGACAAATGCCCCGGGCTCTGGTGTCGCTTGACCTGGCACTCTGGGGTTTTGTTTTGTTTTCTTTTCTTCTTCTTCCTCCCATTAACTTCTCATCCTTGGCACAGGACACGGAGCTGTCCTGTATCCTGCTTATATCCTGGTCCTGCCATTTACTAGTTAAGTGACCTTAGAGAAACATGATGCTTAGAATGTGTCAGAAAGTAATAACACATTTCTTGGCTTGACACCTGAAAGTTTATTTTTCACTCATGCGACATTGGCCGTGGATCCAAGCCTTTTCCCCAGTGACCAGGCAGTACAGGCTGTTCACAGCTCACACCTACCCCCGTGAAGTCTCCACTGTGGTGCTGGCAGAGCGGGTGGGCGTTGGGAGCCCACCCCCCTCTTCCGTGTGACCAGAGAGGGTGCTTCCCCTAGCAGCCCACAGGCCAGCACCTGTCTCAGAGCCTTTCCCATGGCCAGGGCACCGGGACAGAAATGGAGGGACTTTATAACTATGAGCATTACTGTTTCTGCCACAGCAGCTCTCAGCCTTTCTGCGCCTCACTTTTCTTTCCTATGAAATGGAGCTAATAGCTTCCGGGAGGATTGATTCACATATAGAGGACTGGTAGTACCTTTGTCAAGGTCCTGGCAGAGACGGACGACACACTGATAAGAATTTATTGTTCCTAGGAGACAATGGGTGATGGGACTAGGTACAGAGGTGTGAGAGAGTTAAGGGAACCGTTAAGGGATGGTGTCTGAGGTTCGATTTCTTAGAAGCAGTTCAAGCCCAACTCCAAGGCAGAAGGCAAGGGTGATACCTTCAGGCACCCTGAACTCAGAGCAGGGCAGAGCGGAGAAGGGGCTGGGAGTGGCAGATAGAGACTAATCAGCACAGTACAGAAGAAACAGTCATTAAATCTAAAATCAGCCTGCATCACCTCTCCGTGGGGTTTGTAAAGTGCTGGTGACACCCCCCCCCACATCGGTCTGGCTCCAGTCTCTGGTCTTTCGTCCTCCACTGAAGCATCAAATAGAAAAGGCTGTGACAGCAAACCTGAGGCTATAGCACAGATCCAGGGGAATGTGGATTTGTGATAACTGTCACAGTCACCACGCAGGTGTGTCCCTTGGATGGTGCTTGGGCCCAATATCCTTCTTGGTATGAAACCCTAAGAGTTCAGTCCCTGTGGTTCAAGGCCTCGTCTCCTGTCTCCTGGGCCCTTGTAATGGCCTCTTAACTGGCCTCCCTGGTCCATGCGGATTCCATCTAATAGTATTACTCACATTTTAAAACACCCCCAACTTCCCACTTTCACAAGAGAACAGTCCAAACTCCTTACCCCTATTATACAAAGTTACTATTCTTTCTCACCTCCCACCACACCATTCACCTAAGGACTATGCCAGCCACACCTAAACATTCACAATGCCTGACATTTCCTCTGCTTGGATCTTGGCTCCAGATGGCATCCCCCCCACCCCCCACCCATGGCCACTTGCTGAAGTCCTGCCCTTCCTCTAAGGGCCAAGTCAATACCAACCTATGCAAAACTGCCTCTCTTGATCCTCCTAGCAGGGAAATGGCCCTTTTCATCTTCCATCTTCCTATATGGCTGATGTTTTCTGTCTGATGCTTGTAATGTGCGTGTGTGTTTGCCTCCTTTGCTGGAGCACAAGCATTACTGAGGCCATCATTCCTTCTCATGGTGCTCAGCATGGCCTCTCGCCTGCAGTGGGTACTCAGTACGTGTCAGGGAAATTGGAGGAAATATATTTAAAATCTTTTTCAACAGTACTTCCCATAAGAGGTAGGCAAAGAGAAGGCTCCCCTGGCAGCCCTTCATTTAGGTATACCTCTCGTTAAAAGAAATCATTCCCAAACCTCAAACTTCTACCAACAGAGGGATATGGAGCCATAGGAGACGACATGGGATGTGGGGTTAGTTTAGGAGGCAGGCAGGTCTTTCCCCTGCCCCCCACGGGAACTGTGAAAAGGGGGCTGCGCTGCTCTGGTTTACACTAGAGCTGGGGTCTGGGGGCGGCCCTTCCTTTCACCTTTTGCTATGCGCAGCAAAGGCAACAGTCCTCGGCGCTTGCGTTAGCTTATGGCCTTCCTCGTCAAAAGCAGCCTGGGCGCGGAGACAGAGGTTGGCCTCTCCTTGACGTTCCTGTCAAGATGGACTCATGGATGCTCTTCAGGAAATACACCAACACAGGCCTCCCAGCAGGGGAGTGTGCCCTGCCAGGATCCCTGCTCACCCCCTGCAAGCCCTCTAGCCGACGATATGTTTGCAATAATGTCTTCATCTTTTTAACTGACTTGCCAAGGAGACTTTGCTTCCCTCCAATACAGTCTGGAGAATGCGGGCAGCCTCCTGACGGAGATGATTCAAAGCCTCAGCGCCCCGCCCCCCACTGCTCTGCTCTCTCAAGCGCTCTGGGAAGCTGCTGGTCATTTCCTGTTCCCCTGACCTGCCCTCTGTGTGGCCCAGAACATTAGAAGACTGCTCCTCTCATCTCTCCCTCCTTTAAGCAGCAGCTCAGAAGTATTACCCTGTGTTTGTGTAGCAGGGTCCAGCCAAGATGTCCAAAGCCCTTCGCAAACATCAGCTCCTTTTTTCTGCACCTCTCCCTTTTTGCACCATGTCGTGGCAAGGAGACTGTTGAAAGGGCACAATATATTATGGGATGGGGAAAATAGCATTTGGGAATATAAAATAGGAGGTTAAAAGATGGGAGAGGCCAGAAAGCCTAAATTCCTGAGTAAAAGTCACTCTGATTCTAAATCAAAACTTTCCCTTCTTTTACGTTCCAACCACCTGGTTGCTTTCTTGGTGACACTGCAGGATGGTGCCCCAGTTTATAACCCTGTGGGGGGGGGGGGGAATGGCAGTCTTACTGTGTTTTGCTAACTGGGTATTATTGAAAACATGAGTTGATTTTGTGTGGAACAGACTCTGTGCATTTATGAAGCCTGTTATAACCCTAACTCTGCTGGTAGGAACTAAGTACCTACTACTTTTATATGCTTTAACTCATTACTTTTCCTGATGAATAATACTACTCTCTCTTAGAACTTAGAAGTTCACCTGGCTCTTATCTCACTCCATCTGTTTTGTCCCACACAGCCAGATACATCTCATTAAGGGTAAGCTCAGGGCCTGGCCAGGTTGGTTACAGCATTGTCCCGATCCACCAAGGTTGCAGGATTGATATCTGGTCAGGGCACATACAGGACTCAACAGGTGACTGCATATATTAGAAATAACAAATCGATATTTCTCTTTCTCCTTCTCTCTCTCCCTTCCCTCTCTCTCTAAAAAATATATATATATATTTTTTTTTTTTTCATTTTTTTTTTTTTTTCATTTTTCTGAAGCTGGAAACGGGGAGAGAAAGTCAGACACACTCCCGCATGCGCCCGACCGGGATCCACCCGGCACGCCCACCATGGGGCGACGCTCTGCCCACCAGGGGGCGATGCTCTGCCCATCCTGGGCGTCGCCATATTGCGACCAGAGCCACTCTAGCGCCTGGGGCAGAGGCCACAGAGCCATCCCCAGCGCCCGGGCTACCTTTGCTCCAATGGAGCCTTGGCTGCAGGAGGGGAAGAGAGAGACAGAGAGGAAAGTGCGGCGGAGGGGTGGAGAAGCAAATGGGCGCTTCTCCTGTGTGCCCTGGCCGGGAATCGAACCCGGGTCCTCCGCACGCTAGGCCGACGCTCTACCGCTGAGCCAACCGGCCAGGGCTCTAAAAATATATATTTTAAAGGGAAAGCTCAGATCATCATGCAAATCTGCTCAAAGCAGGGGACTGAAGCCCCCGAAGCCTACCAAAATAAGGAAACTTCACCTTCAGCACATGGCAGGTGCTCACATTCCAATCATGCTTCGTGCTAGCAGAAGAAAGGCTCCAAACCTCGCCGGTCCATGCATTAGTATCCCCTTGCACAATTTCCTCTGCCTGGAAAGCCCTCTCCAACCCTCATTTCCACCAGCCAAACCCTAGTCTTCCTTCAAAGCTTATCTTTCACGAAGCCTCTTTTTAGGTTCCAATGCTAACAGGCCTCCTTCAAATCCCAGAATACTGTAGTATTCTCTCACACAACTCATCTTACGCTGTCCTGTAACATAAATCCTGTTGTCTAATCCACATACTACGTGTAATGTAAAGTCCTGAAAACAAAACTGTGTCTCCTTTCTTGATACATAATAGATGCTAAGTAAATGTTTGTTGATTACATGGATGAGTGTTTAAACTACTAGGGACTCAATGAGTATTTGTTAAAATTGATTTGCTAGTGATCCTCAACGTTACTTCTCCATCTAAGCTCCATGCTTGTATTCCAGATGCCTTCAAGAATGTATACAGTAACGTCTTACTTTACCTGGAACCCAGCAGGTCAAAAACTAAACTGACTAACTGTTCCCCACCCCCCACCCCCGCTCCAGCTTCATCACTTGGTCTTTTTGTCTCACAGATCCTCCCAGCTTGTGCTTTTGTAAGAGTTACTTCTTATGGGCTGGATGAACACCAGATAGTTGATCAGGGAGCCAAGTTCCCAGCACCTAACATCCATGGATTAATGCGTATCACAAAATTATAGGATGTCAGAGCTGGAAGCGACCTCAGTCCAACCCCTTCATTATAGATGAAGAAACCAAACCCCCAAGGGGATCTGCCAGAACTAGAGGCAGACCGATCACAAGGCTCCCGTCTTCTCTCTCTTGGCCTAGGTCTTTGTCCTTGTTAGACGTGAGATGACCTTCCTAAGCTCTTATTTTTCCAGGTGCTTCTCTTTCAAGTGACTGCATGTTTTAGCATCGCTTTCCCTCTGTCTCCCACAGGGATATTTGACAACCCAGTCCTCGAGAATCTGCGGCAGAGTGCTTAGTCAAGGCTGGTGCCTTTCCCAGAGCGCCTGCTACGCTGCAAAGCTCATTAACTCCGCCCCAGTGTCTGAGAAGCCTGTTTCTCTAGAAACTTCCTAGGACTTTGCATTACTAACCCAGCAGTAAACCTTAATTCTCTTCATTTTATCTAGCATCCCTTACAAAGTTAAAGATAACCCAGGTTATATTAGGGCTTTGAGTAGTTAATCAGTTAACAAAGAGTTATTCTTTGTTATTCTGAGCATGCTTAGAAATGACCTAAAGGCCATGGAGTACAGTTTGAACCAGATTATATGGACTTGGGCTAAATCATTTATATTTACAGACAGCTTCACAGTGACACTGATTAGAAATTACTCCTGTATGTCTGGTCGATCCGGTCCGCTGAGCTGCACTGGACCTGCGCCCTTTTCCCACCTGCCCTTCTCCCCCACCCCGGGCAGGGAGAACCAAGAAATATCACTTTGAGCACTAGTTTGCAGTTTACATGTGTGATACCATTGAATTTGATTCTCTCAATAACCTTATGTGGTAGTACAGTATCCTCATTTTGCAAATAATAGAAGTGACATATTAAAAAGGAGTCATTTCTCAGGCCGACTAATTAGAAACAGAGCCATCGTATAAGCCCAGTTTTGCTGCTAGTTCCCAAGACGAACCTTTTCCTCTGGTGGGTTCTTCCCGTCCTCCTTTTCTTTCTCTTTTTCTTTCTTTCTGTCTCTCTTTCCTTATTTCCCTTTCTTTCTTTCTTTCTTTCTTTCTTTCTTTCTTTCTTTCTTTCTTCCTCTTTTTTTCTTTCTTTCTCTCTTTCTCTCTCTCTCTTTCTTTGTGTCTTTTCCTTCCTTCCTTCCTTCCTTCCTTCCTTCCTTCCTTCCTTCCTTCCTTCCTTCCTTCCTTCCTTCCTCTCTCTCTCTTGAAACCCAGTGGTTTTTTTTAACCAAAATGATGCAGAAACCCAAATACACAAAACACATCAGAGCAGAACTGCCTTTCTTTATGTATAGTTGACAAAATCTGGAAACACCCCCAAATGACCATCAACAGAAGAATAAATAAGCCCATGGTGGTACATCCATGCAATGGAATATAACTCAGCAATACTAAGAAGGGAAGTACTGATGATATACAAAGACCATGGATGAATCTCAAAATAATTATGTAGAGAAGAAAAAAAACCAGACTCAAAAGAGTGTATATTGTATGATATGTATACACCGCATAGAAATCTAGAAGAAGCGAAACCAATCTATGGTGACAGAAAGCAAATCAGGGGTTCCCTGGGGCAGTGGCCACAGTGCTCACTGCAAAGTGACTGAGAGAAGCTTGGTCCACTTTGGGGGTAAAGGGAATGGTTCTGTGTGTTGATGGTGGTAGTGATGTATATATTCGTCAAAACTCATTAAACTTAACACTTATAATGGGCACAATTTGTTGTGTAGAAAGATGGGCCAATAACATTAGTTTGTTTCTTTTACTTTGGTTGTTTTGTTTTTAAAGCAGAGCTACTTTAATTGAGATGGGGGTGCCCTATCCATCCTAACACTCTTAATGATGCTGCGAGCCCAATGAGAGACCCTGATTGGGCGCCGTGAGAATTTATGTCTTCAGGGGACTAGCTGTTTGACCACACCAAGCTGCCTCACGCAGCCATAAACATTGCCCAAACAATCAGAGGTTTGTAAAGGGCGTACGATCTGTTTATTTTTGAGTAAACCACCTGCACGTTCTTACTGAGGGCTGCAGAGTTCCAACAAATCAGCCACAACTAAATCATTGACAGGAAGAGGCTTCCGGTCCAGTTTTATTCTCTGTACTATAAAAAGAACGATACTGCGATACTGCAGAACTAGGAGTTAATAAACGAAACTGAGAAATTTCATGCGTGTGTATGTATGTGTTGAGTGTGTAATGGGTATAACTTGGCTTCACACCGCTTGGATGTGGGAGAGCTCTCAGTCCCCATTGAACAGAACAATGGGGTGGCAGTGTCGTTTTCATTGTCTCCGTGCCACACAGGAGTCTGTGGTGTATATCAGTCCACAGGATTTCATAGCTCTGTTGTTGAATCCATCCTGATTTTAGCTAGATGTCCAGTGCACAGCCTTTAGTGGTCCATTTCAAAGGTCAGTAGCTTTTATCTCCAGCTAGGGGAGGGGCACCTTGTATCAGCTCTCCAAGTGAGCATACCTAGTATTCTGCCTCCCCAGGCCACCTTGAAATCAGGTCCTTATGCCATTCTGGGCAAGGAGGGATTGGTGACCACTATGTCCAGTACCGCCCAAGTCTCTCCTTTCTCCACTTTCCACCCCCCCCCCCACCAGCCAGGCTGCTTTGATCTCCTCTGGTCCTTGGAGACTTCCCCAGGAAGTCTCTTATCCTAATCCCCTTAATGGGTCTGAAACACAGAATCTGGCAAAGGTGGGATGGGGGGGGGGGGTTAGAACAAAAAGGTGGGGGAGAGAACTGCACATCTCCATCACCCCTTCCCTGAAGGATACAAGGAAAGGAGGGGTTTTGTTCTTCCTCAGTGAACCCATAGCAGGAAAGAAAGCCAAGGTGGAAGTTCATTTCTTTATTAATAATGCAACTAATTGTGTAAGGGAATTTAAATTTGTGTAAAGTTAATGGAGTAAAGAACTGCATCGGTCTCATTTATAATTGTATTTCTTGCACTTGCAGCCAGCCTGAGACAATACAGGTAATCCATAAATATTGAGTATTCGAATGAATGAATGAATGAATGAATGAATGAAAAATGGCCTGACAGGGGTCGTCAAACTTTTTATAAAAACCGCCCACTTTTGCAGTGCTGGTCAACCTGGTCCCTACCGTGCAACCAAATAGCGCTGCGATTGGCCCATCATGAAAGCTGGAACTCCCACTAGTGGGCGGTAGGGACCAGGTCTACCAGCTCTGCAAAAGTGGGTGGTTTTTATAAAAAGTTTGACGACCCCTTTAGGCAGTGGAATTCTGTGGAGGGCTATCATTACTATTTATACTTCTGTATTACTTGCACTTTATAAAATTGTGTTTAGTAACTATATATTGTTTGTATTTCAAAACGGTTCAGACTGTAAGTAATAAGTACATGTAAACATTTTATTACAACCTTGCTGTAAGAAGGCAGCTGTCTGGCAGTCATGATTCACATTTGGTAGCATTATATGATATTATTGGATAATGTAGGGGCAGAAAAATTTTCCTTCTACCCTTCTAGGTTCTTTGGCTGGTCTGACAATCTAATTGACATAAGCCAGATTAACAGGAGAAAGCCAAATTTAATTTCCTACATAAAGAGCCCCAAAGCTATGAGACTGAAGGGCAATTCAGGCAGTCGAGGCTTATAAGCCATCATGAGCTACAGAACGGAACAGGTTTCCAAGGAGAGGAGGTTCATTCACAGGAAGGTAGGAGAGTAGGTGTTTGGAAATTGGAAGTGTGTCCTGCTATACAGACTGGTCTTTTAGATAAAAAGTTAACTCAGATAACATCTCTCTTCCTGAGCCAGGTCCCCTATCTAAATTATTTTAGGTAGTAAGGGAGAGATAAAATTTTTTCCTGAGCCTGTTGGGTCTTGATGGCCTTCAGCTCAAAGTAATCCACATGCCGAAGTGGCGTATTTTGGGGTGACATATTTTGCTCCCCTTCAATAAGAAAATGTTAGCTAATCTACATTATGCCGATTCAGAAGGTCAGAGCGTTTGGGTACAGACCACTAGGTGTGTGACTGGCCGCCAAGGAGACTGGTTTCTCAGAACACAATTATTTCTGAATTTACTGAGAAAATTACTTAAACATTTTCTCAGGAATAAGTGATATTCCCAGGAGGTGTGAATTATAGCTCTTCCAGACCAGGTTGAGAACAATTATTCTCTCACATTTGTTGGGTTTTAGTCACCTTGGGGGGGTTCAGAGGAGGAAGAAAAAGAATATGTAAGCTAAAATCCATACGAATCCAAGGAGCCTCCTGGAGCCTATGAAAACCTCCCGTTTCCTCTACCTCCATTAGACGCTGGTTAGAGGGAGATCTTTGGCTTCTCTGAACCCCAGAGGAAAACTGTGCTGGGGAACCAGGGCCAGCGAGGCGCTGACCACACCTGGGCCAGCAGAGAGCAGCAGCTCTCCACCTCGCACTCCCTGGTATTTAAAATTACCTGGGGAACTTTCTCAATGAACCAGGACTCTAACACAGACGAAATCAGAATCTATGAGTGGGTCCGAGCATCCTATACTCAGATCAGGGGTTCTCACACTCCACCGTGAAGCAGAATCAAATGCAGATTTCCAGGCCACTCCCAAGGTCTATGATGCCAAGGGCCCCGGGTGGAACCTGAGAATCAGCATTTCTAACAAACTCCCAGGAAGTGAGGATCTAGACTATTCTAACCCTCACACAATTCTAATAGACTCTAATGCTGGCAGACAGCGGTGTTTCTCTTTTTGGACTTGCATATTGGAATCACCTGGGCAGTTGTTAAACTATAGACCCTGACTTATAACTAACTTGAAAATGGAACACGACATTATCTGTTTATTTATTTTTATTTATTTTATTTTATTTTTTTTCTTTTGTATTTTTCTGAAGCTGGAAACAGGGAGAGACAGTCAGACAGACTCCCGCATGCGCCCGACCAGGATCCACCCGGCACGCCCACCAGGGGCAACGCTCTGCCCACCAGGGGGCGATGCTCTGCCCCTCCGGGGCGTCGCTCTGCCGCGACCAGAGCCACTCTAGCGCCTGGGGCAGAGGCCAAGGAGCCATCCCCAGCGCCCAGGCCATCTTTGCTCCAATGGAGCCTTGGCTGCGGGAGGGGAAGAGAGAGACAGAGAGGAAGGAGGGGGGCGGGGTGGAGAAGCAAATGGGCGATTCTCCTATGTGCCCTGGCCGGGAATCGAACCCGGGTCCCCCGCACACCAGGCCGACGCTCTACCGCTGAGCCAACCGGCCAGGGCGACATTATCTGTTTATAATACCACGAGCAACCATTACTGAAATTGAACTGGCCTGGTCAAAGAGCAAAAAAGAAAAGCTTATCCATTGTTGCTCATAACTGAACACTGAGCACGGGATATCTATTGAAAGACAAAAGTGTAGGTAGGAGAGAAGGAGAGTGTGGTCCCAGGACAGGATTAGCCAGGAAGTCCAGGGCAGGAGGCCATCTCTGGCTGGCCCAGAGAGAGAGCTACAGCTTTTGTCACCTCACTGAGAGTGGTAGCAGTTCCCCATCCATTTGAGAGCCATAGTTATGGCAGACAAATATGGCCAGGACAGAGGGAAGCAAGTGAGCCACTGACCGTGGGCTCAGGGCGGAACTGGGTGTCAAAATATTCAGTGATTTATACAAATAATTATTTTTAATTGTTTAAATGTCTAAATAATTACAGCCTCACAGGAAGGTGCAGTAAGGGTCTGCCCCCAATGGTGACATCCTATATAGCTAGAGGACAATATCAAAACCAGGAAACTGACATCAGAGCATTCCTGGCAACTAGAATACAGACGGCCATGTTTTAAAACCTGTGCTGTTCATGTGTGTGCACAGCTGTGTAGTTTATGTGTATAGAATGCCACTGAAGGTGAATATTTTCATGCAATAATTCTAAGGCTCAAAATCAGTGCCAAAAATCCATGATGAGCAAAATATCAAAATTTTAAATAAAGACAGGATCAGTAAAAGCTCTGCTAACCACATTGGAGCCTGAGGCTAAGTAAAAATTAGTAACATTTTGTTCATCATAGACTTTTTTCCATTAATTATGATTGAAAAAAAATACTGTATTAAAAATGACTTATCCTGACTGTTCAGGCTCCCTAAGATTTTGTGCCCCAAGTGAGCACCTCACTCTGCCCACCCCGCCCAGCCCTGCGGCAAGGGCACCAAAGCAGTTGCTGCTGTGCAGGGCCCGTGGAAGACAGGAGAGGAAGAAAGAGTCTCTGCCTTGCTGCTCTTCTCGGCCACCATCTGCTCTGTTTTGGGGGCCAACAGAGTGGCGCTGGCACTGTGACTCAGCCCCAATTACATGCTGCAAGACACAGGGCTTCCTTTTTGAGGCCAGACGCACCCCAGCATCAGTGGCTGTCCCTTCCTTGGCCCCTCGGCTTCCTCTGGCGTGGAGCGCAGCTCTGCACCCTGGAAGCCATCACCAGCCAAGGGAGGCAGCCCAGCACTCTCACCTCCCCCCCCACTCTTCTCTAAGGGCACTCTTCTCTTTTTGGACTTGCATATTGGAATCACCTGGGCAGTTGTTAAACTAGAGACCCTGACTTATAGCTTACAGGCCACACGCCTTCCGTTTAAGCAGGCTGCCTATCTACTTTAGAGTGGGGATGGGAGTGAAAGATGGAATCTGTTGAGTGAAAGCTGAAGCATCTGATTAATAAGTTAGGCTGGGCATTCTCATTTCTGAGAATCCATAGTGACCACAGAGCTTTTATCGAAGAGTGAGCAGAGAAGCCCAATTTTTCACCCAAGACCAAGGATATTGTCTTCAATGAATGCATTTATTTTATTTTTTATTTTTTGTATTTTTCTGAAGTTGGAAACGGGGAAGCAGTCAGACAGACTCCCGCATGCGCCCGACCGGGATCCACCCGGCACGCCCACCAGGGGGCGATGCTCTGCCGCAACCAGAGCCACTCTAGTGCCTGAGGCAGAGGCCACAGAGCCATCCTCAGCGCCTGGGCCAACTTTGCTCCAATGGAGCCTTGGCTGCGGGAGGGGAAGAGAGAGACAGAGAGGAAGGAGAGGGGGAGGGGTGGAGAAGCAGATGGGCGCTTCTCCTGTGTGCCCTGGCCGGGAATCGAACCCGGGACTTCTGTACGCCAGGCTGACGCTCTACCACTGAGCCAACCGGCCAGGGCCAATGAATGCATTTAAAAGGACAATGGGAGGAAAGTCAAGTTTGTTTTGAGCACACCCCATGTGTCAGCAGGTACAAGGTTCTAATGTAACGGTGTTAAGAGCTAAATACCAAAAACTAATTACAACGAAAGTAGCTCTTGTCCAACATATGGCTTTTCCTGAGTGCTTGCTGGGGGCAAAGCACAGTCCTGGGACTCCAAATATTTATAACAGGTAGTTTTTGAACCCTGGAGATGGTGACCTAAAGCAGGAAGACCATGTGGGGGAACATTTTTTCTCCTATTCTCTTCTAAGTTCTTTGGCTGGTCTAATAATTAAATTGATATAAGACAGATGAACAGGAGAAAAGCAAACTTAATTTTGTAGGTATGGGAGCTTCATAAAACATGAGGCACAACAGGCAGCCCGGTCATTGAAGCCTACAGACCATCCAGAGCTAAGGAGAGGGGAAGGGGTCTAGGGATCCTAAGGGGAGGAGGCCTTCCGCAGGGAGTCAGAGGAGATGTTTATAAAACACAGGTTACCGTGTTCAACAGGTAAGTTTTTCAGGTAAAAAAGTATCTCTTGTAATAGCTCTTCTCCTGGCTCAGGCCCTCTTTCCAAAGTGAATGTTGGCAGTTGAGGGGCAGTAAAGAGCTTTCCCGAATCTGCTGGGTTTTGATTGTTTTTTAGCTCAAAATAATCTTTATGCCAAAGAGACATTCTTTAGGATAGCAAAACTTGCTCCACTTCAACCAACATGAACGTGAATAACTCTAACCCCGGGTTGACAGCTGGGTCAACGTGCACATCTCTTCAAGGAAAGGTGGGCTACATCGGCTCGGGAAACAAGTTACACATTTATATGATTATAAACTTTATAATCAACTTTACTTCCATAAGATCATCAAGACCGCTGGCAATCCAGCCCATTCTAATATCCTGTATCTAGAATCTAGATTCTAGATGCCTCTTGGAGAAGACGCAGTGGGGGTAGGGGGTGGAAACTGAGCATTTGCTCAAGAGATCAAATTGTCCTAAGGAAAGCTGAGATGCCCCTCTTTGGTGAGCTTAAAGTTCAGGTATAGTTCCTTGTTATCAGTGAGAGAGGTATCACTAAAAAATTCAGATTGGCAAAGGAATGTGAGTAGATTTGTGATGAAGTTTGTCTTTCTCTTGATTTTTGTATTTCTCTTAACAGTAGAACTACTGTCCTCATCCAGATGGGAAAACTCAGGGTTATCTTTGCATCCTGCCCTCTCGTTCACGCTCCTCATTCTATCAGCTGTCAAGGCTTGTAGGTTTCACCTTCACAATATCATCATGTTTTACAGGAGGAAAGATCAGGAGGACCTCAAGGCTCTAACCATGTGGCCCCACGAGCTCCAGAGGTAATTTTCAAAGCAAACACATCTTTTCAGAGCCAACTCTATGTATACACACACACATAGACTCTTCTAACCAATTAATTTGAACCAATTAACTTTAGGAGGCAATGTATACCAAACTCACATCATTGTGCAGCATAAATGTTAATGTTGTTTGTTGTATGATTTTAGAACAAAATAGTGTGTCTGTATCTTCTCCAGACTGGGAACAGTCACAATTAAAAGTCCATTTTTGCCCAATTGATTAGAACATTGTCCTGATACATCAAGGTTTTGGGTTCAATCTCCAGTCAGGGCACATACAAGAATCAACCAATGAATGAATAGGCAAATGGAATAACAAATCAATGTCTCTCTCTCTCTCTCTCTCTCTTTCTCCTTTCCTTTATCTCTCTCTAAAATCAATAACTAAAGGGTTTTTTTTTTAATCTAGTTTTTGTGAGCAGATAGATCTCTCTTTAAACTAGTGTTTTCTCTAGAAACATTTAAAAAATCTAAATGTACTATCAGATTCTACTTCTAGATGTATAAGAGACATTAACACACATGTCCACCAAAAGACACGCAAGAATGTTCATAGCTGCTTTGATCATAATAACTCCAAACTGCAAACAACCCAAATGTCCATCTGTGAGAGAATAGATAAATCAATTGAGTGTGTTCCTTCAATGGAATGCTACACAGTAATAAAAAGATAGGCCTTCTGCTGGATGCATCAATATGGATGACTCACAGACATAAGCAAGGGCCAAAGGAGCAGATCAAGAAAGAAAGAAAGAAAGAAAGAAAGAAAGAAAGAAAGAAAGAAAGAAAGAAAGAAAGAAAGAAAGAAAGAAAGAAAGAAAGAAAGAAAGAAAGAAAGAAAGAAAGGAAGGAAGGAAGGAAGGAAGGAAGGAAGGAAGGAAGGAAGGAAGAAAGAAAGAGGAAGAAAGAAAGAGAGAGAGAGAAAGAAAGAAAGAAGAAAAAAGAAGGAAGAAAGAAAGAGAGAAATAAAGAAAGAAGAAAGAAAGAAAGAAAGAGAGAGAGGGAGGGAGGAAGAAAGAATGAGAGAGAGAGAAAGAAAGAAAGAAAGAAAGGGAGGGAGGGAGGAAGAAAGAAAGAGAGAGAAAGAAAGAAAGAAGAGAAAGAAAAAGAGAGAGTAAAGAGGGAGAGAGGGAAGGAGGGAGGGAGGAAGGGGAAAGAAAGGAAGGAAGGAAAGAGAAAGAGAGAGAGAGAGAGAGAGAGAGAGTATGTGTGTGTGTGTGTACATACTGCTTAGTTCCATTTCTGTGAAGTTTAAGACACCACTTAGGGTGATAAAATCAGAATAACAGTGATGGGGGATGGTATAGTCTGGGAAGCAACATCTGGGGGGTCAGGAGATGTCCTATACCTTCATCTGGGTTCGTGGTTATCTGAGTATATAGCTATGCAAAAATTCATTGAGTTATACATTCAACATCTGTGCACTTTCCTTGATGTGTGCTATATACTTAATAACAAAAATATCTAAGAGGCCTCCATTCCCAAATTCTCAAAGACAGCAAACTTCTCTAAAATCCCCTGATCCTCAAATATCTGGCACAGGAAAAGTGGCTCAGCCCAGGAGTCACAGATTTAAGAATATTTTATGTAATGGCGCCCCCTGGAGCACAAAATAGATATACGTTTTACATTCCAGTTGAAATGGAAATTCTCAGCCTTTTATTTCCCGTCTGTCGCAGTCACCATGTGAATGAGGGGAATCTGGCTCAGTTTATGGGCCAGGAACATGATAGAGTGAGACTGGAACTCCCATACAGGAAAATAGAAGTTCTCATGGCAAGTATAGCAGGTTTCACAGGCGGCTGTCATCCTAGACATTTATTTCATTCTTCCAGCCCTTATCACTGTGCTTTTCCTGAACAGAGTAGAAAATCAGTGTCAGTGAACAAATGAATGGGCGGATGGATAGAACATTCCATCCTCAGTAACACAGTGAGTTATTCCTAAGTGCATGTTTTCTTTGTGGGAAGTCCTCCTCAGGGCTTCTTGATGAGAACAAGCTTCTCTCCTCCCCTCCAACTCTATTGTGCCTTTGATGAAATATAATTATATCTAAGTGGTATTTTTCTTAGTGTTCTTCCTTGTTGAAATACATCCTGTTCTCATGATTGGTGTCCCATGGTGAAATTTTCCAATGATAAGAGCTGGCTTGGTGTAGAATTTCACATGTTCTTTTCATGGGAATTGGCAATATTAACAATCAGAGTCCAGTTTGTTTAAATTACACACAATATATGGATATTGGGATTTCTCACCAGAGGCTTAATGTGAAAATCAAACTGTCAGGCATTTCCACCTGAGGAAAATGACTTTCTCTCTGAGAGCTATCCCTGCCAGCCTGGGACCAGGACAAGTCAAGGTCCCTCCAACCAGGGAAGGGGCGTGGGCTGACCGGGATCTCACCCAGGCTGGTGGAGGCTCAGCCTGGGATTCTGGAAGAAAATCGTTTGGTCTGAGGCTGCTGCTGTGTCTCCAGAATTTGTTAGAACAGGAGTGCTTTTGAAGACACCTTTCGATCACCACTTCAGTGCTGTTGGTGTCCTTATGCTCAGGAAGGAAGATCCAAGGGTACCTGCTCTTGGCCACTTCTAAGAACATCTAGAACATTCTTTACACTTTGCCCTACCCCTATCTTTAACCCTCCAGAGAACTGGACTCCTACAATATGTTGGATTAGAACTGGGACACTCTGGGCAGGATGATGCTTTGCTGTGGGGTTCTCCTGGGCACTGTCTCGTGCTTAGAAGCACCCCCAGCCTCTACCCTTTGGATGCCAGTAACACCTCTCTTCCCAGTGTGACCACCAAAATTCTCCAGACGCTGCCAAATGTCCTGTGGGGGACAAAATGGCCCCCGTCTGAGAAGCACTGGATTAAACTGATCAGCTATGAAGGCCAACACTGAAACCCAGGAACCCAAGTCCCACTTGACTCCATGCTGTACGACTTCCAGCATCCTCCCTACTGATAAGTGACTAGAAAGAGAGCAGGAAAACATCCATTCCATGTCTCCAGGATAGCCTCTGGGTGGAGGAGGAGCAGAAGCTAGCTGATACTTACAAAAGAAGGTAACAACATGCAATATCTTTGTATTCAGGACATGTTCTTCCTGGAGGATTCACATAGGATTGCAGAGTTGATGAGATCAAGGAGTATGTTTAACAAAACTTTCTGAATTTAACCTAAGACCTCTAGTGTCTCCTTCGTGGTCACTCGGATGTAGAAAGAAGGGAACTTGAGAGCTCATTAATTAAATGTTTTTTTGTGATTCGGTTCTTGGATTTCAACAACTGCCCAGTGTTTCTGCCATGCCTGAGCAGCCAGGAAGCCACGGTGGGTGTGGCAGCAGTGAGCAAATGCACAGGCTAGGGCATGGTCCTGCGCCCTGTAGTAATTGCAGTCTTTTTTGGCCCATGACAGCATGCTCTCACTGCTTTCACATCCCTGAGTCTCATCTTGCCTCGATGACTATGTGGTGACTTGTTTTTGTCTGACACTGCACTAGGATGATACAAGTGGGGGCAGTTAGAAGGGATAGGCTTTGAGATTCCAGATATATTTTAAAGATAGACTGCCTTGGTGGTAGATTAGATGTGGGGTGGAGAATGAGAAGACTCAATAGGTGGAGGTTGAGTAGATATTTGTGAATGAATGAACGTCTCTTAAAACTGTTTTGTTTTTCAGTTTTCTTCATTTTACTAGAGTCAGAAAGAAAAAGAAAACAAACCAACATGCTTTCTCTAAATAGTAGGTTGAAGAACAGGAAACAGGCTAAGATAAGAGATAGATAATCTTCAGAAATCTGTGCAAGGTAGGCTTTTACCAAATGTGTACTTAACTATAACATGGCAATTATGTAGCAGGTGAATGGCAGAGTCATAAATTTGCTTGCTGGTGAAGTCACACGCAAAACCCAGACACATAAACACACACCCCAGAGAGTTCTGAAAATATCTCTTTTTTCTTTTTGCATGGATGTCAGAGGGGGAATGATGTGGAATGTGGCCCAAGACTGAGTTGTTTTCTGGGTTAGGGGGCTTTCAGTTTTAAAATTGGAACAGTCCCAGCCCTGGCCGGTTGGCTCAGCGGTGGAGCGTCGGCCTGGTGTGCAGAAGTCCTGGGTTCGATTCCTGGCCAGGGCACATAGGAGAAGTGCCCATTTGCTTCTCCACCCCTCCCCCCCCCTTCCTCTCTGTCTCTCTCTTCCCCTCCCGCAGCCGAGGCTCCATTGGAGCAAAGATGGCCCGGGCGCTGGGGATGGCTCCTTGGCCTTTGCCCCGGGCGCTGGAGTGGCTCTGGTGGGGGAAGAGTGACGCCCCGGAGGGGCAGAGCATCGCCCCCTGGTGGGCAGAGCGTCGCCCCTGGTGGGCGTGCCAGGTGGATCCCGGTAGGGCGCATGCGGGAGTCTGTCTGACTGTCTTTCCCCGTTTCCAGCTTCAGAAAAATACAAAAATACAAAAAATAAAAATAAAAAAAATTGGAACAGTCCCATTTTTCTGGGAAGGTTGGTCACCCTATTTATAACAGAGACTTATAGAATTTTCAAACCTAGAGGAAGCCATCTAGATTGTGGTTCACACTCGGTCTAGATTAGAATTACCTGGAGAGCTTTCTAAAAAGTAGGATTCCTAGACCTCACAATAGACCAGTTAAAATCAGTATCTTTGGTTGTGATAACCAGGCACTATTAGTATTTTAAAAGATTTAGCTCACCAAGGGAACATTGAGAACTGATCTAATCCAATTCTTTACACGATAGATGAGGAATATGATGCCACAAAATGTCATTTGTCCAAGGTCACAGAATTAATTAGGGTTCCCTACTGCAAGCCAGTATTCTTCCCACACACCACAATCTTTTTATAGATAGTAATTACCAATTAGTTACCTGCAATCAACCACCTGCCCAGTGCTAGTAGTTAGGGCAACTCACCCACATACAACTTGTCTGGGCCCAATAAACAGATGCTTGAGCTTTAGCCAAAGGCTGTGTGCACCCACAGTGAAAATCCAGGACTCCTTTTTCTTGCTCTGCTCCAGCTTTCCCCCTACCACCTGCTCTGTTCCTAAGTCCCTCTAGGTCCCAAGAAATTCAGATTCAGCCCCTATTCCTTGCCCAGGGATTCCCTTTGTGTCTGTTTACTGATTTGGCCTCAACTGCTTTGACCGCAGTGCTCTCTCACTTCAGCATCTGGTGGTCTCTTAGTGCACCTGCTGTGGACACCTGGTCACTCACCTGGGTCCTGGAGCTTATCTTAGCTAGCACCCCCACCAGGAGGGGTTAAGACAAAGCTCCGTTAATTACAGAGATTGTTCTACAAAATAATTGTTCTCCAGACCTGGCCAGTTGGCTCAGTGGTAGAGTGTTGGCCTGGCATGTGGATGTCCCGAGTTTGATTCCCATTCAGGACACACAGGAGAAGCGCCCATCTGCTTCTCCACCCCTGTCCCTCTTGCTTCTCTCTCTCTCTCTTTCTCTCTCCCCTTCCTACAGCCATGGCTCAATTGGAGCAAGTTGGCTCTGCACACTGAGGATGGCTCTGTGGCCTCCACCTCAGGCACTAAAAAGAGCTCGGTTGCTGAGCAATAGAGCAACACCCCAAATGGGCAGAACATCACCCCTTAGTGGGCTTGCCGAGTGGATCCTGTTTGGGGCGCATACGAGTCTGTCTCTTTGCCTCCTCTCCTCTCACTGAATAATAATAAAAAAAATTGTTCTGCAATTTTGTAGAATAAGCTAAATCTGTTATGTAAGCCCCTGCCTTGTCATCTACACCAGGGTAAGCCTGGCTGTCTGGCTGCTTACTATACAGCACTGAATCAGCATCCCTGCTGAAAATGTAGAGTCCAAAATAAATAAAATGCCTCTGAAAAGTTAGAGTTGGAGACTCAAACCTCAGGCCTGGCAAACCTGACCAGGAACGGTTCAATAGTTATGCTGACCAAAGAAAAGTACAGTACTGAAAAATGATGGTGGTGATGATGACAATTGAGAAGGAATTTTAAGCCCCAGAAAAGAAACAGAAAAAGAACAAGTGGAGAATGGAATTAGAAATGTGGAAATGAATTTCTAGGCCCGAGATGGAGCCCCTCCTGCCCAGGTACCACGTTGGTGAACCAGAATTTAGATAGCTTCTGTGTCCCTATAAAGGCTCCACTTGACCAGAAACATTGCACAGTCCGTCAGCTAACGCCCAAATGCCAACCGGCTCTAGGTCTCACCCCAACAAGGTCGCCTGTGTGGCTCCTCAATCAGAACATTCCACTTGTCACTTTCTTGTTCTGGATTCTTCATCCTATGAAAGCTTCCTGCGTTCCAACCCCTTCTCAGTTCTCAGAAAGGAGACTGTCCACTTCATGAAGTGCTTGTATCACCTAAATTGTCTTCTTTAATTTTTTTTTTTTTAAACAGAAGAACAATGAGCAACCCCTCCTCAAGCAGGGGTCTCCATGCCGGGCTGCACCACCCCTCCCTCCCAGTATCTTCCCGAGGACACTGTGGTTTCAGGGCGTCTGGGGCTTGGGGCCCTCGTGGTCCTTGGCACCCTCGTGGCCCCGCCTCCTTGTCTGCAGTGGTTTAATGTGGTTTGCTCCACTGTCATTAGTGTTTTCTTCTGGTCCTTGTGGTGGCTTAACTTGGAAGAGGATACCCGTCAGTGGTCTGTGGTCTGTAAACTTGACCTCCCTTCAAAACCATGTGGGCCCCATTTCAGACCCACGGAACCAGAATTCCTGGGGAAACATCCAGGAATTTGTATTTCTCAAAAGCTCGCCCAGATGACTGGGAAGCACAGGTAGTTTGGGAAATGCCGTTGTGATAAGTTTAGAAATGATTTCTCTCTGTTCAAACTCTCCTTCCTGCAGTAACACCAAGGTCCCCAACCGGCGGGACGGCGGGGGGGAGGGGGGGGGCGCTTCCAGCTCTATGACTTGCCTGGTTCCGGCAGTCGTGGTCATCAACTCATTGACCTAATAAGGTCTCCAGGCTGAGCCTGGAGCTGCCATGGGTTTGCGCTTCCTTCCTTGAGAACTGGGAGTGATGGGTGGAGCTGTTAAGTCAACAACCCCATCTCCTAGCTCTCCTAGCGCTTAGTTTTGGATTTAGGTAGGCTGCTTTTATTTTTTTTATTTAAAATAAAAGGAATGAATAATAACGTAAAGCGTTCATCCTTTCAAAAGGAGCCTGTTGGCATTAAGCCTGCAGTATGTGGCGGCTCCACCTGGGGGCTCCCAAGGCCCGTACTGCACCTTCAGGGCGGCTCACTTAGTCCTTGCTCCAGGCCTCGTCGCTGCTGAGGCCAGACCTGTGGGAACTGCAAAGCACGCTCTGGAGCCCTTGGCTCTCCCGGTTGGATCTCAGGAAAGAATTTGACACTTATATCTTACAGATAATGAGAAATGTTACCCCTGGGAGGATGTCATGTATGTGAACAGTGCAGAGGAAGAAAAAAAGGCTGAGAGATTTTGGACTAAAGGGCTACCCCTACCAGTAGAGTCTTTGGATTTAGTAAATTTCAAACCAAATTCCAAGAATAGATTTATTAAAATTAATTGAAATTAACCGATTAAGCCTGGCCTGTGGTGTCGCAGTGGATAGAGGATCGACCTGGAACACTAAGGTCGCCGATTCAAAACCCTGGGCTTGCTGAGTCAAGGCACACATGATAAGCAACAAGCAAGCAATGAACAGCTGCAGCGGTCCTCAACCTGTGGGTCGCGACCCCCACCCTGGCGGGGTCGCGACCCACAGGTTGAGAACCGCTGAGCTAGAGTGAAGTGACCATACTTCTCACTCCTCTCTCTCTCCTCTTTTTGTAAAATCAATAAATAAAAAAAATCTTTTAAAAATTTTAAGAAATTAACTGATTAAAATAAGTTTTAAACCAACTCAAGAATTGTCTGTAGAGTGAAATGTTAGCCGTCGAAGGATAGGAGATTATTTGGGAGGGCAGTGAGACTTTCAAGTTCAGGCATGGAAATTCCAGACCTTCTGACTCCCATGAACACTCATACTCATCACTAATTTCTCCCACAAACATTCCCACCGGTGGTAAGAAGGTATGAGTATCTGAAGTTTTAGTAATGCTGGCTAGAGGCAGACAGGTTGCAGCAAGAATGACAGAGGTAAGACATAAGGAAGGACCCAGAGTAGAAAGTTTGTCTATCCCTGATGGATGACTGAGGAGGAATAGAGGTGGTGAGTCTTCAGAAGGTAGGATATGTGTTCTCGCCACTATCATTATTTCCTCATAAACTGATACACTCTGGTTAATGGAGTACCTTATCAAGCAGCATGGTATCTGATTCAGGCCCTGATTCTACATCTAGCTGTGTGACATTGGACAATGGCCCCACCCCCCTGGATTCAGTTTCCTCGCTTGTATCATAAAATGGTGTTGATTTGGAGGGCTTAACTGTCATGTGTAAACTCTTCATCGTAAAAAGGCAGTTCCCTAAAGCTTCTTTCTCCCCCCTAATCCAAATTCCTTGCTCTTTAATAATTTCTCATAAAGCCTCCTTTCTAGACCCTGGGTTTCTTAACTCCCTCTAAATCAGTGGTCCCCAATCCCCGGACTGCGGACCGGTACTGGTCCGTGGGCCATTTGGTACCGGTCCGCAGAGAAAGGATAAATAACTTACATTATTTCCGTTTTATTTATATTTAAGTCTGAATATAAATTCAGATTCCATCTGTTACATCCGTTTAAGACTCACCCTTGACGCTTGTCTCGTAAGTTCAACAATTATATTTTAAAATACCACAGTTTTTACGCCGGTTGCATAATTTTATTTTGTGCATTTATCCATCCCACCCTAAAAGCTGGTCCGTGAAAATATTTTCTGACATTAAACCAGTCCATGGCCCAAAAAAGGTTGGGGACCTCTGCTCTAAATGAACTGTAACTTTTACAATATGTTGCCCTAAATAGCGACATGTCCCACAAGGCCCTGGCTGTGTGTCTGTTGCCCTGGATGCCATTCTCAGGGTGACCAAGACGCTCGCAGTACTGTGTGATGACATTTTTTAAGATAAAAGCAATTAATTAAGTGGATATCCCAATATGACTTAGTTTTTCTAACTTTGTAAGGTTTTTTTGTAGAAATAAAATAATAAATCAGAAAGATATATTTTGTCCCAGATGTGACCACTTTAAGCTACTCTACTTTCTGAATATAGGTCCAACATCCCAGTCTTATGACGTTATTCTGAGTCTTGATTCTGTCATACACGGTATATCAGGGGTCAGGAACCTATGACTCGCAAGCCAGATGTGGCTCTTTTTTTTTTTTTTTTTTTTTTTTTTTTGTATTTTTCTGAAGCTGGAAATGGGGAGAGACAGTCAGACAGACTTCCGCATGCTCCCGACCAGGATCCACCTGGCACGCCCACCAGGGGCGACGCTCTGCCCACCAGGGGGCGATGCTCTGCCCATCCTGGGCGTTGCCATGTTGCGACCAGAGCCACTCTAGCGCCTGGGGCAGAGGCCCAGGAGCCATCCCCAGCGCCCAGGCCATCTTTGCTCCAATGGAGCCTTGGCTGCGGGAGGGGAAGAGAGAGACAGAGAGGAAGGGGGGGGGGGTGGAGAAGCAAATGGGTGCTTCTCCTGTGTGCCCTGGCCGGGAATCGAACCCGGTTCTCCCTCATGCCAGGCTGATGCTCTACCGCTGAGCCAACCGGCCAGGGCCAGATGTGGCTCTTTTGATGGCTGCATCTGGCTCGCAGACAAATCATTAATTAAAAAAATAATAACGTTAAAAATATAAAACATTCTCATGTATTACAATCCATTTATTTCCTATCGCTCATGTTCATGGTTGTGGGTAGCTGGAGCCAATCATAGCTGTCCTCCGGGACAAGACCAAATTTTTACTGGATAATGCATAACGTACACGGGTCGTTGTATGGCTCTCACAGAATTACATTTTAAAGTATGTGGCGTTCATGGCTCTCTCAGCCAAAAAGCTTCCCGACCGCTGCGGTAGATGAAAGGGTTGTACAATTTAGCATTGGAAGGGACCTTGGGAATCAAGTTGACCCTCTTATTTTGGTATTATTGAAAATCTGATAAGGATATCCTCGAGGCCGTTAAGAAAGTACTTGAGAGATGTTCAACGTGCCAGAGCCGTGATGCTGTAAGGAGAATGCCCCTGGAGACCTTCCAGGTTGACGTCCACTTACCAATCAGCACCCTTGTTTGTGATACAAGGCCTGCCTTGTATTTGGGCGGGGAGCACAAAAGCCTTCCCAATTTTTTTGTTGTGGTTGTTACCCTAGGCAAAGGGAAGGAGCTCCTATAATGACTGAGAATGGCTTACCTGCTGTCTCGTGGGATGGCAAGCTTGATTTTAATTGATTTATGGAAAATAAAGGTGATACTTCCTGCACCCTTGAGTTAGTGGCTAATTTATTCCTGAGACAGATGTAAATTCACAGCAAACCTGGAGCACAATTCAGATGGGTAGGAAGTCAATGTCTAATTGTTTCCTTCCTCCTTTTATTCAAGCAGCGTTCTTTAGCATTTGTATGTGAAGTCTACTGGAAACACAGTGGAGATACAGAGATCAGAGGACACAGCCCACCCTCCGTCCTCCGTCCTCCGACCTCCGAAGCCCGTGGTCCAGCAAGGGAGACAGGCAGGTAAGCAGCCATGTGGTGTAAGCGGCTCTCTGAGAGAGGAGTGCAGACAGGTAGGGCACGAGGAGGGGCCAGAGTCCTGCCTCTTAGTTCAGGGCTCTTTTCATTACCTGTTGGTACCTTACTATTACCTGGTATCTGAAAGATGCTAATGGCACATAGTGGGGAATTAATAAGGTATCATCAAAAAATTTTAACACTGATTGAATCCGTCACTAATGTTAAGTTCGTCAGTGCCCTAGAGTACATTGCTCCAACATTTCGTCTTCATCCAGGTGACTGTTTCCACCTGGCCTTTCCTCTAGCTAGCCCTAACTTTCAGTAATTCAGTCATTAGATTTGCATTTATTAGGGGCCCTCTGGCTATAGACAGCACTGAACTGGATGAGCATCAGATCAACTGTGAAGAGGGTGAATCAAGTTAAAAATGGGACTACCAGTTCCCAAGTCCCATAAGGGATGTAAAACAGACTAAATTCCCCCACACTTTCTCCTGTAAGAAGGGTCAGGTGGAAGCTGAAGGCCCACGGGAACCACAGAGGATGCTTCAACTCTAAGACAAGGGAGCTAAAGGACATATTTGTTTAATTGACACATAACATTATACTAGTATTTAAAATCAAGACAGCAGGCACAAAATGGAGTCACTTATGCTAAGGCCCATGTCACCATACTGAGATTTAACTTAATTACAGTTTCAGCTCTCCCAGAAATGGAATATTAAACCAGTCAATCAGGAACCACCAAATCAGCACTAGTGCAGTTATCTGCCTGATAGAAGCGCTGCCATCTCGTGAAGGAAAGTGACCTTGCCACATCCAAAGCACTTTCGCTGGTACAACTTCCTCGCTCAGGCTCCCTTCTGCATATAAAAATATTTCATTTTATAAAGCTTCTTGGAACTCCTTTCTATCTGCTAGATTGGGTGCTGCCTGATTTATGAATCATTGAATAAAGCCAATAAGATCTTTAAAATGTACTCAGTTGAATTTTGTTTTTAACCTTAGTTTTGAGTGTACAACATAATGATTTGATATTTGTATATACTGTGAAATGATCATCACAATAAATCTAGTTAACGTCCATCAACACACACAGTTACAAACTTTTTTTCTTGTGATGAGAACTTTTAGAATCTACTCTTTTTGCAAATTTCCAAGAGACAAGATAATATTACTAACTATGGTCACCAGGACTGACTTTATAACTGGAAGTTTGTCCCTTTTGACCCCCCTCATATTCATATTTTTAAGGTCTGAGTCCAAAATGAAGAAATAATAGAGGAACAATATGTATGTGAAACTTTTCACTAACTCCCACATGGCAGATGATAAAATGCAGTTTTTCTCCTTTACACAGATCTCCACCCATCAGAAAAATAACCACAGAACATTCAGATGTTGTCTAGCTTCATCCTTTCTCCGTTGCCCTGCATCTCTGCAAGAGAGGAAATTAATAAGTCAGGAGTTAGGACCCAGAGATACTTTTTAGCCTTACACGATCTGACAGCTGACTGGAAATCAATGAAGTGTACTTTACAGAACGTTATGCTGATGTGAGGTGGTTTGAGACTATTCCATCCCACTTCAGGTGTCTACTTTCCCCTTAGCTTCCCCTTCAGACTCTGAACCACTGTGTTTTTCTTCCCAAGCCCTCTTTTCCGGTGGAAATATTTTGCTATTAAAAAGGAAGAAGTTTTCTTTCTAAAATTGACATGATGACGCTGGCAGGTTTTGTGCTGGTGCTCATCGTCCTCGGGATCACTCCCTCAGGTAAGCTCAAGTTAAACTAAATTAAAACTTTGTCACTGTAGAGGCACTTAAGCAAGGAAGGTGAAACAATGGTGTTCATAATGTTAGAATTGCAAAATGTAATGAGTAGGTATCTTTAGGATAACCTTTAGAATGTGGCTTCGATGAAGAACTTTATAAAATCTGTATATTGCTAAAGAAATCATGTCTGTGAATTTCATAATATGTATGCTTTTGTCATTTATTGTGTTATTCTTTTTTGAATCATTATGAGCTTGGTGAAAGATATAAAAGCAGGAAATATGTTACCAAATGCATTGAATGCTACTCAGAGAATTGTTAAAGTATTTATTAGATTGACATTTTCCTATCATATCTACTAATAATCATTATATCTGTGTATAGATGCTTTTCTCCAATATATCTTGTAGACTTATATAAATACATTAATAAATTTTTGATGTAGGTATATCTAATATGTTTGTACATCACAATCAAGCAAAAATATATATCAAATGTCTAAGAACATGTGTGAGTTTTCTGCGACTGTTATCCACCTGAATATAGAGAAATTTTTAATAAAGAGGGCAAATTAAAGGAGAGAGGGGGAGAGACAGAGAGAGAGAAAGAGAGAGGGCAAGAGAGAAGAGAAAAGGAAAGAAGAAGAATACTGAAACCTTGAGGAGAAAGTGGTCATTTGCACCTACCAGATTTTCTAGATTTTGAAATATTCACTTATTATATAACTTAAGAATAGAAAACTCTTCCCATGACATCAGAAACCAGTTAGAGCCAGGAGCCAGATGGTGAGAAAACCGTGTTATTCCATTAGCAATTTGTATTTATTTGTTACTAGAATTTTTGCCACATTTGATAATTGCAATTTTCAGATGGCGAACCAGAGACCCTGGGATTTGCTCATGTCCTGAAATGCCTCCTCGGTTTAGAAGTCATAGGACCATGAGGTACACACACCGGTACACACACCTGAACATGATCATACCTTCAAAGCTGTAGCCTTTTCTCACACCGGGGACTCAGATATAATTTCTAAGTGCAGAGATCATCAAACCCACTTTCAAATATCACTAGATATGGTCTCTGCAAAGTCTAAAATGCAATTTGTCAATCATAAAAATAATAATCAACTTCTCTGTGTGTTAGCATACGACTAGTGTACATGCATCTAGTGGGTTTTTTGCCCTAACTTTCTAGAGTATTCTATTTACTATGAAAAGATTGATTCTCATCATTCTTTCTCCAACGAAATCATCCCACTGGTTAGTGACGATAGTTAGCATAAACCCTATGGTTCACCTCTGCAGCCTCCTTTGTGCGCAGTAATGGTTACATAAGAAAATTGGATTTGGAGGAGAACCTGGCACTCATTCTCCATTGTGTAGGCTGCAAGAGTTTGGGAGTGTCACAGATCTCTAATAAAGCTATGTAATTACACTAGTAATTCTCATATTTGTGAATATTTCTAGATCCATTGGAGTCTATTTCTATATTTAGATTGGTACCACCTTTCCTTAAGTTCTTTAACTCTACTACTCATTTTAAAAATATAGTTCCTTTTGTTACACACATTACTAGGGACAGTCTCTCATTTTTATTTTTCTGGTTTTGGTGAAAAGGGCAGTTGTGTATGGCCATATGACATTTCTTCTCTTGCTAAGTCATGCTCTGTGTGTTTGTGTCTGCTCCCCAAAATAGAGACTGTATCTTATTTCTCTTTTCATCACTCTGACCACATGATGATGTGTGTTTATTCATTCAATAAATATTTATTGAGGATCTTCTGTGTCCTAGGGATTGTCTTAGCATGTGGGATGCAAGAGGGAATCAACAAAACCTCTCCTGCTAGTAAGAATCCACTGAATATTTATTATCTCATTCCACCCTGCAGGCTAGCTTCCTGTGTTGACAGAAAAGGCTACCATATCTGTGATTATTTTTGGACAAGGTAATGATGATGGAGAGCAAAACCAAAATATACCAAAAGTGTCAAAACAGAAAATATATCTCTCTTAAAAATATTTGCTGAGGTTTGAAATTCTTCAATTACCTGTATTTCTTTCTTTCTTTCTTTTTGTGACAGAGACAGAGAGAGAAACAGAGAGAGGGACAGATAGGGACAGACAGACAGGAAGGGAGAGAGATGAGAAGCATCAATTCTTCATTGCAGCATCTTAGTTGTTCATTGATTGTTTGTTTATTGATTGCTTTCTCATATGTGCCTTGACGCGGGTGGGGGGATTACAGCAGAGTGAGTGACCCCTTGCTCAAGCCAGCAACCTTGGGTTTCAAGCCAGCGATGTTTGGGCTCAAGCCAGTGACCATAGGGTCATGTCTATGATGCCACACTCAAGCCAACAACCCTGCGCTCAAGCTGGATGAGCCTGTGCTCATGCCAATGAGCCTGCACTCAAGCCGGAGACCTCGGGGTTTTGAACCCAGGTCTGCATCCCAGTTCAATGCTCCATCCACTAAGCCACCTCCTGGTCAGGGTCTTCAATTATCTTTCATTCCCTTAGCTGAGAATAAACAATGGTGTTGTCTTTAATAAAACCATAAATAATCATGGGAAGGTTTGCCTATTAAGTCTTATCAGTTATTTCTACCTTGGTGTGAATGAGTTTGTTGAACCATTGCTGAAGGTGTGGGTTGATATGGCGTGAGAAGAAAGCAGAGGGAACGAGAGCCTGAAGGAAGAAAAGGAAACGTGATCAAGAAGCATAAAGAGACCACAAGGTCAGGTCATAGGTTCCAAAGAAAAATGTCTTTGTCTCAGGCTGCTACTGGATGCCTCATCCAAATAAATCGCTCATGATTCCACTTTCTGGGGTAGAGAGAGCCCTGACCTCCTCACAGGGAGTGAGTCCTGTCCCGTGCCTTGATCGCCTTAGTTACCTTTACATGGATGCCTTCTCTGTTGCCATAGATGGCAGCCAGGAATGAACATCCGTCCGCCAATCATTGGCGCACCTTAAACTTTGGCTCTCTTTTGTATCTTTGGAACAGCAAATACTTGAGGTTGATAGGTTACATTTTGTGCCTGTTTTGTGAACGTAAAGATCCTAGAAGCACAGGATGTTCAAGTTGTAAGGCCCTTACCAATCATCCACTCTGTATTTTTATTAGGCAAAGTTAAATGCTTTGTTTAAGATCACACGATTTGGAGTGAGGACCAGGATTTATGTCTCTGAATCTGAGTCCAGAGCCTCTTAATGTTAAACAAATATTTGTTGGATTCTCATTCTAACGAGTGACAAGGTTGGCAACAGACTCTGCACTCTGAGCCATGAGCAGCGTGCCCTCCTAGAGTCCTTTCCCAGCCTGAGTCCCACGTGGGGGAAACCGCTGGAGTCAGGCACAGCGCGCCATCTCTGTCTGAGTCACACACGTGCGCTCTCTCTGGTCTGCCTCTTCTTGCCCCCTGCCTGCGGAGTTGCTAGTCTAGTCCCAAGGCAAATATTTAAGCAAAGAAAAATGAGACAAAGATTAAGGAGGGAGAGGAAGAGGTGAAGAGAAAGGGGAAGAACTGAGTTTAGGAGAGAAACAAAATGCTCCCTTTTTTTTTCCCAAAGGGATGGTAAAATTTTTTTAACAAGCAGTGCACATCCTCTGAAGATGTGCATTAGAGTCTAATGATTAGACTAAGTGTGTGTGTTGGGGTGGGAGGAGTATGCAAAGCAGTACTCAAAGCAAAGAAATGTGGGAAGACCATGGTCAAGTCTGAAAAAGGAACGCTCCCTCACTGTAAAACACTGGGTGTCTACCTCCAAGAAGAACGGTCACAGAGAGAGCTGTCCATTCAAGAGGCCCCCGGGGGAAACAGTCTGCCAGGTGCCAACTGCAGCAGACGGAGATTCGTGTCGGGTTTAGAGAACACTGGCACCAAGGTTGAGTGTCTCCCTAAAACCAAAATAGATTTTCTGTGACCTGGTTTTAGAATATCATTCTTCCCCAATAGATTGCTTTAAACAACAGTAAAGTGTATAGAAAATGCTAACAACAACAACATAACAACAAAAATAGCAGTGACAATAAACATATATTTGTAGAAGTGAATTGTTAAAACAATTTTATGTGGCAGTAAGGAGATTGTAATGGGGAGAACAGTATTTTGCCTCCTCAGTCCTCAAAGAATCTCATGGGCTGGCGGACAGAATCTTGACTTGGGAGTCAGAAGACCACACCCACCACTTGTTAACTGAACTGGGTGACCCTGAGCAAGTACCCTCTGGGTACTCCAGCATCTTCACCTGTAAAATGAGGATCGGTCTTTGGTCATTTTGGACAGCCTATCCAGCTCTTTGTTTCTTTACCATTTCACTTTTCCTTCTTCTTTAATTAATGCCGAATTATTTATGAATACAAATGCTTTTCCATTTCTTCTAGTCAGAAAGCTGACTTTGGGGGTGGGCTGGGGTGTCATTCACCTTCTAAGAGAAGTTAATTTATCTTGGAATATTGGTCTTGTCTAATTAATTTAAAATATAAATCCATTTGCAAAATTTTGGTTTACACACAGCTTTTCAGGAATCCATTTATTCCTTAACACAAACACTGCCTACCCTGGTAATCTTGAGCACATCCGTGATTCTACAACCTCTGGAATTGGGAGCCAGGGTCACTCTTCTTCCTCCCCTTGCGCACAGAAAGCACCATCATGGCCTTTCGTGCATTCATCTATTCACTCATTCATTCATTCATTTGTTCATTCACCAAATGTCATCAAATATTTATTGAAGCTATGGCCACAAAGAATCAATGGTGGAAGCACTTGCCCTGCCTCATAATGTTCTATTTTACAAAAAGGATAAACCAGAAACATTTCCAGGGCTGTGCTCTATGTCTGCCTCAATAACATCAATGACTTCAGCTTCTATTTTGAGAAGGTTCAGGAAGCTTGAAGATATTAGGCAAAAGCATACTATACTGCAGACTGGTGGCTTACCAAATTTATTTTCTCACAGTTCTAGAGGCTAGAAATCCAGGACCAAGGTGCCAGGAAATTCAGTTTCCAGTGAGAACTCTCTTTCTGGCTTATAAACAGCTGCCTCCTGGCTGTGTCCTCACTTGGCTGTAACTCAGTGCTTGCGTCCAGGGAGGTCCCCGGTCTCTCCTCCTCTCCCTTGGGGAACACCATTCCTAGTCGATGAGGCACTACCCGGATGACTTCACAACTTTAATGACTTCCTTATAGGTCCTATCTCCAAATACATACATATTTGAGGGATAGGTCTACAACATATGAATTTGAAGGGACACAAACATTCAGCCGATTAACAGCCAGTACAGATTTATGCTTTTTATTCCTTGATTCAGCCGGAAGCTCACCCCTGATATTGGCAGCATGGATCAAAACATATTGAGGTCCCTAAAAGAGCAGACCTGTGTCATTTCTCTTTGCTTCCAACCATCCTCACAGAGGGTATAGACAGGGGTGGGGGTAGAAAATCCTGGAAATATCAAGGTCTTTATTTTATTTTATTTTTAAAAAAATTTTAATTAATTTTAATGGGGTGACATTGATAAATCACGGTACATATGTTCAGAGAAAACATCTCTAGATTATTTTGACATTTGATTATGTTGCATACCCCTCACCCAAAGTCAAATTGTCTTCTGTCACCTTCTATCTGGTTTTCTTCAAGGTCTTAATTTTAAACGTTCCCTTCCAACATGCAACTCCACTTCCTTTCAAAATGACAGCAAAATTCTTCTGCCAGGAGAGGGAGTTCAAAGGTACCATCTCTGCTCTTCTTAGGATCCCTCTCATATGTTCAACATTATAATGGCTCAGGGTTGTCTGAGCTAAGAAGTGTGTGTGTGTGTGTGTGTGTGTGTGTGCGTGCACACACACACACACGTGCTGCTTCAGTGTCTCAGCCTCCCTGGAGTGTCTCCATCTGTTGTGAGATGGTGTCTTATGTAATCTTCACACATTGGGCTGAACTGGGACACAAGGGCTCTCAGGAAGGCCGGTACTGTGGCACTCTCAGAAGCTGGAGCTGCACTCAGATGCACATAACCGTGGCCACAGCAAATTAGCCAAATAGGGGGATTGCTTTGCTCACACACCACTAAATTCGGAGGCAGACGGTTCGGGGCTGATGTGGCAATACTGTAATGCTATCAGGAATCCAGGCTCTGTCAGTCTTCCTATTTTGCCTTATATGTGTAGCTTTCATTGGACTTGCTTGCATGTCTGGGTGACTAAATCCCTAGATGTTGTGTTCCCATTCCAGGCAGGAAGAAAGAGCAAAGGGGGAAAGGTGAAAGGTGAAAAGGTGCTTGTTAGATTAAGTTATCCTTGAGTAAACTTTACTCAGTGGCTTCTGTTTGTATCTTAATTGGCCACACATGTGTCATCGGGCTGAAAGGGAGCGTGAGAGGGGAACAGTTTAAGTTGGCACGACGCAATCCTGAATAAATTTAGCATCAGGTAGTAAGGAAGAAAGGGTAAATGGCTGTTGGGAAGGGAACTAGCAGTGTCTTCCACAAACAATATTGTCCTCCTAGAGGAGGGGGCTGCCTGCAAAGGGGAAGTCAGAGGAGGGCAGTTGTGGCCTCCCAGCTTCTCTCCCCAGCAATTCAGCTCTGGCCCAAATGCTCCAAACACCACTCAGCAAATGAAAGCCAAGCAGCTAACTGCCCCATTATTCAGTGTTTCTTAGCTTGGCTGCCACTTGTGTGCCAGGCACTGCCCTAAGAGCTGGGGAAACAGCTGTTGATGGGCTTCCTGGGGTTGGCATTTCCTAGTGGGGCAGACAATCGGCAAATAAACATATACTATGATCGAGTCTCTGATACAAGATAAAGTACCATAAAGTGATATAGTGTGCAGAGAGAGAGATTTAGATCCTGTTGTCTGGAACGACCTCTTCAAGGAGAACACATTTGAGCAAAGATGGGACGAAGTGAAGGAATGAGTGTGGGCAAGGGCCGTCTTGGAGTGGAAGCATACTGGCCTGTTCTGGAAAGAGCAGATGGGTCAGAGGCACTGAAGGGGTGGGGTTGGGGGGCGGGCATTGAGAGCAGATGGGAGAGAGGAGTGGTCACATGGGGCCTGGGAGACCCTGGTAACAACTTGGGATATTTTCTTCTAAGTTTGTTGGGAAACCATTTGGAGGGTTGGAGCAGGGAACTGATGTATGTTTTTCAGCTTTTTAGAAATGGCTGTAGATCTGACCAGGTGGTGGCGCAGTGGATAGAAATGGCTGTAGCTGCAGGACAGGAAATGGGCTGTTAACGAACAAGAGTGGAAGGGTTAGGAAGCAGAACACAAATCCAAGGAGAGGCGGTGGAGCCTGGGAGTAGGGTGGCACCAGCGGAGATGGGGGGGGGGCAGTGGCATTGCAATATATCATATTTTGAAGGAAGTTAAGACAGCATGTGAGTAGTGAAACTCTTGAAGTTCAGCCTGAACAAGTGAACACCTCTTTCCTCTGGAAGCTTCGGGGAATTTCAGTTCTCTCCCTGCCCTTCCATTTCCGAAGTTCCAGGGCCCTCACAGAGTGCTGTCCTGGCCACCTCCCAGAGGACCTGCTCCTTGATCAGCTCTGCTGCTGAGACTATTGAGGCATCAAAGTTTGAGAATGGTTAACTTTTTTAATAAACTGCACAAATGTAAGGTTGCATCTCTATCCCTCATTTGTATTTTAATACAGGCAATCCTCGGGTTACGACACAGTTCCATTCCTACGTCAGTGACACAACCGTATTTTGGTGTAAGTCAAAACACACCCTAGCCTAAGTCACTTACCTATCTTAACGCAGTTGTAAAATCATAATCGAGAACATAAAAACACATCTAAGTCACAGAAAAAGAATACTCCTATTCTTCTGCCACATGCAACCAAATTAGTTTGCCCACATAGTCTGTAAGTAGGATGCTAACGGTGTAAGCTGAAACATTAATGTATCAATTTTTTAAGTTTTTATGGGAGTGAGTGTCATAAACTCGGAACATCGCATGTTGAGATTGTCGTAACCCAAGGACCCCTGTATGCTTTCTAAAGTGAAAGAGAAAAGAGAGAGGCAGGCAGAGAACAAAATCTACCTTGTCTACTACAAGGAGCATTATGGGTGCATTTCACATTGATTCTCCCTTAGTAAAGTGAAGGTTTCATGCACATACAGGGAGTGGATGGTATTATGCTTTTTTTCCCTACTAAGAATTTTGGGGTTTTGATCTGGTAAACTCAGGACATGTCTTGCATGTGATCATTGGCCATCATGTGTGTCTCTCAGTGGCAAAGGTTTTCTATGGTAAAGCATACAGTGCAGAATGCATTACTGTAGGATAGTAAAAGGATGCTGAATATATGAAGAGAATGGGCTATATCAAAAATAACAACCAAGAGCCCTGTTTTAAATTTGATAGCATAACACTGAAAAGAGACAAAACGTATCTCTAGACTGTACTCCTTAAACCATTTTTTCAACTGGAGGGTTGAAGCTTTAAATTAGGGTGTTTCTTAGGCTCTTGCACATATAGGGCAGAGAACAGTGTTGAACCTGGTTGTGGACCAGGGAAGGTCCTCATGAGGGAAGACTTCCTCAGGAATAAGGCGAGAGAACAGCACAGGGCTTGTGGCAGGTGTTCAATGGATATGTGCTGGCTGCCTGGAAGATGGTCCCGACACATTCCCTTATTGATTCATACATGAAACAGATATAAAATGAGTATCTGCTGTGGGCCAGGCACTGTTCTAGGTGCTGGATAAGTATCATCCAATAAAACAAATATTGTGCCTGCCATCATGGAGGCCGAGGAGAAGACAGACAAAGACAAATACTATACCACAAATGGCGATAAAAGATGCGACGGAGCCAACAGGGTGAGTGATGGACAGCAGCACGTGGACAGATGTGAGGTAGAGTGTAAGTGGGTGACTGTAGATGATCTCTTGGGGTCAAGGTGTTGACCTCATGATGCAAAGATCCCGTGAGAGTACAGTGCTGGGTAAAAGGGTAAAGTATACTGCATACTTTTGGCTGTGTGTTATGGGTATGGAGAATGGTTAAAGAGAACCCTGGTGCCCTCAGAATTATCTGAGGAATTAGGCTGTGAAGGTTCAGGCCATTGGATGCGAAAGTAGCCGTCATGCCTCTCCCATTAACTCGGGTTTCCTCGTGACTCTTACAGCCGCTGCAGAGTTCAGTTCAATAGCCGAAAATGAAGATGCCCTCCTCAGACATTTATTCCAAGGTTATCAGAAATGGGTTCGCCCTGTGTTAAATTCTAATGACACCATAAAAGTATACTTTGGATTGAAAATATCTCAGCTCGTAGATGTGGTGAGTAATCCTTGGCACTGACCTAAAAAGAACATGCATTCCTTAACCTGTTTGTGAGTCTGAGATTTTGTTTTCTTTCCCCATGCCATTTCAATTTTAAAAATAACTTACTGTGAGAGAAAATCTGCCCCAAGAAGCCAGTGAAATGACCCAAGGAAAGAACGAGAACTGTCACAGAGTACAATCTTATTACAACACTGTTAGTGTGGGACCTTTTTGGCTGGAGGGCGGGTATGGTTGCTAGGACAGGCATTGCCGCTGGCGGATTGCTGTACCCGGTGTGGTGTGCGCAGCCAGGGTGCAGAGCGAGGGCTGGAGAGAAGGGAGAGCTGAGCCTAGGGCTGATCCAGTGTCCTCTCAGCTGCAGGAGGGCTGGCAGGGGCGTCTGCCTGGAGAGAGGGCAGAAAGATGATGACAGCCCCAGAGGGAGTGCCTGGGCAACCCCAGCGTCCTCCTGGAGCCCCTGAGAACCCATGCCTTTCCCTGACCTCACCCATCTTTAGCATTCTCTACTAATTTTCTTGCTGAGCTTCTACTTCGGCCATGATTGCGTTCCTGGAAAATCAGTGAACTGTAACAACCCAGATTGTGCCAATTCATCCTGCTGTGGTCCCCGAAGTCCCGCAGTAATCCTCCCAGGTTACTCCAATGCCCCATCGCACCATCATGCACACACACTCACCCACCCCTCCTGACCCAGTGCCCCAGGTAACCCTGGCCGGATAGCTCCGTTGGTTAGAGCTTCTTTCCGAAGCACAGAGGTTGCCCGGTGAGGGCACATATAAGAACAGATCAATTTCTTGTCTCTCTCTCTAAAATCAATAAAATAGACATTTAAAGAAATCACACAAAGCCCATTCCCAATTTAGCTAATATTTAATTCTACTTGGCACCCTGAAAATGCTTTCTGGGTTATGCAATTATGTATGAATCTTGCCACAATAAACTGCTATTTTCTTTAATTATCATTTTTTTGTTTTAAACAAAATATGCACAATATTTTAGGATCCTGTGCCATTTAACTTTTCTTAAGTTGAGAATTCTTTACACTTTGAACACCTCAAAGGTAAGACTCAGAGAAGTCTTTCTGACCAAAACCAAAAAATTTCCAAAATGCAACTGCACTTACATTGAATTTACATCTTTTTAATTGTCATTTTCTTAGGATGAAAAGAACCAACTGATGACAACAAATGTGTGGCTCAAACAGGTAAATGTCAATCCAAGGACTGTTATCTGCCAACCTAGTTATTTCCATTCTTTTCTATTTAGAAATGTTCCCATTTGAAATATAATAATTTTAAAGAGCATATTGGGTTTTCTTCAGGGAGATATTTGGGAGTTGTTGGGTCTATCATTTTTTTAACCTTCTGTTATGAGAGTCAGAGAGCAGGTCTTGGATACTCACACATGTGCCTTCTTCTGTTGTTGCTGGAGTGATTGTCCAGGGGCCAGAGGGAGAGTGATTGACAGGCTCGGACACAGGTCCCTGGGTTACTTGGAGAAAACGGGGTAGAGGCTCCAGGATGTGACCCGCCTCCATTTAAGTTACTGCAACTGGCTGAGAAAATCAGCGATGTTAAGTTCTCCTTCCCTCCACTGGTCCTCCAAGGGAAAAATCTAACCTAATGTGTCTTGTTGCTCCTACAAAAGAGAAAATAGGAAATGACAGAAGGCTTTGCACTTTCAGAGCAAAGTGAAACCCCAAACAGAATAATGAATATGTGTTTTCTGATATGACTAAAGATGTGTTTTGAGTGGTCTTCACTCTGCTTAGATGTTTGCTTTTAGATTGGCTATAGCCAGCTTCCTAAAACAGCAGTGTCTGTTCAGAGGACTTTGGTCTAGAGTTGTCAGGAAATCATTACCTTTCAAAACCAGATTTTGCATATATTATATGAAAGGAGAAAATATTGACATTTTTTGGTAGGAGGCGAGAAGGTTGATTTAATTGCTTATTTGTGTGTGTGTGTGTTTTGTTAGCAAGTACTTGTTTTTTTAATGAATGTCCAGATATTGCCTAATCTCCCATAGCTTTAAACTCTTCCTGGTGGGGCTACCTTAAATATCTCACTTAATTTTAACATGGCAAAATACTTTCCATTTGTTTATATTGAAATAAGTTAGTTATTTCTTCCAGTTTAGTAGACATTGTTTAGTTCTATCTGCTGATGGTTTACAAGGGACACTGGATGAAAGGAACTGTGGGGAGATTCCATAGGCATCATTGAATGTCATCAAACTTCTCCTACCCGGCCCTGGCCGGTTGACTCAGCGGTAGAGCGTCGGCCTGGCGGGCGGGGGACCTGGGATCGATTCTGGCCAGGGCACATAGGAGAGGCACCCATTTGCTTCTCCACCCCCCCCCCTCCTTCCTCTCTGTCTCTCTCTTCCCCTCCCGCAGCCAAGGCTCCATTGGAGCAGGGATGGCCCAGGCGCTGGGGATGGCTCCTTGGCCTCTGCCCCAGGCGCTAGAGTGGTTCTGGTCGCGGCAGAGCGACGCCCCGGAGGGGCAGAGCATCGCCCTCTGGTGGGCAGAGCGTCGCCCCTGGTGGGCGTGCCGGGTGGATCCCGGTCGGGCGCATACGGGAGTCTGTCTGACTGTCTCTCCCCATTTCCAGCTTCAGAAAAATACAAAAAACAAACAAACAAAAAAACCCCCAAAACTTCTCCCATCCAAAACTTTGATCAGAGTAAGAGAATTATTATATTTACTATTTTATATTTCTCTGATTCTTTCATTGGCAGCTATGCTAACAAGTTATAAAATAGATATGCATATTATTTTACTTGCAAATAAAAATGTTCAGGAGAAATAAGCTGAGAATGTAGATATAAAAATGCAATCTAGGCCCTGGCCGTATGGCTCAGTGGTAGAGCATCAGCCTGGCGTGCAGGAGTCCCGGGTTTGATTCCCGGCCAGGGCACACAGGAGAAGTGCCCATCTGCTTCTCCCCCCCCTCCCCCTCTCCTTCCTCTCTGTCTCTCTCTTCCCCTCCCACAGCCAAGGCTCCATTGGAGCAAAGTTTGCCTGGGCGCTGAGGATGGCTCTGTGGCCTCTGCCTCAGGCGCTACAATGGCTCTGGTTGCAACAGAGCAACGCCCCAGAGGGGCAGAGCATTGCCCCCTGGTGGGCATGTCAGGTGGATCCTGGTCAGGCGCATGCCGGAGTCTGTCTGACTGCCTCCCCGTTTCCAACTTCAGGAAAAAAAATGCAATCTAAATAATCATAGTTTTCTATATAACGATCTCATTCCTCAGTGACTTATCCAGTGATAGGGTTCAGCCGGTTCTCACTAGTTTGGCAGAACTGATACCTAATTTTTTGTTGAGTTCAGTGAACCGGTTGTTAAACGGCAAAATGGCACTTGTATTCACAGCTCTCTCTAAAGTGGCCGCCTGGGCAGCTGCCCCATGTAGAAATCACAAATTTACATTTCTTACTCTTTTTTTAACATTCATCTGTACAACAGCATATTCTAAGCACCCATAGTAATGTTCATTTTGTCCATAGGCAAAAAAAAAATTGATGGAACTATGCTTGTAATATTTAACTGTTTCTAATATAGCAAACACAATGACAATTAGTTTAATCAGACTACCTCTAAAGGAATGGGATCCTACTGCTACAGTGAAAAGATGGCTAAGGATAAATCACACACCTGATGAAGCTCAGAAAGAAGTGAAGAAAATTGCAAGTGAGGATACCAATCAAAAAGCAATATGGAAATATCTTAAATTATAGTTTTGTTGTTTTTTGTCAGGTATTATTTAATATTTTTTATTAATATTTTAAAACTTTCTTATAGCATAATCCAGTTTTCTATACCTTTTTATTGTTCTTATTTAAGTATTAAATGCATGAAATAATAAACTACCTTTCAACATATTAATTTTTTAAACTTAAAATGGTCATTAGGGCAGAGAACCAGTTGTTAAATTATTTGAATCCCACCACTGGACTTACCCCCCTTTTGCACTTTAGAGGCTGTGGAATTTTGAGGTATTTTGAATCAATAAAAATCAATGAGAAGTCTTGTACTGGAGCTTGCAGGGGACAAAAGAAAAGCTTTTCTATTAAGGTGTAATAGGCTGAGAAATCCGGCAACAAACAAACTTAGTATTACTGCTTCACACACACCTCCCTCTCCATTTGCTCCTTGAGATGAAATGCTTTTATATAATATACGGTGTTGTTAGAAAGATGAAAATGAGACAGGGAGAAACTCAGGGAGAGCTTCCAAGGGAAGGAGGTACTTAAACTGGGTCTTACGGAATCAGTGGAAGTTGCACAAGCCAAAAACGTGAATCAGCTGAATAGCATTCCCAATAACGAGACTTTCCAAAGCTCACACGGCAGGGCAAGCCCCTTGGAAACTCTTTCCATCACCCTGTTTAACTCTGCCAAAATAAGACAAAAATGATCACACCCTCCTCTTTTCTCATTTCCCGTTCACACACTGAAAATTACTCCCTAATTTCTATCTACAGAGAGAAACAAAGCATGTTTATTTGGTAGCATACACAACGGAGATGCTTGGTTCTTTTTTCTTTTTCTCCTCCAATTCTTCAACCTTATCCTCTATTTTCATAGTTCCCCTTTGGTATATTTAGTCGTTTTTGTTCTATCCTCTCAGCCAAGAACTTTATCAGGCACAAATTTAGTGACATTCTGAGGAAGTCCTTTACATGGAACTATTTTTATCTTATTGATTTCATTCTGCAAATTCACTTGTCTTCCTCTTCTTGCCTCCAGAGAGAAATCAAAACCCTGCACATCATAAATAGATTATTAACATTGACACTGAACCTTCATGAGCAGGTATTTACTGCCCTAGCCACTCAGATTCTGCGCTGTCACGTTCAGGGCTAGGGAAACTGCACCGCAAGCACCTTAAAGGGAATGAGAAATGAAACCAACCTTTCATTAATGACCCAAGGATCAGATCCTTTTCCTAGATGATAAAATGTAAATAACCACTATGATGACAGATATCAAATTTACTCACCCAACAAGCATTTACTGAGCACCTACTATGCGCTAGGCACCTTGTAAGGCACCAGGCTGGGCACTGTTGGGTGTAAGCACCAATCAGACAGTAAGATTCTGAGTGAGCCGGCTTCTCTGGAGCTGAGAGCAGCTTGCTCTCCCCTCCCTGGGATGAACCTGAGGAAAATAAAGCTGCCTGAATGTCTGCCAAGGCCAACATCTTAAACGAGTGTTGTTCCTCCAACAACTGATTTCTGTTTTAGGTCAACAAAAAGTTCAGCAAACATAATAAAGGCCTCCTTGGGCCAATCCCTGAGGCTGGTCTTTGGGAAGAAATAAGAAAGAAACCTGCTATGTGTGGGACAACCTTCCTGTAAAGGTCTAGGCAAGCTCCCCAAAGCCTAAGTATCTTGTACAACCTGGAGTGGCACTTACAAGTCCAGGAATTCATCTCAGACCTTTATCAACCATCTCATTTTCTTAGCTTTTCTACAGCCTCACTCTAACCTTAGCAAAGGAGGACAGTTTGATATTCTGATTCAAATAGACCCTTAATAATAATTGAGCAGAAAGAGAGTTAGGTGTCAAAAGTCCTGCTCTATAAACTTGGGCAAGTCATTTCACCACTCTGACCCTCAATCTCTTCATCTGTGTGATAGACACAATGCCTAACTCACAGTGTTCGTGGGAGGCTAAATGAGATCATGTGTGTGTGGATGTGACTCGTATATCATCGGGCATGTGTGGGGACTCAACAAATGTCATTTCCTTGTGCCACCTTTATAGGCTTTCTTGTCTCTAGTGACAAATTCCATCTCTTGGCACTGACAGCTCATGGAGGTAATGGGAATATATAAGACATAAAATTATGTCCTTTTGCTGTATTTAAGATTAAAATGAATCAACATTAACTTGGTTTTAAGAATTTCTCATCTGACCTTAAGATAATTAAACTTCCCAGAAATGTCCCAGAGGATGCAAATCAAAGCAATGGCAAGGAATATTTGCCCCTTACCATCTAGTTGTCTTAGTATTAAACTTAGAATAATTTGGAAGATGTATTTATGTTAAAAGAAATCTTTGAGTTAGATTTAAATGAAATGTTGTTCTCAATTATGGTAATAGCTAGACATTTATGAGTGATATTTTAGGTAATATATGTAAGAAAAGACAATTTTATGGGAATATTCATAATGTGATTTTGAAATTGTACTTTTTAGAATTAAGGAACCTAGACTTGGAGTATTTTTCTTTTTTCCTTTTTTTTTCTTTTTTTTTTTTTTTTTAGCGGTAGATTAACTTTGATATTTGGCCATGACGTACCCTATGCTCCCGTTTCCTGCAATAGCTCAGCTCTCCACCTGGGAGATGTGCAGAGTGGAGCTGATATTTGTAAAGGGCTTTGACAGTCTTGGCTGGAACGCGCTACACGAACACAGGATATTATTTCTAATCTCTTACTTTAAGAAGGCAGAGGCAGGAAGTTAACTTCCAGATGCCCCTAAGGAGGCAGAGGGAACAGGGAAGTGCCAAGTAAATCTCACGGCTTCTTAGAGGACAAGATAGAGGATTCGGGCTCTGAATCCTTATCCTAGCCCCGCTGACTGGAACACATTGTCATTGTGGGGGTGGGGCTCAGGCAGCAGCGTCGCGGTGCACGTACAGCCCGGTAGAAATTCAGTGAGCCCTTCTGGATGGGCATGTCAGGCACATCTCTGATTCCGAGCACCGAGCTTGTGCATGGTGACCCTCTTAACCACCATAAAGGAGTGCGACTAGTAAAGGACAACTCACGTGTGAGACTCAGGGCTTCGGTGCGCCTTCTCTCCTGGGTACACCAAAGTAAGCGGCACCGGAAGTCCCACCTAGCCCCTTCTTCTTTACTGGTCAGGAGCAACTTGAATCCACTAGAGATCTCTTCATATCCTCCTCAACGATTTAAACGCATCCTTCATTCCTTCACTCATTTCTGCCTTCCCAGTGTTCCATCTACGACTGACCTCCCTGCCCCGTAATATACCACCACGTCTGTGTTGTCTGGCCACAGCGGTTCACGCTGCCATTGGAGGGCCAGTAAGCAAGGCAAATCTTTCCGACTGAAAAGTCCGTCGCCCTGAGGCTGGACCCAGTTGCCTTAAAACAAGTGGTAAAACCAGTATCTGCACCAAGGGAGGGGCCCCAGATTGTGAGCTGCCACCTTCCTGCACTGCAGTGCAGAACTGGGCCTAGCTGAAGGCTGGCTGTGCCCGGAGAGGAGAGAAAACTGGTTCCAAGAAGCAGACAATTTCATTTCCGACCATGTTATGGTACAAACAGAGGAACGGAACTGTGGGGTTGGACTCATCAGCTGTACTCATTAACAGTGTTCTTCCCAAGACAGAGCTAGACTGTACAGCGCAACTCCAGTCCATGTGTTCAAGTATGGGTCTGTCGTGGGGCTCGGTGCCCGTGTGCCTGAAGCTTGCTGCCTGCTCAAGCGTTCTCGGATTCTCCCCAGGATCAGCCAAGAACTTCTTAGTTGCCAGTGACAGAAAACCCAACCCAAATTGGCATAAGCAAAAATAGAAGTTATTAGCTTTCACAATCTGAAAAGTCCAAGGACAAGGCTGGCTTTACGTGCAGCTTGATCCAGAGGCTCGGGCAACTTTCTCAGGGCCTGATGTTGCCTCTGAGTGTCTGTGGGCTCCACCTCCTCTGGGTGACTGTCCCATCCAGGCTCTGCCCTAGTGGTAGCAGGGTATCTATCAATACTTCAGCTCCAGCCTTAAAGTGCTTCCGGTGATCAAGTTCAGTGGGAAGAGGATAGCCCACTTCTTTTCCAGTGGTCCCAGAGAAGTCTTGTGGAATTTTATTGGTTATAATCTGGTCCCTTAAATATCAAGGCAGACAGGTTGGAGGCAGGCCCACTCCTGGAGCAGAAGGAAGAGTTGGATCCTTCGCAGTGGGAGGGTGACACTGGAGTGATTTTGTCAAAAATTTATATACAAAAGCAAAGGAACTAGAATAGCCAAAACAAAATTTTAAAAGGAGAATACGGGACCACATTATGTGGTTTCAAAACTTACTAGATAGTGATGATAATCAAGACAGTATGGTACTGGGGAATGGGAGACACATAGTTGAGTGACCAGAACAAAGAGCCCATAAGTAGACCTTTACACATGCATGGATCATTGATTTTTGGCAGATATGCAAAGGTAATTCAATGAAGAATGTTTAATCTTTCAACAAAAAGCTGGAACAAAGCCTGACCAGGTGGTGGCGCAGTGGACAGAGCATCGCACTGAGACGCGGAGGACCCAGGTTCGCATCTTGATTGCGGGTTCACCTGGTTTGAGCAACACTCACCAGCTTGAGCCCAAGGTCGTTGGCTTGAGCAAGGGGCCCCTCGGTCTGCTGTAGCCCTCCCCATCAAGGCACATATGAGAAATCAATCAATGAGCAACTAAGGAGCCACAATGAAGAATTGATGTTTCTCATCTCTCTCCCTTCCTGTCTGTCTGTCCCTCTCTCTCACTCTCTCTCTCTCTGCGCCACAAAAAAAAAAAGAATCTCAATCTATATCTATACAATAAAAAACTAGCTCAAAATGGGGCTAAAATCTAAATGTAAAATGTAAAACTATAATTTTCTAGAAAAAAATTAGTAGAAAATCTCTGTGACCTTGAATTAGGCAAAAATTTCTTAGATATGACATAATCCACAAAAGATAAAATTGGCAAAATGAACTTCATCAAAATTTAGAATACCTGTCTTGTGAAAGATGCCGTGAAGAGAATTAAGAAACCGCACACTGTGGAGAAGTTTTGCAAGTCAAATATTTAACAAAGGGCTTTTATCCAGAATATATAAAGGACTCTAAAAACTCAGTAATAAGTAAAAGTTATCTCTGAGCCTTGTGGTGGCCTTTTTTCATCTGCATCTCCTCTCTCCCTTTTGGTTATAGCTTGGAAAAATGCCTCTTGGATTTTAAGTAGAATAAGCCCAATTAAAAAATATGCAAAGATTTAACAGCTACTTTGCCAAATAAGATATATGGATGGCAGATCAGCGTATGAAAAGATGTTCAACATTATTAGCCATTAGGAAAATGCATATTAAAAACCATGGTGAAATGCCACGTTACAACTATTATAATATCGTTAAAATTGAAAAATGTTACCATATCAAAACTGGAGAAGATGCCAAACAACTGGAACTCTCATACATTGCTAGTGGGAATGCAAAATGCTATAGCCACTCTGGAACACAGTTTGGCCATTTCATATAGAGTTAAACATATACTTGCTGAGTTCTCAGTGCCGAGGGCATAGACTCCAAGCAGGACCAGTTGCCCTGAGCAGCTGGGTTCATTCTGAGGGAGATTTATGTGCCATTTTGTGGTGCTCTCTGCCCTTGATGGTATCGGATGATATTGCAAAACTGAGAGTCCACATTATTTTCTTCACTGTATGGACATTAGAACCATACCTACTGTGTGTCAGGGAGGGTCGCGAGAGACTAAGAGAACATCTGCAGGTCCTAGCAGGGTGACCATCTCACCCTGCTTGCCCAGGACTTGGCTGGCCTCAGCACTGAATGTACTGTTTCCTAGGAATCCCCACAGTCCCAGGCAGCAGGGATGGTTTGTTCCCCAGCCCCAAGTCTCATGTCACAGGATACCCTGTCAGGGTCTGGGAGAGAGCAGCTAGTTCAATTCATCCCACTCCTAGGTATTTACCCAAAACAAAAACAAATGGTTTTCACCCAAAGCACTGTACCACATATTTATAGTGGCTCTACATTAAAAAACTTAAAAGAATACAAATATTTAACCTGGTGAATGGATAAATTGTGGTTTATTCATACAATGGAATACTATTCTCTAATAAAATAGAAAAAACTATTAATACAACATAAAAGAATCCAAAATCTATATGAAAGGAAAAATAATCAGGATCAAAAAGCTATTTACTATATGATTTCATTTATGGATTCATGATGTCATTCTAGAAAATGCAAAATTATAGGATCAGAAAATAGACCAATGGTTTCCAGGGGTTGGGGATGTGGGGGGAGTTGATTACAAATGGAAAATTTGTTGAACAGAGCTAATCTATTATCTTGATGGTCTTAGTGATCTTACAGCTGTTTACATATAGAACTTCACACAAAAGGAATGTGTTTCAGTGTAAATAAATGTTAAAAACATAAATGAGGTGAAAGTGAAGTGAAAAAATGCTACTCTGAGTTTCCTTCAATATTTCTAAGATTCACACTTGCTGCTGATGGTGAAAGTCTCCTGAGCAAGAGACAAATTATTCATAGAAAGGAAATTATATTTGCTTTTCAAAATGGCAGACGAAAAGGAAAAAAAGAGCCAAGTCTTTAAGTACCAAGTAAACATGATAAATACTTTATTAGTTTGGGCTCTTAAACTGTCAGTTTTCATATGTATGGGTTTTAGCCTTTGGAGTATAGCTTTTTAAAGACTCAACTCTTATGAAATTTATTTTTCAAATACTTTCTAAAGTGAACAACGTCTCATCTAGAGTGCATAGTTCTATTCTTTTCAGGCATCATGCTTATTTTAATATTGTACCATCCAGTCAAGTCATCCATCTGCTGACTCCTGATATTTTAATGACAAAGTTGGCATGACTGGATTCCAGGAAGCTTTGCCCTGGACAGACCCTTCTAACTTTCTGAAATGTCATTTAATATTATCCTACTTTATTACTCAACTGTCCACATGAGGGACAGTATAATAGAAAAATTTAATTTTCGAGTCAGAGTTCATAAGATTCTGGATCGAAAATCTTTTTAAGGAAGTCCATTTCTACTGTAACTGGGTCACCCACATGTTATCCTCTTAACCTTCCTAATCAAATCAAGTAATGGTCACGTCTGTTAATCTGGATCCATCAACCCCTGTAAAACATGCTAAATAATTTCATTCTATTATGATAAAAAATGCATAAGCTAACAATATTAGGAATATAAAACTGTAATTGGTGCTCACAAAATAAGTTCAGATTAGAATTTAGAACAAAATTTTTGGAAAAGAGAATGTCATCAAGAGCAGTCAGTGGCTTCTGGATGTTTCATATTAACATACTGGGTGGATGTTTGTCTAAGATTCTTGAGTGACGTTCAAAATCATTTGTACCTTTTATCCCGAGACTAAAATATCACTGGACCAAGTCACCTAGAATAATCTGAGTTAGCTCTACTATTGCTTTTTGTTTCTTAAAAAAAAATTGGCTTAAAAGTGAATTATGAATTAGTGTTATTTGTTGCAGAGCCTCTCCATTGTGAGATAGATGTGGCAATTTTGGAAATCTCAGGTAGGACGGGTGTGTGGGCTGGGGCCAGCCCAGAAACCAGGCCGGCTCAAGTCTTTCCTTTCCAACTGCTACAGATAAGGTCGTGGGATCTAAAGCAGAGGAACTTGCCTTTTTTTAAGTGAAACACTGGGTCAGTAGATTAACATAAACTTGACGATTACAACGTCTAAAAGTCTGAATGTTCAGAATAAAATTACAGTGTGCTAATTTTATGCAGGAATGGACAGACCACAAATTACGCTGGAATCCTGATGAATATGGGGGAATTCATTCAATTAAAGTCCCGTCAGAATCTCTCTGGCTTCCGGATATAGTTCTCTTTGAAAAGTAAGTACCCAGAAGAAAGAGACAGTGGGAAGATTAGGACTAGAAATAGAAAAGCCTGATTTTTGTAAAATAATTAAGACAAAGGCACAACTGCAAGTAACAAGAGAATTGTTTCTTTTTGAGATATTGTTTGATTCTGTAGTAGGAAAGTAATCAAATACCGATAGTACAGTGTGGGCAAAAAATAAAAAATAGCCCTGGCCGGTTGGCTCAGCGGTAGAGCGTCGGCCTGGCGTGCGGGGGACCCGGGTCCGATTCCCGGCCAGGGCACACAGGAGAAGCACCCATTTGCTTCTCCACCCCCTCCCCTCCTTCCTCTCTGTCTCTCTCTTCCCCTCCCGCAGCCAGGGCTCCATTGGAGCAAAGATGGCCCGGGCTCTGGAGATGGCTCCTTGGCCTCTGCCCCAGGCGCTAGAGTGGCTCTGGTCGCGGCAGACCGATGCCCCAGAGGGGCAGAGCATTGCCCCCTGGTGGGCAGAGCGTCGCCCCCTGGTGGGCATGCCGGTGGATCCCAGTCGGGTGCATGCGGGAGTCTGTCTGACTGTCTCTCCCTGTTTCCAGCTTCAGAAATATACAAAAAAAATAAAAAATAAAAATAAATAAAAATAAAAAAAAATAAGAAAGAAAGAAAGAAAAGAAAAAAGAAACAAAAAACCAAAACAAAGCAAAAAATTTGATGTGTTCAACTTACCATCAAAGTGAAACTATTTTTATTACAGTGCTGATGGACGTTTCGAAGGCTCCCTCATGACCAAAGTCATCGTGAAATCTAATGGGACTGTCATTTGGACCCCTCCTGCCAGTTATAAAAGTTCCTGCACCATGGACGTCACGTTTTTTCCATTTGACCGGCAAAACTGCTCCATGAAGTTTGGGTCCTGGACTTACGATGGCACTATGGTTGACCTCGTTCTGATGAATGAAAACGTCGACAGAAAAGACTTCTTTGATAATGGAGAATGGGAAATCCTAAATGCAAAAGGCATGAAGGGAAACAGGAGAGACGGTTTATATTCGTATCCATTCATCACGTACTCCTTCGTCCTGCGCCGCCTGCCTCTGTTCTACACCCTCTTCCTGATTATCCCCTGCCTGGGACTCTCTTTTCTGACGGTTCTCGTGTTCTATCTACCTTCTGATGAAGGAGAGAAACTTTCCTTATCAACATCTGTTCTTGTTTCCCTGACAGTTTTTCTTTTAGTGATTGAAGAAATAATTCCATCTTCTTCAAAGGTCATTCCTCTCATTGGAGAGTACCTATTATTCATTATGATTTTCGTTACGCTGTCGATCATTGTTACCGTGTTTGTCATTAACGTTCACCACAGATCTTCTTCAACATACCATCCCATGGCTCCCTGGGTTAAGAGGCTATTTCTGCAAAAACTTCCTAAGTTACTTTGCATGAAGGGCCACGTGGACCGCTACTCTTTCCCAGATAAAGAAGAGAGTGAGCCAGTAGTGAAAGGTAAAGTCCTAGAAAAAAAGAAACAGAAACAGTTCAGTGATGGAGAAAAAGTGCTGGTTGCTTTCTTGGAAAAGGCTGCTGATTCCATTAGATACATCTCGAGGCACGTGAAGAAAGAGCATTTTATCAGCCAGGTGAGTAAACTGGTATTCATAATAGTGCTGCCTTTGAGGTGTGCAAAAGTGAGTATTTTCACTTTGATTTATAATAAAATGCTGTCATTGTTTAAAATGTGCCATTATTAGCTCTTTGTTTTATGTGTATGACATTTAAAACAAGCCCTGGAAAAATATTACAAATGGATTTTTAAGAAGTTCACAAAAACAGAAAGAGCAAAAGTAAAGCGATTATAGATTAAGTACTATTCCTTATGATTAGACTTGATTCTATTTAAAATAATTCAATTCTACATTTTAAATGGGCTATTCTGGTCGCTGGTAATTTCTCATTTTTTTTTAATGGAATGATGGATATTTCTATCTATAGTATTTGGAAATAAAAGAACAGAAAGAATCAGATTTTTAAACTAACATAAAAATATAGTGTTACAAACAATATTTTTGGAGAGAGGAAACTTAGCTTACAGATTTGAAAAAAAAAAAAGCGTGGACTCAGATCCTATGTGACTTAAGACACGGAACATAATCCTCATATAGTAGAAATAGGACATTTATTTTCCCTTAAAAGATGAGAACTGGCCCATGCTTTAGACTTCTCTAGTTTCTCTGCTTGTTCTTGCTCTGACCTTGCCCTTAGCGGCTTCTTGCCCATTACATCCACCCCCTGACTTCCCTTCCTCCAAAGGGACTTGGTCTCCTCTCTCCCTTATGAATTCCTGTCATCTCCTGGTCAATTCTCCTCCTTGGCAGTGTCTATCATTCTGTAGCGGTAGCAGCCAAAACCACATGCAGAGTTGAAGGAAAGTAAGCTTGTGACATGGGGCAATGGAAATTCTTAATTGATAAATTTGTGGTTCATTTCCTATGTAATATCAGGAAGCATTACACTGAGAGATACTGGTTTTTTATTTGTGTAAAAAATCAGGCTTGCCCCATTCGAATCAGTAATGTTTACAAATACACCCCTGCTTCTGTTGTTTCTATTTTATATCTTCAATGTTGCTGATAGTGTTCACAGGCTGTTTAGTTTGGGCACTGTTAGTGAGGTTACTGGGAAGAACCTGAGCCTATTTTGTGGGCGATGAGTTAGGTGTGTTTTTTAAAAACGGATGGGCTGCAAATCTGAATATTTCTTTTTAAAAATCTCTTGAAACGAATTCAGAGTGGTTGCCCAACATGGTAAATGGTAGGTATCCTTTTCTCTTTTGCAGGTGGTACAAGACTGGAAGTTCATAGCACAAGTTCTAGACCGCATCTTCCTGTGGCTCTTCCTGATGGTGTCAGTGACAGGCTCTGTTCTGATTTTTACCCCCGCTTTGAAGATGTGGCTACATAGTTACCACTAGGAACAAGTCTCCAGAGCAATCCAATGTACATCCCATAAAGATAAAATTGCACCTTAGAACGGACATCTGGCTAGTATATTCGTACACTATACAAATGTGCATGCTTCCTGGGAGGGCCTGCTTCTTCCTCTTCCTCGTGGGAACTGAACCTTGGCCAGTGTGGGTTTGCCTGCAGTAACTTTGCAGTTGCCATCAGAGTGGGTTGGGTTTAGAACCTCCACAGGCCCCTGCCTTGGCTCCCCCAGACATTCAGGGAAAAGCCCTGTGTCCAGGCCTGAGGTCACAAGCCAGGACACACAGGGTTGTTGCTGGTTGGTAGACCACTGCTCCCAGGAAGCTGGGCTGAGGCCTAAGACTGAGGCCCATGGAGAAGTCAAGGAGGCCTCCGCGGGAAGGCCGTTGTGTGGGCAAGACTTGGTCTCCCGTATCTACCGCTGTCAGTGGTGGTTTTGCCTGAGTTGCAACTTGGGCTGTGTGTTGTGCGTCTCTAGCAGTGAACAAATCTGAGCAACCTCTTGGGGCATTGCACTGGGATGGCAGCCGCCAGCACCGCCTGTTACTATGGAGATTCCAGGATGTCACTGGTCAGCTGAAGTCCCTCCCAAACATGGCATTCATTAAAAATGGTCTCTCTTGAATGTGGAAAGCCTGTACGGCTGGTGTTATTCTAGGCTTTCCATTCTGTTTCTTCTCTTCCTTTTTTTTTTTTTTTTTTTTGAGAGAACATTTAAGCACTACTTTTAGAATTATTGATAGCATTACAAAGTTTCCAGGTGGTGAAACTGCTGTGAACTGCGACTTGCCTCAAGATCATAACAAAATAACTTACAATGTCATCTGCTACCAGAAGTACAGTCGTTAATGCCCACTATCTTTTCCTAGAAAATTGAAATACCTGCACTGGACAGCCTCTGATAACGGTGTTTTTTTAAGTCTCTACATCTCATCCAATCCATTTTTTCTTTCCTTCCTTCCTTTCTTTCTTCCTTCCTTCTTTCTTTTTGGTGAGAATATGTAAGTTCTACTCTCTTAGCAAATTTTTTTTAAGTCTTTTATCCATTTTGAGTTTATTTTTGTGCATGATGTAAGTTGGTGGTCTAGTTTCATTTTTTTGCAGGTTGTGTCCAATTTTCCCAACACCATTTGTTGAAGAGGCTGTCTTTACTACATTGTATTTCCTTGCCTCCTTTGTCAAATATCAGTTGTCCATAGAGCTGTGGGTTTATTTCTGGGTTCTCCGTTCTGTTCCTCTCTTAGCAAATTTTAATTATACCATACAGTGTTATTAACTATAGTCACCATGATTACATTAGATCCTCAGACCTTATTCACCCTAATACTGAAAGTTTGTACTCTTTTTACCAGCATCTCCCTATTTCCCTTTCCCCCATAAAACTGGCCACAATTTTTTTATTCTCTGTTTCTGAGTTCAACTTCTTTTTTTGGGAGGGGTTCCATATAAAAGTGCTACCACACAGTATTCGTCTTTCTCTAACTTATCTCCGCATAATGCCTTGTAAGTTTATATGTGTTGTCACAAATGACAGGGTTCCCTTCTCTTTAGGTCTGAATTATATTCCATTGTGTATATCCATGTATATGCCACATTTTCTTTATTCATTCATCAATTGACAGACACTTGAGTTGTTTCTACAGTTGGCTATTGTAAACGAGACTGTAATGGACATGGGAGTGCAGATATCTCTTTGAGAAAATGATCTTGTTTCCTTCGGATATTCCCGGAAGTGGGATTGCTGGGTCATCTGGTAGTTCTATTTGAATTCTATTTTAGTTTCTTTTTTTTTTCTGAAGCTGGAAACAGGGAGAGACAGTCAGACAGACTCCCGCATGCGCCCGACCGGGATCCACCCAGCACGCCCACCATGGGGCGACGCTCTGCCCACCAGGGGGCGATGCTCTGCCCATCCTGGGCGTCGCCATGTTGCGACCAGAGCCACTCTAGCGCCTGAGGCAGAGGCCACAGAGCCATCCCCAGCGCCCGGGCCATCTTTGCTCCAATGGAGCCTTGGCTGCGGGAGGGGAAGAGAGAGACAGAGAGGAAAGCGCGGCGGAGGGGTGGAGAAGCAAATGGGGGCTTCTCCTGTGTGCCCTGGCCGGGAATCGAACCTGGGTCGTCCGCACACTAGGCCCATGCTCTACCGCTGAGCCAACCGGCCAGGGCCTATTTTAGTTTCTTGAGGAACCTCCGTAGTGGCTGGACCGACCTACCTTCCCACCGACCATGCACTGGCGCTCCCCCCCCCCCCACGTCTCCAGCATTTATCTCGTGGCTTTTATATGACAGCCATTCTGAAAGGTGTGAAGTAATATCTCACTGCAGTTTTGACATGCACTTCCCTAATGTTGAACATGTTTTCATGTACCTGTTGGTCATTTGTATGTTTTCTTTGGAAACATATCTGTTCAGGTCTTTTGCCCATTTTTAAATTGGGTTATTTGTGTTTTTTGCTTTGAGTTGCATGAGTTCCTTGCATATTTTGGATATTAACCTGTTATTAGATATGTGGTCGGCAAATCTTCTCTCTCATTCCATAGGTTCCCTTCTCATCCCGCTGATGGTTTCCTTTGCCGTGCAGAAGCTTTTTAGCTCAATATAGTCCCACTTGTTTATTTTCTTTTCTGTTGTTCCCTTTGCTTTTGGTGTAAAATCCCCAAAAATTATTGCCAAGCTGCTTTCCATTCTGTTTTCACGTGTCTCCCTGGCCCTCTGGTGCCCTCACCCACCTCCAGCCCCACCCCCACCCCCACCACGGCATCTCTGAGGCTCATGAGGGTGAGAGTGTTCAGATGCTTTTTGCTCTCCAAAATCACTGCTACCGAGTCCCGGAGTTTAGCTTGAAGCAATTTTTCTCCTTTCCCCAGTTCTAAGTCCAAATGCTTCTCTGAATTATTTTGTTTGGGCCATGTTTCTTATACACTGTTTGCATCTGGGACTTTTTAAAACCCAATTTAAGGGTTTAGCCCTTTCACACATACTGTTACCACAAATATGTTTAGTTTTATTTACGCTGTTTTGTTTTGTGTTTTCTGTATGTTTTCTTGTTCCTTCGCTTTTTGCCCTTTTCAGACTTAACTGGATTTGTGTGTTCCTTCTTCTCTTCCAATGGCTTAAAAGTTATGCATTATTTCTATAATTTTTTAATAAACATATTCAAACTTATTTTAATCTGTGTTGAGAATTAATGCCCAAAGCCACCTCTCTCTAAGTCAACAGTTCCTTCACTTCCCCTTTATCCTCTTTTATATTTTGTGAAAATCATCTAGAATTTTAGTTCCAGATTATTAATTTTTTATGTATCCCTTTCTTCTGATTAATTTATTTAAAATTCATTTTGTCCACAACCACATTATTAACACATTGTTTTATTCATTTCTTGGTTCAGCACTGCTTTTTATCCTACATTTTCCTCTTTCTTTCTTTGTTTTATTATTCCAGAGGGATACATCTCCAAGTAATTCTTTTATAAAGTTTTGAGTGCAGTAACATTTTTGAATTATTACATTTCTAACATTGTAATGTATTCTGCCCTTACAGAATAGATTGGCTGGGCATAAAGTTATGAGTTCAAAATTATTTTCCCTCAGAACTTTGAAGACATCATGCTACAATATCCCATGTTATAAATAAAGATAAGAAATATGATGTGGATTGATTCTTATTCCTTATTCCTATTAGATTCCTGGTTTTTTCTTTCTGAAATTCCTAGGCTTCTTTCTTTATTTTGGACTTTAGAAATATCACATGTATGGTATATAGTCTATATGTTTAAGTATAGGACTTAGTCTCTCTCTCGCTCTCTCTCTCTCTCTCACTTGTTTTGTCTTGGCCCTTGTTAACTGATATCTTTCTTCAACTCATGCAAATTTTCTTATTTCTTTTATTATTTCCTGGCCTCCATTCTCATTTGTTTTTTCTTTTGAAATTTCTAATAAACAGATTTTTTTTAATTTGATTTTTAAAAAATATTTATTTTATTGATTTTAGAGAGAGGAAAGAAGAGGGGGGAGAAAAACATCTATCCATTCTTGTATGTGCCCTGACTGGGAATCAAACCGGCAACCTCTGTGCTTGGGAATGATGTACTAACCAATTGAACCGTTTGGCCAGGGCTCTATAAAGAGGTCTTGATATTGTTGGATCTGTCCTTCATGTTTTTTAACTTTTCGCTCATGCTTTTTATGTCTTTAATTACTTAGACTGTCAACTTGATGATGTAAAATAGCTAACTAATTTGCTCTTCAGTCATCATCTGTTCTATTCAGCCCCTCTACTGAGGTGGGGTTGCTGTTTGTTTGTGGTTGATTCATGAATTTGATTTCCAAAAACTCCACGTTGTCTTTTTGTCTATCATAACCTCTGGAATATTTTGGAGAATACTAATTATAATCACTTTAAAGTCTTCTATTGTCTGCATTAACTGTTTTTCTTCAGGGGTTTACTCTTCTGAGTTTTGATGCTTTCGGGGTCATTTTACTTAAATCTTCGATGATTTTTTGATGTTGTTTATTCACCCAACCGTGAAAACCATTTCTAAATTGGAAACCTGGCTCCCGATGATTTCTATTCCTGTCTGTGTCCAAGAAAGCATCTCTCTAGGCTGTGTGAGTAGCTCACCCGTTACATTCAGTGACGCCCCTTCCTTCATGGTAAGCCTACTTCTCTGATTCCAGTGCCCACTCTGGTTTCCCATGTGTCTGAATAACCACATTCATGAGGACAGATGACTGAGCCACTCTGAAAACAGAGAATTTCTGCAGCTGTACTTGGTTCTTCAGTTGATTACTGAATAATTACACTTCCTCTGTAAGTCTCCCCTTATATAATTTTAGGATTATTGTGGAGATTTTCTAGAAAGAATAATCTCTTCGGTGCTCCCACCTTTCCGGCACGAGATCGCAATTCTGCTGCTCTATTAGGTTTTCCTATAAACCTGACCACATCTGTCCTGCATGGGCCAGCCATTCCCCACCAGTCTGGTCTGGGAGGGTACCCCATCCAATCTCCTGTGCTGTTATGGTTTTGTTTTCATTTTACATTACATTTCTTCTGAAATATCAGTAAGATTTAGAGGAGGAATAAAAGAAAAAGAAGGAAACACATGACCCAGCCATTTCATATTAGAAATCTTTTTTAAGTCCCAGTCCCTATAGACATGTCCAATCAATTGCTTCATCACTACTTTAGGACAGGATTTGCAGGAATACTTTTTTGTGATAAAATTAAGGATTCAATGCCCTAAATCCCTGATGGGATTATAAAATCAAAGGGCAAATCACTGTTTCTTTTATTGAAAACACTATTGACTTTAACTCATTACTTAACTTTATTTAACTCATTAGTTTGCTAGGTAAATGACAATACTAACCTCAGAAAAATGAATTTCAATTAGAATTCAATCTTAAATTTTGAAAAATATCACATGAATGCTTTCCACAGCCTTTTTCTTTCTTTCTTTTTTATTTTTTTAAAGATTTTATTTATTGATTTTTAGGGAGAGGAGACAGAGAGAAATGGGGGTGGGGAGGAGCAGGAAGCATCAACTCATTGTCCACAGCCTCTTTCTGACCAGACACAAACACACAAAGGTCAAACACTTATCCATGCCTCATTGCAGCTAAGTTGAGAGACAATACCAGTTTCAAATATGGAAAAGCTTAAATATTTATATATCATAATAACCCTATGGAAGTAACGACAAAAGAGAACTTTGAAGGAAAGAAATTTTTCATTTCAAATGTATAGCAAGAAAAATCTTCTGTGAGCAGTCTTGCTAGCTAAGTCCAACAAGTGGACACAGTAAGACCCATGGACCTCTCCATCACATGTGCGAGCATGTGAACAGACACGTGTGGGTACACATGCACAGGCACACACATATGTGCAGGCACACGTGTGTGGACACACACATGCATGGATACACAGAGAACTGTCCTAAATCATTCGCATTCTTTGGATGTTTGCTACCACTTCACCTGCTCATGAAGCCTGCACAGAACACGTGCCCCCACCGAGCTCCCTGTCTCTGAAGGCCAGTAATGTTTTCAGTCTCTCACATATAGTTTAGAAGGTAATTGTCCTCTATTATTTCATTAACTGAATTTTATTGCCTTAGCTATACCATAGCAGAGCCTCTCTTTCAATCTCAACAGCATCTAATAGAGCTGTGTACATGTTCAAGCCTTAATTCATATTTGTTAATCAATTAAACCAGTACCAGCAAGTTTAGATTGGATTATTCATCTAAAATAAAGACAAATTTGTACTCTTGCTCAATTCCTCCAATATTTCAGCTCTGTGTATGTAAGTGATTCTTTTGTATGTACCTCAAAGAAACATTTTCTTACATTAAAAAGTTTTTTAAATGCTATTATCATACTTAGAAAAATTAATAATTCCATATTTAAATTTCCTTAAGAACAGCCTAAATTTACAGCTGCCTTGTCTAAAATAAGATTAAATCCATAGTGTTTTGCCTCTTAAACTTATTTTAATTTCTCTCTTGTCATTGACTTATTGAAAGGATTAGATCAGTGTTTTCCAAGAATGTCTTATATTTTGGATTTGTCTGGTTGCTGGCTTCTGGTGTCATTTAACTTGTTCTTCTGTTTTCTATATTTCCTGCAAATTGGAAGTTACAACTATAAATCCTGTTCAATATTTAACAGAGTACATCGTAGATGATGATGTGTAGTTGTACTGTACAAGAGACATACTATCTGACCATCTAATCCAGGGGTCCCCAAACTACGGCCTGCGGGCCACATGTGGCCCCCTGAGGCCATTTATCTGGCCCCGCTGCACTTCTGGAAGGGGCACCACCATCTCATAAGCCAAAAGCAGGCCCATAGTTCCCACTGAAATACTGGTCAGTCTGTTGATTTAAATTTACTTGTTCTTTATTTTAAATATTGTATTTGTTCCCATTTTGTTTTTTTACTTTAAAATAAGATGTGCAGTGTGCATAGGGATTTTTTCATAGTTTTTTTTATAGTCTGGCTCTTCAATGGTCTGAGGGACAGTGAACTGGCCCCCTGTGTAAAAAGTTTGGGGACCCCTGATCTAATCATTAGTGTTAAGATTAATTCCCGCCTGACCAGGCGGTGGCGCAGTGGATAGAGCATCGGACTGAGATGTGGAAGACCCAGGTTCGAGACCCCGAGGTCACCAGCTTGAGCGCAGGCTCATCTGCTTTGAGCAAAAGCTCACCAGCCTGAGCCCAAGCTCGCTGGTTCAAGCAAGGGGTTACTCGGTCTGCTGAAGGCCCGCGGTCAAGGCACATATGAGAAAGCAATCAATGAACAACTAAGGTGTTGCAATGCGCAACAAAAAACTAATGATTGATGCTTCTCATCTCTCCGTTCCTGTCTGTCTGTTCCTGTCTATCCCTCTCTCTGTCTCAAAAAAAAAAAAAAAAAAAAAAAAAGACTAATTCCCAGGTTAAGATGATGACAGCTTGATTTCTCCACTTATCCAGTGATAAATTTAGTGGTATAGCCTGTGTCCATAGCTCACAGTAGTTCTAAAGATTCTTACCTTGGTTCCTTTAAAGATTATCTCTAACCAGCTACATTAGAACACTGTAATTTCCAAAAAGTAATAGTTTTATGCTGAGAAAGACCTTCTAGTTGTGTCATAATTCTTTATTGGAAGCACCTCTATTATGCATTAAAGTGAATTCATTTAATTCTCAGCCATGGTGACTATCATTTATGTTTAACCCGACATATAGTCTTTCTTTACATTAAGACTTTCTGTTCAGTATGTCAATAAAATAATAGTGAAGGGGTGGTGAACACACAATATGGTATACAGAAGATGTGTTGTAGAATTGTGTACCTAAAACTTGTATAATTTTGCTAACTAGTGTCAACCCAATAAATTCAATTAAAAAATAGTGAAAATACCAGTAACATATCTTTTTTCGTCACGGACAACCTTCAAATTGGGAAAAGTAGCCAAGAGCAGCAATCTATCCACCGAGGTATATTGACACACCTCCAGGCAAAGTAATCTTTGTTGGGCAAGTCAGCCTGGGCTGTTGTAGAATTAGACATGGCCCTGAATGCTCAAAGATGGCTCCAGCTTTAGGCAACAGCAGCAGATCCCAGCAGGCCAGAAGAAGGCAGTATCCAAAGGGAAATCACAGACAGGAGGTTGTACGTTGTGACTATCTCCAGCAGCCTTCTAATCAGCCCTAGGAGCGGCAGGAGCATCACCTGGTTACAGATGGAGGCCTTCTTTAATCGCAGAACTAGACCCTCAGAGGACTAAAGAGTGGGGAAGGGGCTGCCTTACTGTTTCTCCAGCCTGATGAATGCCCCTGCCACCAAGAAGTACCCAGGGAGAGCGTGTGGCTGCCCCTCAGCAAGCCTGCCAAGCTTGTGCCTTCACAGGCCTGTGCTCCGCACTCATGCCCTCAAGAAGTTTCTAATTTTTCACAGGGCAGCTTATGGGCATTTTGACAGAGAAAATCCTACACTGGTCTGTCCTACATATTATAGGATGCTTAGCATCCCTACTCCCAGACGCTACATGACAATAGCATCCCCAATCATGGTGACAACCCAAACTTCCCTTTTAGACTTTTCCAAATACCAACAGTAGGATATAGGTGTGTGTGTGTGTGTGTGTGTGTGTGTGTGTGTGTGTGTGTGTGTGTGTAAAAGGGGTGCAATAGCATCTCCAGTTCAGAATGGCTGGTACCACCGGAGGGTTCAGAGAATAGCTCCAAAGTCAAAAGGGAGGATGTGCATGGGACCATGCTCAGATGTTGTGCTACTGTTCCTACTGTCCTGCCCCTCACTACACACAAGAGGCACACCCCAGGCCTTGGGGGTGGTTGGGGCTGGGTGCGGACATCCTAAATATATGCTCTCTAGGCCCTCAGATGGTGTCTCTATGGTTCTCAAAGTCTACATCTTGCTTTTTCCACCGCTTGCACCTCTGTCCACCCAACGTTGCCCTGATGAATATAGTGAAATTTTTCAACAGTGTTGGTGAAGATATGAAGAAAATATAGCTCTTGTGCATTGTGAGTGGGAATGTAAAATGGCACAGTCACTGTGGAAAACAGTATGGCAGCTCCTTAAAAAATTAAAAGTAGAATTACAACAAAACCCAGCATTTCCACCTCTAGGTATATACTCAAAAGAATTGAAAGCAGGGACTCAAAGAAATATTCGTACACTCATATTCACAGCAGCATTATCCACAAGAACTGAAATGTGGGAGCAACCCAACCAAGTGTCTACTGACAAATGAATGGATCAATAAAGTATCATATATACATCCAATGGAATATTAGCCTTAAAAAGCAAAGAAATTCTGACATGCTACAACATGGATGAAACTTGAAGATATTGTGCTAAGTATTGTGCCAGTTACAAAAAGAGAAATACTGTGTGATTTCACTTATATGAGATACCTCAACAAGCCACATTAATAGAGACAAAGTAGAAAGGTGGTGGCCAGTGTGGGGGGAGCAAGCATGAAGGGTTGTTTAACGGGTGCAGTTTCAGATTCCGGAGATGAAAGAGTTCTGTGGATGAATGGCGAACATGGTTGCACAATAATGTGAGTGCATTTAATACTACTGAACTTCATGCTTAAAACCAGTTAAGATGATACATTTATGCCACATATATTTTACCAACATTAAAATATATTTTAAAGTACAATTAAATTGAATTGGTTTGATAGTAAAAAAAATTATATGTATCAAGTAACAGCCAACCCAATGTGAAGATACAAAGAAAAAATACAGGTACTTCAATTATAAATACGAGAGTAAAAATACTTTAAAGTAGAGTAATTCCAAGTCAAGAGCTCTTCCTGGTGTAGCACACCGTGCCTTAGGCTTCAGTGTGAGATGGACAAGGAAGAATTAACCTGGGGTAACAGAAATTGTGGTGACTCGACACATGGAGATTATGCAATCTCAAGACCATGTAACATCATGGAGGAATGTTGCTAATATGCTGTTTTGAGAAAACAAAAAAATACAAAATGGCAAGGTAAAATTAAAGTGTAGAAAATTATAAGTGCATATAGGCAAGGACTGCACAAGAAAAGGCAAAATAAAAGTAGTTCCTTTGTTAGGGCAGATTTATTTTTTTCTGCTTTAAAATACATCTTTTAAATTGTTAAGATAATATTTATACAACAAACAAGAAGATAATAAATTCAAGTAAAATAAAACAGAATTCCCAACGTGCTCCCTCTCAGAAAAGGAATTGCTCCAAAAGGTACGAGATCACAATTTCCGATAGAGGCAATAATTTTATTTTCAGCCTCAGCTACAATGAACAAATGGAAACTGTTGATGATAAAGGACAACAAAGTTGCCCCGGGTTTGCCTGGCCACCCCACACCATGTTCTCCTCTTCTGACTGCTCTAGTTACATTCTCCAGGTGGCCCTTAGTCCTGGAGATCTTTGTGTTTATGACTTTTCCTTAAAAGGCCACAACTACTTGGGGACAACCTATTTCTATTACCTTTGCAAGGCTTAGCCCAGTGCTGGGTTACCACTCAAGTTTCTTGCCAGATGAATGCTAATTAAATATAACATGCTGAGATCGACTCTGACTACCTGCTATTACTTTTTGCCAATTATCAAATAATGCCGGTGTGTGAGCTGCATCACGGAGACAGGCACAAGAAAGGAAGCCTACAAGAGTTCACAAGCATTGCAAGCGTCAGTCAGGTCTCTGTTCCAGCAGCATAAACCGGAGGGACAACAGAACCCCTCTTTAGTGTGGCTTGATGTTGATGATATGGTTTGCTGTATTAAGGTTCATCATATCCCTGAAAGCTGGACGTGTCCAGACAAGAGAAGCCGTGGGCGCTGCCAGCTGCGGGCTCAGCATTGTAGCTAATCTCAAATATTCCTCCATGCTACAAAAAAGGGTTTCCAGGCTCCCAATCTGCAATCAAGTCCTCTTTCTCCATCTAGTCGTCAGCTTCAGTAAATGGGGGCTTAGATGGGAAGCTTTATAACCCCTTCCTTATAGTAGGGAAGGAACACAGAACAAATAAAGTGTGTAAATTTCAAAACATAAAATCATTAAGATTTGCCTGTTTCCCCCAGTATTGGCTGTAGAAACAGCCCTGCAGTTCCAAACACACAGACAATTATAAAAATCCAAAGAAATACTCTGTCCACCACCATGGCCACGTATTTCCAGTCATCTTCTACCTGAAAGCCAAACAAAAAAGTCAAATCAATTTTTAAAAAATCAAAATCATAGGAAATGTGCTCTGAGGCATAAATCAGCTCTTTACTTTTCAAAGAAGGTATTGCTGGTGATTTTTAAAGCAGATATTGGTATTATTTTGGTTAACCCGTGTCTCCTATATTTGGCACATGGAAGAGCTTTTGTTTTGTCTAAAGAAGGTGGATACATGTTCCCGTCAGTGCCTCATGCAGCTGGCTAGAGAGGGTACAGAAGACCTCAACAAGTCAGGATTCTGTGGGTCACCAGGGATCTTTCCTGACTGCAGGAAGCGCTCCAAGAAAGTGCAGTTCTTGTCATTGCCCTCAGTGTATACCTGACGCCCTGGCAAGTCTGGGAAAGAGGTTTGAGGCAGGAAGTGTAGGACACGCAGCATGATGAAGGACCCCCTTATTAGGAGCAGGTAGCCTTCTAGACCTCAAGGTCATGGTAGTTATGGAAAGCTCACTGCACTTCTCACATCCTTCTAGTTTTTGACCTCCTAACTTCTGCCTAAGTCTTCCTGGTTGTGTCTTGAGGACCTTATGTGGTGATGATTAAGTCAAACGCAATGCTCCTCTAGATTTTATAAAGTTGTCACCATGATGGAAAGTTCTGGGCACACTTGTCCAGTGATGCACCTCCAATTCCCACCCGAGTGACATGCAGTCACAGTATCTTTGCCTGCACCAACAGGGCAGACTTTGGTCTTGAGATACCCTTTCACAGGACATACAGGTGCTGGTAATGGCAGTATGAGGTCAAAACCAGAGACTCAGTATGAGTTTTCAGGTGCTCTCCGCTAGTCATTCTAATGGTATGGAAAGTTGGTGAGATTCTCTTGAACTCTCTCTGCAGGATGGAGGAGGCTCACGCTATTATAGTTAGACTCTAGGCGGCAGGAGCAGAATATGTTGATGCTAAAAATATCTCGGAGGCTCATTCAATCAGCACCTAAATCCCCCCCCTCCCCATTAGAATAAGCAGGATTGGCGCTGCGGAGAACTCACTCCCACCTTCCCCCACTGCCCTCAGATTGCAAGCTGCTCTGCACTCGTTTCTCCTTCCCCCCTGGGGGATAGCTTTCCCATCTCCACCCCACCATCTGCCACTGTTTTTTGAGCAAGAGCTCTTGGTTTCATTAGCCAAGGTGGCCCTGATTGTTTATTTTAACCAGGCTTCACTTGAGCTAACATTGCTAGAGGTAGAGACTGGCTTTGGGGCTCCCTGACTCCAGGTCAGTGCACCTGTAACTGCATAATAACTGAACTGTATCTTAAAGTAATGCTGCCTGACCTTCTTGTAAACAGAACTTACTCTGAAGATCTGCCCATGTCTACAAAGTGTGTCTAAGCCTGCCGGGGTGGACATTTACCTCTTTTGTTTTATTTTGGTTCTTCATGTTTTCTGCTATGAATTGAACACTATTAATCACATTTTCGACTTCAGGTGAGTGCTCCGAATTTCCCGTCATCCACTGTAGATGCTGATGATTTAATCTTTTCTTGCTGGTGGCAAGCTGATGTGATTTATGGCAGTGGCAGCATTCTTTAGGAAGTTTGGGTTTTCTGCGATTATCCACCTTGACTTTGGTAGGCCTACTGGAAATGTTTTTTGGGTTTTTATCAGAATGTGTCTTCCTCATCTTGTCCACAGGCCTCCTCATCATCAGGATCTGAGGTAACAGCCGGAGGAACACCATCTTCACCCACTTGGGCATGGTGTGTGTTGTTGGGGTGCGAAAGTGTATGTTCAACACAAACACGGTCACCACGATGGACAGTGTGACAAAGATCATGGTGAACAGTAGGTACTCGCCTACCAGCGGGATCACAAGAGATGTGGATGGGATGGTCTCTGTGATTACCAGCAAAAACACAGTCAGAGAAAGCAGAACTGAAATGCAAAGTGTCACTTTTTCACCACAGTCAGAAGGAAGGTAAAAGACCAACACGGTTAGAAACGAAATAAAGAGACAGGGGATGATCAGATTAATGGTATAAAACATCGGCAGTCTCCTAATGTAAAAGGAATAGGTTATGTCTGTGTATATCTCTTCACAACAGTTGTATTTTATGTCATGCTTATAGCCAGAAGCATCAACAATTTCCCATTCACTGTTTTCCCAAAAATCATTCATATCCACTTTAGACCCAATAATTAGTAGATCAATTTTAGCTTTGTCATATGTCCAAGAACCAAATTTCAGGGAACAATTTTGATGATCAAAAGGGAAAAAAGTGATATCCATAGGACATGAGCTCTTAAAAATAGCTGGTGGAGTCCAGGTTATCGTGCCATCATATTTGAGAAGAGCTTTTGTCTTGCCTTCGACTTGGAAGTCGCCAACAGCACTGTAAGGTAAACCAGACACCATTAGTAACATCCTCTTTCCTATGGGTCAGCATGTACCAAAGGCAACTTTGTTAAGAGACAACTGCTGTCAGACTCTCATACTTGTTATAGAGAACAATGTCAGGCTTCCAGATCTTATCCGCAGGAACACGAAGAGTCTCAATGCCATCAAATTCCACTGGGTCCCAGCGCAATTTATAATCATTCCAGATCTAAAGGAAATAGAAGCCAGCCTTTAAAAAAGTCCTCAATAAATTTCTCCCAATACTAATTCTATGTTTGTTCAGCAGTTGTTTTTCTTTCTTTTTTTTTTTTTAAATTAAGTTCTTGATTGAAGAGTACATTGGGTTCTATCAAAAGTTGGGAAATTAGGCCCTGGCTGGTTGGCTCAGTGGTAGAGCGTCGGCCTGGCGTGCAGAAGTCCCGGGTTTGATTCCCGGCCAGGACACACAGGAGAAGCGCCCATCTGCTTCTCCACCCCTCCCCCTCTCCTTCCTCTCTGTCTCTCTCTTCCCCTCCCGCAGCCGAGGCTCCATTGGAGCAAAGATGGCCCGGGCGCTGGGGATGGCTCCTTGGCCTCTGCCCCAGGCGCTAGAGTGGCTCTGGTCGCAGCAGAGCGATGCCCAGGATGGGCAGAGCATCGCCCCCTGGTGGGCAGAGCGTCGCCCCTGGTGGGCGTGCCGGGTGGATCCCAGTCGGGCGCATGTGGGAGTCTGTCTGACTGTCTCTCCCCGTTTCTAGCTTCGGAAAAATACAAAAAAAAAAAAAAAAAGTTGGGGAATTAGGTCCTGGCTGGTGGCTTAGTGGATAAAGAGCTGGCATATGGACACCCTGGGTTCGATTTCTGGTCAAGGGCAGACAAGAGAAGTGACCATCTGCTTCTCTTCTTTTCCGTTTCGCCTTTCTCACCCTCTTCCCCTCTTGCAGCCAGTGGCTCAATTGGTTCGAGCATCAGCCCCAGGCGCTGACGATAGCTCAGATGGTCTGAGTGTCAGCCCCAGGTCGGGGTTGCTGGGTGGATCCCAGTCAGGGCATATGCAGAAGTCTGTCTCACTATCTCCCCTCCTCTCACTTAAAAGAAAAAGTAAAAGAAAAAAAAGTTGGGAGATTAAATCCTTGGGGTATAAGGGGATGGGTAGCTGAGCTGATTTTGGAAAATGTAAACTATCTAATAGACATTAGATAATTATTTATTGATTATTAATTAGCTGGCCAAGGTTATAAACTCAACTTCCATGTTCTACAGACTATATTCACATTGTAGTACCAATTCATTTCTAATTCTGAAAAGGTTGTTCAGGTGCATGATGATGAGTTTGTTACAGAATCTGAGTAGAAGATTAAGAAAAGAAAGGCAAAATGGTATAATATAGAAGTTAATAGGCTCTAACCTCATGCCCTCACACTCAGCTACTGACTTTGATCCAGGCTTAGATCAGCAGGATCAGAGAGTGGGCAAACACTGGACCCTGGAGCACAAGTTTCAGATAAAAATAGAAGATTTGAGAACAGAAACCAGAAAGAACAGAGTATCTATGTCTCAGAGAACTTCGTCACTAGGTTTCTGCACCTGTGAAAATTGCATCATGCCAGCTGCTACAAGAGCTAAACATTAGGCTTTCGAGATAGATAATATTTTATGCACTAGCATAAACTGGAGGTGGAAAGAGGGAATGCTAGTGAATTTTATCCATTAGACATTGTGAGGCTGACACACAAGTAACACAGGTCCAAGAGGACATGTGATGTAGACACATACATGACGTAGCCACAGGTTGGTTTCCATGATCTGGTTTACTTCATCCTGGGGAAAAAAAATAATAGTTTTAGCCTCAAATGTATTGCTAATAGAGGTGGATCTTAGAACAAGAATTACCACTAAAAAGAGCCAAATCTGAATTATTCATGTTAGTAGAGAAAAACAAAGAAGACTGAAAAGGTAACTTATAAAAAGCAGCCAGAAATATGATATTCCACATCTGGTCTTAACCCTGTTGACTTTGAAAAAACATGTGGCTTAAAGACTGTTTTCCAAATGTGACTTAAGCCTCATCACTTATGTGAAACCTTTCTGATCACCTCAGCCCATAAAGTTTTCTGAGTCCATGAAAGAGAAGAAGGAAGAGAAAAGAGAGTGTGAGTCCTATCAGGCGGTGATGCAGTGAATAGAGAGTCAGCCTGGGACTCAGAGGACCCAGGTTTGAAACCCCGAGGTTGCTGGCTTGAGTGTGGGCTCACCAGCTTGAGCGCAGGGTTGCTGGCTTGAGTTTGGAATCATAGACATGACTCCATGTTTGCTGGCTTGAGCCCAAAGGTCACTGGCTTGAAGCCCAAAGTTGCTGGCTTGAGCTCAAGGTCTCTGACTTGAGCAAGGGGTCACTGGCTCAGCTGTAGCCCTCCCCCCACACCCCATCAAGGCACATATGAGAAAGCTATCAATGAACAACCAAGGTGCCACAATGAAGAATTGATGTTTCTTATCTCTCTCCCTTCCTGTCTGTCTGTCCCTTTCTTTGTCTGTTGCTAAAAAAAAAAAAAAGAAAAGAAAAGAACTGGGAGAGAGAGAGTGTGAGAAAGAAGGACGAGAAATACCACAGATGGTGATACCTGGCTCATTGTTTTTACCATCTTCTTTCCCATCTCCTGAAAACCTCTCTTCCTCAGCAATGCCTCAGCACTCTGGGGGCTCTGAGTCCTGTGCTCAGTTGCCCCCTGAAATGTCAACCTCAGCTCACCAAGGGGCTTTCCAACTGGAACTGCCACTGCCCCATAGCACATGTCCCACTCCCACTCAAGCCATTGCTGATAGCGTCAGTTATTCATTACACAGATATTTATTGATATAACTTCTGCTGAAATCTGTAGGTCACAAGGTGACCCTCTTATGAGTAGAAAGCATGAACCTTAGGTTAGAGTAATTCTAAAGCCATGGACACTTGACTAATGGACAGTCCATTTCTTTTCTTTCCCTGACCAATAGGAAACCATGAATATAACTCCTTTCATTGACATTTGAAAACCCCGAGGCTTACCATGACTCAACACAGACCCATTTGTAGAAGGAAACTTGACAAGGTCTTTAATTAGAGGTTTTCAGGGGCAGTTGGAAAACTGCAGAGCAGCTTAGTGAACCAGAGCAAGCTAGTGTCTGAGGTCTGGCCACAGCTTCTGTAGCCACAGTTGGGCTCCTTCACTCTGGAGGGTGCTCATGTGCCTTAGGAAGCAAGGTTGGTAAGTTTTAGGAACCTACCGGGTAATCATCAATAATCCTCACACTGTTATGTTGTAAGGCTGCTGAAGACTCCAGATGTGTCTTCAGTCCTTTCCTACTGAGAGTTGGGAGCTGTTTACGATCACATTGTATTTGGAATATCAACCTGGAATGCTTTTTTCTTCCAGATAATCCCATGACTCTCTTCAGGTCATTTAGGTACCTACTTAAACAACATCATCAGAGAAGCCCTCTTAGTTCATCTTGTCTAAACAGATGTATGTGTTATGTGTGTGTATGCATGCATGTGTGTGTAGGCACAAACGCCACTCTATCCCTCTTTATTTTTCATCATAGGACCTATCACTATCTTACATTATATACTTATTGATTTTCTATCTCCCCAACTAACAGCTAAGACACATGCAGGTAAGGATTTTTCCCACATCTTGTTATATCAATAAATCTACTGGCTGTCAGTCAAAAATGGACTAGTACTGTAGTACGGAAAGGTCTTGGAGGTAACTGTCATAAGCATCTTCTAAAGACTACTTCTTCTCTGTACATTAGTATACTGTGTTCAGAGAATTAGAATCAGGTGTTCATATTGTCCTGACACTATCCCTGTCTTCCCATGAACACATCCACAGGCTGCTGAAGCTCCATGTGATGTGGATACCCTCGGAAGCGTTAGCCAACTTTATGGATCAAGACTTGGTCTGGCAAGTCCTGTTCTACATCCAGTTCCAGACCATTCCAATGGCTGTGGGCACTATCATCAGACAGCCAAGCCGGAGGAGGCCAGAGACCCACAGTACCACTCCACATTCCTGGGACCATTACCCTGTTCTCTTTCTTGGGAAAATAAATTAGATGATACCCCACTTGCATTAAGGAATTGAGTTACAATTTCAAATAGATTAGCTTTTAAAGCAGCAGAGACTGAGATCAGAAGGCTTTTGTCATTTCAGATGTGCCAGGCCATCAAAAGCACTGGACAGGGGCTCTGTCCTGGATCCTTCTCGGGAGACAGTGGACCTATTCCTTCTCTAAAAGATCATCCACCCAGAAAACTTTATGACCAGGGTCATTCTGTACAGCAGCAAACACACTTGTAGAGATGTCAGGTGCTCTAAGTCCAAGTTGGGGGCTCAGACAGCCACAGAGGGCCTGGAACCTTCTAGAAGGGAGTTGGTAATTGTGCATCCTGGCTGTGCTACCATCCCCAGAGCTCACCATGGCTCAGTTATAACATGAATATGGTCCACAGGAACTTCTGGTGCCTTACACGAGAACAGATAGCCTTCAACTACATCAATAAGACTGGCTATACTAATAAATGACAAAGTAGCCTGAAGTCTTACTTCTGAAGAGGAAAAAAAATTACTAAAGACAATGAGGGACATTACATAATGTTAAAAAGATTAAGTCCACCAGGAAGATATAATAAACCTAACTGTACACACATCAGACAATAGTCTCAAAATACATGAAATACAAATTGATAAAGCTGAAAGAAGAAACAGACAAATCCCCAGTTATAGCTGGAGACTTCAATACCTCCTTCTCAGCAACCAACAGAACTACTAGACAGAAAATCAGCAAAAATATAGATCTGAAAACATAATCAACCATAAGATTTAATTAACATATATAGAACACTCTACTCAAAACAGCAGCAGACACATTTTTTTCCATATCATGTGCCATAATACAAACCTCAACAAATTTAAAATAATTAAAATCATGCAGTGTGTTTTCTGACCATAATGGAATCAAATTTGAAATCAGTAACAAAAAGATGTGGAAAAATCTCTACACCCAAGAAAATTAAACAACTCACTTCTATATTATCCATGGATCAAAGAGGATGTCTCAAAGGAAGTTCTAAAGAATACATAGAATATACAGAAATGAATAAAAATGAAAACACAACATATCAAAACATGAGGGAGATAGCTCAAAACAACATTGAGAAGAAAATTTATAGCATTAAATGCTTACATGAGAAATGAGAAAAGGTCTCAAATCAATAACCTAAGTTTCTACTTCAAAAAATTAGAAAAAGAAGTGCAAAGTAAACAAAAATCAAGCATAAGGAAGGAAAAATAATGATAGCATAAATCAATAAAATTAAAATGGAAAAGAACAGGAAAAATATCAGTGAAACAAAAAGCTGATTTTATGTGGGAGAAAACAACAAGACTGATAAACCTCTAGCAAAATTGACAAAAATAACAAGAGAGGAGACACAAATCAACTAATATCAGGAATAAAATAGGAGCTATCACTACAGATCCTATAGCCATTAAAAAGAACAGAGAATATGATATTAAGAATCACTTTATCGCCTGACCAGGCAGTGGCACAGTGGATAGAGCATTGGACTGGGATGCGGAAGACCCAGGTTCGAGACCCTGTGGTCACTAGCTTGAGCGTGGGCTCATCTGGTTTGAGCAAAAATTCACCAACTTGGACCCAAGGTTGCTGGCTAAAGTAAGGGGTTACTTGGTCTGCTGAAGGCCCACGGTCAAGGCACATATGAGAAAGCAATCAATGAACAACTAAGGTGTCGCAATGCGCAATGAAAAACTAATGATTGATGCTTCTCATCTCTCCGTTCCTGTCTGTCTGTGCCTGTCTATCCCTTACTCTGACCCTCTCTCTGTCTCTGTAAAAAAAATTAAATTAAATTAAATTTAAAAAAAGAATCACTTTATCATACATTTGGCAGCTTAAAAGAAAGACCAAGTTTTCAAAATCCACAAACTATCTAAATTAAAAAAAAAAAAAGAAATAGATACTCTGACTAGCCTATACCTAACTTCGATAGCAGACAAATGCAAATGTCAAAATCTCTATTGAACAGTCCCACCCACCATCTTCAGAACAATGTCCTGAAAGGGCCTATTAACCAGGGAATTGAAGTGATCTACACACTGAGATGGCCCTCCTCACAGACTTTAGATGGAACTCAGTTTCAGCTTTTCATTCATGAGTCTAATCCATACAAATATGGCTTCCAGCCCAACAGGTGACCAGCACTAAGCTATTTGGGGTGGGACAGAATAGAAGGGAAGAATCAGAATTGGTACTAAAAAAAATTTATTAAAGGAATGAGTGGGCCCATCTATGCGAGAGTTAATATCTATTCTTTTTTATTTATTTTATTATTTCTTTTTTAGATTTTACTCATTCATTTTTATTGGAGAGAAAGAGAGAGAGAGAAAAAAAAGAGATTGAGAGAATAGGGGAAGAGCAGGAAGCATCAACTCCCATATGTGATCTGACCAAGCAAGCCCAGGGTTTCGAACCAGCAACCTCAGCATTCCAGGTCGATGCCCTATCCACTGTGCCAATACAGATCAGGCTCATTTTCTTTATTTTAAAGCATATATATATATGCTTCCACCTAGGCCAGAAACTAGAGGACTAGGCGAGGGTCAGCCTAGTCCACAGGGAAGCATGGACTGGAGAAACACCGTGGGCCCTGACCTCACATCTGTAATTAAGGTCTTTCCCCAGGTATACCTAGAGAGACACCACTGTTCCACCCAGGGCAAAGTCTAGGGGGAGGAAGGGCTCCTTCCCCATCCATGGGCTAGTGTCTCAGGAACTTTCTGTAACATCGCTCTCTGGAGATGCTTCAAACTTCCCTTACCTCCTGAGTCTGATTATTCCTGGAATTTGGTCCAAATCCTGAGCCTTAGGCTAGACCTACCCCCTCCTATGTCTTACAGCCCGGAACTCTCTCCTATGTTAGAGTGCCGACCTCCACTACCTCCTTCCCCAGAAACTAGGGCATGAAGATTAGTCAAAAGAAAAGATTCTAGTCCTATTTGCCCTTGAACACGGTAGCAATAAATTAAAATAAGAACTCCAAATTCTCATCTGTTTTTACAGGTCTGGATGGGACCCTGCATAAAAAATAATCTTTTTTCTTTCTTTTGTAACATAGAAGTCTTAAAGCAACCTCTTTAGGGAGTAAAAAGAGCATGAGCTTTTGAGTTGACCAGGCTGATTCGAATCATGGTCCCACCATGTAATTGTATGACCTTGGCAAGAGCTGCTTAACTGAGCCTTTGGGCCCTCAGCCCTCAAGTGCAGCAGACAGACACAAGGGTAGACATAGCATCTGATGCATCACAGGTGCACCATGAAGTCAGTTCCCACTGTAGTCTGCCTCCGACTTCCCCATCTGGTTCTGCAAGCACTTCCAGAAAAATAATTCTGCCATAATGTGAATAATGATAGCATCAGTGTGAAAGGTCTCCCTCCCAACAGCACAGCTTTGAAGGGTCAGCAGCCATGTAGATTTTTGTCTGTATTTTTTTGAATTCCTGTATTTACCATTTACAATAAGTGGGACAATGTTTGGAAACTGCTCGGCCCCCTCAGAATCAGGGCTCCTTGAAGTACACGTGGTGAATTGGAGGCACTTACCACGTTGGCCAGCTGTGTGATGGCCACTTCAAAATGCACCGTGATGGGATCAGACACATTTTCCACAGGCCTGATGAACTGGTTATAATGAGAAAACAGTTTGCGAAAGAGTCTCTCCTCAGACGCACAGCCTGCACAGTCTGCATGGCCAAAGAGAGGGGACAATTAGAGGAGCAGAGAAGGTCCTGGCAGGCGAGGGGTTTCTGGCAGCTTCCTTCACGGGGTGATACTGGCAGTGGGGAGCCCAAGATAAGAACCGTAACATACCTCAGCACTGCTGCGATATCAAATAAAATAATGTTGAGTAAAAGCACTTTTAAAAAGTCTAAGGCATCACAAACACAGAGAGATAGACACTAGCTCATTCTTATGTCACTGACAGTAACTCACTATCTTACTGATCCAGTAATTAAGGAATACCCCTGCCCTTACTTGTCAAAATACTGATCCAACTGACCTGTTTCTCCATGTAGCCAGGTGTTTCGCTTGGGAACCTTAACAAGCAAACTGAAATAACTAGTGATTTCAGTAAGGTCTGACCAAGCCATACTCTTTTTTTTCAAATCAACTTTGAAATTCAATTATTTTGGAGATTTGTGAGAGTGCACAGCTTTTAAGGCAAAATTACTTAAAATGTTTTTAAAAGAATTCCAAATTAGTTCTTAAATAGTAGTATTTTCAGTTGCTTCATTTTAGACACTAGTTTAATGCCTATCTCTTTGCATTTTCCCAAGAATGCATTGAGTGGGTTACTTGTCTTCATTTGCCATAATTCATTTCATTAATACCCCCTTCTATATTTTCCCATATGGAATTCAAGTTTGACATTTAAAATATTTTTCTACCAATTTCCTGAAAATATTTATACAATGAAATAAAAAAATAATGAAAGGAACTAAAAAAAGTCATTAGGTAAAAATAAAGAAAAGGACAGATGTTATATTATTAAATAAAAAGAGTTGTTTGACAAATGCATTTGAAAACACTAAAATTTCAGCAAGAAAGAACAATTTTAAATTTAGAACAGAATTCTTGCCATCATAATTAATAATGTAGAAATATTTCTATATGAAATAGACAATTAAAAATCCCCATTGCCCATCCCCCCCAGACCTTTTTTTCCCTTTGAGATATTCCAGAGAAATGCTCGATGAGACTTTAAGAGCAGCCCCCTGCAAAGCTGACAGCCCCCCGTATGGAAATGCGGTTTTGTTCAGACAGCGGCAGTTGTCTGTTTCTAAGTTTTAACTTTCAAAATAAATGATCTAACTCTTAGGACACATTTCGGCACAGTAATATGACATGTTTCCCAAAACAAAGAGGATTATCTACAAAACAGAAGGGTCTATACACCGAGTACTAGTATCAGCTAACAAATCAGTTTTAAAAAAATTAAATACAAATACAAATAAACAAGTTGAATATATCCATGGCACAGGTGGATAGAAAACTGCATCCTTATTAGTATTACCATATTTTAATTGGGAGAATAAAATAAGAAAGGGTTTACAATATCTCATTGTCCTCTCCATCTCACCCCCTAATGCCATTTTACACATTAAACCTAACCAATAAAAAACAGATTAACAATTGTAACAACAGTAACACCTGTGCAGGCACTCTGCATATTTACCCTTAGAGTATTTCATCTCTCTGTTTAATCAAGCACAACTAGAAGAGTAAATACATGTAACTAAAAAGGAATTCTGAGATAAAGCAGAAACAAAACATACCTTTAAAGAAAGGTGTGAGTATACACAACCAGAGACACAAACCAAAGTGAAGGCATCCCTGACCCTCGCTGGTCAGCATGATTAAATCACACTTTGATTTCTTTATCTAGTCCAAGGATTGTGGAAAACAAAGAGCTATCAGACAGCCACACGCATCAGACCTTTAAATCATCCGAGTCCCACTGCAATCCACGTGTGTCTTCGGCAAAAAGAATACATTCACAAACACAGTACGGTGGTTCCCAACATCAGAGACTGAGGCCAACGAGAAGCATAAATAAGAAGGACTCAATCTGATGTCAGATGAGTCATCACATTTCCTGTCATCCTAGATCTCTTTTCGTGCAAGAACGGTGAAGGAAAGCAGTGAGGGAACACTAGACAGACAGGACGGAGGGGGGACAGAAAAACACTGCCCTGGCTCAGTAGATCTTTCTGTAGCACAGTCTCAGCCTTAGTCCTTAGGGGAATAAACACACATTTCCTGAGTTCCGACTACAGGTAAAGTGTGTGCTAGGTCCCAAACTGTGTTTCTGATTCACTGAATTCTCTAGTTCATTAAGGCATAACATTATTAGACAATTTTCTAAACTGTAAGTCACCATTTCTGTCTTAATAAAAGTGGTTTATAGAATTTGGTTTTGTCTAACTCCAGGGTTTCTAGTTTAGTGATCACCATTCAGAACTACAGATTAGATGAGAATAAGAGAAATGATATTGAACACAGGATATCACTGGGATAGTTCTATATTTATTTAAACATCCTTGCCATAAAATATATATATATTTTTAATTTATAATATAATATATAAAATATGTAAAAATATATAAAGAAAAATAATATCAAGCCATGAATAAGAGGGAAATCCTGCCATTTGAAATATATGGATGAAACTAGAGGACATTATACTAAGTGAAATAAACCAGTGAGAGAAACACAAATACTGTATGGTTTCACTGATATGTGGAATCTAAAAATGTCAAACTCATAGGCCTAACCAGGTGTTGGCACAGTGGATAGAGCATCGAACTGGGATGCGGAGGACCCAGGTTCGAGACCCCGAGGTCTACAGCTTGAGCGTGGGCTCATCTGGTTTGAGCAAAAGCTCACCAGCTTGGACCCAAGGTCACTGGCTTGAGCAAGGGGTTACTCGGTCTGCTGAAGGCCCACGGTCAAGGCACATATGAGAAAGCAATCAATGAACAACTAAGGTGTCGCAACAAAAAACTGATAATTGATGCTTCTCATCTCTCTCCGTTCCTGTCTGTCTGTTCCTATCTATCCCTCTGTCTGACTCTCTCTCTGTTTCTGAAAAAAAAATTAAATTAAGTTAAATTAAAATGTCAAACTCATAGAAGAAGAGAGTGGCTGCTCGGAGATGGAGGGTGGGAGTAATGGGGACTTGATCAAAGGGTATGGACTTGCAGTTATAAAATGAATAAGTCCTAGTGATCTGAAATACAGTATGATGACTATTATATACTTGATATTTGCTAAGAGAATATATCTTAAGTGTTTTCACCACATATATACATACACATACAAATGATAACTAAGCGAGGTGATGGTAATTACTTCACAGTGTTTATGTATATCATATCATATACCTTAAATATATACCATTTTATTGTTAATCATACCTCAAAAAAGCTGGGGAAAAAGAAGAGTTTAGTTCTGAAGATGATCCCCCAGGCCATTCCCACCCAACCATTCTATGACATCATCACAAATAGAGCATACTTAGCAATTGTACAGACTAATGACTTCCCTTAAAATTCTATTAACCTTATATCTCTTGAGGGAACAAAAGAGGAACTAACATTTATTTAGCACCACATTTAGACCAAGCCCTGGGCTAAGTGCTTGAGTTATATCGTCTTAAGATCTTACTTAAGTTCTCCCCTTAGCAGATGGGCCTTTGTTATTGGCAAAGGATGTAGAAGAAAGAATATGGACAGCCTGACCAGCTGGTGGCTCAGTGGATAGAGCATTAGACTGGGACACAAAGGACCCAAGTTTAAATTCCCAAGGTCACCGGCTCGAGCGCAGGCTAATCCAGCTTGAGCGCAGGCTCATCCAGCTTGAGCATGGGCTCACCAGCTTGAGTGCAGGGTTGCTGGCTTGAGTGTGGAATCATAGACATGATTCCATGGTCGCTAGCTTGAGCTCAAAGGTCGCTGGCTTGAAGCCCAAGGTCACTGGCTTGAGTAAGGGGTCACTCGCTCTGCTGTAGCCATCCCCCCATCAAGGCACATATGAGAAAGCAATCAATGAACAACTAAGGAGTGGCAACAAAGAATTGATGTTTCCCATCTCTGTCCCTACCTGACTGTCTGTCCCTATCTGTCCCTCTCTCTGTCTCTCTTTCACACACACACAAAAAAGAATATGGTCAGACCTTGATTTGAATTCTGGTCCTAATAGTCACTTGGGGCATATTGGGCAAGTTACTTAAGCTTCCTCAGCCCTGTATTATTCAGAAGAATGTGGTTAAATTTAGTGACATAAATCATTGAATCTCTCATTATGAAATTTTTATGTAATTTTCATTTACTTCCTTATCATTACATATAGGTAACACAATTAAGTAACTCTCAGGGTCTAAACTTCTGGGAAGGACATATTTCATTTCATCTCATTTCATTTCATTAATTTTTAGAGAAAGAGATAGGAAGGGAGAGAGATGAGAAGCATCAACTCATAGTTGTGTCACTTTAGTTATTCATTGATTGTTTTTAAATACGAGTGAAGAAAATACATTCTTCCATTTAGTGAAAACATTTTAACTATATCCTCTTATAATTAAAACAATGCTTGAGTTTTATAATTGAATTATAGATTTACATCCTGCTTCAAACCCTTTTTGAAAATTGCAGAGATAGAAGTTAAAGCCAAACATACAGAAAAACACATTCTCAAAAAAAATTGTTTTAGCTCAAGAAACGAAAGAATTAAGACCCCTCCCCCATGTTGCTAGATAGTCTTTCGTGTTTATATTCTAGTGATTCGTTTTTTAAGTATTGTTGAATCAGCCACAATTTAGAGTACTACTCATGGTTTATGGAGGTAGCAGTGTTGAAGTGAGCTGAGGAGTCAATTAGCATCAGAAGAACTTTAGTTTCCCCCTTCCCTCCTTTAACACTCTCCATGCCTTTGACCTCCTTGTTCCTCTTTGCCAGCTCCAAAAAAAAGGAAGTAGTGGATCTCAATATTTTCAAGGCAGTAAATCTGAGGAAAACGATGGAGCTTATGCCTCTCTCCCATACCCATATGAATATCAAGCAAAACTTTATCTATAATTCCAGACCCAAGGAGGGCAATTCTGGGTGGAAAGTAATCGCACCTGTTTTCATAATATCTGTCCCCAGTCACTCCACGCCATTCCTTTTTAGAATAACATATTCTAAAGAGCTAATGTGTCAGGAAATTGATAGTCTTCAGAGATTAAGTGTTGGGTTTCCTGTTTTTTGTTCACAGAAGCTAACTTCAATTTACTTCAAGGTTTCTAAGGGAAAAAAAGTAATATTGTTTAATATGAAACTTTTGTCAGTAATATTATTTCAAGCTCCCCCACCCCACCCCACCTATTGCTCAGTTAAATCCATTGCCTTGTTCTGCTCTAAAAACAAAGGAGACTATTTGGTGAGCTTATATAAAATACTTCTTATTTGAAGTTTGAGGGAGTTTTGACATAGAAACTGCATGAATGAACATTTTGTTGACCTTTCTCCAACTGTCAGTTCTCTTTAAACTCAAACAAGAATACTCTTTAGTTGTCCTTAAATGTAAAGGAAATAACACTTTAAACATGTATTATTTATAAATCCACTGCAGCAAAAACATCATCAATAATTTAACGATCCCATATGCTTGTTTTTTTAAGGCGCTGTCACTAAAACACTCACGTGTTAAATACCCCTGGTCAGCAGTGTTTCCGCCCCCCCTTGACATTTCCCATGCAGGAAAAATAAAACAGCAATAGAGTAAGTATTCAAATTAAATGCTAATTATAGACCACAGAGAAACATTTCATCAACAGTTCATAAGAGAGACTAAAATTAACCCTACAGTGCCCACATTTTGTCTACTTAAATTGTAAGAAAAAGGGAAAGCCTTAGAACCCATGGGGGAGGGGAGGTAAAGTAGTGGGAAAAAAATGTCAAAACTATGTTGAAATGTTAAGACATTGAATAACAATTATAGCTCTCTCTCAACACTTACTAACCCTAACCCTAACCCTAACCCTAAACTTAGCCTTAACCCAAACCTTAACCATGACAAGCCTTTCACATCCTCTTTCAGTCCTCATAGCAACCCCATGAAGCGAGACTCAGTTTTGTAAATGAGGACATTGGCACACAGGCAGGTTAAGTAACTTGCTTAAAGGACCATCTTCATTAAAACTATTAACAGCTGAGTGAGAATTCCACTCTAGTCTGCCTGAATCTAACGTTAATGCTTTAACCGTAAGGCTACCTTCAAGTGCTTTTAGATCCATGGATACTTTATAAGTTCAATACGTTTTTAGAGGGTTGTTATCGAAATGGGCTATGGTTAGCCTTAACTCCGTTATTACTTGCCATGCATCTTTCACATGAGCTGAGGAAACCAAGACTGACTTGTAAAGGGCATTAAAGTGGTGGACGGATGCCAGACAGAAGTGAAAGCCCAGGCCATCGCCCCACTGAAGGACAGGCTGACTTCAGGCAAGCTCCCAGCTCTGGGAGAGTGGGATTACAGCCATGTCCGTGTCTTTGGGGTTGCTGGTGCTGGCTGTGCCATGAATGCCACTAGGCTAAGTACCAGGGAAGGACAATGTGGGCCATGGTCTTCCAGCCAGAATAATTCCTACACAGACTTTTGGGAATTCTGTAACTTCTCTTGAGCCTTTCCACTCCACTAATTGGGCAGTAACTATCTCTGGACCATCAAGGTAGAAAGGAATGTGCTTAGATCATAAATTCCCTAAAAGAAAGAATCAACTCAAGGTTACCAACTTCCTAGGACCCAGTGGCTATTATAATTAAATGAATTTCATTATAGTAGACCCAACTGTGTAACTGTAAATGGGAATAATAATACCAGCCTGTATTAGTTTCTTAAGGCTGCCATTAAAACGTAGCAGAAACTTAATGGCTTAAAACAACAGAGAGGTTTTTCTTTTCTTCAGTGTTCTAGAATCCAAAATCAAGGTGTCTGCAGGACCGGTCGTATTCCCTCTGAAGGCTCTAGGGGAGGGTCCTTCCCTGCCTCTTCCAGCTTCTGGTGGCTCCAGGTGTTCCTTGGCTTGTGGCTGCATCACTCCAATTTCTGCCTTTGTCATTTGATACTGGGCCTTCTTCTCTCTGCTTGCACTTTATCCTCTTTTGTCTTTTATAAGGAGGTTAGTCATTAAATTTAAGTCCTACCAGGTCATCCAGGATGAACTTATTTCAATATCTTTAACTTAATTACATCTTCAAAGACCTTTTTCCAAAGAAGGAAACATTCACTCTATCAGGGGTTGGAACACGAACATATTTTTTATGGGGAGGGCATCTTCAACCCACTTCATCATCTCACAGGACTGTGGTCAGGATTTAATTAGAAAATGTATATAACAGCAGCAATGGTAGGATTCAAATATTTAAGAACCAGTTGTCTGCCCTAATGACCATTTTAAATATAAAAAAAACACAATATACTGGAAGATAGTTTATTATTTCATGTATTTAATACTTAAATAAGAACAATAAAAGAGGTACATAAAACTAGGTTATATTATAAGAAGGAGTTTTAAAATATTAATGAAAAAAATATTAAATAATGCTTGACAAATAAAAACAATAAAGCTGTTAAGATATTTCCAATGACAGCTTGTTACCCCCTGGTTGTTTGGCACTTTTTCTCTTTACATTATATGTTTGTTTACTGAAGTAGCAAATGCGAGGGAATTAAAATGTAGTATTTCATCAAAGGTATAATGAGTTTTATGAAGTGAACAAATAAATATTAGAAGCATAGTTCCGTCAAATTTTTTTCACCAATTGACAGAATGAACATTACTATAAGTGCTTCAATTATGCTGTTGCACAGATAAACGTTAAAAAAGAGTAAGGAATGTAAATTTGTGATTTTCACATTGGGCGGCTTCCCAGGCACCCACCTTAGAGAGAACTCTGATTACAAGTGCCATTTTAACAACTGGTTCGCCAAACTCAACAAAAAATTAGGTATCGGTTCTGCCAAACCAGTGCAAACCGGCTGAATCCCACCACTGAACTGCAGCTACTGAAGTGCTGTAGGGAAAATGTACATTGATATTCTTCTTCCAGAGAGCAGCATTTCATTGGTACAACAGTTTCCCCAGTGAGGAGGCCCCGAAAGTATGACTGTTTTTACATGAAATGATACAGATCTCTTGTCCTTTCAAAGAAGAAAAGCTGAAAAGTTCTCAAACTTAAGAATACATAAGGATCAAGGGTGAAAGACAGTCTTAAAAGAAGAAATTCCAGGCCCCATCCCCAGAAATCCTGAGTCAGTAGGTCTGGGTGAGACCTAGAAAACAGCATTTTAAAAACAAGATAGAAGGTGATGGAAGACAATTTGACTTTGGGTGAGGGGTATGCAACATAATCAGATGTCAAAATAATCTGGAGATGTTTTCTCTGAACATATGTACCCTGATTTATCAATGTCACTGCAAAAATTAGTAATAACAAAAAAAATTTTTTTTAAGTTCCCAAGGTGCCCCTGCTGCAGGTGGTCAGCACAGCACCGCTGAGGAGTTCCTCCAGAGGGCAGCAGGGAGACCTCCCCACAGTCCCTCCACAGCGTGCCGCTGTGATATTATAGGGTGAGACATTTCTGGGACATGATGTGTCCCACAAAATTGTATGTCACAAGACAAAAATGTTAGGGAGATTCTGAAGTTGCTATGTAGGCTCGGCACTTCATGTGGAAAAGCTAATTCGACCTTGGTAGTTCCTGCTATGTTCTGGGCACAGTGATCAATGTTGAAAATACAGCTGTGGCCCTGGCCGGTTGGCTCAGTGGTAGAGCGTCGGCCTGGCGTGCAAGGGGTCCCGGGTTCGATTCCCGGCCAGGGCACACAGGAGAAGCGCCCATCTGCTTCTCCACCCCTTCCCCTCTCCTTCCTCTCCGTCTCTCTCTTCCCCTCCCGCAGCCGAGGCTCCATTGGAGCAAAGATGGCCTGGGCGCTGGGGTTGGTTCCTTGGCCTCTGCCCCAGGCACTAGAGTGGCTCTGGTCGCAACATAGCGATGCCCCGGAGGGGCAGAGCATCGCCCCCTGGTGGGCAGAGCGTCGCCCCTGGTGGGCGTGCCAGGTGGATCCCGGTCGGGCACATGCGGGAGTCTGTCTGTCTCTCCCCGTTTCCAGCTTCGGAAAAATAAAAAAAAAAAAAAAAAAAAAAAAAAAAGAAAATACAGCTGTAGAATATACATATTGATTTTTCAAGAACCCACACAACATTTGCAAAAAATGATCTCTTGTTAGGACTCAAAAAGGTCTCAGCAAGTAACAAAGAATCTATACCAGACAAAACACTCTCTGCTCACAAGTAAGAAAAATTAAAAATCAATTTCAAGGTAATACCACAAATTTCCCTTTTTGCTAGTCTTAAATGTAATCTCAACCTTGTATTTTTTTAAGGGGCGAGGCGGTAAAGATAACAATGCATAGAATTCATATGGGTTAACTTTCACCAGTCTGAGTATAACTGAGATCAGATTCATCATAAGGCGCTGATCACACCAGTTGTAAACCCTCTCTAATGCAGTCCCTTCCCAAAGCTGCCCTGCTAGTCAGGCTTCTGTTAATGCTTCTGGAGGAGCTTGACTGCCCAGGATTTCCACATCCTTTGCTGAGCATGGCTGTCTTTCCAACACCAAAGCTGCCTTAAGGTCAGAGGTAGCAGGAGAGGGATAAGGAATGGGGCAGGGAAGAGGATCTGGGCAGAGGGGTGCCAAGAAATCCCCCCCCCAACATTGTGTTGAAACAGGGCTGCTTGTGACCAAAACCATACCCAGGCTTTCATAAACCTGCTGCTAGGGGGCATACACTAGGCACTCTCGTTTCTGAAGTCCAGGCACCAACCACTTCCTTCTTCCCCAAGCCATGAAGGCAGAGGACTGAATGTCTATCTGTGGGGGAAATGGACATACCAGGAAATCTTTAATGTCCAGAAGCAACAATGCAAAGATATTGGAGGCAGAGAAGAAGGAAGAGTGGGGGACGCCCCGTAGCGGACACCGAAATCCTCTCAGAGCTGTCTCCTGCCTGTCGGAGCCACTGAATATGCCATTACTCAGAAATAAAGTCAGACGGGAGAGAAAGGAAATCAAACTTGTGGAAAAGAAAGTGTACCGTTACCACAAACAAAGGAACAAAACTCAAACAAATAAACACACACACAGAGTGAAATGAATTGAAAGCCGAAGTATATCCTTAAACTGGCTCCCCTCTGTTTTTTTAAATCTTAGAGCAGCCACCTGAAATCTTGAATTTTATCATTTAATTCAGACACTATCTTGAGACATTAAATCATAGAAAAGTTACAATATTTCTTGAGAAAATGTTTAAAATAAGTCTTTTGAGGATACATGAAAGTTGCATTCAGATTAGAGAACTACTTACCACTTTGGGTAGTTTAAACTTTGCAAAGACACACAGGTGGTATTTCTCTAGAAAACTCCCCCAAATACTTCTCTGAGTGTTTTGAATTTGGCTGATTTTGAATTTTGAAAAGTCTCACTGGATATGGATATTTTTAATATGGAAACATGAGCTCCCTCCAAGTTCTTATGAAGAAGTTAGTGTTAATATTTGAAGGAACAGCCTGCCCAGGAGGTGATGCAGTGGATAGAGCATCGAACTGGGATGCAGAGGACCCAGGTTCGAGACCCCGAGGTCTCCAACTTGAGCACGGGCTCATCTGGTTTGAGCAAAGCTCACCAGCTTGGACCCAAGGTCGCTGGCTTGAGCAAGGGGTTACTCGGTCTGCTGAAGGCCCGCGGTCAAGGCACATATGAGAAAGCAATCAATGAACAACTAAGGTGTCGCAGCGAAAAACTGATGATTTATGCTTCTCATCTTTCTCCATTCCTGTCTGTCTGTCCCTATCTATCCCTCTCTCTGACTCTCTCTGTCTCTGTTAAAAAAAAAAAAAAAATATATATATATATATATATATATATATTTGAAGGAACAATATCTCTTGTTAAAGAGAAATATTTTTTCCATTAAAAGCACACAATTCCAAACATGCTAACATGGATTTAATATGCTGTTTGAATAAATAAGTAGAACAACAAATTGATGTTTATCTCTCTCTCTTTCTTATTTTCTCTCTAAAATCAATGAATAAAAATTTTAAATACTGCTCAGCCATAAGAAATGATGACATCAGATCATTTACAATAACATGGATGGACCTTGATAACATTATACGGAGTGAAATAAATAAATCAGAAAAAAAACTAAGAACTATATGAATCCATACATAGAAGGGACATAAAAATGAGACTCAGAGACATGAACAAGAATGTGATGGCAACAGGGGTGGGGGGTGGGGGGAGGGGGGATGGGGTGAAGAAGGAGAGAGGGGTTGGGGGAGGGGAGGGGCACAAAGAAAACCAGATAGAAGGTGACAGAAGACAATTTAACTTTGGGGGAGGGGTATACAGCACAATCAAATGTCAAAATAATCTAGAGATGTTTTCTCTCAACATATGTACCCTGATTTATCAATGTCACTGCATTAAATTTAATAAATAAATTTAAAAAAAATTTAAAGAATAATATGTTTTTTGAATGCCTGTGTCTAATACTAATACAAAAAAATTTTTTTTTAATTTTCCCTTGATTTGAGAGCAAGGAAAGGAAAGACAGAGAGAGAAGCATCAACTTGCTCCACTTAGTTGTTCCATTTATTTGTGCACACATTGGTTACTTCTCATATGTGCCCTTGATCAAGGATTGAACTTGCAACCTTGACACACCAGGATAATGCTCTATTCCCTGATCCACCTGTCCAGGGCTATATAAAAGTTATTTTAATGTATTCATTTATAGACTGAGGGATACAACAGATGTTTGGACCTATAATGTGAACTTTGTATATTTTTAAAGATATCATCTATTTGAATTTGTTAAAAAAAATTTTTCACCAAACCTCTAAGCATGCACATATTAATTTGCCTGTGATGTGTCCCTGAGGCTACGATATCCTTAAACTACCCATCCCAGAGTTCCTTGAGAACTGTACTCACTCTTATAATGACCAATTAAAAAGAAGCATTTATAATCTGCAGGGTGAATCAACCAGAGGTCTGAACTCAGAATCTTGCCTTATTGTCCTGGCTGGATAGCTTGGTTGGTTAGTGTTGTCCTAAAGCAGTGGTCCCCAACCTTTTTTGGGCCACGGACCGCTTTAATGTCAGAAAATATTTTCACGGACGGGCCTTTAGGGTGGGACGGGTAAATGTATCACATGACCGAGACAAGCGTCAAGAGTGAGTCTTAGACGGATGTAACAGAGGGAATCTGGTCACTTTTAAAAAATAAAACATCGTTCAGACTTAATTATAAATAAAACGGAAATAATGTAAATTATTTATTCTTTCTCTGCGGACCAGTACCAAATGGCCCACGGATCGGTACTGGTCCGAGGCCCAGGGGTTGGGGACCACTGTCCTAAAGCACAGAGTTTGCCATTTTGATCTGCAGTCAGGGCATATATAGGAACAGATGTATGTTCCTGTCTCTCTACCTTAAAATTAATTAATAAAAAAATTTTAAAAATAAAAGAATCTTGCCTTATTTGGCGTACCTCCATTATGTCCTATATTTAACCACTTCAGTTTCTGCTCAGGGAAACTCCCCTGTTGTGTTGTTTTGTTTTGTTGAATGATGTAGTTCTCTCTTGCCCAGGTAGCAATAAGCTCAGCTTTGGGTTTCTTTATCATTGGTGGTATTTTGATTAGAAAAATTCAAAGAAATAATTTTTAAGAAATAAACTTGATAAATACTGCGTATCTACTATAAAACTAAATAGTTAGCCTGACCTGTGGTGGCGCAGTGGATAGAGCATCGACCTGGAAATGCTGAGGTCCCCAGTTCGGGACCCTGGGCTTGCCTGGTCAAGGCACAAATGGGAGTTGATACTTCCAGCTCCTCCCCCTTCTCTCTCTCTGTCTCTCTCTCTCTCCCTCTCTTTTTTCTCTCTAAAAATGAATAAATAAAATTAAAAACAAAAAAAAACTAAATAGTTAATGTACGCTGACAAAGTGGTATTGTGTTTTAGTGGAGTCATATGTCAATCCTCTACTTAGTTCTTCGCTCCACAGAAGAGAAATCTGTAATTGTATAATAGTTTTTAAGAATGTTTTAACTTTGTATAATGCTCTATGTTGCAATGAAAGAAAACTATACTATCACTAAATAAATTATCCAGCAGACTTAGTTAGAAAATACAGATATTTCTCAATCCAAAATTTTATTTTCTCTTCAAAACGTCTTAAACACTGTTGAGCAGATAAAATATATTATGCTTACTTTGTTAAAGATGGCGCTGCCCATGTGGAAGTCTCTCACCCAGGTGATTGCTTGGGATGGGTGTGATTATGTTAATATGTGTTGGGGGAGGGCTTTCGCACCAAAAGGTTTTAAAAGGAAGAGAGATCACGTTGTTCAGGGAGAAGAGTGATTATGTTCTAGGAGAAGCCCATGCTGTAGGAGAGCAGAGAAAGGCCACGTGGAGGAGAGGAGAAGCAGCCAAGATGGTGGAGTGCTGAGGAAGAAGCCAGTTAGTGCAGAGTTTGTGCAGAGAAGGAGAAGGAGAACAGAAGTGAATATGGCTGGTGAGGTAGAACCTTTGATTCTAGGGAACACAGATAAGTCAGTGGCTTTGGGAGCCCTGAATGGAAAGGGAAGTGCTTTCCCACTGTGTGTATTTCTTGCCCGCCTGGTGCAAGCTAGGATTAAAGCTAATGGCCCACCAGTTCTTGGCTCCATTGTTTCTTTTTTTTTAGGTATAATTTTTTTTAATTTTTTTAATTTTTTTTTTTACAGGGACAGAGAAAGAGTCAGATAGAGGGATAGATAGGGACAGACAGACAGGAATGAAGAGAGATGAGAAGCATCAATCATCAGTTTTTCATTGTGATACCGTAGTTGTTCATTGATTGCTTTCTCATATGTGCCATGACTGCGGGCCTTCAGCAGACTGAGTAACCCCCCGCTCGAGCCAATGACCTTGGGTCCATGCTAGTGAACTTTTTTGCTCAAGCCAGATGAGCCCATGCTCAAGTTGGCTATCCTGGGGTCTTGAACCTGGGTCCTTCTGCATCCCAGTCCAATGCTCTATCCACTGCGCCACTGCCTGGTCAGGCGCTCCATTGTTTCTTTACCAACTGTCCGAGTCTAATGCGAACCTGCATGGGCCAGGTGGCTGTGATGGTGGCCGTGGCTACTGGCTTTACAAACACCTCCACCTATACCCAGATTATTAAGAGAAAATTGTGGCAATGCATTAATTCCTAGGACTGGAGTAACAAATTACCATAAACTAAGTGACTTAAAAGAACAGCAATTTATTTTCTCACAGTTCTGGAGGCAAGAAGTCTGAAATCAGGTATTGGCAGGTGTTGGGCAAATGAGTTTATAAAATTTGTATTTTTTGAGTTTGCTCACTTTCAGTGTTAAAAAATGGCACTGGGAAGTGCCAGGTATGTGATCTGTGAAATTGCAAATTACCTTCCTGCTTTGGGAAGGGCTATTATCTTGCTAATGTGTGTTGGAGGAGAGAGAAGCCATGTTTGCTGAGAGAAAACAGAGAGAATGCAGGTGTGCAGATGGGGAACAGAGGGAAAGGACTTTTGTGAGCTTCACTGAGACTGGTGAGGCCTTTGATTCTAGGAAAAACCACAGAAGATTCTCCTGGTTGTGGAACCGGAGAATGTGTCAGTGGCTTTGGAAGCCCTGTGTGTTTGCTTGTTGGCCGGTGCTAGTCTTGAATAAAGGATTGGCCCACCAGTTTTTGGCTCCACTGTTTCTTTACCATCTGCCCGAACCTAATGGGAACCTGCACATGCATGGCCACAACGGTGGCGACTACTGGCCAGACAGCAGTATTGGTCCCTTGGAGGAGAACTGAGGGAGAATCTGTTCCGTGCCTCTCTTCTAGCTTCTGAAGGCTACCAGCAATCTTTGGTACTCTTTGGTTTATGGCAGCATAACCCCACTCCCCTCAATATAGCATGAGGATTCTAGTTACACATAGAATCCTCTGTCTTCATATCATCTTTTTTTCACTGTCTCTGTATGTTCAAATCTCCCTCTCCTTTCTCATATAAAAACACTAGTCATTTGATTTAGGGTCCACCCTAAATCTTGAATAACTAATATATGTGTAACTAGAATCCTCATGCTGTGTTGAGGGGAGTAGGAAGAAAGACAAAAAAAATATTTAAAGAAATAATTCTTAAAGTTTTTTTAAATTTGATAAAAAGATAAATACAAATATATATAGATATATAAATAGAGAAGTTCAAGAAGTATAAGAAACACCAAGCACAAAAAACATAAAGAAAAACATGCTAAAGTACAATGAAATAATATTGCTTAAAACAATCAATTAAAAATTTTTTATATAGAGAAAAATGACATATTTTGTATGACAACAAAGTTAAGAATAATAACAAACTCCTTGCCAAAAATAATGCAAGCCAGAAGGCAATGGAGCAATATTTTTAAAGTATTGAAAGAAAAAATAATGCTATCAACATAGAATTCTATTCCCAGCAAAAATATGTTTCACAAGCAAAGAGAAAATCAATATTTTTGCCAACACATAAACACAGAAAATTGTCATCACAAGGAAACCTGTTTCAATAAATTTTGAAGAATGTTACTTCAGCAGAAGAACGATAGTACCAGATAGAAATGGACTCTACACAAACAGCTTGGTAAATAGTAAATCTGTGGATAAATAGAAATAATATTTCTATTATTTTTTAAATCTCTTTAAAAAATAATTACCTTTTGCCTGACCAGGCGGGGTGCAGTGGACAGAGCATCGGACTGGGATGCCAAGGATGCAGGTTCCAGACCCTGAGGTCACCAGCTTGAGCATGGGCTCATCTGATTTGAGCAAAAGCTCACCAGCCTGGACCCAAGGTTGCTGGCTCGAGCAAGGGGTTACTCAGTCTGCTGAAGTCCCGCGGTCAAGGCACAGATAAGAAAGCAATCCATGAACAACTAAGGTGTCTCAATGCCCAACGAAAAACTAATGATTGATGCTTCTCATCTCTCTGTTTCTGTCTGTCTGTCCCTGTCTAATTCTCTCTCTGTAAAAAAAAAAAAAATTACCTTTTTAAAGCATAAATTAAAAAATTAGCCCTGGCCTGGTAGCTCAGTTGGTTAGAGAGTCGTCCCATTATGCCAAGGTTGAGGATTCAATATACAGTCAGGGCACATATAAGAAACAACTAATGAATGCATAAATATTTGGAACAACAAATTGATGTTTCTCTTCTTTCTTCTCTCTCTATAATCAATCAATAAATAAAAGTTTAAAATAAATAAATAATCTATTGTGGAGGTAATAACATGTGAATATTATATGTATAACAACAATATCACAAAGGTCAGGTGAGGAAAATGAAAATATAATGTTATAATATTCTGATGCCATATGTGAAATTGTATAATATTACTGAAAGGTAGACTGTGGTAAGTTAAAGGTATATACTATACCAGGGGTCCCCAAACTTTTTACACAGGGGGCCAGTTCACTGTCCCTCAGACCATTGGAGGGCCGGACTATAAAAAAAAACTATGAACAAATCCCTATGCACACTGCACATATCTTATTTTAAAGTAAAAAAAACAAAACAGGAACAAATACAATATTTAAAATAAAGAACAAGTAAATTTAAATCAACAAACTGACCAGTATTTCAATGGGAACTATGCTCCTCTCACTGACCACCAATGAAAGAGGTACTCCTTCTGGAAGTACGGCGGGGGCCAGATAAATGGCCTCAGGGGGCCGCATGCGGCCCGTGGGCCATAGTTTGGGGACCCCTGTACTATACACCATGGTGGGATTCAGCTGGTTCACATCAGTTTGGCAGAACTGATACCTAATTTTTTGTTGAGTTTGGCAAACCAGTTGTTAAAATGGCACTTGTAATCAGGGTTCTCTCTAAGGTGGGTGCCTGGGCAGCCACCCAATGTGGAAACCACAAATTTATATTCTTTACTCTTTTTTTAACATTCATTTGCGCAACAGCGTATTCTAAGCACCCATAGTAATGTTCATTCTGTCAATAAGTGAAAAAAATTTGACGAAACTATGCTTGTAATATTTATTTGTTCACTTCATAAAACTCATTATACCTTTGATAAAATACTACATTTTAATTTCCTCACATTTATTACTTCAGGAAACAAACATATAATATAAAGAGGAAAAGTGCCAAGAAACCAGGGGAATGACAAGCTGTCATTTGTTTCTGCTTTGTGTTACACCCAAAATTCTCCCCCAGATATTATGGTATTATTTAATATTTTTTCATTAATATTTTAAAACTCTTATAACATAACCTAGTTTTGTGTCCCTCTTTTATTGTTTGTATTTAAGTATTAAATGCACGAAATAATCAACTACTTTTCAGTATATATTTTTTTATACTTAAAATAGTCATTAAGTCAGAGAACTGGTTGTTAAATTATTGGAATCCCACCACTGACTATAAACCCTAATGCAATTAATCAAAGAGCATTCCAGGCTGAAGAAAAAACAACTAAGTGAGAAAGTAGGGGTACTTGGAGATGGTAAGTAGACCAATTTGGCTACTTGCTTGACGTGTAAAGATGGTACATTGGATGGATAGCTTAGAAAGAGGTTTTGAAGGAACTTGAATGATAAGGCCAGGGGCCACCCCCATCATCGTGGCCAGGCAGGTGTAGGTTCATATTAGATTCGGGCAGACGGTAAAAAAACAGAGGGGCCAAAAATTGGTGGGCCATTCCTTTATTCTAGCCTTGCATTGGCCAGTGAGTAAACACACATAGGACTTCAAAACCCTGATACATTCTTCGGTTCAACAACCAGAAGAATCTTCTCCAGTTTTTTCTAGAATCAAAGGCCTCCACCAGTCTCAATCACCTCTGGTTCTCCATCTACACACCTTCTCCCTTTTCCTCTTTGCACAAACTGACTTCTCCTTCAGCACTCTGCCATCTTGGCTTCCTTCTTTGCAAAAATGGCTTTCTTCTCCTCCTCTGCTTTTTTAAAAACTTTTTGGTGTGAAAACCCCTCCTCTGGCAACATTAGCATAACAATGAATCTTCCCAAGCAGGAAGGTAATTAGCAACTTCACAGACCAGCGCCATTTGTAACAATAAATGTAAGCAAACTCAGAAAATACAGACTTTACAAACTCATTTGCCCAACAGGTAACAAATTTCATCTTTGGGTAATAGAAATCACTGAAAAGCTTATAAAAAGAATTAACAAGATAGAAACTGTATTTAAAAACATTAAATTCCACTTTATTCTGTGTGTTGTCAAATTAGACTTTTTATTTTTAATAATTTATAAGTAGTGTCTGTAGAATATTTCAAGAATTTGAAAAGGATTGAAATACATTCAATTATGTACCGTATTTTTCACTCTATAAGACACACCTGGGGTATTATGGAGGAAAATAAGAAAGAAAATAATCTGAACCAAATGGTGTGTTAAAATATTTAATAAAATACCATATTTTTTGCTCCATAAGATGCACAGGCATTTTCCCCTCCACTTTTTTTTTGGGGGGGGGGAGTGTGTCTTATGAGAGAAAATATGGTAATTCACTTAAAATATTTAAAGATTTTGAAAAACCAGTGCTCTCTTTGAGTCCAATGCTTTCATGACTTATAATAAAAATTTTAGAACCTTCTGCAAGCTCATAGTACACTACTAATTTTTACATTTTAGTTCAAAGGTAAGGAATTTATAATTTAAGACTTGAATTATATGTTTAATGAGTTTCTGTATGCTCTCCAGAAAGTTCAAAACTAAGAGGGCTAATTTATTTGACATACTATACAGTTTAGTTGAGACAACTAGCAAGACTGTTTCTCACTTTCCCTAACACATATTAGTTTGAACTAAAGGAAACGCTGCTATTCAATTGTGTTGACCTACAAAAATGCTAATATTGTATGGTTCACCCTAATGTAGTGTTGTGTGTTTCCTGCCCAAGAGATTAAGATACAAAAACCTGCTGCAGGAAGGGTTATTTTAGGATGCACCTCAGCTTAATTTGAATTAATAAGCATAGTAAATATAGGTGCTACTGATGGGCCTTTAGCTAGATACCTGCTGTGTCCCATTGTGTCTGAGTTGCCTAGCAAGAATATTTGTGTTCCCCTCTTCCTCAACTACCAATAAATCGCCCACTCTCACTTTTGAAATCTTAGACCTTCCCTTCCCTCCTTTTCTCCTTTGCTAAAATATCATATACTACCCCCACTGTTGCCTCACTCTCCGGAATTTTTTTTGTATATGTGAAACTCCCATGTACAGTATTAAAATTTTATTTTCTCCTGTTAATCTTCCTCTGCTAATTTGATCACTAGCCCAGCTAGAAGATCTCAGAAAGAGGGAGGAAAGGTATTTTTTTTCAGCCCTCACTGCGACAAAGAGAAAATATGAGAGATATTGAGAGACATGGAAAATAGAAAAGGTCTAAAACTCTTCTCACTGGTATTCCAGAAGAAGATAAAGAGGAGATGATGCAATAGATAATGACAATGACTGAGAATTTTCTAGAACTTATGAAAGACAGTAGATTCAGAAAATGCTATAAATACCAAGCAGGATAATTAAAAAGAAACCCAGAGTATCTGCTTCCAGGCAGGGGATGCAGGGCCCAGGCCCTTTCAAGGTAGCGCTTGGCCAGCAAGCGCAACCCCTTTGGAAGGAAGAGGAGCAGCCTGACCCACCCCTCCCAGGTGACACCCTGGGCAGTGGTTGAAGACATCAGAAGGACTCCCACCTCTCCTACCCACCCCCTCTCCTGGAGAAAAATAGCCTACTTTGATTGCCAGTCACAACGTGTAAAAACAAACAAACAAAAAACCAAATTCCTTTGCTCTGGAAAGTAGTAACCCTGAGGAATACACCTGCTTGCAGGGACAGGAAAATGTGATGGAGCTGCTTGAAGATCCTACTGCTCAATTTGTTGCCATTTGTGTGATGACCCATGACTTCTGCCTTGCTCACACAACTTTTGCAAAAAAAATGCTTAGAAAGGATCTTACAGGGGAATGTGTGGAATTCATTGTGGAAGTCATCTCCATTCAAGGGCCTCATGTGCCATAAGGAAACTTGAGCTTCTGGAGTCAATAGCTTACAGATTAGTTACTCCCTGAAGGGCACCGTGGAGAAGTATAACAAGATCAAGTTCTCTCCCAAAATGCCAATGTGCAAAGGACTCTCAGGGCAACCTCTCAACATTTTCTGCCTGACTGGTAGGCAGCTGATTTGTGTAATCTGCTCTACACGTGGTGACCACACCCAACATGCCTTCTGTTCAATTGAAGATGACTATCCTCAGGAAAGGGCTGCTGTAGGTCCAGTGGCCGCCACCACCATGGCCATGAACATGTAGGTTCTCATTGAATTTGGGCAGATGGTAAAGAAACAGTGGAGCCAAAAAATGGTGGGCCATTCTTTTATTAAAGTCTCACACTGGCCGATGAGCACACAGGGAAGACCTCTTCCCTCTCACTCAGGGCTCCCAAAGCCACTGATGCATTCTCCGGTTCCACAACCAGGAGAATCTTCTCTGGTTCCTCCTAGAATCAAAGGCCCCCATAAGCCTCAGTAGGGCTCCCAAAGCCCCTCAGCTCTGGTTCCCCATCTGCACACCTTCTCTCTTTCTGCGCAAACTTGCTTTGTCTACAGCACTCTGCATTCCCTCTGCTCTCTCTGCAAAACTGGCTGGGCCCACAAAGACCCCTTCTCCAACAAACATTAGCAAAACAATGGCCCTTCCCAAGCAGGAAGGTAATTTGCAATTTCACAGACCACATATACCTGGCACTGCCCAGCCCCCAATGCAAACTATAAGCAAACAATTGTGAAAATCATATTTTACAAACTTATTTGACCAGTAGATGCCTTTGAATTCTTCTTTCAGAGATTTAAGGACTGGTGTTGGGGAGATGCTCTTTCTCATGTGGATACCTTGGAAACTAACAGAAGGACATCTCTCCAGTTACTGACTAGAGATTCAGATGAAGTGAAGGAGATTTTTGAGAAGTTACAACCCACATTAATTAGATCAAAAGAAGAATAAAATCCTGTCTAACTTTGAGACCATGAAACTTGCAGTTAGCAAGTTATGCAAATCTATGACCCACAGATTAATAAACTCAACACCATCTTACAGGAACAACTTAATGGCCTTTTACATTCCTGAGGCCTTCAAAGACATGTCAGAACCAATCATATTTCTGCAAAAAGAAAAATAATCAAAGAAACTCCTTTACCTCTCTCTAATTTGCCCACCAGCCCTATACTTTGATACCAGTCAGTGGAAAGACAAAAAACTAGTAAATGTGTAAAGCGTCGACCTGGAAATGCTGAGGTCGCCGGTTCAAAACCCTGGGCTTGCCTGGTCAAGGCACATATGGGAGTTGATGCTTCCAGCTCCTCCCCCCTTCTCTCTCTCTGTCTCTCTCTCTCTCCTCTCTCTCTCTCTCTCTCTTCTCTCTAAAAATGAATAAGTAAAAAAAAAACAAAAACTAAAAACTAAAAAAAAACTAGTAAATGTGGATAAATGTTCTTTGTCTCAAGACACTGGTACATTTATTAGTAAGATTCCCTGAGTTTTTGTCAGTTATTTGTGGTAGTCATTCTGCTTGGTCTTCTCATTTCCTTCAGTCCCACTACATTCTTAGAATGGTCTTTATTTGGTGAATTTTCAACCTGGAAAGACCAACTATCACATCTCAGTTCTTATCTGACTAAAACACCTGATTTTGTAGAACAATCAGTTTTGAACTGGAGACAGGGGACAGATGGATTGTTCATTTTCAGTGAAAGAGTCAGGAATTTTACTTTGGTGGCACTGAATAATGTGGCATAATTTATGTGCAAATATAAACTATTATGAAATTTGTTTCAAGTACATAGTTTGCTGTTTTTTGTTAGACATATTTTTAAAAACATTTTTATTTGTTGATTTCAGGGAGAGAGAAACAGAGACAGAAACATTAATCCATTTCTATATGTACCCTGACCAGGGATTGAACCCACAACCTTGGTGTATGGGAACGATGCTCTAACTAACCAAGCTATCCAGCCAGGGCTTTTGTTAGACCTTTTTTTTAAATTTTTTTTTTTTTCAGGGACAGAGAGAGAGTCAGAGAGAGGGATAGATAGGAACAGACAGACAGGAATGGAGAGAGATGAGAAGCATCAATCATCAGTTTTTCATTGCGACACCTTAGTTGTTCATTGATTGCTTTCTCATATGTGCCTTGACCGTGGGCCTTCAGCAGACCAAGTGACCCCTTGCTTGAGCCAGCGACCTTGGGTCCAAGCTGGTGAGCTTTTTGCTCAAGTCAAATGAGCCCGCACTCAAGCTGGCGACCTTGGGGTCTCGAACCTGGGTCCTCCGCATCCCAGTCCGACACTCTATCCACTGTGCCACCGCCTGGTCAGGTTTGTTAGACATTTTTTAGAGAACAGAGTGGTAGTTCAGATTTGGTCAAAGATTCCTGTCAGATATTTTCCCCCAAAAGTATTCCTTTCAAGAATAATGTTTTGCCTGACCAGGCAGTGACACAGTAGATAGAGCGTCAAACTGGGACACAGTGTGCCCAGGTTTGAAATCCCGAGGCAACTGGCTTGAGTGCAGGCTCATCCTGCTTGAGCGCAGGCTTATCTGGCTTGAGCATGGACTCACCAGCTTGAGTGTGGGGTCGCTGGCTTGAGCGTGGGATCATAGACATGACCCATGGTCGCTGGCTTGAGCCCAAAGGTCACTGGCTTGAGTCCAAGGTTGCTGGCTTGAGCAAGGGGTCACTAACTCTGCTGTAGCCCCCCATCAAGGCACATGTGAGAAAGCAATCAATGAACAACTAAGGAGCCACAATGAATAATTGATGCTTCTCATCTCTCTCCCTTCCTATCTGTTCCTATCTGTCCCTCTCTCTATCTCTCTGTCTCTGTCACATACACACACACACACACACACACACACACACACAAATGGCTTACATGTATTGTTCAAATTAGGTAGCAGAAAGAAAAAAGTGAAATTTAATAGTATAGTCCTGAACCCCCTTTCCTTTTTGAAGAGTGCTTTTAAAATAAGCATCTTACCTCTGAATTTGGCTGCATTTATGCCGTGTAAAAAGGGGAGGCGAGAGAGCATATGATTTAATATTATATTGATGAGATAATTTAATAGTGATTGTTCATTTAAACATGTAATCAAGACTACTCTTAAAAAAAAAGAAACTCACACCACAACAAAAATGCAGAACACCAAAGAAAAAAATCTCAAAAACAAGCAGGTAGAAAAGACAGATCACATGCAAAGACGTGATATTTATACTGAACATAAAGTAAGTCAGAAAGTGGTGGGATTGTACGGTATTTCCTCACCAAGGAAGAAAGAAAGGCGAAACCACCAAGTGTGGAATAACATGAGCTTTATTTAGTAGAGCGCATCCCAGACGAGGTTCTCTGGTCCGCAAAACAGGCAAGAGAAGTCTCTTGGATTCTCCCGCGGTGGGGGGGGGGGGGTGTAATTTATAGCTTTGGTAGAGTGGTCGGGTTGATATGACATAGCAAAATTTCACTGGCTGACAGACAGTTGTTCATTTTTCAAAGGGCTCCAGGGCCAGGCATGAGTGTGGGCGGTTCTAGCCAAAGTACCTGGACCTGGTTCCTCACATGACCTTCCCCCATAGCCAACTGACCTCACAATCCGACCTTTTATGTTAGATAGGGGCGCCGCTATTTGTCTGGCTACTTCCTGCTGGTTAGGGGCATCGTGGGAAAGGAAGGTCGGGAGGTTGACTCTGAGGGGAGTCATGTATATGGGTATAGGACAGTGATGGGCAATCTCTTGAGCATGGTGTGTCAAAATTCCCCCAAAAGGCTTGCCTTCTGCCTCACTTAGAGTCTTCCGGTCGCAGACTGTCTCCAAGACGCTTCCTGCCTGTCACGGAAGCACCATGATTCTTCAGAGGCTCTCCAGGTTTTCCTCTGTCATTCAGTCGGCGATCTTGGTCACCCTGGGAGGAATATTGGTGTTACAGCAGTGGCGTTTAATACAGAACTTGATCCTGTCCAGAAACTCTTCGTGGACAAAATCAGAGAATACGGAACTAAGAGACAGTCATCAGGAGGACCCGTTGATACTGGCCCAGAGTATCAGCAAGACTTGGAGAGGGAGCTTTTTAAGCTTAAGCAAATTTATGGTAAAGCAGGCATGAATATGTTTCCCGACTTCAAGTTTGAAGATCCCAAATTTGAAGCCATTGAAAAACCTCAGTCCTGAAGAAATGTAAAATTTATCTGGTAATTTTTCCTAAATAAGTTGTACAATAGATCAGAAATATCAGAATAAACATACATTTCAACAACTTTCAAAAAAAAAATTCACCCAAAAACCGATCATAACTCGAATGGTGAGTCACTTCAAGAAAAAAACATAATTTTGCGATATTTATAGTTTAAATAACAAAAATGTATAATTGGAATATATAACTATTTAATAAACCAAAAACAAATTATTTAACTTACCTGCTTAGTGGCTTCTTTGTTCATCTGTCAGTTGGTTTCTTTTGTTGGTCTTGATATTATTTCATTTGTGTGGGGTGCTGTGAACTAAGATAAGTGAGGGGGAGGGGGAATTCTTTAACTAATCTGCCTATTAGTGACTTTTTTGTTGCTGAATTTCATTGGCTAAATCTTCAATGGAAGATAGGTATTTTGTACACCTCAAGTCCAAGCAAGTGCTACTAACTTCATCTGTCAATCTGTTTCTTTTGTTGGTTTTGATATTATTTAACACTGAGAATAAGGTCTCACAAAAGTATGTAGAGGGAAAAATTGTGAGTAAAGCCATTGCTATATTTTTCAGGGTGCTAAAGTGTCTGGTAATTGGTTCCAGGCACTCCAAATTTCCTGTTCGTAGTGGCACTCCTCTTGATGCTCCAAGCGGCACCTTTCCAGATTCTCAAACTTTGACCTCAAGTCGACAAACACCTGAGCCCAGATGCTGTCTTGAAATTCTGCTAGTTGCATCTTATGTAAATTAAGATGGCTGCCCCTATTTCTCATGGCACCCATAGCACAGGCCCTCGCCTCTCCCAGCCTCCCCCTCACTTATCTCAGTAATGATGGTCAATTAGAAATCCACAACACCCCAAAACAGTAGATTGGATGATGGTTGCTGTGGTTATGTGGTTGCTGGTAATGGCGATCACAGGGCCCCCAGAGATGCATCCCCCCCCACAGCATTCTGACGCTGCTCCCTGCTCCCTGCTGCTCCCTGCTCCACCAGCGGGAAGTGAGGTCAAAGATCCCCTAACGGCCTAACTGGAAGTCCCAGAACTAGATGCTCTGTGCCGGAGTTCTGTTGTTTTGACCTACAGATCTCCGGCACAGAGTGTCTACACTACAGCAAATGTTTTATCCTCGGCTACTGCACCTGGCCGAGCAGGAGCCGAGGATGAAACGTCCTTCTTGGCATGCGGCCCCATACTTCTCTGGTATGCAGCCACGTGTGAACGCGTGTCATCGAAAATGGCTACGCGTGTCATAGGTTCACCATCACGGGTGTAGGAGCATCTGTATGACCGTGACTCGAGAAACCTTGTGGATGTGATCCTTTTAGTGAGCCAGAGACGGGTAAGGCCCAGTGGTTCTGACTGCCAGTCCATATGGGGTCCCGTCCACCTGGCTGTAGGAAGCCGGGCTGGAGCTCCCTCAGAAGAACCCTGTCTCCTGGCTGGAGGGGGACCACTGGGTGTGCTTCATCTGGACCCCTTATGGGAGGAAGGGTCGGTGCACATGTTCTCTGAGAAGATGGAGGAGTAAAGACAGAAAGGGGAGGTATGTGGCAAGAGGAGGGGAGTTGACAGGTAAGCTGTGATTGATTAGGAATGGTCTACATAAACCAGCTCAAAGGGGCTGAGTCCAGTGGGGTTTCGCGGGGTTGCTCTAATTCTGGTGAGTGCCAGGGGAAGGAGGTTTGACCAGGAGAGTCTGGTCTAGATGGAAAGTTTGGTTAGCTGACCCTTCAGGATGCCATGGGCCCTTTCCACCTTACCCGACGATTGAGGGTGATAGGGTATGTGGAGTCTCCAGGTAATGTTGAGAGAGGTGGCAACATGCTGGACTATTTGGGCAGTGAAGGCCGGGCCGTTGTCTGACTGGATGGTAGTCGGCAGTCCAAATTACGGGATAATATGTTCAACGAGAATGGAGGCACTGGTGTCTGCCGTCTCTCGAGAGGTGGGAAAGGCTTCTATCCACCCTGAAAAGGTATCAAAAAAAGTTAAGAGATAACGGAGTTTTTTGTGAGGAGGCATATGAATGAAGTCAATTTGCCAATCCTGGCCTGGTACGTGCCCCCTCAGTTGCTGAGTAGGGAAGCGGGGGTGGAGTCCCCCTTGTGTAGAGGCTTTGGAACAGATGGTGCATGCTGCATGTACCTTTTTGATAGTCTGCTGGAGGCCTGGGAAGAAACATAGTGGTTGCAAGAACCAATAGAGAGCTTTTGGCCCTATGTGTAAGGAACAGTGGATATCAGAAAGGAGAGTTTCAGCCTGTCCTTGTGGTAAGACAATTCTATCTCTGAGAAATATCCATCCCTGGTTGCACACGTCTCCACATTTTCTGAAGAGGGCCTGTTCTTCCTCAGGAGTGTAGGAAGGTTTCAAGGAGGTGGAGAGAAACATGAGAGGAGTGGGGGATGTCCCCGTGGTGAGGTTTTGAGCTGCCATGTCGGCCCGAGCATTTCCTAAGGCCACTGGGTCTTGAAAGGTTTGATGGCCCCTACAATGTACCACAGCCACCTCAGTGGGAAACTGTAATACCCGCAAAAGTTTAGAAATAAGGGTAGCATTGATTATGGGGGATCCTTGGTAGTAAGGAAGCCCCTTTCCTTCCAGAGGGCAGAGTGGCTGTGGGTGATAAGAAAAGCATATTTAGAGTCAGTACATATAGTTACGCGTTTTCCCTGGGCCAGAGTGAGTGCCCGCATGAGGGCAATCAGCTCTACTTTTTGGAGGTGGTGTCCTCTGGCAGCTGTTGGGCTTCTAGGGTGAAGGAGGTGGACCACCGCATAGGCCGCCCATTGTTGTCCACCGGGTCCCTGTACAAAACTCCCATCTCCAAAGAGTATTAGATCTGGATCTTTTAAAGGAGAATCTGATAATCTATCTCGGGGGTCTGTTGAGAAAATCTATTAGCTCTGTACAAGAGTGGGTGGGTTCCGGTAGTGTTGTTGGAGCTGGCAGTAGAGTGGCTGAGTTGAGTCGGGAAGAGGGTAAAAGAGTGACTGAAGGGTTTTCGATGAATAGGAGATGAAATTCTTGTAGGCGGGAAGGACTTAACAGAGAAAGAGATTTGTGCAAAAGGAGGTCGGTGAGCCTGTGGGAGGAGAAGACAGTGATGGGTTGGGAAAGGGTGAGTTTAGCAGCCTCCTTGGTGAGTTCAGCTGCCATGCCCAGTGCCCGGAGGCAGGGCTGCCAGCCTTTGACGGTGGTGTCCAATTGTTTAGAGAGGTATGCTAAGGGAAGGTATGTAGGCCCCACAAGGTTGAGTTAACACGCCAACAGCATTGCCGTGTTTTTCATCAGTGAAAAGGTGAAAGGGGCATCTGGGGTCAGGTAAAGTGAGAGGGGGAGAGCAGATGAGGGTGTCTCGAAGGGTAGAGAAAGTCCTTTTGATGGCATTGGGGGATGTGAGAGTTCCCGTGGGAATCTCTTTTGCAGCCTCATAGAGGGGTTTGGTTAAGAGAGCAAAATTGGGAATCCAGTGTCGAAAGAAGCCTATTAGACTGAAGAAAGAAAGAATCTGAAGGAGTGTGAAAAAGGGGATTCTGTCCAAACTGCATGTCAGGAGTGGTGTGCGAAGGGGAAAAGAAGGGGCCCATCCACTCCCATAACCGAGACCTGTGAGGGAACTAGAGGTCCAGAGTGTGATGGCGAAACAGAGAAGGTAGCCCCTGTGTCCACAAGAAATGAGACGGACTTATCCGCTACCTGCAGCATCACCCTGGGCTCGGCGAGGGTGATGGGGGTCTTGAGTCTGTGTCACGCCAGTCGTCCATGAGACTGAGAAGTTTGAGCAATGGGCCTGCCTGGCTGGCCTGGTCTCCCATTTGGGTGGCTTGTCCTCCAGTTGGGGACACCGAGAAAGAGCCTGTTACCCAAAGGGGGCAATCGCTCTGCTAGTGACCAGGCTGCTTGCAGTTAGGGCAGGGCTTAGTGGGCAGTCTCGGGCAGGGGCACTGCCGGGACCAGTGACCTTCCTTGCCACATTGAAAGCAAGCTCCTGGTGGGGTTCCTCTCTGCTGCCCGGACTTGGGTCAGGCACTTCCTATGCCCTGCTCCTGTTGCTCTGCCGGCCTCAGGGTTGCCACAAGAGCCTGGGTTTGGAGCGTTACCTTTTGCTACATGCAGGCCTGGCGAACAGCCTCGGCCTTTTTCTACTAGCTGCGACCATTAAAAACTTTAAATGCCATGTTCACAGGTCTCGGATAAGGGTTTGGGGATTGAGAATAAGAGAGACGGGGCTTCTGGGGAGCCTGGCACCCAGATCCAGCTAGAAACGCTGGAGCCAGAGGCAGGACAGGGCCAGGCCTTCCTGCAAGAAGACTGGGGCTGGGTCATGAGGTTGGGAGCCCTGCAAACCCAGGTGAGGGTCAATGGCCGGTGGAGGGCGGCCTGATGGGGGAGGGGCTTAAGAACACAGCGGAGAAGGGAGAGGCTCCTGGCCGGCAGGGGAGAGAGCTTCCTAGAGGGAAGAGACCTGAGCAGAAGAGGTCCACAGAGGGACCAGAGAGGGGGTCCTGAGAGAAAGGCGCCCCCCGGGGGTTGGTCAGGAGGGGGAGAGAGTTGGGGGTCAGCGAAGGAGGAAAGATCAGGAGTGGAGGGTTTAGCTGAGGTTTCTCTAGCCAAAAAGGGCCTGCACCATAGAACAGGCGGCACAGAGATTAGGACGGGAGCACAAATACTAGAAGCCCTGAAAGTAAGGAATCTCCAACCAGTTCCCAGTTCTCTGGCAACAGTTAAATTGGTGAGGGTGTTAAAATCGAAAGTCCCTTCAGGAGACCACCTGATTCGATTATCCAGTGGGTATTGTGGCCCGGCCACGGTGGAGGAAAAGATCAGTTTCTTCTTCTTTAGGGAGGGAGAGATTCCAGATAAGGCACTCCAGGAGTGTTTTTGAGTCAGGTTTAGATTCCTGTGCCTTTATGGTCTCCTTCAGCCCTCGGAGTGATCAGAGATGAGAATTGGCATCCTGCAACTCAAGCCATGGCCACCGGAGGTTAGGTAGAGTGGGCATGTCCGGGACGTCTCCACGGGCACACATGCACTCGGAACAGAAAAGAGGTCCCTGACGCAGCTGGGATTACGAACAGGGAGTCTTGGCGGAAAGAACTGAAGGGAGGCTGGAGGCAGGGGATTTACTGCACTGTGTGCTGAAGTGGGTGGGAGGTCACAGGTCCTGGTTCTTCCTCGGAAGGGAAGGGAAGGGGAGAGGAGCGGCCCCAGCAGGCTTCAAGCTCCTCCCGGGTATCAGCACCAAATGTAAGGTATTTCCCCACCAAGGAAGAAATAAGGGCATAGCCACCAAGTGTGGAATAACAAAAGCTTTATTTAGTAGAGCACATCCTGGATAAGGTTCTCTGGTCCACAAAATGGGCCAGAGAAGTTGCATGGATTCTGTCGCGGGGGGAGGGGGGGGTGGGGGAGGGTAATTTATAGCATTGATACAGTGGTCAGGTTGATATGACATGGCAAAATTTCATTGGCTGACAGACAGTCATTCTTTTTCAAAGGGCTCCAAGGTCATTTCTTTTGGCAGGAATGGGTGTGGGCAGTTCCAGCCAAAGTTCCGGGACCTGGTTCTTCACGTGACCTTCCCCCATTGCCAACTGACCTCACAGGCATAGTACCTTCAAAATGCTAAGAAAAAACTAGCCTGCCTGCCTTCTCTTTCTTTCCTTCTTTCTTTTCTTTATTAAATTGATTTAGAAAGCAAGAGGAAGGAAAGGAAAGAGAGAAACATCAATTTGTTGTTCCACTAAATAAACGGAACAATCACTTATAATAATGCATTCAATTGTTGATTCCAGTGTGTGCCCTGATTAGGAATAGAACTCACAACCTTGGCATATTGGGACAATGTTCTGACTACCCAACTGAGCTACCAGACCAGGGGTCACATTATCTTTTAAGATCAGAATAAAATAAAATCACTTTCAACAAAGAGATAACAAAACCTAGGAGTTAATTAAGGAAACCTCACTATAGTAACGTCTAAAGAATGTACTTAAGAAAGAAGGAACCCTGGCCGGATAGCCTGGTTGGTTGGAGTGTTGTTCAATGCACAAAGGTTGTGGGTTCGATCCCCAGTCAGGGAGTATACAGGGACAGGTTGACGTTTCCATTTCTCTCTATCTCCCTTCCTCTCTCTCTAAAATTAATAAATAAATTTTAGAAAAAGAAAAAGAAGGAAAGAAAATCATCAACATATGGGTTGAGGAAAACATGTTACTTGATTTCTGAATTTTGTGGTACTCCCTTAAATTTTGTGCCCAAAGCAAATGCCTCATTCACTTTAGCATGACTTTGGGAAGAGTGTCATCATTTTATTTTAAATTTAAGTGAGAGGAGGGGGGATAGACAGACTCCCACATGCACCTCGACTGAGATCCACCTGGTGAGGGTGTGGTCATTTAATGTAAAATTTTACTCCCCATTTGCACCATGCTACTCTCTGCCTATGCCCATCCTCAGATGGGCCAGAATCACTTTGATTCAATATCTCAAGAGAAATAAACTCTGGTTATAACTATGCAGAGACCTTATTTTCTTTAATCTGGCCTTTTGTTTTGATTTTTTTTCCCCTTTGACTCATACTGACCTCATGCAGTGCACTGGCTCCTCCACCCCCTTCTCCCTTGCTTAATCATCAAGCCCTCAGAACAAAAAGGTTCTGGTCAGTATCCAGTAGTTGCAGAACAAGCTCCTGGGTCTATTGACTACAGAGACAGTTTTCTACCAAACTAAAATGAATATCCCAGTTGTATTTTAGCTCCAAACCCTGGAAAGCATAACAATCCAACTGAACAAATGCCTGCAAAATCAGACAGAATGACTCTGTGGCTCATATCAAAACCAGATGCAATGATCAATTGCCCCACACCCTAGCACTGACCAATCAGTAGAGACCATGGCCTTTAGTCACCATGATTAATGGTTTTCCTCCTATATAATCTTCCTCTGAAAGTCATCTGGGTGACAATTTTTTGAGCATTCGCTCACCTGTGACTCCAGTGATGGCACCCTCCTTAATTAATAAATCTACTTTTTTGGCTGCAAACTCCAGTTCATGTCTCATTGGGCTTTAATGAATGCAGGCAAATGGACCCCTTCAGTCAAGTAATGTATTTGCTTAGAGGAGAAAAGGAGATCTGGTGTCTAGTACTTGACATTACAAAATGTTCCTGCTTTTATCCTTACACGCACCCCTCATTTTGCTAGTGGCCAGTGGCTCCAATTCCTGGCGTTCCGATGTTCTGCAGTGCCAGTTGACTTAGGGTTTTCTCCACTGCTGGCTTAGGTTAGAGTTTTCTTGGGTTCACTAAGCTGGTGACCACTCATCTATCTCTCTTCTGTCTTCTAAAATTTTATCTTTTTCCCCATCATTTTGTCCTTATGAATTATACTGTTTTTAATCCCTTTTCTAGCATTTTAATGAAGGTTTAGGCAGCTAACAGGCATTTTTCCAACCCACCACATTTAACTAGAAGTCTGCCTCCTCTGACTCTCTCCTGGGGGAAAGAAGAACTTTGCCAGAGTTCCCCTTTCACCTCAGGTGTGACAACTAAGTCACACTCCCAGTCCTAAGTCAGTCACAGGCTAGGAGGATGGAACTCCAATGCTGATTGGGAGCCTAGTCATCTGGGAAGGAATGGATGTTTGAGATCAACCATAGCACTCACCCTCAAGAACTTTAATTAGGGCATGGAAATTCAAACTCCAAACCACTTCACCAAACCAGAAGATGACCTCCTAACGCAAATGGTCATACTTAGTAACTCTATATACCTTTAGCAGTAATACATTTATTTAACTGAGGGAATGATCTACTACATAAATACAATGTGTGGAGATTATATTTATGCATAAAACAGTGAGATGGTAAAGGCAAGATAATAATGAAGGTTACTCACTCAGGCAATACCTGGAATCATGAGAGGATCCATGATTTAGAGCAGTGGTAGTCAACCTGGTCCCTACCGCCCACTAGTGGGCATTCCAGCTTTCATGGTGAGCGGTAGCAGAGCAATCAAAGTATAAATAAAAAGATAGATTTAACTATAGTAAGTTGTTTTATAAAGATTTATTCTGCCAAACAGGAAAAATCCGACATAAAGTACTTGGTAAGTAATTATTATTATATGCTTTACCTTGCTGTAACTCTGCTTTATAAATTTTATAAAGTAAAGTTGCTTCCCTACTTTATAAATCACCATTACTGTGGAACTGGTGGGCGGTTAGAAAATTTTATTACTAACAGAGATACAAAAGTGGGCGGTAGGTATAAAAAGGTTGACTACCCCTGATTTAGAGCCTGTGCTTATGCTGCCTGAATCCTGCTGGGCTCACCAGTGACCCTTTCTTTCTGTGTAAAGAGGCATTTCAAATGTCAAGGAGCTAAAAGACAGGATTATGATGGCTCTCAAGCCAAATACTAAATCTAATTACTTCAAGGACTCTAGTCTTAGGTCATATTTATATAATAATGACCAAATTGGACTAGACAGAAATTTGGGCTATTTTCTTTACTGTGGCTTATATATGCACTTGAGACACTTATTTGGACAAGTTCTGCTCTGCAAGGCATTAAGAGAGCTTCTAACAAATTTAATCAAGTGAAGTGTGAAGTTTTGGTCTGAAATTTTGTCATAATTATAAGGTTTGGTTTTAATATAAATTTTTAAGGAAAGGTCAACTTGTTAAAAGAGAATAAAAGGTATGATCATATTGGTTGCCTAAAAAAAATAATCCATTAAAAACATGGAATGGTATGTTTTCTCATTGTTTAGAACCAAACAAGCGACAGCCAATGGTGAGAGGACTGGGGAAGTTGAGCTGCACACATCCGTTCCCGAGACACGGGCAGCCCTGCTCTGCTCCAGCCCATTGGGCCACATGGGTGGTATTGCCAGAATTTCTGGTTTTTCAAAAGAAATATAAGATTTTAATTGTAAGTGATTGTTCTTGATTTTTAAATTTGACAAATTTAAAAGCATTTAAAATAACTGGTGGCCCCACAAAATATATCTGCTAGCTAGATTCAGACACTGACCCTCAATTTTCAGCTCCATTTTAGGGGAAAACCAAAATATCTGTTAGGTAATAGATTGCCATGTTACTTAGAAAAACATACACATGGATCTTTTTGCTGAGCTAATCTACATTGCTTAGTTGCTCTGCATAAGAAAGTAGGATGAATGTTTAATTTCCATAGAATTTGGGGGCCAAAAAAAGACAGCTATATGGTTGGTGGTCTGCATACAAGAAGATGGAGATGGTAAGGAACAGAGAAGAGATGGCTGAAGCCTGCCTGACCTGTGGTGGCACAGTGGATAAAGCATTGACCTGGAACACTGAGGTCACCAGTTCGAAACCCTGGGCTTGCCTGGTCAAGGCACATATGGGAGTAGATGCTCCCCCTTTCGCTCTCTCTCTCTCTCTCTTCTCTCTAAAATGAATAAATAAACAAACAAAAAAGAGATGGCTGAAGCCTTACTCAGTGTGTGTGTGTGTGCATGCGCATGCGTGTGTGTAGCATGCTCAACAACCCTCTGTTACCGTGAACCTTCAGTGCAAGTTTTTTTCACAAAAGGATTGCAGTACTGATACCAGGAGAATAAGAGCCAGAACTCAACCAGTGGACATTTCAGTAAGTTTTGAAAGAAAGACTAAAGTGATGAGGAACGACAAATACCAGAATGCAAATGTATATGAAAACAGAAAATAATGGCTTAAGCTAATTCATTTTAGAGTGACCTGTGACCACAAGGACTTTAAAGGAGGCATTGTTTTGTGTGATTAAGGAAAGAAAAGCCTGTTTTCTTCTTTCAGACAGACACTGCAGATACCAAGCTTTTCCTGCCACCTGCTGACTGTTGGTTGCAATTTTAAAAAAATATCTTCTGCATAAGACATAAAGAACACCACCACAATCAATGTGCCAGCTTAAGAAATAAAATATCATTAATAAAGTTTGAAATCTCCCCACCCTTCAGAAGTATCTATTCTCTTGAATTATAGTTATATCACCTGACACATTTAAAAATGTTTCTAATTGAAGTTATTGGGGTGACACTGGTTAACATAATTACATAGGTTTCAGGTGCCCAATTCTACAACATAAATATTTTTCTTTATATATATGTATCTCTAAGCAATGCTGGTATTCTGAGTGTTTTTAAAGTTTATATAAATGATATCATCCTGTATGGAATCTCCTATATGAAATGCTCTGCAAATTACTTTGGATTTTTTTTTTATTGATTTTAGAGAGAGGAGAGAGAAAAAGAGAAAGGGGAGGTAAGAACAGGAAGTATCAACTCTTAGTAATTGCTTGTGGTATGTGCCTTGACTGGGCAGACTTGGGGTTATAAACCTGCAACCTCATAGTTCCAGGTTGATGCTTTATTCATTGTGCCACCACAGGTCAGGCTGTAGGTTACTTTGTAAATCTACAGTATATCTATGAGATTCATCTATGTTGACCAGTGCAGTCATTTTCACTGCTGTATAGAATTCTATTTAATAGATATGTCATATTTATTTGCCCATATTCCTTTTGATGGGCATTTAGATAGCTTCCAATTTTTTACTGATCTAAATATTGCTTCTCTGAACATTCTGGAATATGTCCCCATGTATAAATGTTGGGTTTCTTAATTAGATAGCAAGAATGTAATTGTTTCATCATAATGTTTACACAGCTCATCTTTTTTGTCATTGCCAAATTGTTCTTCAAAATGGTACGCTGTGACTGGCAATGTATAACAGTCCTCATTGCTCCACATCCTCATGTCTACTTGATATTGTCAGATTTCTGAATTCTTGTAGTTCCACTGGTGTGCAGTAATAGTTCTTTGAGGTTTTAGTTTTACTATCTTGATAAACTTCTGCACAGGACATATGAATCAACTTGGGAAGAAATTTTGCTATTTAAAAAAATTTTTGATAAGAATTTATTTGAGCCAAACTGGCAACATATACCAGGGAGCAAGATCTCACCTGCTCTCAAAACCTTTGCTGTTGAGTCTTTTTATTTACAAATGTGTTTTGTTTAGGTCATCTTAAATAAAGGTTCATAATCTCCTTCATAAATATCTTGGATTCCATTTTTTTAAAATTTATATATATTGATTTGAGAGAGAGAGAGAGAAACATTGACTTATTTATGCATTCATTGGTTGATTCTTTTTTTTTTTTTTTTTTTTTTTTGTATTTTTCCAAAGTGAGAAGGGGGGGCAGATAGACAGATTCCTACATGCTCCTGACCAGGATTCACCCAAAGGCCCACCAGGGGGTGATGCTTGGCCCATCTGGGGAACTGCTCCGCTGCAACTTGAGCCATTCTAGTGCTTGAGGCAGAGGCCATGGAGCCATCCTCAGCACCTGGGCCAACTTTGCTCCAATGGAGCCTTGGCTGCAGGAAGGGGAGAGAGAGATAGAGAGAAAGAAGAGGGGGAAGGGTAGAGCAGATGGGTGCTTCTCTTGTGTTCCCTGGATGGAAATCTAACCCGGGACTTCCACACACCAGGCAGATGCTTTACCGCTGACCCAATTGAGCAGGGCCATTGGTTGATTCTTTTATGTGCCCTGACTGGGGATCAAACCTGCAACCTTGCACATATTGGAATGATGCTCTAACCAACTGAGCTACCCAGCCAGGGTGGATTGCTCTTATTAGATTTATTCTTACGTATTTCAGAAAATAAATAAATAAGTAAATAAATAAATTTTATAACTGATTTTTTGATGGTAGGGTATATTGACTCAACTGATTTGTATATTGATTTTGTGTCCAGTAACACTATTAAATAACTTCATTAGTCCCTAAGACTTTATTTGTAGGTTCTTTTAGATTTTCTATGAAAACAATCATATCTTCTATGAATTTTGATGTTTTCTTTTTCTTTTTAAGTTCTTATTCCTTTTACCTATTTTTCTGATCTTATTATACTTCCTGGAATGTGGTGTAGCATTGGATAGAAATAGTGAGAAGCACCACTTTTGTGCAGCTTTTCCTAGACTGGGAAGTGGTACTCCGCACTCTATTGGTTTTTTTTTTAATTGATTGATTTTTAGAGAGAGAGGAAGAGAGAGACACACACACAAGAAACAAGAAACATCAATTGGTTGTTCCAAGTCATTATGCATTCATTGTTTGATTCTTGTATTTGTCCTGACCAGGTATGGAAACTACAAGCTTGGCATGTCTGGACTATGCTCTCTCCAACTGAGCTACCCAGCCAAGACTGCGAGAAGGATATTTTTAAGAAGACTATTACATTTAATACAGGGTGGGCAAAAGTAGGTTTACAGTTGTTCATATGAGAAATAATACAATAATTAATAATAAATAATAACACAAGAATAAACTATTTCATGTAATCACAACTATAAACCTACTTTTGCCCCATGCTGTATATTAGAAGTTCTGTTTCTTTATTTTCTGGCAATTCTGGGTGCCCTAGATTTATGAAAATGCTTGATTAGTCTCTATAAACCAATTAGAACAGAACTCTTATTTTAAGAGATTGTCATCTAATTTATGAACACTTCCAGGGGTAAGAAAATATTTCTTATACATAAATAAGTAAACACTTTTCTCAATTACAGCCCCACAAACACTTGGAGAGCTTATAACTTCAATTTCACAGCATCAGTCTTTGGCCAAAAGTAAACAGAGAAAACAGACTTCTTCAGTCCAGCCCTAGTAGGAGAGCTCGGTTGGTGAGCATCTTCCTAAAGTGCAGTGGTTGCCAGTTCGGTCCCTGGTCCAGGCACATGCAGACACAGACTGATGTTTCTGTCTCTGTTTCTCTCCTTTTCTCTCTCTAAAATCAATAAATTTTTTAAAAAACTTTTTAACTCATCAGTACAGATGACAAAATACATGTCTAATTAATCTGGATTCGCAAATAGATAAATAATCAAAAACAAACTCTGTCATCTCTCACTCAGCAGAGAATAGGTCTCCATCATCTCAACAGAGATCACCAAATGAATAAAGTGTAAAATTAGATTCCCAAATATTGCTGCCAACAGTGGGGAGTAATTTGTTGACCACATACAAACCATAGTCTTATGTACATAGGGTGTTCTCTTGCACCTTATAGAGGCTGACATAGGGTTCCATTACACGCCAGTCCCTGAACCCAGTTACAGAGAAGGACAGAGCCTAAAACCATGAAAGGACTAACAGATGACCAAAAACCAGAAACAAAATAAAAAAGCATAGAATCAAAAGGAAAAAGAAAAAGAATTAGAGAGTCGATGAAAGTAAAGTTCTGTTTTCCCCTTTGGATTCATTCTTCGAGCCAAGAAAAGATGTGTTAAACAGTCCATGAAGTGCACTTCTTGGGCAACACGGTTAATTGGCTCTGAAAGGTGAGTCCCCGTGGATTCCTGGTGGAGCCTCCAAAACTTCCAAACTATAATTTTTAAAAATTGAAAGCATGACATGTTATCCAAATATAAAGTGAGCACATGTCTAAGATTTATTAATTCCATCATGAAGGCAGCAGCAGGATGACAAAGCCAGTTCAGACTATTCAAAGGATTGAATACGCATAGGTTCTGAGGCCAGATGTTGAAATATGTGGGCTAGATTACCATATTTCCCCATGTATAAAACACACCTTAATTTTGGGGCTTGAAATTTGAAAAAAAAAAAAAAAGTATTACAGAAAGTTATTGAACTCAAGTTTTATTTATCATAAAATTCATACAACTCCTCATCACTGTCAAAACTCCCATCCATTAGATTGTCAACATCTGTGTCTGATGACAAATCACTGTCCTCATATATTGCCTTGTCCTCAGTTCCATCTATGAGAAATGCAAGTAAAAAAAAAATCTACAACCACTGTATAAGATGCACCCAGTTTTTAGACTCCAAATTTTTCAAAAAATGGTGCATCTTGTACATGGGAAAATACAGTAGATACAAAACAGGTTAATATTCTACAAAGTAATAAAACTGCAAATTTACCACCAAAACTCAAAAACATTGGTACGTAAAGACACATGCAGCCCCATGTTCATTGCAGCATTGTTCACAGTGGCCAAGACATGGAAACAAGCAAAAAGCCCTTCAATAGATAACTGGATAAAGAAGATGTGGCACATATACACTATGGAATACTACTCAGCCATAAGAAATGATGACATCGGATCATTTACAACAACATGGATAGATCTTGATAACATTATACGGAGTGAAATAAGTAAATCAGAAAAAACTAAGAACTGCATGATTCTATACATAGGTGGGACATAAAAATGAGACTAAGAAACCCAGACAACAGTGTGGTGGCTACGGGGGGGGGGGGGGGGGAGGAGGGAGGAGAGGGAGGGAGAGAAGGGAGGGAAGGGGCACAAAGGAAAAAGAAAAAAAATTTATAGGTTAGCATGTGGTTTCAAATTCTTAGTCCTAATCAATAGCAAATAGCAAATCAAACAAACAAACAATTTTTTAGAGAATTAAACTCTGGTGAGTCTGTTAGATAATGCTTTGGTATAATTCTGCAGGGACTTGTAATCATACTTTGCTTTATTTCCATATTTGGGATATTATTTCTTAACAATTAAATGCCTATTATGTGCTGAGCAGGTGAATGACTTGATCTTTCCTTTCCAGTATCTTACCGTCTAGGAGAAAGAGACATCATGGAATCAACTAAGTCCAATACTGTATTGTATTATATACATGCTACTATAAAAAGTCTTCACAGCGTGAAGGGATAACGGGGAGTAATCAGATGCTACTAGGAGACCAAAAAGGCCAAAGGTATTTCCCAGGTGCTGGGGAAAGAGGTCATTCCACATAAAGAAAGCAATCAACCAAAGGTTAAAAGGTGTAAAAAGCCAGTCATTTTACTTGTCACAACCACTAATTGTAGCCTTGAATTATATACTGTCCTGAATTGTCACTTCACTGCTTTGTGTAATGCAACATTTCAATAGTGTTATATATTTGGAGTGGATAAATGTTGAGAAGATTGTTTTATACTATTTTTGAAAAAAGGAAGACGCAGTGGACAGCTGATAGGATTTGTAAAGATCAGGAAAATTGACAGTTAGGACCTGGGTACTAATCCCAGTGTGACCACTTACTAGCTATGAGACCTTGAGTAAGTTATGCTGTGATTCCTTTGTGCACAAGGGTCCCGAATCTACCTGCTACTAGCACTGTGAGGTGTAAACGAAGAACAGCATTTCTTTGGAAGCTCACAGGAGAAAGGCAGCAGAGTCCCAAGATCCCCTGCAGGTCAGTGGTCAGTGTGCTGTGTTGGGCAGAGATGGCTGAGCACATCACGAGAGTGCCCAGTAGAAGGACTCCACTCCTGTAATGACAATCCAGCTATGGAGCAGGGGTCCCCAAACTATGGCCCGCGGGCCGCATGCGGCCCCCTGAGGCTGTTTATCCGGCCCCCGCCACACTTCCGGAAGGGACACCTCTTTCATTGGTGGTCAGTGAGAGGAATATAGTTCCAATTGAAATACTGGTCAGTTTGTTGATTTAAATTTACTTGTTCTTTATTTTAAATATTGTATTTGTTCCCGCTTTGTTTTTTTTACTTTAAAATAAGATATGTGCAGTGTGCATAGGGATTTGTTCATAGTTTTTTTTATAGTCCAGCCCTTCAACGGTCTGAGGGACAGTGAACTGGCCCCCTGTGTAAAAAGCTTGGGGACCCCTGCTATGGAGGGTGCGGGGAAAATCCGGAGGGAACATTTAGGTGAAACCATAATTATAGAAACTTCCTAGAGGAAGAAATGGCTTCTTTAGATTGAGGGACCTCCAAGGGCAACCTCAGGTTTCCACCTGTCAAACCTATGTTCTGAAATTACACCTGCAGGATTTTAATTTATGGAGGTGACTGAGAGCCAACACGGAGAGGTCAATGTCATTGAAAGAACTTATTACCTACACTTCCCAAGAGATGGGGACACACGTCACCCAGGGCCGGAGGGGGAAAACCAGGTTTGGTCAGAGGGTAGTAGACAGGGGCAAGGGGAGAGCAGAGGCCAAAGCCTTTATTGGGATTCCACAGGAAAGGCAAGACAGGGAAGAGTATACACTTTAGGATTGGCTAGTGGGAATGATTCTGACAGGCTCTGAGCTATTGGGGTGGTCTGTCGTTGTCCCATTCCTGGCCCTGGGGCGATTTAGGGCAGGGGAAACACTGGCTTGGTGTGTGAGTTAGAAGTCGTGGACCTGCCAGTCTGCACATGAAAGGTGTGTTCCAGGCAAGCTGTCCCCTGGAGAGGGGCAGGTTCCCCCTGGGTCTGAGAGGCCCCTGAGAGATGTCAAAACGTCGTAAGATACAGAAAGTAAAAACCATAATGAATACACCCTGTTGGATCAGCTTCTTGCGAAGCTGCTGATGTATCTCCGGTGCCACATGGACTTGTCTCTCCTCAACTTGGCTATGATATTGGGGCAGTAATCTTAAACCTCTGTTGTGAGGTCATAGTGAGACTTAAGTGCAGTAGCAGACACCTCATAAATGACAGCTGTGTGAACTGTTTCGCCGGTCTGAGCGTCACTAATCCCACATCACTTGTTCTTTAATCATAGTAATCATTTTTAAGTGTACAGTTCAGTGGTAATAAATATATTCACCTTGTTGTGCAACCATCACCATCATCTATCCCCATAACTTTGTTCATCTTATAAGTCTGAAATTCTATACCTATTTGTTGGTCAGATAAGTTTGTAAATATGATATATATGTTTGCTTGCTTATAGTTTGCATTGAGTGTGGGGGACAGGCTGTTAGCAGGCAGGGTCGTTATAGTCTAAGGCTTAGTTTTAAGACTAAGCCTTTCTCACCCTAAGTGACTGTATCAGAGACTTCCTTGTTTGTATATTGGATTAAAGGTTTTGATTTCTACACTATACAATGGGGCAGAGAAGCCCATGCTGCAGGAGAGCAGAGAAAGGCCACGTGGAGGAGAGGAGAAGCAGCCAAGATGGCAGAGTGCTGAAAGAGCAGCCAGTTTGAGCAGAGTTTGTGCAGAGAGAAGGAGATGGGGAATAGAGGTGAATAAAGCTGGTGAGCTAGAAACTTTGATTCTAGGAAACTTCGATAAGTCAGTGCCCCCCCCCCCCCCCGGGTGCAAGCTAGGATTAAAGCTAATGGCCCACCAGTTCTTGGCTTCGTTGTTTCATTACCATCTGTCCGAATCAAATGTGAACCTGCATGGGCCAGGCAGCTGTGATGGTGGCTGTGGTTACTGGCTTTACATTTGGCGTAATCTGTGGCAGGATTCGATACAGTTCGGTATGGAGCCACAACAGCTTTTGAGCCGTGGAGTAGAGGACTGGCTGCTGTTATGGTTCCCCATGGTTGTCCTTTTGGGGGCCGTAGGCTGGCTGACTTTTACAGCCATGTGTGAGGAAACCAAGAGCTCTGTGGAAGAGGCTGCCCTGGACCTGCGAACCGAGCAGTGGAAGGAGCTGGAGCAGATATGGGAGAAAGAGATGCTGACCCTGGAGCTGGAGCAAGCACTGGAGGAGGAGGCCGACCAGGTTCATGAGATTTGCTTGGAAATGGAGCAGCCGCTGGAGAAGTCATCACAGGTTTGTGAGTTGCAGATTGCCCTGGACGTTGTGGAGATCCAGCAGTGGTGGGAGGCCGGGGCTGAGGCCCGAGCTGGGGCTGCAAGGCCCACAGAGCAGAAGGCGGCAGAGGCCCAGGGCTCGAGCCCAGTGGCAGGAGTTGGTGTTTTCAGTTTCTCTTTGGAGGATGAGAAGAATCAGGCTGGAGTTGCAATCCACAGTCTCCAGAAGATGAGAGCCCAGCTGGAAGGAGCACCTACTACGGCCCTGGTAGGTCTGCGATTTTGGGACATAGGGGTGGATGCCGTCATGCTCTCCAGAGCAGAGATGGAAATGCTGACTGCCATTGCCACATGCTCCTCCATGGGACAGTGTAGGACCTGTCAGGACAGCAGGGATGAGGGGAGTGGCTGAGGCCCCATGTGTGTGGACTGATTCCTGGACTATAACCAGAGTAGGCACTGGCTCCTTTGTTGGATGGACTTACGGATTTTGGACAATGTGAAATACCCTGATGGGGGTGGGGGGACAACTTTTCTGGAAGCCCTTCCCTGCCCTGAGAAGCTTTTCAAATGGCTACAAAGAAGGCCGAGGACATTTTGTGCTTTTGGCAAAGTGCTCAGAGATTAGTGAAGTGTATCTTTGTAACTGTTGAAATTGTATGATTCATCATGTTATTATAATTTCTGTAATTTGCCTTATTTTCTTGTATAGAAATACCTGTGCTTTAGATTGTGAAGTGAGCAAAAGGGGTGGAATGTGGGTCAAATAAGTTTGCAAATATGATGTATATGTTTGCTCGCTTATAGTTTGCATTGGATGTGGGGGACAGGCTGTAAGCAGGCAGGGTCGTTATAGTCTAAGGCTTAGTTTTAAGACTAAGCCTTTCCCCCCCTAAGTGACTGTATCAGAGACTTCCTTGTTTGTATACTGGATTAAAGGTTTTGATTTCTACACTATAAAATGGGGTAGAGGAGCCAATGCTGCAGGAGAACAGAGAAAGGCCACGTGGAGAGGAGGAGAAGCAGCCAAGATGTCAGAGTGCTGAAGGAGAAGCCAGTTTGTGCAGAGTTTATGCAGAGAGAAGGAGATGGGGAACAGAGGTGAATAAGGCTGGTTTGGTAGAAACCCTTGATTCTAGGAAACTCGGATAAGTCAGTGGCTTTGGGAGCCCTGAATGAAAAGGGAAGTGTTTTCCCACTGTGTGTAGTTCTCCCCCCCCCCCCCCCCCCAGGTGCAAGCTAGGATTAAAGCTAATGGCCCACCAGTTCTTGGCTCCATTGTTTCATTACCATCTGTCTGAATCAAATGCAAACCTGCATGGGCCAGGCGGCTGTGATGGTGGCTGTGGCTACTGGCTTTACACTATTAAACTGCAATTCCCATGATCCCCTCCCTATAGCCCCTCATTTTTAGAGAAGGGGATAGAGAGAGGGGTAGGGGAGAGGGAGAAGGCAGGGAGGAGCAGGAAGCATCAACTCCCATATATGATTTGACCAGGCAAACCCAGGGTTTCAAACCGGTAACCTCAGTGTTCCAGGTCAATGCTTCATCTACTGCACCACCACAGATCAAGCTCTCTCTTTATAATTTTGACCAAAGTACCTCATATGAATGGAACCATACAGAATTTATCTTTTTGTGACTGATTTATTTCACTTAGCACAATACCCTCCAGGTTCATCCATGTTGTAGTGTGTGTCAGAATTTCTTTCCTTTTTATTTATCTATTTATTTATTTATTTATTTTCTGAAGTTGGAAACGGGGAGGCAGTCAGACAGACTCCCGCATGCGCCTGACCGGGATCCACCCGGCATGCCCACCAGGGGGCGATACTCTGCCCATCTGGGGCGTTGCTCTGTTGCGACCAGAGCCATTCTAGCACCTGAGGCAGAAGCCACAGAGCCATCCTCAGCGCCTGGGCCAACTTTGCTCCAATGGAGCCTCAGTTGCGGGAGGGGAAGAGAGAGACAGAGAGGAAGGAGAGGGGGAGGGGTGGAGAAGCAGATGGATGCTTCTCCTGTGTGCCCTGGCCAGGAATCGAACCCGGGACTCCTGCATGCCAGGCCGACACTCTACCACTGAGCCAACCGGCCAGGGCCAAATTTTTTTCCTTTTTAATCTACATTTCTCCTTATGGACTCAAGTAAGCACCTGGTAACTTTCTTTACCTCAGCACAGCTTTCTTCCTACCCACTTATTATTGTCAAATAGGCTACATTTCTCTACAATATAGGCATAACAATACAATAATACATAGAGTTTTATGCAATTGCTTTTTTTTTTTTTTTTTTTGTATTTTTCTGAAGCTGGAAACGGGGAGAGACAGTCAGACAGACTCCTGCATGCGCCCGACCAGGATCCACCCGGCACGCCCACCAGGGGGCGATGCTCTGCCCATCCTGGGCGTCGCTATGTTGCAACCAGAGCCATTCTAGCGCCTGAGGCAGAGGCCATGGAGCCATCCTCAGCACCCGGGCCATCTTTGCTCAATGGAGCCTTAGCTGCGGGAGGGGAAGAGAGAGACAGAGAGGAAGGAGAGGGGGAGGGGTGGAGAAGCAGATGGGTGCCTCTCCTGTGTGCCCTGGCCGGGAATTGAACCCGGGACTTCTGCACGCCAGGCTGACGCTCTACCACTGAGCCAATCGGCCAGGGCCTATGCAATTGCTTTTTAAATCAGTATTTTTAATGCAGTTATATTATTATAATTACCTAAATAATTACCTTTACTGGCAATCTTTGCATTTTTTGTTCAAATTACTGTAGGGTGTCATTTCCTTTCATCTTTCTCTAGTACTCATTTTAAGGTGAGTTAAAGTGTAGCAACATATTCCCTCAGTTTTTGTTTATCTAAGAATATTTTTACCTTGCCTTCATTTTTGTAGAACTATTTCTCCCTCCAATTCTGTCCATTTTTGCATCATATGTTTTGATGCTCCATTATTAGCAGCTTAAATGTTTATAATTGTTATATCATGCTGTGTTGAATTTTTTATTAATATAAAATGTTATCTGCCTCTTGTCAACTTTTTTTATTTAAAGCCTATTTTGTCTGATACTAGTAAAGGTACTTCTGCTCTCTTTCAGTTTCTATTTGCATGAAATATATTTAACCATCCATTTATCTTTTTTTTTTTTTTTTTGCAAGAGAGACAGAAACAGAGAGAGGGACAGACAGACAGGAAGGGAGAGAGATGAGAAGCATCAATTCTTCCTTGAGGCTCCTTAGTTCTTCATTGATTGCTTTCTCACATGTGCCTTGGTGGGCGGGGAGCTCCAGCTGAGCCAGGGACCTTGGGGCTTCAAGCCAGCAACCTTTGGGCTTACGCCTGATGAGCCCACGCTCAAGCCAGCGACCTCCAGTTTTGAACCTGGGTCCTCTGTGTCCCAGGCTGACGCTCTATCCACTGCATCACCACCTGGTCAAGTCATCCTTTCACTTTTAATCTATTCATGCCTTTGGATCTAAAGTGAGTCTCTTAGAGATAGCATATAGTTGGATCATGGTTTGTTTATTTTTTTTTATTTTTTATTTTTTTGCAGAGACAGAGATAGAGTCAGAGAGAGGGACAGATAGGGACAGACAGACAGGAACGGAGAGAGATGAGAAGCATCAATCATCAGGTGTGTTTTTTTTAGTTGCGACACCTTAGTTGTTCATTGACTGCTTTCTCATATGTGCCTTGACCGTGGGCCCTCAGCAGACCAAGGAACCCCTTGCTGGAGCCAGCGACCTTGGGTCCAAGCTGGTGAGCTTTGTTCAAGCCAGATGAGCCCACGCTAAAGCTGGTGACCTCGGGGTCTTGAACCTGGGTCTTTCCGCGTCCCAGTCCGATGCTCTATCTACTCCACCACCGCCTGGTCAGGCAGTTTGTTTGTTTTTTAATTCATTCTGCCAGTCTCTGTCTTTTAATTGGAGTTATTCCATTTATCTATAATTACAGATAAGCAGGGTCTTATTTCTGTCATTCAGCTATTTATTTTCAAAGTTTTATATCATTTGTCCATTTCCTGCACTGAAAAATGTACTTCATTCTAATTATGCACTGTCTTCTCTTGTGTTTCATTGATTTTTATAGTGAAACATCTTAATTCCCTTCTCATTTGTTATAAAGTATCACACCCCAGATTCTGAAAGGCACTGTACCTCACTTCATTGAGTCCACGTAGAGACACCCAGTCCAGATGAATTTTAAAGAGTTTTATTGAAGGAGGAAATTTGTTAAATATGCTGGCCGCATATGGGGCATAGCAGGCCCAAATCATGCGCCCCGAGTATATTTCAGGGGCTGGTTATATACCCTTTGACCACATACAGGTTGGGGGGGGAGGCATGACAGCATGACACAATCATTAACAAGATTATAACATTTGTCTAGGGCAGGGGTCGGGAACCTTTTTGGCTGAGAGAGCCATGAACGCCACATATTTTAAAATGTAATTCCGTGAGAGCCATACAATACGTTTAACACTAAATACAAGTAAATGTGTGCATTTTATGTAAGATAATATAAAATGTTCTCTGCCTCTTGTCAACTTTTTTTTATTTAAAGCCTATTTTGTAAGACCAACACTTTTAAAGTACAATAAGTCTCTGAATTCTTTTTAATAACTTTGTTATGCTGTTGCTAACCAATGATGAATAAAGTACTTCTTACAATTAATGCTACTTCTGGTGCTGCATGGTTTTGCTGATGGCTTTGTAGTCTGGTTGATACGTGGTGAGGTTAAATTTCATGCAGTCATTGAGACTTCCATCCATTAAATGTGATCGTAGGTTGGTCTTAACATTCTTTAGATATGAGAAAGACTGCTTACATGCATACGAAGAGCCAAACATTGTCAGTACAGCAATACTCACACACTGCAGTGTGTGGTATGTGACGGGAAGCACGTTCCAAGTTTTGACAATCAGCTAGTCCGCGGGTTGAAGTGTTTTCATTTCTCCCCACTGTGTTTGCTTGCCAACTCTGCTTGCTGTCGTGCAAGTCTTTCCAAATCTTCATTCAGTGACTTGAACTTATTCAATCACATGTCTGAGGCCTTCAGGTCAGCAGCTTGTAGCTCAAAATCTCTGATGGAGACACTGGGGATGTAACTCAGGTCGTCACTGTCCACTGCACACTCGTGTGGACAGATGATAAACTTAAAAAAGATGAGTGCGCTCACAAAATTCTCCAAAGCGCGCTTTGAATGACTGCAGGAGATTAGATGTGAAGGCCGCTAGCTGCTGGAAATCAAGATGTTGAGCAGGGTCACTTGCTGTGCATGCATCTTTAAACTCTCCCAGTTTTTCAAAGTGTAGTAAACGACCTGTTTCAGTGTCCATGATGAAGAGTTCCAGCTTGTTTTCAAATGTAAACACTGCTTGTTGAAGTGATAAGACTTGTATTTCCAACGCCTTGCATTTTTACGTTGAGCTGGTCCAGATGTTCAGTCATGTCCACGAGATAGTAGAACTTCAGGAGCCACTCAGTGTTAGCTAACTCAGGATGCTCAACATTTTTCATTTCAAGAAAAGTCCGGATTTCGCTCAGACAAGCCGTGAAACGGCTGAACACCTTCCCTCTTGACAACCAACGCACATTGCTGTACAGAAGCAGACCAGGATAATTATTCCCAACTTCATCCAGCAGTGTTTTATTTATTTTTTGTAAAGACTTTATTCAATTTTTAGAGAAGAGAGAGAGGGAAAGAAGGAGAGAGAGAGAGAAGGGGGAGGAGCAGGAAGCATCAACTCCCATATGTGCCTTGACCAGGTAAGCCTGAGGTTTCGAACTGGCAACCTCAGTGTTCCAAATCTATGCTTTATCCCACTGCGCCACCACAGGTCAGGCCATCCAGCAGTGTTTTAAACTGGCGATCATTTAAAGCTCGGGCAACAATAAAGTTGACCACCTGAATGACCAGCGACATCACCTCACCAAGCTGCTCGCCACACATCTGAGCACAAAGCATCTCCTGATGTAGGATGCAGTAAAAACTTAGGATGGGTCTCTCTGTGAAGCCAGTTGCTGCAGCCACCATCACAGCCGCCTGCCCCATGCAGGTTTGCATTGGATTTGGTAGGACAGTAATGAAACAATGGAGCCACAAACTGGTGGGCCATTATCTTTAATGCTAGCTTGCATCTGGCGGGCAAGTAAAAATATACACTGGGCTCCAAAACCCACTCATTCAGTGCTCACAAAGCTACTGACTTATCCGAGTTTCCTAGAATCAAAGGCTTCTAGCTCACTCACCTCATTCTCCTTTTTCCCCATCTCCGTCACTTTATATTTGACCATTTCATCGATGCAATTTTATAATTGCATATTAGACACTCTGCATAACCTGCTCTCTCCACAAAGGCGAATTCCTCTGTTCATTCCTGCTGAAAAGTACGATACTCCTCATTTTTTTTCTTTTAGCCATCTTCTTCTACAAAAGGGTTTCTGCAATTAGCTAGCTGACTACTTGTTTAAAAGGAGGGAAGTTTACTTCCTGACCTCACAATGACCCATGTATTACGCATTATCCAGTAAAAATTTGGTGTTGCCCCAGAGAACAGCTGTGATTGGCTCCAGCCACCCGCAACCATGAACATGAGCGGTAGGAAATGAATGGATTGTAATACATGAGAATGTTTTATATTTTTAACATTTTTTTTTTTATTATTAAAGAGTTGTCTGCAAGCCAGATGCAGTCATCAAAAGAGCCACATCTGGCTCACGAGCCATAGGTTCCTGACCCCTGGTCTAGGGGATTTACAAGAAACATTAAAACTTTCAAGATGCCTGACCTGTGGTGGCGCAGTGGATTAAGCGTCGACCTGAAAATGCTGAGGTTGCTGGTTCAAAATCCTGGGCTTGCCTGGTCAAGGCACATATGGAGTTGATGTTTCCTGCTCCTCCCCCCTTCTCTCTCTCTGTCTCTCTCCTCTCTCTCTCTCTCTCTCCTTTCTAAAATTAATAAAATAAAAACAAAACAAACAAAAAAAACTTTCAAGGTAATACAATCAAAGACATTCACAAATCCTTTCAGTATCTATCTCTCTTCCTTTGCCTAGAGGTACAAGTTAATCTCAGGATTCCAGGAAGGGAGGGAGAGCTAAGATCAGTATAGGTTGGTACATTAATTTTTGTCTCTTATTGAAAGAGAAAGGAAGTTCTTCAGATAACCTTAATCCTTTCAGAGAACTTAAAACCAAGTGACTCTAGTTTTCCTTGTAAATCAGGAGACTTCTATATTCTTTTTCCTCCATTTTCCAAAGAAAGGACAGGGAAGCCTAACCTCTTCTCCCAGAATATTAATATTAATTTGCAGCTTTTTGGTACCTTACAACAATTTTGGGGGGTGTATGTTCTATACTGTTTTCTTTGTCATTACCATAAGGATTAAATTTTACATCCTAAAGTTATTACACTTTAATTTGTCTCCATACTGCTGCAAGGTAGTGTTTCCTTTTATTATCTTCAGGACTCCCTTCACCATTTCTTGCAGGGCAGATCGGATGGTAATGAATTTCCTTGGCTTTTGTTTATTTAGGAATGTCTCCATTTCTCCCTCAGACCGTCCAAATATTAGGCTTGGGTCCAGGGCCCCTTGAGACTCAAACTCACCTCACCCAACCTCCCACTGGGGCAACTTCCACATTAAGCATCTCCCTCATCCAAAATCCCTTTCTTTAAGCAAATCCCCTCACCCCAGGAGGGTATAGGAAGTGTCTTTAGGGCAAGGCATTCTGGAGGAGCCCCAAGGGTTGGGAAAAGGAGACAGTTTGTGACCAAACCCATAATCCAGGATAGGCTAATCTGAGCATACCAGGTGCACCAACCTCCACATTAACAGGCCTGTGGTAGTCTTGTAAGGCCAGCAGCCACTGCCATGGCCCTGCAGGTCCTCATTGAATTCAGGCAGATAGTAAAGGAACTGTGGAGCCAGAAAATGGTGGGCTATTGGGCAAATGAGTTTGTAAAATTTGTATTTTTTGAGTTTGCTCACTTTTACTGTTACAAAATGGTGCTGGACAGCGCCAGGTATTGTATATGGGGCCTATGAAATTGCAAATTACCTTCCTGCTTGGGTAGGGCCATTTGCTAATGTTTGCTGGAAGAGAGGTTTTTGCACCAGAAAGTTTTAAAAGAGTGAGAAGGAGAAGAGGCAGAAAGAAGCCATGTTTTCAGAGTGAGAACAGAGAGAATGAAAAGTGCTGAGAGAGAAGCCATGTTGGCAGGTGTTGGTCAAATAAGTTTTTAAATAAGACATATATGTTTGCTCGCTTTTGGTGTAGGAGACAGGCTGTAAACTGGCAAAGTTGTTATGGCCTAAAGCTTAGTTTTAAGACTAAGTCTTTCCCATCCTGGGGTGGTGCACTCTCATGAGGAATCCCATTATGCCTCAGATAAGTGACTTTGTATCAGAGACTTCCTTGTTTGTATATTGGATTAAAGGTTTTGGTTTCTACACTACAAAGTGGGGCAGACCGGGAGCTTGCTCTCTTTTGGTTCCTCAGATTAGCATTAGAGGGGAGAGGAGAGAAAGGCCACATGGAGGAGGCCAGGAGAGGCATCCAAGATGGTGCGCTAAAGGAGAAGCCAGTTAGTGCAGAGTTTGTGCAGAAGAAGGAGATGGGGAATTGTAAAGCCAGAAGCCACGGCCAGGACCACTATCACAGCAGCCAGGCCCATGCAGGTTCGCATTGGATTCGGACAGTCGGTAAAGAAACAAAGGAGCCAAAAGCAGATGGGCTGTCATCTTTAATCCTAGCTTGCACCCGGCGGGCAAGTAAAAATACACACTGGGCTCCAAAACCCAGTCACATTCAGTGCTCACAAAGCCACTGATTTATCCGAGTTTCCTAGAATCAAAGGTTTCTAGCTCACCAGACTTATTCACCTCTGTTCCCCATCTCCTTCCTTATCCCAGATACAAACTCTACACAAACTGGCATCTCACTCAGCACTCCACCATCTTGGCTGCTTTTCCTGGCCTCCTTCACGTGGCCTCCTTCTGCTTGCCTCTCTGCTCTCTCTTCTGCTGATAATCTCAGGAACCCAGCCAAACTCTCGTTCCGTCCCCATTTTATATTGTAGCTTCACAACCTCTAATCCAATATACAAAATAGGGAAGTCTCTAATACAAAGTCACTTCTCTGAGGCATGATTGGATTGTACCGCCCCACATCAAAAAGGGTGGGAAAGGCTTAATCCCAAAACCAAGCCCCAGGCTACAAGGATTCTCAACACACATTAATATCACCTGGGTGACGGCCTCCTCGTGGGCAACGTAATCTTTAACAAAGTGAGCATAATACATTTTATCTGCCCAACAGGAATGGAGGTGAATAAGGCTGGTGAGCTAGAAACCTTTGATTCTAGGAAACTCGGATAAGTCAGTAGCTTTGTGAGCACTGAATGAGTGAATTTTGGAGCCCAGTGTGTGTTTTTACTTGCCCGCTGGGTGCAAGCTCGGATTAAAGGTGATGGTTCACCAGTTTTGGGCTCCATTGTTTAATTACCGACTGTCCGAATTGAATGTGAACCTGCATAAGCCAGGCAGCTGTGATGATGGCTGTGGCTACTGGCTTTACAGCAGGGAAAGAGGTGTGCAGCTGGGGAACCAGAGCTGAGGGGCTTTGTGAGCTCTGCATGAAGAGGGAAGTGTTTCCCATGTGTTTGCTCGTCAGCCGGTGCATGTCTTTAATAAAGAAATGGCCCCCCAGTTTTTGGCTCCACTGTTTCTTTACCATCTGCCTGAATCCAATAGGAACCTGTATGTGCATGGCCACGAGGGCTATGACTACTGGCCATACAGTGGGCCATTCTGTTTATTAAAGTCTCATAATGGCAGACGAACAAACAGGCAGGGAAATCTTCTTTCCTTTTGTAAAGCCAGGAGCCACCATTGTGGCCATTCACATGCAGGTTCCCATTGGATTCGGGCAGACAGTAAAGAAATGGCGGAGTCAGAGGGTGGTGGGTGTGAAGCCAGTAACCAAGGCCATCATCACAGCTGCCCGGCCCATGCAGGCTCTCATTAGATTCGAACAGACGGTAATGAAACAATGGAGCCAAGAACTGGTGGGCCATCATCTTTAATCCTAGCTTGCACCCGGAGGGCAAGTAAAAACACACAATGGGGCCCTGGCCAGTTGGTTCATGGTAGAGCGTTGGCCTGGCATGCAGGAGTACCAGGCTCCATTCTCGGCCAGGGCACACAGGAGAGGCACCCATCTGCTTCTCCAACCCTCCCCCCCTCCTTCCTCTCTGTCTCTCTCTTCCCCTCCTGCAGCCAAGGCTCCACTGGAGCAAAGTTGGCCCGGGCACTGAGGATGGCTCTATGGCCTCTGCCTCAGGTGCTAGAATGGCTCTGGTTGCAATAGAGCAATGCCCCAGATGGGCAGAGCATCACCCCCTGGTGGGCATGTCGAGTGGATCCCAGTTGGGCGCATGTGGGAGTCTGTCTGACTGCCTCCCCGTTTCCAACTTCAGAAAAGCAAAACAAACAAACAAAAAAAACACACACTGGGCTCCAAAACCCAGTCATTCAGTGCTTACAAAGCTACTGACTTTATCCAAGTTTCCTAGAATCAAAGGTTTCTAGCTCACCAGACTTATTCACCTCTGTTTCCCATCTCCTTCCTTCTCCCTGCACAAACTCTGCACAAACTGGCTTCTCACTCAGCACTCCACCATCTTGGCTGCTTCTCCTGGCCTCCTCCACGTGGCCTTTCTCTCCTCTCCCCTCTAATGCTAATCTCAGGAACCGAGAGAGCAAGCTCCCAGTCCGCCCCCATTTTATAGTGTAGAAATCAAAACCTTTAATCCAATATACTGTAAAGCCAGTATCCAAGGCCACCACTACAGCCACCTGGCCCATGCAGGTTCGTATTGGATTCGGACAGTCGGCAAAGAAACAACGGAGCCAAAAACTGATGGGCCATCATCTTTTTTTTTTTTTTTAATAATTTTTTATTAATGTTAATGGGATGACATTAATAATTCAGGGTACATATATTCAAAGAAAACATGTCTAGGTTATCTTGTCATTAAATTATGTTGCATACCCCTCACCCAGAGTCAGATTGTCCTCCGTCACCCTCTGTCTAGTTTTCTCTGTGCCCCACCCCCTCCCCTAACTCTCTCCCTCCCTCCCTCCTGCGTCCTCCCTCCCCCCACCCCTGGTAACCACCAGTCTCTTGTCCATGTCTCTTAGTCTTGTTTTTATGTTCCACCAATGTATGGAATCATGTAGTTCTTGTTTTTTTCTGATTTACTTATTTCACTCCGTATAATGTTATCAAGATCCCACCATTTTGCTGTAAATGATCTGATGTCATCATTTCTTATGGCTGAGTAGTATTCCATAGTGTATATGTGCCACATCTTCTTTATCCAGTCTTCTATTGAAGGGCTTTTTGGTTGTTTCCATGTCTTAGCCACTGTGAACAGTGCTGCAATGAACATGGGGCTACATGTGTCTTTACGTATCAATGATTCTGAGGTTTTGGGGTATATACCCAGTAGAGGGATTGCTGGGTCATAAGGTAGTTCTATTTGCAGTTTTTTGAGGAACCACCATACTTTCCTCCATAATGGTTGTACTACTTTACATTCCCACCAACAGTGTATGAGGGTTCCTTTTTCTCCACAGCCTCTCCAACATTTGCTATTACCCGTCTTGTTGATAATAGCTAATCTAACAGGGGTGAGGTGGTATCTCATTGTAGTTTTGATTTGCATTTCTCTAATAACTAATGAAACTGAGCATCTTTTCATATATCTGTTGGCCATTTGTATTTCTTCCTGGGAGAAGTGTCTGTTCATGTCCTCTTCCCATTTTTTTATTGGATTGTTTGTTTGTTTGTTGTTGAGTTTTATGAGTTCTTTGTAAATTTTGGATATTAGGCCCTTATCTGAGCTATTGTTTGAAAATATCAGTTCCCATTTAGTTGGCTGTCTGTTTATTTTGATATCAGTTTCTCTTGCTGAGCAAAAACTTTTTATTCTGATGTAGTCCCATTCATTTATCTTTGCCTTCACTTCTCTTGCCATTGGAGTCAAGTTCATAAAATGTTCTTTAAAACCCAGGTCCATGAGTTTAGTACCTATGTCTTCTTCTATGTACTTTATTGTTTCAGGTCTTATATTTAGGTCTTTGATCCATTTTGAATTAATTTTAGTACACGGGGACAGGCTGTAGTCGAGTTTCATTCTTTTGCATGTGGCTTTCCAGTTTTCTCAACACCATTTGTTGAAGAGGCTTTCTTTTCTCCATTTTGTGTTGTTGGCCCCCTTATCAAAGATTATTTGACCATATATATGTGGTTTTATTTCTGGGCTTTCTATTCTGTTCCATTGGTCTGAGTGTCTATTTTTCTGCCAATACCATACAGTTTTGATTATTGTGGCCCTATAATATAGTTTAAAGTCAGGAATTGTAATGCCCCCAGCTTCATTCTTTTTCCTTAGGATTGCTTTAGCTATTCAGGGTTTTTTATACTTCCATATAAATCTTATGATTTTTTGTTCCATTTCTTTAAAAAATGTCATAGGAATTTTGATGGGAATTGCATTAAATTTATATATTACTTTGGGTAATATGGCCATTTTAATTATATTTATTCTTCCTATCCAAGAACAAGGAATATTTTTCCATCTCATTGTGCCTTTTTCTATTTCTCTTAGCAATGCCTTGTAGTTTTCATTATATAGGTCCTTTACATTCTTTGTTATGTTTATTCCTAGGTATTTTATTTTTTTTGTTGAAATCGTGAAGGGGATTATTTTTTTGAGTTCGTTTTCTAATATTTCATTGTTGGCATATAGAAAGGCTATGGACTTTTGTATGTTGATTTTGTATCCTGCGACCTTACTGTATTGGTTTATTGTTTCTAGTAATCTTTTTGTGGAGTCCTTTGGGTTTTCGATGTATAGGATCATATCATCAGCAAAAAGTGATACCTTTACTTCTTCTTTTCCGATATGGATGCCTTTTATTTCTTTGTCTTGTCTGATTGCTCTGGCCAGAACTTCTAGCACCACGTTAAATAAGAGTGGAGAGAGTGGACAACCCTGTCTTGTTCCTGATTTAAGGTGGAAAGTCCTCAGTTTTACGCCATTTAATATGATGTTGGCTGATGGTTTATCATATATGGCCTTTATCATGTTGAGATATTTTCCTTCTATACCCATTTTGTTGAGAGTCTTAAACATAAAATTGTGTTGTATTTTATCGAAAGCCTTTTCTGTGTCTATTGATAAGATCATGTGGTTTTTGTTCTTTGTTTTGTTGATATGGTGTATTACGTTAACCGTTTTACGTATGTTGAACCATCCTTGAGATTCTGGGATGAATCCCACTTGATCATGATGTATTATTTTTTTAATATGTTGTTGTATTCGATTTGCCAGTATTTTGTTTAGTATTTTAGCATCTGTATTCATTAGAGATATTGGTCTGTAGTTTTCTTTCTTTGTGCCATCCTTGCCTGGTTTTGGTATGAGGGTTATGTTGGCCTCATAAAATGTGTTTGGAAGTATTGCTTCTTCTTCAATTTTTTGGAAGACTTTGAGTAGAATAGGAACCAAGTCTTCTTTGAATGTTTGATAGAATTCACTAGTATAACCATCTGGGCCTGGACTTTTATTTTTGGGGAGGTTTTTAATAGTTTTTTCTATTTCCTCCCTGCTGATTGGTCTGTTTAGATTTTCTGCTTCTTCATGACTCAGTTTAGGAAGGTTGTATTGTTCTAGGAATTTATCCATTTCTTCTAGATTGTTGTATTTGGTGGCATATAGTTTTTCATAGTATTCTACAATAATTCTTTGTATATCTATGATGTCTGTGGTGATTTCTCCTCTTTCATTTTGGATTTTATTTATTTGAGTCCTGTGTCTTTTTTCCTTGGTGAGTCTTGCCAAGGGTTTGTCGATTTTGTTGATCTTTTCAAAGAACCAGCTCCTTGTTTTATTGATTTTTTTCTATAGTTTTTCTGTTCTCTATTTCGTTTATTTCTGCTCTGATTTTTATTATCTCCTTTCTTCGGCTGGTTTTGGGTTGTCTTTGTTCTTCTTTTTCTAGCTCCTTAAGGTGTGAAGTTAAGTGGTTTACTTCGGCTCTCTCTTGTTTGTTCATATAGGCCTGAAGTGATATGAACTTTCCTCTTATTACTGCTTTTGCTGCATCCCAGAGATTCTGATATGTCGTATTTTCATTTTCATTTGTCTGTATATATCCTTTGATCTCTGCGCTTATTTCTTCTTTGACCCATTCATTTTTTAGAAGTATGTTGTTTAGTTTCCATAATTTTGTGGGTTTTTCCCCCTCTTTTTTACAGTTGAATTCTAGTTTCAAGGCTTTATGATCAGAGAATATGCTTGGTACAATTTCAATTTTTCTAAATTTGCTGATATTGTCTTTGTGGCCCAACATATGGTCAATTCTTGAGAATATTCCATGTACACTAGAGAAAAATGTATACTCTGTCGCTTTGGGATGAAGTGTCCTGTAGATGTCTATCATATCCAGGTGTTGTAGTATTTTGTTTAAGGCCACTATATCTTTATTGATTCTCTGTTTGGATGACCGATCTAGAGCCGTCAGCGGTGTATTGAGGTCTCCAAGTATGATTGTATTTTTGTCAGTTTTTGTTTTAAGGTCAATAAGTAGCTGTCTTATATATTTTGGTGCTCCTTGGTTTGGTGCATATATATTAAGGATTGTTATGTCTTCTTGATTCAGTGTCCCCTTAATCATTATGAAATGACCATTTTTGTCTCTGAGTACTTTTTCTGTCTTGAGGTCAGCATTACCAGATATGAGTATTGCTACACCTGCTTTTTTTTGGGTGTTGTTTGCTTGGAGTATTGTTTTCCAGCCTTTCACTTTGAATTTGTTTTTATCCTTGTTGCTTAGATGAGTTTCTTGTAGGGCCATCATCTTTAATCCTAGCTTGCACCCAGCGGGCAAGTAAAAACACACACTGGGCTCCAAAACCCACTCACATTCAGTGCTCACAAAGCTACTGACTTATCGGAGTTCCCTAGAATCAAAGGTTTCTAGCTCACCAGACATATTCACCTCTGTTCCCTATCTCCTTCCTTCTCTCTGCACAAACTCTGCACAAACTGGCTTCTCACTCAACACTCCACCATCTTGTCTGCTTCTTCTGGCCTCCTCCACGTGGCCTTTCTCTGCTCTCCTCTCTGCTCTCTCCTCTAATGCTTTCTCAGGAACTAAAGAGGGAAAGCTCCTGTTCTGCCCCCATTTTATAGTGTAGAAATCAAAACCTTTAATCCAATATATAAAATAGGAAAGTCTCTGATACAAAGTCACTTATCTGGGGCATGATGGGATTTTACCACCCCACATCAAAAAGGGTGGGAAAGGCTTAATCCCAAAACCAAGCCCCGGGGTACAAGGATCCTGCCTGCCCACAGCCCGCCCCCAACACACATTAATATCACCTGGGCGACGAGCTTCCATGTGGGCAGCACCATCTTTAACAAAGTGAGCATAATATATTTTATCTGCCCAACAGTGGGCCATTCTGTTTATTGGTGTCTCACCAAGACAAGCAAACCACAAGAGAAGACAAGGGAAAAGCAGAAAACCAGCTTTTCCCATGAAGGGCAAGGAATCAGGGAGGCCCCTGCAATGGTGATAGCAGGAACAGAGCAAGCTCTCGGTCTGCCTCACTTTTTTTTTTTAATTAAATTAAAATTTTAATTATTTTTTTACAGTGACAGAGAGAGAGACAGACAGGAACAGAGAGAGATGAGAAGCATCAATCATCAGTTTTTCATTGTGACACCTTAGTTGTTCATTGATTGCTCTCTCATATGTGCCTTGACCATGGGCCTTCAGCAGACCGAGTAACCCCTTCCTTGAGGTGAGCCTTGCTCAAATCAGATGAGCCCACGCTCAAGCTGGTGACCTCAGGTCTCGAACCTGGGTCCGCTGCATCCCAGTCCGACGCTGTACCCACTGCGCCACCACCTGGTCAGGCTTGGTCTGCCTCACTTTATAGTATAGAAATCAAAACCTTTAATCCAATATACAAATAAGGAATTCTCTGATACAAAGTCACTTATCTGAGGCATAATGGAATTCCTCATGAGAGTGCATCACCCCACATCATGCAATCAGTTAAGGGTGTGGGGAAAAGCTTAGTCTTAAAACTAAGCCTTAGGCTATAACCACCCTGCCTGCTTACAGCCTGTCCCCCACACCCAATGCAAACTATAAGTGAGCAAACATATATATCATATTAACAAACTTATTTGAACAACACCTTTCCTCAGGGCTCCCAAGTCCTGACTCAAGTCTCTGGTTCCACAACCCAGACTCATAGGCCTCTACAAGCAAAACTGTCCTCTCCAGCAAAACAGGCTGGGCCGAAATCTCAGGGCTCCCAAGGCCCTCAGCTCCCTTTCTCTCTCTGGCCTCTCCAGCAAAACCTCAGCAGGGCTCAGCCAAACAGGCTGGGGGTAAAACCCCTTCTTCAGCAAACAATCGCCCCTCCCCACGAGGGCAGGCAGTCTGCAATTTTGCAATCTGCCGCCCTGAGGGCAAGCACCTGCAGCCTTCCATAGAAGACACACACACACACACACACACACACACACACACACACACACACACACGGTGCTGCCCCAATACAAGCAAGCAAACCTAAAAACATTTGTTTACCAAACAATTCCCTATATCAAACACCTGGTCCCTGCAGTTCCGGGCTGACACCACTAGGGTCTCAGCCCATCTGTTTTACAGATGCATGAATCAAGTTCTTACAAATCTCATCAGGCCTTGTGCATCCCTCCTTTGATGACCTATAACACTCTCTCACTTGTGAAGGGTTTTGCCAAATATTGGATTCTTGGTTTACAGTGTTTTTTCCCTTTTAGTTCATTGAGTACATCAGCTCACAGCCTTTTGACCTCGTTTTGATTGAGAAAGCCTTCTCTGATTTCATTTCTTAGGAGCAGCGTAGTCATGCAGCGAGATTTTAACAGGACTTTCTTTAAATATTTTTCTGATCTCTTTTAAACTGTCTTTCTTTATTGGTATTATTACTTGTGAAATTACAAGACCTCAGTGCTTGTATTTTTTTAAAGACTTTACTGATTTTACAGAGGCAGGAGATGGGGAGTGAGAAGTATCAGGTCATTGCTGCTTCACTTTAGTTGTTCATTGCTTGTTTGTTGCTTGTTGTATGTGCCTTGACCAGGCAAGCCCAGGGTTTTGAACCAGAAAATGCCTCAGCGTTCCAGATGTACACTCTATCCACTGTGCCACCACAGGGCAGTCTCAGTTCTTGTCTTCTTCAAAGAAGGAATTCAGTCAAGAGACAAAGTGCAGCAACTAAGTAAGAATTTATTGTCTGTGCGAGAATCCACTCCAAAGGGACTGGGCAGACAGCTCACTCCAGAGAATGAGTGCCCCGATGACAGAGCTTGGGTATTTATGGGTTTTTACTTCCTGGACTGCCCTGTTCCCATTTTTCCAGCTTCTCCCTTTCGCTTAGCTGTTTTTGCCATACTGTGCATGTGCCCTCCCATGAAAGATCTAGTCTTTTATTGGGTGTTGGGAAGAGAGGGAGCACTATCTTCTTGGCCACACCCCCAGAGTAGAGCTACTATAGCACTGAGCTGTGTGTCTGCGGGAACAGAGGGATAGAGAGAAGATAAGTTGGGCAGAAACTACACAAACTTTTAATGTTCTTACAGAGATTTAGGTTTTCCTGAATGTTTCATTTGTTGTATGTCCTTAGTACAATATGCAGACTTTAAATGGTGGTGTAAAAATTTTTTTTTCACCAGTTATGGTAGCTAAGGAGGTGAACAGGTCGGAGCTCCTTATGTAGCGATTCCAGAAGTCAGGTCCACTTATTAATATTATAGCTTATCTCACCAAAAATAGTTTAAACCAATGGAAATCTATTCACACCCCTTAGGATATTTAAAAATTGAAAACTTGTTAATTTCAAAACCGAAAGTACTATTAATTTAGTTATCTATTTTTTTATTTGAGAGGAGGGGAGATACAGACTGATTCCTGCATGCCCCCTGACCAGAATCTACCAGGAGATCCTCTCTGTCTGGGCCAATGCTCTGCCCATCTTGGGCTATGCTTGCAACAGAGTTATTTTTAAGCACCTGAGGTAGAGGCTCCAAGAGTCATCCTTAGCACCTGGGGCCAGCTTGCTTGAACCAATCAAGCCATGGCTGCAGGAGAGGTAGAAAGAGGAAGAGAAAGAGAGAGAAGAGGGAGGAGAGGAGAAGCAGATGATAGCCTGTCCTGTATGCCTTGACCAGGACTTGAATCCAGGACTTTCACACTTTGGGTTGATGCTCTACCACTAAGCCAACCACTGGCTAGGGCTGCAAAGTACTATGAATTTAGAAATGAATAAAAATTCTCAACAGATTTTTAGAAATTAAAAAATATTTATCATTAAGAAAAAAAATCTCAGTAGAATAAAACCACATTCAAGGTAAAGATATGAAGACATGGAACTATAAGAGAATATTACTTTGAACAAACTTTTCCATTAAGTACAATAACTATAATTGTTCTCTTGCTTGTTTGCACATTAGTTTGCTCTTTGATTTTTTTTTCACATCAAAGATTGTATTTTAATACACACTGTATTAAACCATAATGTCCAGAAACAAAAGTTACATCAGACAAGAATAATGCTCTTCACTCCCCAATTATCCAATTCACTCCCCAATATTAGAAAGAGTAATACCACTTTTTCTCCTTTAAATGCTACCCATGGCTGGCTACCTTTTAGAAATTCTGGAATACAAATGGAGTTTTCTTTTTACAGGTCATGTGGACTTTTAAACACATTACTTTATGTTGCTTACTACTGGTTTTATAAAAGCCATAGGTGTTGGGTATGTATATGTGTGTATAATTTTTTTTGATAACTAAAGATAATCAGAGAATATCAAATAAAACTTGGATTTGCTTTCACTATTATTATACTTCTAAGAAAGGAATTACACAAATTATTGTTAAAGGAAACAATCTCATGTACTTGGATTTCCAAGTAAAAAGTTTTGCTAATAACTTTAGACACCAGTTTCTTTACTGCAACGACAGAAATATTTTTAGCACACATAACAGGTATACAATTAGTAAACATTTAGATTATTTTACAAGAATTTAAAACTCCTGTAATTTGGAATTTGACAGTTCAAACTATGCAGCAGTTCAAAGTGAATATTATATTTGTATTATAAACAAGTAAAAATAGAATGGCAAATACTTCTATTCTAATCCAGAAACCCATTTCAAAGAATCTAAGTAGAACTGTTTAAATGTAAATGGTAAACAAAGAGCAGATGACCGCTGTCAGAGATATTTTACAAGAACATTTCTTTAGAGTTTAGAGGTTGCAATAGTGTTCAATAATTTCTAAGAAACTTCTAATTCTAAAATTCTAGTTTTCCTAGCAGTTCTATTATGAAACAGTATTTCTTCTCACCATTATTGCCAGATTCTATCACACACAGGAGTAATTTTAGTATGTTAGTATATGTGCTTAAGATAAATGTCACCTTTCAGAATATGCTGCAGTTCATGAGTCCGCTCCCAATTTGTTTCAGATTGAGACCTTGTCCCTGTTTCAGAATAAGTTTCACTATGCTTGAACAGACCTTTTTTTTTGTCTATGTCATAAATACTACAACAGACAAAATGAATTTAAAAAAACACTCAACAAATGTTAAATCTCACATTCAGAAATAAGCACCTGTACCTCAAAATCCCTATGTTAAACTATGATAAATTATACACAAATAGTTGGTATACATGTTTCATGTGCAGTTCTCTCCAAACATGGATTTATATCTGTTATGAAAAAAGAATAGCTTCAGGTTAGATCATAATGTTAAGATGCTATGGAATTATTATTACCACTTTTACAATTCAATGTTGGATTATTGTTCTGGGGACATGGACACACACACACACACACACACACACACACACACACACACACACTTTCTTTTACATAGATGACCATTTAGATAAAAAATACATACTTTGGCAAAATATTTACCAACATATCTTCCAAAACTTGCTAGAGATGAAATGTAAAAACAAACTACTTAGAGTATTTGCAACTTCCAAAACCAGTAATGAGATCCATTAATAACTAGAAAAAGTCTTCTGATTCATTAGTTTGTTCTAAATGTTATCAGACTATATAACTTCACCTTCTAATCGAAATTTTTTATTTTTGAAATACTTGTTCATCAAAAGGAAATCTTCATGAATCAAAGTACTATCCACTGGCAGCACGGCAGTGAATTACATCTAAAAACAGGTCTACAAAAAACACCTTTTGAACATCCTTGTCTCATATCTTTAATACTGCCATAAAAGGTCTGTTATTCTTCAAATACTCAGTGTACTTTGAAATTTAAAATAAGTATAGGTAAAAGTTACTTTAAATCTAAGTAGATAAGTCCTATGGCAGTATTTGTTTACTCACTCTCTCAGAACATATTTCAAATATACGTAAAACTTATCACAAAGTCAGAATACATTCACAGTTTGAACAGAAACCTCAGTGTTTTAAGTCTCAACATTCAGGAAAATAAACATAACATCTTAGGTTGCTTTTGAATACAAATGACTCATTTAAGTAAATGGGATATAATTTCTAATTCACATTAAAAGTGATGACATCTTTATTTATGTGAAGCCTTGACAAAAATCAATTAGTCAAGTTCAAGATTACCATATTATGGTACAAATGAAACTATTGATGCAACATATATATTTGTTAAGAGATTTGGATGCAAATATAACTACAGTTGAGGAACTGGATGTCCCTTACTTAGCTCAACGGTAATGAGAAAAAAAAGCATACTACGAATTGAGGCCCCATTTTTATTACTTCATTGATAACAATACCTACTTTGTTAAACATTGTTTCTTCCACTGGAGGAACATTTTTAATTTTATCATGCTAGACAGTGGAAGGAAAAAGAAGAGGGGCCCACTTAAAAAAAAAAATCCAGTCTTTATAAAGTTATTTGTGTTAATTAGGCATGGAATGGCTCTTCATTCTCTACTCTGAAGATATTCTATCTTTTTTTTAAAGTATTGACTTGCCAATTTATCTTGGACAAGTGATTAAAGAAAGATAAATCTTCTGATTTTACAAATAAGAATGTGTGAATAAGATTATATATACCATACTCTGAGAAGTTACGTCCCATAATCTAAGCCATACTTCATTTAAAATATAATCAAGTTCTTTCAATAAACTAAGGTCATTTTAAACTTAAAGCATCCTTACTATACTGTTTTCATTCTCTTTCCTTACTTTTACATTATTTCTATAAATATGCAAATTAAAAAACAAAAAACAGTCTTGAAACCAACTTAATTAAATCGGAGCTCTGAGGTTAATTTATAACTTTTAAAATATTTTGTTAAAATGTAAAAACCCTGAAATTACAAACCAAAAATTAACAATTTTACAGTATCTTACTTTTTTAAAAAAATATTCTGAATTGATTTTATACAAGTGTTATTTTTTTTTTTCAAATGAAACTCCTTTATAGGCTAGAAGAGGGTATGTGGTATTGCCCCATTAAAAACTAATACAAATTTTTCTATGCTGGTACTTCAACTATTTCAAAGTAGTTTTCTGGTAGAATCACATAACCTCTCTCTGAAATGTCTTTCTCTTTCTGGAAGTGTACGACCTCCTTCAATTTTTCAAGCTGTCGCTCTTGTCTTCTGCATCGCTGCTGTGCAGTCTTGAGCTTCTTTCTGAGCTTTTCGACTTGCTGTTCTAGCTGATGAATCCTTTTTCTCTGGTGCATTGTGTCCTCCACAGTGTAGTTGTGATCACAGAACACTGAGAGGTTATCAGGGGTCTGAAGAGGAGGCATTAGTAATCCAATAGCAGCGTCAGCCTGGGAAACGGGAGGTGTTAAAGGAGGTGGGGGAAGCTGTTCTTGCGGCTCCAGAAGGTCGTCCTTCTAAAACAATAATGCAAAGTAGGTTTGAATTTCATAACTAGAAATAACACTTTAAAAGAATTCATCTGTGGAATTTAAGAATATTAAGACTTTTTAAAATGAATCCTGGTCAAGAAACATTCCAAAATGAGAAAATAGTTTAAGTTTTAATTATACCTTTTTACCTAAAATAAAAATGAGATGCAAGAGACAGAATGATTAACAAAATGTACTGAACTACTAAGTATTTAAAACTGAGGGGGAAAATACTTTGAATCTGAATCACTAAAAAAGAAAAACCAAAACTGATCAACATACAAGGAGGGGTATAGAGTGATCTCAAAGTAAATCATAAAGCCTGACTGAGTTTCTTAGTGTGAGGATATTTAACTTTAATAATCTGCATTTTGTATTTTTTAAAGGTATTATCAACTGTTATCAGTGGTTATTTACCAGTGATAGGTTCCAGGTAACATTTATTTTCTTAACACTACTCTGAATTTTCCAAATTTTGTACAATAGACACATTAATTTTAAAAACAGAAAAGAAGCCAATATTTTAAAACACATATTACCTTGTCATGTGGTTCAGTATAGAGAAATATTGTGGGTACAGCATTCTCTTTCAGTAACTTGTTGTTACACTCCCTCTTAAAGCAATCTGGAGTAAAGTGTTCTGAACAAATACTGCTATACTTGGTGGGTTTAAAATTTTTTCTTCTGACAGCTGCCTCCCATTCTTTACAAAGACTGGGACGAGTAAGAGGAAACCTAAGGAGATGACATAATTCAGTACTCTGACCTTATTTAAAAAACAAAAACCAAAAACATGTCAAACTTGCCTGCTTCGGAAAGAACTATCTTACATTGGTGTTAGTGCACTAAGGAGTGTTTGATGAAAACACTAGTTCTGCTCCCCCCCCCCCCTTTTTTAAATGATTAGTTGTACCTTTAGTCACCTTAGTTCGTTCACCTTAGTTCATTAAAACTGTGCTTGTTTTAAAGACCCTATAAATAAAGTGACCACCACTAATATGAGATAAAAGTCACCCCTCCCAGTACAGTATTTTTTATAGAAATCTTACTGATGACAGTAGTTTTAAGAATGTCAGCTGTAATTACATATATAATCTAAAGAAGACAGCCCAATAAGAATTTACAGAATGTAACAATATATTGCCATGTTGACAGATGCATGCAGTGGGAAGAGTAGGAAACGAAAGGTTGAGTGTGGACGGTCCATATGCATAATATTGTTCCCTTTCTTCCCCTGCATTGCAGTAACTTTCACTAGCAGATACAGGTACTCCACACACATCTAAATACACAAGGGTAAATTGTGTAGCTCTCTCATCTAATTTATTATTGTTTAACTTTTTATATTGAAGACACTAAAAGTTTCAAATAAAATACATACTATAAGGTGAATTTATATTCATTTTTTTACCAGTGATTTTCTGTATACTGTAGAACAAAACTGCACGTTAATAGCTACAGGCTGAGAAAAGCTTCTAGTTCTCTTAAATTCGGCCTGACAAATAGAATTAATCAAAGGATAGTTAAATCACAATGATAAAGAAAATTTAAAAATACTTATTTTAATGTACTTCTTTTTTTTTTAAGATTTATTGATTTTTGAGAGAGAGGAAAGAGAAAGGGGTGTGGAGAAGCAGGAAACATCAACTCATAGTAGTTGCTTCCCCTCTGTTCTTTGACCCAGTAAGCGGAGTGCTCTGAACCAGTGACCTCAGAGTTGCAAGTCCACACTCTATTCACTGCTCCACCACAGATCAGACTGATTGACTTCATCTGCTGAAATATGTTCATTAGGTCCAGATAAAGGGAGGCAGGAAGAGTTTAAATTGATTGTGATTTTATTTTTCCAGGTCAGCTGGGAGGATTAGAAAGAAGCTAAAGAAGGATGTTCCTACGTATGTTCCAGTTTCTCTCCCATGTAAGGTATGCTTGAGCCTGTCTCTGCTATTATCATGAAGAGCTAACAGATCTTTATGGCAGTCCCCTTGCCCAGCATTGCTCTTCCCACAGCCACCATGTAGAAACTGGGGAAAGACAGAAGATCCTTGCTCGAAATGGCCTTAAAAGTACAAACTCTGGTAGCAATCAATCACTGGTAGAATTCAGCACCTAGCTGACTCAAGCACTGCAAGTGCTCAGGCTGTGAGGTACCGTCAAGCTCTTTCCCATCTACTCCCGAACAACTGTTCTTTTAGATAAAGGATGAAATGTAGGTTAGTTCCTCTTTCGAATCAATTAATTTTTTAATAGCTAGCAGAAAACTCTATTTCTGATGCGTGAATGTCATCCTTAACTCGTTTCCAGTGTCAATGAAGGATTTCCCTTATTTTTAGATACCTTCTGTGGTATCATTAGAATGGAGAGATGGAGAGCTGAATGAATGTGAGAGCGTCACCCACCACCTCCTGACCGATTCATACACTGAAGCAGTCAATTAATCTGTCAGAAATTCCAATAATCAAGAGGCAATATTAGTATGTACTGAACCGTGAAAGTGCTAAGTGTTCCATGTCCTTCCGGGAAAAGGGGAAACCACCCACTCGTGAGGCACTCGTATTTCTATATGGTCCCTCTCATACTGTATTAAAAACATAAAAATGCATTAACACCCGCTGTTACACATAAATGACCCTACCAACAAAATGGGAAGAATATTGACATTTTGCTTGTGTAATTATTTAGCTACGAATAATTCATGTAACGTACCACTGGTCCCAATGTCTTAGCTATCAACCTTTATAGTTGGGAATTCTTGCAAAAAAAAAAATTATTGTAAATGTAATAACATTTGTAAATACTGTACTGAATGAGACTGAAAATGATACCGTGTCACAATTGCTGACATTTAATTATCATCAAGTCATTCCCCCTTTGCGTTTTTTTTATAAAGAACACTTTTCCTCTAAGCCTCTGCCTGAATACCTAACGGATGAAACAGTCCTGAAAGATGTGGGGCATGCTCTTCTCCAAGGACTTTCCTCCATGCCTTCATTATGGCACTCCGTATCGCTGTCCATGTCACTACTGTGTGCTGGAAACAGACTATTCATCTTAGCAGTACCAGAAACTCTAAAACTTCAGAGGTCCTTAAAGGCCGGTTCCTAAAAATTGGACCATACACATCCTCCCTGAAATCCTGGCCAAAAACCAATCCTTAATTATCCTGACCTCCCATCCACAGCAAGAACGAAAGAGTGGCATTTTTCCCCCCTAAGATCTCTGTTTTTATTTCAAATTTACTTCTAAAGTGTTATCACCACCTGGCTTCTCCAAGAGCTGCGGGTGAAACCCAGACGCCTCCGGGTACTACCCGCGGGCCCGGAGCCCGCCAACTCCAGGAGACAAGTAAGCCTCGCGCCGGGGACAGAACTCGAGCACGAGAAATGGTCGCGGGCAGCAGCTGCGACGCGCGCCGAGAACGCGCAGCCCCGGGCGACGGGTCGCGGCCACCGACAACGGGCGGGCACGCCCACCGCCCGGCCCGCGGTGGACCCGAGGAGCGCTCGGCCGCGCCCCGCCCCTGCCTACGCCCCCTCTCGCTGTGTCTCGCGCGGACACGCGCCTTGCTCCGCCCCCGAGCCTAAGCGGCCGCGCGCCCCCTGCTCGAGCGAGGGTCGGCCCCGCTAGGCGGGAAGGGTACTTACTTGTGAAAAGATACTGGCTTGTCTTTATCATATCGGTTCTTGCAGCCGTAGGCGGAACAGGACTGCACCATCCTTCCGGTCCTCAGTCGTTTCACTTCTGCCGCCGCAGCAGGCAGGTGAAGCTGTTATCAATGTTGCTTCTCTCGGCTTTGACACCCTCGCTTCTTCTGTAGCTTTGGCCAGCAATTACAGTGATGCCAGCCTCACTTAGGGGTGCCTAATGTGCCCGTTTTGTTGTTTGCATTAGCAGAGGGACCACAACCATCTCCCCTCTCCCATCTCCAAGATGGCGGAGGCAGCTTCAACCTTACCTCTCGCGATGAGTTCGTCCTGCAGTCTCTGATTGCCTTGAGGTCAGAGGTAACGTTCCCTGGAAAGCAGGCCATTGGCTGAGGACAATGGGTGCCGTGTGGTGCGGCGGGCTCAGTGTTGCGGAAGTGGGCGGTTCCTCGACCTCCGGGAAAGGAGAAAAGAACTGCTGGGAGAGGAAGCGAGGAGAGCGCTGTGTAACAGGCCGGATCCGCCTGCGGTGCTTTTCTTGCGGTCATTAGGGGCGAACAATGACCTGGAGAACAATCCGATATTTCTGGCGTGAAGGAAGTCAGGTGTAAAGCTGAGGTGATTGTGAGGAATTCTTTAAAAGGGCGGGCACTTAAATGATTTGTAGAAATGCTCATGGAAACAACCCAATGCCCATTAGTCGTTGAATATACAAATAGTCGTGCAATGGAACACTACATAGCAGTCAACATAAAGAAGCTATGATCTATACAGTATGGATGTGCTTATATAATGAATAAGTCAGAGGCAAAATGTACTGCATGATTCTATTAAAAGTAGGTAAAAGAAATAGGTTACTTTTCGGGAGAGTAGCAATGAAGGGGGACTTAAAGGATGGTGGTAATGTGTTTTGACTGAAGTGATGGTTAAACTGTTCACTTTATGACAATCATGACCTTTAATGATGTATAAAATGTTTGGTGTCCTACTTTAATAAAAGTTTATTAAATAAGGGCCGCTTAAGATATGCAAAACTGCCTCTTTTTTTTTTAAGAGAATGAGATGTTTATAAGTTCATTTGACCTTATTTGACCCCTTCAATAAGTATCAAAAATAAATATACATGTATGTCTTACTTTTATATGACCATTTAAGGGAAAGACAACGAATAGGGAAAAACTGAAGAAGGGTAGTTAGAAGTTTGATGTTTTTCAAAGTCTTAATTCATTTATCATTATAATACTTCATAAGGAAAAAAAAGTTTAAACCTTGACATTAAAAGAGTAAGTTTTCTTACAGTTATTCTAGGATAAACTTTGTCTTGTTTGATGAATTGAAGAAAAACAAGCCACTTGTTTTGCCATGGGAGGGGGCTAAGGGCTAGAGATATTTTTAACCCTTTGAGTAGTAAGAACTGTCGTGTATGTCCTCTTGGGAGGTATGCGAGAATTGCATGAGATAATAAAAACTTTTATTTTTAAAATGTGTAAGGCAACATTAAAAAAAGACATGTATGTTTTTCTTGTTTCCACAAATTGGTTATCAAACATGATTTTAAGTTAATAAAACTGGAACTGGAACTAATTTCATTTATTTTTATTTTTTATTTTTATTTTTTACAGAGAGAGAGTCAGAGAGAGGGATAGACAGGGACAGACAGACAGGAACGGAGAGGGATGAGAAGCATCAATCATTAGTTTTTCGTTGCACATTGCGACACCTTAGTTGTTCATTTGACTGCTTTCTCATATGTGCCTTGACCGCGGGCCTTCAGTAGGCCGAGTAACCCCTTGCTCAAGCCAGCGACCTTGGGTCCAAGCTGGTGAGCTTTTTCTCAAACTAGATGAGCCCGTGCTCAAGCTGGTGACCTCGGGGTCTCGAACCTGGGTCCTTGGCATCCCAGTCTGATGCTTTATCCACTGCGCCACCGCCTGGTCAGGCCTAATTTCATTTTTTAACAACTCACTTCTGGGGGTCATTGAGCATGAAAAAAACTTACTACTCAAAGGGTTAAACTCACTGATATCTAACAGTTTAGATTTTCAATTCTACCCTACTGTGCTTTTTTTCTTAATCTAATTTTTATTCTAAAAAATACTTTAGCCTGACCTGTGGTGGCTCAGTGGATAAAGCATCCACCTGGGACGCTGAGGTCGCTGGTTCGAAATCCTGGGCTTGCCTGGTCAAGGCACATATGGGAGTTGATGCTTCCTGTGCTCCTCCCCCCTTCTATCTCTCTTCTCTCTAAAATGAATAAATAAAATCTTAGAAAAATAAATTAAAATAAAAGAATTTAAAAAATACTTTAGCATTCATTCCTTATATTCATTGGTGGAGTAAGGCTGTTGGACTAAATGAAGAATTCTTGGCCCTGGCCGGTTGGCTCAGCGGTAGAGCATCGGCCTGGCATGTGGGGGACCTGGGTTCGATTCCCGGCCAGGGCACATAGGAGAAGCGCCCATTTGCTTCTCCACCCCCCCCCCCCCTTCCTGTCTCTCTCTTCCCCTCCCACAGCCGAGGCTCCATTGGAGCAAGGATGGCCCGGGCGCTGGGGATGGCTCCTTGGCCTCTGCCCCAGGCGCTGGAGTGGCTCTGGTGGTGCGACGCCCCGGAGGGGCAGAGCATCGCCCCCTGGTGGGCAGATCATCGCCCCTGGTGGGCGTGCCGGGTGGATCCCGGTTGGGCGCATGCAGGAGTCTGTCTGACTGTCTCTCCCCGTTTCCAGCTTCAGAAGAATACCAAAAAAAAAAAAAAAAAAAAAAAAAAAGCTTAATTTGGAATCCATAAATGCTCAGATCTTGAATCCCTTGAAAAGGAATCAAAAGTATATATACATGTATGTGTATGCATTTTTCTGGGGAGCTATCCATAGCTTTCATTTGATTTTTGCAAAGACAAACACAAGCCAATATGTAGGGACCCTTTCATTTATAATATTCTAAGATTAATGAAACAAGATTAATTTGCATGTAGCTATCAATTACAGGTTTTCCCTAAGACCAATTAGAAGGATGAATGTTTTAATATTACTATCAGGTATTTTTAAATAGTTTTTTAAATTTTGTGCTTTTAATCAAATTAAAATCTAAAACACTAGTTGCTGGTGAGTTTCAAACATCTTTAGCCCTCTCCTACATCCTATATTATACTCCCCTCAAAAGGCCTACCTCTAAATACCACTAGTCTGGCATAAGGAAAGTATCCAAAAATGCTCAATGTTTTGTTCGCTCATGCACCAATCGGGGACATGGGACTAATCAGAGGATGCAGATGAATGAAGACAACAGTGGTTGGTTACATCTCAAATTTGCTCGCAGTCAAGGACTCGACGCTTAAAACAAATATTGATGCCATGAAAATGGTCTGGTTCTGACAGAACAACAAAATCTCAAAGATTGTCTTTGTCTCTGTGATTGTCAGCAGCTCTTAAAGCCTACTGGCCTATGTTGGGAGACAAGTCTTAGGGCCTTTGAACCTTGAGTGCCCTTTCCTATTCTGACCAGTCCCCAGGTTCATGGGCTGCTGTTTAGCAAAACAGAAGAGCCTGGAGTACATTTAGTTTTCAAAGAGAAGGGAAAGAGTGTTGATGCAGATATAAGGGCTCAGTGTCAGAAAAGATCATTTCTGTTACCGACTGCAATTTCAGTTACCAAGCATACACTCGAGGCGTGGGGACTCAGGATACAGGCCTAAACATACATTTCAGTTCCACCCTTCTTGTCCAGAATTAGTCTAGATCACCCGGATCAAGTAATTTTCCTCCAAAAACAAAAACATTTTACTTTAAAAAATTTTTAAACATCTGAGCAGTGGTCGGCAAACCGCGGCTCACGAGCCACATACGGCTCTTTGGCCCCCTGAATGCGGGCACAAAGGCCAGCTTAGCAGTACCCTAATTAAGTTAATAACAACGTACCTACCCATATAGTTTAAGTTTAAAAAATTTGGCTCTCAAAAGAAATTTCAATCGTTGTACTGTTGATATATGGCTCTGTTGACTGAGTCTGCCGACCACTGATCTAAGGAAAATTAATTAGAAATTAATAATACTGGATGTCCACTAGTGACAAAGAAAGCCACTGCAACCATTATATTGAGTGCTATTTCAGGAGTTCTGAATTTTAAAGGAAACAATATCAAAGAAACAGGAAAAATAACAGCTATTTTTAGAGTTTAAGTATTTTGCTTTTATTCAAAAGAATAAGTGACAAATTCTTAAATCACAAAGTTGGACCAAACCATCAGTCCTCTGCGACAACTCTGTGAGGTAGGTATCTGCGCAGCCACAGGACCAACAGAGTCCTTTCTTCCCCTGCTGCTTTCAGACGCTGAGAACTGGAGGAGCTGAAAACACTGTTCTAGTGGGCAGAGGGAACCGCTGTTGCCTTGTCCTGTTCCCTACAGACCTATCCAAGTTACCTGCTGCTGGGGTTGCTCCATCTGTTTTTGTGAAAGTTACAATATTGATGTTTACAAAAACCCAAATTGTTTGCTTTGATTTATAGGATCTCACTCTGAATCAGAGCATTTACTATGTTTAAAACACTGATTGACTCTACTTGCTTTAAATACTCCCTCAGATACTGTGTACATTTATTATTCATGATCAATACAGATGACACAATAAACAAGTCTAAACTGCTGAGATTTCCACATGTTCCCTTTTCAACTTAACAAGCCTTCATTCAGATCACACAGTGTTTCTGTATGTTATAAAAGTTGGTATAATACACTTCTACCAGTAAAGTCTTATAAGGAATTCCAAATATTACAATAAAATTATTGTAACTAGAAATGTGACACTTGAAGCAGAACATATGCACAGAAAATGAAATATTTTCAAAAATGACAGTGGTATATAACCCCACATGAAATTTGTAATTGGTAGGAAATGCATTCCTCCTCTGGTGTAACCAACTCCTACTCATTAGCTTTTCAAGTTACTAACTACAGCTGAAATTTTTTGTTTTTGTTTAATTGTTCGTTGCTCCACCCATTTACACATTCATTGGTTGATTCTTGTATGTGCACTGGCCAGGCATTGAAGCTGCAACCCTGCTGTACTGGGACAATGCTCTAATCAACTGAACAATCTGGCCAGGACCTGAAGTGTTTGTGTGTGTTTGTGTGAAGTATGCCCCCCTATTAGACATCTGACTTAGAGTTTTAGAATTAAGATTCACGAACTCTTGGTATGTCCTCTTCTGGACCCTAGGAGCACCTAAGCTGTTCTACTCTAGTGTGTTCCAGAAGATTCCAAAGGACCCTCATTTTCCTCCAGCTTCTCTTCATTAGAACCTTCACATTTATCTGAACCCATGCAGGAGTACTACTCAGTGTGATACCAGTTCAGCGACTTATCTGTATGTGGCTTCAGACAAAAAACACCCTGTCATCTGTAACAGGGATTTCACCTATGAAAAGGAAGACAATGCTTGCCTTCTTCACATAACTGTCTTATAAAACAAGAAGTATGTGAGAAACTGCTTTAATTATAATGTGCTATATTTAAGTGTTATTGTTTTTTCTCTCTACAAGCAACAGCTTTGTTCCCAGGCCCAAATTAGAAAACACTATTTTTGATATTCAGCATCTTATTAGTTGATTGTTAATCTCATCAACTTGGGAGACTGTTAGAGATTTCTCTCCCCCCCCCCCCCACTTATCTGTACATAATGAGGCTAATACATGAATAGACAGTATGAATATCAGTGATTGCAGGTGACAAAGCTAATGCCCCTGAGCATCAATGGCCACCCTGCTATCCAGTTCGCTAATGAGCAGTGCCAGCTAAGGGAGTTAGGGTTTCATTATACTTGCGGTTTTGGTTCTTCTCAAACAGAAAACTGTAGAAGACAGCGTTAGATACTTAGGTATGGCCATAAAAAAACAAGATAACGTTCCTGTTGAATCACAGGACATTTGCTCATTCTGCATACAACCTAATGAATCTAGGCTATCTGCTGCCATCTAGGGACAGTATTACAAGAGAAAACTAACCGAATTTGCCTACTCTGTTACTAGTCTAGCTCATCAGTAGTTTCTCTTGTCAAATTTAAAGTGTTCCTACTACCCTAAGGTCTTTTAGGCTTAAGCCATGAAGAACTAGTTTCCTCAGAAATGCATCAAACTACTATGCAGTATCACCCAGGTTCTGGAAAAAAAAAAATCCCTTTACAAATTACTTTGATACACTGTTCCTATAAAAGGCCCAAACTCTTGTTCAGATGCCATAACTGAGAACACAAGTGTGCCCCCTGGAGATAAAGGTCATATATCTTATTGATTCTTCTAATGTTCTGTAAACCAGAATGTGAATCAGATTATAAAGTTCAAGCTTCTTCATTGACTTTCACCTGATTACAAAGATATATCAGAATGGAAAAGCAGAACTGCTCCAAATGCACAAAACTTAGCTTGTACTAAAACACCGAGTCTCCCCCGATATTGTGCAATATTTTATTATAACAAAAATATTTAGATGAGTCTTATTGCAATATATTATCATATAGGTACTCACTGAGAAGGAAAAATTGGATAAAATGTACATTTAACAATATCTTATACATCCAATTAATCTGAGTAATTTTTGGGAAAAGAAAAAGATATAAAAGCATCCCTTTTAATATCAGTCCATGTTTTTTCCAGAGACTTGACAGACAACACAATCAAGATAAATTATTATAATTCTAACTTTAATATTAGAACCTGAAACATGTAAAAATTCCAGTCATCTATTGCTAGTTATTTGCCAAATGATAGTCAAATGTTTGTCATTCCATGGTTTTAAGTTTGTAAGATAATATTCAAATGCTTTATGTTGCCATGGGTCCTTTTGTTTGATTTTACACATGAGCTCATAATTTAGTAAATGTTTTTTTTCACCTGTTTAGTCTCTGTGTTATCACTTCTCGATACATAATAGAGATGTAGATAAGCAACAAAAAGATGACAAAGAAATCATCTAAAAAGCCTAGAATTCCAAACAAGGCTTCAGGTACAAAATCTAGAGGTGATATAAGATAGAAAAAAGCTCCCATTAAACAAAGTATTATCCTGATACGAAACATCCAGAAAAGGCCCCCGACTGAAAACATTTCCCTGAATGCATGTCTCAGTAAAGTGGGTAGATCCATAATTCTTTCCATAATCTGGTAGGGGGAAGAACAAATATGATTTGGCATCTAATGTATCAGACTTCAAAATATTATACTTTTCTTACAACATGCAGACAAAATCAGTTAACATAAATAAAGGAGTTTCACATATTGCTTGAACATCATATTTTCTAGTTATCCATTTTATTTAAGAATAGTTCTTTGGTTAATATGTTCTTATAAAATAGGTCTTATAGCAGATAACTGAAAAGCAACTAAGAGGTCAACAAACTTAAAATACAGGATGTGCTAATGTAAAACTTGAGTTATCTCTCATTTGAGTCAGTAAAATAAATGAAATGAAGACCTATTGTATGGGATTAGAGTCTGAGGTTTGAGCTCAAGTCTAAGCTTTAAAGTTAGATAGATCTAGGTTTGATTTCAAAGTTAATCACTTATTAGCCAAGTGACCTTGGGGAAAACTGTTTAACCTTCTAGAGATAAATTAACAGCTAATTGAGTATTTATGTACCAGGAGGACTCTGAAGAACTAAAAAGAGGTATTGTATATAAAAGACTTTTATAAATTGCCAGACAATATGTAAGTATTATATATTAAAGGCACATCAACCTTATTGCCTTTGACAGTCTAAGAACAGAAATGAAACTGATCCCTTCTTAGGATGTTTATTCTGCTCAGCTCAAGTTTAAGGGAGCCACAAAGATTTTTGGAATGCCAAGCCCTACCTTTCTGAAAATGATTAAGTTTCTGAATATGTACAGAAACATACATTAACCACTAGGTTTTTACATAAATGAGCATAATTTTCACAGCTGAAATTTAACAAATGACAAATTTTTAAAAATTCAAGGATGTGGAAACATTGGAACCCTCATACACTGTTGGCGGGAATGTAGAGCCCCTTTGGAGACAGTTTGGCAGTTCCTCAAAATGTAGAGTTATAATATCCAGCAAATGCACAATGAGGCATATGCCCAAGAGGAATGAAAACATACATCTACACAAAAACTGGTATATGAGTTAATGGAAGCATTATTCATAATAGCCAAAACGTGGAAATAATTCAGATGTCCATCAACTCATGAATGGATAAACAAAATGTGAAATATTATTCAGCAATAAAAAGCAATGAAGTACTGAATATAGTCAATAATATTCTAATGACTATGTATGGTGTCAGATGGGTACTAGACTTACTGGGGTGATCACTTTGTAAGTTATGTAAATGTATAATCACTATGTTGTACACCTGAAACTAATATAATATTGTATGTCAACTGTAACTGAAAAAGAAAAACAAAAAAAAAAGTACCACAGCAACAAAAAAAAGCAATGGAGTACTGAGACATGTTACAACATAGATGAATCTTAAAAACTGTATGCCAGCCCTGGCCGGTTGGCTCAGCGGTAGAGCGTCGGCCTAGCGTGCGGAGGACCCGGGTTCGATTCCCGGCCAGGGCACAAAGGAGAAGCGCCCATTTGCTTCTCCACCCCTCCGCCGCACTTTCCTCTCTGTCTCTCTCTTCCCCTCCCGCAGCCAAGGCTCCATTGGAGCAAAGATGGCCCGGGCGCTGGGGATGGCTCTGTGGCCTCTGCCCCAGGCGCTAGAGTGGCTCTGGTCGCAATATGGCGACGCCCAGGATGGGCAGAGCATCGCCCCCTGGTGGGCAGAGCGTCGTCCCATGGTGGGCGTGCCGGGTGGATCCCGGTCGGGCGCATGCGGGAGTCTGTCTGACTGTCTCTCCCCGTTTCCAGCTTCAGAAAAATGAAAAAAAACAAAACAAAACAAAAAACTGTATGCCAAATGAAATAAGCCAGAGACAAAAAGCCACATATCATGTGTTCCCATTCAAATAAAATGATGAGCTATCCGTAATAGCCAAATCTATAGAGACAGAAAGTGGATTAGTGGTTACCGAGGACTGGAGAGAGGGGAGGGGACGGGACAATGGCAAGGAACGGCTCTAAAGCTTTTGGGAGAATGAATATTCTAAAATTATATCATGGCGGTAATTAGATTATATTTACTCTATACTCTCATACAAATCGAATTGTATACTTTAAACCAGATGCATTTATGGCTTGTAAATTACATCTAAACAAAGTCTTAAAAACAAAATATAGTACTAACATCTACAGGGTGTGGCAAAAGTAGGTTTATAGTTATGAGTACACAAAACAATTTACTCTTGTATTATTTATTATTGTATTATTTCCATATGAACAACTGTAAACCTACTTTTGTCTCACCCTGTATTTGTATGGCCTTGAGCAAGTCAGTTTTTTCTCTGACTGCGAACCTCTCATTTGTACAGTATAGTTGTTAGCTGACTACATGTCTAAGGCCCTATTAGTAACGATTTACCATGACTCTTCAATATAACAATTATCTTCTTTCTCAGGAATTGGTAGATGCAAGATAAACTGACCAGAGGAACTAAATCACTTCCTGTGGTCATTCTACTGCCCACCACAACTCAGCTATTTTTTTTTGAGGGGTAGGAGGGAGAGAGATGAGAAGCATCAACTTGTAGTCATGGCACGTTAGTTGTTCACTGATTGCTTCTTGTACGTGCCTTGACTGGGGGACTCCAGCTGAGCCAGTGACCAAGCTCAAGCCAGTGATCCCGTGCTCAAGCTGGTGAGCCCAGGCTCAAGCTAGCGACCTCAGGGTTTTGAACCTGGGACCTCAGCATCTGCACCACCACCGGTCAGGCCACTCAGCTATTTTTAACCATCTGTATAAATATCATAAGTTGAACTCTCTCTATATATTTTACTTAAGAAGTGCCAAACTGAGAGGGAGATGAAGACAAGAATGGGAATAATTGTGCAAGTGATGAGAAAAGTTTTAAAAACACCAGATAAAGAAAATCTTTTAACTCCTTCTGGAAAACAGGTCACAAAAGAACAAAAATGGTCTTTTTAAGAATCACTTGCTGCCTGACCTGTGGTGGCACAGTGTAAAGCGTTGACCTGGAACACTGAGGTTGCTGGTTCAAAACCCTGGGCTTGCCGGTCAAGGCACATATGGGAATTGATGCTTCCTGCTCCTCCCCCTGTTCTCTCTCTCTCTCCTCCCTCTCTAAAATGAATAAATAAAAAATTGAAAAGACAAAGAATCACTTCCTATACTAATTTTATATTCTCTATGGAAGAAACTAATATTTAAAGCAAAACAGCTATACAGTTTTCACAAGGTCTATAGTAAATTACTTTAAATATTCTAACAATACTTTTCTGTCTATTATCAGAGCTAATTTTCACTGCTCATATGGTATACTTTATACAAAATCCTTAGACAAGAACTATGAAATGAGTTACTAAGAAACATTTGTCTAGTAATCACAATCTCACTCCAACTTTGAATGAGGTGGAATATCGAAGTCAGAGCTAAATGTCTTTATCATACTGGCATTTCTCTTACTCATTAAATATATATTTCACACACACACAAAAATAAGAATTAAGCAATAGTATACTTCACACTTGCAAATATAAATCAATATCTTAAAATGATTTTTTTTAAAGTTCAGTGGTAGTTCTTAAATTTGAAACGTTGATTTTGAAAGCATCATCCTATTGTTGTCAGTGGAGACACATTAAAAAAAATTGCTGGATCAAAAATAGCAGAAGCGACTCCCAAGTAACCATGGAGAACAACAATGACTGGGTTAAGTTTTCATGTTGCCTAAACATCTAAAAGATCTACTCATTATCACCCACAAAAGATGAAACTATAGCTTTAAATGTACATGACGTTATGGAATAAGGAACATGAACAAGGGAGCAGAGCACAGAGTTGTTTGTTACTAAAGCACTTTAATAGCTTATATTCTTGGCTGGTAGTAGCAGTATCAATTTTATCTTAAGGATAATTCATTCATTTACTCAGTAAACATTAAGGGCCTACTCTATCCTAGACACTGAATTTCACAATGAGAATCTAGTACTGACAAGATAGACAGTTTTCGTCTATGGAGAGAAAGACAGTAAATACGATCTGAGTGCGTTTGTGACTGATGTTATAAAGGAAATGTGCAGAGGGCAGTCCCAGAGGAAAAACTCTGGAGGAAAGTCTAGTAAAGAACTATCTGAAGGGTGAGAAGTCATCCATGAGAAGAGCTGAGGGACGAGTATTGCAAACAGGAAACGGCACTTGTGAAGGCATTAATGTGGAAAGACTTGGAGCTATTCTGAGAGCTGAAAGGAGGCCAGCGTAGCTGCAGCATGGTGAGGAAGGGGTGACACAAGATGTTAGGGAGGGAAAGAAGGAAGGAGGGAGGGAGGGAGTGAGAGAGGGAAGGAGGGACTAGGTCACGCAGGACCTTGTAAGCCACAATAAGGTGCTGGAACATTACCCCCCAAAATTGCAAGTTTAAAACACAAGGGCATCATGGCCTTGCTTATGTTTTCAAAATATTACTCAGGTGGCTGTGCAGAGAAAAAAGTCAAAGTGAAGAGGCCATGGCAATTGTTCTAAGCAAGAGATCATGGTGATTTTGATTAATATGATGGCTACAGACACAGGGCATTTTTATGAGGTAAAAATGACAGCATCCCCCTAGAAGAAATGCAACAGTACAACTTACAGATCAGATGAGGGAGAGGAGGAGCTCAGTAAGAGAAAAGAGTTAACTGAGTTAGGGAGGGAATCCATTTAATATTATACATGTTAAGTCTGACAGCAGTGGAACATCCAGGTGGAGATACAAGCTAAGCAGTTGAATATAAAGTCTAGAGCTTGGGGGAGAGGTCTGGGCTTTCCGCATATTAGATTTGTACTTAGTATATTCGGGTTTTTGAAATGCATATTCAGTTACACACACACTTCTAGAATTCTTTGTTAGATTTTGAGAAATATGGAATGAGATAATAAAATGTTACAGTTTAAAATCTATCAAATGCCTTTTTTTTAGGGGAGGGGTCAACTGTAGAATTGATGTTATTTAAAAATAGAATGCTTTTGAATAGCTAACATGGCATACAGGGTTACATAAGGGAAAATGTTGAACAGGGCCAGTTAAGTAACTTAGAGTAAAACACAATTGCAAAACTTCCTCCAGAAGGTCTCAGAGGTAAGTTTCTCATAAAACAAACCCGATTTTAAAATCACGTCAGAGTTGATCATTTTACATTTCCCTCCAATTTTTTCTTTTCTTTTTTTTTTTTTTTTTTTTGCTGGTATCTCTTTCATAAAAAATTTTTACAATGCCTTTTCTAAGACAGAAAAATTAGTCCTTAGGAAAGGCCTAATACTGTATTTACTGGAACTCAGTAAATAACAAAAATGATGAAAGTAAAAACTTAACACACATAAACAAGGAGGTGAATTATCATATCATTATGCTTTAATTGTGTTCCCTCTACCCTTGTACGTTCTATAATGTTACTTACAGATCTGGGCTGCCCTGAGAATCTCCGGTTATAATCATTAATATCTTGATGCAATGATACAACATACTGAGACTGGTCATTTTCACCAAATACTGGTAGCAATAAAGTTACCTGTATATTACAGAAAAAAATGGTTATACCTTTCTGCAGCATCAGTTTTTTCATATTGTGATAGTCAATAAAATAAGGGAAGCTTCTGAATTTAAATTTCACTCATTTCCTTTAATAAGGGCAACATGGGAGGAAAAGATTATTGCCTACAATAAAATTCAATGCAAAATGTAATCTGAAATCTGTAAAATAAAATGGGCACCTTATCCAAACACTGGTTCTAGTATTTTCCAGTCCACACCAAGAAGAAAGTATTTCTTTAGAGCTAAAGATATAAGAATGATGAGAAAACATGCAGGAGCAAAGTCACATAAAAATATCTATTACCTCGAGAGAGAAAAATAGGGATTCTCTTCTTTGATTAAAATCGTAATTCCAATCCTCACTGGCATTTGAAGTATCTTTGACTATTACGACCATAATACAGAGATTAATTTAGTGCAATGACTAAGGCTCTTGAGCCCCTATTCCTCCTATATTCAAAAAGGTAATTCTTGATAAATAATGTAATACATTTAACCCATTTTCCTCCATGGTAGAGGTAAGGACACACAAATGTCCCAGACCACGTTTGGGTAAGCTGAAGATGAGAGGCCTTGAAAAACCCTGATAGAAATGATCGCTGTAAAATGAGAGGAAGATGGGAAGGAGTATTGACAGATTAAATCATCTAGCTGTCGCTTTTGTCCTTCTTCAGGTCAGCTGTAAAACTAGGGCTTCCCGCTGCTCCAAACAGATAAAGGAGTGACTAACAGCAGTAGGTGGCAGGAAGAGCAGATCAGCATTATCTTTTTTATGAATTTGTTAATATAAATGGATTCTTCCAGTAAATATTAATTGAACACCTACTGTGGGCAAGGCACTGTGCTAAGTGCTTGATATACAAAATAAGAAGACATGGCCTTGCCTGTAGGTGACCACAATCCCAAGACAGACGGGGAGGCAGACCTGTTCATCAGCCTGTTCTAAGGCGTGGTGCTAGGTGTTATAATGATGCTTGAAAGCAAGGACTTCTCCCTAGTGTCCAGAAATCTTGAAACTTAAGCTAGCCCTTGCAATGCAGGCAGGACTGCTGGTGTGTTAGTGTATGCATCCACAGAGGGAAGCGGTGAGCTTGTCCTAGTCAGGCATCAGCCTAGGCATTATTATTTCCAGTGAAACAGGAGGCACAGCATGTACTGACCACCTGTTTTGCCTCCAGGATGAATTACTCTTCAGTTAGAAAACCAAAAGCTATTACATTAATACAACTTTAACTCCACCTTTCTAGACTCTAGCCACTGATGAGGGGTCCAAAGGATACCACTTGATAATGTATATATACCCTATGAAACGCCGTGGACGGTGAAACTAATTCTTCAATGCAAGCCCCTAGGGTCAGGTCTCAGGGCGCCTGGCAGATAGCTAAAGATGATGAGAGGTGATAACTGGCCAATACGTTTCATTGTTGACTGCGTTGTGTCAATAAAGAATCATCCAGGGAGGCAGTACAAAACAAAACCTCACAATTTTCCACCTGACCATGTGATAAAGAAGTAAATGTGAAAGAGACAGAGTTTGGGAATGTAGAAGGAAGAAGGAAAGAGAGAAGCCCTGAACCTTTCTCTACACCAAAAAGAAGGCAGCGATGGGGGGAAACAGCTAGAACAAAGGCTGAGAGTTAGTCAGGAGTGGGCAGAAGTAGGTTTACAGTTGTGAGTATGTGAGACAGAATGTATTCTTGTATTATTACTTATTATTGTATTATTTTCCATACCAACAACTGTAAACCTACTTTTGACCCCTGTATATCTCTGTGTGTATATATTTGTATTTAATAATACATACCATATGGTTTTATTTATATAAAGTCCAAGAATCAGGCAATACTAAACAATTTTAGAGGTGTACGCTAAGGTAATAAAACCATAAAGAAAATCAAGGAAATGCTTATCCTAAAAGTGAAATAGAGGTTAGCTATAGGAAGGGGGGGTGTGAAGATTTGAGAGAGCTCCTGAGGGGGCTTTTCTGGGGCTGTTGGCTAATTTCTGTTTCTTCATCTGAGTGATGACTGCTTAAGTGTTGCTTTGTGATAATTCAATGAACTCTAGTTTGTTTTGTGTGCTTTTCTTTATGTCTGGTTATATTTTACAAATTTTTGAAATATCATTTTGGTTTGTTTTTGGTTTCTGCAGGTTGATGGCTTTACACAAAGTCCTTTACTGTTGTTTTAGTGGGGTTGCAAGAGAGAGCAAAAGTAAGTACATGCCTACAATCTGACACCATTACTTGGAAACTACCCTTTTTAGGCCTTTATTTGGCACACGGGAAGAGTTCGTAAGGAGATGCTGTCTTTTTACATGTTTGTAACTCATCAGAAAGGTGTGTATTTTTATTTTAAGTGGGAAATTAAAAAACTATAAATGAAATGATTAAAACTCTACACACAACTGAGAGAATGTCCTATTTTGCTATATTTACTAACTGAAAAACTAAGAACTTTTTGTTGCTTTTTCCACTTTGTCAAAGAAATTGAGAAAATTTGGCAATCCCGTTTGTGCTGACATTTCAGTCTTCAATATGTTTATAAAAATTGACTGCCTCCCTCCTGAGGTAGCTTCTAGACTAACTATAATGGTCAAATCTGTTCTGAATAATTCAATGTGCTTATGTTTCCAAAAAAGACATTATAAAAATTATTTGTTATTTAAAGCTATCTGGACCCTTACCAGAGAAGGGCAGATTAAAAATAAGTTAAATTAAAAAAAATAATAAATTAAATAGGAAAAACAATTGTTTTTTCAAAAGAAGTACAGTGGATATTTGCTTAAGGCTGATTAGCTAGTTCAGTTATTCCTTTGCTGATATAACAACAAAGACTTTCTGGGATCTGGGAGAGGATTCATTTACCATTTGTTATTCCTACAATTGAAGGAGTTCAAAAGGAATTCCCTTTTATTTTGAGGTATCTTAAAGACATTTAAAAAATGGAGTGACATCATTGAAGCTTTGAATGAAGGCAATTCTGCTAAAAATATCAAAATAATTCAGAAGTCAGATACAGAAACTATAAAGATTTACAAAATGAACTCGTATAAACGATGCTTTCTGGATACAAACATTACCGTTTGTCTACAGATTGGACAACTGATGGCCCCAAGCCATGAACCGTATCGCCAGTACGCAATAATGCAGGTACCTAATAGGAAGAAAAAAACCCATTAGTACTGATTTTTAAATATCTGATATATTATAACAGTATCATCTTATTTTAAAATATTTTTTACTTCATCCAACATCTCTTTGGCAAATTCAATTCCCAGCCATTAAAAAATAACAATTCCCAGCCATTAAAAAAACCACTTTATTTAAACTACCAGTTAAGATATAAATATTTTTAGACAAAAGCAAGATTACTTCTATGCTATGAATCTTTCTAGAAAATACTACATTTCCAGCCCTGGCCGGTTGGCTCAGTGGGATAGCATCAGTCTGGTGTGAGGATGTCTCGGGATTGATTCCTGGTCAGGGCACACAGGAGAAGCAACCATCTGCTTCTCTTCCCCTCTCCCTCCTCTTATATCTTTCTCTCTCTTCCCCTTCTAGAGCCATGGCTCAATTTGTTCAAAAGCACTGAGGATAACTCCGTGGCCTTCACCTCAGTCACTAAAAAATGGCTTGGTTGCAGAGCAGCGGAGCAAGGGCACCAGATGGGCAGAACATCACCCCCTAGAGGGATTGTCGGGTGCATCCCAGTCGGGGTGCATGTGGGAGACTGTCTCTCTGCCTCCCCTCGCTCAGTAAAATAAAATAAAAATTAAAAAAAGAGAAAACACTGCATTTTCTATGTAAAATAAAATAGTAAGTAAACATCACTATATAAATGACACCAACAAATCACAGCCTAAATTTTGTTTGAAATTTCATATATATGTTATAAAAACATAACCTCTACCATTTTATGAGTTTAGAAAGTCAAGTTACTTAAGTATCAATAAGAGAAATTAAGTAGTGTGAAAAGGAACCAAAGTAAATATATAAAGATTACATGCTGTCTGCTTTAATAAAGTTTATAATACAGTTCAATTACTGAATCAACTTTTGTACTGGGTGGGTTTATTTTTCTGCTTGAAGGTGTTTATCAGCAGCAAAAAAGTTATACACAACCTAAAGGAAGCTCTCAAAAAGTAGTTGGTGAGCTAAGTGTAGAAGCACTAAATTTTAGCTCAGTAACAAATGAATAAGACATATTTTTAAATACTGTCTGTTGTTTAAGGGGCCAATTCATTTTCCTCTCTGCAGGACACGTGTTTTCAAAACATCCAGGTCCCATTGTGAATCTGAACTAAGTGCTTCCTGTCTCCTCCTACTGCCAGGATTTTCTCTGTGTTCTTACTCTTGCTTTGACAACCTAGCTCTCATATGTTCCTTATTCTGATTCTTCCAGATCAAACAAATGTCCAGAATTCGGAAGAAGCAATGGCAATCAAAGGTAACATACTTAAATCAATCAGAGGGTAGCTAAATCTTGAACTGTGTAATATTAATTTTAAGTACAAAAGGAGTCCAGGCCCTGGCCAGTTGGCTCGGCGGTAGAGTGTCGGCCCGGCGTGTGGGGGACCCGGGTTCGATTCCCGGCCAGGGCACATAGGAGAGGCGCCCATTTGCTTCTCCACCCCCACCCCCTCCTTCCTCTCTGTCTCTCTCTTCCCCTCCCGCAGCCAGGGCTCCATTGGAGCTGGGATGGCCCGGGCGCTGGGGATGGCTCCTTGGCCTCTGCCCCAGGCGCTGGAGTGGCTCTGGTCGGGGCAGAGCGTCGCCTCCTGGTGGGCAGAGCGTCGACCATGGTGGGTGTGCTGGGTGGATCCCAGTCGGGCGCATGCGGGAGTCTGTCTGACTGTCTCTCCCCGTTTCCAGCTTCAGAAAAATACAAAAAAAAAAAAAAAAAAAAAAGGAGTCCAGAGAGGGAGAACACTTGGGGATGTATTAGAGAGTAAACTTAAACTGCAAAGGAGAAAGGATTTGAACTTTGTAGGATAGCAAAAATTTAGATAGGCAGAAATCAGGAGAGAGGACACTCCAGGTTTTACGAATACCAAGAGCAAATGCCAGGGCAGAAAATAAATGGTATCTGAGGAAACTGGTGAGCAAACCAATGAGCTAAGCAAAGGCTGTCCAGAGGTGACCGTGGGGAAAACTGGTTTGACAATTTAAAGAGGAATTTAAAAGCTAAACAATCTTTATCTGATATTCTGTCCCTACTCTCAGAGTGTTGTGTTAATTAGATAATATTAAGTACTCTGAGTAATCTAATTTCATATAGACACTATATGAAAGCAAAACTTATTATAAATCTGTTAGTATTATTACTGTTTGTAATGATGCCTTAGATTTCTCTATTACCTTCTAACCCTAAAGTTCAGTGTGTTTTGACATATATTAATTTATTTAATCCCACATCCTTTTTTTCACAAATTGAGGTATAGGTGTCCTTGTATTGTAAATTATGTAACGGCCACTTCCTGCACTGAGAAACTGTGGTCCAGCAAATTAAACACGTCAGTTTATACACAGCTGCTATGAAAAGCTAGACCTGTTTCCTTTTCCTCAACTTTCTCCCTCTTTAAAAAGAGAGATCCACTTAAATAGGACAGTGAGCGAGATGACTCAATGACTTTAATCTTGGTCACGATCTCTCTAAATTTGTTTATATGTAAAATGGGACTAACACCTCATAAGACTGCTGGAGAATTAAATAAAATAATGAGGGCTACAACTGCAAGAAAGGTGAGGTCTGCTGCTGCATCATTCTTAACTCCCTGTAAAGGAACAGAACTACATAGTTCCATGCACAGAAATTGAGCTACAGTGCTCCTGATACACATGGTATCAATGTATTTTGAACTACTATTCAAATAAATACATTTCCGTGTATTAAGAACTTGAATAACTAGTTTTTTTAACCTTTGAACCTACAGACAGTAAATAAAAGTGTCTAACAAGTAGAGCAGGATATCACAAGCAATCTGCCCTATTACCTCAGACCCAAAGGTAAAACTAAGAACACAATACAGCCATCTTTCAATTGCCTGGGTTATCCACTCAGTGAATTACTTAAGCCCGGGTTGGCAAATAGAGTTCACCTTGCCTGCCAAACCTCAAAGATTCCTAACATTTGCCCGGAATACTGTGTTAGATGATGGCTGAGTCCATAGCCAGATTCAGAGAAAAGAGTGTCCAATTGATGAGGAATCTCTACCAGAAGTTTGACAGTGAGAAACATCAGCTTTCTCTGATGGCCATTTAATTCTCCCTATCTGATCTTTCATTATTTTGCTCCTCATTAGCATTTCTAACAGATAATTATAATTTGTTAGCTACTTAGGCAAAAACCTTAGGAAAGAGGTTGGAATTACTGGATGAGGCAATAACGGGGTTGGTCAGTACTTCCTAAATGAGCACAAGGTACAGAAAATCCTGCATTGCATGGATTTCAAGTATATAGATATGTCACTCCCAACAGCATAAACAGTAACACTATATGTCTAAGAATTCTATATAACGAATCTCAGACAAAAGTCATTTATAGGGTCATTATATGCTACATTTTAAATTAGTCTTTATATGGAAATTGTGTGCATTTTGGGAGCAAGTAGAACCCTATCTTCAATACAGCTGTTGAAACAGAAAGAAATGCAATGAAAAATTAAACAAATCTTCAGTAGAGAGTAGTTGTATAAGCCACCAATCAAAGAATAGAATTGAGCATAGGGTTTGAGGTTTAAAACCTGCCTCTGTCCCTTAGCAGCTGGATACCCTTTGTAAAATTTCTTAACATCTCTGAACATGGGTTTTATGTGGATAGATGAGATGAAGTCTGTAAAGTGTTGTGTAATAATTGAATCTCCCCAATCTCATATGACCATAACAAGCAGTGACTATACGGTATCTCATTATTCTCTATGAAATCTTTCTAGAGGGTAGAAAGCATCCCTTACTAATAATAAGTGTGAAATCAACATTCCCTTTTTGTCCCACTATATGCTTTATGTTTCTCATGAGAGGCTAAGAACTTCTGTGCTGACTCAAGAGTAAGAAAGAGTTAGCCGAGCTAAGGGAAGGTCTTGGACAGAGTCCTTTCTGCCTTAAGAAGGATGAATAATAAACGAAATTACTACAAAAGTGATGAACAATGAGTCAGTCAATCCATCATGGTATTGGTATACCTGAATTACTAGTCAAATAAACACATTTCTGTTTATTGAGAAGTTGAATAACTAGTTTTGTTTTTTTTTAATCTTTGAACCCACAGACACTAAATAAAAGTGGCTGATAAGCAGAGCAGAATATCAGGAGCAATCTGCCCTAGTCACGAAATGCAAAATGTGACAAAGAGAGAATTAGGAATCCAGCCTGTGTACCCACATGGGTCTTGGTGCAAACAGTCATTGTTACCAAGTGTTTCGTTTCCTTACCGCAGAAGAGATGTCCGCAGTTTGTTTCCACTGGGAAGGAGGCTTGATGCAAACAGATCGGACAGTACATGTCAGTGTAAAACTGCTGCCGGGCAGCAGCAGGTACATCCTGATGAGAAAATACGTGTATATATTGATACATGACACACAGGCTTTTCAAAGTTATCTTTATGTCAAACTATACTTAAGAATATGGCCAATACTTATGTAATCCTCATCAAATTTTACATTTGCAATAGTTTAAGATCTTTTAAGTTTGATAAAAGTTATAGTGTTGTATTATTTATAAACTGCATGGTCTCTACCTTCCTTTTTGAACACAATTTAAAAATAAAAAATCTAAAATAATTTAGTAGTTTCTCTTTTACTCCATTAAAATGAGTAGATTATTCCAAATAACACAAGACTGAGCTAATAAATGCACAACTAAAGAATAAAAAATGTCTATTTCCAAAGTATTAGCTTTTTTTAAATGCTTTTCCTGCTTTATTTATTTATTTATTTATTTATTTTACAGAGACAGAGAGAGAGGGATAGATAGGGACAGATAGGAACGGAGAGAGATGAGAGGCATCAATCATCAGTTTTTCGTTGTGGCACCTTAGTTGTTCATTGATTGCTTTCTCATATATGCCTTGACCAGGGGCTACAGCAGACCGAGTAACCGCTTGCTCGAGCCAGCGACCTTGGGTCCAAGCTGGTGAGCTTTGCTCAAACCAGATGAGCCTGCACTCAAGCTGACGACCTCAGGGTCTCGAAGCTGGGTCCTCTGCATCCCAGTCCAACACTCTATTCACTGTGCCACTGCCTGGTCAGGCCAAAGTATTAGCTTTTTTTCATTTTTCATTCCTGACAAGTGTTACATGTGTGCTGTATCTTACAAAAGACCAGAATTAAACTTTCAGAGAAGAATATTGGTCATTTTGGAAGTAGAAAAATGTAACACCACTGGTAACTTGAACTTAAACCCTCAAATAGTCATTATTGAATTTTAATGTATCTCAGTTATATCACTGTTGTGACTTAATAGAAATGTTATTAAACAGAATTATCAGTATAAGAAGCATCCAGATATCAAAATCCCATTAGACTGTAAGTGTTATGAGGATAGGGACTTTAATCTATAGGACTCATAGTAGTCCTACAAGAACTACAAAATTATGTTACTACAATGCAATATATATCTTAAAATATTTACCAAAACCTGTTTTTATAGCACCTGGCACACATATTATAAACAAAGTAGCTGGTATTAAAAACATCAAATTACCAAAATAAAAGTATCAAATTCACTAAGTATTAGTTAATTAGTTATAAACTAAATCAAAGATTTTTGTCACCCCAAATTAATAAATCATAATTAAAATCCAATGTCCTATGACAGTCCTAAAATACTAGAATATTCTATAAGCCAAGGTCGCACTTGATGTTATAGTCTTTTGTGTCAATTTTTTTAAAGACTTAAAAATTTATTGATTTTACAGAGAGAGGAGGGCAGTGGGGAGCGAGAAATGCCAACTCATTGTTGCTTCACTTTAGTTTTCATTGCTTGCTTGTTGTATGTTCCTTGACTCAGCAAGTCCAGGGTTTCGAACCACTGCACCCCCACAGGCTAGGCAGATGTCATTTTTAATGGTGCAAAAAAGAAAAACATAGCATTTAATCTTCCCGTCTTTACCTTTTCTCTTCACTACTATTCTTTGGAAACTAATTGACAAAAAATCAGTTACCAGTGCTATGCAACAGAACTTTATGCAATAATGGAAATTTTCTCTCTGTGCTGTCCAATATGGTAGCCACTTGCCACAAGAGGCTATTGAGTACTTAAATGTAGCTAATGTGCCTGGCCTGTGGTGGCGCAGTTGGACCTGGAATGCTGAGGTTGCCAGTTCAAAACCCTGGGCTTGCCCGGTCAAGGCACATACGACAAGCAATCAATGAACAACTAAAGTGAAGCAACTATGAGTTGATATTTCTTGCTACACTCTCCCCCCATAAAATCAATAAATAAAATCTTTTTAAAAAAATGTGGCTAATGTGACTAAAGTACTGAATTTTAAATTTTAGTTAACTAATTAATTTAATTTTGTTTAATTTTTTAAAATTTACTTTTAGCCACATGTGGCTAGTGGCTACCATGGAGGCAGCACAGTATAGGCTAAGTCACTAGCTTTATCCTAACTAGAACTATATACCATGTGTGAGGAAAAGCATGAGGTAGATGAATGGGACAGTGGAACAAAAAAAGTGGAAGATCCCCCTCAATTTGGTACTCTTGTGTATCTAGACCTAGTCATGCAATTCTAGTGTGAATTTAAGCAAATCTTAGTGATCTAATATGTTAAATGAGAATAACAGTTGCCTTACTATGTTTGAAGATTAAATAAGAATAGTGTGTGTGTGTGTGTGTGTGTGTGAGAGAGAGAGAGAGAGAGACAGAGATAGGGACAGACAGAAAGGGAGAGAAATGAGAAGCATCAATTCTTTGTTGTAGCAACTTAGTTGTTTACTGATTGCTTTCTTGTATGTGCCTTGACTAGGGGCTACAGCAGACCCAGAGACCCCCTGCTCAAGTCAGTGACTTTGGCCTCAAGCTGGTGAGCCTTGCTTAAACCAGACGAGCCCGTGCTCAAGCCAGTGACCTTGGGGTTTTGAACCTGGGTCCTCTGCGTCCCAGTCCGATGTTCTATCCACTGTGCCACCAACTGGTCAGGCTGAAATCATTTTGTAAATTAAACATTATTCCAGCATGAACTATTGATAACAAAAGCTCTGGAACAGAGTACTACTAACATGCTTAAACTATTCTGCATCAATGAATTTAAGTTCTATGAAGCAAGAATTCTTGTCTGTTTAGTTTACAACCGAATTCCCAATGCCCATTAGAACACTGGCATAAGGTAGATTTTCAATAAATATTTGGTGAGTGAACAAATGATAAAACCCTCTCTAGAGGCCCTGGCCGGTTGGCTCAGCGGTAGAGCATCGGCCTAGTGTGCAGAGGACCCGGGTTCGATTCCCGGCCAGGGCACACAGGAGAAGCGCCCATTTGCTTCTCCACCCCTCCGCCACGCTTTCCTCTCTGTCTCTCTCTTCCCCTCCCGCAGCCAAGGCTCCATTGGAGCAAAGATGGCCCGGGCGCTGGGGATGGCTCTGTGGCCTCTGCCTCAGGCGCTAGAGTGGCTCTGGTCGCAACATGGCGACCCCCAGGATGGGCAGAGCATCGCCCCCTGGTGGGCGTGCCGGGTGGATCCCGGTTGGGCGCATGCGGGAGTCTGTCTGACCGTCTCTCCCTGTTTCCAGCTTCAGAAAAATGAAAAGAAAAACAAAAACAAACAAAAAAACCCTCTCTAGAATTAAAGTTTGATTGGTTTGTAGGAAATAAATTTAAAAATTTTGTTTTTTGATGTTAGCTATCTTGGCATAATGGTGTATAATATCCTACTTAATCCAGCCTTCATAAAATATATTTCTGGTTGTTAGAGAGACCATCTGGTAATTTATTTTATTTTATTATTTTTTTTTTCTGAAGCTGGAAACGGGGAGAGACAGTCAGACAGACTCCGGCATGTGCCCGACCGGGATCAACCCAGCACGCCCACCAGGGGCGACGCTCTGCCCACCACGGGGCAATGCTCTGCCCCTCTGGGGCGTCGCTCTGCTGAGACCAGAGCCACTCTAGCGCCTGGGGCAGAGGCCAAGGAGCCATTCCCAGCGCCCGGGCCATCTTTGCTCCAATGGAGCCTCGCTGCGGGAGGGGAAGAGAGAGACAGAGAGGAAGGAGAGGGGCAGGGGTGGAGAGGCAGATGGGTGCTTCTCCTGTGTGCCCTGGCTGGGAATCGAACCCGGGACTTCTGCACGCCAGGCCGACGCTCTACCACGGAGCCAACCGGCCAGGACCCTGAGAGACCATCTGTTTAAAAGCAAAGAAGAGGCAGATGAAAAAAGTTTTCTTAACTTTGACCATTAAAGAAAAAGACCCCGGCTGGTTGGCTCAGTGGTGGAGTACTGGCCTGTATGTGGATGTCCCAGGTTCGATTCCTGGTCAGAGCACACAGGAGAAGCGACCATCTACTTCTCTACCCCTCCCCTTTTCTCTCTTTCTCTCTCTCTCTCTTTCTCTCTCTCTCTCTTTTTCTCTCCTGTAGCCATGGCTTGATTGGTTTGAGTACATAGGCCCTGGATGCTGAGGATGGCTCTGTAGAATCTCTACCTCAGGTGCTAAAAATAGCTCCGTTGTGAGTTTGGCCCCAGATGGGCAGAACATCGGACTTAACGGGGGTTGCTGAGTAGATCCCAGTTGGGGTATATGAGTGTGTCTGTCTCTCTATCTCCTCTCCTCTTACTTGGAAAAAGAAGAGAGAGAGAATAAAAGCTACCCTTTATAGTAATTTCTTTGTAGAAAGAATAGTTTTTCCACTACATTTCATTAAAGACAATTAGACTGATTATTTTCTCAAAAGTAAATAATAGGAAAATTGCTTTTTTAAAAAAGATTTTATTTATTCATTTTAAGAGAGGATAGAGAAAGAGAGAGAGAGAGATAGAGAGAAGGGGGCAGGCACAGGAACCATCAACGCTCATATGTGCCTTGACCAGGCAAGCCCAGGGTTTCGAACCAGCGACCTCAGCATTCCAGGTCAATGCTGTATCCACTGTGCCCATAGGTCAGGCCTGAAAATTACTGTCTTTTAAAGTAAGTTTCAGAAAAAATGAAAACATCTGAATATAATGATTAGTCATTTGCCTAATCTGAAAATATACAACTGATAGAATAATTTAAGGTAATTTAAAGTAGGAAAGAAAATTATGTTTCCAAAAAGTGATTTATTACTATTTCATCACAATTTCATATGCAAGGGGAGCAATAACATCTACTTCTTATATACATGCGCATGTTTACATAAATAGTACCTGTTCTGTTTGAAGTTGTTCCCGAAGCACCCTTACTAGTTCTTGGTTTTCTGGGTGAATGTTTTGATGTGCATTTCTGTTGAATAAAATATAATAAACTTTGAATATAAAATATTTTCAGATGAATCCGTTTTCTTTGTGGGTCTAATTTTTTACCTAGAACTAGTGGTAATTAAATAAAGTAAATTATGGCATATAACTGTACTCCAATTCCAGAACTCAACACTCTAGGCCAGGGGTTGGGAACCTTTTTGGCCGAGAGAGCCATGAACGCCATATATTTTAAAATGTAATTCTGTGAGAGCCATACAACGACCCGTGTACCTTACGCATTATCCAATAAAAATTTGGTGTTGTCCTGGAGGACAGCTGTGATTGGCTCCAGCCACCTGCAACCATGAACATGAGTGGTAGGAAATGAATGGATTGTAATGAGAATGTTTTATATTTTTAACGTTATTTTTTTTTATTATTGAAGATTTGTCTGTGAGCCAGATGCAGCCATCCAAAGAGCCACATCTGGCTCGCGAGCCATAGGTTCCCAACCCCTGCTCTAGCCTATTCTGAGATCAGTGATTATTGGCTCATTTTAGGTTTAACTGGTGAATGATGAAATCTAGAGACCTAGTACCTTGGGGATTTAATGTAATTTTAGGCTTACAAACAATAAAAGAATAATGAACATATTTAATTCTTTTGTACAATTTCTTCAAAATATGCAGCATACATTTGAACACTTTCCCATATCTAATTAGGTCCTTCTTCCAACTTTTTACCTATGAGGGGAGGGGGACAGAGGAAAAAAACTAAAATTATATAATGGAGACATGCCAAAATGTTAACAATTAAGTGGAGAATCAAAGGGCAAGAAGACAGTGGCTGATAGACTACATGTGAGTCTGAAAGTTAGAAGTGGTGGTTAGATGGGTAGGGTGGGGTGAATGTTTATATCTGAGTCATGGCTTAATTTCATTTGACTGTAGAAGTTTTTTCTGAACTGCACCCTCTTAACAGCAATATTTAAGTCCACACAATCCTGGTATTACTCTATGGAGAAGACTTTACTCTGAGTGAACCAAATCCCAACAGCAATAAGAATCCTAAATTAATATTATAATGGATAGGGAAAATTAAGGAACGCTATCCTACGATTATTCAATTTTTAGTAAAAATTCAAATTTTAGAAAAGCTGAAAAAATGTAATCATCAGTTCAGAGAGGACATAAAAGCAATTTCGAGTCAAATACCTAATCAGAACTTCAACATAAATGTAATGGAACTACTTGAGCTCCATTTAAACACCTTGCTTTTTGGTACTTTTTTCACTGGAAAAACACAGTCATAATTTTACAGAGCACAGATACAAACGATGTGACTGGAAGGTCTTTAGTTTCTTTCCATCAAAATTTAAACTTATATGCATCAAAGGACACTACCAAAAAGGTAAAAAGACAACCAACAAAATGAAAGAAAATATGTGTAAATCACATATTTAATAAGTGATTAATGCTCGAGTATAAAGAACTATTATAGCTCAAAAACAAAAAAAGCAAACACCCAATTCAAAGATGGGCAAAGGACTTGAATAAACATTTCTCCAAAGAAGATATACAAATAGTTATTAGTGAAATGCAAATCAAAACCATATTGAGATATACTTCATACCTATTAGAATGACTACTATAAGAAAAAACAGAAAGAAGTGAGTGTTGGCAATGATGTAGAGAAATTTGAACCCTATGTGTTTCTAGGAGAATGCAAAACCGCAACTCTGTATTACTGTGGACAACCACTGTAAAAAACAGATTGGAGGTTCCTCATAGAGTTAAACATAGAATTACCACATGACCCAATAATTCCAATGGAAAGCAGGGACTCAAGAGAGATACTTGTACACCAGTGTTCACAGTAGCATCATTCGCAACATCGAAAAGGTGGGGACAACCCAACTATCCATCAAAATATTGATAAAATGTGCGCGCGCACACACACACACACACACACACACACACACACACACAGGAATATTATTCAGTCATAAAAAGGAACAAAATTCTGATACATGCTACAATACACATGGACCTTAAATACATTATGCTAAGTGAAATCAGTCACTAATGGACAAAAATCATGTAATTCCACTTTACAAAGTACATAGAATTATACAATTCATTGAGACAGAAGGAGCAGGTGTAGGAGGAATGGGGAGTTACTGTTAAATTGGTAGAGTTTCTGTTTGGAATGATGAGAAAGCTCTGGAAACAGTAGTGATGGTTATAGGACATTATGAACATACTTAATGTCACTGAATTGTATACTTAAAATGGAAAATTTTATGATACATATATTTCCCACAACATAAAAAGTTATAAATTACAGAAGACAAAACATTTCTTTGTTTGAATTTTATTTTTTTATTAATTTTTAGAGGGGGAGAGAGAAAGGAGGGAGAAGCAGGAAGCATCAACTTATAGTAATTGCTTCCTGTATGTGCCTTGACCAGGCAAGCCCAGGGTTTCAAATCCACAACCTCAGTGTTCCAGGTAGATGCTTTATCCACTGCAACACCACAGGTCAGGCCTTTGTTTGAATTTTAAACTATACATGTTACCCTTCCCTCAAATCATCAGTAATTGATTACTTCAGTTGAAGTAACAAGATTACAATTGCCAATTGAATTTGAATCTTTTTTTTAATTGATTTTAATTTATTGTGTTTACACAGATTCTAGTGTTGCCCTGAATGCATCCCCACTCCCCGTATTCCCCTCAACATCTCCCTTGCCCCCCTTGAATTTGAATCTTAAGAGCTGGAAAGGAACTTAAACTGATTTCCTACTCAGTCATATGACAAATTCAAGACCATGTCCAATTAAGAGGGAGCAACTTATAGAATTGGAAAAGTTATGTCTTAGGTTTCACCAAAAATCTCATCATTTAGCGCTATGTATTGGCCCTGTGTGAGGTAACAAAATATAGTGATCTCTGTCCCTAATTCCTCACATAGAGCTCTTGAAACCCTTATAATTTCCTGGGGTTAGGAGTGTCTTTTGTCCTAATAAGGTGACTCTGAGTGTGCTCTTGAATGGCTCCTGTGTAGAAGTAATCAGCAGAAAGACCAAGTCACGATTAGCTATTATCCTCTACACCCCTATCTTCTACTCTAGTCCTAAACAAGCACTAATCTACTTTTATCTCTATGGATTTTCCTACTGTGGACGCTTATGAAGACTCTTATCTGGCGTTTTGTGTCCAGCTTATTTTACTTAGCATAATATCTTTTTTAAAATTATTTTTATTTTATTTATTCATTTTAGAATGGAGAGAGAGAGGGAGAGAGAGAGAGAGAGAAAACAGAGAGAGAGAAGGGGGGGAGGAGCTGGAAGCATCAACTCTCATATGTGCCTTGACCAGGCAAGCCCAGGGTTTCGAACCGGTGACCTCAGCATTTCCAGGTCGACGCTTTATCCACTGCGCCACCACAGGTCAGGCCACTTAGCATAATGTTTTGAAGTTTCATGTGATATAGCATGTATCAGTATATCGTTCTTTTTTTTTTTTTTACAGGGACAGAGAGAGAGAGTCAGAGAGAGGGACAGATAGGGACAGACATACAAGAATGAAGAGAGAGATGAGAAACATCAATTCTTCGTTGCGGCTCCTTAGTTGTTCATTGATTGATTTCTCATATGTGCCTTGACTGGGGGGCTACAGCAGACCGAGTGACCCCTTGCTCGAGCCAGCGACCTTGGGTCCAAGCTGGTGAGCTTTTTGCTCAAGCCAGATGGGCCCACGCTCAAGCTGGTGGCCTCGGGGTCTCGAACCTGGGTTCTCCGCATCCCAGTCCGACGCTCTATTCACTGCGCCACTGCCTGGTCAAGCTCATTCTTCTTTATATATAGTTGAATAATATTTCATTGTATGCATATACCATATTTTGTTTATTCATTCATCTGTTGGATATTTAACTTGTTTGTACCTTTTGGATATTAGGAACAATAAATTCTACTATGAACATTCCTGTACAAGTTGTTGTGTAGAAATGTTTTCATTTCTCATGGGTATGAATGCTCATGATTATATGACATTGTGAAATTGCTAAGTCATATGGTTATTCTATGTTTAATCACTTGAGGAACTGAGAGTTTTCAAAATGGTTGCACCATTTTTCCATTGCCAGCAGCAGTGTATAAGGATTCCAATTTTTTCACATCCTCAACAATTGTTATTATGTGACTTTTTTATTCTAGCCATCCTAATGTGTGTGAAGTTGTATCTCACTGTGGTTTTGACCAGTATTTCCCTGATGACAAATGATGTCAAACATCTGTTTCTGTGCTTATTAGTCATTGCATATCTTCTTTGGAGAAATGTCTGTTGAGATCCTTTGCCTGTTAACTGGGTTATTTGTCTTTTTATTATTGAGTTTTGTGTTCTTCACATATTTAGATACAAGGACCTTATTAGATATATATTTGAAATATTTTCTCCCATTCTGCAGGTTGTCTTTTCACTACAGAAAATAGTGATATTTTATTCAAAATATGGATAATAAATTTAAATTTTATGTGATAAGACAGCTGATGTCAGGAAAAATGTATGGTAGCACTTAGAGTCCAGTGGAAAATAAAAAAGCTTAGTAAATACATAATCACCGAGATCTATTACTTGCTTTTCTTATTAAGTACTAAACATCACTAGAAGCAGTGAGAAAGTCAGTGGCCCTTGGACATATATTTTATTTCAATTCTTTTGTCCTTTAGTCTCACCTGAAGAGTGCATATACCAGGGTAGCAATCAAAGCGAAACTGACCACAACTGCCACAAGTACTTGGTCACTTACTCCTTCTATGACTGAATCATCATCCAGTTTCAAACTTTGAACTTCACCCTGATATTTAGCCATTCCAGGTCTAAAATATAAATAAACAAGATGAAAGTTACAAATGATATACTGAAAAAAAAATTTACTAAAAAAAATAAGTATTAACTGACTTATAGTATATATATTCCATATTTTTGTAGTACCCACTTACAGTAGGTTGCATTAAGTACAACTCCAGGATGGACTGTCCCTTTAATGAGTTCTTTTAAATTTGCCAGACATTAGTTTGGAAAGTACAGAATTCTATTTCCTTCAAGGAAAACAATTACTTAATGCATCATCCATTTACATTTTTAGAAAACAAAATAAAAATATAGCCTTTTCTCTTCAAGCTTAGCTCCTTTAAGAAATAAAGACAGCCTGACCAGGCGGTGGCGCAGTATATAGAGCGTTGGACTGGGATGCGGAAAACCCAGGTTCCAGACCCCGAGGTGAAAGCTCACCAGCTTGGACCCAAGGTCGCTGGCTCGAGCAAGAGGTTACTCAGTCTGCTGAAGGCCCGTGGTCAAGGCACATATGAGAAAGCAATCAATGAACAGCTAAGGTGTTGCAACAAAAAGCTGATGATTGATGCTTCTCATTGCTCTCCGTTTCTGTCTGTCCATCCCTATTTATCCCTCTCTCTGTCCCTGTAAAAAAAAAAAAAAAGATATTCCTCATGTCCAACTGCTCTTTTTTCTTTTTGTGTGTGACAGAGACAGTGAGAGAGACAGAGAGGGACAGATAGGGACAGACAGACAGGAAGGGAGAGAGAGGAGAAGCATCAATTCTTTGTTGTGGCACCTTAGTTGTTCATTGATTGCTTTTTTTATGTGCCTTGACCAGGGATCTACAGCAGAGCGAGTGACCCCTTGCTCAAGCCAGAGACCTTGGGCTCAAGCTGGTGAGCCTTGCTCAAATCAGATGAGCCCGCATTCAAGCCAGCGACCTCAGAGTCTTGAACCTGGGTCCTCCGACTCCCAGTCTGATGCTCTATCCTCTGTGCCACTGCCTGGTCAGGATTCTTATTCTTAATACTAAATAAATTCTGCAGTAGATCAGATCCCTCTTCTCCTTCATAGCACTAAATGTACATCATAGAATTTATCATGTTTGTATCCATGATAGAGAAGGAAATTTTGTCTTTTCTGTACATAGACATATATTACCTAACGTAGTGCCCTGAACACAGTAGGACCTAATAATATATATTTTAAAAAGAGTGACTTGCCTTACTTAGAGTGTTAGTAATTTGAAAAGTGAATGACAATGAGGCTATAGGAAATTAATATCTATATTAAGCCTACTTGAATTCATGAAAATTCTGGTGCTTGAAAAACTATTAGCCCCACCTGTGACTAAGGTCAGCTTATGATTCAGAATTCTTTGAACTGCCTGGAATATGGAATCACTCTCAGACTGCATTTCCTTATGAAGAGAAAAGGGAGGATATGTAATGCTCCTTCTCAAAGACTAAACTAGAGAGAAATGGTAACACCAAATTTCCATAGGTATGAGGGGAGACAGCCCAACCACAGTGGAGGCCAAATACCACAGGTAATTCATGTTTTTCAGATGGCAAAACAGTCAAGTTAAAGGTTTATGAGATACCTAAATGGAAATAAAGTAAATACACATTCAATTAAGTGTATGAGTATTCATAATTAAAATAAAATTCTGTATTTATTTAACTTACTGCAGTGAAAAGAGTTTTATTCATTATCGTTAATCAGGATATTCTGGTAAGACGAATCTTTGAGTGTGCAAGTCTAAGACCTTTGAAAGAATCTGAACTGGCTGCTTGTTAAGAAAATTACCTCACTGAAGAAATTTAAACAAACAGATCAAAGGAAGTTTTCATCAGCTTTACACATAGTAATGGCCTGATATCTGAGGAACTTTCTAATTACAGGTTTCAAATATTCATGATGAAGGTTCACACTAGGAAACTAGAAAAGAGCCTTCAGTATTTTTATTCAAAAGAACAAATAAATTGCAAATTGAAATTGAAAAGCCTCATATGATCTAGGGGTGGGCCATGTAGTTAATGTAGATTTTTAAAAATTATTTATTTATTCATTTTAGAGAGGAGAGAGAGAGGGAGAGAGAGAAAGGGAAGAGCAGCAGGAAGCATCAACTCCCACATGTGCCCTGACCAGGCAGGCAAGCCCAGGGTCCCGAACCAGCGACCTCAGTGTTCCAGGTCGAGGCTCCACCCACTGCGCCACCACAGGTCAGGCTAGATTTTTATTTTATCAGGTTTCCTCTTTTTAAATCAGAGATGCTATGGCTGTGTCAAAAGTCCTTAGGGCAGTGAGAACTACTTGCATCTGCCCAAAGACAAGCAAAATGTTATCCACTGTGTTGAGATTCCCAGCCTGTAATTACTGAATCTAATTATTTCACAGAGTTGTGAGGATTTTCTCCTATGCAATACATTTAGGGAGTTTACTAATTTGTACTTTTTTTTTTAATAGGTTACATTTGTTTCTATGTCCTTCCAGGCGTAATTGGTGGTAATGTGACTATATTCTATTGTTCTAATTATATGTATTTATTCTAATATATATATATATATATATATATATATATATATCCATAACTACACCCTTAATATGTTATTTCATGAACATTTCCAAGAGCTCAGAGATCCAGGATATGTTAAGTATTGCATAGCTATATAATGTTATTTGCTATCATTTTATACAGACGTTCCCAATGTCGTTGAAATGAAGTTAATTTTTATTTCCACAAATTCTACAATCACTGAAGAAGGTGATTGGGCTGAGGAAAGGTAGGAGGGGAGATGGCTGATAAATTTCAGAGAAACAGAGAGATCAGTAGCATTTTCCTGTCATGTAGAAATCCTAGCTAAACCTAGGGGCTCTCACATGGAGAACTACTAATGATGACTGACCTACTTGTTGGGAGCTTCAGTAGTTCAATTCCATCAGTAGTTCTGCATATCATCAGGGTATAAAAGAGGAACTGTAGGAGCTAGTGGCTCAAAAATGAGGTATTATAATGCCCCCTCAGTTTGGAAAGAGGCCACTCTAAGATTACAGGGGATAAACAATAAAATTTTCTTTTTCTACTTGAGATGACAATATACCTCAATTTTGCAAATGAATTCCAAAGTCGATCTGAACTTCAACTGTCCAACTTTTGCTTTTCACAGTCAGTTTTTATCTTGAACAGAACAGAGCTATTGATTGTGTTCAAAATCACAGCCTCTCAACTGAAGCCCAAGCATTGCGGGGAGTTTAGCTCCAATTCTGCTACTACAACTGTGACCCCATTTATCTCATAGGACCTCTCATTTTCTGCAAAGTGTAAAAGCTGGACCTGAGGATTCCTTCGGTTCCTTCCACCACTACATTTCTCTGATCCAGAGGGGGTTTTTTGGAATAGAAACAAAAACAAAAACAAGGATCCAGAGTTTTTTAGATTAGAAAATATTCATGACTATAAATACCAAACTTTAAAGTAGCTACAAGTGGGGAGCAGGACTGGAAAAGCCGGATCTTCCCCTTCCCCAGGAAACGGTTTTATAGTCTGGGTTCTTTCCAAGCACGTATTACTTTAACAACAAAAATAAAAACAAGAGCCAGTGCCTGCTTCCTCCCGAGATGAAAGTTAGGGTTCAGTGCTCAGATTTAAAATGCCTGTCTCAGCTTCATTCTTACCTACCACCTGTTTCTGGATGCTGCCTTATAAAGATCTCAGTGAGTGCACGAACTGCAGCTTACTTCAAACTCAGAAACAAGGTTATTAAATTTATAGATAGAACATGGTACCCAATCTATTTCATAGAATCCTGTCAATTATGAAAATGTGTTACTAGTACTGTTTTGAACTATTAGAGATTTACAGAAATAAAACACTGTATATCTTGGAAACTGAGTTGATAATTGATAGAAGCAGAACTGGTTTCTAGCTTTGGCTTTGTTTTTGCTTAGCTTGCCAAGTCTTAGTGAGGAATACCTTAATATATCAAAGAAGCGTAAGCTTTGGAGTCAGACAACTGTATACTTATGTAAAATATGGGCCTCAGCTTTTATATATGTAAAACACATATTAATTTGAACCATATCAAACTGCCACTTTTTGGCAAAAAAGTTTTATGGAGTTTAGGGAATAATGAAGAAAAAAATACTTAGCATATTGCTTGACACATATAGGCTCTCAGTAAATGGAAGTTGTAATATTTTGATTACTGTTATTAACAACTGTCAAGGAATCAGCAGAACCATGATAAAACATAGCCATACCTTCCCCATAGTTGCACAGTGTAGCATCTTATACTATCTTTAATCAAAGCTTTAATTATATATTTCCTGGCAAGACAGGATAAACTTGGGAACATTGTCACGCAGGACACCACCATGTTTACTTGAATGTCATAAACAGCTATACATAAGAACTAGTCTCCAATTAACCAGAGTAAGTAGAGACAGCTAAGTTCTACTCACCTCTCTCTGCTCTTTTCCAAAGTTTTCAGGAAACACGCACGCATGCACACGCACGTGCGCACACACACGAAAATAAGGGAAAGTTAGGAAATTCCATAACTTCAAAGGATAAACTCACTGTCTTTGTACCCATGTAGGAACTCATGTAAAAGGTCATGTAGGAACGTGATGGCCACATGGCTCTGGAAACAATTACTGACGTCTAAGAAGCTTATAAAATAATTTCCTTCTTGGAGGGTAATTGGAGCCACACAATGAAACTGTCAAGAGCAGTGCAATATCATGCACACATCCATTAGGACAAGCAATCTGTCACGAAAAAGGAGGCCTAACTCAATTGTGTCAAAGCCTTGAAAACTTGAGCAGCTGGAGTTTAGGGGCTCATTATACCACAGTCCTTCAAGAAAAGGTTAGTTAGCATCTTGTTCTCCTCCACATCCAACAATGACTAGCTATAGGGGAGTCAGCTCACCTACTGACCTTGCTTGCCTAAAAAAGGTAATAGTCACTTAAAGTGAAAGAATTCTACAGAAACAACTTATTATTGAATGTAGGAAATCTGGTTTAACAAGGAATCACAAAACACTGAAGGAAACAAAGGCAGGTGAGACACATATTTATCATTTCTAAAGGTTTCTTGCCCTGGCTGGGTAGCTCAGTTGGTTAGAGCATCGTCCACATATGCTAAGGTTGTGGGTTTGGTCCAAGTCAGGGCACATACCAGAATCAAACAATGGACCCATAAATAAGTGGAACAACAAATCAGTGTTTCTCTTTGTCTTTCTCTTTCCTTTCCTCTCTCTTTAAAATCAATTTTTTTAAAAAAAGGTTTCTCTACCCTTAGTGTAGAAAAAGAATGTTTAAAAGCAAGACCATTGAGGAGACTTCAAGTAATATTTTTTTTTAATCAAGTGAGAGGCAGGGAGGCAAAGGGACAGACTCGCGCATGCACTCGCATGGCAACCCCTATCTGGGGTCCCTGCTCTGTTGTTTGGCAACTGAACTATTTTAGCTTCTGAGGCAGGCCATGGAGCCATCCTCAGCGCCCAGGGCTAATATGCTCATTCGAGCCACGGCAGTGGGAGTGGAAGAGAGAGAGAGAGAGAAGGAGAAAGGGGTGGGGTGCAGAAGTAGATGGGCGCTTCTCCTGTGTGCCCTGACCAGGAATCAAACCTGGGACTTCCACATGCAGGCCTACGCTCTACGACTGAGCCAACCCACCAGGGCCCAAGTAAGATTTTTTTACATTCACAAAACAAAAAATCGTCATATGAACTGTTAACTGGTACTCTATATCATTTTTAAAAAGTCAGTATCATCCTGATGGTTCTGAATGCTCACTGACAAAACTTACTTTTACTACGGAAAGAAAGGGCTCCAGGAACTGCAAACCAGAGTAAAATATGTGTCCTGGGAAATTAAATTTACTGCACCTCCAATAAGAGTTTGGCGTTATTTTGTAAAGTTACGCATACCCTAAGACTCAACAATTCTCCTAGGACTCTAAAGAATGCGTTCTAAAAAACTTACATAGTTGCACAAGTATGTACGTTTAAGAATGCCTATAGCATTGTTCTTACTATCCCCAAACTAGAATAACTAAATGCCCATCAACAGTAAAACGGATAAAGTTATATTCATACAATGTAATACTAGACAACAATAAGAATTACCTACAGATATACGCAGATTCACCATTAGGTCAAAGCCACAGAGTAACACAATATGATCCCACTCAGAAAAGTCCCAAAACAGGCAAGTAAAACTATACTGTTTAGGCATGCGTACCTAGGTGGAAAAGCTATAAGGAAAAGCAAGGTAAGTCAGTCTAGGGAGGAAATTGAGCTCAGCTGGGAATGCAAGGTGTGGGTGAACTCCTGTGGAACCAGCAATGTTGTTTTTACGTGGGTGTTTTATTAATCTTTAAATATGTATGTTGTATGCAATTTCCCTCATGTCATATAGCATAAAAATTTATCGGTAATCCTGCAGAGACTCACACCTAAGGTGAGAGCTTGCGGACCATCCACCCAGGTATTAAGGAAGAACGTCAACGCTTCGCAGCAAGACACTGGAAGAAAACAGGCCCTTGCAACTGTCGGTCCTCAAAGATCGGCGAACTGGGGCACACCCTATCACTACTTTAAGTCACTCAAGTTTTCAGGGGGTCGAGGATCCACGAAACCCAAGAAGGCTGGCAGGCTCTCCTCGCCGGCTGTCAAGCCCACCTAGAGTACTGAGACGCCCGCCACTTCGGCCCTTCCACCGTCTCCGGGGTATTCTGGGTGCGACCCGGCGACCCCGGCGCTTCGCCTAGGTATCCCGAAGGAAAGCGGGGTCCCGGGGCCCGAGGAAGCGACTCCCTAGCTCCGAAAAGCCTCGGGAGCGCCGAGGCGACCCCCAGCAGTGCCGCCCACGCCCGACCCTGCAAGCAGCTCCGCAGGCGGGGATTCGGGAGGGCGTGGGCGGTCGCGGCGCTGAGGCCGGTAGGGGTGGGGAGGGGGCGCGTACCTCTCCACCGCAGAGGATACCTCGCCAACTCCCGGTGACTGAGGGTACAGATTATTTCCGGGGACTGCCCCCGCCTCCCCTCCCGGGCAACCACTAGCTGTCTCCTTTCCACTTTGGAGCGCGGGCACAGGCGCACGCGCATTGCCGCGCTTCCGTGAGGACGCGCGCGAAGGAGCCGCTGTCGCCGCTAGGGCCCGGCACGCGCGCGCCGAGACACGCAGGGGCCGGCGTCGGGGCGCGCGCGCGGCGGCGGCGGGGAGGCGGGGCCGGCCGGAGCGCGACTGCGTGTAGTGGCCGGTAGGCCGTGGCTCGGCCTGGGCTGGGGGCGGGGACGCGGAGCTGCGGGTGTGGCCGGGGGCGCGCGCAGCGGACGCGCGTCCTGAGTGAAAGGAAGGAGGGGCACCGGGGCTGACGGTGCGGGAGCTGCTGCCAGCGCCGGACCAGAGTCGCCGGCCCGGCCCGAGGACAAGGTGGGCCAGAGGCCAGATCCGCTCCCCGAACCCTCCGACGCGGCACCAGCCCGAGCGGCAGCGGCTTCTGGCGAGGTGGGGAGGCGCTGCCAAGCCCCAGCAGGGGAAGATGTTCAACGTGGAGTCTGCGGAGCGGGTGGAGCTGTGCGAGAGCCTTCTCACTTGGGTACGTGCCGACCGGCGAGTCGGAGGAAGACCCCCTCCGTCAGGCTGCCTTTCCGGGATCCCCCCCATGCTTGTCGCGGGGGGCGAGCGCCCAGGACAGCGGTGCCGTCACATCCGGGGCCTGGGGCGGGCGGAGCCCGCGGACGCCGGTGCGGGCCGCGACTACCCCCGCTGCCGGGCGGGGGTCGGCGGGGAGCCGCGGGGCGCGGGAGGTTCGGCTCAGGGTCCGAGGTGTTGGCCTGGGTGGAGGCTAATGAGGAGGTGCAGGCGACATTGTAATTACAGTTGTTTGCAGCTGATGAGGCGCTGGCGCTTCTTTCTTTCGGCTCCCAGGGACACAAGCGTTGCTTCTCCCTGCCTCCCAGGCAGCCGATAGAGGCACTCGGGACCCCTGGTTACGACGCTCCTCGCCTTTGTTGTAATGTTCTTCGTGGATGGAGCGCAGCCCCTTGAGGGCTGAGTCGGCCCACTGGAGAAGGAGAAGTACTTTTAAGGGAGGGTAGGAAAAATGCAAAAAGGCACCTAGAAACACTAAAATGCGAGATGCACTTGAGCGATTAGAAAGCAAGCGGTGTGGAGGTACTTAATAAAGGTTGTGAAGATGAAAAATTTGGGAGGTGTTTGGGATCAGTAATGGAACCCGACATTTTGGGGGCAACGTTGTTTGATTCCAATGTTAAATTACTGAACCCTTATTAAAATCCTCACGTTTTAAAATAAGTATGTGTGTTCGATTCTGGTGCCAGCATTCGCGCCTTTAGCAGCCTCGTCAAGAACAGGACATAAAACCCATGCTTGTGCGTTTCCCGAACTGTGGTGTCAGTTCCTGTTACGTGCATGTATGTAGAAGTCTTCAGAGCCACGGGATAAACCTAGTGGTTCTTTCGGGAGCATTTGTTTTATTCATTGCTAAAAATGTTAAGTATCGTTTCTAGAATAAAACACTAGTACATTTATGGGGATGACTACTTAATTTGTCTTAGTGTTAAAGGTAAAACAAATGTCAAATCTTTTAGCGGTGCCTTGGGTTACAAGTTCAGATGATCCCTGGCGGGTGTAGATGTCACTCGCCTATGTCGAGGTACTTTGGTGGAAAGGTTAGAGAAGCATTATTACCTTAGGGTGGTTTTACCAAATATAATGAAAATACTCTGAGGTTTTCATAATTTGGCTTGTATCATGAATCAAATTATGTTTTCTGAAACAGTACATCCAATGGCAGAGCTTGATAATATATATTAACTTTTATATTAGCCAATTGTTGTGATTTCAGATGGTTTACAATAATAGCATACAGCTTACAACTGTAATGGGTTCCAGCTTGAGGCGGGGAGATGGATTTTAGAGGAGAGAAAAACTGATAAGCTGCACAATGTGGCCAAGGTTTGACTAAGCAGAGGAGAGATAAAGGAAAGAATTACCACATTCTTTGACACTGTGGAGGGAATAGGTTTGGCAGAGGTTGCAAACAGAAGATTAAGGATCTTGAAATGTGCGGTTTTGAGTCTGTACAAAGTGGAGCCTCTCTCCATGCTAGGGAAAGGGGCAGGAGGGCAAAGATGAAGAAACTAATTGAGTGGGAAGTAGGGCTACATTATTTAAAGTCTAGAAAGAGGAGTCATAAAATACACAGAGGTGTGTTTCAAAGCCCTCTGTCAAAAAGACAGTAGTGCAGTTATTTGAGTGAGAAATGCTAATAAATATAATTTAGGAAGAATCCTAGAGGGAAATTTGAAGGGATACTAACAGAAACACAGAATGTGAGAGGATCTATTTAGAATCTGGTAAAACGGGGGTCCGGAACCTATGGCTCGCGAGCCAGATGTGGCTGTTTTGATGGCTGCATCTGGCTCACAGACAAAATCTTTAATAAAAAAAAAAATAATGGCCCTGGCCGGTTGGCTCAGCGGTAGAGCGTCGGCCTAGCATGCGGAGGACCCGGGTTCGATTCCCGGCCAGGGCACACAGGAGAAGCGCTCATTTGCTTCTCCACCCCTCCGCCGCACTTTCCTCTCTGTCTCTCTCTTCCCCTCCCGCAGCCAAGGCTCCATTGGAGCAAAGATGGCCCGGGCGCTGGGGATGGCTCTGTGGCCTCTGCCTCAGGCGCTAGAGTGGCTCTGGTTGCAACATGGCGACGCCCAGGATGGGCAGAGCATCGCCCCCTGGTGGGCAGAGCATCGCCCCTGGTGGGCGTGCCGGGTGGATCCCGGTCGGGCACATGCGGGAGTCTGACTGTCTCTCCCTGTTTCCAGCTTCAGAAAAATGGAAAAAAAGAAAAAAAAAAAGAAAAAAAAATAACGTTAAAAATAAAAAACATTCTCATGTATTACAATTCATTCATTTCCTACTGCTCATGTTCATGGTTGCAGGTGGCTGGAGCCAATCACAGCTGTTCTCCAGGACAAAACAAAATTTTTATTGGATAATGTGTAATGTACATGGTCCTTGTATGGCTCTCATGGAATTACATTTTAAAATATGTGGTGTTCATGGCTCTCTCAGCCAAAAAGGTTCCCGACCCCTGTGGTAAAATGTCCAAACAGGTAATCCAAGTTATCAGTTGTAGAGGGAGGACAAGGAATATGACATTGTAGAAAAGGCTTTTTGAAATGCCACTGGAAGGCTCATCAGGCAAAAAAGTTCTGGAGAAGATAAGATTAGAGATTACCAGGGACAAAACTGGAGAGCAGAGTTCACACAAAGATGTACAATTCTAAAATTTGGAAACATAAAAACATTGAACATTGAAATGTTTCAAACCAAAGGAGTTTAAATGCTAGGTTTGTTCTCTTTTGGTTGTCATTATAAAAAGCAGAATGTTTATGTGGGAAATGTTTGAGGTAGCTGAAAATATACATTTAGTCTCATAGCTCCCCTGGTGTCTGGAAGTCAGGTTAATGCTGAACACAATTCTAAAATTAAATGGAAGGGGAAATATATAATACACTCCAAAGAAAAGACTCCCATTTAGAATAATTTGCTTTATTTTACACAAACTTACAGCCAAGTTGGTCGTGTGGTTTCTTTGCACACAGCAAGTTAGAGAGTAACTGGAACATTTGGCAAAATACAGACAGCCAGCTGTCAGTAACATAGAAGGTGCACGAACTCCAAGTTCAGCCTGGGTGACTCGATCTTTGAGCTGACAGCTTTAGATACTTCAAGATTCAAGAGCCTCTGTGTTCAGTTATGAAGATCATAGTTATAATCCTGAATCTCAAAAGTTTATTTTAACTATATACCATTTAGTTTGAGGTAAGAGGTATATAATATAATTTAGATATTCTTCCACTAGTAAGGGTAAAGCACTTGAAGGGATGAGTTAGTGTGCAGAATTCATTTCTGTGAAACATCTCATTGCCCTAAATGCCAGATATATTGATTGCTGTTGTATCAGAGAGCATACTAGCCCAAGAACCAAATGTTTCAAATTTTTGTTGAAAGAGATATGCTTATGAAAATCAAAGTATCACCCCACCAATGGGAAACATCTTAAGCTTAAATTCCAAATCAAAGTTTATGCTTCAAGCAAGTTCAGCAGGATGTGCTTGAAAATTTCCACTCTACCTCCTTCCCCACCCTCTGAGTCAAAAATGGATTCTTACCTGTTAGAAAACTCGCCCTGCCTATTACATCTGTTAAGCTTAATTTCTTGAACAGTACGTGAAAAAATTGCTCTTTCCTATTCATCACATATGCTCAGTACATTTCTTCTGGGAAGCCAGTAACATTAACATGTCCTTACAGTTTTCCTATTACTTACTTAGCAGCCTATAAAATGTACACTAGTGTGTAAAATTAAGAGAGGGTATAATTTTTTATGATGATATCTTCCCCATTCCATTCTCTGTGCTCTGCCTAAATTCATTCTCCAACAATGTTTTTTTCTTTATTGAACAAATAAATCAGATATACAAAAGTTAAAGCATCTGTTTTTTTTAAGTTTTAATATATTTTTTAATCGAGGGTCAATATAACGTGATAGTTAAGAATATAGGTTCAGAAATTAGACCACTTGAGTTCAAATTTTGATTTTTGTTTCATACTAACTTTGGACAAGGGATAACACCTCTGTGTTTCAAGTGCATTCAGCTTAGAACTAAGAAGTGGCACTTAAGCTTTAGCATTGTTAACTTCATCAGAGGACTTGTTAAAACACTGATAGTAAGGGTAAGCCCCATGTCCAGAGTTTGTAATTCAGAAGGTCTGGGCTAGGGCCTGATATTCTGCATTTCTAACAAGTTTCCAGGTGATGCTATTGTTAGTGGCCTGGATATACCACACTTTGAGAACCTCTGCTCTACAGTTGTACCAACTAAAAATGTCTCATAGGGAGTAAAATTGCCCCTGGTTAATAATCACTGCTTTAGAAATACTAATTCCAGGTGATTTCATGCTTTACTCTGCTCCTGCTTTTGTCAGGGGAGGGTGATAGGAGGTTGGGTGGTGTTAAAACAGCTTCTTGAAGTCAAAAGAGAGGTTATGACCCTTCAGGTAGAATATTATACCTCAATGCAGTAGGTGCAATTATCCTTAAATGTTATTGTGCTGCCTTCCTGAAATATATAGTAGATACGTAAGCTAATCGATCAAGGTCACTGCAAGGTGAGCAACAGCAAGAATTCATTTAATGAAGATACTGATTGTCAACAGAATCAGTGTGATCTTTATACAGGGGTGGGCAAAAGTAGGTTTGCAGTTCATATGAGAAATAATAACTAATTAATAAGTAGTAAAGCATAAAGTTTTGTGTATTCACAGCTATAACCCTACTTTTGCCCAGCCCGGTACAGTGCAGATCTCATAGCCCCACTCTCCTGCTTATGCCCTGTTGCTTTTAGGATAAAGTCCTAACATGGCTAATGAGGTTTTTTGCACAATAATGTTTCCTCTTTAACTCTATCTTTTACCATTTTACTCTTTTCCCTGTTTTATCTCTTCTTTCGTTTTCTAACCCCCACCCAGTCCAGCTGCTTTTCATTCCCGGATTGTATCCTTCTCATTTCTAATCTTTGTGCTTGCTGTTTACATTTCCAGTGATACTCTTTCATTTTACTAACCAATAAACTGACAGCAGGGCCTGTATCTGTCTGTCCTCGGTGATTTATTTCCTTTTGAGTCCTGGTTGCACTTCTGGGTGTAATCATTGCTGGCTCAGCTATATTATCTTACTCATGGAAATGATTTCTACTGTTTTTTGGCCGCATCAAGATGATCAGTACAAAGTTAGTTCTAATTCAGAATACATGGAAAATCAAAGTGAATTAAATGTTTAACCTAACTGTAGTGTGACTTATACATTTGTATAGATATTTTTGGCTGTGAGTAAAATAAATCTTAAGAGATTTATCTCACATAACAGGAGACTGCAGGGTTTTTTAATTCTAGTGGCTCAGTTTTGGCCTTCAGGACTTAGTTTTTCTGTAACTCTCCTCTGCATTCCACTGCATTGGCCTCATCCTAAGAGAGACTCCCTTAATAGTCATAAAATGACTGTTAGTGGCAGTTGAGGCAATATATTTATTCACATCAAGAGGAGATAAGCTCTTCTTTCCCAGAAGTTCAAGTAAGCATTCCCTTGCATCTCTTTGGTCCAGATTGTCTTTGCCTTGTGCATCCCTGTGTGAGTCATTGGTAGAGGGAATAGAGATACCATAACTATCTTAGATTGATCATCTGTGAGTAGAATGGATGTTGGGAAGTCACCTAGTGTCCTCCACAATTTCTTTTTTGCCAAAAGGAAAAACAATTACAGTAATAACCTGCAGGAAATTTCCCATAAGGGAAAATATTTCCAACTCTTCTGCCTTCTAAAATTTATTACAACTCGCAAGATGTGAGACTCACAAAAAGAAGCCTAAGCAATCTTCTATATAGTTAACCATGAAATATTTTTTCACTTCAGATCCAGACGTTTAATGTGGATGCACCATGCCAGACTGTGGAAGATTTAACGAATGGGGTTGTGATGGCCCAGGTTCTTCAGAAAATGTAAGAGGACATTCCTTTATCTATTTATGTGTGCTAATACATGGATATTCGATTCGATTAAAGAAGATGGACAAAAATAAAGTGCTTACATGGGACGTGTGTTGCACATAAAATAAGAACTGTAAGCAGTAGTGATAATTTTGATGGCATGTACTTATTTAGGTACAGATTAATTGGCTGTAAGTTTAATTAGGGCTCTAAAAATTATAATACTCCAACAGTTTTAGCAGAATTATTTGTTCTTATGTTTTTCAGTATAAGCTTGGTAGAAGTTTTCTTTAAAAAAAGTTTTTTTAATGATTGAATTTAGAGTGAGAGGAGGGGGAAGAGAGAGAGAGAGAAACATTGATTTGTTGTTCCATTTCCTTATGCATGCCTTGGTTGATTCTTGTATGTTCCCTGACTGGAGATCAAACCCGCAACCTTAACATATTGGGACAGTGCTAACCAACTGAGCTACGTGGCCAGGGCAGAAGTTTCATGTCAGTAACCAGATTTTGCCATTGTAGAAAAATCTAGGAGGCTTACTCCTAGTAATAATACAGTGAGGTCTTCTTGACCACCCATGTGAAATAAGCAACAACCACCCCCCTATGCTCTGTATCCCTTTTAACTGTTTGTACTCTTTGCAGTTTGTTAACACCATCTGATAAACTATATATTTGCTTGTTTATTTATTTGCTGCCTTCCCCCCCCACACACACACACAAGCTCCCCTGAGAGTCAGGGTGTTTATTTTGCCTAGTGTTGTGTCCTAGCATCTAGGGCAATGCCTAGTGTTTGTTGAACCATATGAAAATGACCGTTTTTGTAAATAAAAAATGGTCAAATATCAGCAATTTCTTATGGTCAGTCTGCATCATAGGTGCTCATTTTTACTGAATGACTGTGGAAATTAAATATTTATTTGGGATATTTAAGACATACCCGATTCTTTCCTTCTATGTACTTTGAAAACGTAATAGTTACATGGCTCTCATCTTTTGACCTGGGAATTTTTCAACTAAAGGATCGCCTGTGAATTGAAGAATTCATTAGGTTTGATGCAACTGGGGGATACTTTTGTCTTCTGAAGCCCTGAGTGCTTGTCAGCTTGATATGAAGAGATTTGCATATGACTAGCTAGGATTTCTTGCAGTTCTTTTGAGAATAGTTTCATTATTAAATGAATATATGCTGTTGCTCACCTTACAGTGCGCTGTAAACAGTTGTCCCTCCAGAAAGCAGCTCAAATACCTGCATTTTAGAGACTGTGTGCCTTTAGCCCTGGGGACTCATGCTTGAGAACCCGAGCTTGCCATTGCTTTCTTCTGTAACTTACATGGCACTTCTTTCCAGGCATACAGGCTCAGAGACTGTTTGATGGAGCTCAAGAAGGCTCATTTGAAACCTGACCAGAGTGATCTTGTGATTTTCATGGTCACCTCTGACTGGTGCCTAGTAACTTTAGCCTTTGAGTGGTCCATAGCAGTGTTTTCAACCGCCAGTTCATGGACTGGTTCATGAGAAATTTTGGGCCGGTCCACAAAAGAATTAACTACCCGGATGTTGTGTGAAGATTATAGACCCAGTGATGTTAGTCAAATTTGCTTATGCTCAGGGCGAGTCTGCCTTAGCAGTCCCCAAAATAATTCTCCTGTTTTCACTGATCCCCAGGTATAAAAAGGTTGGAAACCACTGGTCTAGAGTTTTACTAAAGTTCTTAATAAAAATTATGTGTCGCATGTGGACAGAACTAAGTGAGCTTTCTAGGTATATGTCAATAAGTGAACTTTTTGTTTTGGTAGGAAATGCCAATTTGGGGCTAAGATTTCTCTCACTTGCAGAAACCAGAAGAAAAACTGTATTGATCTACCAAATTAGGTCATAAGAAACCATTATGGCCTGACCAGGTGGTGGCACAGTGGATAGAGCATCAGACTGGGATGCTGAGGACCCAGGTTCGAGACCCCGAGGTTGCCAGCTTGAGCGCGGGCTCATCTGGTTTGAGCAAAAGCTCACCAGCTTGGACCCAAAGTCGCTGGCTCAAGCAAGGGGTTACTCGGTCTGCTGAAGGCCCATGGTCAAGGCACATATGAGAAAGCAATCAATGAACAACTATGTGTCGCAATGCGCAACGAAAAATTAATGATTGATGCTTCTCATCTCTCTGTTCCTGTCTGTCTGTCCCTGTCTATCCCTCTCTCTGACTCTCTCTCTGTCTCTGTAAAAAAATAAAATTAAAAAAAAAAAAAAGACAGCTTCAGAAAAAAAATACAAAAAAAAAAAAAAGAAACGATTATGTTCTACAAAATGCTTATTTTAATTTACCAAAGTCTTGTGGGCGTATTTCTCATCAATACTTATATTTTCAACTTTTTTCTAAGTGCCTTCTCTTTTCCCTTTTGTTGAGATACAACATCATACTTAAAAAGTGATGAATTTTGATACGAAGCGAAATAAGTAAATCAGAAAAAACCAGGAACTGCATTATTCCATACGTAGGTGGGACATAAAATTGAAACTAAGAGACATTGATAAGAGTGCGGTGGTTACGGAGGGGAGGGGGGAAAGGGAGAGGGAAAGGGGGAGGGGGAGGGGGCACAAAGAAAACTAGATAGAAGGTGACAGAGGACAATCTGACTTTGGGTGATGGGTATGCAACATAATTGAACGACAAGATAACCTGGACTCGTTATCTTTGAATATATGTATCCTGATTTATTGATGTCGCCCCATTAAAAAAATAAAATTAATTTTAAAAAAAGTGATGAATTTGTATTTGTGTATATATGTGTATGTTGTATGTATGCATCCATATTATCACCATTCAGATTGAAATATATAACATTTTGAGCCCCAAGATTCACTTCATATCCCTCCCTAATCTATACCCCTGGCCCCAAAGATGATTCTGACTTCTACATCATTAGTTTTTCTTGTTGTTGACTATCTTATACTGTAATTTGAATCAAACAGCGTATACTTTTTTGTGTCTGACTTCTTTTACTCAATATAATGTCTAGATTCATTCATATTTGTGCATATCTTCTATTTTAAATAATTATATAATATATTCAACTTCACCAGAAGTTCAGTTCCTCTTTTGCCAGTTTGATATTTATTGAATGGCTACTTTGTGTCAAACACTAGTGATAAAAAGATAAGCCGGCCCTGGCCGGTTGGCTCAGTGGTAGAGCGTCGGCCTGGCGTGCAGAAGTCCCGGGTTTGATTCCCAGCCAGGGCACACAGGAGAAGCGCCCATCTGCTTCTCCACCCCTCCCCCTCTCTTTCCTCTCTGTCTCTCTCTTCCCCTCCCGCAGCTGAGGCTCCATTGGAGCAAAAGATGGCCCGGGCACTGGGGATGGCTCCTTGGCCTCTGCCCCAGGCGCTAGAGTGGCTCTGGTCGTGACAGAGCGACACCCCAGATGGGCAGAGCATCGCCCCCTGGTGGGCGTGCCGGGTGGATCCTGGTTGGGCGCATGCGGGAGTCTGTCTGACTGCCTCCCTGTTTCAAGCTTCAGAAAAATACAAAAAAAAAACCAACAAAAAACAAAACAAAACAAAAAAGATAAGCCATGACCTAGACCCACTGGATTAATTGCCTTCAAAGGGTTTATAACCTGGGGAAAAACAGATTTTAAATAACCATGAAAACAAAATTGCTACTAAAACAGGTTCTGCAGAGCAGAAGTATATAGTGTTATGAAACTTTTTTGTAAGAGGCATATTTAACTTAGTCAAGGAAGTCCTGAACATTTTACCTGAGTAAATAAAGGTAAACCTGGGAGATGCCTGGTAACAGATTTCTTAGCAGAGGGAAGAGCATATGCAGAAGCCTTAGAGGCTAATGGGATATGGTGAACACTACCATAGAAAGAAAGAAGGTTTGAGTGGCAAAAGCAGAGAGGGGGAGCGTAGTACCAAATGAGAATCGAGAGGTAGATAGAGCTAGATCATGTAGGACTTTGTGTCTTTATTTCAAGGGGGCTATGAGAAGCAGTTGAAGGGTTGGTTTGTTTTGGTGGGGGGATCAGGTTTTAACATGGTCAGATTTATATTTTGGAAATATTCTGGGCCTCGGCTCTTTAAGCTCAGTTGGTTAGAGTGTCTTTCCCAAATGACAACGTTGTGGGTTCGATCTCAGGACAGGGCATACATGGGAAGCAACCAATGAATGCACAACTGAGTGGAACAACAAATGAATGCTTCCCTTTTTCCTCCCCTCCCTTTTCCTTCCTCTCTCTGTTCCTCAAAAAGAAAAAGAAAAAGAATTTAAAATCAATAAAATATTAATCCCTGGCCGGATAGCTCTGTTGGTTGGAACGTCATCCCAAAGCACAGAGGTTGCTGGTTCGATCCTAGTCAGGACACATCCTCTATGTGCCTGTCTTTCTGTCTCTCTCTTAAAAAAATATTCTGGCTGCAGAAATAAAATGAATTGGAAAAGACCATAATGATGAGGATCGATCAATTGGAAAAAAATTTCTAATAACTCAAGGGAAATGATGGTACTTTGGAGTAGGAGGTGGTGAAGAGGGTGGGGTTAAGTAGATGAACTCAAATGGTATATAAAATCAAATTTTGCCTGACCTGCGGTGGCACAGTGGGTAGAAGTGTCGACCTGGAACACTGAGGTTGCTGGTTCGAAACCCTGGGCTTCCCTGGTCAATGCACATATGGAAGTTGATGCTTTCTGCTCCTCCCTCCCTTCTCTGTCTGTCTGTCTCTCTCTCTCTCTCTGTCTCCTCTTTCTAAAATGAATAAATAAAATCTTTTAAAAAATCAAATTTTAATGATTGATATGGGGTAGTTTGTAAAAGGTTGGTATCAAAATTGATACCAACTTAAGCAGATACGCAGAAGAGGGTGCAAACCACTGGTGTGGGGACACTAAAGGAGGCCTGCTATGGAGAAGTGCTGCGTGTATCATGAGTTAGTTTGGGGACATTGAATTTGAGTGGTGTTGAGACATTAAGAGAAAATGTCAAATTAGCAGTTGACCATAGAGATCTCGAGTTCAGAAGAGGAGTCCAGAACTAATCAGTTTGGGTATTTTTTTCATTGAAGCTGTGAGTGTGGATCAGATCACTCAAGGAAGAATATAGGGTGAGAAGAAAAAATGTGTAGCCCGAGCCTTGATGAACTTTGACATTTAATTGTTGGTAAAAACATGAACTCACAGGACCGGAGAGGTATGAGGAAAGCCAGTAGAGTATGTGTGCCAAGAAGAGAGCTGCATTGCAAATAGCAAATCTTTTCATTTTGACCGACTCGAGAAGTGAAAAACTATATATTTTTGTAGTTTTAGTAGAAACTTTATCAAATAAGAATGGCTCTAGCCTGACCAGGTGGTGGCACAGTGGATAGAGCATCGGACTAGGATGCGGAAGGACCCAGGTTCGAGACCCCGAGGTCGCCAGCTTGAGTGAGGGCTCATCTGGCTTGAGCAAAAAAGCTCACCAGCTTGGACTCAAGGTCTCTGGCTCCAGCAAGGGGTTACTCGGTCTGCTGAAGGCCCACGGTCAAGGCACATATGAGAAAGCAATCAATGAACAGCTAAGAAGTCACAACGCACAACGAGAAACTAATGATTGATGCTTCTCATCTCTCTCTCTGTTCCTGTCTGTCTGTCCCTGTCTATCTCTGCCTATGTAAAAGAAAAAAAAAAAAAAGAAAAAAAATGGCTCTAAGTAAGCTTATTGTTAGTATAACTTATTTTTTTTCTCAGGTTTTAAGTCATTTTCTGTTCATCTGCTTTTCAGCTTCCCAAATGTTGTTATTGTTGTCTTCTCTTTCTTTATGTTCATGTAGGTTCATGTCCCCCTACTTTTTCTTTTAAAATTAATAGACTTAGTTTTTTAGAGCAGTTTCAGCTTCACAGCAAAATTGAGTGGAAAAGAATTTTAGTGTGAAATGTTGAAAAGGTTCTGGAGGTAGATAGAGTGATGTTTGCTTAAAATGTGAATGTACTTAATGCCACTGAACTTAAAAGTGGTTTAAATGATAAATTTTGTTATTTATATTTTACTACAATAAGAACATTTTTAAAAATTGAGCAAAGCCTAATCAGGTGGTGGCTCAGTGGATAGAGTGTCGACCTGGGATGCTGATGTCCCAAGTTCGAAACCCCTAGGTTGCCTGCTTAAGCACAGGTTCATCTGGCTTGAGCACAGGTTTATGAGTATGGAATCATAGACATGACCCCACGGTCGCTGGCTTGAAGCCCAAGGTCACTGGCTTGAGCAAGGGGTCACTGGCTCTGCTGGAAACCTCCCCCCCTTCAAAGCATGTATGAGAAAGCAATCAATGAACAAGTGGTGCAACTATGAGTTGATGCTTCTTGTCTCCCTTCCCATCTCTCTGTCCCTGTCTGTCCCTTCTTCTCCCCCCCTCTCACACACACTAAAAAGAATTGAATAAAAAGTTGGCTCAGTGGTAGAGCGTCGGCCTGGCGTGCAGAGGTCCCAGGTTCAATTCCCGGCCAGGGCACATAGGAGAAGCACCCATCTGCTTCTCCACCCCTACTCCTCTCCTTCCTCTCTGTCTCTCTCTTCCCCTCCCGCAGCCGAGGCTCCATTGGAGCAAAGATGGCCCGGGCGCTGGGAATGGCTCCTTGGCCTCTGCCCCAGGCGCTAGAGTGGCTCTGGTCGCGACAGAGCGACGCCCCGGAGGGGCAGAGCATCGCCCCCTGGTGGGCAGAGCGTCGCCCCCTGGTGGGCGTGCCAGGTGGATCCCGGTCGGGCGCATGCAGGAGTCTGTCTGACTGTCTCCCCCCGTTTCCAGCTTCAGAAAAATACAAAAAAAAAAAAAGTATGACAAGTTCCTACATATTCCCTGCTCCACCACACAAGGAGTACCCCCTACTAGCAACATCCCCACGGTAGTGATATGTTTGTTACAATTGATGAACATTGTTACATAGACAAATTGTTATCACCCAGTGTTCCTAATTTAGAGTTTGTTCTGTGTTGTACATTTTATGGGTTTTGACAAATATGTAATGGTGTGTATCCACCATTATAGTATGACACAGAATAGTTTACTACCACAGAAATCCCCTTTGCTCCTCCTAATCATCCCTCTCCTCCTCCACCCCTTGCCAATCACTGATTCTTTTACTTACCCATAGTTTTGTCTTTTCCAGAATGTTAAGTAGTTGGAGTCATAGTTTATATAGCGTTTTTCAGGTTGCCTTTGTTAAACAAAGGTTTTAACTTCAGTGGCTGAAAGTTTTTTTTCTAAAATAAAGGGTTTATTAGGCCATTGCTAGCAAAAAGGGAGGCCAGTCTTGGGGCATGGAGTCTAAACCATGAGCAGCATGGCTAGGAGAAAAGACAACATATCCCTGGCTGGAGCTGAGCAAGCATTCTTACACAACATGGTGGTGGTGGGGGGGCAGATAGAAGCTGTTGGGAAAGAATTGACTCTCACTGTAGACAGAGGGGATGGGAGTAGTTGGAGCAGGGCTAGTTCAGCAGAGTCCATAAAGCTCATGTGCAAACAAGAAGTGCAGTCTCCTGGGTTTGACAGTGCCTGGCTATTCTCCCTTTTTAGAAATAGCCACCTGAAAGTTAATTTAATAATTCTAATATACACTACGGAATGTGAGCGGTCTTTTCTTAATTGCACTGCAGTTCTTAACTGATTAACCCCTTTTGTCTTTTCCTTCCACCCTCTAGCCTGTAATTTAATTTAGGACCTCTCAGAATTTGGTCACCTTCTTTTTTACTTGGCAATATTGCATTTAAGGTTTTCCATGTGTTTTTGTGGCTTTTTGAGCGCTTCCCATCCTCCTCTTTTTCACAGCTTTAGCGATATGAAATTGACATACAATAAATTTCATATTTTATTAATTTTATTTTTTTAGTGAGAGAGATAGACAGGAAGGGAGAGAGAAGAGAATCATCAACTGGTAGTTGCAGCACTTTAGTTGTTCATTGATTACGTCTCATACTTGCCTTGATGCAGAGCTCCAGCCAAGCCAGCAGACCTTGGGCTTCAAGCCAGCAGACCTTGGGCTTTACGCCAGCGACCTTGGGCTCAAGCTAGCGACCTGGGGTTCCAAGCCAGTGACCTTGGGCTTTAAGCCAGTGACCATGGGATCATATCGATCCCATGTTCAAGCCAGTAACCCGTGTTCAAGCTGGTGAGCCTGTGTTCAACCTGGTAGCCCTCGGGTTTTGAACCTGGGACATCAGTGTCCCAGGTTGATGCTCTATCCACTGCATCACCACTGGTCAGGCCGCATATATTTAAAGTATAGAATTTAATAAATTTTTACCTGTGTAGATGCCCATGGGACTTATCACCACATTCAAGATAATGAGCATATAAATGACTTCAGAAAGTCTCCTCAACCCCTCCTTCCTGCCCCCCTTTCCCATCTCCAGGCAACCACTGATTTGCTTTGTATCACTGTAGAGTCATTTGCGTTTTCTAGAAATTTATATCAAAGGACAGTGTATTTTCTTTTTTGAGGGAAAGGCTGTGGCTTCTTTCATGCAGCACAGTTACAACTGCTCACAAAAACGAGGGGATCAGGGAACGTGCAGATACTCCAGTGCTTTCAGCCTTTTGCATAAGCATTTTCACCAATGAAATAAAAGTTGACTTTGCATAATCAAACAACTTTCTTTGACTTGTCATTTGCTTTTCTGATGTTCTTGTTTAATAAAAAAAAAGTCAAATGCTTTAATTGTTTCATATTCATTTTGAAATATCCCCTATTTTTTGTAAGCAGTATATTTTAGGATATGTTCATGTGCTTGCCTGTATTTATAATTTGTCCATATTTCATTGTATGGTTATTGCATAACCTATTTATTCTTCTGATGAAGATCTGGTTTATTTTAGTTTTGGCCTATTACAAATAAAGCTGCTAGGAACATCAGTATACAAATTTTTGTGTAAGCCCTGGCCAATTTTCTCAGTGGTAGAGCATCGGCCCAGCATGTGGAAGTCCTGGGTTTGATTCCTGGCCAGGGCACACAGGAAAAGTGCCCATCTGCTTCTCTGCCCTTCCCCCCTCCTTCCTCTCTGTCTCTCTCTTTTCCCCTCCCGCAGCCAAGGCTCCGTTGGAGCAAAGTTGACCTGGGCGCTGAGGATGGCTCTATGGCCTCTGCCTCAGGTGCTAGAATGGCTCCAGTTGCAACTGAGCAACGGCCCATATGGGCAGAGCATCGCCCCCTAGTGGGCATGCTGGGTGGATCCTGGCCAGCTGCATGTGGGAGTCTGTCTCTCTGCCTCTCCACTTCTCACTTCAGAAAAATACAAATAAACCCCCAAAAAACATTGTGTAGACATCTGCTTCTTTTTACCTTGGGTATAGCTAAATCTTCAATACACATTTAATGGCAGGGAACCAAAATATTTTTTTATGCAATTAAAAGATTATTAGAAAATAGACCTAAGAAACAAAATATCTAAAAAATATTAAGGTTTATTAATAAAAATGCCCTAGAAAGAAATGGAATCAAAATACATTGTTTGTTTTGGACTCCATCTTAATCTGTGGGAGTTTAGTAAGAACTTTACAGTGCTTATTTATTTATTTTTTTTTAGAGAGGAGAGGGAGAAACAGAGATGGAGAGAGAGAGGAGAGACAGAGAGAGAGAAGGGGGGCAGGAGCTGGAAGCATCAACTCCCATATGTGCCTTGACCAGGCAAGCCCAGGGTTTCGAACCGGCGACCTCAGCATTTCCAGGTCGATGCTTTTATCCACTGCGCCACCACAGGTCAAGCTTTACAATGCTTAAATAATTTTAGCAGTAGAAATAAAATATTGTGTTCTTTTTTTTTTTTCTGTGAAGGCAGATGACTAAAGGCAGACAATATATTTCTGAAATTATATTAAAGATTGAAATGAAAGAGTCTATCCTTCAGCTTAATATATGACTGTTATATAAGTTACAGCCAAATATGATGTTACTGGAAAAATCTAAGGAAATGGTTTTGTACGTTTCATTTTTATTTCTTTTTTTAATAGCAGGACTCAGGACACACAGTAAAGTATCTTTAGTGTCTATACTCCCAGTAAGATTATCTGTTCTTTCCATATCTCTGCAGAACTGCAATCTGTTGAGATTTTGGGGAAAATTACTTTTATATTTTATCCTAGCTTGAGAGCATCAGTTAAGGGCTACTTAGAAAACATTGCTGAAATTGTAACTACTTATCAAAACAGTTATGGCTAGCTGCCTTCATAATGAGTCAAAGTTTATTACTAGGAATAGTCACACTGAATATAAAAAGGCGGTAGCCTACTACTCTTGATATATTCTACCCACATAGTGTAGATTGAAACTTGTTAAGTGAATGTGCTATCACTTTCCAAATTCATTTCAGTCTACAAATATTTATAGAGAACTTGTTATGTGTCGGACATGAGGTATTGAGCAGTACCAGTAGTGAATGAGAACAGAGACGAACATTCTGTGGTCTTGAACAAATCGTTTTGGGTTTTTTTTGACAGAGAGAGAGAGTCAGAGAGAGGGATAGATAGGGACAGACAGACAGGAACAGAGAGAGATGAGAAGCATCAATCATCACTTTTTTGTTGCAACACCTTAGTTGTTCATTGATTGCTTTCTCATATGTGCCTTGACTGCGAGCCTTCAGCAGACCAAGTAACCCAGGTGTAGTCAACCTTTTTATACCTACCGCCCACTTTTGTATCTCTGTTAGTAGTAAAATTCTCTAACCCCCCACCGGTTCCACAGTAATGGTGATTTATAGAGTAGGGAAGTAACTTTACTTTATAAAATTTATAAAGCAGAGTTACAGCAAGTTAAAGCATATAATAATAATTACTTACCAAGTACTTTATGTCGGATTTTCACTGTTTGGCAGAATAAATCTTTATAAAACAACTTACTATAGTTAAATCTATCTTTTTATTTATACTTTGGTTGCTCTGCTATTGTCCACCATGAAAGCTGGAATGCCCACTAGTGGGCGGTAGAGACCAGGTTGACTACCACTGGTTAACCCCTTGCTTAAGCCAGCGACCTTGGGTCCCAGCTGGTGAGCTTTGCTCAAACCAGATGAGCCCGTGCTCAAGCTGGTGACCTCGGGGTTTCGATCCTGGGTCCTCCGCATCCCAGTCCAACGCTCCATCCACTGTGCCACCTCCTGGTCAGGCAAACAAATCGTTTCTTAGAGCATCGGTTTAAAAACCTTTCAAGTGAGGATCATGCTGGACTGAAAAGTTTTTTCCCCCCTTCCTAGTGTTTATAGAAGTTTGGGAGGTTTTCCTAAGAAAAATAACCATAACTATATTCAGGTTTTATCCTGTTTCAGTTTGTCCACACCAATGTTATCTTCAATTTTAAGCGTTTTGCAAACAAATGGTGTCCAACTTTGTCCAATGCCTAGTATTATTTATATACTAGGTATTAGAAATAGAAAATAGGGTCTCAGTTTATATTATTTTTAAAAAATTGGCCCTGGCCAGTTGGTTCAGTGGTAAAGTGTTTGGGTTTGATTCCTGGTCAGGGCACGTAGGAGAAGTGACCATCTGCTTCTCCACCCCTCCCCTCCTTGCCTCTCTCTCTCTCTCTCTCTCTCTCTCTCTCTCTTTTCCCCTCCTGCAGCCATGGCTTGATTGGAGCAAGTGGGCCCTGGGCGCTGAGGATGACTCCATGGCCTCTGCCTCAGGTGCTAAGAAGAGCTCCATTGTTGAGCAAGCCCCTAGTGGGCTTGCTGGGTAGATCCTGATTGGGCTGCATATGGGAGTCTGTCTCTGCCTCCCCTCCTCTCACTGAATTAAATAAGTAAATGATAGTTTAGAAACTATTGGTGACATTTGAAGTATTTCACCAATTGAAATATTAATTGAATAATTTATATTAACTGAAAACTTTAACCTTTATATTTCTTTTGTCCATTTAAAGTTTTTAGATATTAATTTGGTGTCTACAAGTTATGATAATTCTTTTAGCTTATCTATAATTTATTTTTTAAATATATTAATTATTATTATTGTTCATCTTTTAGTTTGTTTCCTGATAAAATATGTATGTTTTTTAATGAGCTAATAGCAGTCCAGTTGGTTTTAGAAAACTATAATTACATCCATCTCATGTACTGAGTTATTCAGTGGCTGATGTGTGGCAAATACATTTTTATGTTGCAGTTAGTGATGATATTGGGTGGGCTTCAGTATTCTTTCTTTTTTGTTTTTGTTTTTTAGCTTATAGCTACATGATCTTAATATACTAGCTTTTTCTTATTTGTAGAGATCCTGCATATTTTGATGAAAACTGGCTAAACAGAATCAAAACTGAAGTGGGAGATAATTGGAGGCTAAAGGTATTTTCTTTTTATTTTTCTATCTATAAATCTTTTACTTGTGTGTATATAGAATTTGTTGTTTTTGGATTAGATGTGTCCAGTTATCTTTAGAAATTTGGGAAGTCTTTAGTGAAATAATCTAGAATTGAAGATTGGAGGTAACTGGAAATTGCTCACCAAGATACAGTGCAAGTTAGTAAAACATAGTGACTGAGGCATGAACTCTGGAGCCAGAGTGCCTGTGTCCATATCACACTCTGCTATTTACTGTCTGTGGGGAGGTCTTCTAACCTTTCTGTGCCTCAGTTTCCCCATTTGTGAAACAAAAATTTTGATAAGATCCACCTCATAGAAATAAGTGAGTTAATATATGTAATGTACTTAGGATAGTGCATAGCACATGTAGTGTTAGTTGCTAATGTTATTAATAATGAGAAAATTTGGTAAATAAGCTACCATTTTAAATGAACACATTGATTTTTAAGACATTTGATATAGGTTAAAATATGAAAAAATGAATATACTGGAATAAAGGAAATAAAATATATATTTTCCATGTCTCCAAATTTTTCTAAAAGTATAAACATTATTTATGAAATATGTTAAAATACAGTTTTCATTTTTTGTTTTAACAAATGTCTTTGATTGCCATTGGACACAGCACTGTGATTCAGCCTCTTTTATTTGATGGCCACAGGTTCTACTGTCTTCTGCCATAGGACATCTTCAATTACTGACATTGGCTTAGAACAGCTGGGTAGATGATCAACAAAATCAAATTCTGTGGACATTTCACTTAACACAAATGCTGCAACCATATGAATTGAGTAAAAGAAAAAAAACAGATGAAGAAAATAATGGCTTACAATAAATAGTGCAGGTGATTCTGTCTGTCATTTCACCCAGATAACATTTGGCCAGAGAACCTGTTCTCTGGAGTGAGCTGCAGACTGGTCCCCCAGAAACTTCATGCCTGTCCATGAAAGAATTAACCACCCTGATGTTGTATGAAGATTGCAGACGCAGTGATCTTAGTTGAATTTTCTTACTGCTCAGGGTGATTTATGCCTTAGCAGTCCTTGACATACTTCTCTTATTTTAACTGGTCCTCAGTATAAAAAGGTTGAAAACCGTTAGCAGTTACTTTAAGAGATTTCCAAGGGTAATTTTGACTATAACTTTTGCTTACTGCCTTTAACCTTAGAACTTAACCTCTATATAAGATGAAACTCCGTTTCTAGGAAAAATGGCACTGAACTCAAGTCTTCATTAAGGATGGTACATTTTTTCTTCAGCTGCAGAAAATCTGAATAATGTAATCTTACTGTTTAGTCTTAAGTTACCCTGCAATTTTTGTCAGTGGCCATAACATTGAAAATTTTACATTATTGGAAGCTTAATTTCTTACATAAATATCTTAGATTAAATAAATTAGGTCATGGAAAGTCCTTTTTTGATGGAGATGATGATTCAAATGTGCTGTTAAATTTTATTCTTTATATTTACTTTGTAATTAACTGGATTAATTAGTTGATTTAGAACTTTTTAACCTGTATTTCAATCAGTGTTTGCCTTTTACCCAGTTGTTTTCTCTCTCTTTAAACAGATAAGCAATCTAAAGAAAATTTTAAAAGGAATTCTGGATTATAATCATGAGGTAAGGACTTTTTCCTCATTCTGCTTAGAAATATTGCTATAAGATAGTTCAATTTTAGGCCCTGGCCGGTTGGCTCAGCAGTAGAGCATTGGCCTGGCATGTGAAAGTCCCGGGCTTGATTCCAGCCAGGACACACAGGAGAAGTGCCCATCTGCTTCTCTACCCTTCCTCCTCTCTTCCCCTCCCACACACAAGGCTCCATTGGAGCAAAGTTGGCCCAGGTGCTGAGGATGGCTCCACGGCCTCCGCCTCAGGCTCTAGAATGGTTCTGGTTAAAACAGAGCAATGCCTCAGAGGGGCCGAGCATCGCCTCCTAGTGGGCATGCCAGGTGGATCCCAGTTGGATGCATTCGGGAGTCTGTCTGCCTCCTCCCTGCTTCTCACTTTGGAAAAATACAAAAAAAAAAAAAAAAAAAAAGGACGTCAGAGTAATGGCGGGGTAAGAAGCGATACCGATAAATCTCCCCCAAAACTCAACAAGATCTTCAACCAGAAACAGAAAAACCTATACTTGGAGCCTCCAGATGCTTCGCAATACACTCGAAGGTATGGTCGAGTGAAAAATTGGCTAAATATATAACCAAACCCCGAAGGAATTAGGGAGTAAGAAATGCTCCGCCTTCCTCACTAACCTAAACAGGGCGGCTTTCTCTGGTAACTGTGAATATAGAAACTGAGGTGGGCAAAGGGGGTGAATAGATCCAGGCCGCGGCACAAACGGCCGAACCAGGCTGTGGCACGGAGATCCAAGCCGAGGAAAAACTGATCCTGTGGCAACCCGGGCAATACAAGCTAACACTCGCGCCAAACCCAAACAAAGAAAGACAAGCGGAGCAGCCATTTTACCCGATCTCCTGGTCGGTGCACGCGCAGCTACTGGGCGAGAGATTTCTTCCTAAGCCCCGGGAGTGGGTGCCCATGTTACCCCACAGAGAGGCAGAGTCAGGGGCCTTTCTGTGGGCCAAAAGCAGAATCTCTGGGCAGCCCCAGCGCCCTGGGAAAGCCGCGCACGGGAGGGAGCGAGAACTAATTCCAACGGTGGAAATTTTCCGTGCTGGTGGGGGTTTCACTCAGAGGGAAACGTGGCCGGCCTCATATCCTGGTTTGCGCACGCAGATAGTGAGTGAGAGATTCCTCCGAGTACCTCGGCAGTGCGCGCCCGTGTTATCGCACAGAGGGGCAGAGTCAGGGGCCTTTGTGTGGGCCAAAGCGGAATCTCGGGCCGCCCCAGCGCCTTGCAAAAGCTGCGCACGGGGACGGAGCGAAAGCCAATTCCAACGCTGCAACTTTTCCATGCGGTTGGGGGTTTCACTCAGAGCATGAGATTGCTGACCGGATATCCTGGTCTGCGCATGCAGATACTGAGCGAGAGTTTCCTCCAAGCGCCCCGGAAGTGGGCGCCCGCCTGTGTTACCAGACAGAGTGGCAGAGCCAGAGGTCTTTGAGTGGGCGGAAAGCCTGCCTGATTATGCTAGCAGCTCTGACTGACTGAGCCTTACCCAGAGCCCTGTGCTGAGTGGAAATAGAGTGGGGAGTTGCCAGCTCTTTAAGCCTCTTACTATCCAGGCAGAGGCAGCAGCAACCCCATAGCTGGATTATCAGGCTACTAATTGAGGAAGGAAAGACTAGGAGAAAAGCTCCAGGAACACGGACTCTCTCACTGTCGGAGCCTATAAATGCTAATGAGCCTCGACTGCCAACGAGACTAAAGCACAATACATGACATTGCCATAGAGACTTATCAACTGCAAACCTCTACCTGAGCGTGCCAAAGGGGCAGAACCCAGGGTACAGAGTCACCGACCAGGAAGAGGGAGAGAAAAGAAAAAGCAAGAAGATAACCTCTCAAAATCAAGAATAATCTGCAGACTTTATAACCTATCCCATTTTATTATATTTGTTCGTCTATTTCTCTTATCTTCATTCTTGATACTTTTTTTCCTCCTCCAATTTGGCCGATTAACTCTCTGCCAGTCTTACTCTCTCCTCTCCTTGAACTACACTACCCATAAGTGTTACATCTCCCATTATCTTTTCTCTCCTCTTCCTTTCTCTCTATGAGGGTTGCACTCCAAAACCCTTAACTCTCTCTCTCTCTCTCTCTCTCTCTCTCCTTTCTTTTTTCTTCTTTTAGTGGTTCCCTCTTTTTTTCTCTCTCTCTCTTTTCTTTTCTCCCTCTATATTAGTTTCTTCCTTTCTCCTTTACATCTCCTCTCATTCAAACCTCAATTACAAACAAATTATCTTATCTGGGACTCAAACTTATGTTTGTGGCATTTTGGGGGGTTTTTTCTTCACCTTTTTAACTCACTAGCAGTGCTCCCATCCCTGGCTCTCCATTTTATCTAGTTCTTGTTCCACTAAATACAATAGTAATTTTTTAATTTGTCCCCCCATTTTTCTGTTTTCCTCTTATTCCGCTCATCATAATTCTTAGACAACCAACACCTAAAAGCAAATCATTTTATTCTTGACCCAAATTTTTTCCTTATTTGCTTTTTGTAGTTCCATACCCCCTTTTTTTTCTTGGTTTTTTTTTCTTTTTCTTTTTTTTTCTTTTTTTTGCCCCTTTATTACTTTTCCTCAATTCAGGCCCTCCATCACAGGCATTGTTTGTTATAATTCACAGTTCACCACAAGATTTTCTCAAGAAAGAGGGGAGAGGAGAGGAGAGGAAAAAAGGAGGGGGGGAATAATTTCCTTTTTTTAAAATTTTTATTTTATTTTATTTTTCTTTATTTCATTATTAATTTTTAAAAAAAAAACAACTCTTTTCGATTTTTTATTTTTTTATTTTTTTTAACTTTTTATTCTTTATTAAATCTCATTAATACTATCAACAAAACCACCCTCAGATGCCATTAAGGAAGAGAAAATCAAATATCATGGATACAAAAGAAAGAGAGGTAACACAGCTAGATGAGGAAAAATCTATGGAGAAAAAATTTAATATATTGGAAACCTTGGAGCTAAATGACAGAGAATTCAAGATAGAAATCCTAAAAATCCTCCGAGATATACAAGAAAACACAGAAAGGCAATTTAGGGAGCTCAGAAAACAACTCAATGAACACAAAGAATATATGTCCAAGGAAATTGAAACTATAAAAACAAATCAAACAGAGATGAAAAACTCAATTCACGAGCTGAAAAATGAAGTAACAAGCTTAGCTAATAGAACAGGTCACATAGAAGAGAGGATTAGTGAAATAGAAGACAAGCAACTTGAGGCACAACAGAGAGAAGAAGAAAGAGACTCAAAAATTTAAAAAAATGAGGTAGCCCTACAAGAATTATCTGACTCCATCAAAAAGAATAACATAAGAATAATAGGTATATCAGAGGGAGAAGAGAGAGAAAATGGAATGGAGAACATACTCAAACAAATAATAGATGAGAACTTCCCAAGCTTGTGGAAAGAACTAAAGCCTCAAGTTCAAGAAGCAAACAGAACTCCGAGTTTTCTTAACCCCAACAAACCTACTCCAAGGCATATCATAATGAAATTGACACAAACCAACGGCAAAGAAGAAATTCTCAAGGCAGCCAGGGAAAAGAAGAATACAACATATAAAGGAAGGCCCATTAGATTATCATCAGATTTCTCAACAGAAACTCTACAAGCTAGAAGAGAGTGGACCCCAATATTTAAAGTCCTGAAAGAGAGGAACTTTCAGCCACGAATACTATACCCATCAAAGCTATCCTTCAAATATGAAGGAGAAATAAAAACATTCACAGATACAGAAAAGATGAGGGAATTTATCATCAGAAAACCCCCACTCCAGGAATTACTAAAGGGGGTTCTCCAATCAGATACAAAGAACAAAAAAAAACAGAGCCACAAGTAAAAGCTCCAAGAAGAACACAATAAAACCAAATTTAAACTGTGACAACAACAAAAAGAAAGAGGGGGAGAAGATGGAGATTAACAGTAGCAAAGGACGATGGAGTGCAAAAGTACTCACAAAATAGTTCGCTACAATGAACAGGGTAGGGACCCTTTTCATTACTCAAAGGTAACCACCATTGAAAAAACCACCACAGAAGCACATGAGATAAAAAAGATATCAACAGAGGAAAGATGTATGGAATACAACCAAATAAAAACAAAAGATAGAAAAACGAAAGAGGAGGATCAAACAAGACACAAAACTAACAGAAAACAAGATATAAAATGGCAAATGGGAACTCACACGTGTCAATAATTACACTAAATGTAAACGGATTAAACTCACCAATAAAAAGGCACAGAGTAGCAGAATGGATTAAAAAAGAAAATCCAACTGTATGCTGCCTACAGGAAACTCATCTAAGTAACAAGGATAAAAACAAATTCAAAGTGAAAGACTGGAAAACAATACTCCAAGCAAATAACATCCAAAAAAAAGCAGGTGTAGCAATACTCATATCTGACAATGCTGACTACAAGACAGCAAAAGTACTCAGAGACAAAAATGGCCATTTCATAATGGCTAAGGGGACACTGAATCAAGAAGACATAACAATTCTTAATATATATGCACCAAACCAAGGAGCACCAAAATATATAAGACAGCTACTTATTGATCTTAAAACAAAAACTGACAAAAATACAATCATACTTGGAGACCTCAATACACCGCTGACGGCTCTAGATCGGTCATCCAAACAGAGAATCAACAAAGACATAGTGGCCTTAAACAAAACACTAGAGAACCTGGATATGATAGACATCTACAGGACATTTCATCCCAAAGTGACTGAGTATACATTTTTCTCCAGTGTACATGGATCATTCTCAAGAATTGACCATATGTTGGGCCACAAAAACAACATCAGCAAATTCAGAAAAATTGAAGTTGTACCAAGCATATTTTCTGATCATAAAGCCTTGAAAGTAGAATTCAACTGCAAAAAAGAGGGAAAAAATCCCACAAAAATGTGAAAACTAAACAACATACTTTTAAAAAATGAATGGGTCAAAGAAGAAATAAGTGCAGAGATCAAAAGATATATACAGACTAATGAAAATGACAATATGACATATCAGAATCTATGGGATGCAGCAAAAGCAGTGATAAGAGGGAAGTTCATATCACTTCAGGCCTATATGAACAAACAAGAGAGAGCCCAAGTGAACCACTTAACTTCCCACATTAAGGAACTAGAAAAAGAAGAACAAAGACAACCCAAAACCAGCCGAAGAAAGGAGATAATAAAAATCAGAGCAGAAATAAATGAATTAGAGAACAGAAAAATTATAGAAAAAATTAATAGAACAAGGAGCTGGTTCTTTGAAAAGATCAACAAAATTGACAAACCCTTGGCAAGACTTACCAAGGAAAAAGGAGAAAGAACTCATATAAACAAAATCCAAAATGAAAGAGGAGAAATCACCACGGACACCATAGATATACAAAGAATTATTGTAGAATACTATGAAAAACTTTATGCCACTAAATTCAACAACCTAGAAGAAATGGATAAATTCCTAGAACAATACAACCTTCCTAGACTGAGTCAAGAAGAAGCAGAAAGCCTAAACAGACCTATCAGTAGAGAAGAAATAGAAAAAACCATTAAAAACCTCCCCAAAAATAAAAGTCCAGGCCCTGACGGCTATACCAGCGAATTTTATCAAACATTCAAAGAAGACTTGGTTCCTATTCTACTCAAAGTCTTCCAAAAAATTGAAGAAGAAGCAATACTTCCAAACACATTTTATGAGGCCAACATAACCCTCATACCAAAACCAGGCAAGGATGGCACAAAAAAAGAAAACTACAGACCAATATCTCTAATGAATACAGATGCTAAAATACTAAACAAAATACTAGCAAATCGAATACAACAACATATTAAAAAAATAATACATCATGATCAAGTGGGATTCATCCCAGAATCTCAAGGATGGTTCAACATACGTAAAACGGTTAACGTAATACACCATATCAACAAAACAAAAAACAAAAACCACATGATCTTATCAACAGACGCAGAAAAGGCTTTCGATAAAATACAACACAATTTTATGTTTAAGACTCTCAACAAAATGGGTATAGAAGGAAAATATCCCAACATGATAAAGGCCATATATGATAAACCATCAGCTAACATCATATTTAAGGGCTTTTCCCCTTAAATCAGGAACAAGACAGGGTTGTCCACTCTCTCCACTCTTATTTAATGTGGTACTAGAGGTTCTAGCCAGAGCAATCAGACAAGACAAAGAAATAAAAGGCATCCATATTGGAAAAGAAGAAGTAAAGGTATCACTTTTTGCAGATGATATGATTCTATACATCGAAAACCCCAAAGAATCCGCAAAAAGACTACTAGAAACAATAAGTCAATACAGTAAGGTCGCAGGATACAAAATTAACATACAGAAGTCAATAGCCTTTCTATATGCCAACAATGAAACAATTGAGAACGAACTCAAAAGAATAATCCCCTTCACGATTGCAACAAAAAAAAATAAAATACTTAGGAATAAACATAACAAAGAATGTAAAGGACTTATATAATGAAAACTATAAACCATTGTTAAGGGAAATCGAAAAAGATATAATGAGATGGAAGAATATACCTTGTTCTTGGCTAGGAAGAATAAATATAATCAAGATGGCTATATTACCCAAAGCAATATACAAATTTAATGCAATTCCCATCAAACTTCCAATGACGTTTTTTAAAGAAATAGAGCAAAAAATCATCAGATTTATATGGAACTATAAAAAACCTCGAATAGCCAAAGCAATCCTAAAGAAAAAGAATGAAGCTGGGGGCATTACAATACCTGACTTCAAACTATATTATAGGGCCACGACAATCAAAACAGCATGGTATTGGCAGAAAAATAGACACTCAGACCAATGGAACAGAATAGAAAGTCCAGAAATAAAACCACATATATATAGTCAAATAATTTTTGATAAAGGGGCCAACAACACACAATGGAGAAAAGAAAGCCTCTTCAATAAATGGTGCTGGGAAAACTGGAAAGCCACATGCAAAAGAATGAAACTGGACTACAGTCTCTCCCTCTGTACAAAAATTAACTCAAAATGGATCAAAGATCTAAACATAAGACCTGAAACAATTAAGTACATAGAAGAAGACATAGGTACTCAACTCATGGACCTGGGTTTTAAAGAGCATTTTATGAATTTGACTCCACAGGCAAGAGAAGTGAAGGCAAAAATTAATGAATGGGACTACATCAGACTAAGAAGTTTTTGCTCAGCAAGAGAAACTGATAACAAAATAAACAGAAAGCCAACTAAATGGGAAATGATATTTTCAAACAACAGCTCAGATAAGGGCCTAATATCCAAAATATACAAAGAACTCATAAAACTCAACAACAAACAAACAACCAATCCAATAAAAAAATGGGAAGAGGACATGAACACACACTTCTCCCAGGAAGAAATCCAAATGGCCAACAGATATATGAAAAGATGCTCATCTTCTTTAGCTATTAGAGAAATGCAAATCAAAACGGCAATGAGATACCACCTCACACCTGTTCGATTAGCCATTATTAGCAAGACAGGTAATAGCAAAAGTTGGAGAGGCTGTGGAGAAAAAGGAACCCTCATATACTGTTGGTGGGAATGTAAAGTAGTACAACCATTATGGAAGAAAGTACGGTGGTTCCTCAAAAAACTGAAAATGGAACTACCTTATGACCCAGCAATCTCTCTACTGGGTATAACCCCAAAAACTCAGAAACATTGATACGTAAAGACACATGCAGCCCCATGTTCATTGCAGCATTGTTCACAGTGGCCAAGACATGGAAACAACCAAAAAGCCCATCAATAGATGACTGGATAAAGAAGATGTGACACATATACACTATGGAATACTACTCAGCCATAAGAAATGATGACATCGGAACATTTACAGCAAAATGGTGGGATCTTGATAACATGATACGAAGCAAAATAAGTAAATCAGAAAAAACCAGGAACTGCATTATTCCATACGTAGGTGGGACATAAAAGTGAAACTAAGAGACATTGATAAGAGTGTGGTGGTTACGGGGTGGGGGGGTGGGGGGAATGGGAGAGGGAAAGGGGGAGGGGGAGGGGCACAAAGAAAACAAGATAGAAGGTGACAGAGGACAATCTGACTTTGGGTGATGGGTATGCAACATAATTGAACGACAAGATAACCTGGACTTGTTATCTTTGAATATATGTATCCTGATTTATTGATGTCACCCCATTAAAAAAATAAAATTAAAAAAAAAAGAATACAAAAAAAAAAAAGGTTTAATTTAGTTTCAAGTAAAGGAAAAATTACCTCAAAGTTAACAGTTATTTTATTATTGTCTAGTTTATAGGATGTTGGTTCAAATAACCATCTATTGGCCCTGGCCAGCTGGCTCAGTGGTAGAACCAACATGTGGAAGTTCCGGGTTCGATTTCCAGTCGAAGCACACAGGAGAAGCAAGCATCTGCTTCTCGACTCCTCCCCCCGCTTTTTCCCAACCTCCTACAGCCATGGCTAGAGTCTGGCCCAGGGCTCTGAGTCTGGCTTCGAGGCTTCACCTCAGGCACTAAAATAGCTCTGTTGCTGAGAAACGGAGCAGTGACCCCAGATGGGCAGAACATCATCCCCAGACGAGGATTGCTGGGAGGATCCTGGTCAGGGTGTATGCGGGAGTCTGTCTCTCCACCTATCTGCCTCTCACTTGATTAAAAAAATATTTAAAAATCTATTATATGGTTACTAGAGAAATAGCTTTTACTATGATATGGATAATTTGTAGACAATACTAATTTCTGTTAATCTTGACTTTCTGCTGTTACTCTCTCCTTTCTTCCCTTACTTGTGACCATAGTTTAGAGTCCATGTATAATTAAAATCAACTCCCTTACCTACTTCCATTTTATTCCTTGATAAACACCCCTCCATTGATTAACTTAGTTTATCCACTGAGTCTGCATCAAAACAGTCAAGACATTGCTGAGGGGGAAATCAGACTGTGAAACTAGTTTTACTCTAAAATTCTAGTGGACACAATACAGCCTAGAAACCTATGTGTTTTCTTACTGGTTTTTTCCCCCAGAAGCTTACCTGCATTTATACCTACATTTATATTTATATACTTTCATCATCTTAGTATGTGACCCTACCATCTGCCCAACTGCTCAAGCCCAAACCTACAAATCATCCTATAGCCCTTTCCTTCTTTTGATGTCATTAGCAAGGCTTACTAGTTAAACCTCTAAATTATAGCTTTCTCCCTCGCTGCAGCCACTACCCTATACCAAGCCATTATTATTAGCTCTTGCTTAGATTCCTAGAGTAGTCTGACTGGTGACATTGATTTTACTCTTGCTTCTGTACAGTCTGTTGTCCACTCTAAAGCCAGGATTTTTAAAAATATAAATCTGATTATATCACTCTCTCCTCAAAATCTTCTAGGGTTTCCTATGGCATTGAGAATCAAATCCTTACTTCTTAGCATGAGCCCCCAGGTACTGCATGACTCCTCTGACTTTCTCTTACATTGCTCTTCCCTGGCCCATAACACTGCAGCCATATTCATCCTGCTTCTGTGCTTTTTCACTGTAGGGTTATCAGTCAGAGACCTACCAGTTTGTCTGCATATAAGTCATTTCATTGGGGCCACTCAGTTTCCCCATAAAGGAATCTTCCATTCTCCTTCCTGATATAGGTGTCTTGCTATCAGCATTTTGGAGTCAAATAGAATGAAGGTGGCTAGAAGGAATCTTACCTTTGGGAACATGAAACTTTATTTATTTATGTATGTATTTATTTATTTATTTAGAGAGAGACAGGGACAGACAGACAGGAAGGGGGGAGAGATAAGAAGCATCAACTCATAGTTGTGGCACCTTAGTTGTCCATTGATTGCTTTCTCATACATGCCCTGACAGGGTTGGGGTTTCAGCTGAGCCAGTGACCCCTTGCTGAAGCCAGCAACCTTGGTCTTGAGCCAGTGACCTTGGGCTTCAAGCCAGTGACCTTAGGCTTTAAGCCAGCAACTTTTGGGCTCAAGCCAGCGACCATGGGATCATGTCTGTGATCCCACACACAAGCTGGTGACCCCACGCTCAAGCTGGCAAGCCCATGCTCGAGTCATATGAGCCCACACTCAAACTGGCAACATTGGGGTTTCAAACCTGGGTCTCAAACCTGGGTCCTCAGCGTCCTAAGCCGATACTCTATCCACTGCGTCACCAATTGGTCAGGTTGAACCTATGTTTAACATCCACTTTTTATGGTGCCCTCTGGTTCAGAACCTCACTGACTCTAGTTTTTCAGAAAGTGCATATCTAGCTTTTCTGGGGGTGATGGAGGGATATCAGATTAAGGCCCAAACTTACTGTGACTCAAGATAGTTATTATTTAGGTGTATGGGAGATTGACATGACTCTATCCTTAATAATGAGTTTCTGTTGCTGACAATCTAATCTCTGTCATTTACTTTATTTGGTTGTATAAATGTAAATGCAATTCTAATCCTTTTTATCTCCATTCAGATTTTAGGACAGCAAATTAATGACTTTACCCTTCCTGATGTGAACCTTATTGGGGAGCATTCTGATGCTGCAGAGCTCGGAAGGATGCTTCAGCTCATTTTAGGCTGTGCTGTGAACTGTGAACAGAAGCAAGGTAATTTATTTGAAGTTAGTGTATGCATTTAAAATAATGGAAGTAATATATATTGTAATATAGAAAATGTATAAAAATATATGTAATATATTAGTATGCATTTATAAATATATAATATATATTTAGTAATATGTTTTAAAGTTATATATGTTGTTAATATATTTATAAGTCACCAGTGTAAACACTGACATCTTTTAAAGACTATTCTCAAAGAATGCCGTTTTCCCTGCTGTTTCAAGCTTAAAAGGGTTTTTGCAAGTTAAAATAAATTTGATTGCAATGATACTCTTTTTCTTTCTGCAAGACTACATAATTCTTTGAGTAGGTTATTTTTAACTACACCAAATGTGATGAAGTTTACTCTTAATTGGATAAGGTCCAGCTAAGTTAATAAATATAAATAATGATATACTGGATTGGTTCAGCTTTTGGAACTTAAAGTTAGGTGTTTTAGATTGCAAGTGTGAAGGATTTATCTTTAAAATATTTGCTGAACTCATGCAGTATGCTGGGGCTAGGAACCCAGTGTCAGACAAAGCAGACATGGTACCTGCCCACATGGAACTTGTACTTGAGTGGAGGTGAGGGGCAGTGAAGAACACCACACAGAACTAGGTAAGCTAAGTAATGATGAATGCTGTGAAGATCAAGTGTAATAGGGACAGTCTAGGCTTGGGTCAGGGAAGTTATTTAAGCAAATATATGGAGAATATGAGTTAAGAGTAATCTAAATAGTAGAAATTGAATGTCAGAAAGACCTACGCTACAGTTGAGGGATTAAGAAAACAACAATTAGAGTAGTGAGGAGGACAGAGGGAGATGAAGCGGAACAACGGTGGATGGGGACTGTTCTAAATGTGTTCATTGTTATTTACGTGACCCTTGAAGAAGGTGGATTTTTTTAAGCCAAAAGAATTTTTTTTTTTTTTACCATACCCCACCTGTGGTAATGCAGAACAGCTTTTTTTTTTATTTTTTAATTTGCTGTCTGTAGTTTTTGTTTTGGTGTTCTAATTCTTTTTTTTTTCTTCTTCTTCTTTTTTTTGTATTTTTCTTAAGCTGGAAACTAGGAGGCAGTCAGATAGACTCCCGCATGCGCCCGACCGGGATTCACCCGGCAAGCCACCAGGAGGCGATGCTCTGCCCATCCAGGGCATCGCTCTGTTGCGACCAGAGCCATTCTAGCGCCTGAGGCAGAGGCCACAGAGCCATCCCCAGCGCCCGGGCCATCCTTGCTCCAATGGGGCCTCGGCTGCGGGAGGGGAAGAGAGAGACAGAGAGGAAGGAGAGGGGGAGGGGTGGAGAAGCAGATGGGCGCTTCTCCTGTGTGCCCTGGCCAGGAATCGAACCCAGGACTTCTGCACACCAGGCCGACGCTCTACCACTGAGCCAACCGGCCAGAGCCTTCTAATTCTTAGTTTAATAACAATCAACTTTTTTAAAAAATATATGACTAGTTTTATTGGTTTCTGATTCAGGAACTTTTTCTAACAATATTTATTTGTCCCTAGCCCCATTCCTTTTAGATTTCAGCATGCTGTATTCTTACAGGAAAGTTGAGCTCATTTATTTAATTTAACTTGATAATTACAATAGAGAACTTTCTACATTTTGATTTTTATATATTTCTGAAATATCTAAATTTCTGTTAAAGATGAGAAGATTCTTATTAAATAAGAAGATTCAAGATATATTAAATATCTAAGTAGATACTTTGATTTTAAAAGGTGGATGAAAAGTTATTTAATATAGTTTATTGAATTGAGATAGTAGCTTCTTATATATTTATTCTATAAGGTGATTCATCATCCCTTGGAATTATCTTTAGTACATAGCGTCCTTGGAAGTGTATAGCTGTTATATGAGTTGGCTAATCATATATATTACAGGGTAAGAGTAGGAAAAGACAAAGATTTTACATATATCCATATTTCTGTGGAAAAGAAGACAATTAGAGTATTTATCAAGTTTCTTGAACAAATGAAGTGTTCTGTTTAAAACCTAGTTTCAGTTTTTTTCCCTGAAATTATATATAAATGTTGAAAACTTTGGACAGTATTGTAATACCTCAGTTATCCAGAGGTCATTCTCTGCTCCCTGGAACAGTTGAGAGTTAAATTAATTGCTGAATTGTTAAATAATATTTGTCACTGCACATTTATTATACTAATGTAAGGCTTTCTAAAGTGACTGCCATTTCCTGCCTGACCAACATTGAACAAGACACTTAGCCTGTTTCCTTATCTACAGAATGAGCATACAAAACCTGACAGTCATGAGAAGTACATGATAATTGTGTATTTGTATTTGCTTTGAAATCCACAAAGCACTATAACAAAAAGCAGGGCTTCGTGTTCCAATGATTTCTTTAGTTAAGACGTAAGGAACAGTTGCCCAGAACATTGACTTAACCTGCATTTTTCTCGGCTGTCTGCCTTCTCAAATTGGAGCAAATAAATGGTGGTAAACTTGAAGAAGCAAAGATGACTAATGGAAAACACACTAATAAATAATATTTACTGAGTGTTCCTTTCTGCTTGGTGCTCTACTAGGTGCTAACAGAATGTAAAATACTTTTTACAGATTAGGAAACTAAGACTCATGACTGTTATATGGCTTACCCAAGGTTTTTGGCTTGTGAGAGGCGAGGCAGGGACAAAAACCATTATCTCTTCTTCCACATTCAAACTTAATACTATTTATACTAAACTATGCTGTAAATTTTGAACCTAAAAGATAAGTTTTTAGGATCAACTCCCTGACACAGCACCTCATTCTTCAGCATCGCCTCATAGATCTGCACCCAATAATCATACATACTTGCATTTGGACTTTAAGATTTGTAAATTATTCCTTATTTTTCAAATATTGTACATGAATGTAGTTCTCATCATCATTTCATCATTTAGCATTTTACGGTGTTCGCGGGGAAGGGCCTTGACGTGGCAACACCGCTTCTTAACTAACGCTTCCCCTCTCACACCTTACTAATACCTCTGGCCTCACTGCCTCACTGCTGCTCTCCTCACTTCCATAGGCTGCCATTAGCTGTCCTCCATTATCGTGCCTCTGCTTCTCTTCCATGTTCACAGTCTTTTATTTTGAGGGTTGTTTAGTCATTCTAGCTGTGTCATTTTCTCCAATTGCCTGGGAATTCTGTGTTTGGTACCTTTGGACAGAATATTTAAAAGCACTCCCTTGCATTTCAACACTCATAGGATGGTCCTCATTGACAAAACAAAAAATTGAACTTAGACTAAAGCACTTGCTTTCTTTATTTTAATTAAATAGTGATTAAGTTGTGATATATCCCTACTGTTGGCCTAAGAATAATGCCTGTGATTTAAGTGTGGTGTGTATGTTTATGTTTAACCACACATTTGATTGGGTATAAAGTGTCCTGAGGACAATACTTCTTTATAAACATGTTTGGGGTTTTTTTTTTTACAGAGACAGAGTCAGTCAGAGAGAGGGATAGACAGGGACAGACAGACAGGAATGGAGAGATGAGAAGCATCAGTCATTAGTTTTTTGTTGTGCATTGTGACACTTTAGTTGTTCATTGATTGCTTTCTCATATGTGCCTTGACCGCGGGCTTTCAGCATACCGAGTAACCCCTTGCTTGAGCAGCGACCTTGGGTTCAAGCTGGTGAGCTTTTCTCGAACCAGATGAGCCTGCGCTCAAGCTGGCGACCTTGGGGTCTCGAACCTGGGTCCTCGGCATCCCATTCCAACGCTCTTTCCACTGCGCCACCGCCTGGTCAGGCTATAAACATGTTTTTGATTAACTAAAAGCTTTGGCATTCAGAAACAGGTCAGAATATCATAATTTAATAGTGCTGTCAAAAACCTCTTCTTATTTTTATTTTTTTGTATTTTTCTGAAGTGAGAAGCAGGGAGGCAAAAAGACTCCCACATGTGCCTGACTGGGATCCACCTGGCATGCTCACTAGGGGTCTATGTTCTGCCCATTTGGGGCATCACTCCATTGCAACTGGAGCCATTCTAGCACCTGAGGCGGAGGCCATGGAGCCGTCCTCAGCGCCTGGGCCAACTTGGCTCCAGTGGAGCCTTGGCTGTGGGAGGGGAAGAGAGAAACAGAGAAGAAGGGGAGGGGGAAGGGTGGAGAAGCAGATGGGTGCTTCTCCTGTGTGCCCTGACCAGGAATCGAACCCGGGACTTCCACATGCCAGGCTGACGCTCTGCCACTGAGGAAACTGTCCAGGGCCAAAAACCTTTTTTTTTTTTTTTAAAAACAAGTTATCTGTCAAGCAAAGGATTATGGTTTGGCATCCAAAGATATGCATCTCTTGCCAATTTCACAGTAAGACTCCTTCATGTACTCCTTGGAGTGCCAAGACAAGTTTTTGGTGTTTGTTTTTAGATATATGGCATGTTGAGGCTAAAGTTTTCTAATTATTTATCATTTTATGTGTTTCTTATTAAAGCATGTTTACTGTATTTGATGGAATCCAATTGGTCTATTGACCTTTTTTAATGTTTAGTGTCATATTTGTCATTCAATGTTGAATTTGAAAATAATAAAAAGTACTTCCAGGACTTTTTTAAAAGGCAAGAAAATTTTTTTTCTACTTTATCACTATTGACATCTCAGATTCTTCTTTTTTTGGCAGAGGTGAGGGTAAGATTGATGAAGGTGGTGCTTGAGTTTATTAGAGGTATGAATCTTATTTTAAAGTCCAGTGTTATCCAATATTCATTTACCTATAGTATCAGTTTCTATCTAAAATTCATCTTAATTCTTTCTTCTAAGCAGCTCTCAAGTCCATTAAGATTTTTATTTCCAATAGTAGAAAATGTCAGTGTTGAAATGATACACAATTCAGTGCTTTGATGTCACATAAGAATAAAGCACAGACTTCAAAGTTTTTAACATGTAGCAAAGAACAATGTAAAAATAAGATGACTTTTACATGTATATTTTAAGACTAATAATATGGAGTTTTTTCACTCTGGCTTTAGGTTTTACTATTTTATTGTTTTATATTTCTAGGGTCCTATGTCTATGTGACTGTTAGCTGTAGCCTCAACTTTCTAAGGACTGGTTGGGGATGGGTTTGGGTGACATATTAAGGAAAGATAAATGTGGTTTGTAGCCCTTACCTTTGGCACATATGTTCAGTCCTACTTGAGAAATGCCCAGGAAGAAGCAGAACACTGGGAACGACTTATAAGAATTCATGGTTACCTTTACTCCCTTGACTCTGTTTAACTTGAACAGTGACATTCCAGGTTGTTCTTGTTTTCAGAGTACATCCAAGCCATTATGATGATGGAAGAGTCTGTTCAACATGTTGTCATGACAGCCATTCAGGAGGTACGTGGGAGCTTTGTGTTTACCGTTTGTGAGAAATTAAAGGAGCAAACATGAGTTTAAAATTCTCATTAAAATTTTTTTTTTCTTTACACTTACAATATAGCTTGTTTCATTTTTTTTTTTTAATTAAGTGAGAGGCAGGGAGGTGGAGAGACAGACTCCTGCATGCACCCTGACTGGGATCCACCCAGCAACCCCCATCTGGGGCTGATGTTTTGCCCACCTGGGGCCACTGCTCTGTTGCTCGGCAATCAAGCTATTTTAGCGCATGAGGCAAGGCCAGAGAGCCATCCTGGGACCTGGGGCCAACTTGCTCATTCCAGCCGTGACTGCAGAAGAGGAAAAGCGGTGGGGGGGGGAGAAAGAGGTCGAGAAGCAGATGGTCGCTTCTCTTGTGTGCCCTAACCAGAAATCAAACCTGGGACTTCCACATACTGGGCTGACACCCTACTGCTGAGCCAACCAGCTAGGGCACTTGTCTCATTATTAAATAAAATCATATTCATTTAAATTTATCATTTTTATTTAAATCTTAAACATTTATCTTGCAGGTATAGATATTCAGTAACTCTTCCTAATTTTTAAAAATGCCCTAATGAACTAGGAATTATAGATTGATTCTTAATGTTGGTATAAATAATTTCTATCTTAAACCAACAGTCTACCTCGTACTTAACTATTGGTTTCTCATTAAGCAGAAAATGGGTCTTGAACCCCTACCAGACCCAAATCAATTTCTAAATGAATATTTATATTAAAACTATAGGGGAGGAAAATATCTTTTTCTTCCACCCTTCTAATTCTCTGGTAGAACCTCTATAACAAAAGACAGATTGACAAGAGAAAAACATACAAATTCATTTAATGTAAGTTATATGACAGGAGTCTTCATAAGGAAATTAAAACCAAAGAAGTACTTAAACGTGAATGTTTTGATGCTGGGTTTGATGAAGAGTGGAGATTCATGGAAATATGTAATAGGGCAAAAAGAGTGTGAGTTAAACTGGGGGGAAAAGCAAGTCCTGTTCACTCAGATCCCTTTTAGCATCCTCTATGGAGATAAGGCTGCTTCTTTTCACTGACTATAGAAAGGGCACCTCTCACAGGGTTTCATGACCTGCTGCAGGGGAAGGGCAGAAAATCCATCCTGTACCCACTGTTTCTCACGTTCTTTGGCTTGAAAGGTTTTATATGTCAAGATGCCACATTTTGGGGTAGCATGTCTTGAACTTCAGCAAATGTAAAATAAAACTATAAAAGTAGAAATAAAATATAGATTAATAACTTGTTAATTTCAGGATTTGAGAATGTTTTTAATCATAAAAGCAATAGAAGAAATCCTTAAAGGAACTAGAAAACAGTATAGGACATGAATATGCAATTAACAGAGGAAAAAAATAAAACAAATGAAAAATGCTGTATGCAGATTAAAACTTTTTTTTTTTTTTTTTTTTTTAACTGACAATAAATCCAGGGATGCCCACTACTTCCTCGGGGTTTTTTTTTTTGGGGGGGGGGTTGGTATTTTTCCGAAGTTAGAAACGAGGAGGCAGTCAGACAGACTCCCGCATGCGCCCGACCAGGATCCACCTGGCATGCCCACCAGGGGGCGATGCTCTGCCTATCTGGGGCATTGCTCTGTTGCGACCAGAGCCATTCTAGTGCCTGAAGCAGAGGCCATGGAGCCATCCTCAGCGCCTGGGCCAACTTTGCTCCAATGGAGCCTTGTCTGCGGGAGGGGAAGAGAGAGACAGAGAGGAAGGAGAGGGGGAGGGGTAGAGAAGCAGATGGGTGCTTCTCCTGTGTGCCCTGGCTGGGAATCGAACCTGGGACTCCTGCACGCCAGGCCGACGCTCTACCAACTTCCTCAGGTTTGATAATTCATTAAGATGACTAAAAATTCAGGAGTGATGACAGTTTCATTATAGCAAAAGAATATAAATCAGAACTACCCCCACCCCCACCCTTAGTGCATAGACTGAAGGCCCCAAATGCAAACTGTCTGCAGTTTCCTGCCCATGGAATCAAGACATGTCACCCTTCCAACACATTAATGAGCAATAATATGCAGAGTACCATTAACCAGGGAAAATCTTTTTAAGTTTTAATGTCCAAAGTTTTTCTTGGGATTTCATTATATAATAAACATGATTGAGTGGCCATGAGGTTGAACTCAATTTCCAGTTCCCCTTCCTCAGAGATCAGGCTGATATCAAGTGGCTCAAAGCCCCAACCTTCTAAACCATGGTTGGTTTTCCGGCTTGGCCAGCCCCCAACTAAGTCGTCCTGGTTTACACTATCTAGGGGCCCACCTGGATAACAAAGACTATCAGTGAGGAAATTCTGGAGATTTAGAAGCAACCTACCAGGAACTGGGGACTAAGGCCAACCAAGTTCTTTATTATGCAGGACCTTTAAAAACAGAGCTTTAAAAAGATATTTTGACATTGAACACTGATGGTGGGAGGGAAAATTGGTACATCTTTTTTTATTATTATTATGTATATTAATTTCATTTATAGTGGTGCATCTTTTTAAAAAATGTTATATTCTTATATAAGATATAAGGTCATGAATGTTAACATTTCAAAAATTTACTCTTAAGTGGTCCTGGGTTGGCTCTGTAGTCACCAGAAACCCAGCTTTCTTATATTTTATTGTTTGCCATCTTTAATAAATGATTCTCTAGCCTGACCAGGCGGTGGCATAGTGGATAGAGCGTCGGACTGGGATGCAGAGGACCCAGGTTCGAGACCCCGAGGTTGCCAGCTTGAGCGCGGGCTCATCTGGCTTGAGCAAAAAGCTCACCCACTTAGACCCAAGGTCACTGGCTTGAGCAAGGGGTTACTCGGTCTGCTGAAGGCCCACGGTTAAGGCATATATGAGAAAGCAATCAATGAACAACTAAGGTGTCACAATGCGCAACAAAAAACTAATGATTGATGCTTCTCATCTCTCCATTCCTGTCTGTCCCTGTCTATCCTTCTCTCTGTCTCTGTAAATAAATAAATAAATAAATAAATGATTCTCACCTAGTGGTTAGCAATGGCTTCTTAAGCTCCAGCATCATTATTAGCATTCCCAGCCAGCAGGAAAAATTGAAGGGAGCGTTATATGCATCACTCCTATTTGTCAGATAGTATTCACATAGCCACATAGATTAACTGGGAAATGTGGTCTTTATTCTAGGAGGTTATAGACCTAGCCAAAATTTGAGGTTTCTGCTATTAAGCAATAATAGGAAAAAGAATAAGGGGCCACTAACAGTTTTTCCTTACTGTAATTTCATTTTTAGGAATTTATCATATGGAAATTGAAATACAAAGATACATAATAGTAATAGTGATTAATAGCCAGTTTACTTCCAGCACTTACATGTGTTAAGATAGTGTTGGTACTTACTAGGCACATTACATCTGTTAGCTGTTAAATTCTTTAAAATTCACTACAGGCCCTGGCCGGTTGGCTCAGCGGTAGAGCGTCGGCCTAGCTGCGGAGGACCCGGGTTTGATTCCCAGCCAGGGCACACAGGAGAAGCGCCCATTTGCTTCTCCACCCCTCCGCCGCGCTTTCCTCTCTGTCTCTCTCTTCTCCTCCCGCAGCCAAGGCTCCATTGGAGCAAAGATGGCCCGGGCGCTGGGGATGGCTCTGTGGCCTCTGCCTCAGGCGCTAGAGTGGCTCTGGTCGCAACATGGCGACGCCCAGGATGGGCAGAGCATCGCCCCCTGGTGGGCAGAGCGTCGCCCCATGGTGGGCAGAGCGTCGCCCCATGGTGGGCGTGCTGGGTGGATCCCGGTCGGGCGCATGTGGGAGTCTGTCTGACTGTCTCTCCCTGTTTCCAGTTTCAGAAAAATGAAAAAAAATAAATAAATAAAATAAAATTCACTACAGTTTTAATTAATGCTACTGAATGAAATGTAACTTAAAAATTGTTAAAATGTCAAATTTTATGTTGGATATATTTTACCACAATAAAAAAAGAAAAATTAACTATAATTCTTTGAATTATGACTGTTATTATTGCCATTTTCTAAAAGAGGAAACAGGCATAGACAGTGTGAGTAACTTGCACACACAAGAAGTAGTGGCAGAGTTAGAACTCAAATCTAAGCAGTCTGAATTCAGAGCTCGCACCCAGAACCAATAGGCTGGGTTGCCTCATGTTTGTTTATTTCAGCATTATTTCCTAGTACTGAAAAATAAGAAAAAAATCAAACTGCCCAGCAATAGAGGAATGGATAAATAAATTATGTTACAATACATTGGCATATTATAGACAATAGGGCATATTTTTTTTAATTTTTTTTTATTTTTTATTTTTCTGAAGCTGGAAACGGGGAGAGACAGTCAGACTCCCGCATGCGCCCGACCGGGATCCACCCGGCACGCCCACCAGGGGGTGACGCTCTGCCCACCAGGGGGCGATGCTCTGCCTGGACCAGAGCCACTCTAGCGCCTGGGGCAGAGGCCAAGGAGCCATCCCCAGCACCCGGGCCATCTTTGCTCCAATGGAGCCTTGGCTGCGGGAGGGGAAGAGAGAGACAGAGAGGAAGGAAGGGGGTGGTGGACAAAGCAAATGGGCGCTTCTCCTATGTGCCCTGGCCGGGAATCGAACCCGGGTCCCCCGCACGCCAGGCCGACGCTCTACCGCTGAGCCAACCAGCCAGGGCCAGGGCATATTTTTAGAAATTATATAATGACAGGAGAAGGCTTGTAGTATTTAGGAAAACAGAACACATGAACAGCATCATGCCATTTCTGTTAAGCATTAAAATTAAGATGAGGGAAAACAAATTTGTCAAAATGTTAACCATCACCAAATGGTTGAATGTTCTGTCACTCTTTTCTATATTTTCCAGTTTTTCTGTAATAACAACTTTTGTAACTATAATCAATAATATATATTTTTAAAATTAAAATCTGTCACCAAATTTTTTTAAAATCTATGACTCTAGCCTAAGGAATTATTTAAAAATTCAGGCCAAGATTGGACACAACAGTGTTTATCAGATTATTTTATATGATAGAAATGTGGGGGGAAAATGTCTATCCATGGGTAAGCCAACTGTTTAAAATATGGTTCTTTCATTGTTTGAAATATTATATATAGCTGATAAAAGTTTGTAAAAGGAAAAAAAGGTTACCTTATGACAAAAGAAAAATATTTAAAATGCCAAGTAAACAAAGCAACATATAAAATACTGTATGTAAAAAAATATATACGTACAATTAGATTTAGGAATAGATTATATGTTTACTGTGTGCATCTTCTTTTCATGCATTTAGTAAATACTCACTGAACAACTTTTATGTACCAGGAAGTGTGGTAGGCAGTATGGATACAACTATGAAAGAAGTAGACATGGTCTCTTCATGAAGTGTAGGTCACATGAAAGAAATGGCTAAACAAGCAATTCAGATACAGTCAGAGCACGGGAAAAGTGCCATGATGGGAAAAAATACAGAAGTACCTCAAGGGAGTGTCTAACTGAGGTTGGGGACATTAGAGAAGGCTTTTCTGAAAAAGTGGCATCTAGACCAAGCATGGAAAGATGAAATAAGGTAAAGAAGGGGCAGAAATTAGATTCTAAGTCCAAGAGACAAGAGAAAGCCAGACCTTCATGGTATGCTGGAGGCATTAAAAGAAGAATGCCAGGCCCTGGCTGGGTTGTTCAGTAGATAAAGCATTGTCCCTGTGCGCCGAGGTTGTGGGTTTGATCCCTGGTCAGGGCACATATGGGAAGCAATCAGTGAGTTAACTAAATGGAACAACTAAGTGGAGCAATGAGTTGATGCTTCTTTCTCTCTCTCTCTCAAATCAATGGAAAAATTAAAATATAAAAAAGAAGAAGAATGCATATAGCAAACTTTGTGAGTTACAAACAGGGATGAAAGAAAAGACATAAGATCGTTAAGATATTAAGCAGTTTTGTTAAAGAAGTTGGAATTTTAGAAAATAATGAATAGATTTTAAGGAGAAAAGACATTGAAGTCTGTATCAGAAAATCCATGCAATGAGTAGAGTGGGTTAGAGAAAAACAAGGCTAGAAAAGGGAAGAGCAAAAGAAAAATAAGAAAAAAGGAAGACCAGCTAAGAGACAGTGGATGGCTCGATAAAATTATGAGACTGAGGAAGTTTTTGTAAGATAGAAGACTTTTTATTTTAAGGTCTATTCTATTTATAACTTTTATTATTGTGAAATATATATAATATAAAATTTGTCATTAGGGATATTTAGTACATTTCATAATATTGTACACACATTACCACTGTTTAGTACCAGAACTTTTCATTGCCACAGAAAGAAACCCTGTGTCCGTTAGCCCGGCAGTCCTCATTTCCTCTTCCCTCTAGTCCCTGGTAACCAGTGATCTGCTTTCTGTCTCTGGATTTCCCTATTCTGGATATTTCATTTAAATGGCGTCATTGGATATGTGCCTTAGTGTGCCTGGCTTTTTTCAGTTAGCATAATATTTTCAAGGTTATGTTGTAGCATGTATCAATATTTTGTTTGGGTTTTTTTATGGCTGAATAATATTTCATCATATGAATATACCACATTTTATCTATTCATTCATTAGTTGATGGACATTTGGGTTTTTCCCACCTTTTAGATATTGTGATGTTGCCCACATTCCTTCTTTAGAAATACTTAGTGTTGCCATTTTTTACTGAAAAAAATATTTTTAAGTATTTAGCCACATTTTAACTTATAGACTTGTCTTTTTAGTGATAAGAATAAATAATACTTGATTCTGTGACTGTGCCTACAGAGAAAATGAGCATTAGAGTTTAGACCTGTAATTTTTAACTTTTTAAAGAATTTATTGATTTTTTTTTAAGAGAGAGAGAGAGACAGGAAGGGAGAGGGAAAGTGTGAGAAGCATCAACTTGTAATTGCTTCACTTTCAGGTGCTCATTGATTGCTTCTCATCTGTGCCTTGATCAGGGGGCTTCATTTAAATTATTTTATTGAATGATTTTAGAGACGAAAGGGGGGGGGGACATTGATCTGTTCCAGGTGTCCCTTAACTGGGGATTGAACTGGTAACCGCTGTGCCTTGGGGCAACACTAACCAACTGAACTCTCTGGCCAGGGATAGACCTGTAATTTTAAAAGAAGGCATTACCTTGAAGTGACAAATAAACTTCCAGACTGAAAAGCTTTAACATATAAGAAAACGTTTCTTTTACATTTGTGTTTTCATTTTAATTTTTATAATCATATAGTGTTTGTTATGTATCATGTAGAATGCCTTTTCTTGCTTCATAGTTATAATCGTTTAAATCTTAATTTCAGCTGATGAGTAAAGAATCTCCTGTTTCTGCTGGAAATGATGCCTATGTTGACCTTGATCGGCAGGTATCTAATTTGCATTGTTTTTATCCATGCAAAGATTGAAAGGGATAAAGTTTAAATATTAATAAAAAGAACGTTTCAGTTGAAATTGCTTATAGAATATATTGGTATAATTTTTTATTTTTTGCCAAATATTTAAGAACTTGAACCACCTTACTTATGGATATTTCACATTTGTAATTAAATGTGTAATTTGTAAATAAAGTATGGTGGCACAACCCACTTTAAAATAAGTTAACTTCTTTAATTTTTTGTAATTTGTGTTTTCTAGTCTTAATTTTTCTTTTTCTATTAACAGTGTTTTTCTGTATATCACATTTAACACAATAGATGCTTTTCTGGAAAATTGCATGCATTTTTTACTGGAATAAATCTTAATGGTTTATTTATGATAAAAAGGTAGTTTACCTTTTATTTCACATTATTCTTCATTGAAGATGTCTTCTCTACCTTTCATACTAAAATGCCCTAAGGAACTTAGTCTTTTTTTTTTGCAAGAAAGAGACAGAGACAGGATGGGAGAGAAACGAGAAGCACCAAATTGTAGTTGTGGTACTTTTGTTGTTCATTGATTGCTTTCTCATATGTGCCTTGACCAGTGGGCTTCAGTGGAGCCAGTGATCCCTTGCTCAAGCCAGCGACCTTTGGGCTCAAGCCAGTAATTATGGGTCATGTTTATGATCCCACGCTCAAACTGGCAACCCCACACTCAGCTGGTGAGCTCATGCTCGTGCTGGCGACCTAAGGGTTTCAAACCTGGGTCCTCAGCATCCCTGGTTGATGCTCTGTCCACTGTGCCATCACCTGGTCAGGTTTAGTCCTACATTTTTAAAGGAACTCTACAATGTATTTTTATTTTACTGGGAAGGTTAATTTGTAATTTTAATTGTTGCTTTTAATAAAATACTGTTAGTTACATGGTCAGTTTCTATGTCCCAGCTCTTCTGAGACATCTGTTCCAAAGCATGAATAGAACTCTGTGGTCTTTGCTTCTTTCATTTCTTCCCATGGTTTCTAAATATTTTGCAGGAAAATCTTTTGACATTCTGTAATTTAACCCAAATTGTAATTTGTCTTTCTCTTACTGTGTGGTGTGTTTGGTTTTAAAGCTGTTACCCTAAACGCATTTTTTTGTATTTATATTATAGAGAGGTTTGGTCACATGAGAAGCCAGTGTAATTTTATTTTAATCCATTTTTTTCTTTTTAAAAATTAAGTGATTCATTAGTTGTAATTAATTAATTTGTTCATACTTTGTTAATTTTGAGTTTATATAATTATGCAACACAACTTAGGAATGTTTAGTTTATTTTGAGGATAGAATAATACAAGTATTTTATTTTAAAACTGGTACAAATTAACATAAAGGTTTAATATGACTAACAAACTTGTATTGATATACACTAACTGCATTTTTTAACAATTGAAACTCTTGTCCTCTAGCACATACATATTTTAGTAAGGTAAAACCTCTCAGTTATTATAATCAACATTATCAAGAACCAAGTAGTCCAGATAGAAGATGTGTAAGAAAACTTGATATGAGGAAAGAACCAAATTCAAAGTACAAAAAAGACAAGACTTAGAACTAAAAGGTATTCCGAGTTAGAAGTACCTTTTTACTCTTACACAGAAGGGTTCTTGATTTCTCCCTGTCCCTCATATAGAAAAAGGGGATAATGTTTAATTCCATATTGTACAAATGTAATTATTCATTGTTGCCACTTCATATTGAAATGTTTATTGTATCTCTTGTTTTCTAACCAGTTGAAGAAAACTACAGAGGAACTAAATGAAGCTTTGTCAGCCAAGGAAGAAATTGCTCAAAGATGCCATGAATTGGATATGCAGGTAATTGTATTGCTATAAAACCATGAAATGTCCTGTGTATTGCCCTACAGTAGCTTGTCCACAGTGCAACCCTAATTAAAGAAAAAAAGGAAAACATTTCTGGTTAAAGATAGTAGACCAAGCAAATATATTCATTTCCTTTCCTGAGTATTTTCAACAGTCAGCTTGGTTACAACTAGCAACAGCACACCACTAGTCTTCGTCAATCTCTGAAAGCCAGAAAGCAGTTGGGAAAGTCCCAAATGGCTAAAAGGAATAGAGAATGTAGTGGCCAAGAGCCACTCTGGGGGGCGGGGGAGCTGCTGCAGCAGAACCCCAGAGAGAGCACAGGTATAAAGGGAGGTGGAGTGGGGCTACAACTAGAGGTTTCAGTACTTGCCACCAAGACCTATGGGTCTCAAAGCATAAAATATTCACTATTTGATTTTTTACAGAAATGCTTCCCAGTCCCTGGTGGTACAGGAACCCCAGTGTTTCTCCTCGAATCCACCTGCCTGCATGCACTGGCCCAAAGAAATGCACGAGCAGGAGTGCACAGTGTAGAAAGAAAAAATAGTTCAATATTGAGTTAAACTATTCAATACAGAGATAAGGAGCTTATGTTCTAGAAAGCCTACTCTCTGAGGCTGCATAGATTCACAGAGTATATAAGGTAAAATGGCAGGTTTAGAGATTTGGGGGTCATGCTAGGGACTGATTGGTTGGAGATGAAGTAAGGATAATAAATTATCTTTTCAGGACTTGAGGACAGTTCTGAGATCTTTTCCAGCTACATCTGTCTGTTCTCTTGGGAAAGTAGCCAGGTGGTCATTCCACCTTAGTGCTCCGGAGCTGAAACATAGCTTAGGTTAAGATGGACCTTAAGACCATTAGTCAGGTCCAGGCTACTGTCTTCTGCTGCTTCCGGTGGTGCTGGTTAGCGGGCGAAAGGCTGGGTCTCTGAAGGGTATATTTAGAGTCATAGGGACCCGCAGATTCACTGGCATAGACAGATTTCAAAGTGAATAGCAGTGTTGCAGAGGGCTTATGAGAAGAGAAGCGGTAGCCTTATAGCATACTTCACGCTGCAGAACACAGTAGTAACAGTCACAATAATGTGATCTCTAATGTGAACTTTATTGATTTTCAACATTTATAATTGTTTTGAAGAGAAATGTTCTTGTAAAAGTAAAGGTACAGATGATAGAGATTAGGAATTAAGATAATCCAGGAGCGATGAGGGAAGGATAGGGTCACTAATGTTCTTGTCTTACCGAGAAGGGAATCAAATACCACTTGTGTGGGGCAGCAGTCATTACATGGCTGGCTCCTTCTTGTCATCTAGTCTCTGTTCAACACCACCTGATTTATTTGTCATAAAATATTTATTGGGCACTTAGATGTGCCAGGTACTAAATTAGACCTCCTTGAGAAGTCCTTCCAGGGTCAGCCAGTCTAAAGGAATCATCCAGACTCATGTTATTCTTATTTTAACCCTCTGCATAGGCCTTTGCACTCTGGTTTCAGCATGTATTTATTAGTTTACTTACTGTGTTTTTGTTTATATATTTACTGTGATTTGTTTTGAATATATTATTTTGTAGGAATAAGAACTTTCTCTGCTTTATTCATCACAGTATGCCTTCCTTGCACCTAGAAAACTGCAACAGTGCCTACCATGTAGTTGGCACACAGTGAATATTTGAGTGAATGAGTGGATGATTGAGTAAAACGAGTCAGTGAGTAGTTGTTTAAAACTGCTGTAGTGACCAGAAGGAAGTGAAAATAATGATATAACTATTTTTTGAAATGAGAGATGGCACAAGTTGCTGCAACTTAACATGTCAGAGAGTCACTGATAATGTCTAAGGTTGATAAATCAAGAAATAGTGATGTATAACATTAAGAAATGTAAAGTTACTGCTGAAAGCGATAGAATTTAGAACAGTTAAAACTTGTCTTTTGGAAGTAGAAAATCTCATCAGGAAAACTAGCTTTTCATTATAAGCCATTTTACCGTGTTTGTTTTTTCTAAAATCATATTTGTGTATTATTTTTATTTATTTTATTAATCTGTAAGAAAGAGAGAGAGAAACAGTAATTTATTGTTCCACTTATTCATGCCATCTTTGGTTGATTCCTTCTTGTATTGTGTCCTGAACGGGAATTGAACCTGCAACCATGTCGGGACAGCGCTCCAGCCAACTGAGCTACCTGGCCAGGGCCTGTATTATTTTTAATCAGTCTCCTTTTTTCTGTGTTTGTGAAAAGGATTTCTGCCAAATATATTGGATTAAAATATTTTAGCAACATTTGTTAGACTAATAAGTTTCATATTAAAGTTTTGCATTGCACACTCAGCCTTCTTATTAACAGACCACATACCAGGTTATAAAGCAATTCTTAATAAAATTTCAAAGAATCTGTGTCTTTGGATCATGCTCTGCATGACCAAGATGCAATTAAAGTCAGAAATTAGTAGCAAAGAAATGAGTTTTTAAAGTTTGAGTTTTTAAAATTAAATTTTAAGCCTTAAATATGTATTTTAAAAAGAAGACTGAAAGAACAGAAATGAATAAAATGGAACAGTGGCATAGAATAGTCATTGCTTTATTCTGAGCAAAGACTCATGTATTTATGAATATCTGATAAATTATAGAACTGGCATTTCAGATTCGTTCATTTATTCAATAGATATTTATTGAGTACCTGCTGTGTCCTCAGTACACTATTCCACTTGCTATGGATACAATGAAGATGGGGGGAAATAGGCAAATAGATAAAAATATTCCTGCCCCCAAGGTGCTTACATTCTAGTAAGGAAGACCAACAATAAACAAAATAAAAATGTAGTCTTAAGTGGTGACCCATATTCAGAGAAAAATAAAGCAGAAAAGATAGATTAGGGAGTTTAGGATAGAAAGAATTAGTAGTTTTAAGACTTTTTTTTTTTTGAAGAGAGAGGAGAGAGAGAGGGAGAGAGAAAGAAAGGCGGCGGGGGGTGGAGAGCAGGAACATTAGCTCTTAGTTGCTTCTGGTATGTGCCTTGACCTGGCAAGCATGGAGTTTTGAACCGGAGACCTCAGCATTCCAGGTCGATACTTTATCCACTGCGCCAGCAAAGGTCAGGCAAAATTAGTAATTTTAAATTGAGTTGTCAATACAGATGCACCAAAGAAGGTGAAATGTTAGTAACATCCCAAAGGGTTACAGGAGTAAGCTTACAGGTGGATCACACACAGGCTCTGAGAGGGGAGTGTGGCTGGTGTATTCAGAAACAGCAGGAAAGTGAGGATGGCAGGAGTACGTAGGAATGTGGAAGGAGGAACTCAGTCTGGAAAGGCCTTGTTAGCTTTTGTAAAGACTTGGACTGAGTAAATGGGAAGCCATTGGAGGATTTTGCACAAAGTAGTTCTGTGATCTGAGTTTGATTTAATGGGTTATTGTGTCGGTTGTGTGGAGAATAGACTAAAGGAAAGAGAGGGCCTAATCCAGGAGATTAATGAAGTAGTCATTGTAGTAATGCAGGCAAAAAACTACGTTGGCTTGATTCATCAGAATTTAGAGCTGATGAGAAATGATCAAAATATGTTTGAAGGTAGAGCCAGTGATATTCGCTGACAGATTGAATGTGGCGTGATGGAAAAGACTTATGACTGAGCAACTGGAAGGATTGAGTTACCATTTACTGAGATGGGAAAGACTGTGGGAGGACTGGAGAGGTGGGATTAATTAAGAGTTCATCTTGGACAATTTAAATTTGAGACGTCTACTAGACATCCAAGTGGAAAGACATCCAAGTGGAAATGATATCCAGTTCAGGGTTTCAGGCTAGAAATAGAAATGTGTGAGTTGTCAGTGAATGGATGGTGTTTACAGCTGTGAAACTGGAGCCATCCAGTGATTTAGAAAAGAAAAGCTGTCGGTTACTCTAATGGCAGGGAAATTAGGAGGGATTGGTTAAGGAGAAAGAGAAGGTAAGATCAGTGTGTTAGTACAGAAACCAAGAAAGAAAGATATCCTGGAAGCCAAGTGAAGAAAAGATTTCAAAGAAGAGGATGTGATCAGTTGAGTCAGATGTTCTGGGTACATGCAGTGCCTTAGCAGTCAGCAGTGATCCTGAGGAGGACGCAGTTTGGATGGAATGGTAGGGCCAGGAGTCCAACTAGAACCAAGTTCAGAAGGAAATGGGGGATGGAGAGGCAGAATTAGAAATGGCAGGCAACTTTTGTTTTTACAGCTGTATTGAGATATAACTGACAGAGAGTCAACTATTCATATTTAAAATGTATAATTTTGGTGCATATTAACATATATGAACAAGTGAAATCACCACAATCAATAGAATGAACCCATCACCCCACTAAGTTCCTTGTGATTCTTTGTAACCCCCCTTCCAGTTCCCAACTGTGCTTTCTGTAGCTATAAATTAGCTTATATCTTCTAGAATTGTATATAAAAGGAATCATACAGTGAATGTATACTTTTTTTTTTGGTCTGACTTCTTTCATTATTTTGAGATGCATTCATGTTGGTAGTATCAATAGTTAATTCTTTGTTATTGAGAAATACTATTCTGTTTTATGGATATACTACAATTATCCATTTACTTGTTGATGAACATTTGTGTTTCTAGTTTTTCTTTGTTACACATGAAGCTGCTGTACACATTTTTTTATAAGTCTTATGTAGAGTTATAATGTTTTTTCTCTTGAGTAAACACCTAGGAGTGGCTGGGTCATGTGGTCATTGAATGTTTATGTTTTTAAGAAAATGCAAAACTATTTTCCAAAGTGCTTAAAACATACATTGTCACCAGAAATGTATGAAGCTTCCATTTGTACAGCCAATCTTTTCAACTTCAACCATGCTAGTAAGACTATACTGGTATAACATTGTGGTTTTAATTTACATTAAATCATGAGTATCTTTTTGTATGCTTAGTTGCCATCTATCTATATATATATAATATATTTGTTTAACTATCTTTCCAGGTATAAAAATAATGAATTCTTGCATACTCTGACATATTACTCTGCCTGTGCAGTATTCCAAAATAATGTAATGTAAATGTTTTAAGTGGAGATTGATTGTACTTTTTTAAAAAACAGGCTTTAATTTATAATGGTAATTCACTGGTGATTATGCCAATGCCAGTGTAATTGGAAGAATAACTACTGCCTTCCAATATTCTAACAGGTTGCAGCATTGCAAGAGGAGAAAAGTAGTCTGTTGGCAGAGAATCAGGTATTAATGGAAAGGCTTAATCAGTCTGATTCTATAGAAGATCCTAACAGTCCAGCAGGAAGAAGGCATCTGCAGCTCCAAACTCAATTAGAACAGCTCCAAGAAGAAACATTCAGGTAAAAGACCACTCACTAAAATCTGGTTTTTAAAAATTTAGTAACTGTCTTTTAAAGTTAAGAATATATTAGGACTTCTGGGCAGCTGCTGACCAAGGATGCTGTGTAATAAACAACTTTCCAGAAACCTTCCCACATGACATGAAATAACTTCACATCTAGGAAAAGTGCTATCAAAGCTACACCTTCAGTATTATTTGAAGACAGAAGGCCGCAGCTGAAATATAACTAACTGTAAGTGAAAGGAAGAAAACAAACACCAGCGCCATCCCACACTCTGTCCTACCCCTATTCTGTCAGGCGCTTTGAGGCAAGTGAAGGAGACTAAGGAAAGAATTAGAGGAAGACAGACAAACACTAGTGAAGGGGCCTGTGGCTGAGTTGAAACGAACACCAGAAAGATTAACTTTACTCAAAATCTGAAATCATTTTTAAAACAAAAAGGGGATTAGACTACAAACTACAGGGAACAGATTTCAAACTAAGTGCATCTTCTTTTAAAGGGCCCAACGCCATAAAAAGATACTGGCACTGAATTGAAAAGAGATTGGTGCCCTTTTCAGGCACTCAGTTTCAAGAGACACACTCCAAATGCCAAGTGCATGATTTCTAGAGACAGCCTTCAAGAGCAAACTTATATAAAGAGACAGTCTTCTACACCTATCTTCTGGGAGAGAAAAAGGCCAAAGGAAGGAAGAAGGAACCAATAGCAATTGGATAGTGAAAGAGAAAAGAATAAAAGGAGAAACCTGGTGTCCTTCAAGACAAAAGAGAACCTCAAAATTGAAGAGCTTAGCAGTATAATAAAAAGTTTGTTATGTACTATAAAGTATGTTAAGACCCATTTCTTACCTAGCCGTACCTTTAACACCTAGCCAGTGTTAAAATAGTAAGAGAAATTAAATAAATGCTAGATTATACTTTATCGACTTAGTATGGTAACATATCCTTTATTATTCCTTAATGGAATGTATCGGGATTTTTTTTTTCTTTAGTCTTCTCAGAAACTTTAGAAACACTCCATTCCCTGTGGTCTACATCCGCAGTCCGAAGTGTGGTCTGAGGACCCCTGAGGTTGTCTGAGGCCCTCTTCGAGAATCTTCAGGGTGCTGTCTTTTCCATCTACGTGTCTGGAAGGCTGGATTTCCTACATATTCTTTAGTTTCAATCCATAACAACAGCCCTGGCTGGATAGCTCGATTGGTTAGGGCATTGTCCCGAAATGCAGAGGTTGCTGGTTCCATCCCCTCTGAGGGCACATACAGAACTAAATCGATGTACCTGTCTCTCCCTTCCCCACTCTCTAAAATCAATAAAATAAACATTAAAAAAAATCCATTAACAACAGATAAATATAGAAACAGATATGACAACCCTGCTGTCTTTTATTAAACTAGATTATTTGAATCATAAAAGTGTAAAATGTTACCACTTTTCTCACTATATGTTTTGTTTTAGAAAATAATTTAAAATAAACTATGTTGTCTGTGTTAATATAATGGGTTTATTATATGTTGATAGATAAAACCTATTATATAAACAAAAGTTTTTTTGAATCTTGGTAGTTTTAATACTCTGAAGGAATTCTGAGATCAAAAACTTTTAGAACCCTTAATTTGCATCTTGACTTTCTAAGACTGATTCAGTGGATAGTATAATTTAAATATGACTTTAGCTTTTTGTTTCTAAATTGTAGCTAGCTTTTTAAAATTATACTTGACATACAATATTATATTAGTTTCAGGTGTACAACATAGTGATTCAACATTTGTATCCCTTACAAAGAGATCACCACAGTAAGTCAGTAACCATCTGTTTTTGTATGCAGTAATTATAATATTGAATCTAATGCTTATACTGTACCTTACATCTCCATGACTCATTTTATAACTGGAAGTTTGTGCTTCTTAATCCTTTTCCCCTTTTCTGTCCATCCCCTCACCTTCTCCCCTCTGGCAATTATTGGCTTGCTCTATGAGTTTGTTCCTATTTTGTTTTGTTTCTTCGTTACTTTCTTTTTTAAGATTCCATAAATAAGTGAAATCATACAGTACTTGACTTCCTCTGTCCAACTTATTTCACTTAACATGATACTGTAGGTCCATTCATGTTTCAGATGGCAAGATTTCATTCCTTTTTATGGCTCAGTAATATTCCATTGTACATGTAGATGTACCACATCTTCTTTATCTATTCATCTTTGAAAAGACACTTATGTTGCTTCCCTGTCTTGGTTATTGTAAACATGCTGCAGTGAGCAAAGGGGGCCTATATTATTTCTAGTTGTTGTTTTCGTATTCTTTGGATAAATACCTAGGAGTGGAATTGCTGGGTTATATGATAGTTATTATTTTAATTTTTGAGGAACCTCCATACTGGTTTCCATAGTGACTGCACTAGTTTACAATGCATGAGGGTTCCTTTTTCTCCACATTTGTTCTTTTTTATTTTGATAATAGCCATTCTGACAAGTATGAGGTGATATCTCATTTGGTTATGATTTGCATTTCCCTGATAATTAGTAATGTTGAGCATCTTTTTATATGTCTGTATGGCTTTGAAAAAATGTCTGTTCGGATTCTCTGCCCATTTTTAATTGGATTTTTTTATGTTATAATGAGTTTTTAAAATATATTTTGGATGTTAACCTCTTATCAGATATATTTCTACATATATCTTCTCCCATTCATTAGATTGCCGTTTCATTTTGTGGATAGCTTCCTTCACTGTGTAAAAGCTTTCTAGTTTATGTAGTTCTATTTGTTTATTTTTGCTTTTGTTGCTTTTGCCCAAGGAGACTTATCCAAAAACTATTGCTAAGACGAATGCATCTTTTCTTCTAGGAGTTTTATGGTTTCAGATCTTACATTTAAATCTTTCATCCATATTGAGTTTATTTTTGTATATAGTGTGAGAATGGGGTCTAGTTTCATTTTTATGCATATATGTTTTTCCAACAACATTTATTTAAAAGACTGTCTTTTCACCATTGTATATTCTTGCCTTCTTTGTCATGGATTAATTGACCATTTAAGTGTGGGTTTATTTCTGGACTTTCTATTCTGTTCCATTGATTTATGCGTCTGTTTGTGCCATCACCATACTGTTTTGATTACTATAGCTTTGTAGTATAGCGTAGTACCTCCAAATTATTTTTTCCTCAGGATTTCTTTGGCTATTCAGAGTTTTTTGTGACTCTGTATATATTATAGGATTTGTTTCAGTTCTGAGAAAAATGCCTTAGGTATTTTGATAGGGATTGCATTGAATTTGCAGATTGCTCTGGTTATTACAGACATTTTAACACTAATAGTTCTGATCGATGGGCACTGTTTATCCTTCCATTTATTTGTGTCTTCAATTTCTTTCCTCAGTTTCTTGTAGTTTTCACAGCATAGGTTTTTTGCAGTATTGGTTAAATTTATTCCTAGATATTTTTCAATGCAATTGTAAATGGAATTTAAAAACAATTTCCCTTAGATAGTTCGTTATTGGTGCATAGAAATGCAACAGATTTCAATTTTGTATCCTGCAACCTTACTGAATTAATTTACTAGTTCTAATAGTTTTTTGGTGGAATCTGTGTTTCTATATAATAGTATGTCATTTGCACAGTGACAATTATACTTCTTTCCAATTTGTATACTTTTATTTTTGTTGATCTTTTCTATAGTATTTTTGAGTCTATTTTTTATATTTCTGCTCTTCTTTATTATTCATTCCTTCTACAAATTTGGGTTTAGTTTATTCTTCTTTTTCTAGTTCTTCTAGATGTAAGGTTAGATTATTAGAAATTTTTCTTGTATCTTGAAGCAGACCTGAGTTGTTATGAATTTTTCTCTTAATAATGCTTTTGCTGTGTCTCAAAGATTTTGGATTATGGTGTTTTCATTTTCATTTTTCTCAAGATATTTTTTAATTTTCTCCTTGATTATATTTCTTAACCCATTGCATGTTTAGTAGCATGTTGTTTTGGCCTCCATCTGTTTGTATTTTTTCCAGTTTTCCTCTCGTAAATTGATTTTTGGTTTGATATTATAATAAAAAAAGATCCTTGGTATGGTTTCAATCTTGTTAAATTTACTGAGACTAGTTTTGTGGTCTAACATGTGGTTTATCTTGGAAAATGGTCCATGTTGCACCTGAATAAAATGTGTATTCTGCTGTTGAAGTCTTTCTGGTTTAAGGTATCACTGAAGGACACTGTTTCTTTGTTGATTTTCTGTCTGGGTGACCTATCCATTGATGTAAGTGGGATATTAAAGTCTGCTACTATGAAGGTAGTACTACCAATTTCTCCCTTTATGTCCATTAATGATTGCTTGATATAATTTAGTGCTCTTCCATTGGGTGTGTATGTGTTTAGAAGTGTTATATCCTCTTATGTATTGATCCCTTTATCATTATGCAATGCCCTTTGTCTGTTGTTGCAGTCTTTGTTTAAAAATCTATATTGTCTATCCCTGGCTGGTTGGCTCAGCGATAGAGCGTCAGCTGGGCGTGTGGAAGTCCCAGGTTCAATTCCTGGCCAGGGCACACAGGAGAAGCGCCCATCTGCTTCTCCACCCTTCTCCCTCTCCTTCCTTTCTATCTCTCTCTTCCCCTCCCGCAGCCAAGGCTCCATTGGAGCAAAGTTGGCCCAGGCACTGAGGACAACTCCATGGCCTCCACCTCAGGCACTAGAATGGCTCCAGTTGCAGCACAGCAGCGCTCCAGATGGGCCAAGCATTGCCCCCTGATGGACATGCTGGGTGGATCCGGATCTGGTACATGCGGAAGTCTGTCTGTTGCCCCCCCTTCTCACTTCAGGGGGGGGATCTATATTGTCTGATCTAAGTATTTCTACCCTAGCTTTCTTTTTGTTTCTATTTACATGAAATCTCTTTTTCCATCCTTTCACTTGCAGTCTATGTGTCTTTTGATCTGAACTGAGTCTTTTGTCAGCCAACTATCTATGGGTCTTGTTTTTTGTGTGTGGGTTTTTTTTATTTCTTTAGCCACCCTCTGTCTTTTGATTGAGTCATTTAATCCACTATATGTAAACTGTGAATATGTATGTACTTATTGTCATTTTATTATTTTCTGGTTGCTTTTGTAGTTCTTTGTTTCTTCTCTTGCTCTTTTGTACATTGATGACTTTCTTTAGTGATTTATTTGTGTTTCTTTTATATTTATCTTTTGCGTATCTATTATAGGGTTTTGGTTTGTGGTTACCATAAGATTCATATATAACATATAAGTTATGTCTATAGGAATCTATTTTAAGTTAATGGTTGCTTAAGTTCTAATGCATTCCAAATGCACTACATTTTTTACTCATATGCTCACAGTTCTGTTTTTGACATCATATTTTACATCTTGTGCTATTACTACTTTTTTAACCTTTATACTAGCTTGATAATTGGTTAATAAACTAGATTTACTAAATGTTTGCATTTTTGTTAGTAAGATTTTTCCTTTTCCTATATTTTCTTATTTTTAGTTTTGGCCTTTTCCTCTTAAAGAAGTCCCTTCCTTTAACATTTCTTGCAATGCTGGTTTAGTGGTGATGAATTCCTTTAGCTTTAGCTTGTTTGGGAAACTATCGCTTCAGTTCTGAATGTTAACTTTGCTGGGTGGAGTATTATTGCCTGTAGGTTTTTTTTTTCTTCTCTCACATTGAATACATTGTACCATTCCCTTCTGGCCTGCAAAGTTTCAGTTGAAAATTCAGCTCATAGTCTCTTGGTGAATCCCTTGTATATAACTATCTGGCTTTCTTCTGCTTCTTTTAAGACTCTCTTTATTTTGAACTTTTGGTATTTATTATGATGTGTCGTGGTGTGGGCTTTTGTGGGTTCATCTTGTTTGGGACTCTCTGTGCTTCCTGGGCTTGGATGTCTCTATTTACTTAATCAGATCAGTGAAGTTTCCTCTATTTACTTAATCAGCTCAGTGAAGTTTCCAGCCATTGTGTCTTCAAATAGGTTTTCTGTTCTTTTCTCCTTTTGGGACCCCTATGATTCAAATGTTGGTATGCTTGATGTTATTACTTAAACTATCTTCATATTTTAAAAATTCTTTTTATTTTTGCTGTTTGATTGGATGATTTTTACTGCCTTGTCTTTCAGCTCCCTGACTAGTTCTTCTGTGTCAGCTAATCTGCTGTTGATTCCTTCTAGTGTATTTTAATCACGTTATTGTATTGAGTTCTCATTGTTCTCTTTTATATTTTCTCTCTGTTGAAGTTCTCACTGAGTTTGCCCTCCTGAGTTCATTGAGTATCCTTCTAACCAGTGGCTTTAACTCTTTTCTATTGGTTGCTTGTCTTCAGTTCATTTAATTCTTTTTCTGGGATTTTATCCTGTCCTTTTATTTGGAACATATATATTTCTGTGTCTCATTTTGGCTATCTCTCTGTGTTTGTTTCTGTGAATTAGGCAAAATGGCAACTTCTGGTCTTGAAGGAGTGGACTTGTGTAGAAGCTTTTCCTTTCCAGGGTGCCTTTGGCAGGTTAGCTGGAGCTGGAGCATGCTGGTGAGAGTTACCATGGCAGCCACTGTGGACCAGCAGTGGCTGTCACTGGAGCTAGCTAAGGTTGAGGTTATGGGTAGTTCTGGGGTCAAGCTGCAGGAAATTTTAGGGGCAAGCCACCCTAAGGCTTCCTTGTCAGGCCAGCTGTAGTTGGAGAGGGCTCAGCCCAGGGGAAGTCCTAGGGGCAAGCTGTGCTGGGACTTGCAGCTATAAGTGAAGTAGCATGATCTGCAGAAAGTCCTGGGTACAAGCTGCACCAGGCCAAGAGCTATGACAAGGGTGGATTATAACTTGGGGTATCCCTGGGCAAGCCACTGGAGGGGCGCCATGGCAGATGGGCTGGAAGCTGGAGCTAGAGAAGGCTATTGGGAGACTCAGGTAGGCCAAGTCAGGGCCCAGGACTATAGTTGGAGTAGACACAGGACCCAGAGGAATTCTGGGGACAAGCTAAGCTAGCATCTAGAGCTGTGGCAGGAAAGGGTAGAGGCTGTGGGAGTCCTAGGAACAAGTCAAGGAGCTGGTGTGGGCCTAGGTCCTGTGCCCTAACAGCCTTGGCTGACTGGCTAGAATACCTGGAGCATGCTCCTGTCAAGAGATTAGAATGCAAGGGGAGTACAATAACAACAAAAAAGAGTTTTCACATCTCCCTTCTGTTTGGCTAATGCTCTAGGACTGTTAAATGGATTCCCTTCCTTTGTAGTCTAGGTGTACTTTAAACCACTCTTTTTTCACTATGCCCCAGAGCAGGTGATTCCCTACCTCCTGCTAGTGGTGCATCACCAGTGGGCTTCCCACCATACCACGCCTGAGTTCCTCCTACCCATTTCTCTGTGTTCTCTCTTTCTCATTTGCTATGCAGAAGCTGTTCAGTTACCCTCAATTCTTCTCCAGGGGGAATTGCTCTGTAGGTTTAAATTCAGTGTATTTATGGGCTGGGTTATGTTCACTGTCTTTCTGTGCCACCATCTTGGAAAGAAGTCTCTAAATTGTGGCCAATTTTTAGAGTATGGTTTTGGGAAAGTAGTATTTAGAATTTCTTACATTTTTATTTTAAAGGAAATAGTTCCAGAATATATATTACAGTATTATGTTTTGAAATACTTTAATAATTCAAATATTTAACCATACAGTTTATTGATATAGCAGAGTATTTTTTTATTTTATAGTAAGATATAATATGAGGATGAATATTAATATATTTGACATTTTTCTAGACATTTAAAATACTCTGGCTTTGCCACTTACTAGCTGTGTAGACTTGGGCATGTCTGCATTTCCTCCACTATAAGATTGCCTAATAGTATTATCTACCTTTGAAAATTTTAAATGAGTATTAAATGAGTTAAATATTAAATGTTAAGATATGTAAAGTACTGAGACTATTGCCTGGCACATAGATGCTATATAATGTTTAGCAGTTATTACTTTTCTAAAGAATGCAGTAAGAAAAAGAAGTGAGATGGAAATATTGGAGAGTCAAAATGTTTGTAGGTTTTATGTTTGTCCTAGAACATACATAGAATCAACTGAAAAATTCTTAGAACCAATAAACATTTAATGAGAGGATAACTATAAGACATTTCATTATCATAAAACTTTTCTAACAATAACCAGTTAGTATCACCAGGAAAAACTTTCATGTATAAGTACCCAAAAGTAAAAATAAAAAGTAATAAAAGTATAATAGTCCCACCTTATCCGCAGTTTGACCTTCTGTGATTTCAGTTATGTATAGTCAACTGCAGTCCAAAAATATTAAATGGAAAATTCCAGAAATAAGTAATTCATAACTTTTAAATTGCACACTGTTCTCAGATGTATGAGGAAATCTCATGCCATCCCACTCAGGACATGAATCATCCCTCTGTCCAGTGTACCCACCCTGTATACACTACCTGCCCTTTAGTCACACTATCGCCGTCTCAGTTATTGGACCAACTGTCACAATATCACAGTGCAAGTGTTCGTGTAACTTTTATTTTACTTAATAATGGCCCCAAAGTGCAACAGTGATGATGTTGGCAATTTGGATATGCCAAAGAAAAGCTGTAAAGTGCTTCCTTTAAGTGAAAAGGTATGTATATATAGGAAATAACAGAGTATAAATAGGGTTTGGTACCATCCATGGTCTCAGGCATCCACTGGGGGTCTTGGAGTGTTTCCACTGTGGATAAGTGGGGACTACTGTAATATTAGGGACTAGTATGACAAAAACTTCTAAGTTAAACATTGAAAATATTTTAATATGTGGAGAGGATAATGTATTTTTGCTTGTTTCTCATGAGCTTTGTAAGAATGTCATTTTCTATTAAATTGTTATATAATTTTAACTGGATTCCAATTTGAATTTTATGCTCATCTAGAAGTGTTAATGAGTAGGAGATTCCATTTTGAGAACAAAGTTTAATGAGGGAGATTTTTACCATATTCAGTGTTGAAATATGCTATAAACCTATACTAATTAAAGTAGGTTGGTACTGGTGCAGTTGATTACAGACAAACCAGTGACACAAATGAAGGTCCAGAAACCCAAGTGTATGTGAAAATGTGTAATACGATGGAGGTGGTATTTTTCTAATCAGTAGAGAAAGGTTAAATAATTTGTGAAATGGTTGGGTACAGTTGATACATATTTAGGCAGTAAAAGTTAGATTTCTACATCATAAGCCAAAATGAATTCCAGAGAAATTGAGATTTTTTTCTTTATTATTTTTTTTTTACAGAGACAGAGAGATAGATAGGGACAGACAGACAGGAATGGAGAGAGATGAGAAGCATCAATCATCAGTTTTTCATTGTGACACCTTAGTTGTTCATTGATTGCTTTCTCATATGTGCCTTGACTGTGGGGCTTCAGCAGACCGAGTGACCCCTTGCTTGAGCCAGCGACCTTGGGTCCAAGCTGATGAGCTTTTTTTTGCTCAAGCCAGATGAGCCCGCGCTCAAGCTGGCGACCTCCAGGTCTCGAACCTGGGTTCTTCTGTATCCCAATCCAATGCTCTATCCACTGCACCACTGCCTGGTCAGGCAGAAATTGAGAATTTTAATGTTAAAAATGTTAAGAATGAAACCATATAAATACTAACAGACAGTATTAGATTAAAAGGAAAAAAAACCTTTCTAATCACATGCTAAAAGTTGAAATTATATATGTAGTATAAGATTCATCACTTAAGTTACATAAAAACTAAGAATTTCTGTACATTAATACTTACATAAATAATGTTAAAAGTATATAATGATAAATATTTGTGACATGAGAGATAAAGAATCTTATAATTTTAAATGAAGGAATATGTTAAGCAAAACAAAATAAGTAAAATGCATTATTACCATTGTTTGAAGGAAAAACATCTAGGAATAGAAATTGGACTGGAGGATAAATTTCAAATTTGTTAACAGTTTATTTAGATTAATACATGATTTTTATCTTTTTTGCTTTTCTGTATTTTGTGAATTTTCAACAAAGTATAAATTTCATAGTTAAAAGAAGTTAAAGAATTGTATTTGTTATATTTTGAAAAATATAACTTGGTGTCTTAAGTTTTTGAATAAAAGATTGGTACTTAGTTTTTTATCTTTTCACAAGCCTCGGAGTATTGAAATCCATTTTTAGGATAATTAAAAGTTAGAATTATAGTTCATGGTCACAAAAAGTAGGAGACAAATCCAGGAAGAGTTTATTCTCATGTTTTGTTTTGTTTTTATTTTCATTTACTGTTTTAAGGAGAATTATTAGACAGTAAATAGTCCTTTCTTGGTTTATTTTATTTTATTTTTTTGGTTACAGACTAGAAGCAGCCAAAGATGATTATCGAATACGCTGTGAAGAGTTAGAAAAGGAAATCTCTGAACTTCGGCAACAGAATGATGAACTAACCACTTTGGCAGATGACGCTCAGTCTCTAAAAGATGAAATAGATGTTCTTAGGTAAACAATCTTCCCATCTTTGTAGCATCTCAGACCTGTCATCACCTAGAGCAGTCCTACCACCAGTGTTACAAATTCTAGGACCTCTGAGCATAGCAGGGTGTGTAAGAGCCAGACCACCTGGGGTTAGCTCTCAGTGCTATCATTTATTTAATTTCTGTGTAACCGTTTTTTCATCTGTAAAGTAGAAATAATACACATTCCTACTTCAGATTTATGTGGGAATAAGTAGTTATATGTAAACACTTGGTACATTATCTGGCACATAAGTGCTATATAAATATTTGTCAAGTAGAAAGTAATCTCTGACCATCACTTTATACTTGTATAGCTCTGGAGCTTTTCTTGCTACTACTACTTTCCTTTAATTTGGAGTCCTGCAGTCGCTTGGTCTTCCTTTTTCTCAGATACTGTCATACCCGACAAGGCTTCATTTCCTTACTGGACCTTTTTGTCTTCATCTCAGGTATTCTCTCTCACTAGGCACCTCACTCCCTGCCACCTCATTTTTCCCTCTTTCCAGTTCTTGTTTAGTCTGTCCTTGTTGGAGCATTTCAACCATCTATATTTTACACTTTTGCTCTTTGGATACTAAGAATAAATAGAGAAAAGCACATAGTGATACTACAAACGAATGAGCTTCACTCTTCACTGGGCTCTTACCACTGGTGCACCATTCTGCTGCTCATCAGTAGTAGCTCTGTCTCCCATTTCTGTCCTAGTTATGATGTATTTTCATAACTCTGCCCACCTGCATGCCTGTCCCCCGCCCCTCCCATGCCTTGCTTAGTCTTACTTAGTGGATGACATTGTCTCTTGCTGCATAGAGGAAAGAGGCTATGAACTATGGGACCCTCCATGTCCTTTATCTCCTGCACCTCCTAACTTCCCTGCATTCCCACTAATCTTTTCCTTTTATGCTTCAAGAAATTAGACTTGTTCTTCCTCCTGTCTAGAGCTAATTTCCTCTTCAGTGTTCTGAGTCTCAGTGCTTCTCGCTTACACAGGGACTGTTACATCAGTTATCATTTCTCAGCACATTTGAATTGTCCTCTTCAGCATATACTTATGTTTAGCTTTCTCTCATCTTAGAATGAGAGAGAGACTTATTACTCTTTCCTCTAAAACGAATTTAGATCAAATCTAGATTATACAGGGTAAAATTTATGTTTGCTCCTTAACCTCCTAAAATTTGCCCCTACCTGTCCCAACTACTCCAGTGAAACAGGTGTTCTATGGTCACTAGTAACATTCGAATTGCCAAGTCATTTTGACACTGCGCAATTTATTTTGCTTTTATACTACTACCTGTGTGTCTGCTGGCTACCCCCCCCCCCCACAGACTTGCTTTCCTTATATAATGTTTGTCAATATAATTTTCACTGTAATTTGGTTGTACTTTTTAACCTGAGCAAAAAATTAACCTGGAATCACTTTTATTCTTATCATTTCATTAGAACATGTTATTATCTGGCAATCCCTTTAGGTTTAGCTCTATCTAAAACAGCTTGAGAACTGTGGACGTGTTTCTGATTTCTGATTTCCCATCTTATTCTAGACATTCTTCTGATAAAGTGTCTAAACTAGAAGGCCAAGTGGATTCATATAAAAAGAAGCTAGAAGATCTTGGTGATTTGAGGCGGCAGGTTAAACTCTTAGAAGAGAAGAATACTATGTATATGCAGAACACTGTCAGTCTAGAGGAAGAGTTAAGAAAAGCTAATGCAGCTCGAAGCCAACTAGAGACATATAAGAGACAGGTAAAAGAATAGTAACAAAGTTTCCTAATTGCATTTTCAAGCACTTTCTCCATTTTAACACTATGGCTTATCAAAAATCTGACTTTTGTTTTTATGGTATTTTGATTTTTACCTGTGATACTTAGTTCTTCTACAAAGCTAATTGGTATTTATAGAAGATCCTTTATTGATTTTTATTTTTTAATGTATTACTTAATACTTAAGAAATACACAAAAGTAAAAACAAAATGCATTATGTGTCTAGCCTTAAAAAATAAAACATACTCTTCCCTTTGCTATAGTAACCACTGTGCTGTTTTGTGGTTTCATTCCTATGTATCTCTCTATTCTAGCGATTTTCAACCTCATGGCACATATAAACTAATTACTAAATTCTGTGGCACACCAAAAAATATATTTTTTGCCAGTTTTTCAAAAAAATAGGTATAATTTTGATTCATTCACATTGGATGGCTATTGTGTTGGCTGTTGTCATTTTTTTTATTTGACAATCTAAGGAAAAGAGGTCAGTGCCCCTGATTAAATAGTCAGGTGTGGCATGTTTTAAAAATTCTTGCATCACACCAGAGTGCCGCAGAACACTGGTTGAAAATCACTGGTCTGTTCTTTCGCTGCATATGTGTATTTATTCCTGTGTACATATATAAAATCTATAGCATTTTGACATGTTTTAAAGCTATACAGTATGAGGTAAAAATAGATTTACAGTTATTACAATGCAAAACAATCGATTCTTGTATTATTTATCTATTACATTATTTTTCATAAGAATAACTGTTCATCTACTTTTGCTCCAGCTTATATAAATGATAAAGTGAAAGAACTCTACTACAGTTTCCTTTTGTTCAGTCGTATGTTTGCAAGATTTGTTTATGTTACTAGGTATATAGCTTTATTCCATTCATTTGTATGGCAGTATAGTATCATGTTAAATGTTCCACAGTTTATCCATTTTCGTATTAAAGGACAGGATGTTTCAACTTTTTATATTACAAGAAATGACACTGTGAATAAGTAGTATTGAACATTATCTCTTCTATATGTGTGTGACAGTTTTACAACTGTATGGAATTTCTTAGAATATGTTCATTAAATTAAATATTGCCCAATTATTCTCCAAAGTGATTGTAATACCAGTAAAAAGTTTACGGGAATTTCTGTTTCTCTAGATCAGTGGTCCCCAATCCCCGGGCTGCGGACCGGTACCGGTCCATGGGCCATTTGGTACCGGTCCGCAGAGAAAGAATAAATAACTTACATTATTTCCGTTTTATTTATATTTAAGTCTGAACGATGTTTTATTTTTTTAAAAAATGACCAGATTCCCTCTGTTACATCCATCTAAGACTCACTCTTGATGCTTGTCTCGGTCACGTGATACATTTATCTGTCCCACCGTAAAGGCCGGTTGTGAAAATATTTTCTGACATTAAACCGATCCGTGGCCCAAAAAAGGTTGGAGACCACTGCTGTACATGATTGCCAGCAATAGTACTATCAAACTTGAAATTTTGACAGTTGGATGGATATGAAGTGGTCTTTTTATGATTATACATACTTTGTTTTACATTACTCTAATTACAAATATATTTACTGTTCACGTTTCTTTTGTGAATTGCCTATTTTTATTTTCATTTTTAAATTGGATTATTTTCTTATTGATTACTAAAAGTTATTTGTATGTTTTTATGTTGATCTTTTTTATACATGCTGCATTTATTTCCTACCAAATCTGTGACCTTTTACACTTTGTGAGATTGATCATTTTTAAAGTAATGAACTTTAAATATCTTTTTTAAGATTAATGCATGCTTTGCCTTGTTTAAGATATCACTTCCTGTAGAAGGATATAAGACTAATCTTTATTTTCTTAACAAAGACTAAAGTTTCTTTTGCACATTTAGGTCTTTAAGCAATTTGGAATTGATTATTGTGTAGGGTGAAAGGTTAGGGATACTTTGTGTAGATAAAGTGAACCTAGCAGCACTTACAACACTCCCTTCTGCAATGGATACAAGTCTACCTTATCATGTACCTAAAGTTTCCATGTCGTGTCTGGGTTTTGTTTCTGTGCACTCTCTTCTGTTTCATTGGTCCATTTATCTTATCTTACACCAGGAACCACTGTCTTATTATCTAGATATTTTTATTAATTTTGGGATTTGGTAGGGCAGCACCTTGTTCTTTTTTTCAAAATTGTCTCTTAGACATTTTCTTTCCCTCTATACCCAAAACCTTTGGGAATTGGAATTACATTGATTCTGTTGATTAATGTGGGGGATAATTGAAATTTTTATAACAGTAATATTCCTTTTAGGAAATAAAATATCCTTGTGTTTATTTAGGTCTTCAATATCTTTTAATTAAGTGTTATAATTCTAAATATCATACACATATTTTGTTATATTTACTCTTGGTGTTTTATGTATTTGGTTTTTGTAAATCCAGTTAGCAAAAGAAAGGATATCATTTTCAGTTTGTTGCTAATTTATCTGTTTGAAATTGATTTTTATACACTGATTTTGCAACCTTACCAAATTCTCATATTACTTCTACTAATATCTGCTGGATCTTTTGTCAAAAGTGATATAAAAATAAAAGCAGTTTTGTTTATTTCTACTCTATACTCTTTTTCTTTTTTTTTTTAAATATATTTCCTCACTCATCCCACTAGTATTTTTATTTTATTTTATTTATTCATTTTAGAGAGGAGAGAGAAAGGGAGAGAGAGAGACAGAGAGAGAGAGAGAGAGGAGAGAGAGACAGAGAGAGAGAAGGTGGGGAGGAGCTGGAAGCATCAACTCCCATATGTGCCTTGACCAGGCAAGCCCAGGGTTTCGAACTGGCGACCTCAGCATTTCCAGGTCGACGCTTTATCCACTGCGCTACCACAGGTCAGGCCTCTTTTTCTTTTTAATTAGCATGTCTGACCTTCAATACAGTTTTAAATAGAAGCAATAATAGACAACCAGTTTTTGTTGATTTTATACAGCATGCTTTAAATGGTTTACTAGTACATATAAGGATTGTGCCTGACCAGGTGGTGGCACAGTGGATAGAACTTTGGCCTGGGACACAGAGAACCCAGGGTCGAAACCCCGAGGTCGCTGGCTTGAGCGCAGGCTCACCAGCTTGAGCACGGGGTTTAACCAGTTTGAGCTGGCTTTACTGTGGGATCATAAATATGACCCCATGGTCGCTGGCTTGAGCCCAAAGGTCGCTGACCTGAAACCCGAGGTCTCTGGCTAGAGCCCAAGGTCACTGACTTGAGGAGCCCACCATATCCCCCATCAAGGCACATATGAGAAAGCAATCAGTGAACAACTAAGGTGCTGCAAAAGAAGAATTGATGCTTCTCATCTCTCTCCCTTCCTGTCTGTCTGTCTCTCTCTATTTCTATCTCTGTCTCCCATTTTAAAAAAAAGGGGGCTCCTGTGGTGCTTCTCTCTATTAATGTGACAAATTATATTACTGCATTTTCTATGCTTAAATCATCTTTGCATTCCTGAGATAAATTTAATTTAGTCACAGTGAATTTATTTGTTTTCACATTGTTAGATGTGCTTTGTTAATTTTACTTAGAATATATTTTGACTCAGAGATTCATTTGAAGTTTTCTATTTAATCTCTCCTTGTCTGATTTTGGCATCAAAATTATACTAGCATAATAAAATGAGTTGGAGAAGTTTTAGTAGAATAGTCCTGGCAGCTTATTTTGGTAGATATATTTTCCCTCCAGCATTTTATTATGAAATATTTAACATATAAGAAGGTTGAAAGAATTTAATGAACTTGAGTGTGAACTGAGAAATTACCCAAAATAAATGCAGATGAAGGAAATTACAAATGAGATGAAAAGGTGTTAAATTAAAAGGAGAAAAGATCTGATTAGAATCTAGAGAAGAAAACAGAAATTGTAGAAAGACACTATTTGAAGGAAAGACACTATTTGAAGAAAAGGATGTCTAAACATTTTACAGAAAGAACTAATAAAGGATATCAGATTTAGTACTAACAATGAGTTGTAAAGTACAGTAAATACAAAGATATCTATACCTAAAAAATACTGTAGTGAAATTGTATAATTCACTAATTCTTTGTTTCTGATTTGAAGCTTAATATACTGTATTTTTTAATATTTTCCTTTCTATAGGTTGTCCTTGGGTGTACTTTAAAACCAGCCTGATCATTTTTAATGAACTCTTACTCCTTTTAATTTAAATTTTCTTCTTTATTTTTCTTTAAAGAATTAAATCCAGTATTTTATATCTGATAGTTATAATCTGTTTTGTTTTTACTTCTGTTAATATTTTTTCGTTGTTCATAGTGGCTTATTTCCTTTTGGTCTTTGTTCTTTCATTTGACTCATCTTTGTCTTTGGGAATACTGGAGGGGCTGGGTTGAAGTGGTATTCCTCCAAATGATGTATGTTGCTTATGCCAGATTTTCCATAGCATTTACCAGGATTTGTTTATTTATTTATTTGTTTATTTATTTCAGAGAGCAAGAATCAGAGAGAGGGATAGATAGGGACAGACAGACAGGAATGGAGAGAGATGAGAAGCATCAATCATCAGTTTTTGTCGCAACACCTTAGTTGTTCATTGATTGCTTTCTCATATGTGCCTTGACTGTGGGGCTACAACAGACCGAGTAACACCTTGCTCGCTCGAGAGAGCAACCTTGGGTCCAAGCTGGTGAGCCTCGCTCAAACCAGATGAGCCCGCGCTCAAGCTGGCGACCTCGGGGGTCTTGAACCTGGGTCCTCCGCATCCCAGTCCAATGCTCTATCCACTGTGCCACTGCCTGGTCAGGCAACCAGGACTATTTTAAGTTAAGTGCTTGGTTTAGGATTTTCCAGACAAGGCATGTAGCAAAATTTTAGAAAACAAATCCATGCATTTAGCATTTCATAGTTACAAATTTTCAAGTTACATTTTTTAAGCCTAGAGCATTCACTTTAGGAAAGGGAAGATTCTCTATTGATTTTTCTAGCTGATGGAATTTTTCCTTCCCCATTTACTGACTCACATTCTTTTAGAGCTCAAAGTGGTTTAACAACTACCTATCTCCTATTAAATTCCAAACTCCAGGTTCTCACCTGACTAAGTTGTGGCACAATGGGTAGAGCATTGACTTGGAATACTGCGGACCCAGGTTCAAAACCCTGAGTTCACCAGCTTGAGTGTGGGATCATAGATGTGACCCCAAGGTTACTGGCTTGAGCAAAGGGCCACTGGCTTGGCTGTAGCACCCCGCCTGCCCTGCCCCATCAAGGCATGTAGGAGAAAGCAATCTGAACAAATAAAGTGCCACAGCTATGAATCGATGCTTCTCATTTCTTCTTTCCTGTCTGTCTCTGTCTCTCTGTGTCTCTCTCTCTTAAAAAACAAACAAACAAGACCTCTGGTTCTTGGCTTTCACAGTTCTACTTCTCATTCCAGTGACAATTTTACTTTGTCTTATCAGCCTTCCTATGGCAATTGGATTTTTTTTCCTCTAGCATTTCTTTTGCTTTATGCTAAAAGGATTTCAGACTATATAGTTATCTGTGCTATAAGAAATAGAAATCCCCTAAATTTTTTTCATAATTTTCAACATGTTACTCTAGATCAGGGATCGGGAACCTATGGCTCGCAAGCCAGATGTGGCTCTTTTGATGGCTGCATCTGGATCACAGACAAATCTTTAATAATAATAAAAAAATAACGTTAAAAATATAAAACATTGTCATGTATTACAATCCATTCATTTCCTACCGCTCATGTTCATGGTTGCAGGTGGCTGGAGCCAAGCACAGCTGTCCTCTGGGACAACACCCAAATTTTTATTGGATAATGCGTAAGGTACACGGGTCGTTGTATGGCTCTCACGGAATTACATTTTAAAATATGTGGCGTTCATGGCTCTCTCAGCCAAAAAGGTTCCTGACCCCTGCTCTAGACGATCTGATTTTAGAACTCATGGTGGCAGATTTTTGTTCCTGGTTCTTTCCATTCAGTTAGGCTGCTATATTATATACATTTAAAATATATATATTTGTGGGGAAGGGAGATTTCATAGAACTGTAAAAGAAAATAGTGGTAATTTTTAATGTTTCAAATTATTACAATTAATGGTGCCTTTCTGTATCAGGTAGTAGAATTGCAAAATAGATTATCTGAAGAATCGAAGAAAGCAGATAAATTAGATTTTGAATATAAGCGGCTAAAAGAAAAAGTTGACAGTCTTCAAAAAGAAAAGGATGTAAGTATAAAAATTAGGCATTTTGATTTTAAACATTACTAAAATTAAGACTGATATTTACATTTTGACTATATTCTATTATAAATTTTAAAATTAGATATCCTTTTTTTTTTAAATTTAAGATTTACATTTGTTTCAGAAATAGATTTAAAATAAGTTACTGTTTCTACTGCCATTTCGATTTTTTATATATATTTATTTTTCTACCAGTTACTTCTTTTACATTATTTTGCTCATGACTTTCTGTAACTTTTTCTGTTTTCCGTATGACCATTATAGAAGATGCAGTCCTTTTGTTGTTCAGTTATTTTAAATTTTTTAAAAACATTGTCATGATTTTGAATATTTAAATCTTTTTTTTTTATTTTTGTGTGTGTGTGTTTAATGAAAAGAATGTTATACAGATAGGTTCTTTTGTTAGGGGTAGTGTAGACAGTTGTATTTCTTATGTTTAACTGTGGATAGCATATTGCCTTGCACATTGTAGATATTCAGTATTATTAAGTGGGAAAAGATTGTTGTAATCTTTTACCTTCAATGATCTTTCTTTGAAAGATTAAAATGTCCATGTTCCTACTGTTTATTATTTTTTTTAGGTAAGGCAAAGACCACTAATGAAAATAAATTCATAAAACTTGCAGCTAACTTTCCTTTTTTAAAAATCTCTGCAGAGATTAAGAACAGAAAGGGATTCTCTGAAGGAAACCATTGAAGAGCTTCGTTGTGTACAGGCTCAAGAAGGGCAGCTCACAACTCCAGGTAAAACTGTTTCAGCAGCCTCAGCAAGACTATTTAGTGCTAATAGTATCAGTGTAAAAACTATATTCATTCTAAGATGGTTAGATCAACAGATGAAAATGAAAAATTGGTGAAGAGGCCATGAAATTGATACAGATTTTAAACGGTTACCCAGATATTGTGGCAAATAATCTGTAGTTATTGGATCAAATTTATTTGCCTACTTTACCCTTAATTATCTTTAAATATTTGATTTTATTAGGTCAAAAATACAAACATTTGTTAAATCATCTCTGTTATTTTTTATTTTTTTGTGGCAGAGACAGAGAGAGTCAGAGAGAGGAACAGACAGACAAGAAAGGAGAGAGATGAGAAACATCAGTTCTTCGTTGTAGTTCCTTAGTTGTCCATTGATTGATCTCTCATATGTGCCTTGACCGGGGTGGGGGCTATAGCAGACCGAGTGACCCCTTGCTCGAGCCAGCAACCTTGGGCTCAAACTGGTGAGCCTTGCTCAAACCTGATGAGCCCGTGCTCAAGCTGGCGACCTCGGGGTCTTGAACCCGGGTCCTCTGAGTCCCAGTGACGCTCTATCCACTGCGCCACTGCCTGGTCAGGCAAATCATCTCTGTTATTAATAAACTTGGAAAGTTTTATTCTAAAATGTTCTTCATAACCTTTTAAAAAATATATTAAACTTTTGTAACCAATGATTTTATTTCCTACTGCTGTATGGAGTTGGTATCAATTTATTAAAGGACTTTTGTCCAAAGAGAAAAGTATCTTTCTGTAGGGAATCATTCAATCTTTCATATTGTTAATATGATAGTACCACTGAAAATAGTCTACAGATTTAGTGCAAACTTTATTAAAATACCAACAGTATTTTTTTCATAAATAGAAAAATCCATTCTAAAAATTCATATGGAATCTGAAGAACCCCAAGTAGCCAAAACAAAGAAAGAAAACTTGTAAGACTCATTCTTCCTGATTTTAAAACTTAATATAAAGTTAGCAATTAAAACAGTGTACCAGAGGCAGAATATATAGACCAATATATATTGGACAGACATATATAGACCAATGGAATAGAAAAGAGTGACCAGGCCCTGGCTGGTGGGTGAGTAATAGAGCATGTGGATGTTCCAGGTTCAGTTCCTGGTCAGGGCACACAGGAGAAGCTACCATCTGCTTCTCTACCCTCTCTCTCTCTCCTTCCACAGCCAGTGGCTCGATTGGTTCAAGCCTGGCACCAGGTGCTGAGGATAGCTCTGTTGGAGCACATTAGCCTCAGGTGCTAAAAATGGCTTGTTACTGGAACATTGGCCTATGATGAGATTGCTGAGTGGATCCTGGTTGGGGTGCATACGGGAATCTGCCTCAGTATCTTCCTCCTCTTACCTAAAAAAAAGAAAAAGTTCCCAGAAATAAATCCTTACATATGTGGTCAATTGATTTTCAACAACAGTGTTAAGGCCATTCAATGGGACAAAGGAATGTCTTTTCAACAAATTGTCCTAGAAAAATGGATATCCATATCCAAAAGCATGAAGTTGGGCTTATACTGTGTACAAAATTGAACTCACAATGGGTAAAAGCCCTAAATGTAAGGGTAAAGCTATAAACTTTTAGAAGAAAACAGAGGAAAATCATCATGATACTGGATTTGGCAGTGATTCCTTGAATTGATAACAAAAGAATAGGCAACAAAAGAAAAAAAATAGAGAAATTAGGCTTCATCAAAATTAAAAACTTTTTTGCCTGACCAGGCAGTGGCAGAGCATTGGCCTGGGATGCTAAGGTCCCAAGTTCAGAACTCTGAAGTCACCGGCTTGAGCACAGGCTCATTGGCTTGAGTGTGGGCTCTCCAGCTTGAGCACCGGGTTGTTTGGTTGAGTCCAAAGTCGCTTGTTTGAGCAAGGGGTCATGGATTCGGCAGGAGCCCCCCCCCCTTCGTCAAGGCACATTTGAGAAAGCAATGATCAACTAAAGTGCTGCAACTATGAGCTGATGCTTCTTACCTTTCTGCTGTCTGCCGTCCTGTCTGTCCCTCTATATCCCTCCCTCCCTCTCTCTCTCTCTCTCTCTCAAAAAACAACAAAAAAAAAACTTCTGTGCCTCAAAGAACACTAGCAACTGAGTGAAAAGTCAACCCACAAAATGGAAAAAATATTTGCAAATCACATATCTACTAAATGATTGATATCCAGAATATATAAAGAACTTCTGTAACTCAACAACAACAAAATTCAGTTTACAAATAGGCATAGGTAATGAATAGATATTTCTCCAAAGATATGCAAATGGCCAATGAGCACATGAGAAGATGCTCAACATTAGTAGTCATTAGAGAAATGCAAATCAGAACCACAATGGGATATACTTTATACACATTTGCTTGGCTGTTACCAAAAAGGGGGGGAAAAGGAAAATAACAAGTGTTGGGGAGGATGTAGAAACATTAGAAACCTCTTATATGGCTGACGGAAGTGTAAACTAGGGCAGCCACTGTGGAAGAATTTAGTACTTCTTAAAAAATTTAAAACATAAAATTATCACATAATTTAGCAATTCCATTTCTAAATATATGCTTAAAAGAAATCAACACAAGGGCTCAACCAGATACTGGTATACCAGTGTTCATAGCATTATTCACAATAGCCAAAACATAGGAACAACCCATGTGTTCATCAACAGATAAAAGGATAAAGAAAATCTGATATGCACATACAATGGCATATTAACCATAAAAAGGAATGAAATTCTGATAAAAGCTGCATGGATAAATTTTAAAACATTATGTTAAGTGAAGTAATAAGCCAGACACAAAAGAACAAATATTGGTATAATTCTGTGTCATGAAGTATCTAGAATGGGCATCTTCATTGAGACAGAAAGTAGAAGTTTATGAGAGGTAAGGGAGAAGGAATGGGGAGTTACTGTTTAATGGTTAAGAGAAATTTATGTTTTGGGTGATGAATTTTGGAAATTGGCAGAAGTGGTGGTTCCACAACATAGTGAATGGACTTACTGTCATTCAGTTGTACACTTAAAAGTCGTTAAAATGATACAATAACAATAATAATGTAAGACAACTGTGACATGATCTTATACTTGACTAAACAAAGATATTAGCTGTTGAAATTAATGCTCAAGGTAGGATTTTATGTAGAAATTAAAGGAAATTGCTGTGCTGTCTCTTACCCTTGCATGCATGTTTACTTATTTATAGGGTTAATGTCGCTGGGAAGTCAGGAATCTTCAGATAGTTTGGCAGCAGAGATTGTTACACCTGAAATCAGGTAAGATTGTAAAGTTCACAGCACACTGCACTGTAGTTCTAAAGAAAACTTACTCTTCTGTGATACGAAGAGGGTCGTTTTCTTAGTCTTTATTACTAACACTTTCAGCGTGAACTCATGCTGAAACGTCCATAATTTGGGCCCTTTTTCAACTGGCCCAAGATACTTGATCTTCTTACTTCAGTAGGACATTGTTTCACACGTACAAAACAAACTGATGGCTCTCTGCTTGGGTACCCTTAGCAAACATTTAGCAATAGAACCACTTAACCTAAAAACAAAGGTTATGTTTAGCCATCAGCCTGCAAAATAATTATTCACTAAGATTTATATTTTAATTATGTAGAATGGTCTGGGAAAGACATAATACACAGGAGGAAATATCTCCCCATCTCTACTGCTCTTCCTTCAATAGTACCTTACATTTTTATTTAGTCAGCATTTTAAAAATTCCACTTATTTTATTTACACTGGCCTTGATTCTTTATACTATCCTGGGGGTATTAAGTAATATAATGGTTGGTTTAAGAGTTTTATAGCCTGACCAGGTGGTGGCACAGTGGATAGAGCGTTGGACTGGGACATGGAGGACCCAGGTTTGAAACCCTGAGGTCGCCAGCTTGAGCGCAGGCTCATCCGGCTTGAGTGGGGTCTCACCAGCTTGAGCGAGGGGTTGCTAGCTTCAGTGTGGGATCATAGACATGACCCCATGGTCACCGGCTTGAGCCCAAACATCGCTGGCTTGAAGCCCCAGGTCATTGGCTTGAGCCCAAGTTTGCTGATTTGAGCAAGATGTTTCTTGCTTTGCTTCTGGAGCCCTCCCCTCCCCTTGTCAAGGCACATATGAAAAAGCAATCAATGAACAACGAAGATGCCACAAGAATTGATGCTTCTCATCTCTCTCCCTTCCTATCTGTCCCTGTCTGTCTCTTTCTGTCTCTGTCACAAAAACCAAAAATAATTAATAATAATAATAATTTTTTTTTTTCTGAAGTTGGAAACAGGGAAGCAGTCAGACAGACTCCCGCATGCGCCCGACCGGGATCCACCCGGCATGCCCACCAGGGGGCGATGCTCTGCCCATCTTGGGGTGACGCTCTTCTGCAATGAGAACCATTCTAGCGCCTGAGGCAGAGGCCACAGAGCCATCCTCAGCGTCCGGGCCAACTTGGCTCCAATGGAGCCTTGGCTGCAGGAGGGGAAGAGAGAGACAGAGAGGAAGGAGAGAGGAGAGGGGAAGGGGTGGAGAAGCAGATGGGTGCTTCTCCTGTGTGCCCTGGCCGGGAATCGAACCCGGGACTCCCGCACGCCAGGCCGGTGCTCTACCACTGAGCCAACCAGCCAGGGCCTTATAATAATATTTTTTTTTTTTAATTTTTTTTATTTTTCTGAAGCTGGAAACGGGGAGAGATAGTCAGACAGACTCCCGCATGCGCCCAACCGGGATCCACCTGGCACGCCCACCAGGGGCGATGCTCTGCCCACCAGGGGGCGATGCTCTGCCCATCCGGGGCGTCGCTCTGCCGCGACCAGAGCCACTCTAGCGCCTGGGGCAGAGGCCAAGGAGCCATCCCCAGCGCCCGGGCCATCTTTGCTCCAATGGAGCCTTGGCTGCGGGAGGGGAAGAGAGAGACAGAGAGGAAGGAGGGGGTGGGGGTAGAGAAGCAAATGGGCGCTTCTCCTATGTGCCCTGGCCGGGAATCAAACCCGGGTCCCCCGCACGCCAGGCCGACGTTCTACCACTGAGCCAACCGGCCAGGGCCATAATAATATTTTTTAAACTGTTTACATGTGTGTTCATATACATAAGATTAAAAGACTTATTTCAGCAGTAATTATTTTGTACCATAGGGTTATTGAGGGTTATTTTCTTCCCTTTTTTTTTCTTTGAAAGTCTAGAGGAGCAAGAGTTCTTTATTTGAGGCACAGTGTATAATATCATCATTATGAACACAAGTTTGTGAAAAAGACATATTCCAAAAGAAAAAATTCAACAAGAAGAGAGCGTGTCATCCAGGTTGTGAATCAAAATTAGGAATATTCACAATGGAGGGTTCCTATTTTCTTTTACTCTGTTTGCCCCTATAATGAATGTATTTTACTTGTAGTTGAAATATATGTTAAAGTCATTGTTGTCCATACATAAAATATATCAAGTTCTGTGTAATTGCTTGAGTTGAGCCACAAATTTGACTTTCATCCTTTTCAACAGCAAAAGTAAAATTGCTTTATAAGATTTACAGGGTTTACAAAATAAGAGCAGACTGTTTTGTGTATGTGTTTATCTGTTTTTGTGCTTTCCTTTTCCATGAGAAGCACAGCTCTTCATAGTATCTGGTATGAGTACCTTCATGGGACCCTCTAGAGAGGACCTTATATAAGGAAAGAATGAATTATATTTTCAAGATGTAGATCTTCAATGATATCTCCATATACATTGATATTCAATTTTATCATCCCTACAGTAAATGTAGCAGCAAATTTTGTTTGGCTATTGCTTTTAGCATCCCTCAGTGTAAGCTTTTGACATACCACAGGGAGCCCAAAACAATGCAGTCCCATATTTTGATTCTGATAATCTGGTATGTTGCAAAAATACAATTCATATCTATAGGAATGGGTGGACTGCATAGCTTGAAGGCATTCTTCCTTGGATATTATGTCTTGCTACCAAATAATTAGTACTAGAGCATGGTATTAGAGGTCATGTTTTCTGATGAGAACTAAAGGACAAATATATAAATGCAATCTTAGCTTAAATATGTAAATCTGAAAGGAAATACGTTTGAAATCTCTTTCATTAAAAATCATGATATTGGCCCTGGCCGGTTGGCTCAGTGGTAGAGCGTCGGCCTGGTATGCAGGAGTCCCGGGTTCGATTCTCGGCCAGGGCACACAGGAGAAGCGCCCATCTGCTTCTCTGCCCCTCCCCTTCTCCTTCCTCTCTGTCTCTCTCTTTCCCTCTGTAGCCAGGGCTCCATTGGAGCAAAGTTGGCCCGGGCACTGAGGATGGCTCTGTGGCCTCTGCCTCAGGCACGCCAGGCGTCCCCAAACTACAGCCCGCGGGCCGCAATGCGGCCCCCTGAGGCCATTTATCCAGCCCCCACTGCACTTCTGGAAGGGGCATCTCTTTCATTGGTGGTCAGTGAGAGGACCACTGTATCTGGCAGCCCTCCAGTGGTCTGAGGGACAGTGAACTGGCCCCCTGTGTAAAAAGTTTGGAGACCCCTGCTTGCAACGCCCCAGATGGGCAGAGCATTGCCCTCTGGTGGGTGTGCTGGGTGGATCCTGGTCGGGTGCATGCAGGAGTCTGTCTGACTGCCTCCCCGTTTCCAACTTCAGAAAAATACAAAAAAACAAACAAACAAAAATCATTATATTTGGAGAGTTATCTTCAGATTATCCATTCCAAAAATGCAAGTATTTAAAAAGACCTGAAATATAATGTCCCAGCCAGTTACAACAGGAGTTACATTCTTTGCAGGAACATTGTTTTTCACTCTGTTCTATGTATATATTAAATCTGACTATGCACAGCTGGATTTTGGTAACTATGTTGTAGTAATATACCATATAATCACTTTTTCTTTTGCTTACTAGGGAGAAACTAATTCGTCTTCAGCATGAGAATAAGATGTTAAAACTTAACCAAGAGGGTTCAGACAATGAAAAAATTGCCTTATTGCAGAGCCTTCTAGATGATGCAAATCTACGCAAGAATGAACTGGAGACCGAAAATAGGTAGGGATGTAGATAGGAAGCTGCATTAGACACAGGTTTTTTCTGTTTGCCGTGATTTTGATTCCCTTAAACAGTGGTGTGAATTGTATTTTGAGAAGTGGTAACATATTATTCCATTTCCTTTTAAGAGCACTTTAATCCATTTCTCCATTTATGAACAGACTTGCCAGAAGTATTGTGCCACTTTATAATAATTTTCCCCACTTCATTTCTTTAGGCAACATGATACCAAAACCCTACCCTTCCCCCATTCTGATCATGAATTAAAGCTACTTCAAACTTTAACAATTTTATTACTATGTTGGCTTGTCCATTCCCAATTACTAGGCTTTTGAATTGCTTTCAAGTCTTTCCAAGGAACATCTTGGTATGGACTGATTGATCATGTCTTATGACATTTACAATGACCTCCACGTATAGGCTTGCAATATTTGTTGACTAAGTAATTTTAAAAATGGCTAAGATTGATAGTCTTAGAGTTTGATATATATTTCTATATTGCTTTCTGAAAAGATTAGACAAAATTACAGTACCAGTAGTCATGTATTCATGTACCTTTTTTGATATTGCATATGGATTTTCAGATAATTCTTTCACTATTGAAAACCACTCAGATATTATATTTTCTGATGTGAAAAACATCAGTTACTATAGATTTGATTGCGTTTTACTGTGATTTTCACAAAATTATAGATTGTAGGTTTATGATCAGAATTTCTTATAACTTCTTAAGTAAAAAAATGTTTTATTTAACTTTTTGTCTGTTTGGATTCTAAATACTCATTGCCCTGTTTTGTCCTTAATTTGGGGAGGTCTGTCTTTTACTACTGAAGTATTTCTTACTGAAATAACCAGTCATCTGTTAAATGGCCAATCCAGTGGGAGCAATCAAAACTTTGTCTTTCCTCATCTCTCTGCTATTTTCATTGTTGCTGATCATTTCCTCCTTCCTCGAGCTTTTTTTTTTCAAATTTCAGTAACACCCCTTCTTATGTTTCTCCCAATTCTCTTATTATTCTCCAGGTTGAAGTTCCTCTTTCTATTCCACTTGGTGATCTGCCATCTTCCACTTTTCTGCACGTTCTTCCTAGTCAATATCCTAAGTATTATTTTTTGTTCTGGGTGTTCTTATGCCTTCCCAATACATTTCCTCCTTTGTTCCCGTCTGTTTCAAACATATTTGGTAATTATTGTAACAACCTCCTCCAGGCCGTCATGCCTCCTCTTTGACTTTTTAATACATCTTCCAATGTCAGACCAATGTGATCTTTCTGAAACATTATCTGATCATATTTCTTCTTTCTTGCAATCCTCAATGTTACCCAAGACCTAGGGAACCAAATTGGCCTACTGAATGTTGCATCATACTGACCTAGAGAATTTACAAAGTTCAAGCTTCAGAATCAGCATTATTAAATGCTGGCTGAGTTATTCCATTTCCAGCCAAATTTTAGCCCAGATCATAGGATAAGTTTCAAGAACTTTTCTATATTACACATGGCTGCACCAACCTCTCCTTTTCTTCTCTGATTTCATCTTCAGCTGTTCTTACCTCTCATAGTCTATTTTTCAGCCATACCATTCCTAAACTCACTCTACCTCTCATTTTTCTATGTACTTTGTCCTGAATCCCAATTTTACTCTTAACCACATATTTTATTTTTTGTTCTAGTTTCAGTTTAAGTCAAGCCTATCCTAATTTCTCTACATAATTAGGTACAATTCTTGCTTCTTTGAGCCGTCATCATTCTTTTGTATACATCTGTGCGCTATGTTGAAGTATTTATCTTTTATTTTTACATTTTGGCTCCCAACTAAATTTGTTGAGTGCACAGATCTTTTAATACTAGTGCTGAGTATAGTGCCTGACACATAGTTTAAATAAACATATTTCAAAGTGAATCTCAGATAAGTAGATACGAATATGTACATCAGTTTGATAGAATGTGTCCATAAAGTACTACATTGGAAATCATTATAGAGATTTCAAGAACTATGAAAAATAATTTTAAAAGTGAGCTACTACTATAACCTTAGGCTTTGTTTTGCTAATTATACTATCTCCCTAAACAAAGTGACAATCTAAGGAAAAAGACCTAAGTTAAATCAGAATTTGACAAATTAATGTACATTTTTATTTCTAGGCTGGTGAATCAGAGACTTTTGGAAGTACAGTCACAAGTTGAAGAACTGCAAAAATCTTTACAGGATCAAGGATCAAAAGCAGAAGATGTAAGTTTTAATATGTACCAACCATGGTCCACCTGTTTCTTAGTGTAACAAAACTGTAATTTTATTCTTTTACTTGATGTTCTCTTCAGAATAATTTATAATTCTGTTGGTTATAGAAAAGCAGCAGTGTTTGCCTTTCCCTAGCTTTCCTTATAAAAAGCCAGATGGTATTTTACTGTCTCTTTCAGATTTACTCTGCTGAGAATTAAAAGCTCATTTGTAGTTATCAGCTAAGAAATTAATTGAGATTTATGTTTTACAAGTAATCAACTCAGTATTCAAAGTATAGGGTTTTCCCCTATGACCAAAACAAAAAAGTGCCGGTAGAAACTTAGCGTGTTCATGAAGAATTTTTTATGTAAAGTCGATTTCTTTTGTGTGTGTGTGTGTGACAGAGAGAAAGAGAGGGACAGATAGAGACAGATAGGCAGGAAGGGAAAGAGATGAGAAGCATCAATTCTTAATTGCAACACCTTAGTCTCCTTAGTTGTTCATTCATTGCTTTCTCATATGTGCCTTGAGTGGGGGGGGGAGGGCACTCACTACAGTAGAGCGAGTGACCCCTTGCTCAAGCCAGCAACCTTGGGCTTCAAACCAATGAAGTGACTTTAGGCTCAAGCCAGCGACCATGGGGTCATTATGATCCCACACTCAAGCCAGCGAACCCACGCTAAAGCTGGTAACCCCGCTCAGGCCGGATGAGTCTGCGCTCAAGCCGGTGACCTCAGGGTTTCAAACCTGAATCCTCTTTGTCCCAGTCAAACTCTGTCCACTGCGCCACTGCCTGGTCAGGCGTAAAATTGGTCAGGCGTAAAATTGATTATTAAGAAAATAATGTCATCCCTAGAATTCCATTGTCTCTAAATTCTGAATCCCGCTTGCTACCCCCAGTACACACTCAAGTATGATTTCACTGACCTTTTAAATATTTCCTTCGCACTCTGTGTCTGTCATAGCCCTGCCTGCTTGACTGGCATGCTCAAGTCTAGAATACAGAAAATATGTTGAGCCAGCAACTGGGCCTTTTTTCATCTCCTCATGCTCACTGTCTGTCACAGTGCGGATGCAGCACCGAGTGGTCAGTCTCTGAGGAAAGTGTAAATGAATCATATTTTTCAAATTCTTTGTATTTAATGAGCAGTATACAATAGAGCTGCGACTATAAAGTGCTAAAAAGTAATGTAAAGAAGGGGGGAAAACCTAAATTTTAGTGACCAATCATGGCTTCAGCCAGTTGGTTTTTGTTTTGCTTTGTTTTTTCCTGTTGTCAGTGTAACTTGATGTAAACTGTCTCTTGAATATAAACCTACATATTTGGTTGTTCCCACTGGTAGAGTTATTTTATCAGCACTAGATATATCCAGTTTCATCAGCCTTATTAGCATAAGAAGGTATAAGGACAAGAGGAATCAAAGAAGGAGAGTTTAACTAGTACAGTACTTCAAACCTGAGAATATTAGATACAGAAAGCCCACCATGCCCTAATTTTAGTAGTTCTGTCAGATTTAGGAGCTTACAGTGGCAGGATGCTCTTCTCTGTGGTGATTTTAATTCATCCTTTAATTAATGTGTTGATAGTTCTTCTTAGATTCCCAGGTTGATTTTCACGTCTTCAAATTGTGACCAACATTTAAACTACCTATTCCTTTCTTAAAATGGAACTAGTTTGGCCCCTGGCCAGTTAGCTCATAGTCAATTAGAGAGTCATCCCAAAATGCCAAAGTTGCCGGTCAACCCCCAGTCAGGGCACATACAGGAAGTGACCAGTAGATGCACAACTTAGTGGAACAACGAGTGCTTCCCTATCTCTCTCTGTCTCTAAAATCAGTTTAAAAAAAATGGAACTACTTAGAAATGTCATGGTTTACTTTTAAACCATGCTTTTATCCAGAATGCTAAATTATAAATGGATGAAGCAAACGCAGCACTTGTGTATTAAAATATTAGTTAGCCTAACTAAGAGTCTCTTAGAAATTAACCAAAGTGGGTAACATTTTTTAGTTCAGTGAAATGTCTAGGTCTCTCTCCCCCTGCGGTAAATGTATCCTTAGCTTCGGTCTCTGAAAGCTCACCGTCCTTGTGTTGATTTGCTGTGGTAGAGAGGGGCTGGGGCCCGGTGGTACACAGGAAGTAAAAATGGTGGAGCATCGCTATCAACTCGGCCTTAGTGCTGTAGTGATAACCTTTGTACTCGATTCTCTCACTTACATTAAAATATACATAAAGAAATATATTCTGTAAAAAATAATTTTACAGGATCTGGTTAGATATCACTGTAGTAATCAGATCTAATTAAATGTGCTGTATGCCATTACTTTAAGAGAACATATTTCAGAAGTGAAATGCAAGCCCTGTAAAGTACTATTTGCATAAATTAGTCAGTTTGACTGCCCAGATGCTCAGGAGATGTCTTGTTCTAAATTCTTAGGGATTCTCTTAGATATTTTTTCTACATATAGGAAATATTCAGCTAGAAACTTTCTTTCTTCTGATGTTGTGCCTCCACATGGTTTAGAGAAACAGCATGGTACGGGATATGTGGTTCTTTCCCCAGCAGACTTTTGATGTTCTGGTCTTCTCTCTTCGCTGACCCACAGTGTTGCTTCTCAGGAATTTGTAATGCGTAGAACAATCTGCCAAATGGAATTGGTCCCCTCTGAAGAACAACATTAATTTCTACCTATTTCTGTTATCAAAAGCACAGTCCTTTCAGAAACCTTAAGTTAGAGTAGGATGGTTTGCACATTTTTATTATTATTTTTATGTCATTTATTTTTAGCATGGAAGCAGAAAAGCATTGTTATATCCAGTCATATGGCTGTTTTGAGCTAGCCACAGTGTATAACACTCCAGAGAACAAGACAGGATGAGGAGACCATAGAAGAAAGAAAAATGTACATTTTTGAAAAAAATGCATATCTTTTACTTCTATTCATAAATTACTAAATCGTTCCTTCTATTGGCTGCCGTGTTTGCTTCATACTAATATGTCCTCTCTGTCTCTTGGCATGGTTTCTGCTCAAGGCTATTGTAAGTATGGCTTCCTATTTGTTTCTATATATTAAGCAATTTTATTATTTATATGTTATTTGCCATCGTAGTTGATGGTAATAAAATTTTAGATTGCAGGGACTTTATGCAAAATGAACATACCAATATTATTTGCCTTATAGGTTTCTGCGCTTTACAGTTAAGATGCTTTAAGATGTCTGGCACTTGAAAACTACTGAATGTCTCTGGGCCTCACTTCTTCAGCTATAGGATGGGCTAATATTACTCAGTGTCGTGAGGTTAACATAAGACAGTGTATATATGACATGCTTTAGTGCAGTGCCTGGCATATTAACCCCTCATTAAATCATTATTTTATTATGTATTATCACAGTTAAAATAAATTTTGTAGAGCCTAATCAGAACATAAGTGCAAAGTTAAAGTTAAGGTATTTAGAAAGTATTTTCATTTTACCCCTTGCACTAGAGAAGGAGGAATAAGCATAATCAGAAGTTAATAGGGTTATGACCTTTTTTATATTTTGGGGAAGCAGTGATGGAAGACTGGCCCACTGATCTAGCTGTAGTTAACTTACTGAGCAAAGAAATAAATTTGAAATATTCCAGAGCTGTGTTAGAATGGACTTGAATAAATAGTTATGGTAATCGTTACCGAATAAGCTAACTGAAAATCGAAGAACTTAGTGTGCAGTTTTCTCCTCATCACTGCTATTGATTGATTGATTGAACAGTCTGTTTAATAAGCCTATATTAATTGGGTTTGACTGAATGAATTATATAACCATTTACCTCAAATGAAGTATTTCATAGAATTCACTAATTGTATGTCCCTTACCAGTATTAAATTTAGATATGGAACCTAGCCGTCCTATGTAGAAGCCACTATTCTTTTTTTTTTTTTTTTTTTTTTGAAGCCACTATTTTTTATGATTATTTTTAGGTCATTTTTCATTTCCTGCTTTTCAGGAGACTTTTTTTTTTAAATACCCAGTCAAAACTTCATTCTCGAGCATATTAAGTTCTGTGTCTATATCATCCTTCATATTCACATACTAGCACATAAATTGATTACAGTCTGTGCATATTTGTAAATCACTGATTCAGTCATAAGTACTTATGGAAATTGATCCCAGACTTTATCATGATGCAAGGGAAACAATATTAAAAAAATGTCTTATGGAAAGTACTATATTAGAGTTCTGCCTACCAAGTCCAGAATATTAGGTCTGTACATAAGTGGCTTTTTTACTTATTTCCTGACTATAAGTAGAGAGTTCAGATATGTAGTTTCTGGGTATTTTATACTGACTGCTGTCACTTACGGGCTGCTCTCTCCCTGTCAAAGTGAAATCAACTTGGGTACATTGTATGTTTTGAGCTCTTTGACCAGAAAGATTATTGAGGGCTCACTCCGAGTTAGTTACTACTATGCTCTTAATTTTTAGAAAATAATTACTAGTAGTAAAAATGGTTTTAACTAATAAATTTTATTTTTCCATTTCAGTCAGTTCTTCTAAAAAAGAAACTTGAAGAACATTTGTAAGTATAAAAGCTATAAAGGCTCATTTTTATATTATCTGGTGAAACATAAGTATTTTATGTTAGGTAGTTACAGAATGTCTGGGCTATGGCATGTGTGTCCCTTGAAGATATAGGACATTATAAGACATATATTAATAGTGTCTAACGGGTCTTCTCGACCCAAGATCCTCAAGTCAAAACAATGACTGCTTTAGAACTACTATTTTCAAATGAGATTCCAGGGCTTTATAACTTCATGGTAGGACTTATAGCCATAGTTAGGAATTTGAGACACTTTAGATCAGGGGTCCCCAAACTTTTTACACAGGGGGCCAGTTCACTGTCCCTCAGACTGTTGGAGGGCCGGACTATAAAAAAAAACTATGAACAAATCCCTATGCACACTGCACATATCTTATTTTAAAGTAAAAAAACAAAACGGGAACAAATACAATATTTAAAATAAAAGAACAAGTAAATTTCAATTAACAAACTGACCAATATTTCAATGGGAACTATGCTCCTCTCACTGACCACCAATGAAAGAGGTGCCCCTTCCGGAAGTGCAGCAGGGGCCGGATAAATGGCCTCAGGGGTCCACATGTGGCCCGAGGCCTTAGTTTGGGGACCCCTGCCAAGAGTCAGAAAACTTGTTTTGTAAAGGGCCAAATAGTAATCACTTAAGGCTTTGGAAGCCATTGTCTTTGCCACAACCACTTAGCTTTGTAATCGGAGCTTAAAGACAGCATTGGATAACACAGAAACTAATGTTGTGACTATGTTAAAACTCGGTATAAGAAAAATTAGGCAGCAGGCTGAATTTGCCGGCTCTTGGGGTATGACCGGCTGAATCTTCCTTTTTAAGTAAAAGTTTTAAAAAATCTCTTATAAAGTTTGTTAGTAGCAGATTATCTAACATTTCCTTGAATTGCAGATATATCTGAACATGACTTTTTAAACCAAATGATGAAATAAATTTCAAAATAATACATTTGTTTTCTAATGAAGAAGAAAATCTTCATCCATCATTATCTTTAGCTAAGGTTGACAATGTTAGGAATGTTTCATGATTTTTCTCACACCCAGTAACAAATTTAACCCTGTCACTCTAGCAAAACTCTCTCCTTGTGCAAACATTGAGTACAGGGTGGCCAGGAATTACTAACCTGTTAGAATGTTATAATGTTACACTATAGTAAATCAGATAGCCTCAGTAGATAATTTTGACTTTTTTTACTAAGATTGGGAAGAAATACTGTAGTCTGGCAGTTTACCTCATGCTAATTTATTTTTTTTAATGTGGAGAAGGTGAAATACTCCTTGCTGCTAACTCTTGGTAGCAAGTCTAACAATAGGCAGATTTTTGACGTAGCAGAACAGAAAATGTTACCTCCCAGACATTGTAGAGTAACCTAGGTTCAGAATTTAGTACTGAGTTCTGTCCTTTCCTCATTTCCTGTTCCTTTATTGGAAAAAATAGAATACCTGTCATTTATGGCCTGACCATTTTTTGTGTTGTCACTTATATGGTAATAATTGTCATCAAAAAGAATTTATTAGAGAGACCTGTGTTCATTTACTGTGGTTGCTATAACAAATTACCACAAACTGGGTGGATAAAAACAATAGAATTTTACTCTAAAACAGAAATCTGAAATCAAAGGTGCCAACAGGATTGGTTCCCTCTAGGTTCTGAGGGAGAATCTGTCCCGGGCCCTCTCCTGTCTTGTGGCAGCTGCCAGCAGTCCTGGGTGTTCTTGGCTTGCAGATGCGTCAACCGCTCCAATCTCTCTCTTCATTTTCATGTCATTCTCCCCTCTGTATGTCTCTTTTCTTATGGCTTTCGTGGATACCAGTTGTTGGGCGTAGGGCCCTGCCTGATCCAGTATGACTTCATTTTAACTAATTACATCTGCAAAGACCCTGTTTCCAAATGTCACATTCATAGGTACCAGGGATTATGATTTCACCATATCTTTGGGGGAGATGCAGGGCCCATAAACATTAAAATAATGGTCAAGTCTATACAAGCTTAAAATGACAAGGGAGACCATTTTACATACACCAAACTGGTAAAAAAAAAAAAAAAATTTGTATTTTTCTGAAGCCAGAAACGGGGAGGCAGTCAGACAGACTCCCGCATGCGCCCGACTGGGATCCACCCGACATGCCCAATAGGGGGCGATGCTCTGCCCATCTGGGGTGTCGTTCTGTTGCGACCAGAGCCACTCTAGCGCCTGAGGCAGAGGCCACAGAGCCATCCTCAGCGCCCGGGCCAACTTTGCTCCAATGGAGCCTCGGCTGCAAGAGGGGAAGAGAGAGACAGAGAGGAATGAGAGGGGGAGGGGTGGAGAAGCGGATGGGCGCTTCTCCTGTGTGCCCTGGCTGGGAATCAAACCCTGGACTTTTGCACGCCAGGCTGACGCTCTACCACTGAGCCAACTGGCCAGGGCCCAAATTGGTAAAATTTAAGAATCAGATGTACTAAATATTGCCAGAGATGTTAAACCACGGCTGGGGAGTACAGTGTTCTTAGTAAACTTGAACATGCACATATTCTGTGACCCATCAGTTCCACTCCCCTGTATATACCCGAGATCAGCAATTTTCTTTCTTTCTTCCTTTTTTTTTTTTTTTTGTGGCAGAGATAGAGTCAGAGAGAGAGAAAGACAGACAGACAGGAAGGGAGAGAGATGAGAAACATCAGTTCTTCGTGGCGGTTCCTTAGTTGTTCATTGATTGATTTCTCATATGTGACTTTTTTTTTTTATAAATAAATTTTTATTTTAATAGGGTGACATCAATAAATCAGGGTACATATATTCAAAGAAAACATTTCCAGGTTATCTTGTCATTTAGTTCTGTTGCATACCCATCACCCAAAGAGAGATCGTCCTCCGCCACCCTCTATCCAGTTTTCTTTGTACCCCTCCCCCTCCCCTTCCCCCTCTCCCCCCTTCCCTCCCCCCACACCCTGTAACCACCACACTCTTGTCCATGTCTCTTAGTCTCGCTTTTATGTTCTACCAATGTATGGACTCCTGCAGTTCTTGTTTTTTTCTGATTCACTTATTTCACTCCGCATAATGTTATCAAGGTTCCACCATTCTGCTGTAAGTGATCCGATGTCATCGTTTCTTCTAGCTGAATAGTATACCATGGTGTATATGTGCCCCACCTTCTTTATCCAGTCTTCTATTTTTTTTACAGTGATTAAAAGCCTTTAAGCAAACTCTTGGCCAGTACAGCAAGAATCCATAAAAGAGTAGTGTCCTTAACATGTTCACCAAGTCCAAATTGGCCCCATCACCATGCCAAATCCCTGAAAAATGCAACCCAACCACAGTTCAGTCTGTTAGGAGCTGTCACAGGGAGCAGGAGTCCAGGAAAAGTCCGCATGGCACTGGAATTGTTGTCACCATTCTATACTTTGCAGCTCATGTCCAAGTCCCAATGACCGCTGCTTCTAGCTGGTAATGATTCAGGTAGACTGGAAAAGCCATTTGCAGCATGCGTGGATATGGAGCTTCTGTTCTCCTCTGCCTGGAGAGTTGAGACCAGGTTGCTTTTCCCTGGAGCTCTGCGACTGTGGCATGGTAAAGTGAACCTTGGGATACACTAAGCTGGGTGGCAAAGGTAAATTCATAATACAAGTTGGCAAAAGGGGGAAAGAGAGCTCTAAATTAGGAGTAGGTCCCAGCCTGAAATATGAGTGGGACGTTGAGGTAGGAGGGATAAAGGAAACACTATATATTAAGCAAAGCAGCAGAAAATAGGACTATCAACACCCACAACAGAGATCTTCGAGGGAAGAATAAAAAACCTGACTATTCAGGCAAAACATAGTTAAGTGGCCCTTGTGCAAATGAGATCAGTTTACCTGCTTCTTGGAAGAAATACCCTAGGCTCGTCCACAGTGTCGTAGATGGGGCCAACGGCCCTGGGCACTTTCAGCCTTCAGTGGCAAACCCCAGCTTTCTGGGCAAGGTTAGGTCATAGGTGGCTGGAGCAGGGCTGGAAGAGACTGAACCCTCCCTTAGAGGAGCGAGGGGGAAGCCTACCTTCCAGTGTCCCTGTTTCCTCACAGCAGAGGCATGTAAGCCTGGCAGGCTTTAGCTCAATGACCTTCCTTTCCACTATTGAAGCAGGACCCAGATGGCATCCTATGAGACCCCTTTGGGGCGTTGGAGCCTTTAAGGGTGTATCCTAAAAGCTGGTAGTTCCCCTGATCTCTATTGGGCTTTTTCTGCCTCTAGATATCTTAAAAGCCATGCTCAGAAGATCTCGCTGAGAGGTTTGAGGATCCCCATTCGCCTCTATAAATCTTTTCCTTATATCTGGAGCTATTTGGAAAAAGACAAAACAGTGTTATTAGCTGGATCTAATAAAGAAGGTAGTAGTTTGCAGGCGAAAAAGATTTGGTGTCTCCTGTTCATCAGCCTTTAAAAGAAATGTAAAATTTTTTTTTTAAGTAAAAAGCATGATATGGTAGACCCGTAGGAGTCATTGGCCTGGTGTGCAGGATTCCCGGGTTCGATTCCTGGCCAGAGCACACAGGAGAAGTGCCCATCTACTTCTCCACCACTCCCCCTCTCCTTCCTCTCCGCCTCTCACCTCCCCTCCCGCAGCCAAGGCTCCACCGGAGCAAAGCCACCCCGGGCACTAAGGATGGCCCCATGGCCTCCACTCCAGTCGCTAGAATGGCTCTGGTTGTAACAGAGCAACACCCCAGATGGGCAGAGCATTCCCCCCTGGTAAGCATGCCAGGTGGATCCTGGTCAGGCGCATGCGGGAGTCTGTCTGACTGCCTCCCCATTTCCATCCTCAGAAAAATACAAAAAACAAATAAATAAATAAATAAAAATACAACCAAAAAAAGGGGGGGGGCATTTTCTTGTGTTAAAGCTCCAGGGAGCATGGAGTGAGCTTGAGTGTGTCCTATGAAACATGGAGCTCTATGTTGACATATAAGTCTTTGAAGAAGGAGGAACTGCTGAAATAGTTCATCAGCATTTGCCCCTAAGACAGCAGTCTTTATAGTGGAAACACCACAAGTAAATATTTGCTGTCTGTCTATAGATTAAAGGGGGAATATGGCAAATGCTGAAAAGCCATGCTCTTTGTGTCCCTCCCCTCCCCCAACCCCCTCCCTCTCTTCCCCCCACCCTGTACCCCCAACACTGTTGTCCATGTCTCTGAGTCTCATCTTTATGTCCCACCTATGTATGGAATCATATAGTTCTTAGTTTTTTCTGATTTACTCCTTTCGCTCAGTATAATGTTATCAACGCCCATCCATGTTGTTGTAAAAGATCCTATGTCATCATTTCTTATGGCTGAGTAGTATTCCATAGTATATATATACCAAAGCTTTTTTTTTTTTTTTTTTCTTTTTTTGTATTTTTCCGAAGCTGGAAATGGGGAGAGACAGTCAGACAGACTCCCGCATGCGCCCGACCAAGATCCACCCGGCACGCCCACCAGGGGCGAGGCTCTGCCCACCAGGGGGCGATGCTCTGTCCCTCCAGGGCATCACTCTGCCGCAACCAGAGCCACTCTAACGCCTGGGGCAGAGGCCAAGGAGCCATCCCCAGCGCCCGGGCCATCCCCGCTCCAATGGAGCCTCGGCCGCGGGAGGGGAAGAGAGAGACAGAGAGGAAGGAGGGGGGGTGGAGAAGCAAATGGGCGCTTCTCCCATGTGCCCTGGCCGGGAATCGACCCCGGGTCCCCCGCACGCCAGGCCGACGCTCCACTGCTGAGCCAACCAGCCAGGGCCTATACCAAAACTTTTTAATCCACTCGTCCTCTGATGGACACTTGGGCTGTTTCCAGATCTTTGCTATTGTGAACAATGCTGCCATAAACATGGGGGTGCATTTCTTCTTTTCAAACAGTGCTATGGTGTTCTTGGGGTATATTCCTAACAGTGGTATAGCTGGGTCAAAAGGCAGTTCGATTTTTAATTTCTTTTTTTTTTTTTTTTTTTTTTTTTTTGCATTTTTCTGAAGCTGGAAACAGGGAGAGACAGTCAGACAGACTCCCGCATGCGCCCGACCGGGATCCACCCGGCACGCCCACCAGGGGCAATGCTCTGTCCACCAGGGGGCGATGCTCTGCCCATCCTGGGCGTCGCCATGTTGCGACCCTCCTGGGCGTCGCCATGTTGCGACCAGAGCCACTCTAGCGCCTGGGGCAGAGGCCACAGAGCCATCCCCAGCGCCCGGGCCATCTTTGCTCCAATGGAGCCTCGGCTGCGGGAGGGGAAGAGAGAGACAGAGAGGAAGGCGCGGCGGAGGGGTGGAGAAGCAAATGGGCGCTTCTCCTATGTGCCCTGGCCGGGAATCGAACCCGGGTCCTCCGCACGCTAGGCCGACGCTCTACCGCTGAGCCAACCGGCCAGGGCCTGATTTTTAATTTCTTGAGGAATCTCCATACTGTTTTCCACAGAGGCTGCACCAGTCTGCATTCCCACCCAGCAGTGCAGGAGGGTTCCCTTTTCTCCACATCCTCACCAGCACTTATTCTGTGTTGTTTTATTGATGAGCGCCATTCTGACTGGTGTGAGGTGATATCTCATTGTGTCTCATATATGTCTTGACCTGGGGGCTACAGCAGACTGAGTGACCTCTTGCTCGAGCCAGCGACCTTGGGCTCAAGCTGGTGAGCCTTGCTCAAATCCGATGAGCCCGTGCTCAAACCCGATGAGCCCGTGCTCAAGCTGGCGACCTCGGGGTCTCGAACCTGGGTCCTCTGCGTCCCAGTCTGACGCTCTATCTACTGCGCCACCACCTGGTCAGGCGAGATCAGCAATTTTCAACCTTTCCATATCATGGCACGCAAACTAATTACTAAAATTCTGTAGCACACCAAAAAATATATTTTTTGCTAATCTGACAAAAAAGTATAATTTTGATTGATTTACAAAAAAATAATAGTAATTACCTACCCTTTTGCTTCAAAATAACTTTTTGAAAAAGCAGATGCCTATACTTGTATATAAGGATTTCTAGTACCAAGAATTAACCAATCAGATGCAACCTTATTATGCAACATGACCAGTAAGATGCAACTCTTATTATATGGCCTATATATTTTATGGTTCCTGACAGAGCATTCACACCGGACAGCTATTGTGTTGGCTGTTGTCATTTTTTTATTTGACAATCTAAGGGAAAAGATGTCAGTGCCCCTGACTAAATAGTCAGGTGTTGCATGTTTTAAAAATTCTTGCAGCGCACCAGTTCAAAATCACTGCCAAAGATTCCTAGCAATGCTGGTGTCCATGTGTACCAGGAGACATGTAGAGGAAAGTATGGAAGAATGTTGTAATCACAGAAAAGTAGAAACAATACAAATACTACCAATTGTAAATATAGGATGAGGTATATTCAAACAGTAGAACACTATACAGTGGTTAATATGTATACACTGGGGCTAACACAACAAAGATGAATCTCAAAAACATAATGTTAAGTAAATGATAGAAGTCACAGAATAATGCATATAGTATATGTAATGAAATAGAGTAAAAATTGGGCAAAATTAAGCAGTGCATTTGGGTGTACAAAGGCCTATCACAAAAATCATGAGAGTGATTGAAATTCTGAATTTTGATTACCTCTAGGAAGGTAATAGGGACACGGTTCTGGAAGAATTTGTTCCTTAATCTATTTCTTCACTGGGCTTAGTTTTTCTTGTTCTTTAAACTATATGAATTTTGTGTGTGTGTGTGTGTGTGTGTGTGTATGTGTGTAGGGTGGGGAAAATAGGTTTACAGTGGTTCATATGGGAAATAATACAATAATTATTAAGTAATACAGGAATCAACTGTTTTTCATTCAACTGTAAACCTAGTTTTTTATGTCGTGCCCCCCAAAAATTGTTTAAAAAGAGATTTATTAAAAAAGAGAAATTTATTAATATATTATGCATTGAAAAGACTAGAAATAGAGAAAACCAAGTGTTCAATTTTCTGTATTTTGGCAGCCTTTTTTCCCTTTCATATTACAGAATGCCACACTAAATACTAAATAGGGATAATTATATATTTTCTAAATTTTCTAAATACCAGGAAAAAACTTACTTTTGGCTAATTCGTTATTTTATGTTTGTATTGGAACATAAATTAATACGGTAAAGAACACAAATCCTAATTTCCTGAGTCTACACTTAAATGAGTGTTTTCTTACATACATAGGTAACCCAGATCAACATATAGAATATTTCTGGCAACCCACCAGGATTTTTTGTTCCTCCTTCTAATTGATTGATTACATCCCCAAAGTAGCCACTGTGCTGATCTCAATCACTTTTCATTAGTTTTGACATTTTCTGAACTTCATATAAATGTAACCATTCAGTATTGTCGTACTGTGTCTGCCTTTCTATATTCAACATTCTGCGCTATCCATCCAGGTAGTAGCTAGCACGCATCATTCTTTTCTATTGGCATAGAGTATTTTCTGTTCTTATATTTAAAACTTCATCTTTTTGCAATAAGATTTTGCATCGTAAAACCTCTGCAAAGTTTTAAATTTAATTTTTACAATATCCTTATCTCTAGGAAAAAGTAAATGTCATTAAGTTCTTTGTACTGTCTTGTGCATGTTTAAAAGAATGACAACTATTTCAAACTCTGAGATTTTGTCTCTTTTTAAACTTATTTTAAAAACTCATGTTGGATTAGTCTTTTCACCTTTGTTTTATAGCATTATGTGCTATGCAAGCATATCCCAAGAATAAAGAACTTATATTTTTCATTTGAAATGAAAAAAATACATAATAGTAGATGACACAGCATTATATATTTTGTTACAGAGAGAAGTTGCATGAAGCCAATAATGAACTGCAGAAGAAGAGAGCCATTATTGAAGATCTTGAACCAAGATTTAACAATAGCTGTAAGTTTTTCCTGATTAACAGTTTTCTTACTTTTGCTTCTAAGTGAGAGGAAGGGAGGTAGACAGACTCCCACATGGGCCCTGACCAGGATCCACCCAGTAACCCCATCTGGGGCTAATGCCCTTCCCTTCTGAAGCCATGCTTGCAACAGAGCTAATTTTAGTGCCTGAGACGGAGGCTCCACAGAGCCGTCCTCAGCACCCAGAGCCAATGTACCTAAACCAATAGAACCATGGCTGTGGGAGGAGAAGAGAAAAAGGAAGGGGTGGAAAAGCAGATGGTCACTTCTCTTGTGTGCTCTGATTAGGAATCGAACCTGGGACATACACACACCAGGTTAATGCTCTACCACTAAGCCAACCATCCAAGAACTGATTAGCATAGTTTTTGATAGGTTCATTTTATGATGAGTTTATGTAAAATTTTTTATTTTAGAAATAGGTTCTATTACATATTCTAGCTATTAAAGGATTGCTTTATTTATAAAAAGTAGTATATCATCTTCACAATATTTCTTTTTTTTTTAAGTGAGAGACAGATAGACACAGACAGACAGGAAGGGAGAGAGATGAGAAGCATCAAGTTGTAGTTGCAGCTCCTTATTTGTTCATTGATTGCTTTCCCATGTGTGTCTTGACCAGGAGGCTCTAACTGAGCCAGTGACCCCTTGCTCAAGCCAACAGCCTTGGGCTCAAGCCATTGATCCCTTGCTCAAGCTGGTACTGTTGGGGTTTTGAACCTAGGTCCCCGTTGTCCCAGAACGACACTCTCTCTACTGTGCCAGCACCTGGTCAGGCTCTTTTTTTAAGTTAATTTATTTTTAATTTATTGGGATGACATGGTTCACCAAACCATACAGGTTTCAAGTGCTCAACTCAGTATAACACCATCTGCTCACCATGTCGTGCACCTCCACCCAAAGCAAAGTCTTTCTGTCCCTGTTTTCCCCTCCTTTGCCCTCCTCCCCCTACTTCCATCCCCTGATATTTCTTAAATTTCTAATTGTAGTTTTGTTTTTCCTTAAGTATGGATGCCAATGAATAATTTATGTAATTAGTTATTTTCGTAGTGTAGTCGAAACTTCTACTTCCCTTGAAATTTAAACATGTGTATAGCTTGACTTCATTAATTCTTTTGTATGGAAGGTGGAGCAAGACACAAGCTTTTCCTTCTTTATTGCAATAAAATATACATAACATAAAAGTAACGGTTTTAACCATTCTATGTATGCAGTTCAGTGGCATTAAGTATATTCACATTGTTATGCAACCACAAGCAGTCACTCAGCTTTCCAGTACATTGATGTTTTGCAACTACCATCATCTCCAGAACTTTCCATCAGTCAAACTGAAACGCTGCCCTCCCAGCGCCTGGTAACCACTCTTCCACTTTCTGTCTCTGCGATTTTGACTATTTTAGGTATTTCCACGCATACAAGTGGAAATATATAATATTTGTCCTCTCATGTCTGGCTTATTTCACTTAATATAATGTCTTCATATTGTAGCATGGGTCAGAATTAAGGCTGAATAATATTCAATTATATATGTATGTATACACATACACCACATTTTGTGTATCCATTCATCCATCAATGGGTAATTTTTAATTTAAGCACTTCCATACTGAAGTTTTTATTTATAAGAAAAACTTTTTGGCCTGACCTGTGGTGGTGCAGTGGATAAAGTGTCGACTTGGAATGCTGAGGTCGCCGGTTCAAAACCCTGGGCTTGCCTGGTCAAGGCACATATGGGAGTTGATGCTTCCTGCTCCTCCCTCCCCCTTCTCTCTCACTCTCCCTCCTCTCTAAAAATTAATTTAAAAAAAGTAAAAAGAAAAAAAAAAGAAAAAAAAAAAAAACTTTTTGTAAAAAGAAATTTTTTTTTTTTTTGCCCATTGCCAGGGGCTTTATGAATTGTTTTTAAAGAAGGAAATTATAGAAATAGAACTCTCAAAACTATTAGCTACTTACTATTAGCTGAAATATTTTTAAGTTGTTATAATCTGAAAAACTTTTTTACTGTCTTATTTGCAGCCTTAAAAATTGAAGAATTACAAGAAGCTTTACGGAAGAAAGAAGAGGAAATGAAGCAAATGGAAGAACGATATAAGAAATACTTAGAGAAAGCTAAAAGTGTAAGTATGCCCTGGTGGCAGCTCACCTCACTTTTTTTTTTTTCATTGGGAAAGTTTACCCTTATATACCCTTATATTTTTTATAAGTTTACCCTTATATTTTTTTCTTTCTGTACTTTTCTGAAGTGAGAGCAGGGAGGCAGACAGACTCCCACATGCGCCCAACCAGGATCCACCTGGTGTGCCCACCAGGGGGCGATGCTCCGCCCATCTGGGGCAATGCTCCACTGCAACCAGAGACATTCCAGCGCCTAAGGCGGAGGCCAGGGAGCCATCCTCAGTGCCAGGGCCCACTTTGCTCCAATGGAGCCTTGGCTGCGGGAGGGGAAGAGAGAGACAAAGGAAGGAGAGGGGGAGGGGTGGAGAAGCAGATGGGAGCTTCTCCTGTGTGCGCTGGCCAGGAATCGAACCCAGCACTTCCGTATGCCAGGCCGATGCTCTACCACTGAGCCAGCCAGCCAGGTCACCTCACTTTCTGATCATGTTTCAGTGACTTATGAAAATAAGGTGTAGGAACAGTGACTTCTCATGCAGAATTAGGAGAAGACCAAGAAGTACCAAGAGGAAAATGTACCTTTAAATAGAAAATAAGTGGCAGTCATCACCTTAACTAGTAATCAGAATTCCCTGTGCTAATGATAGGACAACCAATATCTTGTGCCTCCTGATGAAGTATCACTGCCAGTATTATTTAACCTGAATCTAAGCCATCTTCTAGACCTAATTTTCAGTTGCCAGGGAAAATGAGGTTAGTGGAACAAGTTTAACACTTTCAGGAAGTCATCAGATAAATGTAGAATTTGGGATAAAAGTCAATGTTATGAAAAACAAAAACAGGCATTCATTCGGTGTGGAGGAACACAAGAGACTGTTGTAATTTTTATTTTTTTATATTATTTTATTTTTTTAGAGAGGGGGAGAGACAGACAGGAGAGAGATGAGAAGCATCAACTCGTAGTTGCAGCACTTCAGTTGTTCATTGATTGCTTTCTCACATGAGCCTTGACCAGGGGGCTTCAGCTGAACCCCTTACTCAATCCAGAGACCTTGGGCTTCAAGCTAGTGACCACTGGGCTCAAGCCAGTGACCACAGGGTCATGTCTGTGATCCCATGCTCAAGCTGGATGAGCCTGCGCTCATGCCGGTGACTTCAGGGTTTTGAAACTGGGTCTTCAGTGTCCTAAGTTGATGCTCTATTCACTGCACCACCACCTAGTCAGGCAGAAACTGTTGTAATTTTTAAATGTCCAAAGCAATCAGGACCAAATATAATACATTAATGTTTGGGTCTTGGATTGGGTGCAGAAGGGCAGTTAGAAAAGACATTTTGGAATCACCTGTGGAAATGAGGATTTGGACTGAATAATGATGATTTGTAAGAATTGTTTTACAGATTATAATCTTATGATTTTGTAGAAGAATGTCAGTCTACAGAGATGCATGTTGAGGTTTAAGTGTTATACGTTATGAGGTCTGCAGATTGCTTTAAAACAAGCAAACGTGTGTGTGTGTGTGTGTGTGTGTGTAGAGAGAGAGAAATCAAATGTGATAGTGCAATAAATGGTGAATATGTATTAAAGGAAATGGGTTTTTATTGTTTTGCTCTTTCAAGTTTTCTCTGGGTTTGGTCATTTTTAATAGTAAATGTATTGGGCCAAAAAGCAAAAGGACATTCCCAGAAGACCTCTAGTTGGCCAGCTAGAATTGCATCACATGCCCATGCCTAATCCAAGCCACTGGCAGAACAGGAAATGGGTCACAATGATAGGCTTTGAAACCATCAGGACCCTTTTCCTAAGTACATGCCTGGTCAGAGGCAAAGGGCTAGCTGTACCAAATTAGGGGACGGGGACAGAATAAATAGCTTTCAGTAGAGGCAGCTGTAGTAAAATTTATTAATTTTAAGCAAAAATTACTCATAATTGATTCTTTTACATAATTAAAGTGTTTTCTATAATTAAAAGTTGTAATGCCTGACCAGGTGGTGGCGCAGTGGATAGAGCATCGGACTGGGACACAGAGGACCCAGGTTTGAAACTCTGAGGTCACCATCTTGAGCGTGGGCTCATCTGGCTTGAGCGCGGGCTCACCGGCTTGAGTGCAGGGTTGCTGGCTTGAGCATGGGATCATAGACATGGCCCCATGGTCGCTGGCTTGAGCCCAGAAGTTGCTGGCTTGAAGCCCAAGGTTACTGGCTTGAGCAAGGGGTCACTCGCTGTGCTGTGGGCTCACCTTCCCCCCATTAGGGCACATATGAGAAAGCAATCAATGAACCACTAAGGAGACTAAGGAGCTGCAAAGAAGCATTGATGCTTCTCATCTCTCTCCTTTCCTGTCTGTTTGTCCCTATCTGTCCTTCTCTCTCTGTCCTGTCACACACACACACAAAAATGTTGTAATAATTGAGTATTATTTCATGCATTCAAATTTTAAGGTGTCCTTGTAAAATAGCTTTCATTTTCATAATGTTTCTTTAGTTTTTTTTACATAAGTGCTTCCTTGGATGTTGCATTCTTTCAGTTTGAGACTTTTAAATTTGCTTTGTTTTTGTTTTTAACTGAGAGGAGAGACAATAGTGAGACAGACTCCCACATGTGCCCAACCAGGATCCACCTGGCAACCCCCATCTGAGGCCAATGCTTGAATCAACTGAGCTATTTTTAGGGCCTGAGGCTGACACTTGGACCATTGAGCTATCATCAGCACCCAGGACTGACTCTTGAACCAATTGAGCCACGGGCTGCGGGAGGGCAAGATGGAGAAACAGAAGGAGGGGGTAGAGAAGCAGATGGTTGGTTCTCTTATGTGCCCTGACCGAGAATTGAACACTGGACATCCATACACTGGGCTGACACTCTATACATGGTTAAATTCTTTCTTTTGTTACGTTTTACAGGTTATCCGTACTTTAGATCCTAAACAGAATCAAGGAGCAGCACCAGAAATACAAGCTCTTAAAAATCAGCTTCAGGAGCGGGACCGAATGTTCCATTCACTAGAGGTAATTTGCTGTAGTATACAATAAGATACTTAGTTTTTTATTCTTTTTTTTTCCTAGAATTTTTACTATATATAGTTATATCCATTAATTTCAAGAGTTAATTCTATTTTATTGATATTGAATTGTTTTTCATCTTTACATGTTTACATGTGCTTGTTTCTTTAGAAAGAATATGAGAAAACAAAGAGTCAAAGAGAGATGGAGGAGAAATATATTGTTAGTGCCTGGTACAATATGGTAAGAAAACAACACTTCAAAACATACTGCAAAGTTCAGTGAATATGTAATATTTATTACACTACCTTTACCATAGAAGTAATTCTACCAAATGAATCTGAAAGTAATTGTTGTCCTAACACACACTAACAAAACCTTTTTTCAGTATTTTTTCCTAGACTTTTTGTCTTCCTTTCCTTCTTTGTTCTTCTTCCCAGTAAGACCACTTCTCTCTTTTCAAAGTGTTAATTGCCTGAGAAAGGTAGTTAAACTAGATTCATTTCATCAACCTTCTTCGACCCTATAGTTGTGTTACTGGCACAATACCATTGTTTCTGATTTATAGTTACAGTTGATACTGTCTTAAAGGTTAGTGTCCCAGACCTCTTGATTATGTGATTTGATCTTTGTCAAAAATTCATACAATTTCATGACATGTCCACATTTATATTTGCTTTGCTTAAAAGTACATATTTTTTTAATTATGTATTTAAGATGTTATCACAATTTAAAAAAACAAAAGAGGAAATCATATGATTTAGAATACCATTACTGTAACAAGTATATGTTTCTTGAAAATTAAAATTAAAAAATAGGAAAGAAAACCAATATATTTAAGGAAATTCTCTCTGAATTAGTCTTGACTCCACTCGCCTGTTCTGTTGTATCCTCCCTTAACGTTAGTAATAACCATCTTGGCACTCTGCCCCTCAATCCCTATTAGTAATTTAAGTTTATATTCTTGATTAACTTCTTAAGACTTCACATACTGTGTTTCTTATGGAACTAAATTTATTTATTCTGTGATATATTACTAAAGAATAGTCCTAATTTTCAGCTCTCCAGAGAGTGAATGGATAACTCTGAGTAGACTTTACACAAGGTATATTCCAATAAGATAGCCAGTGACAGCTTCATACATACATTCAGAAAGTGCTGCATGTCATTCAGTAGAAATGGAAGTAAAGATGACGAGGGCTGGGAGTGTCTCAAAGAATGGCCTGGTCGTGGGTACTGAGGCCTTAAAACTGTATGAAGAATTTGAATAAGTTGCTTGGAATGTGAAAGTGAAAAGAATAGTATATTTTAAATAAACTGTAATTGTTAATGTATGTAGTCAAGTTAAAAAATGAAGATTACGCCCTGGCCGGTTGGCTCAGTGGTAGAGTGTCGGCCTGGCGTGCAGGAGTCCCAGGTTCAATTCCCGGCCAGGGCACACAGGAGAAGTGCCCATCTGCTTCTCCACCCCTCCCCCTCTCCTTCCTCTCTGTCTCTCTCTTCCCTTCCCACAGCCAAGGCTCCATTGGAGTAAAAGTTGGCCCGGGCGCTGAGGATGGCTCCATGGCCTCTGCCTCAGGCCCCAGATGGGCAGAGCATTGCCCCCTGGTGGGCATGCCGGGTGGATCCCGGTCGGGCGCATGCGGGAGTCTGTCTGACTGCCTCCCCGTTTCCAACTTCAGAAAAAACAAACAAACAAAAAAAGATTACTGATAAATACTTGTCAGTTTTATTCAAATCATTAAAGGCTTTGATTTCAAATCGAGTAAAAAACCTGTCCTGGATTTTCTTACAGGCAAAATGGAGGAATGTGTTAATATGTTTGGGTATATATGATAGACTGCAATTCTATCAAAAATGCAAAGCCATGACCAGTGTTTTTCCTAGAAGTGGCTAGTGATAGAATTAATGTTTTAGTCTTCTGTCTTCTGTGCCAGTTTGTCCAATTCATTCTGGGAAGGCTTTGTGTCTTTTCACATAGCTTATCTCTCCTCCTGGCTCCCAATGGTCATTTCCTCCTTGTGTCCTTCCACTTCCTCCCATCAGTTTACATGTATCAATCACTGATGAGATTAAACAGCCACCATCAGTGTGTAATGTTTGTCTGGCGAGGGTTTTTTACTGGCTCATTAAATGAATACCAAAACCATTCTTTTCCTGATCTACTCATAGGCTCATCGTTGTGGTTACTCCTTCGTGTTTAGACAGTGTGCCCCCAAACGTTACTTCCCTCCTGTTAAGGTGCTCTGGGCTCAGCAATTATGGCTCCTCTCCTTTCTAAGCTAGTAGGCCATCCTCCAGTCTTCAAGAAAGACCCCCTGCTCCCTGTTGGTCCCTCTGTTTTGGGCTGTCAGGAACTTTTCTTAATTTGTTTTGAGAATAGAAGTCTGCCTGAAGTGAAGAAAAACAGCATAGTGGTATGTATTATATACACCTAGTGTGCCTTTCCACCTTAAGAAACAGCAAGTGCATTTGTGGTTTTCCATTCTAAATATGCCCTGCGGTTTCCACAACCTCTGTGAATCAACTGCAACAATCAATTGCACTATTTTTCTTAGAAAATCACTTCATACATTTGATTTAAAAGGGAAATATATGTGATTGAGAATGGGTACTGTATTTCAAAAATCTGTCTATTATCTATTGTTCTGGTTATTATCAACTCAGAAAATTAAGCCTTAATTTTCCCAAAGGATGATTTTGTACCTAATTGTTGGAATCTGAAATGTCTATTTTAAGCTATAATGAGCAGAATTAACATTCCTAATTGTGCCTTATGATGATGCAATGTGTAACAAAATCCGCATGATGAAATTGTCTTTTGTGAGAGTATGTTCCACTCTATTTTCATTGACTACCGTTTTTTTCTACATGATACAGGGAATGACTCTGCATAAAAAGGCGGCTGAAGATAGGCTTGCTAGTACAGGTTCAGGGCAGTCATTCCTAGCGAGGCAGAGACAAGCGACCAGCACCAGAAGATCCTACCCGGGCCATGTGCAGCCAGCCACAGCAAGGTAGACCAGTCTTGCCATTAGCATATGAAACATCCTGCATTCAAAACATACTTCTGTTACACATAACACCATTTCAGGAAAGTCAGCAGCTTATTTTTTTGTCTCTATGTTATGCTGATATTTAGTGTATCTCATTTGAGAACTTTCTCTCTGTATCTATAAAGTTCTAGTTTCTTGGTCCTTTATTTTGTAGTCCTTTCAGTTCCTTTTAATGTGCCAAAAGTTTTTTAAATGCCCAATTAAAAGTGTTGTATAATAGTGTAGTACTTTTCTTTGTATGGAAAACGTCCTCTCCTCTGGTGTAGGCTTTGTAATGAAGTAGATTTTCTGCCAATAATTGATATACAATTTGTATTCTTTATTGTGCCTCTGTGTCACCATGCTTTATAAGAATGTCTTTGTTTAAAGGGAATTAATCTTTTTATGATGTATTAATCTGTGTTTTCAATTGTTTTCCAAATGCACTTCAGATAACTTGCATATTTACTATAGAAAATGAATGGTTGGCAAGTGCACTTTTTGCAAAGACATAAATACATTGGCAGAGGTGCTAATCAGATCTTAGGCACCTGACAGAATTATTTAGAAGGAAAAAATTAGTTTTCACATTGTTTTATAGGAAATTAAATTTGTTCAAAGATTTGGAAACTTTTTAAAACATAAATACATAGAATTTATTATTTCTTGCTATCTTGTTGCTGACAGAAGTGAATGCATTGCTTAGGTCCTTGGTCGGCAAACCGCTGCTCGTGAGCCACATGCGGCTCTTTGGCCCCTTGAGTGTGGCTCTTCCGCAAAATACCACGTGTGGGCGCTACCTCGATAAGGAATGCACCTAACTATATAGTTTAAGTTTAAAAAATTTGGCTCTCAAAGGAAATTTCAGTCGTTGTACTGTTGATATTTGGCTCTGTTGACTGATGAGTTTGCCGACCATTGCTTAGGGGGAAAATTACAGAAGAGAAAAAGTCTGGCAGTGCATTAACTTTGTCTTGTTTTGGAATATTACAGTCACTTGGGATCAGAATTTGGCAGTGTGGCTGATGATAGTTTTAATTGCCCTACACATCTTAGAGACCTAATTTTCATATACTTATAAGTAATTGGTAACATTACCTTTTGGGCAATTTCCTTGTTGACTTGCATCTCATTTGTTTTACTAATTTTTAATATAAACACTTCTATTTCTCAGTAATTCCTGATACTTAACATCTTAATATCAGTCATTAAGATCAATAAGTGACTTCTGACATGTGATATTGTGACAGGTCTCTTTTACATTTTTTCTTAATTCTATGTATTAGTCCAGAATTTGCTACTGAAAAGATTATTTTAGGTATTTGGTTGCATCAAAGTGTTTAGGTTTATTGATAGATTGATTGTAAACTATGTTTATTTACACTGATGAATGGTTGTCACTGATAAGTAAAGCACTTTGACTATATAAGGTGCTATATAAATGTAAAATATCATTTATTTGAAAATGAAATGCCTGTGCCTGACTTTACATATCAATGTAAGTATTTGGACCCCAATATTATTTAAATTCCCCTCCAGCCTTTTTCTTGCACCATAGCCCATTTCTTTAAAAACAAACAATTACTGAAATTGGGTTACTTTTTTAAATTTGTTTTTTTTTTACAATAGGTCATCCAATAAGAGGATTTTATTTCATGTACTTGCTCTTTGGAAATTCAAGTTTCATTTAGTTCTATATATTAAAAACAAATTAGTAACTTTAAATCAAGCTAAATATAACTGAGAATTTTCAGAAATTGTATTCAAATGTTTGATTTTAAATTCCTCCATTTTCTATTAGAAAATTGATCTAAAAATTAGTAATGTTTTCATTTGTCCTCAGAAATTGTGTTTGAAGAAAGTATTAGACTATACACCGAAATGACTTCATGCATTGTCCTAATTTTTACATTAAGTACAGAAATCTAGGAGCAATGTGAATGCTTCTGCTTGATATGACTGTAAAGAAGGAAGAATTAGTAATAATGGAGAGAACCACGTGAGTAGAATGCATTGTGGGGTTTCAAGAGGCTAAGCAGACCTAAACAATATAGAAAGTTTTGACAATAAAACATCAAAAACTATTAAGGATGGTTCTTACCTCCAGCCCCTCATTTTACAAATCACATAAGGATTCAACTGTTTTAAAACAGAAGGTAAACACTAACTTGGTAAAAGTAAAATAATGGGGAAATTATTACTTTTTTTAATTGGGAAAATATACCTGCAGAATAAGGTGGATGAACATGAAAGAGCCTATAAACTATATTAAAAGAATTGTATCCCACAAGATAAAAGGTTTTAATTTTACTTCTCTATTTATTTCCCTAGTCCTGGTATCTGACCCACCCACCTACTCAGAGGTAGATCTCTAAATGGGTTGGAAAGGTACCAAGCTTTTATTTTTTTTTAGGTGCCAAGCTTTTAGAAGAAAGTTTTACCTTATTTTTATTCAGTATCTGTTGCATGCTATTATTTTGGTGTTTTACATCTTAACTTACACTCTCCTTTACTATACCTTTAAAGTTTAGTATATTACTTTTATCACATAGAAGAAATTATATTTCTAAACATCCTACAATGTTTAAAAAAAAAGACAGGAATCAAACTTAGCTGTGACAGTGACAACCCCATTGCTCTTGCCCAGCTTTTTACAGGACTCATAAAATTTCTATTTCTCCTGAAATGATTAAGAATTTCTCAGGAGGTTTGTGCTGACGCACAGTCTGTCTGGAAGGTAAAAGACATAACAGACATTGGGTGCTTTATCTAGATGTGAGCTATGCTGTGCTATGTTTTCACAAATTCCCTAGATACATTCGTTTCATGACGCCACAATCCACTAGGACAGTGGAGCTAGTCCTGGCCTCAGCGATGGAGTAAGTAAGTACAGTGTTGTTATATATATTAGCTCAAGGTGACCCATCAGCCTAGTGTTTGAATTCTTATAAACAGAAACCATATTTGCTGTTTTCCTTCTAACCAGGGTAAGAAAATACAAAGTAAATGACTAAGGACTATTAAAGCATAACATTTATGTTCTGCCATGTGTATTTAAGAAGTTCATAATGGGAAAAAGCCCCAGCAAACATTGTAGCTTACCACATCTAAAAAGAAAATAATATAGTTAGTTGTACTTTTAAAAACTTTCAAAATTTCAATCATGTCTTTTTATAATTTGGCTAATTACTTGTTAATAACCAAGAAAAAGAAGTCCCTAAGTAAAGGACCTATGTTCCAAAATTGATCGAGATTGAATTATTTCTATTAGATAGCCCTAGCCTGGCAAAATTGGCTTCATGAGATACTTAGATTGTAATAAGGAAATAATTATCCATAATATTGTTAAGGTTGTATTGTTTTATTTCTACAATAAAAGCTCAATTGTACAAAATTAAGCTAAATGTTATCTCGTCAGAGATATCAGCCTACATATTTCATTAATCTTCAGAAAGGCATCCTGTCCAAACAGATCAACAATAAGTTGTAAGTGAAAATGAGTTAGGTTGAAGAAAAGACATTTTATTTATACGGTACTTTACTCACATCTTCTTTTGAATAACAGTTCTGTCCATTCCTGTTAACTAATGACATGAAATATTTTTGAGTGTCTCTTGCTCTCAGATCAGCATTCATTTTTTTTTTTTTGTATTTTTCTGAAGTGAGAAGTGGGGAGGCAGAGAGACAGACTCCTGCATGCACCTGACCGAGATCCACCCAGCATGCCCACCAGGGGGCGATGTTCTGCCTATCTGGGGCATTGCTCGGTTGCAACTGGAGTCATTCTAGTGCCTAAGGCGGAGGCCCTGGAACCATCTTCAGCGCCCGGGCCAACTTTGCTCCAGTGGAGCCTTGGCTTTGGGAGGGGCCCATGTGATAACCCCAAAGTAGGATGAAAGAGTAAACTCAACAAAATTAAAATGGGATGTCAGAAACTTTGAAAATGATTTTAGCATGTTTTTCATTTTTCCCTTTTTAAAATTAAGAGGATTTTCCATTCAATAATGATCATCTCTTTGTATTGGCAGCTTATTTTGGTAGTTGTACAACCCAGTTTCATAACATTTAGAAAATGGTTTCAAAGCGTATTCTTTGTAACTAACGATTTCAATATTTTATATCATGAAGTTTTTATATGAAGAAGACTATTTTCAATGTATCTGTCATCCAATTATTTTTCTTTCTATAAAGTATATTTAAATAATAATTAGTGTATATCCTTTTATTGAAAAATTTGAAATTTTCTAATTTCAGCACAATAATTTTAGGGTCTAAAGTTTTGCAGTAAGTATCATTCATTTCCCAGAAGCCTAAAAAGCAATGAAATAATTTGTTACTAACACAGCTAATTCCTAGCCTCATGCTCTCATTTTCTCTTTTTTTTTTTTTTTTTTTTTTTTTTTTTTTTTTTTTTTTTTTTCATTTTTCTGAAGCTGGAAACAGGGAGAGATAGTCAGACAGACTCCCGCATGCGCCCGACCGGGATCCACCCGGCACGCCCACCAGGGGCGACGCTCTGCCCTCCAGGGGGCGATGCTCTGCCCATCCTGGGCGTCGCCATGTTGCGACCAGAGCCACTCTAGCGCCTGGGGCAGAGGCCACAGAGCCATCCCCAGCGCCCGGGCCATCCCCGCTCCAATGGAGCCCTGGCTGCGGGAGGGGAAGAGAGAGACAGAGAGGGAAAGCGCGGCGGAGGGGTGGAGAAGCAAATGGGCGCTTCTCCTGTGTGCCCTGGCCGGGAATCGAACCCGGGTCCTCCGCACGCTAGGCCGACCATTTTCTCAAATCATGGAAGCATTAATATTTACCTTTCTTTTTATAAAATGAAGGAAGCGCAAATGTAATGACATTCATCTCTATTTTTTGTGACAGAGACAGAGAGAGGGACAGATAGGGACAGACAGATAGGAAAGGAGAGAGATGAGAAGAATCAATTCTTTGTTGAAGCACCTTATAGTTGTTCATTGATTGCTTCCTCACATGTGCCTTGACCCTGGGGAGGGGGGACTACAGCAGAGCCACTGAGCCCTTGCCCAAGCCAGCGACCATGGCATCATGTCTATGATCCCACGGTCAAGCCAGCAACCTTGGGCTCAAGCTGGTGAGCCTTGCTCAAACAAGATGAGCCCACGCTCATGCTGGCAACCTCGAGGTTTCGAACCTGGGTCCTCCGTGTCCCAGTCCAACACTTTATCCACTGTGCCACCACCTGGTCAGGCTCATCTCTTTTAAATCACTGATTATGTTCTTGGGAAGTATGTACTGATTATTTTGTTTTTAAATAGCCTTTTATCAATCTATTCACATGTATTATCTTTCCAATATAAAAACTTTAAAAATGTATACTTAATGTTATCTTTAAATACACTTGGATTCTTCACATTGCACTTAAACGATAGAGATATGGGACATTAGTTATTGAAAAACTAGAGGCCTGAACCAAGTTATGGCAGATGTATGAGTTTTAGCAATTGTGGGGGAATCTATAAACATTTTCTAACAATTATATATCAGCAATTACATTATGCTTCTCTTCAGTATTTTTCTGTTTTCTAGTATCTTCCAATCATATTCTGTAAGATAAGTTGGTATGCTGTATAGAAATGAGCACAGAGATCTGAGCAAGTAACAGAATTGCTGGTAAGGCAAATCCATTCCTAGAGAGTGGAGTAGATTATTAGGATAAGAAATGGTCTAGTTATAAAGCATTTCCAGGCAGATGGAAGTATTAATACAATTAAAACTTACACTGCCTTAACAAATGTTCCTAAAGTAATAGTTTACATAAAATATTCTGACGTTATTATGTGATCGTTCAGTAAAAGAGTAGACAAAAATATAATTTATTTTCTAATTACCCTTCCCTTTATTGGGCATTAACTGGGTGCACAATGTGTTATCATTGGAGGGGGAGGCATCTATTTTCATTTTGAAATTCTTAACCCATTACTAAACTTAAGATAGTGATTTAAGTTCATTAAGAATACTGTGATTTTGGCCCTGGCAGGATAACTCGGTTGGATAGAGCAACCTTTATGTCTTGATACACAAAGGTTGTGGGTTCAATCCACAGTCAGGACACATAAAGGAACAGGTTAATGTTTCTGTCTCTCCCCCTTCCTCTCTCTCTACAATCAATTAATAAAAATAAAATACTGTGAGTTGATGAGAAGAATATGTAGAGCTGAAAATCACTACCAACTTCCCAATAGTTATCTGGATCTGCTGCTTTATCTAGTTTACAAACCATAGGCTCAATTTTATGTCCTCCGTAATTATACATAGTAGCCCCACAGAAAATTTAAAGTGAAGGCAAGAGTATACATTTTTTAAAAGTATATTCAAGGAGAGCCATTTTGTACCTGATATATTATTACCAGGCTCTGAATAAGGTGGTTAGGGTCAGAAGATGAAGCCCTAAGAGAATGTATCCATAGTCTCAAAATTTCAGGCCCCTGGGGCTATCAGATATCCTGTATTACATTATACCTATTCAGAGCTTAAAGGAAAAATTAAATGTCATGAGAAGAACAACCTAAAAGTGAGAAAAAGAAACCGACCAAAGCACACTAAGGCTCTACTAGTGTATGTGGGAGAATTCCGAGCAGGCATTACCACTTTAGAGACCTAAATTGGCAAAAGAAAATAATTAGCAAATATATTGTGAAATTAATAAAAAGGACTTTTTTTTTTCTTGGTGCATTTGCCAACCTGTGGTCAGTGGTTACTATATATGTATATTCCATCATGTGTTTATTTTATATATGTCACTACTAGAAATGAGTATCTTAATATTATTTACTATTTTAACCATTTATGTATTATTTATACTTCATTGCAAGATTCACAGCACTTTACTCATATTGATTATTTTCCTTCTATCTTTCCGTGGCATGTTTATTTATCTTTTCCACCAGGGTTCTTTTCCTTATTTTAGAACACTCATTAAGAAAAATGTAAAAGATTACCCAAATAAGTTGTGGTTTGTACTCTTCCTGAAATTTTTAAAGTCAGATCTGAAGTTCTAAGTCTGAAAATCTATTTGAAGCTAGGTTGGGACTACTAAGCATGTATGACATTTGTAATTCACATTCATAAGACTCATTTATAAGTTAAGAACTCATGAGACCACATTCTCTCAAATGTAAACACCCTTGAAACATTTTGTTTTCTGGAGTTGGCAATAGTTGGTGAATCAGAAGATGTTCTTAACTTTGGTTTCCTAAAATACAAACCTACAAACTGTCCCTAACGTTCATTGTTTCTTTATCATTGCATATATATGCGTAGCCAGGAGAAAGTCGAGTTTAGGAGCTATCAAGTCAGAGAACCTGGAAAGTGGTGGAGGTGAGGGGAGGGGAAAAGGCTGACCCTAAAGATGGCAGAATGCTACATGAATATTTTTAGTTCTACTATAACAGATATAATTGGTCATTTTCTTGAGTTCAAATATAGCAAAGCTTTTGTCTTAGTAAGATGTTTTTAGGAGTCAGGTCTCTTCCAGTAGGTTTTATTTTAAGGACTTCCACTTACAACTTGAATAGTCAAAAAGTACCAAAATATTTGTTGTTATATAAGCATCGACACATACGATTGCTGCCAAAAAACAGGAAGATTTGCTCATAAGAACATTCCCTTAAATTTTTGTATTATTTTGTGTTTCCTGATGAGAGAAATGTCTTCATAGTATGAGAAATTTCTGTAGTATTTTCTCCTGCAGTGCCCTCTATTCTGCTGTTGTGCTTTGCTTAAGCAGGTCACCTACAAGAGAGCAACACTGAAATAGAAGTCTAGACTCTGCTTTTTGTCCTCCCAGTGTAAAAGATTAAACACTTGCGTATGCACGCGGGCGCGTGCACACACGGACAAAAATATGTTTTGGATATCTACTAATTAGTTTGTTGAGTGAATTGGTCTCCTTCTAATTGTTTTTATCATTTATTGGTTTCTTGTTAATCTAGTTAAGAGTAGATTTTAGACCTTCATTGTCCAGTTCACTAGTTGCTAGCCACATGTGAATGTTAAAATGGAATTAAAATTTTGGTTCCCCAGTCACTCAGCTCCACTTAAATATTTCAGTAGCCACGCATGGGCAGTGGTTACCGTACTGGACAAAACCCGTTTAGAACATTTTTGTCATTGCAGAAAATGCTTTTTGACAGTGCTGTAATACCCAAAGGGAAAATAAGGACAAAATAAAGCTGTTCAGTTAATGTATGATAACACTTAGACTTTACCCTAAGAGTTAAATAAAGCTATTTTCTTATTAAAATTAATGCCTGCCCTTTTTAAAGACCCTGGAAAAATCAAAATTCCATTCTTTGAAACTAGTTTTCAATATATTTTTAAATAGATTATCAGCACTTTACTTTTCAAATGTTTTAATTATATCGTTTCTTAAGTCATAACTTAGTATCTTCAGTTTTTTCTTTTTTAAGTACTGTTTTAACATAGATGATAGTCTCTAACACTTATCAAGCAAAAACTGATGAATGTTTAATTTATTTACAAGTAAAAGTGGATAAACACAATATTCTTCTATTTTGTTACTTTTAAATCTATTTAGAACTAATGAGAGTTGCCAACAATTCTTTTCTGTCCCTAAGGTCATATTCTACCTTCAAAGTACATCAAGATCCAAATAATTTATTTGGTCTTCTTCAGCTTCTTGCACTTAATAACTTGGGTAATGATCAAGTTAAATTTTATGTATGAAGCAAACATTTTATTCTAGTTAACTAAATTTTTTTAACATTAATTAGTTGGCCTTTTACTAAAGCGCTTAACATAATAACTAAAAGGATCTATACAAATGCATTGTTGAGGTTTTTAATGAAAATAAAAGACTAATCATAATCCTTTGAGTCCAGTTTGGTACTTAGTTAACCTATCCTGTTAGGAAGTCATGATGCTTTCCTCTTCCTTTTAAAATGTTTTAATCAAGCAATAGATTTGTCCCAATAGTATCAAATTCCAAGCAAATCATGGTGAAATTCTTATTATTGATCAAGTTCTGATGAGTAAACGCTGTGATTTGAGTTTATTATTTACTTGGTGGCCTAATGTGTTCTACAGAGACTCATGTTAAGGGAAATTTTCAATATGCTTGAAATAAATAGCATTTTAGTATAAATACAGGAAATGACTGTACACATATATCAATCAATGATTTGAGACCTTCTAGTTTTTTAATGGTAGCTTTTTGTCTTTTAATAGCCTTAGTTATTTAAAATCCAAAATGCACTAAAATGTCATTGCTGTCACTAACTTTGCTGTTTACAGGTCATGCGTAATTCCGAATGCTTTGTACTCAGAATAATTTCCAGGTTTGTCTTGTTTTGCCATGTTCATGTTTTGACAGTTGCCCCACCATTTATAACACCCAATTTTTGGTTGTATAATGAATGGTAAAATTCAGACAGGTCTAATAATTTGCCTTATTTTGATTAATAAATTCTATCAAAGATTTGGGGATAGAAAGCGGCTTTCCTCCCCCCCTAGAGTATTTTTTAAACTTTTCAGATGAGCTGGAAAACATCATACTACAATAGAGTTGGAGTTGTATTGATTACAATCCCAGCTCTAAAGCCTTATACTCATGTCTTAAGTATTGATTGATCTGTGAATTGTTGTTAGTTTCATATTTGACACTGTAGTTATCTATTGAAGTTTAGCCTTTGCAAAAAGGATATTGCTAGGTATATTCTTATGTCTGATTGACTATTGAATTGATAATATCACAATTTCATTCTTGGTCATTATAATCCAAAATGAAATCCAGATAGGACTAAATTTCTCAATTCCAATTTAGCCACATTACAAGTAAAATCAATACAAATTTAGCAACATTGGCGTCCAAGCATTTTTCCATGTTTACCAACCATTTACTGTGTGTTAGATTGGTGGATTTTCTCACTTTTTTTTTTGAGGTGAATGAGTTGGTAGAGAACCTTATTAAGAAATTTTTACTAAAGTCACAAAAATATAAAGTCCAAGAAACCACCAGAAGACAGGTTTTTAATTTTTTTGAAATCTTATATTGTATTTCCTTTTGATATCACTTATTCATTTTAATTTTATGACTACCAACTTGTTATGGTATTAATTATATGTATATGTTTATATGTATGCATATAATATATGTATATGTATATGAAGAATAAAGTTAAGATTTGGTCAATCTATATTTTCCCATTCAAGTACAAAAATGTTTTCAAGGCTGCAAAAAAGTAAAAAGTGTACAGTTGTTGTTAAACAAGTTGTAAATAAAGACTTGTATAAAAATTGAGATGAGGTTGTTTTTTTTCTGCCCTTAAACCATGACAGACACATATCTAATAATTGTCATCCACCTGCCTTTGACACTTGACAAAGTATCCTATCAACTTAAAGATTATGCCAGACTTAGTGTAATCAGGAATGTTCCTTGAGATTTTTTTCTAGTACCTATGATAGGTTTTGTTTTGACTTAGGCCTGTACTTAATGTTTGTCAACATATTGTCCAGAATTCTTAGAGGTGAACGTTAACACATGGCATCTCCCCTCTAAGAGTTATCATGTTAGTATTATCAGTCTTACCACAGACAGTACAGCAAGAACCAATAGTAGAGTATTTACTTTGTTTAACATATAAAACATTATTGGTGGCATTCTATTTAGGCAATAAGGGCCCTTTTCCTGCCTTGTAGACCCTTACAACTCACCCTTTTTCTACTCTATCCTAAACATTATTGAAATATGGCACCCTTAGTGTTAAAATTTTAAGTGGTAGCTGCAGTGTGAAAATTGATTATACTTATGTTTAAAATAATCAGCTAAGTAATTCAAAAGTGAACTTAGCACCAAGATTTAAAAAGCTAGTATGCACATAGCTCATTTTCATGTCAGGAAGACATATGTAAGTTTTTGCATATATATATATTAGCATGGAAGTAACCATATTAAGTTTAGTGTTTATTTTTGTGTCTGTCCCAAGTAGTTAACATTGAAGCACATGAGAAGGTAGGCTGAATCACAAAAATAAAAATAAAATATGGCCCTGGCCAGGTAATTCAGTTGGTTAGAGCATCGTTCCAATATGCCAAGGTTGTAGATTTGATCCCCGGTCAAGGCACATACAAGAATCAACCAATGAATGCATACATAAGTAGAACAACAAATCGATGTATCTTTCTCCCTTTATCTTCAAAATCAATTTTTAAAAATGTCTTTGCCTTCAAAGATTTGTATGATCAAGTGAGGGACAACACAGAAAAGTGTCCCAGCTGAAAGTCTACCAATTTGCTGTAAGAACATTTATGCTACTGTGCTGCTTATTGGTACATCACAACCCACTCCGAAACTTAATGGCTCTAAATCAGGGGTCTCAAACTCGCGGCCCTTCTCTCTCTCTCTCTCTCTCTCTCCCCCCCCCCCCTCTATAATGAGTAAATAAAATCTTTAAAAAAAAGCTCACCAGGTTAGACCAAGGTCACTGGCTCGAGCAAGGGGTTACTCCGTCTGCTGTAGCCCCACGGTCAAGGCATATATGAGAAAGCAATCAATGAACAACTAAGGTATCGCAATGCGCAATGAAAAACTAATGATTGATGCTTCTTATCTGTCTATCCCTGTCTATCCCTCATCTCTGTCTCTGTAAAAAAATTAAAAAATAAAAGCCTTTCTGACTATGTGAAAGGGTGAAAAATAACTTTCCCTCTACCCTTCTGAGTTCTTGGCTGAGTCCCCTTTAATAAAAGGTTAACAAGAGAAAAATAAAAAGGCTTATTAACATGTATACTTCATGTGTACCTGGGAGAGACAGAAAAATTAGTAATTCCCTGAGGTTGCCTAGAATTCAGGCTTAAATACCATCTTAATGGGAAAAACGGGGGGGGGGGTGCATGTGGGCCTCTTAGGGGAGAGTAAATGATTTTTAGGAAAGATGAATGAGCCCTTAGAAGAACTGATGGGAGACATGATAGTTTGTGATGACATTTGTCTGGATTTGGTGTCTGCTTCTACTCTCAAAACTCCTGGGGAGAGGATTTATGACAATTGAATTCATTTTGGAGGATCTGTCTTTAGACAGATAAAGGAAAGAAAGCTCAGAGAAAGCTTGCCCATGCATCTGCTGTTTTGCAAGTGCCTACATACAGCTCAAAATAATATGTCAAAGTTTATTTTGGAGTAGCACACCCTGAACACCTAGACGTATATTAGGGTGATGCTACCCAGCACCAGAATGACACTCTATGACTAGAGGCTTTATTTACTGCCATGAGCAACCCTAGCACAGGATAGTAAATAGTTGTTAAATGCTTACCTTTTCTGTAACATAACTTGTATATTAGAACTTTCATTTCAAAAGACAAAAACCCTGAATTAAGTTCTGAGATATAAACACAAGCATCCAAAAGGAGGGAAAAGTGTACAAGGAACATAAAGATCCTTAAAAGATTAATGTGGAGACCAGCTCCCCAGAGATGGAGGGAGTGGGATTAGGTCTTGAGCTGCAGGCCAGCTGCCCTATCCATTGCTCCTTAGACTGCTAACAAAAGGAGAGCAATCTGTCCTACTGAGGGAATCTAACAACACCAGCATTTTTTCAATGGCCAACTACAAGCATTTGGAAAGTCCTACAAATGGGATGACATAGGAAACCTGGAGACTTGACGTCTGGGGCCCAATCTCGACCGTAAATAAGTATCCACCCAGGTCAGCCAGGGTTAGGATGCCGGGCTGGGACCCTCTGGCCCTCGTCTCTATGGTTGGAAAGCCAGAAAGCCGGAAATGGGACTCCTGCGGGGGAAGAAAGGGAGGGGCGGGGCCTTGAAGGGGCGGGGCCTCCGCCGCCAACTGGGCTGCGGACCGCTGCGAGATGGCGGCTACTGAGGGGGTTGGAGAGGCTACGCAGGGCAGCGAGTCCGGTCAGCCGGAGCCACCGCCGCCCCAGCCGCACCCCCCGCCGCCCCAGGAGCAGCAAGAAGTGATGGCAGCCGAGGTCGGAGAAGCGATGGCATCTCCTATGGACGATGGGTTCCTGAGCCTGGACTCACCCACCTATGTTCTGTACAGGTAACGCCCACAGCGGGGTCGCGCGGCCTGAGGCCCTTCCCAGGAAGGCGGGGGCTCCCCACGGACGGCGGTTCCGGCTCCGCTCGCGCTGCCTCCGCGTGTCCGGCCGAAGTTTCCGGGCCCTCGCGGTCCGGCCGGCGTGGGGCGCGCTCGGCGGGGTCAGGGCCCGGGCCGCCGCCGTCGCGCTCCCCTAACCCAGCGCTGTCGCCGAGAGTCCGGGGGAGGCGGGACGCCGAGCCGCGGAGAAACTCCCCGACACTGGACGGCACTCTGTTGGGTTGTGTGGGTGTCGCGGTGCAGGAATTGAAGAAATCGCGCGCCCCGTCCCATGCTCTCACTAAGAGAGCCTGAGAATAATCTGCCTGTATGCCGAAGGGTTTGGGCGCATTTTGATAACCTGGCTGGAAATAATGATTTAAATAGGTTTAGATTTGCTCACTTGAAAAACAAGGAGTAAGGGCTTCCCGTGCTGAAATAGAGAGAGCTAGTGTAACATCTTGAAGGACTGGGACATTTTCATCCTACATTTTAGCGCCTTGCATCAGCTAGGCGCCGAATTAGGGTTTAAAGATGTAAAGATACGTGTTCCCTAAACTCATATACATATATTCCTGCATCATCTCGTACATAATACAAGTGAGATGTAGTAGGCAGCGTTGGGTACCGCTGAAACTCTCTTGCCTTTTCTGCCCGTCTTTGCCAACACCCGGTCCCATCTCGACCAGCTCTTTGTTTTCTTATAGTATTGCTGGCTCCTTAGCTCTAGTAAAAAACCCGCAGAGACAAGTGAAAAGTCCTTATTTCATATTTTTCTTTTGCCTTATTTTTTTCTCCTTTAGTTCTAGGTAAATGCATTCAATTGCTTATTTGCCTTGCATTTATGAATGAGTGAAAGTCAGTATCCAGATTTTGTTACTGTTTTATTGTTAATGTTTTACTGATTTAAATTGGTTCGAGTGGCCCCATAACTCTCAAACCTCCTTTCTGAATTGTGAAATGTTCAGCTTATTCACTCCGCTCTTATTTCCCAGTGTCTAAATAACAGCCTTCCCTTTCTCCTGCGCTCCCCAGGCCCTAGGTCTCACACCCCGGGAAAGGGCAATTCTCTCCTGTGTGTTGCCCTCATGTAGCCGGAGAACTTTCAGGATTGTCGGGATTCCACAGAATCTTGGCTGTCAATAGCTGATCAGTGTAGAGAACTAAAAAATGGGTGAAAGGGAAAGAACATAAGTAAAAGAGTGGTTAAATCAAATTTGTTCACACTGAGCAGTTCACATAGAAAGTCTGTAGGTACCCATTGTACCCATTGTTGCCTCTATAATGGTCCTTTAGCATATTGATAATGAGAGCATTCATTGAATGCTGTCTATATGCATTTATTATGTGCTATATTTGTAACATACTGTGTAAATATTTAAGCATGGTAATATATAGTATGTTTATGACATACTATATGCTTATTATTATGCAGATTTTAAGTGTTTGACATGCTGTCTCACTTAATCTTCCAAACAACCTTCTAAATTTAGTTGGTAATATTATCTTCATTGTATAAATGAAGAAACTGAGGCCCAGAGAGGTTAAGTTAGTGTTTACTTTGATTTTAAAATGTCAGTTCCTGGTGACTTGTTATTCAAGTTTTTAAAAAATACTAACTCCAAAGAGTCATATTAGACCAATGAATTAGATTGATTTCTAATGTAAAACTATGGTGTACATGCTGCAAAAAAATGGTTTTTCCACTTCTGTTAAAATTTTAAATTTGAAAACGATTTATTTTATTTGGAAAATTATTCATTTTATTTTAAAGTTTAATGTAAAGCAAAGTGGCAAGATTTGGTCATGAGGAATCCAACCATGGTTCCGTAAGATATTTATAAACTGTTAGTATTATTGTAAGTGTAATTGTTGCAATTTCTAAAAACACCAGAGTTTTATTCTACTTACGTATTTGAATAGAATCACTGAAAAATATATATATTTTTCAGAGACAGAGCAGAATGGGCTGATATAGATCCAGTGCCACAGAATGATGGCCCCAATCCAGTGGTCCAAATCATTTATAGTGAAAAATGTAAGTTTATTTTTATTAGAAAAAGGTCTATAAGTCAAACTTAGTAGCTGAGTTGAAATTCACAACTATATGGCTAGGTAGGTGACAGATTTTTGTCTAATAAAGATCTAAATGACTGTGATAAGTTAACATTGTGTATTTTTGTAATTTATTTTCATGATTAAAAGTTTTATTTTGGCCTGACCAGGCGGTGGTGCAGTGGATAGAGCGTCAGACTGGGATGCAGAGAACCCAGGTTTGAAACCCCGAGGTCACCAGCTTAAGCGTGGTCTCATCTGGTTTGAGCAAGGCTCACCAGCTTGAGCCCAAAGTCACTGGCTTGAGAAAGGGGTCACTCTGTCTGCTGTAGCCTCCCAGTCAAGGCACATATGAGAAAGCAATCAATGAATAACTAAGGTGCTGCAACGAAGAATTGATGGCTTCTCATCTCTCTCTCTTCCAGTCTGTCTGTCCCTATCTGCCCCTCTCTCTGTCTCTCTCTGTCTCTGTCACAAAAAAAAAACAAAGTTTTATTTTGTCCAAAGAGTAGACATAGTCTAAGTCATGAATATTACTTCATAATGCATAATAGCTACTATGTGATCGTGTTTTTTCATTTACTACTTAATCTACAACATAAATGAGTTACTGTTTTATTTAAAATAAACTTGGGTTGCTGAAACAGCGATTTGAAATATATTTTAGCAGTGAGTGTTAGGCTCAGTTGGAATATATTTACTGATATTGAAATGAGTGGATTATTTTCTTTGACAAAGTATTCTTTCAGTAATGAATGTGAGAATACTTTTGCAAATTGAAAGACATACAAATGTTAATTGTTCTTCTAAGAAAGAATAATGAAATGAAATGCTAGTTGTGTGTGTGTGTGTGTGTGTGTATATTTAAATATTTTTCAGTTAATGCTTTGTTACCTGAGATCATTTCTCTATTACAAAAGTCATTAATTGTTTTTTTCTGATTATAAAGTAATGCCAAGAAATGTTTGAAAAGGAAGAGTAATGGTGTGAGGGTTTATCTTACCAAATATGAAAATGTACTACTACAAATAACATGTGCCTGACCAGGTGGTTGCGCAGTGAATAGAGTGTCGGATTGGGATGCGGAGGACCCAGGTTCGAAACCCTGGGGTTGCCAGCTTGAGCGCGGGCTCATCTGGCTTGAGCAAAAAGCTCACCAGCTTGGACCCAAGGTCGCTGGCTCTAGCAAGGGGTTACTCGGTCTGCTGAAGGCCCACGGTCAAGGCACATGAGAAAGCAAGCAATGAACAACTAAAGTGTCGCAACAAAAAACTGATAATTGATGCTTCTCACCTCTCTCCGTTCCTGTCTGTCTGTCCCTCTCTATCCCTCTCTCTGACTCTATCTCTTTCCCTGTAAAAAATAATAATAATAATAATAATGTGGAATTGGAACAGAAATAAGATTAATAAGGAATCTAAAAATACATCATCAGTATAAATGGAAACTTAATATTTGATAAAAGGACATCTCATACCTATATGAAAAAGATAGATTAATTAAATAATGGTTTTGTAACAGTTTGCTATGTCTTTGGATATAAACAAAATTATATCCCTTTCTCCTACCTTACATGAAAATAAATTACAGATGAATTAAAGTTCCAGGACAAAATTATAAACATACTAAGAGCAAATATTAGAGAATAATCTTTCATTTTTGGTTCTGTAAACTTGAACAAGTTAATATTTAACTTCTTGTGTACCCTGATTCCCTCCTCTATATCCATGTTTTGGAGAATGGGTAAATAAAATGTATCATTGCCATACAGTTTAAATACTCTATAATTATGAAGAGGATCTAGATTTGTTACAACATGGACAGATCTCAGAAACAGTGTTCAGTGAAAAAAGACACAAGTTTAAGAAACTTCAGAAACTAAATCATTATTATTAAGGTGAAATTTACAGTTATTTACTTTTGTTTATTCTAAATAATGCAATAAAAATCTTTTTTTATAAGAATATAACAATATTTTATGTTATAATAGTAGTTTTAAACAAGGAAGACAGTCCTAATGCAGTTTTATGCCGTTTACAGTTAGAGATGTTTATGATTATTTCCGGGCCGTTCTGCAGCGTGATGAAAGAAGTGAACGAGCTTTTAAACTAACCAGAGATGCTATTGAGTTAAATGCAGCCAATTATACAGTGTGGTAAGTAATACACATTATTAATATTTCTTGTTTAAATGTGTTATGTTTTAGTTTGAATGGCTTTTTTCTTATGTGAACTTTAGTATCAAAATAATAACCACATAAGAGTGTAGAAATCAAAGACTGAATGAAAAATAGTAACCTCTACCACATTCCTTCTCACTACCAGTCTCACTCCCCAGAGGCAGAAACTCATAGCCGTTTTTTATTGACTTAAATTGTATATTCTTCTCCTGGCCGGTTGGCTCAGCAGTAGAGCGTGGACATGGTGTGTAGAAGTCCTGGGTTCAACTCCTGTTCAGGGCACACAGGAGAGGCAACCATCCGTTTCCCCCCATCCCACTCCCCCTTCCCTCTCACTCTCACTCTCTTCCTCCCTCTCTCCCTCCCTCTCCTCCCCCTCCTACAGCCTTGGCTCAATTGGTTTGAGCACATCAGCCCTGGACTCTGAGGATGACTCCGTGGAGCCTCTGCCTCAGGCACTAAAAATCATAATAGCTCGGTTGTGAGCATGGTCCCAGATGGGCAGAGCATTGCCCCAGATTAGGGTTGCTGGCTGGATCCCAGTCAGGGCACATGCGGGAGTTTGTCTCTGTATCTCCCCTCCTCTCCCTTAAAAACAAACAAAAACAAAACAAAACTGTCTATTCTAAATAATATGCTTAATTGTTTTACTTTCCATTTTAGACATTTATCTATTCCTTCTGGGGAAGATACAGAGTTCACTCTCCACTACACTTGTTTTATTTTTAAGTAGCATTCTTGTAGTGGTTTTAAAAGTAAAATTATCATAATGTTTATAATGGAATTTATTATATAAATAATTATCTAAATGAACAGGCTGTACTGTACAGGGAAAAAGACATCTTTGATTCTTGTATAATACAACACAGGTAACCCCAGAGTATTACCTGAAAATAATCACTAGTTGGTTGTTTTGTATTTCACATTTGTTGCCTTTTGCTATTTTTACTTCAAAATGTTCCATTCTTACGGAGTATCTTCAAAAAATTAAATATAGAGCTGCCATATGATTCAGCAATTCCACTTCTGGATATTCAAAGAAAACAAAAACACTAATTTGAAAAGACATATGTGTCCTTACAATCATTGCAGCATTACTAATAACAGCCAAAATATGGAAGCATGAATGGATAGAGATGTGTATATACAGTGTGGGGCATAGAAGGGTTACAGTTGTGAGCATATGGAACAGTTCATTCTTGTACTATTATTAATTATAGTATTTATTTGTATTACAACTGTAAACCAACTTTTGCCCCACCCTTTATATGCATAATGGTGTATTATGCAGCAATAAAAAAAATGAAATCTTGCCATTTGTGACAGCATAAATGAACATAGAGGGTTTTGCTCTACATGAAGTAAGTCAGACAGAGAAAGATAAGTACTATAGGAATTTATGTATATGTGGAATCATAAATGAATAAATAAAACAGACCCATAAATAGAGAAAACAAACTAAACAAACTGATGGTTGCCAAAGGAGAGGGAGGATGGGAAGGAAAAAATATTTTTTTTGATGTTTGATTCTTCCAATCACCAGATAGTTTATGAGACTGGACAACCACCAAAAAAAAAGTCTAATTATGTTGTTGTCTTGTAGCTTTATTTGATACCGTGGCTAGGCAATTTATGTGGAGTCATGAGACTTTGAATGCTTGATGTTTACTATAGGCATTTCCGGAGAGTTCTCTTAAAGTCTCTTCAAAAGGATCTACATGAAGAAATGAACTACATCACTGCAATAATTGAAGAACAGCCCAAAAACTATCAAGTTTGGTAAGATGAAAATAGGAAGGAGACGTCACTTTTCTAATAGTACCCACCAGTGGGTGATAAGAATATAGGAAATTGTTTCTTTATCATTTTAGTGCTTAGCATTGGTGCTGATGTTATCTGTCTAACAGGGTTGTTAGGAGGTCTAAATGAGAATTTTGTTTAATCTTAAAAGTGGTGACTGACCCTTAATTAACACTCAGATGTTTTCTACTCTTATTATTTAAAATATTAACATTAGCATGTAATACTGCTAGAGTCAGAAAAAATTTTGAGTAAAAAATTTGAAATGTTTTCAGTGTGTTAAAAAATGACTTTCTGGTGTTTGTTTATTCAAAATATTTATACTGATGCCAGAGATACAAAGATGAACCACATACAGTCTAAAAGGAAAAGCATATAATAAAACCAGGTATTTTATAGTGCAGTGTGAAAAGCATAATGGTAGTTTTTCACAGAGTGTATTTGTTCTAGAAATTAAGCCCCTAAGTTAACATAAGCAAGAGGATGATTGTTATTTGTGGGGAGAGCAGAACACAGTGGGAGAAAAGAGAAATGAGGGAGCAAGAGGACCGAGAGGTCGAGTTTGCACAGTCCCTGGGATAGCAGTGAGCGCCCCATGGAGGAAGCTCTGTGGCTGCTGTTGTGGAGAAGGAAGGGGAGGCACAGTCATGGTGGTGGAGGACAAGAAGGACGTGCTGGTGGAGGTGGTCGTGGTGGTGAAGTTAGTGAAGTAGAAGCAACATGGTGTGCCCTCAAGCACTGTCCACTTTTCTGTGCCACTCAGTGCCTGTTCATTATGTGGGAGTTTCCACCTTTTTTTTTTTTTCAATATAACCACTAACATAGACGCCTATCTTAATGCCTGAGATTTTAGGATGATTTCTGAGAAGAACGACCTCTGAGGCAAAGAAAATACTCTGGGGAGATGCATGAAAGAGAGCACAGTGCTCTCAGGGAATTGTGTAATTCCATGTGATGGAGTAAATTTGGGAATCATGGGATAAGATCATAAATTGCCTTATGAACGTGGATGAGGAGTGTGGACTTGATCTTAGGGTCAGTGAAGAGCTGTGGACAAATTTTAATTAAGAAAGTAACACGATTAGATTTATCCTGACAGCAGGGTGGAGTGTGGGTGGAATAGGTTCATTGCACTGGTATAAGCTAGGGGAGAGTGTGATGGCCATGTAGGAAAGATAAGGATAAATTTGAGAGAGGTTTTAAACACAGAAGCAACAGGTATTGAAGTTTCATTTACTGGAGGAATGATAGAGAACAGTGATGTCTAGATATTTGTCTTGACCACTGAGTGAATGGTGGTGCCAACCACTTGGGGAATTTGGGAGATAAAGCAGCACATTTCTGGGGAAGACGGATGGATTCAGTATTGGATAAATGGAGTTTGGTGTGCTTATGGAAAACCTGTGTAAAGTGGGCCAGTATGTGATTGAAAAATGTTCACCTGAAGTTGAAGTCAGAGCTGTGGATGAGGATGCTCAGGGAGAAGTAGGGTTCTGAGGTGGAGGGTAGGACACTGGTGAACGTCATCATTTTAAGAAGTGTTCCAGGATGACTAAAGAAGGAATCTAAGTTATCACAGAAACCAAGAGAAGAGAGTTTTAAGAAGAAAGGAGTGGATGACAGTATCAATTCTGCTGAGAGGTCAAGGAAAGTATGGACTGAAAGATGACCAGTGGATTTGTTAATTAGGTGGATGTTAGGGAGTGATTTTGGTATGAGCAGCCCTCCCACCAGGGGTGGAGTGGTGACTGTGGGCAGAGGAAAGTGATAGGAAGAGAAAAGCCATGCAGTCGGTTGAATCGTAAATGGGAGATGAGAGTTGGCTGTTGAGAAAATAAGGCACATCAAGTAGCAAGTCAGAGATGTGTTTTTTGTTTTGTTTTTCCAATGTGGAAAACTCCTCTTGACAAATTTGTAACTTATCATAGCTACTTGCCAGAGTAGAAATGAATTCAGTTCCTCCCACGAACTGGTGAAGTGAGCATTTGTTTGTTTGGACTTAAGGAAAACTGACAGGCTATTTATAACCAGAAGAGCTTCCGTCCAGGAATGTTTCAGAATTCCTTGACAGAATTTTGTGGTTGTCAAAAAAACTATACTTCCAAATTTATCTTGAGATAAACCTTCTTTAAGCTATAAACTATTTGATATGTTTTATTTCACTTTACACAAAAATCACAAATCACTGTTTTATGTTTTCCAACTTAGTGTTCTAAAATTTTTCTTAGTGTTTCTTTTGTGTTATCAATTCTCTCCGATAGTTTTGATGAATTAGAGGTGAATTTCTCTTTCATAAGCATTCTTCACATCACCTAGCACAGCATATGCAGCTGATACTTTAGTTCTTGGGTAAATTAACACAAAACTTCTCTCTCTTCTTCACCCGGCTTTAGGCATCACAGGCGAGTATTAGTGGAATGGCTAAAGGATCCATCTCAGGAGCTTGAGTTTATTGCTGATATTCTTAATCAGGATGCAAAGAATTATCATGCCTGGCAACATCGACAGTGGGTTATTCAGGTATTGTTTTTTTATTACAGTGTTTTCCAGATTTTAATTTTTTGACTGAAATAATTAAAATTACTGTTAAATTATAAGTAGACTTCTGAACCAAAACACACATATTGATTGTTACAATATGTCTATAATTATTAATAATTAAGATACTTAATTATTTGACATCCTTAATATTGGTTAACCTTTACAATTTCCTGAGATATATTGGTGAGTAACTTCACATTAAAGAAAAATAATAGTAATTTCTTAATATTTTTAGATCGAATTTGCATCAGATCTTATATTTGCAAAAAAAAATTAAATGGAAAAAGTAGTTGTACCTGACCAGGTGGTGGTGCAGTGAATAGAGTATCAGCCTGGAACGTAGGCAGTGGACCTGGGTTCAAAACCCTGAAGTCGCTGGCTTGAGCACAGACTCATCCGGCTTGAGTGTGGGCTCATCAACTTGAGCATGGGGTCACCAATTTGAGCATGGGATTGTAGACATGACCCCATGGTCGCTGGCTTGAGCCAAAATTTGCTAGCTTGAGCAAGGAGTCACTGGCTCAATTGAAACCCCCCAGTCAAAGCATGTATGAGAGAGCAATCAGTGAACAACTAAGGAGCCACAACAAAGAATTGATGCTTCTCATCTCTCTCCTTTCCTGTCTGTCTGTTTCTCTCTCTCTCTCTCAAAATAACAAAAGCAATTGTAATTTTTTAATACAGCTGTGTTGTTTTAATTAAAAAGGGCATAGTATACACTAAGATTTTTGCATACATAAACTCTGAAATAGGATTTTACAGCAACTATTATTTCTACCCACTTGTTAAACTTTTATGCTAAATCTTAAATAGAAGAGAATATTATGACTCCCACTCTGGGCATTTAATTTATTCTACCAAACAATTCTTGTGTTGTTTCCTGTGCATTTTTTTCAGTAATTGTTACTTTCTGCAGTATTCATTATACCAAGAGTATTTCATCAAATTTTTTCTTTTTATGTAAGTAATTGTAAACTTTTCTATATTTGAATAAAGGGATACATCTTCTAAAGGTATTCAGTATTTTAATTCTTTTATGAAATTCTTTTTTGCTATTAGCAAAAATAACATATCTCCACTATCTTTTTCATAATGTCCCTCACTTTTTCAGTATCTGTACATTTGATCATTGTTTTTTTTCAAATTGTCTTTATTGGTTCACTTCTCTCCATAATTTAAAAAATAAGACAGCTTTATAATGTAAAAAATTTATGTCTGAATCTAATTGTATATATTTCCCTATGTGTATTTTCATGTAATTTCATCATATATGTGTATTTTGAATATTTCTTATTGAATAGTATGTGTTAATATCAGATCACATCAAATTAATATACTATAGTTAATTTTCTTTTTTCTAAACTTAGTTAAGTATGTATATTTTTTTGTTTTTGATTTAGTTCTTTAGAATAATTCTTGGCTCAGATAGTATGAACATGCCTCTTTTTATCTCAGTTGTTCTCAAGAAGACAGTACTGAATTACAGGCCACTTTGTTCTCTCGTCCTCATTTTTTTCCTCCCTCATGACTGTTCCCTTGTTTTTGATTACCAGTACTTTTTCCCCCACTCCATTTGACCTACAACTATCATTCTCTTCCAGGTGTGTGCTGAGTCCTACATCTTCAGTTCAATCTACTTAGCTTTGCTGAGTTTGATTTATTTATTTTTATTATTTATAAATAATGGGACATTTCTAATTAGGTATTTTATTATTTATTTTCTTTTAGGAATTTAAACTTTGGGATAATGAGCTGCAGTATGTAGACCAACTTCTTAAGGAGGACGTGAGAAATAATTCTGTCTGGAACCAAAGATACTTTGTAATTTCTAACACCACTGGCTACAATGATCGTGCTATATTGGAAAGAGAAGTCCAGTTAGTAGTCTCCTTTACTTCACTCATTAAAAGACCATTTGTGCCCTGGCGGGATAGCTCTCAGTTGATTAGAGAATCATCCTGATTTACAAAGGTGGTAAATTTTATCCTTGGTCAGGGCACATACAAGAACAGATTGATGTTGCTCTCTCTCTCCCTCTTCTCCTCCCCCCCCCCCAAAACCCAATAAATAGAAAAAAATTTTTAAGTTATTTAAAGAATATTTGTGTGCCTGCCTTATGTCAGATATTGGGGATACAGCAAAGATCAAGACTGTCCCCAGTTCTACCCTCATGGAACTAATAGGACAGAACACTTAGATGGAATCAATAACAATAAATTTACAAATATGTAGTATACCTCTATTTTGTAATGTCTTAACTTTCTTGAAATATTGTTGCTAGTACAGATTGAGAAGAAATCAGATTTCATAGTGTCTAGGCAGCTTCATTTTAAAACTATTTTATTAAGTTCTTTTGTATTTTGGATAATAGTCCCCAGATGCCATGTTATTCTAGTGCAGGGTTTTGGGCCAGATAAATCTTTGTTGTAGGGAGCTGTCCTGTGCATTGTAGTACATTTAGTAGCATTCCTGGCCTTTATGTCCTATACAGGAATCCTCAACTTATGATGGCTTCACTTATGATTTTTTGACTTAAAGATGTTGTGGAAGCATTACATATTTAGTAGAAACCAGCTAGGCTAAGCTATGATGATGCTTTGTAGGTTGGGTGTAGGGTGTGTTATATGCATTTTTGACTTATATATAGTATTTTCAATATATGATGGGTTTATCAGGACATAACCCTTTTGTAAGCCAAGGAGCATATATATATGCATCAGTAGTAGCCCTCTCCCCATTTGTGACAACCAGAAATGTCCCAGCCATTGCGAAATGTCCTCTCAGGAGCATAATCGTCCTCAGTTGAAAACTACTGGTCTAACAAGCATAAAGCTAGAAATCTCTTGAGTTGGCATGAATTTCTGTATTATAATAAAAATTAATAGCCAACTCCTTTCTGATTTTTGTCTATTTTGTCTCATCTAAATTGGAACATTTGTTTTTATAGCCTCATGAAACCATAGTTATAATTTTAATTATAAAAGTGCTTAACAGCTCCTTTTTTCTTTAATAAGTATTCTGTTGTGAGGATTAGAATAAAAAATTTTTTGAAGGAAAGTGAAGTGTCATCCTTCAGGAAAGCAAAGCGTCATCCTTCAGGAAGCTCTGTTGCTTCCCTGCTAAGTTAGAGTGCTTCAGATTATTCTACCTTGAATTAATCCTATTAATAATTAGGAATTTCAAAATGTGTATTTCTTATTTACTGTGGTCTATCTACATCAGGTCAGGTGTAATAAGGTATTTAAAAATTGACATGAAGCATTTTGGAAAATGCAGATTTCTCATAGCCTTTAAAGGCAAATCGCTGGCTTTCTGTTACCAAATAGAAATAAAAATAATCAGCCAAGAATCTTTTCTCTATTTAATGTTTATTACACTCTTCAGTTAAGTAAAAGAAATAAATTTAAGATGCTAAGAGTAGCAGTAGTTATCTCAAATTTAGTTTGTTAACTAAATTTTTTTAACTCTTAAGAATACAGAACAATATAGCTGATTATTTCTGAACTTTTTTCCTTTTATTATAAAAGTAATGCAGTGTCATTGTGGGAGAATTGTACTGAATTGTATAAATAAAACATCAAAATCTCTTGATTCTCCCTCTTCCCACATCCCATTCTTTAGAGTGAGCTACAAGTCGTGTGAATCCTTCCAAGTCTTATAAATACATTTGCAAACATGCACAGCAACATAGGCAATCATATTAGACACATTTTTTCACTAAATATATCATGATCATATTTCCATTTGAGTACAAAATCTACTAGCACTATTAATAATATTTACCATTTATCAAGCATTTACTGTATGCCAGCACTTTCTGTTTAATTCCCATAACAACACTGTGAGATACCTGATGGAGAACTTGAGGTTCAGAGTAGTTCTGTAATGTGTGTAAGAGCACGTAGATAATAACTGATGAGGCTAGCGTTGATGCCGAGCCATCTGACATCAAAGTCCATGTTTTAACCATTAAAATAGACAATGCTTTGTGGATGTATGTAAATAATTTTTTAAATGTATTGACTTACTTTTGACGAAGAAGAAAGGGAGAGTGAAAAAGAGGGAAGCATTCATTTATTCTACTTAGTTTTGCAGTCATTGGTTGCTTCTTGTATATACCCAACCAGGGATCGAACCTGCAGCCTTGGCATTTCAGGATGATGTCCCTACCCACTGAACTAAATGAGACGAGGCCTACAAATAAAATTTTTTAGGTTTGCCATAATGAAATTAATCTTCTACAGGGACTAGTTAAGACCTGCAGAGACGTGGTTTTACAAATAACTGAAAACATTAGGTCATGTAAAAGTAATTGGAAAAATACTTTTAATAATGCTGAATGAGTTTATTAATATTACCTATGAAGAAAAAGTGCTATTAGCAATGTGACAAAACCAAGATTACTAAACTTTAATCAGTGACTTACTCATTTGAGCAAGTATATAGTAAAGCAACATTCTACAATTTTATTGGAGTTTTTTGTAACTGGACCTCGATTATATGTAATAATCTGATTCAGGGGAAGAGAAAGATAGGGAGTATTTATTTTGACTGGGAATCACATAATAGTTCGCTGGTAATCTTGTTTTAAAATTTAAAGAATATACATTTGTATCGGTTTCTTATTTTTATTTATTATTTATATAATTTCCATGCTGCACATTTTTTATTATAATCTATGTTCCTAAGATTATATACTACTCCTTTTTCAGTGACTAAGGATGTAACAGGCAGAAGTTGATCTTAGACTTCCCCCAAGATTGCTTTCCCAGTGAAAGGAAAATCTCCTTTTTTTAGGTGACATTTCCTTCAGAAGGAAAGCCTAAATTAAAGGAAATCTGCCACACTAATTTCTTTTTCTATTGTGAATTGAGCCTTTATATTGTGTCCTTCCCCGGAAATGGATACAAATACACAATAGGGAAGAGCTATGTAAATAAGAATTGACAGCTGTAGGCTAGAGCGCTGTAGATATGACCTGGAGTGATACCCAAGTCCACTAAGAGAGAGATGAAAGCACACATCCGAGCTGTGCCAGTCTTACAAACACTTTCTAATTACTTCACTGTTCCCAGAATTATACACATATTCATTTGCGGTCTTTTCTTACAGGTACACTCTGGAAATGATCAAACTAGTGCCACATAATGAAAGTGCATGGAACTATTTGAAAGGGTAAGAGGTTTTTGCTTGTTTTATATAAAATACAAGCTATTAATATGATGCATCATGGAATATGTTCCATAATCAGAATCCAGAAGGACACTAAAGAATTTTCTGTTTTCCTCTGAGAGAAGTGTGTTATGACACCTGTGAACAGTGCCTTCTACCCTTCTCTTCAGCTTCCAAGCCCATACAGCACAGTGTTTAGATTAGTCCATGAGTAAACAGTAAACAGTTATAATTGTGTTTATGAATCCTGCAGTCTTATGTCAAACAATGGAGTACACACACTCAGTTTATGTTCAGCTGAGGAACACAGTAAGGCAACGTCAGCTGTTTACAATCAGATTGCACAGACACATAGCTAGCCTTTCTGTTTTTACTTCTAGAGATCTTGTTACAAGTCCAACTTGTTAAACTGACAAGGTTTCACTTGTGTGGCCACTGACATAACCAGGCTCCTTGTCAAACTTAGAGGTCTCCAAGAGTCAAAAGTATGGGGCCAGTCACAAGGGGAAGTGTGTCCAGGGTAGGGGCCTGAAATTCCTGGAGAGCTACAGGGATAAGGAACCATCTCAAGAAGAAACAAATATCTCTCCTGTGTTTTCCTTCACTTTAGAGTTTTAAGAAGATAATTTATTTTCAGTTTTAATTTTGTATGTTATAGTTTGAATTATAAATGATCACTTTTACACTTCATTATTCTTTTTTTTTTTTTTTTTTTTTGGTATTTTTCTGAAGTTGGAAACGGGGAGGCAGGCAGACAGACTCCCGCATGTGCCCGACCAGGATCCACCCGGCATGCCCACCAGGGGGCGATGCTCTGCCCATCCAGGGTGTCACTCTGTTACATCCAGAGCATAGCTCTGTTGCATCCAGAGCCATTCTAGTGCCTGAGGCAGAGGCCATAGAGCCATCCTCAGAGCCCTGGGCCAACTTTGCTCCAATGGAGCCTTGGCTGTGGGAGGGGAAGAGAGAGACAGAGAGGAAGGAGAGGGGGAGGGGTGGAGAAGCAGATGGGCTCCTCTCCTGTGTGCCCTGGCCGGGAGTCGAACCCGGGACTCCTGCACGCCAGGCCGACGCTCTACCACTGAGCCAACCGGCCAGGGCCTCATTATTCTTTTAAACTAACTTTACTCAGCTCTGATTCATCATGATAAAGCTCATATTATTTAAACATTTAATTTAGCTTTAACCTCTTTCATTAACAATAAGTCTCCTTTTTCTGCTTATGTCATAGGGGCTATTTCCTCTTAATCTTTCTACTATTTTCTTCTCAAAATTTAGAATAACCTGTTTTTAGGATTTTGCAGGATCGTGGTCTTTCCAAATATCCCCAACTATTAAATCAGTTACTTGATTTGCAACCAAGTCACAGTTCCCCCTACCTAATTGCCTTTCTTGTGGATATCTATGAAGATATGCTAGAAAACCAATGTGACAACAAGGAAGACATTCTTAATAAAGCATTAGAGGTAAGTTGGTGGAACTCAGTGCTTTTCTTTCTGGTTTCTCAGAGTTGGGTCAGCCTAGTACCACTATTCATGGCCCTTTTCAACATGTTACTCAGAATTCAATGCAGGGCGATTTCTGCTGTTCAAAGCAACACCCATGTCACTGGTGAACATAATATGTGACTCTAATGGTATATGTCATTTGAACATGATCTGAGTTAAACTGTATTAGCTCAAAAGCATTTGCATTAAAGATTGAATTACGCATTTTCTTTAATGAAGTTCTTGTTTTTCATTTTTAGTTATGTGAAATCCTTGCTAAAGAAAAGGACACTATAAGAAAGGAATATTGGAGATATATTGGAAGATCTCTTCAGAGCAAACACAGCACAGAGAGTGACCCACCAACAAATGTACAGCAATAACACCAACTAGAAGAACTTAATAGAATGCTTTTATTTTTTTAAGAGACTCTAATACAGGAGTTTAAAACTAGAGCGATCATTCCTCTGCCTGAGGCATAAACATGCATTGCACAGGCACTGCTTTTTAACAAGAACTAAGTGTGATGTTCCTTGGCTACTGCTGCTATTCAGACTAGCTCTGAGAAATTTGATTTTTTTAAAGCAGAGTAATTTGTGGGGAGGTAGAAGAAACAAAGTCCCACAAAGGAACTTTTATCTTATCAACATTCACTCTAATCCCTTATCATCAACTCCTCCCTAAATGGTATATGCATCAGGATTTGCAGCATTAATGATTGCAGATAACTTGTATGTAATGGACATGAGGTAACTTAAATTTCGGTTCAGGAAGCAAGAAATGAAGTTATTACATTGGAGCTGCCATGCCACACTCACAGAATCTTGCTATCACTGTAACCAACTAATGCCAAAAGAATGGTTTTGTAATAAAATTATAGATGTATCCTAAAACAATGCTGTAGTAGTTTGATTTTTTTTTTTTTTTTTTTTTGTATTTTTCTGAAGCTGGAAACGGGGAGAGACTGTCAGACAGACTCCCGCATGCGCCCGACTAGGATCCACCCGGCATGCCCACCAGGGGCGATGCTCTGCCCACCAGGGGGCGATGCTCTGCCCCTCCGGGGCGTCGCTCTGTTGCGACCAGAGCCACTCTAGCGCCTGGGGCAGAGGCCAAGGAGCCATCCCCATCTGCCGAGCCATCTTTGCTCCAATGGAGCCTTGGCTGTGGGAGGGGAAGAGAGAGACAGAGAGGAAGGAGAGGGGGAGGGGTGGAGAAGCAGATGGGCGCTTTTCCTGTGTGCCCTGGCAGGGAATCGAACCCGGGACTTCTGCACGCCAGGCCGATGCTCTACCACTGAGCCAACCAGCCAAGGCCTAGTTTGTTTGTTTTTTTTGTTTTTTGTTTTTTTTCATTTTTCTGAAGCTGGAAACGGGGAGAGACAGTCAGACTCCCGCATGCGCCCGACCGGGATCCACCCGGCACGCCCACCAGGGGCGACGCTCTGCCCACCAGGGGGCGATGCTCTGCCCATCCTGGGCGTCGCCATGTTGCGACCAGAGCCACTCTAGCGCCTGAGGCAGAGGCCACAGAGCCATCCCCAGCGCCCGGGCCATCTCTGCTCCAATGGAGCCTTGGCTGCGGGAGGGGAAGAGAGAGACAGAGAGGAAGGCGCGGCGGAGGGGTGGAGAAGCAAATGGGCGCTTCTCCTGTGTGCCCTGGCCGGGAATCGAACCCGGGTCCTCCGCACGCTAGGCCGACGCTCTACCGCTGTGATTTTTTTTAAGTAGCATTTTACTACTATATATACAAGGGACATTGTCTCAGCTTAGAAAAGCAATTGAGGAAGAAAGTATTGATATAAAACTGTAGAAACCTGAAACATTATGTTAAAGGAAATGTTATTAAAATTTTAAATCAGTACTTGACTTCATGTAACAAAATCTACTAAAGGTAGATTAAACCCTAAGGCAGGGTCCCCAAACTTTTTACACAGGGGGCCAGTTCACTGTCCCTCAGACCGTTGGAGGGCCGGACTATAAAAAAAACTATGAACAAATCCCTATGCACGCTGCACATATCTTATTTTAAAGTAAAAAAAACAAAATGGGAACAAATACAATATTTAAAATAAAGAACAAGTAAATTTAAATCAACAAACTGACCAGTATTTCAATGGGAACTATGCTCCTCTCACTGACCACCAATGAAAGAGGTGCCCCTTCCGGAAGTGTGGCGGGGGCTGGATAAATGGCCTCAGGGGGCCGCATGCGGCCCGCGGGGCCGTAGTTTGGGGACCCCTGCCCTAAGGGTTTATTAAGGTACCTAGGTAGCTCACAGAATAATTGCCTGATCTTCCCAGAAATATGTCCCGAAGTCATACTACAGAACTGGACCATGAAGTTGCTGTTGCCTGTGTTTGGATCAGGAAACTACTAAATGAGCCTGTCCACCTCTGTCACATTCATGCAAGCACATCTGCTTCCTTTCCCGGTTAATGCAGCTCCAAATTAAAGGCTCACTTTAGTGCATCTGATTGGAAAGAACCTAAATGGCATCTAAAAATTGAATTGCAGAATCTGGGAAATGTAGTTTATAGCTTTCCAACTTCTGCAATTCATGCTAGGAAGAAGTTGGAGTATTAAACTAGTTCTCTACCTGCACATAATTAAATCTCATTTTATCAATAAAGTATTTTTGTTCAATGTTCAAAGCAGCAAACTGCAATTAAAATTATATTAAGTGGAAAAATTATCACTTATCAAGAATTCAGAAAAAATATTTAATACTTTCTGTAGAAAATATGGCATATTTTTAACATTTTACATGTTTTTGTTGTTTTTAAATTCTGATTTTACGTTGAATTTGTCATAAAGAATCATCCCTATGTAAACAATTTCAAAAGTTTATAAAGTACAAAACTACAGTTTTCATAAGATAGCATTTCCTCTCGGAAATGATATAATCAGTGTCCCCAAATTGACTGGATTTAAGCCTGCTGACTCAAAACAAAGCTCATAGAGACTGTTTAATAAAAAGCCTAATGGCGCCTGACCAGGCGGTGGCGCAGAGGATAGAGCATCGGACTGGGATGCCGAGGACCCAGGTTCAAGACCCCAAGGTCGCCAGCTTGAGCACGGGCTCATCTGGTTTGAGCAAAAGCTCACCGGGTCCCTGGTGAGCAAGGGGTTACTCAGTCTGCTGAAGGCCCGCGGTCAAGGCACATATGAGAAAGCAATCAATGAACAACTAAGGTGTCGCAATGTGCAAAGAAAAACTAATGATTGATGCTTCTCATCTCTCCGTTCCTGTCTGTCCCTGTCTATCCCTCTCTCTAACTCTCTCTCTGTCTCTGTAAAAAAAAAAAAAAAAGAAAAGAAAAAGCCTAATGGCAGTTTGCCAATTTGTATTGAGAAATGTAACTGAAGCAAACTAAACAGTAACATTAGCCTAGCCATTTGGCATTTTCTGCCTTAAGTTTAACAAGGTGGCAGGCAGTTCATTTATCAAAAAGATGCTTAGTGAGCATGGAATCAAGTGAGGAGGAGGCTCCATGATATAAATGTGTAATGATTGATTTTAGGCTTTGATATTCCTAATGAGGACGGACTCTTAATGGGCAGCTTTCATTGAACGAACAATTGAAGTGTGGCCGCTTTTCATGGAATGCCATTTTTACTGGAACAACCAACTGAAAACTAGTTGTTCATACTTTGGATAGCTGGCATACATTTTCTCAAAAATGAATGAAGTGAGTTTGTCACTACAAGGAAAACAACTGTTTTGCTAGTGATAAAATTTGAGCTTTCAAGTAAAATTTGTAATCTACCGCAGTGAGCTAGGCAGCTTCCTAATACCTACACACTTTTCTAATTAAATCAAACTACATTAATGAGTGCCATTTTTGATACTGTATAATGAAATACGTCAACAATTGGGGTATCTGCATAATTCAACAAACCAATATTTTCCAAATGACATGTCTATGATATGTACATATTTACATTTAAAATCCATCAATTTTATACTTTTTTAATTCTACCACAAACATTTTTTAAAGAACTCAAGAAGAGTAGTTTTTTATGTTTACCCAGATACTTACTATTTCTGCTACTATTCTTTCATTCCTGATATTCCAAGTTTCCCTGCCATATCATTTTCCTTTAATCTGAAGAAATTTCTTTCAGTGATTCTTTTAGAGTTTATCAGCTGGTTGCAAATTCTCTTTGTTTTCCTTCATCTTGAGAATGGTTGGCTCAGTGGTAGAACATTAGCCTGGCATGTGGAAGTCCTTGGTTCAATTTCCAGTCAGGGCACACAGGAGAAGCTACCATCTCCTCCCCCTCCCCCTTCTCTCTCTATCTCTTCTCCGCTCCTGCAGCCATAGCTTGATTGATTTGAGCACATCAGACTGGGCACTGAGGATGGCTTCGTGGAGCCTCCACTTCAGGTGCTAAAAATAGCTCAGTTGCAAGCATCGGCCCAGATGGGGCAAGCATTGTCCCCAGAGGGGGGTTAACAGGTGGATCCTGGTTGGGGCACATGTGGGAGTCGGTCTCACTATCTCCCTTCCTCTCACTTATAAAAAAAAATGTTCACTGATAGGTTAGGCATCATTTTTCTCTGGCTGATTTCAAAATTTTTAGTTCGTCATGCGACCCCCTGAGGCCATTTATCCGGCCCCCACCACAATTCCAGAAGGGGCACCTCTTTCATTGGTGGTCAGTGAGAGGAGCATAGTTCCCATTGAAATACTGGTCAGTTTGTTGATTTAAATTTACTTGTTCTTTATTTTAAATATTGTATTTGTTCCCATTTTGTTTTTTTACTTTAAAATAAGATATGTGCAGTGTGCATAGGGATTTGTTCATAGTTTTTTTTATAGTCCGGCCCTCCAACGGTCTGAGGGACAGTGAACTGGCCCCTTGTGTAAAAAGTTTGGGGACCCCTGCTGTGAAGTGACAGAAGGAGCGTTATCTGAAATCTATCCGAAGTGGATGGGTGTGGCTCAAACACAGGCAAGGAACTGAAGACACTGAAGATACGGTAGATGCTGAGGGGTGTGCACCTGTGTGTTTTGGTCATTTCTGTGCAGTGTGGCTCAGCTGGTGCAGTTTTCTGCATTCACCTAGTTTCCCCAGGACGAAACCACACATTTAAACTAATGGGAAATCTGTGCAGTGCTCACATGATTTCCCAGTACATCTATCATACTGAAACAAATTTGGTTTGTTTGTTTTTTATTCATTTTAGAGAGGAGAGAGAGAGAAAGGGGGGAGGAGCAGGAAGCATCAACTCCCATATGTGCCTTGACCAGACAAGTGCAGGGTTTTGAACCAGCGACCTCAGTGTTCCAGGTCAACGTTTTATCCACCACGCTACCACAGGCCAGGCCAAATTTGTTTTTTAAAAAATGCATTATAGCAGAACTGAGTGTGCTTCACTTTATTCCTTCCCTCAGTTTCCTGTCTTGTCAGTTAATTTCTGATTATTTTTCTGTTCAAAGTTCCTCATATCTCACCCATTTCCTTTAATGTTCTTTTCTTTCTTTTTTTTTTTTTTTACAGAGACATAGAGTCAGAGAGAGGGATAGACAGGGACAGACAGGAATGGAGAGATGAGAAGCATCAATCATTAGTTTTTCATTGCACATTGCAACACCGTACTTGTTCATTGATTGCTTTCTCATATGTGCCTTGACCGCGGGCCTTCAGCAGACCGAGTAACCCCTTGCTCGAGCCAGTGACCTTGGGTCCAAGCTGGTGAGCTTTGCTCAAACCAGATGAGCCTGCACTCAAACTGGCGACCTTGGGGTCTCGAACCTGGGTCCTCTGCATCCCAGTCTGATGCTCTATTCACTGCGCCACTGCTTGGTCAGTCCTTTATGTTCTTATAAAAAATTGTTTAATAAGGTTGTTTCAGGATCCTCCCTCTAACACAGACCACATATTGAAACCAGGCTCATCTTTCATACTCATGTACACATATATGAAGTAATACATATTAATTACATAAACATTAAGAAATACATAAAAACCAAAAAAAATTTAAGTTGCCCAAAATTCTATTTCATATATAGTGGTTACCATCAACAAAATAGAATTGTATATATAGTGGTTATATAGAATTAATAAAATTAATTGATGTAATTTTATATATAGTGGTTATATAGATTAGAGCTAATTAATATAATTTTGTAATGTATATAGTGATTATATTTTTTAAATGGGTTTGCTTACCCACCCTTAGCGATGTTATAAATGTCCTTTCATGTCAATACATATACATCTATAGCATCTTTTCTTCTTGAGGTAAAATATACATAAAAATAAGTTGACCATTTTAATCTTTTTGTGTGTGTGACAGAGACAGAGAGAGGGACAGACAGACAGTAAGGGAGAGAGATGAGAAGCATTAATTCTTTGTTGAGGCACCTTAGTTGTTCATTGATTGCTTCCTCATATGTGCCTTGACCATGGGCCTTCAGCAGACTGAGTGACCCCTTGCTCAAGCCAGTGAGTCTTGCTCAAACCAGATGAGCCCGCGCTCAAGCTGGCAACCTCGGGTTTCGAACCTGGGTCCTCTGTGTCCCGGTCGATGCTCTATCCACTGCGCCACTGCCTGGTCAGGGCATTTTAACCATTTTTATGGGGCACCATGTACGTTTACAGTACGTTTACATCACCCTCATCCATCTCAACATTTTCATCTTCTCAAACTGAAACTCTGTACCCTTATACTGCATCTTTTTTCTTTTTTTCTTTTTCTTTCTTTTTTTTTTTGAGAGAGAGAGAGAGGCTGGGAGACAGATGAGAAGCATCAACTCATAGCTGTATCACTTTAGTTGTTCATTAATTGCTTCTCCTAGGTGCCTTGATGGCGGGGTGGGGGGCAGAGTGAATAGGAGGGCTCAAGTGGAGCCGGTGACCCCTTGCTCAATCCAGCGAGCTTGGGCTGCAAACCAGCGACCTTGGGGACATGTCTGTGATCGCAGGCTCGCCTGTGTTCAAGCAGGATGAACCTCGCTCAAACCTGCAACCTTGAAGTTTGAACCTGAGACCTCAGCCTCCCAGGTCGACACTCTATTCACTGTGCCACCACTGGTCAGGCTATACTGCATCATTTTTAATGGTTGCATGGATATAATTTCTTTTAGAAAGCCCTATTGTTAAACATGTTTTTTTTCCTACTATAAACATTCTTTATCAATAAGACTCCAGTGAGATCTCTTGCATATTCATCTTGCACATGTGTTCACTTACTTCCACATGGTAAATTCCTAGAAAGGGTATTTAGGGCCTTTAGACATGGGTGGAGCTGGTACAGGTTATACAAATTTACACTCACGAATGGGTGTGGGGAAACGTTTCGTGGAACTCGGCTTTCCCGCTCCGGCCTAAGCCTCTGAGATTCCCTTCCACCAGTGGTTCTCAACTTTCTGGGCATCAGAATCGTCCAGAGGCCTCGTTAAGCACAGATTGATGGACCCCACCCCTTAGATGTGGGATGGAGCCTAGAATGAGCACGTCTAACAGTTTCCCTGGAGATGTGAAGCATCAGCTTTTGGTTTGAGGACCACCCTTTGAAATCCACCGTTTTGCACTGACCGGGAGCTTTTTGAAAGGTCTAGAACTAGATGTTACCAGCATCAGGCAGGGCGTCTGGACTGAAACAGTGATAGGTCAACACATACCGTCCTCCTACGCTCTCATAGAGAAGAAGTCAGAATAGGAGCCTGACCGGTTGGTGCACCTGGGCCTGAATCTGGCATGCACTGAAACTTGAGCTTTGTGCGGCAGCGTGGGGCCTCCAGCTGTCCCTCAGGCGGCGGACACCAGGGGGCAGCTTCGCGCTCGCCCAGCAGGAGCTCGTTTCCGGCCGCGCAGTCGCGGGAGGCCGCGTTCCCGGCCGCAGAGCGCAGGTAGGTGCGGCGGGAAGGGTCCGGGTCAGGGTTGGGGGGCAGCACGGAGGGAAGCGGCTGGGCACGCGGCGGGTGAGAGCCAGGGTGCTGCGGGCGGGCGCGGAGGGTGGCTCGGCCTCATACGGGGCCTGTTCCTGGCCCAGCCCGTGTCCTCCAAGCCCAAGCAGCCCCGCCGCGCCTCTTGGGCGGCTCGCCCGGAGTCCAGCCGGAGGCCACGCTGGCGCGGAGCAGCCGCGTCCACCGCCTGGCCCCCTCCGCGTCCTGCCCGGCGGGCGCGCGAGCCGGACATTGAGTAACAGACTCCAGCTCCTTCTCCCCGGCGTCGATTCTGCACGCGATCGCTGGTGCAGAGTATCTTAGCACGCTAGCCGCTTCTCGGTGCAAGCTCTCTGTTAGGTGTAAAACGTATGCTGCTATTTTTTAAAAAGCAGAATTTAGCTATTTTGCTTAGTAGGCCTGTCTTCCCTATCCTTTCTTTTATATAGAACCTTCAGGCGAATGTAGTAGCATCTGGAATATTTTTAAACAATTATTTTAATGGGAGTCTAGTCTAAGTTGTATTGAGTGACACTGATCTGTTTATTCTCTGGTTATATAAAATATTTTGTAAATTGGTAAAAAACTAATTTTGTTCCGTTTTTTTTGTTTGTTTGTTTGGTTTTTTTTAGCCATGAGTGTAGAGAGCAGTGGTTTCTATTTTTTTTTTCCTATCAGTGTCAGGATTCCTTTGTGTCTAAACAGTGCCTCAATTTCTCCTACTCAGCTGGCCTCACAACCAGTAACTTTCGGTGGCTTTTTGCTTATTCCTGGGTAAGAAAGTTACTTCAGCCACAGGGCCTTATCCCAGTCGGGCGCATGCGGGAGTCTGTCTGACTGTCTCTCCCCGTTTCCAGCTTCAGAAAAATACAAAAAAAAAAAAAAAAAAAAGAAAAAGAAATGGGTTCATGTGGTGAAAACCTAAAGCACATGTATCGGAACTGAATGCACCAGTGATTCTCACCTGAGTGTGCATCTGAGTCACCCGGAGATCTTGTTAAAGTACAGATTTCTGGGCCCTACCTTGGAGTTTCTTATTCAGTAGGTCTGGAGTGAGGACTCAAGAATTTGCATTTCTCACCTGACCAAATGTGGCACAGTGGATAGAGCATCGACCTGGGACGCTGAGGTCCCAGGTTTGAAACCCTGAAGTCGCCAGCTTGAGCATGGGCTCATCCAGCTTGAGTCACCGGCTTGGAGTATGGTATCATCAGCATGATCCCGTGGTCGCTGTCTTGAGCCCAGGTTTGCTGGCTTGAGCAAGGGGTCACTGGCGCAGCTGTCAATAAACAACTAAAGTGCTGCAAATACAAGTTGATACTTCTGATCTCTCTCCCTGTAAAAAAAAAACCCAACTTGCATTTCTCACAAGTTCCCAGGTAGTGCTACCGCTGCAGGTTCAGAGACCACAGTGTGAGAACTACTGACATACACCAGCTTCTGGCTGGTGATTACATCCTGGGAGGGAGCAGTATAGGATTGCGAGGGGCCCACAGGCGCTTCAACTACATATATATGTATATATGTAGTATTTTGTCTTTAAAAATGACCTTGAAAAATGTGATGCACTGTTACCTGACAAAGCTGAATGTATATGTTCATGATATTTTTTAGGTATTTTTTTCTGTGCTTGAAACATTTCAGGAAAGAAGAAAAGATCCTGTTTTGTGTGTGGAGAATGGATTGGAAAAGAAAAAGTGGGAGATCATGTAGGCAACTGTTGCAGAAGCCTAGGTAAGAGATGCGGTGGCTTAGACCAGGGTGGGGTCCCAAGGAAGGGGAGGCGTGAGCAGAGTTGAGAGACATTTGGCTAATAGAATTGATTGTACATGGTCATTGGTTGGTCACCTGTTTTGTGACTTGAGGGAGCAGGTGTGTTGTGTGCCTGTCACAGAGAAAGGGACCCTGGAGAAAGGTCGTGCTGAGAATAGGAGAGACACATCCCAGACCTTGAAGAGCCAGCAGAGTGAAGTGTAAGAGAAAGATCTGGGCCACAGCAGAGACTTTGAAATCCGTGTTTACATGGCCATGGAAGCCGTGTTTGTGGCTGAGATTATATAGAGGTTATACACAGAATGGAAACGGAGCCTGCAACAGACCCAGAGGAATAGCATCTCCTACAGCAGGGCATGGCCAACCACTGCCCACTTCTGGTTTCTGTATGGCTTGTGAGCAAGGAATGCCTTTTTTTTTTAACCTTTTTAAATATTGGGGGGGGGGGAGGATCAAAAGAATAATCTTTTGTAACACATGAAAAACTATGAAACTCAAATTTCAGTGTCCATAAATAAACTTATTATAATAAAGCCATGCACATTTATGTAGTATTGGGGCTGCTCTTGCATTCTGGTGACAGAGTTGAGTAGCTGTGACAGACAATGTGTGGTTTTTCATCTCTTTGCACTGGTGTTCAGTGTCCCCCACGTCACAGTGATGTGGTTATCTCAATTTCAACTTCTGACCCCTAAACCTAAATATTGATATATACTATCTGAACCTTACAGGAAAAGTTTGCTGGTCCCTGACCTAATGTCTGAGTGAGACATACTTGATCAACTGTTTTTAAAAAATATTTTTATTTACTCATTTTAGCTAAAGGAAGGGAGCAAGAGACGGAGACAGAGACAGGAACATTGAGCTGTCCCTGTGTGTGCCCTGACTGGGGATTGAACCAGCACCCTCTGTGCTTTGGGACGATGCTCCAACCAACCAAGCCATCTGGCCCTGGCTGTGGTCAACTTTAAATGTTGTAGAAGAGAGATGGCAATTATTTTATCCATTTCTTTTTTTTTTTTTTTTTTTTTGAGGTTTTTAAAAATTGAATATATCAGAGTGACACTGGTTAAAAAATGATATAGGTTCAGGTGCACAGTTGCATAACACATCATCTGTACACTGTATGGTGTGTTCACCACCCCAGGTCAAGTCTCCTTTTATCACCACTATTTGTCCCCCGGTGCCCACCTCCACCTCTCCCCACTCCTCTCTTGATTTATCCATTTCTGTAAGAGCACCTTCTAAGCATCAGGATTAGTAAGGAACAGGACTCAAGAGACTGTGAGGCCTGAGTGGTCAGTCATTATACCCTCAGTTGAAGTCCCTGAAGATGACAGAATCACACTGGAGGAAGGTGGGGGCCTGAAATCTTTCTGAGAGAGGGAAGCAAGCCGCCATCAGAACCAGAACGTTGTGGGCATAGCTGGAAAGTCCAGGGCGGTGTGGTGAGTGGATGGCATCATTTCAAGAAAAGGAGGTTGTTGAGTGGCACTGGAGCAGCTCAGCAGAGCCAGGGTTACTGGCACCTCTGAATGACAACAGGGATTAAAGCAGCCTTTCCTTTAAGGAGTTAGGAAAAGCACATGGAATTGTGGAAGTGTCCATTTCTAAAATGTCTTGCTTACAGAGGAGTAATGTCACCCTGCTGACCCTTGACCTGCAGCTTCCCTGGCCTGGGAAACTAGAAGAAGAGAGTTGTCCTTTGCTGAGATGGCGAACACTGAAAACAGTGACTTGAGAGGGAAAGAACAGGTGCTGAGTTTGGGACGTGTTTTTATCTCTTAAAGTTTGGACACTCTCTATAAAATTTGCTGTTTTAAAGTGTATAATTAGTAATTTTTAGTACAGTCACAACCATTACTACAAATTCTTTTTTGTTTTCATTTTTATTGAATTTATTGGTATGACACTGGTTAACAAAATTATATAGGATTCAGGACCACAGTTCTACAACACATCATCTGTGCACTGTGTTGTGTGTTCAGTACCGCACATTACTACAAATTCTTGAACATTTTCAATCCAAAAGGAACTGTCGCACCCATTAGCAGCCACTCCCCATTCCCCGTGTCATCCAGCCCCTGGGAGCCTCTACGCTGCGTTCTGTCTCTATGGATTCACCTGTTTGGGGCATTTCATAGAAATGGAATCAAATGATATGTGGCCTTTTGTGTATGGACATTTGGGTTATTCTACTCTTCGGCTATTATGAATAACACTGCCTTGAACATTCATCTACAGCTGTTTATGAGTGTACGTTGTCTTGGGCATATGCTGAGCAGTGAGTGGATTTACTGGGTGATATGGTAACTTTTTGTTTAACCTTGTAAGGAACTGCTGGACTGTTTTCTGCACTGGCTGCACTGTTTTGCATTCTCACTAGCCATGCATGAAGGTTCTTCTTTCTCCACGTCCTTGTCAACACTTGTTACTGTCTGACTCTTTTATTACAGCCATCCTAGTGGATATGTGGTGGGATTGCATTTCCCGGATAACTAATGAGGTTGAGCATCTTTTCATGTGCCCATTGGCCATCTGCACATCTTCTTTGGAGAAATGTCTATTCAGATTTTTGCCTGTTTTAAAATTGAGTTATTGTATTTTTTGTTGAGAAGTATTTTTGTGTTGTTCTTCAGATATCTCAGTAGAGATGTCAAGGAAGCAGGGTAGGAGTCTGAGGAGGCTGGACATTGGGGAGCCATCAGCAGGTGGAGATGGAGAGTCATGAGTCTGGATGGCTCATCTAGGGAGGGAGTGGAGAGGTCAAGTCTGAGTCCAGCATTTACAGTCAGAGGCTGGAGGAGCCAGCGGAGGGAAGTTTCCTGGAAACGAAGTAAAAAAAGCATTCGAAGGGGGAGGAGTGATCAGTCATTCCAGCTGCTCCTGAGAGGTCAAAACCAGAACTGCGAGTTGACCGTTGTGTTCATTATCAATGCGGAGGTCACCTTGATAGGGTCAGTGTGGGTGGAGAAGCAGTGAGGTCAAGAGAAATGGAGGAGAGAACTGGAGAAAGTAAGTATGGCTAGTTTTTCAAGGAGTTGGCAAAAAGGGAAGAGAGAAGCAAGGCAATAACTGGAGGAGAGCCTGACCAGGCGGTGGCACAGTGAATAGAGCCTCGGACCAGGACGCAGAAGACCCAGGTTCAAAACCCCGAGGTCTCTGGCTTGAGTGCGGGCTCATCCGGCTTGAGTATGGGGTCACTTGCTTGAGCGTGGGATCATAGATGTGACCCCATCTCACTCATGGTCGCTAGCTTGAGCCCAAGGTTGCTGGCTTGAGCAAGGGGTCACTTGCTCTGCTGGAGCCCCCTAGTCAAGGCACATATGAGAAAGAAAGCAATCAATGAACAACTAAGGTGCCGCAACAAAGAATTGATGCTTCTGATCTCTGTCACTTCCTGCCTGTTTGTCCCTATCTGTCCCTCTTTCTGTTCTCTCTGTCTATAAATAAATAAATAGCTGGAGGTTCTAGAAGTAGGATCCAGAGCAGGTGTTTGAAGTGATGGGGGAAGTGAGGGCAAACTGGTTGTGATTCAGGAGATGAGGGGAGACGCGCAGGGCAGTGCTGGGAGCAGGCGGGAGGGCGGGTCTGTGCTCAGGCCCAGCTGGGAGCCAGTCCACTTCTTTCATAGTCACAGGTCCGGGGAGCAGGAGTCTGCTGTTGGGGTGCTGGGGGCTTGTGGCAGTGCGCGATTTCTTCTGTTTTTTTTGTGGGATTTTTTTATCAGGAATATAGGAAATAAGCTCATCAGCTGAGGGAGGGGGGGGCGGAAGTGACACAGTGGGAAGAGAGGGGACCTAGGCCACGGAACAAAGCTGTCAGGTTTATTGACCCAGTGCACTGAGTGAGCCTGCACAGTATTGGAACCTGGCGTCTCAGAGAAAAAGAGAGGATTGTTACAGAATTCGGGGGACAGGTGGCATTTAGGCAAAGTTGAAATGAAGCTTTATGTTGATGGGCTCAAAGGCAAAGCAGGGCTGTTAGTGGAGAGGTGAAGATCCCATCTGACTTGCAGAGCAGACCCCGGGGTCTGGTGTCCGGGGAGCCTGCGCGGCTCACGTAGACAGATATGCGGCATCTTCTCCAGACCAGCTGACAGGCCTTCAGTGACGGCGGCCGGGCTGCAGGAGGACTGACTTCCCTGCAGCTGCCGCGCCAACCTGGAGTCAAGGGTTCAGAGACGACACCCAGACACCAGCAGGGTCCTGAGGCTGATGTGCCATTTGTGCTGTTGCCACTTGTCTGTGGGCAGAGTTGCAATTTCTGTTTAACAAACTTTTGTGGTCCTTTGTGGCAGAGTCGCGTCACGCCAGTGCCCGGGACCAACCAGAACCCTGACTGACCCCGGTGTCTGGATGGAGACCTGAACCCCAGACGGGAGATGTACCAAGAAGGTAACGCTTCATGTCACAGGCGGCTCAGACCCGGGAAGTACAGGGGCGGGGCTGTCACTGATGTCCCCCATGCATCCCAGGGCTGATATCCCGCTGCCACACACTGGTTTGGCCACATCCCTTGTCAAAGTAGTGACACAGTTCCATTCTGGTTCATGAACAGCCTCTGTCTCAAGCACCCTGAGTGTCGAGCACCTGCTGTCCAGGGTCCTTCCCCAGCCCTGCTCCCTCCCAACCCTTCTGCCACCTAACAACTAAAGCTGTGATGCCTGCCTTCGCCACAGCCCTCGCACTGGCCCTGGTGCTAGAGCCAGAGCCCACTCGTTTGGCTAACGAGCACGCCGTAGGGTGTGCCTTCGTGTGAGGCCCAGCTCAGCGGCACCCTCTCCGTTCTCACCACCGTTCTTCTGGCTCGCAGACCATTAGCCACTCTCCCGGTTATTGCCCGGGCCTCGGAGCAGGCTCCCGGCCCCAGTCTCGTCCACGCAGGGCACGTTCACATCTCCTGAACAGTGTGGCCTTTGCTACTCTAAAAGCCATCAGGGAGCTCTGAGTACCTTCCGGGGAGCACCCGCTCCCTGGCTGGGTTCACGAGCGTGCCAGCCCGCGCCCGCCCCTCTGTGGCTCCCTGTCCGTCTCCTGTCCCAGCCCCACGGGGTACATCCACAGTTTGCTGTCCTTTTCTAACTCCTCACTGAATGCTCAGTGCAAACGCTGTAGGAGAGTCGAAGACAAAGTCACTGATGCCTCCCTTCTAAGTGACGCTAACATACGTGGACCCAGACTGTGGCTTGTAATAAAAACTGAGGATGAGAGCAGCTGACCTGGAGCATTCAGTGTGAGCCTAGCACTCCATCCGCTTTCATCCTCACCGCGACACTAAAGTGTAGATCCTTGAGTACCTGAAACAGAGGGTGTGTTCCCGTCATCAGAACGCCTTAATGGAAATAAAAAACAATGATTCATTTTCTGTTTTAGGAGATCGCTGAGGTTAGCGACATGGAAAGGAAGCCCCCGGATGGCAGGAAAAGCCCCCCGCGCAGAGCAGTGCCCCCGGTGGTGGGGCTGGTGCTGGGCATGGCCCTCATGAACGTGCTGCTCTACCTCTGCCTCGACCGGTGTTTCGTTTCCCCTCGACGTCCCGCCGAGGACCCCAGCCGCTGCCCCTATGGTTACTTCCGTATGAGGCAGATGAAAAACTGCTCACCGTGGCTGTCCTGTGCAGAGCTGAGGACAGAAGTGAGGCAGCTGAAGCGTGTCGGGGGAGGAGCCGTGAAGAGAGTGAGTTCCTGATCCACCTGGGTTACGTCGTGGAGTAACATCGCGGAGTAACGGGGTGGCCTTTGGGAAAGCAGCGTGGCGCGATGCGTTAAAAGCCATCGGAATGTTCCTACCCTTGAGCCCAGTAATCTCACATCTGGGACTTTAATAAAATAGTACAGTGGAAGGAAAAGAAGCGAAATGGTTAAAGGAGTACTTTACTTCTGTTTTTTTGTGTGTTTTTTTTTACAGACAGGGATAGACAGGGACAGACAGACAGGAACGGAGAGATGAGAAGCATCAATCATTAGTTTCTCATTGCGTGTTGCAACACCCTAGTTGTTCATTGATTGCTTTCTCATATGTACCTTGACCACGGGCCTTCAGCAGACCGAGTAACCCCTTGCTGGAGCCAGCGACCTTGGGGTCAAGCTGGTGGGCTTTTGCTCAAACCAGATGAGCCCGTGTTCAAGTTGGCGACCTCGGGGTCTCGAACCTGGGTCCTCTGCATCCTAGTCCGACGCTCTATCCACTGCGCCACCGCCTGGTCAGGCTTTACTTTTGTTTTTTTTTTTGTTTTTCTTTTTTTTGTATTTTTCTGAAGCTGGAAACGGGAAGAGACAGTCAGACAGACTCCTGCATGCGCCCGACCGGGATCCACCCGGCACGCCCACCAGGGGTGACACTCTGCCCACCAGGGGGCGATGCTCTGCCCTTCCGGGGCGTCGCTCTGTTGCGACCAGAGTCACTCTAGCGCCTGGGGCAGAGGCCAAGGAGTCATCCCCAGCGCCCGGGCCATCTTTGCTCCAATGGAGCCTCGGCTGCAGGAGGGGAAGAGAGAGACAGAGAGGAAGGAGAAGGGGAGGGGTGGAGAAGCAGATGGGCGCTTCTCCTGTGTGCCCTGGCTGGGAATCGAACCCGGGACCCCTGCACGCCAGGCCGACGCTCTACCACTGAGCCAACCGGCCAGGGCCTACTTTTGTTTTTTATAGTAATAGAAAACTAGAAATAATAACCATAAGGGGAAGGTTCGTTAAATTACAGTCCAGCTGCTTGATAGAATATTCTGTAACCATTAAGTTGTTAGGAACCTGGGCAGCAACATGAAAGCAATTTACAATAAGAAGTGGAAAAAAGCAAAATACAAAAATTGTTGAATATACTGTTTTCAACTGAAAAATTACATATAGAAAAATATCAACTATAAAAATGATAGAAATTGTGCTACAATGAAGGAGGATTATGGGCAATTTCTTTCATTCTTACTATTCAAAACTCCGTGATGCTGTATTGATTGTTTTTCAGTTATTTTATTTTATTTTGTGACAGAGACAGAGAGCAACAGAGAGAGGGACAGACATACAGGAAAGGAGAGAGATGAGAAGCATCAATTCTTTGTTGCGGCTCCTTAGTCTCCTTAGTTGTTTATTGATTGCTTTCTCATATGTGCCTTGACTGGGGGTTTACAGCAGACCAAGTGACCCCTTGCTCGAGGCAGTGACCTTGGGCTCAAGCTGGTGAGCCTTGCTCAAACCAGATGAGCTGGCGACCTCAGGGTTTCGAACCTGGGTCCTACACTTCCCAGTCCATCCCTATTCACTGCGCTACTGCCTGGTCAGGCAAGTTTTTAATTTTAATAAGCCAGAGGTGAATTCAGTTCACACATAGAGGCTTTAAGAGCCCTGTCTTATCAGCTAGGAGTATGTGCTGTATTCTGGTTTGGTGCTCATCATTTCTATGGTAACTGAGGCTTACTGATAAAACAGAGTGACTCTAGAAGCCAGTTCAGTATTGTTGAACAAAGACATGCCTTTGTGAGGACTTATTGAATGATTGATATAAGAAGAGGAGGGAGCCCTGGCCGGTTGGCTCAGCGGTAGAGCATCGGCCTAGCGTGCGGAGGACCCGGGTTCAATTCCTGGCCAGGGCACACAGGGGAGGCGCCCATTTGCTTCTCCACCCCTCCAACGCGCTTTCCTCTCTGTCTCTCTCTTCCCCTCCAGCAGCCAAGGCTCCATTGGAGCAAAGATGGCCCGGGCACTGGGGATGGCTCTGTGGCCTCTGCCTCAGGCGCTAGAATGACTCTGGTCGCAACATGGCGACGCCCAGGATGGGCAGAGCATCGCCCCCTGGTGGGCAGAGCGTCGCCCCATGGTGGGCGTGCCGGGTGGATCCCGGTTGGGCGCATGCGGGAGTCTGTCTGACTGTCTCTCCCTGTTTCCAGCTTCAAAAAAAAAAAAAGAAGAAGAGGAGGGAGCAGAAAATACATCCATGGGCCTGTGGCTTGATAAAGTGCTTGTCTTTCTTTTGTTAGGAAGTCATTTAGAGAAAGAGAAGGCACAAGACTTTATATAAAGTAAAATCATTAAACAAGGTAACTGGTTCTTTTAAAGATTCATTCATTCATTGTTCTGGGTGTTAAGGGTGCAACAAAGAATGAAACAAAGACCCTTGAAGCTTGCTTTTTAGTTGGGGAGTCAGACAGTCAAGAAAATAAGAGCCTGACCAGTTATGGTACAGTGATTAGAGTGTTGAGCTGGGATGTTGAGGACCCAGGTTCGAAACCCCAAGATTGCTGGCTTGAGCGCAGGCTCATCTGGCTTGAACACAGGCTTACCAGCACAGAGTCACCAACCTGAGCATGGGATCATCCACATGACTCCGTGGTCACTGGCTTGAGCCCAAAGGTCGCTGGCTCGAAGCCCAGGGTTGGTAGCTTGAGTCCAGGGTCTCTGGCTAGAGCAAGGAGTCACTGGCTCAGTTGGAGCCCCCCCTTCCCCCCCGCAAGGCACATATGAGAAGCAATCAAAGAACAACTAAAGTGCCGCAACTACGAGTTGATGCTTCTCGTCTCTCTCCCTTCCTGTCTCTCTCTTCTCTCTCTCTCTCTCTCTCTCTCTCTGTCTCTCTCTCTCTCAGTAAAAAAGAAAAAAAGAAAAAGAAAATAAACAATATGGAATGAAATATGTTCATGACATGCACTGTGAAGATGAATCAGGGCAGGTGACAAGCTTGTTACTTTAGGTGGCCAGAACCATCTGAGAGCGAGCTGTGTACGTATTTGGGGACAAGATGTTCCAGTAGGAAAGATGGCACCAGCAGAGGCCCCAAAGTGAAGGAGCCAGTGTGCCCGAGGGCAGGATGAGAAGGAGAGAGAGTGCACAAAGTCAAAGAAGGACCTGTGGTGACCGGGGCCTGCTGGGCCTGGCAGGACCTGGAGAGCCCGTGGAGCGATTTCAGTGCAGGAGTGACGTGACCGTCTGTGTGCAGAGTAGGTTGAGGCACGGCAAGGGTAGAGAATGGGGTAGGCTTTGCAGGTGAGAGATGGTCACAGCTTGACAAGGGTGTTAGCAGTGGATGTAACGAGAAATCACTGGATTGAGTCCGATATTTTAAAGGTAGAGGCAACAGGACTCCCCAGTAGATTGGATGTGGGCTCTAAGGGGAAAGAGGGTGACAGGAAGAATAGGATCATCATTGCTCCATACGGAGAAGATGGGAAGGAACAGGTTTTGTGTGTACGTAAGGTGGACGTGCTGAGGCTGTTTAGATGTCCACTTGGAGATGTCACACGGGCAGGTGGTTGGATGTATTGTATAAGTCCAGCATTTGGGCCAAGGTCTTGAGGTGGAGAATATAAATTTGGAATGGTATTGAAAGCATTAGGATGTGAAGAAATCACCATGAAGGGAGATAGGCAGAGAAGAGAACTTAGCAGTTCATTTGTCCCCTCAGAGGTCAAAGGTTACCACTAGTTTCTCTGTTATCGGAATCACTTGGAACACTTGAATCTTTTTATTTATTTACTTATTTATTGGCATTGCTTTTTACCTTGAAGGATATGTTTTTGAGTAGTTTTGATGGTGGCAAATTATTGTTGTATGAGAACAGACTTGATTTTAGGGAACTTCTACAAACCAGGCCCATCCAAATATGGGATTTAATAATGTGGGTCCTAACTCTGAGGAATGTAGTTTTGTTCATTAAGTGTGGCTAAAAACGCTAATAACATTGATTTTTTATTTTTTTTATTTTTTTTATTTTTGCATGTTTGGTCAAAACTTGCTCTCAGGGCAAAAGTATCTTGAGCACTGGATGTTAGCGTGTTGGGGTCCGGAGCCTTGCCTGTCTGGCCCCCTGCTGAAACCTCGCACCTGTGCCGGTTCTGGCCGAGGTAGACTCACATTATCCTCCACAAGGCCCTTATCTGAACAACTCCTGCAGCCCTGAGCTTCCTTCCTTCGTACATGGGCACTCTCGTCACCAACACCCCAAGCTGGGAGGCGTGGGTTTCTCGTGGGAGTTTCTGCAGCCTGAGTTCTTGCCATCCCTCTGACCACCCTGCCTGCATCCTGGCCTCACTGACCCCATGCGATTTTCACTTTGTGACGCTCTCCTGTCCGCACTCCCCGATTTACCCAACAGCAGAGGTTCCGTGGCCGCTACCCTCATCACTCCCGCACGAACACCTGCCACACTCCTTTGCATCATTCTCCATCATGCCTGGCTGGAGAGCCCCAACACCAGTTGACCCCACTGCGCATCTGCACTTGAGCACAGCATGTGGTTGAATGCATGACTGCAGCCTAGCGGGCCTGCTCTACTACTCCCTTAGTAAGTGTCCCATCCCAATCTCTGAGACAGGTATTTCCCCAGCAGCCCCGACCTCTGTCTCAGCAGGTGATCTTTTTTTTTGTATTTTTCTGATGTGAGAAGTGAGGAGGCAGACTCCTGCATGCGCCCTACCACGATCCACCAGGCATGCTCACCAGGGGGTGATACTCTGCCCATCTGGGGCATTGCTCCATTGCAACCTGAGCCATTCTAGCACCTAAGGCGGAGGCCATGGAGCTGTCTTCAGTGCCCGGGCCAACTTTGCTCCAATGGAGCCTTGGCTGCAGGAGGGAAAAAGAGAGATAGAGAGGAAGGAGAGGGGGAGGGGTGGAGAAGCAGATGGGCTTCTGTGTGCCCTGGCCGGGAATCGAACCCGGGACTTCTACACGCCGGGATAACGCTCTACTCCTGAGCCAACTGGCCAGGGCCTCAGCTGATGATCTTCTTACATAAGTTATTATAAAATAGAAACCAACCAAAGGGCATTTCCTCATCTTCACACCACTAGACCTTGAATCTTCCAGCTCAGATGTGGTCTCTGACTCCTCACGACTCCCCTCATCTGAGCGTTTCCCTCTCTTGTATCATCAGTCCTTCCCACTCGGATCGGTCCTACTGGCAAACACACACTTTTTAAAAAAGAACATCTATTGATTCCTTCTCCCTCTCATTGCTAAAAGTCTCTACTCGTTGCTAAAAGTCTCCATGGAGCAGAATGGCCTCTGATTGAAAAGTGCTGATTTGGAGGAAGATGGGAAACAGGGCAGGAAACTGCCACAGCTCTGTCTCTCCTTCCTCTTTTCCCATTTCTTCTTCTTTTTTTTTTTTTTGTGACAGCCAGAGAGGTAGTGAGACAGAGAGAGGGACAGATAGGGACAGACAGACAGGAAGGGAGAGAGATGAGAAGTATCAATTCTTCTTTGTGGCACCTTAGTTCATTGATTGCTTTCTCATATGTGCCTTGACCAGGGGGCTACAGCAGAGTGAGTGACCCCTGGCTCAAGCCAGCAACTTTGTGCTCAAGCCAGTGACCATGGGTCATATCTATGATCCCTCACTCTCAAGCTGGATGAGCCCGTGCTCGTCGATGACCTCGGGGTTTCAAACTTGGGTCCTCTTTGTCCCAGTCCAGTGCTCTATCCACTGTGCCACCGCCCTGTCAGGCTATTCTTTTTTTTCTTTTTTAACTTGTCCATTGATTTGAGAGAAAGAGGGAGAGGCGAGAAGGGAAAGACAGCTGGAGAGAAGCATCAACTCATTGTTCCACTTAGTTCCATCTAGTTGTGCACTCATTGGCTGCCTCACCTACATGCCCTGACCAGGGATAGAACCTGCGACCTCTGCCCACAGGGACCACGCTCTATCCATTGAGCCACCTAGATAGAGCCCCGTTCATTCTTCCCTTTTCTCCCCTATGGCTTCCAAACTCCACCACTGCTCTTATTCAGATACCAGTAAATTTCAGACTGGACGTTTCTCTGTCTTCCTCTTATTCCTTCTCGCAGCCCTTAATCCAGTTGACCCCTCTCTCTTTGCAGCCCTGACTCTTCGAACTACCGCACTAGACACTCCTGATTACTCTCCTTTCCTGCTCTGTTTCCCATCTTCCTCCAAATCAGCATTTTTCAATCAGAGGCCATTCTGCTCCACGGGGACTTTGAGCAATGAGTAGAGACACATTAGAGGTTGTCACAGTGGGAGCCAAGGGGTTGCTACTGGCATCCAGGGGATGGAGGCCAGGGATGCTGCTGGATGTCCTGCAGTGCATGGCCCCGCCCTCCCCCTCGACAGGTAATACCGGGTATGGAGGCCAGGGATGCTGCTGGATGTCCTGCAGTGCATGGCCCCGCCCTCCCCCTCGACAGGTAATACTGGGTATGGAGGCCAGGGATGCTGCTGGATGTCCTGCAGTGCATGGCCCAGCCCTCCCCCTCGAGAGGTAATACCGGGTATGGAGGCCAGGGATGCTGCTGGATGTCCTGCAGTGCATGGCCCCGCCCTCCCCCTCGACAGGTAATACCAGGTATGGAGGCCAGAGATGCTGCTGGATGTCCTGCAGTGCATGGCCCAGCCCTCCCCCTCAAGAGGTAATACCGGGTATGGAGGCCAGGGATGCTGCTGGATGTCCTACAGTGCATGGCCCTGCCCTCCCCCTCGACAGGTAATACCGGGCCCCAAATGCCGGTAGTGCTGAGGCTGAGAATCCTTATTCCTCTCGGTTCCTGCCTGGATCCTCTTCCTTTGTCTTCTTTAGATACACTGTGAAGTGATTTAGTCCAGTTCCATTGCTTTAAGTACATTTTACGTGCTGGCGACTCCCAAATATATCTCTAGCCTGTACCTCTCCCTTGAGCCACAGATTTATAAATCTATTCCACACCTCTACTTGGATGGAGGTCTCTTGAGCATCTAAGTACAACCAGCTTGAAATGCTTGATAATTTCCAGCTCTGAAACCTGTTCTTCCCCCAGCCGTACAATTGCAGTAACTGTCATCACTTCTCACCTAGTTACTCGAGCGAAAACCTGGGAGTCATCTTGAGTCCTCTCACCTACTTGCCCTTAACTAAGCCAGGAGCAAGTTCCATCAGTTGTATTTTGAAAACATGTCCAGACTTGTTCGATAGCCTCTGTCTCCAGACCCATTTTAGTTCAGCCGCAGTAGCTCTGGCCTTGGAGAAGGCACCCGGCTCCACTTTTGCACTTCACCACACACCAGGCAGAGTCATTTTCTTTTTCTTTTTTTTTTTTTTTTTTTGTATTTTTCTGAAGCTGGAAATGGGGAGGCAGTCAGACTCCCGCATGCGCCTGACCGGGATCCACCCGGCACGCCCACCAGGGGGCGATGCTCTGCCCATCTGGGGCGTCGCTCTGTGGCGACCAGAGCCACTCTAGCGCCTGGGGCAGAGGCCAAGGAGCCATCCCCAGCGCCCGGGCCATCTTTTTGCTCCAATGGCACTTCGGCTGCGGGAGGGGAAGAGAGAGACAGAGGAAGGAGACGGGGAGGGGTGGAGAAGCAGATGGGCGCCTCTCCTGTGTGCCCTGGCCAGGAATCGAACCCGGGACTTCCGCACGCCAGGCCAACGCTCTATCACTGAGCCAACCGGCCAGGGCCAGAGTCATTTTCTAAACACAATTCAGAACACGCCACTCTCTGCCTTAAAATCCCTCCTGTGGCTTCCCATTACCCTCAGGGGAAAATATCCAAACCTCCTACCATGATCTGCCACACTCCCTGCTCTGGGCTCTGCTTCCTCCTAAACTCATCCCAGACATCCTCACGCCCTACCCTGCACTCACCCTACTCTTTTCTTCCTTGATCGAACAGCCCTTTCTCAACTCGGGGCCTCTGCAGTTGCCTTTCTCTGCCTGAAATACTCTTCCTTCACCTCTGACATGGCCAGCTCCTTGTCATCCGGGCCTCAGCCTGGATCTCCTGTAAGGCAGTGGTCCCCAACCTTTTTTGGGCCACGGACCAGCCTTTAGAGTGGGGCGGATAAATGCACAAAATAAAATTATGCGGCTGGCGTAAAAACTGTGGCATTTTAAAATATAATTGTCAAAATTACGAGACAAGCGTCAAGAGTGAGTCTTAGATGGATGTAACAGAGGGAATCTGGTCATTTTTTAAAAATAAAACATCGTTCAGACTTAAATATAAATAAAATGGAAATAATGTAAGTTATTTATTCTTTCTCTCAGAGAAAGAATAAATGGCCCATGGACCGGTACCGGTCTGTGCCCCGGGGATTGGGGACCACTGCTGTAAGGCACTCCCTGACACCCCATCTCAGCCCCACCCCTCCTGAGCGTCTTATCATCTTATCGGTCTCATTCCTCTTCTGCTCTGTTGCCTCTTCTGTAAAAGTTCCCTGAGGGCTCAGAGGGAGTGTCTTCTACTTCTAGCCCAGAGCCTGACTTAAAGAATACTTCTTTCTTTATTTTCTCTTTTTAGTCTTTATTTTTATTTTTAAATTAATTTATTTTTCATGGAATGCATTGTAGGGCCTGGAAGTCAAAGGTCCATGTGTTGAATCCTCCAAACATTGGCTTAACTATGATGGTTTCATCAATATACAAGCATTACCACCACCTTCTTTCCCCAGACTGCGTATTGTTTTATTGTGTTGTAATTGCTGGGGACATAGGTCCTCTGCCTTGAGCGGAGGTCAGTTGCTACACAAATTATATATTTCGAAGTACAGTATGAAATAACAGTGTCCATTTCTCCGTCTCCTTTGCAGGGCCCACCTCCTCATCTATCCTAACCTTAGACTTTTTTTTCTCCTTGGGTGCTTGCTCCCTGGGTGGCCTCATCCAATGATGGGCCTTTGTCTGCAGCTGAGACCTCTCTCCTGAACCCTCTAAACTTTTTTATCCAGTGCCAAGCCCACATCCCCACTTGCATGTCTGAGAGGTGTCTCAAACTGAGAACATCCCAGACGGTCCCCCTCAGCCTGCTCCTCCTTCATTCTGAGAACATCCCAGACGGTCCCCTCAGCCTGCTCCTCCTTCATTCTGAGAACATTGCAGACGGTCCCCCTCAGCCTGCTCCTCCTTCACTCTGAGAACATCCCAGACGGTCCCCCTCAGCCTGCTCCTCCTTCACTCTGAGAACATCCCAGACGGTCCCCCTCAGCCTGCTCCTCCTTCATTCTGAGAACATCGCAGACGGTCCCCCTCAGCCTGCTCCTCCTTCACTCTGAGAACATCCCAGACGGTCCCCTCAGCCTGCTCCTCCTTCACTCTGAGAACATCCCAGACGGTCCCCCTCAGCCTGCTCCTCCTTCACTCTGAGAACATCGCAGACGGTCCCCCTCAGCCTGCTCCTCCTTCACTCTGAGAACATCCCAGACGGTCCCCCTCAGCCTGCTCCTCCTTCATTCTGAGAACATCCCAGACGGTCCCCCTCAGCCTGCTCCTCCTTCACTCTGAGAACATCGCAGACGGTCCCCCTCAGCCTGCTCCTCCTTCACTCTGAGAACATCCCAGACGGTCCCCCTCAGCCTGCTCCTCCTTCATTCTGAGAACATCGCAGAGGGTCCCCCTCAGCCTGCTCCTCCTTCATTCTGAGAACATCCCAGACGGTCCCCTCAGCCTGCTCCTCCTTCATTCTGAGAACATCGCAGACGGTCCCCCTCAGCCTGCTCCTCTTTCATTCTTCCCATCACAGTTAACGACCACTCCATCAGTTCATCTGCTCAGGCCTCCAGCCCGGGCGGTGTCCTTGACTTCTCTTTCTCTCCCCCACATCCATTCCACTAGCAAACTGCAGTGTCTGTACACTCAGAGAGACCTGGGGTTGGACCCCTCAGACTTCTACCCGTACCCTTTCCTCCCCATCCAAGCCGCCATCCCCTTGTTCCTGGGCATGGCCAGCTCCTCCAAAGTGGCCTCGGCTTTCACACTTGCCCTCCTCCCATGCCCTGCAGCCCATCTTAACGCAGCAGCAAGAATGCTGCTATTAAATTACTAGTCAGAGGGCGTCTCTCCTGTGCTCAAACCCTCCAGGGGCTCTCTGTCTCACTGTGGGTAAAGCCAGAGTCCTTTCAACAACTGAAAAGCCTCTCACGGCCTGTCCGCTCCATCGCTCGTTCCAGCCGCCCTGGCCTTGCTCACTGGCAGCCCTGGGCACGCTCCCTCCCCACAGCCTTTGCTGGCTGTTTTTTCTGCCTGGTATGTGGGTCCCCAGAGATCCTATGGCTCCTTCCTCTCCCTCCTTGCTCAGCCATCACCACAGCAAGAGCTTCCCTGACACTATATCAAATTGTAAACTTCCGTCTTTTTTTCCCAAAGCACATTTTACCTTCCGATACACTTTACACATTTCCTGTTTGTTTTCTTTATTGTCTGCCTCCTGCACTAGAATGTAAATTACAAAAAGGTTGGGATATTTTTTTTCTGCGACAGACAGAAAGACAGAGGGACCGAGAAGAACAGACAAGAAGAGAGATGAGAAGCATCAATTCTTCATTGCGGGACCTTAGTTGTTCATTGATTGCTTTCTTATATGTGCCTTAACTCAGGGGCTACAGCAGAGTGAGTGACCAGAGACCTTGGGCTCAAGCCAGCGACCATTGGGTCATGTCTATGATCTCACAGTCAAATCAGCAATTTCGAGCTCAAGCTGGTGAGCCTTGCTCAAGCTAGATGAGCCTGCACTCAAGATGGCAACCTCAAGGTTTCGAACCTGGGTCTTCTGTGTCCCAGTCTGACGTTCTGTGCACTGCGCCACCACCTGGTCAGGTTATTTTATTTTTTTAATTGACACGGATACAGTTGACTGTTGAACAGTGCAGGTTTGAACTGCATGGGTCTACTTAAATGTGGGGTTTTGTTTTGTTTTGTTTTTCAATTAATTCATGCTGTTCAATTGGCCGCATGTTCTAGGATCAGTTGGCAGTTGGGAATCTGTGTATGTGGAAGGTTGGCCTAAATTATATGTAGATTTCCGACTGCATATACCTGATTGGTGATTCTCATCTCTTCCTTGTTCAAGGTCAGTTGTACTTGGTAAATGGAGACAGATTTGACTGCATAACAGTAGAGTTCTTTGTATTACAAAAGACCATATAAACTGTGAATTATTTTTCTAAAACTTGTACTTTACATTTATAATAAAGGACCACCTAGATAATATATAAAGAGCTCCTGGAAATTAATAAGCACAAAGCAAACAACCTTATAGGAAGTTGGATAAAGGACAATGAACATCTTTCTACAGAAGACATCAGAAATGCCCATAAAGATGAAAAGCGGTCAGTCTCAGTAATCAGGGCAATTGGAACGGTAAAATTATTTTTATCCATCTGGTTGTCACTGAGTACAAAAATGGATTACATCTAGTGTGATTATGGCTATACAAAATAAGGTTCTCATACATGATCGGTGAAAGTGAGCAGTGGCACCGTCTTTGGAGGGTATCAATGGCAGTACACATTCCTCATTCAGGAATCCACCTGGCTTGCCTAGCCTATGAAAATACTTGCAGAAATGTAAATATAAGGCTATTCATTGTAGCACTGTTGTTAAGAAGAATATATGGGATATAATTTATATATCCAACAAGTCTTTAAAAATAGGTCACATAAGATCATATAACAGGTCTGTACAAAATTATAGAGGTAGAGGGGGAAGAGAAGCCAGCCCATCACGTAGGTTTTCCTATTGAATCGCCCTTCTCAAGAGCTGAAAGAAACCCCCCCACCTCCATTGAATATAATATTTCTGAGTTCTTTTTTAAAGTGTTCTTGAATATAAAAGTAATGTTTATTCATTCTGAAAAGATGGAAAATAACAAGGTATTAAGGAAAAAAAATCATCTAGAGTGTACCTTATAAATGAGAACTGAAACATTGCTTATTTCCTTCCATTTCTATGTAATTTTGTGTCCTTTGTCATTTGTAGCATACTTTATCTATGAAAACTATCAACCTATGCATTTTGCTGACCACATACTGTTCTTTGGAGTGTGCTCCTACCATAACTGAACTATCCTCATTCTCTGATTGATGGACAGGTTCCAGTTTATGTTTCTAAATGATGCCAGATTTGTATTCCTAGAGCTGTGTAGATAGATTATAGACTTAGACGTTAAAAGCTCTTGATAAGTACTGCCCCAGATTGCTTTCTTACTCTAACAGTTGAGAAGCAGCAGTCCGGAGAGACGCAGCTAGTGCCCGCCACCAAACACACAGAAGTAGCCTGGGGCAGTGAGCTGACCTCTGAGCCTGTTTTCTCTTCTGTGCTCTTCTGCCTGTCCTTTGGAGACTTAGCAGAAGATCAGAGGTTCTTAATTACAGTGCTTCCTGCAAGCCTTTCCTAGTTAATAACAATTGAGAATCCAAGGCAGCCCTGCAAGGTTTCTGGAAGCTGTGTACCAGAGCGGGCAAGTCTAGTTTCTGTGGCATTCAGCCCCTGCTTTGACAGCCGAAGTCACACAAACCCACAGACCATGTCAAAATGTTTACCTTGCATAGGACTGTTCCTATTGGTGGTTTACTACGCTGCCTTTTAGAATCAGTGAGTAACCTTGTTACTTGTGATGGGCTGGCTGGGCTCGACTTCCTTCCTAGGATTTTCCAGTCTTCTCTCCGCCTCTCCCCCTCCCACTCTGTGCTGCAATATTTTGGAACTGGCAGTCGGTTTGCCACACGGTGCCTCATATGCACAGTCCCCTCTGCTGGGAATGCGATTCCCATGCTCCACACCCACCCTGCAAGCCCTGGTCACCCTTCAGAGCAGTCCCTTCGGGCACCCTCTCAGATGGCCCAGCACCTGACCAGCGTCAGTCCCTCCTGCCTCCTCCCGCCCTAGCCTTAACCTGCTGATGTGGCGCTGGCCTCGCGGGTATCTGTGTTTGCTCCTAAGTGGAGTTGCTCCCTGGCTCCCGAACCCAGGTGATGTTCTCTGGCTGTTTCAGGTCTTCCTGTCGGAGTGGAAGGAACGCAAAGTCGCCCTCTCGCGGCTCACCCGTCTGGAGATGAAAGACGACTTCCTCCACGGACTGCAGATGCTGAAATCTCTGCAGAGTAAACACGTTGTCATGCTGCTGGGCTTCTGTGAAGAGGACAACACCATTCTCACTGAGTATCACCCCTTAGGGTCCTTGAGCAACCTGGAGGAAACCTTAAACCTTTCCAAGTACCAAACTGTGAACACCTGGCAGCAGCGGCTGCGACTGGCCATGGATTACGTGGGCATCATCAACTACCTGCACCACAGCCCCCTGGGCACCCTGGTCATGTGCGACTCCAGCGACCTGCCCAAGACGCTGTCCCAGTACCTGCTGACCAGTAACTTCAGCGTCGTGGTGAACGACCTGGACGCCTTGCCCCCGGTGCACCGCAGCGCGGGCACGTTGGTGAAGTGTGGCCACAGGGAGCTTCACGGGGACTTCGTGGCCCCAGAGCAGCTGTGGCCCTACGGGCAGGACCGGCCTTTTCACGACGATCTCATGCCTTCCTATGACGAGAAGGTCGACATCTGGAAGATTCCAGACGTCTCCAGTTTCCTTTTGGGGCACGTGGAAGGGAGTGATATGGTCCGATTCCATTTGTTCGATATTCATAAGGCCTGTAAGAGCCGGACTCCTGCAGAGAGACCCACTGCTCAGGACATTCTGGACACTTACGAGAAGGTCCTGAATTCACTCAGGGACACGGTGATGTCTCAGACGAGAGAAATGCTGTAAAAACTAGTCCAGTCAGTGGGGGTGGGACTGAAGGAGCTAGCGGAACAGCCCCCGCAGTTCTGCGCTGCGGTGAGCTTGTCACTGTGTAGCGCACGGCTCCTCTGCATCCCCGGGCCCAGGGCCGCGCCCTGCCTCTGCTGGCCACCGGGGCCAAGTTGCTAAAAGCCACCCAACGTGATTTAAGTTTGGCTTCACTTCCAGTGCTGTTGGCTCCCAGGTGAAATGCAGAGAAGCAGCGAATCTAGCCTGTATCTGAAGAAAGTAACAAAACTGTAGATAAAGAGCCTTCCCCTACCCTACTAACTGAGTATGTAAACTCGTAAGAAAGGTGGATAGAGAAGATTTTTAAATGGCAGTATAAGAAAGAAACAGAGTAGGTCTCTGAAGAAAAATTTCCTCATTTTTTTAGACAATAATGGGAAGATCTCTGGTCTTTTTCACTTGGCATCAGCGAGGCCATCTTTTCTGTTTTAAATGATTGATCTGTGAAGCTTCTGTGCCATCCTCCTTCCTAGGAGCTAAAGGAGAACTATGCTCTTGGAAATTTTGAATGGATAAGGATATTTAAAACAACAAGTATGAGGGCAATGATCTGTGTACTGCCTCAGATGGTACTTGTGAAATTCCTTTTTACCTTCCTGCAGGGTTTCCTGAGTCCAAACTTACTTACTGTGAACATTTTACATCAACAGTGTCACTCATTACTGGACATTCGAGTTGCACGACTGAATCCTTCAAAAAGTTCTTTCCTTGCTCACTATCATCATTTGCAGAGGATGATGGGTTGGTGCATATTAATTGGCCCTAATGAGGCGATCAAAGCTGACATGGAGGGTAGGATCACTGGAATCACAGGGACGTGGGCCTCACCACAGAGTCTCTGACTCAGTAGGTCTGGGGTAGAGTCCGAGATTTTGCATTTCTAGCTGGTTCCCAGGGCGGTGAGAACCACTGCCCCTAATCACAGGCAGCAGGATAGGGCAGTGTTATCAGTCTTAACCCGGAGTCTACTGCCTGTGGGTGATTGGGTCCTGTGGCTGATTAGAGAATATGCTTGCCCACAGTGTTGTTTTAACGGCTGCTTTTTGTTATAAAAACGCCACCAAAACCCACTAGGATGGCTGTAATCAAAAGGATGGAGAGTAACAAGTGTTGGTGAAGATGTGGAGAATTGGAACCTCATACCTTGCCATGGGAATGTAAAAGGGTGCAGCTGCTTTGGAAAACAGTTTGGCATTTTTCAGAAAATGAAAAACAAGAGTTCTTATGACCCAGCAATTCCACTCCCAAGTATTTACCCAAGAGAACTGAAAATGTGTCCACACAAAGAACACCTCATGTTCAACATTTCCCAAATAACTTCTCTGCTCCAAATTTGCTGCTTCTGTGTTTCCTACATCTATAAATGGCATACCATCTGATTTTCCAAGGCGAAACCTGCTTTGTATATAATAAAATGCAACCATTTTAAGTGTACATTTCAATGAGTTTTGATGCATTTATGTACTCATGTCACTACCCTACAGTTACAACATAAAACATTTCTCTCTCCTGGAATTTCCTTTGTGTCCCATCCCCACTGCTGGCCTCAGGCAAATGACTCTGCTTACATTTTAGAAAGATTAGATTTTTTTTTTTCATTATTTCTTATCATTGGAGCCACATAGTATGGTATAAACCTTTTTGTGCCTGTCTTTTTTCATTCCTTGTAATGTTTTTGAGAGATCCACCTCTGTTGTTTGTATTAGTCATTTATAGCTTTTTATTAGTGAGTACAGTCGTTCCTCGTCTATTGCGGGGATTAGGTTCCAGAACCCCCCGTGATAGGCAAAAATGCGTGAAGTAGCGACCTTATATTTATTTTATTATTTATATGTATTTTAAGGCTTTATAAACCCTCCCTACACTCTTATAAACCTTTCCCACACTCTTATAAACACTTCCTATGATTATTTTACTGCAAAAATGATTAAATATATAAAAATATCTATATATACCGCAAAACCCTGTGATATAGCGAAATATTCACAATACAAAATTAGATAAATACAGTTTTAAAATCCATGATACCGTGAGACTGCGAAAAGTGAACTGCGATATGGTGAGAGATGACTAATATTCCATTGTATGAATGTACCACAATCTGTTCATCCAGTTGTCTGCTGATGGATACTGGGTTGTTTTCCAGTTTGGGGCTATGATGATTTAAAACTGCCCTTTAAATACAAGTCTGAAGACTTGGTTAAATACCTAGGGGTGTTCCTATGATCATATGTCGTATATGTTTAACTTTATAAGAAACTTCTAAACTGTTTTCCAAAGCATCTGTGCCGTTTTACATTCCCATTAGCGATGTGTAAGAGCTCCATTTGCCCTACACATCTTAACCAACACTTGTTTATTATAAGCCTATTTAATTTGAGGTATCCTATAGGTGTGTAGTGTCATCTCAGTGTAGTTTTAATTTGCATTTTCCCAAAGATAAATGATGCTGAGAACCTTTTCATGTTTATTGGCCATTCACATATCTTCTCTGGGAAGAGTGCAAATCTTTTGCCCATTTAAACTAATTTGCTTATTACTAAATTGTAAGAGTTCATTTTGTAACCTGGAATTAAGTCTGCTACCAGATAAATCTTCTGCAGTCTTTTCTCACAGTCAGAAGCTTGTCTTTTCATTTCTTAACAGTGTGTTTTATTCATTTGTGTTTTTAAATGATTTATATACTGTTTAAGAAAGCTTTGCCTAACCCAAAGTCATGAAGATTTTCTCCTTTATTTTCTTCCAGAAGTTCTATAGTTTTAGCTTTACATTTAGAGACCTAAATGTAAAAACCATTTTTAGTTCAATTTTGTGTATGGTGTGAGGTAAGGGTTCAGGTTCACTTTTTTCCAATGTGCATTTCTAATTGTTCTACCATCATTGATTGAAAAGATTATTCTTGCCTGACTGGAGGTGGCGTGGTGGATAAAGCATCAACCTGGAATGCTGAAAACCCCAAGGTTCAAAACCCCAAGGTTGCTGGCTCTGAGAACGGGTTCGTCAGCACAGAGCTCGCTGGCTAGAGTGGAGGATTGAACACGCGAACCCAAACTTCACCAGCTTGAGCCCCAAAGGTCCTGTCATGAAAAGCCCAAGGTTTCCAGCTTGAGCAAGGGGACACTGGCATGGCCCCAGTCAAGGCACATATGAGAAGCTCAGTGTACAACTAAAGTAAAAGCAACTATGAGTTGGTGCTTATCATGTTCTTTCCCCCTCCCTTCCTGCCTCTCTCTCACTCTTACTCAAAAAAAAAAGAAAAAGAAAAAAGAAAAAAAAATATTATCTTTTATCTTTCCTCCATGAAATTGCTTTGGAAACTTGGTGAAAAAATAGTTTGTGTGGGTTTACTTTTAAGCTCTATGTCTTATTTTATTGACCTATATTGCTACCCTTATGCCAATAACACATTATCTTGATTGCTATAGCTTTATGGTAAATCTTGAACTCAGGTAGTATAAGACCTTCAACATTGTTCTTTTTCAAAAAGTCATTTTACAGTTCCATATAAATTTTAGAATCACTTGTCAGTTTATATACACACAACAACAACAAATAACCTGCTGGAGTTTTTATTTGGATTGCACTCAATCTATACAGGTTAATTTGGGGGAAACTGGCATCTTTTTTTTCTTTTTAGCGCGAGAGAGACAGAGACAGCAAGAGGGCCAGATAGGAAGAGAGAGAGATGAGAAGTATCAATTCTTTCTTGCAGCACCTTAGTTATTCATTGATTGCTTTCTCATATGTGCCTTGATGGGGTTGGGGTGGGGATTTCAGCTGAGCCAGTGACCCCTTGCTCAAGCCAGTGACCTTGGGCTCAAACCAGTGATTGTGGGGTCACATCTATGATGCCATCCCATGCTCAAGCCAGCTACCCCGCGCTCAAGCCAGCAATGTTGGGGTTCCGAACCTGAGTCCTCTGCGTCCCAGGCCACACTCTGTCCACTGCGCCACCACCTGGTCAGGCGAAAACTGGCATATTAACAGTAATGGTTCTTCTAATCTATGAATTTGGTAGGTAATCTTTCTTTTTTTTTTTTTTTTTCAGATGTTTCTGAAAACAAGTTTATTTAAATAAGGGTTTAAATACATTACATAACATTAAAACTGAAGGGGGGAAAACCCAAAAATCAGTTTGTTATTTCACATGGCCTTGGGCAGCTGTTCCTAGTAAGTTGCAAGCTCTACACCTAGCTAAGTGACTGACACATCGGCTTGAAATTTGTTCCCTTGTCAAAAGTTTAACTCTGATATAAGGTTGGCCTAAAATTCTGGTGTTTGGACATCAATTAGCCAGGATATGTCTGGTCCAAAAGACCTTAGTGGCAAGCCAGATATCCTCATCACCTCACTCGAGGAAAGGTAGCTTTTCAAGTTCATCCACCCAGTCCTGTTGGCGATCTTTTGACTACCAAAGGCTCCCTCTAGTGGCACAGAAGCCGCTGCTGCCTAACCCCTGGCCTCTCAGCTTCACTGCAGGGTGTCCTGGTGGTGACATTCTCTGAGGGCAGGGGACTCTGGAGAGGAGCCAGACATAGCTGTCTGGAACCTTGGGGCTTGGCTGAAACATCACATTACTGCTTTGTTTCAGGCGGGACACTGCCAGGCGCCTACTGCTTGACCTCTGTTTAAATGAGGGACTTCAAGACTAGACAGCATGGTTCTTTTCAGTTTATTGCATGAAGGAGTTACACTAGTCCAAGTTAAAAGCAGACCCCAAATGGTTACATCTCATAAGCTGTGAGGTTTTTAAACTTGTGACAAGGGACAGAAGGGAAATGCTACTCATGCAAGGAAATCCTCACTTAAGCTTCAGTGAGCCAAAAGCACTTAAAACCCATGAACCTTCAGCTGGTCGTCCTTAGCCAGTCCAATCTCTACCAGGAACTGGCATATGTTCTTGCGCTGGTCACCCTGTAGCTGAATTACTTCTCCATATTCTGGATGCTCAATTACAGTACCATTGCAGGCAAATTTCTTCTTAAACGCCTTCATTAGTTTCTTTTTATCGTAATCATCAGCGATCCCTTGGACAGTAGTAAGGGTCTTCCTGCCGTTTCTCTGTTGAATTCTTATATGGATATAATCCTCAGTGCCAGCAGGAAGCAGATCATCACCCTTACTTGCATCAGCAAAGGGGTCGAAAGAGTGGAGGTTCTGGATAGCGGACATACGATACGATTCCTTTTCCTCAGTGGAAACGGCCTGCGGAAGGCTGCGGCGGGAGAAGGCGGGCAGGGGGGACGGAGCGTCGGGAAGCGAGGGGGGCTCAAGGGGGAGGTTGCTGAGTCCTCGGCGGCGGTTCAGTGACTGGGGCCGGTAGGTAATCTTTCTATATTTAAAATTTTAATTTCTCTCATTAATGTTTTGTAGTTTTTAGTGTTTATGTCTCATACCTATTTTGTTAAATTTATTTATGTATTAATTTAAAAAGTTCTATTGTAAGTGCTATTTTTAAAAAGTCAAGTTCCAATTTTGTTTATATCTTGGATATGAAAATACAATTGTTGTATGTTGACTTTGATTTCTGTGACTTTGCTAACACTTAAAAGTTCTTGTAGTTTTGGGGGGTGGGAGAGATTCCTTAAGATTTTCCATGCATACATTCATGCATGCTGTATATGAATAAAGCAATTTGTATGCTTCTCCCCTCCCCCTTTTCTTGCCTTGTTGCACTGACTAGGACCTCTAGGACAATGCTGAGTTGAAGTGAGGACAGATATCCTTGCCTTGTTCCTGATCCAAAGGCGGAAAACATTTAGCTTTTCAAGTGTCATGTTAGCTGTAAGTTTGGTGTTCATCTTTCTGTATGTGTCTTTACACTTCTACTACATATGCATATATTCCTAAACAATATATAGTATTATTTTTCTTGGCTTTAAATTTTACATGTAATTTATTCTGAAGGTATAGCTGCAACTTGCATTTTCTTCTGTCTTATTTTGAGATTCATCCTTTTCTATACTTGTAACTCTATCAGTGATTTTTCAACTTTTTTACACTTGGGCACTGGTTATTATTTCAGGGACCGCTAAGGCAGAAATCACCCCAAGTAAAAGCAAATTTGACTAAGATCATCAGGTCTATAACCTTCACACACCATCATGTTGATTAACTTCCACAGACCAGCAGAAAATTTTGGACTCTCTGTGAGCCAACTGTTGTTGAAAAACATGGGTCATTCATTACTACTGCTGTCTATATTATACCACAATTTATCCATTTTCTCTACTGATGGACATTTAGATTGCTTGCAGGTTTTTGCAATTACAAACCACTCGCTACAAGCATTGTGCATGTCCCTTTATAAATATGATAGCTTCTCCAGTCAATAGCTGGAAGTGCAACCGTGGGGCCATGTGGCTGCTCGCCTTGAACTTGATTAAATACTGGCAAAGAGCTCTTCAAAGCACATGATGGCTTTTAAGTCTCATCTCTCTGGATAGTGAACACCTTGGGATTGGAACTCTGCCTGACTTAACCATTATTTCCAGAAGAGTGGACAGAGGACACTTCCACCCATGTATAGTGAATGGCTGGACGCAGGAATTTGGGAGAACGTCGCTCAGGAGACGGATCACAGACTGGAGCAGTGGCGTGTGGCCTGAGGAAGACCTCTCTTTTGGATGTTTCCCCAGAAAAGTACTACGCAACAGGAGAGAATCTTGGTTCTTTACGTGGCACGCTTTCCGAGCCCAGGGCCGGGACTGGCCCGGCCCCTTGGCCCTTCCCGTACCGGCCGTCACCGCCCAGGCTCCAGCATTCCCCCGCCTCGCGCGGGTGACTCAAGCAGCGGTGACGGCATTCGAAAAGGAGGCGATGACGGGCGCGCGGCCGCGCGCGGCGAAGAAGCGCAGAGCTCGGGAGCGCGGCGGCGGCGGCGGGGGAGGAGCAGGAGCGGCGGCCGAGGCGAAGCGGCGGCCCGTGGCGGCGGCGGGCGGCATGCTCTGGTCGCGGGCCGCGGGCCCGGCGCTGGCCGCGCTGCTGCTGCTGGCCGCGTCGGTGCTGAGCGCCGCGCTGCTGGCCCCCGGCGGCTCTCTGGAGCGCGGCGCCGAGGCCGCGCCGCCGCGAGGTGAGTGCGCCGGGAGGCCCCTGCGCCCCTCTGGCCGTCGGGCCCGTGGGGCGCGCGACTGTCCCCTCCCTTTGGGCGACGCGACGCCCCCTCCCGGCTAGGGACGCTCAGCGCGCGAGCTCTCGGAAAAGCAGTTCTCCCGGACTCGAGTTTTTGTTCCCACTACGCGGCGGTGGGCGCGCCAGGGCCTGGAGCCGGGCATTTGGCTGCGGTCGCTGGCGCGGGCGAGTCAGCATCGCGCAGCGGGGTGGGAGCAACAGCCCAACCGTACCCGCCCAAGGGCGAAGGCACGGGGAGAGCGGGCGGGAGGGGTGCCCCCGCCCGAGGCTGCAAGGCACCCAGCCTGTGCAGGCGACTGGATCTAAGTGTGCCTTTGATGGGGAGACCTGTTCCTCCCCAGGTGCAAAACTAGGTAAGAGGCGGACTGACCAAGAGGCGTGCACCCGACTCGCTTCGCTCTTCTAGTCCACTGTATGGCGGTTCTTCCGCACGAATGAAGTCCCTTCCCCAGAGGACAGAGGGTTTGGCGGGCGCCGCCCTGCCTGGTGGCTGCAGCTGCGGGGCGCCCGCGCGCGACGGCCCGAGTCCGGAGCCGGACCCCAAAGGCCCCGCTCGGCGCTGGGATTACGCTGGGGAGTGAACGACCGACGGGAATGAAATTCAGCAGGAGGCGGCGCGGCGAGGGCGGTGATTGCAGGATTTGGTCATTAAAACTCGAGGTCCAGTCTCGAGCTAACCTCCCCTGCAGTTTCCCTTAGGATAGTTTTACTTGCGAAGTGGCGAGGAGAAACAATCGAGGTTGTGGTTTGCGGGCAGGCACTCTGTGGTTTGCGCGGGGATGCCACAGAACGGAATTGGCAGCCTGGAGGGGCCTGGAGGGTATATTTGCCGGGAAAGGGAGTGATTATAATGTGCGGCGGGTACTGTTTGCCTCACTTACCTGGACTCCGAACTCACCAGGGGTAATGGTGAAAAAACACAAATTTCTAGACCCTGAACCAGGATCCTAAGCCTTGTCCAGGTGCTTCTTTGGTCAGGGATTGTGGGCTCAGCCAAGCACAGCAAACCCTGACCGGGCAGCGTTTGGATAGGTCAGAGGATCCCCCTGGGAAGTTACCTACCTCTCTTTGCCCTCTTGTCATCCCTATTCTGTATCAGAACAAGGGGGTTTTGGTGTCAGGGTGAAGTTCAAACAGCCACTCCTACCCAGTCAGAATCTTATAGGGCAAAGACAATAAATTTTGAAAAAGCATTTCAGCTGGTTTTGTTTTGTATGCTGCCCCCCCCAACCCCGGGGTCAGTCTCATCCTCTCCCCTGCTTTTATAATTGAGGAAACAGCCCAAGAGGTTACATCTGCACAGTCACAAATTGTCAGGGACAGATCCTTACAGTGCTCTTTCTTTGTATTTTAGGACCAATTCATCAAGATAATTATTTTAGGAAAAAAGTAATTGCATATAGTGAGAGAGAACATAGTATTCTTAAGCGATGCACACCAGAATCTTCACCAAGCTGTGTTGAGAGGACAGCTAGACTTTCAGTGCCTCCTGGAGTCCAGGTTTAGGCTGGACAACTTCCTGTTAAGAGCTCCATCTTCCTAAGAATTGAGGACTCAAGTTTACATCAAAAGAGAAAAGAAAAATTATGAAGAATATGTCCTTTAAAATATGCCCAACAAAGACACTCCAGAGCAGAGAGCTAGAACCAGAAGTTAAATATTTGGAAATTGAACAAAAGTCTAATATACAAATAGTATGGTTACCCTAGGAATATTGAGAGGTGAATTTCTTTAGTTTATTTCCTTACCAAAACATGGCAGACAGGAAGAAGAGGAGGAGTTGTTCTTTTGTAGATAATGCTTCTTAGATGTTACCCTGGTATTTCTAAAGTCACTGTGTCAAAAGTTGGCATCTTTTTCTCGAAACTGAGCGTCAGGTTCAATTTCATTGTCATATCAGATAGCTTAGGAATTCCACCCTTTGTGTGTTTGAGTGATACAGACTCACTGGTTTAAAAATTAAAAAAAAACAAAAAAACTTATAATGCAAAGAAGTCCAGTTATCAAAATACCCTGGGTTTTCTCACTGAAACTCTCTAGCTGTTGTTTTCAGCATTGGCTGCATATTAGAATTAACTTGAGGAAGTGTTTGTTTGTTTAGGGAGGAAATTTTAAAACTCTTCTTGCTGGTTGGATACAGATTCTGATTTAATTGGTCTGGAGTGGGGGCCAGGGCTTCAGTATTTTTTGTTTTAGCCCTGAAGGAAGCTTCCAGATTATGAAATAAAAGAGGCCAAATCATGACCTTTTTAGTTTCCTGTAGTTTTCCCTTTGCCTAGAAGCTAGAGTGTAAATTAGTTTCTCCTTCATATACTACAATATAATAGATATAAATGGCCCAGTTGGTCTCAGTGCAACATTTTGCTTTAACTTTAGCTAATAATAGTCCACTTTGTTTTTCTCCAAATTTGGCCAACTTAAATTTAGAATGTGCATGTCCTGGTGAACTTTAAGAGCATCTAATAAAGTGAGGAGCTGTAAGCCAAGGGAACACGGAGCAGTGGGGTCCTGCCCATCAGACAGACCTGTCCTCTTCCCTTACTTGCCCCAAATCTGCTGTGGAGCTAGGAGATTCAGAATTCCAAACCAAAGTGGTATAAATTAGGGCTTCTCAGTCTTTCAAGAGCATGCAAATCCCCCACAGACCTTGCCGACCTGCTCATCCTAACCCAGTTGGTCTGGGGTTCTGCAGGTCTCATGCTGCCCACAGCTGAGTCAAGCGGTAGGAGAAACTTTGGACTTTGGAATCACACAAATTGGGTTCAAAACAACTCAAAACATTTCACAGAAAAACTCTGTGGCCATGGGTAATTTTCTAATTCTTGTGAACCTTAATTTTTTTTATCTGTAAAATGGAGAAAATACCTAGCTAGTTCATGAGATTGTCTTACAGTATTATCAAAATAGAAGATACCCTATTTCCCCAGGTATAAGACGCACTTTTTCCGAAAAATTTGGAGTCTAAAAACTGGGTGCGTCTATACAGTGCTTGTAGTTTTTTTACTTGCATTTCCCGCCTTTTCGTGCTTGTTTTTGCGCTTGTTGAAGACAGTGATTCGTCATCGGACACAGATGAGGACAAGCTTAATGGATGGGAGTTTTGACAGTGATGAGGAGTCGTATGAATTTTATGATGAATAAAACTTGAGTTCAATAACTTTATGTAATACATTTTTTTTTTTCAAATTTAATGCTCCAAAATTTAGGTGCGTCTCATACATGGGGAAATACGGTACATGGAACTGACCTAATTCATGTGCCTGTCACATCTTAGCACTTGATGAGTGTAAGGTCCTTACAGAGTCCTTTTACATACTAGGTGTGAATGGTGTTGCCTGAGTCCTCATGTGTGGAGAGGCACCTGTGCAAAAGGGGATCTGGATGTGTGTGCACACGTGAGCGTGCCTGCCTATCTGTGCATACAGCGAGTAAGGACCCAGAGGCCCCAGGGTGCAGGCACTTGAGAAGCACTTCTGTGAAGCCACCATTCACACAGTGTACTTTGTCTCTAACATATTTTTCTTCTTTTCTTCCTAACACATTTTAAAGGTGCTTTGTTTTTCTTTTATTTTTTAAACTTTTTTTTTTTTTCTAATTCTTGCCAGATTTGGACCAAAAAAGGCATGTCGAGCTGAAGATGGACCAGGCCCTGCTGCTCATCCATAACGAACTCCCTGGGACAAACTTGACTGTCTACTGGAAGTCCGAACGCTGTTACCACGTATGTATAGTGTCCACACTCACAATTCTCTTTGCTTTGGGAATAGTTCGATAGACCCTTGATGCTTCACACCTGCAGTTCTTCACATGTTAACTTCAGTTTTAAAGGTAAGGAGACAAAAAAGCTATCTAACCAGGGAGAATGCCTAGCAACGAGCAACATTTGTTTATCTTTTCCACTGCCCATTAAAAAGAGAAAAAAAAAAAGAAAAACACCAGTTCTCAGTGATGGCAAAATTACTAGAGGTGTTTTATTTTACTCCTTTGCCTAATGCCAAACCCTCTTGCTGGACGAGGAAGGGAGTGAGACGCACGGGTGTTCTTCAAGGGCAAGGGCGGTAAGGACGGTGGGGAGGCTCGTGCTGAGGCAGAGTGGCAGGTGTTCCAGGGATCTACCTCTCTGATGGTAAAGAATTTATCTGAAGGTTTTACTCCTATTCTAGGCCTTTTTGCTTTCTAAGGACGAGGCTGTTCTTCCATGTAGAACAAAATATTCTTTATTTCTAAATAAAATGGAGAGTTTCAATGTACCACCTTTAGAGGAAGAATTTGAAGATATAGTGTGCTTTGAGTATGGGTACCAGCCGAAAGCATCACAGTTCTAGCAGGTAAAATAAGTTAGCATATTGAAAGATTTATTTATGTTGACATTTTTATCCTTGAGGAATCTTTAGAGCTCATCTGAAAAGAAAATGATGAAAATTTCCTGGGAAAAATAGAGGTTAAATGGGGTGATGGTTAATGCACTCTGATATGAAGACTAAACGTAGGAAAAATGGCAGGACTTCCCAAACTCATTCATTCATTTAACACAATTGCTGTTGATGTATCAATGGATGCTTTATAGAGTCTGCGTAAATAATCCCAAAATTTGTATGAAAAAGTAAATGAGCAAAAGAATCAAAGGACAGCACAGGAGGAGAATGGGCATCATGGAGACTTGCTGGACCAGGTCAGGTCGATTACAGAGCCACAGCTGTTCATGTAGCCCGAGAGAGAAATGAAGGCCAGGACCAAAGTGGTATGAGAAGCAGAAGCTAATTAAAGAAGAATTTAACATGCTATAACTAAAACCACGGGTAAAGGTATTTTGAATTATCGTATACCATCTATCAAATGCTCCAAGTGGATTCAAGTTTTAAAAAAACCTCCACAAACTTAAAAAATACCAAAAAAGGCAGATTACATTTTTAAAGTAACGAAGCAATAGAAGAAATGACAAGCCAGATTAACATGACTATATAAAACTTTAAACACTTGTAATTAAAAACAACAGAATATAACAAGATGAAATGGAGTGCATTCAAATGGGGAAATACTTGAGAGTTAAAAATTTAATACTACAATATATGAAGGTGACATATTTCTACCAGTATGTTCAAGAGAATATGGTGTCTAAAAGATGGCTTATGCCATAGGAAACAAAACAGAAAAAGAATATTGAGTTATTTAATCTACTGATCATTTTTTTTAATGCTAGGATATCATAAAGATCTAGTATATGAACAAAAGGAAGGATGACTTTTAAATCCTGGGAAACTAATGAAAAATATATTGTAATATATGTTGTAATTTTTCTTACTTGAGTGCTATTTGGCACATGTAATAGGAACCACTAAAATGATTATTTTTTATCCAGTAATTTCATTTTTAGAAATTTATCTTAGGGAAAGAATTTAAATGAATAAGAGCATCATGCCTGACCAGGCGGTGGCTCAGTGGATAGAGTGTCGAACTGGGATGCGGAGGACCCAGGTTCAAAACCCCGAGGTTGCCAGCTTGAGTTCAGGTTCATCTGGTTTGAGCAAGGCTCAGCAGCTTGAGCCTAAGGTCACTGGCTTGAGCAAGGGGTCACTGGTCTTTTGTAACCCCCCCACCTCAAACCCCCCCCCCCCCGTCAAGGCACATAGGAGAAAGCAATCAATGGACAATTAAGGTGCCCCAACGAGGAATTGATGCTTCTTATCTCTCTCCCTTCCTGTCTGACTCTCTCTGTCTCTGTCAACACACATAAAAAAATAAGAGAATCATGTGTAGATCTTTTAAAACAATGTAACTTATATAAATTATAAATGTATTTATTTATAACTAAATTATGTTTTTAAAACAACATATTTTATACAAATTACATATAAAAAGATACCACAATTATAATATTTGATGGAATATAATACAGTCATTAATAATTATAAATATGCAGATTGGGTAGGATGGTGAAAATTTATTTGTTAAATAATAAAACAATAGAAGGCAGGACTTAATATATGCCGTATTTGTTCATTTTGTGGAAAATTTATTTATGAATGAAGGTTGTACGGCTCCATAACAACACAATTATTTATATGGGCAAATTTTATCTAAATTACTGAAATTTAAGTTTTTTTCCTAAGTATGAAAGGAAAGGCATGTGGGGATCTTCAGCTGGATGTTCACGTCCAGCACCCAGCGGACTCCCAGAACCCCTGACGGTGTGCGTGTGCTCTCCTGTTGCAGTGCTTGCTTCAGGTTCTGGCGGCGGTGCCCAGGAGCGGAAAGCCCGGGAAGCCCAGCATTGCAGCTGTGGCTGTGAGCACCCAGCACGGATCCATCCTGCAGCTCAACGACACGTCGTCTGAAGAGAAAGAAGTCTGTAGGTTTGTACCTGCTTTGCTGTGACCTACTCAAGTCTGTTGTCTCTATGCTTTTCTTCTTCCTTTGTTTTTAGCCTTTTCTTCCTTCAAAATATTTTCCTCTGTCTTTTCTGATCTGCACCCAGGAATGCCTGTCACTCTGCCTTCATGACATAATGAAAACCCAGCTCCTTTTTGCCCCTAATCTAATCTTCTTCTTAATTTTACCTAATCTTTATAGGCTGGAACACAAGTTTGGCGAATTTGGAAACTATTCCCTCTTGGTAAAGCACGCCCATAATGGAGTCAATGAAATTGCTTGTGACCTAGTTGTCAATAAGAATCCAGTTGACAGTAACCTTCGTATGTATATGTTCTTTGCTGATTTTTTTAGTTTGCATTTTCAAATGTTTTAGTTTTCGAATAACTGTTTGCAACACTTTGTGTAACTTAAAACCTAGATTATAGTTGTGGTACATTTAAAATGTACTTATTGTGTCATTGGTCTTTTGGTCTTTAAAATATCAAGATCATGTGATATATAAAAATGTTATATATCAACATAGTCTCCTAGTTGTTAAATTGTGAAGCATAAATAAGCCAAAATAGTCAATGCAATGAAAAGAAACTAGAAATAGAGCACTCAACTGTCAAGTATCTTTTCTTGTTTTTGGGTTTAGGGTACAAAATTTGGGTTTCCTATAGGTGTCTTATGTTGAAGGTCCAGAATTCCCCTTAGTTTAAGAAGGGTCTGTTCAATCTTTAATAACTCCACTGAGGAAATCTGTCACTGAGCCCTCCATTAGATAATGTAATAAGTCCCTAGATCATTAGTAAGTGCTGTTCACAGTGAAGCTATGAAAGACTGTGAGGTCATGTCAAAAGAACCGGAGCCAACATGGAAGGGCCAGTGTGGGACAGTTTAAGTATTTCAAGGAATAATGAATGGAACTGATGGAAACACAGGGAGTATACAAAACCCAGTAAGTTTATTGTGAAACTAAAATGGGCAAGGCCCTTCGACCCAAACAAAAACACTTGAGTTGCCTTTGGCGGTAACAGGATACATGAAATTGACTACTGTGACTTAAAATTGTCAGTTGAAAGGAAAGATTTAAGTATTTATCCTGTTTTATTTCTGTTTTAATTGTAACTTAGGATAACTAAGTTGTCCTACATGAGGAGGATAAATTCTTTAGAGAAGAATTTCAGTTAATACGTGGCAGAATGGCAGAATATTTTGCAGCCGCTAATGAAAGAACTGCTTTGGGCAAAAAGTCATGAGTGGATGATGCCATCAGATGAAGCAGGAACTTGACACAGGAGGGGTCAGGCTTTCACCAGCTGAAGGCATACCTCGGCACACGGTCATTCTCAGGAAGGGCTCTGACATGGTCAATGGGAAAGGCTCAACACTACCTTTAAAGCATTCTTCCCCCCAAAAGTTGATTACTCTTAGTTAAGCCTTTACAGCTAATTTGCCATGTACAGAACACTTGAAGGATAGAAGAACAAGTTCAGCGATACATGAGGAAGCATACTGACAGATGTATCCATGAGACATACTGACAGGCAACACTGACCTGGTGTTTAAATCAAGTTAATGACCGCTTACGACTCAGTGGTATTTAAGAGACAAAATATGCAAATGCAAGACACAAACCTTGTTTGGATCCTTATTTGACCGTATTAACTACAAAAAACATGTTTGGGACTAGAAAAATTTGAATACGGATTCACTGTCAGCCAGGGAATTATTATTATGTTTGTGTGACATTGTGATTGTATCACAAAAGGTCCATCTTTAAGAAACTTTCAATTCTGAAACAGGTTCAGATTTCTAGACAGTACAAAAAAGAGTTCCCATACACTTTTTATCCAGCTTTTCCTAAACCCCTAACCTGTATCATCATACAAAGATCCTATGTACAATTATTGAAACCAGGAACTTAATATTGACGCAGTGCTGTTAACTGATCTACAGCCTTTTCAGTTGTCTACAGTTGACCCTTCTAATTTCTTTTTCCTGGTCCAGGATCCAATCCAGGATCCCCCAGTGCACTTAATTGTCAGACCTGTTACCCTCCTTTAAAATAGGACAGTTCTTTAATCATCCTTTGTCTTTTATGACCTTGACACTTTTGAAGAGGACTGGCCAGTTAGTCTGTTATTTGGATTTACTTGCTGTTTTCTTTCTTTCTTTCTTTCTTTCTTTCTTTCTTTCTTTCTTTCTTTCTTTCTTTCTTTCTTTCTTTCTTTCTTTATTTATTTATTTATTTATTTATTTATTTTTAACCGAGGCAGAGATAGACAGGGACAGACAGACAGGAACAGAGAGAGATGAGAAGCATCAATCATCAGTTTCTCGTTGCATATTGCAACTTCTTAGTTGTTTATTGATTGCTTTCTCACATGTGCCTTGACCGCTGGCCTTCAGCAGACCGAGTAACCCCCTGCTGGAGCCAGCGACCTTGGGTCCAAACTGGTGAGCTCTTTGCTCAAGCCAGATGAGCCCACGCTCAAGCTGGCAACCTCGGGGTCTCGAACCTGGGTCCTTCCGCATCCCAGTCCGACGCTCTATCCACTGCGCCACCACCTGGTCAGGTTACTTGCTGTTTTCTTTTGATGAGGTAGGTAGGGGTCATGCATTTTTGGTCGATTTCTACCAAAGTGATGTTGTGTGGGTCATGTCAGGAGTTGCGTGAGGGTGATACGTCTTTAATGGGACTGTTGCTTTAGAGATACAACTGAAGATGTAAGGGTGAAATAACATGGCTTCTAGGATTTGCTTAAAAACACTATAGGCAGAAAAAAAAATAGCAGAGAGGAGAGTGTTACTAGATAGAGGAAGAGTGGCAATATTTAGATAATTCTAGAATTTAGATGAGTTTATTATACTGTTCTCTGTATTTTTGTGTAAGTTTAGTGTTTTTCATAATGAAAATGAGAACTTCTTTTATGAAGTGTTCTCAGTTGTTTATAGAAAATTTGGCTTAAGGATATAGGCTTTGGCCCTGGCCAGGTGGCTCAGTGGTAGAGCGTCAGCCCGGCATGTGGATATCCTGGGTTCAGTTCCTGGTCCGGGCACACAGGAGAAGTGACCATCTGCTTCTCCACCCTCTCTTTCCCCCTTCTCTCTCTTTTTCTCTCTCTTCTCCTCCCACAGCCGTAGCTCAATTGGTTTGAGCTCATCAGCCCTGGGAACTGAGGATGGCTCTGTGGAGCCTCCACCTCAGGTGCTAAAAAAAAAAATAACTCAGTTGTCAGCATGGCTTCAGATGGGCAGAGTATCAGCCCAGACAGGGGTTGCTGGGTGGATCCAGGTCAGGGCACCTGCCGGAGTCTGTTTCTCTTATCTCCCCTCCTCTCACTTGGAAAAGAAAAAGAAAAAAAGAAAAAGAATATAGGCTTTTCCCTCATTTGTTTTGATTTTGATTTTTTTGCCTTTTTTGTTTATAGATTAAATGTAATAATGTGACAACCTTGATTCTTATGGTGGCATTTTTGGTGCTAACATGTGTTCTGTTACTTTTACAGCTGTGTGTATCGCGTTCCTTGTTGGCCTGGCGGTCGTCATTGCTGTGTGCTTGCTGAGGTTCTTGTTGAGGTAAGCACAACTGGGGGAAGTAGAAATGGAAAAAATATATGCAGATAGGGTAGTTTGACTCATTAAATGGCCAGTATTCTTTGGTTAAAGGAAGACTTACTGCGTGCGCTAGGCCCCCCCAGTCTGAGGCGCTAGGGATTCAGTGTAGCATAAGAGATGATATCCTGACTTCAGGGAAACAGTTTCTTAGTTCTGATGGGTCTCTGCCTTCCGTCCTCCCAAATGGCTGAAAAAGTAGAAGCACATGCTTTCTGAAAATAATTTCTTGAAAGAATCTCACATCCTGTTTCATAGCAAGTAGAGTTGGGCTGTGATGATTTTAGGCTGCCATGCTGGACTGTTCTTCCTTCTGTGTGGCTCTGGGCTGGGAGACCACCCCTCTAGTCCAGTTCCCCAGCTCCCCGCCAGCCTCCGTGTCTGGCAGCAGAGGTGCGGATGGGGTGCGGTACCTCAGGACTGCAGCGTGGACTCCTTCCGTCAGTTGGGTTAGTAACTGGAGGAGAAAATCCTTTGTATAACAGTGATTCTGGTGAGAGTTAATTAGTAGACTGGACAAGAAAAAGAAAGTAAAATAGATCCAGGCCTGGCAAATCACCTTTTTTTTTTGTATTTTTCTGAAGTTGGAAATGGGGAGGCAGTCAGACAGACTCCCGCATGCGCCCGACGGGGATCCACCCGGCATGTCCACCAGGGGGGGATGCTCTGCCCATCCGGGGCATTGCTCTGCTACAACCAGAGCCATTCTAGTGCCTGAGGCAGAGGCCACAGAGCCATCCTCAGCGCCCAGGCCAACTCTGCTCCAATGGAGCCTCGGCTGCAGGAGGGGAAGAGAGAGACAGAGAGGAAGGAGAGGGGGAGGGGTGGAGAAGCAGATGGGCGCTTCTCCTGTGTGCCCTGGCCGGGAATTGAACCCAGGACTCCTGCATGCCAGGCCGATGCTCTACCACTGAGCCAACCAGCCAGGGCCGGCAAATCACTTTTCAAATGAAAGTTCATGTGTGTTTTAAAGGGAGGAAGATTGATTTTTCACATGCTTAGCCTGTTAGGGTTTCAGGAAGGACCACAAGATTTTATTGGTGAGCTGTATTCAAATTGGAAGAAAGAGAACTGAGTGTTTAAGTTTGCTATGTTGAGGAACCCCTGCAACTTTGGGGAGTTTATGCCTCTGATGACCCTCTGCCTTTATGCATCCTAGAAATATTTCCAGCCAAGGAGGGATAGCTCAGTTGGTTAAAGCAGCATCCCAATATGCCAAGATTGTGGGTTCGATCCCCGGTCAGGGTACATACAAGAATCAACCAATGAATGCATGGATGAGTAGAACAACAAATAGATGTTTCTCCCTCTCTGTCTCTCCCCCTTCCCCCTGCTCTCTCACTCTTTCTAAAATAAAAAGGAAAAAAGAAAAAAAAGATTTCCATATAGGAGAAACCTGACTGTGTATAGGGGTAAAAGAATGACTTCCTGCTCAGAAGCAAATGTATAATCTAACTGCTTTTTTAGGGACAAGCATAATCCTAGCAGAAGCATTTCATTTCTTTGAATTAAAGTATTATCTTGTCAAAATTTGCATAAGATACAAATTCTGTTCCAATTTATTAGGATTGTTTTCATTTGGTGCTTTTAATGTGAATGTATCTATTACATCACATTCTAAAGTAGTTGGTAGCTGATATCAAGCTCTTGCCAACGGAGGAAATAGCATCTTACCCCGGAGGAAATAGCATCTCGCCCAGTTGTGGAGTTGAAACTCTTCTTTGCATGTGATTCTGCCTGCTCAGCCTGCAGGCAGAATGCTGTCCTTAGCAAAGCAGGAGCCCCATGTCCTTGCCCTCTTTCCAGCATGCCCATGACAGTCTGGGGAGCTCAGGTCTGTCCGAAGCAGAAAAGACTGAGAAAGTAGTGAGAAGACAGCTTCTCCCCTTTCACTTGGAGACAAGCATGTACAAGAAACTTGAGTGCTTTGTAAAATCTTTTAAATTTTAAAATACTTTAACGTCTCCTTTTCACCTTTCCTTAGCTGTCTCTATTTTAATGTTTTCATGTAATAGTGATGTTATCAGTGCTGAATAAACCAGAAATAGGAGTTGAATTGTGGGGGTAAAAAAATAAATTAAAAAGTATATGCATTGGATATATGGATCATGTTTGAATACTAATTAGAACAATGAAACTGTAAGAAAAACTTATGAGATAGAGAAATTAAACTGGTTACTTGATAATATTAAGGTATTATTGCCCTGGCTGGGTGGCTCAGTTGGTTAGAGCTTCATCCTGAAGCACAGAGGTTGCTGGTTTGATCCCCAGTCAAGGCACATACAGAACAGATTGATATTTCTGTCTTTCTCTCACCTGGTCAGGCTGAATACATGCATTTTTATTTAGTTCTAATCTAGTCTGTGTGTGTAGTGGGTTTTTTATTTAATAGTTTATGTTTGTATTCTTTTATATGCACAGAGCACACTTCCTTGTTATTTTAATAGCTGTATCACATCCTGTCACACAGTTGTTGTTCACTGTGCATAGTCATTTCTGTATTGACTGTACTTGTTTGAGAAATTTTGCTATTCTAATTTTTTTTTTTTTTTTTTATTTCCCTGAAGCTGGAAACGGGGAGGCAGTCAGACAGACTCCCGCATGCGCCCTACCGGGATCCACCCGGCACGCCCACCAGGGGGCGATGCTCTGCCCATCCGGGGCATTGCTCTGTCCTGACCAGAGCCACTCTAGCGCCTGGGGCAGAGGCCAAGGAGCCATCCCCAGCGCCCAGGCCATCTTTGCTCCAATGGAGCCTTGGCTGCGGGAGGGGAAAAGAGAGACAGAGAGGAAGGAGAGGGGGAGGGGTGGAGAAGCAGATGGGCACCTCTCCTGTGTGCCCTGGCCGGGAATCGAACCCTGGACTTCCGCACGCCAGGCCGACACTCTACCACCTAGCCAACCGGCCAGGGCTGCTATTCTAATTTTAATAGTGTTATTAATAAGAATTTTATCCACAGGGAGTAATCTTATTAAACCCTCACAACAACTCTTGAGTGACGGCTCTATCTTTATTCCTATTTTTATTGATGAGGAAACTGCTGTAAGGTTGGTCATATAAAAATAAGATCATATAAAAATATGGCTGCTATAAAACTGATTTCTATTCTTGTTTCATTCAAAAGAGCTAAAATGTTTAATTCTTTGACTTTTATGGAATATGATCTTTAAACAAATTTTCTTTCATTATGATAGCTGATAATTTTGGAAATTTTGCCAAAGAAAATAAATTAACTGAGCCTTTATTTATTTACAGTTTGGATGACTTTAATAATTGGATTTTTAAAGCAATAAATTCTCGGGAAACTGACCGCCTCATCAACTCTGTGAGTTATTAGAATGTATCATGTGTGGTCTGGGTGATTTTGTTGATTTGAAATTTATAATTTCCTATGTAATAATAATCTTTAGTATCTGGTTTCATTAACCTTATCAGTAGTGTAGCAGGCCAGGTCATGTGTCCTGTCTGCCTAAGGGAAGCCTCCCCTCAGCGCCTGTGAAGGGCACTGTCCCCTTGGTTTCCTCAGTGCGGGTGGCCCTCTGGACTGCCTTGTGACGCCCAAGATGGGGACATTCTTTACTCTGCAGGCAGCACTATTCAGCCAGTCCAGTTAAATAGAGAGTGTCAATATTACAACAAAAGGGACATTGAATCTATAAATGCAGTGGCCTACTGAGATGATTAAACCTGTTATTTGTGTTAATAAATCCATTATGGCATACTTCTGTCTGCTTACGGTCACATTTGCTTGTACACTTATACCAGGTGCATGCAGGGACCAGTTTGTGGTGGTCCTTTATCAACACAGCACTGCAGGCTCAGCAGAAGGCCCAAAATCAAATAAAGTGAGAAAGCAAATCTCTAGATGGGATCTTGACAAAAGCAATTTGAATTGTTGTTCAGAACAATAATCTTTAGCTTTCCACTTGGTTAATTTCTCCCTAAACAATAGAAAAATGAAATTTACTTCATCGCATTATGAATTGTCTTGTCCTTTCCCCCATTTTCCTGAAGGAGCTGGGCTCTCCAAGCAGGGCAGGACAGCTCGGTGACGATGTCCACCCAGAGGCATGGCGTCCGTCGACTGTGCCTCCACGCCTCCGCTGCGTGGACACCTTCAGGGGGTACGTGGGCTCCCTGGTAACACATGGGCACAGGTAGCCTAAGGTTACATGTTTACTCATAAACATGCTTTTAAATTACGATTCTTTATATGTCTTTTACTTTCTAGGCTAGAAAGGATTTCTTGCTGTAAAAATAAAGTAACAGTTTCTCCTTACTTAAAAACTGTCACGATGCCCTGGCCGGGTAGCTCAGTTGGTTAGGGCATTGTCCTGGTACACCAAGACTGCAGGTTCAGTCCGGGTCAGGGCACAGACAGGAATCAAACAATGCATAAATAAATAAAACAATAGATTGATGTTTCTCTTTCTCTCTCTTACTCTGTCTCCCTCCTTTCATCTATATCTCAAATCAATCAGTCAATATATTTTTAATTTTTATTTATTTATCTTTATATTTTTCTGAAGTGAGAAGTAGGGAGGCAGAGAGACAGACTCGTGCATGTGCCCAACCAGGATCCACCCGGCATGCCCACTAGGGGGCGATGCTCTGCCCATCTGGGGCGTTGCCCCATTGCAACCGGAGCCATTTTTTTTAACACCTGAGGTGGAGGCCATGCAGCTATCCTCAGATTCTGGGCCAGCTTTGCTCCAGTGGAGCCTTGGCTATAAGAGAGGAAGAGAGAGAGAGAGAGCAAAGAGAGAGGGAAGGGTGGAAAAGCAGATGGGCGCTTCTCCTGTGTGCCCTGGCCAGGAATAGAACCCGGACATCCACACACTGGGCCAACACTCTACCACTGAGCCAACTGGCCAGGGCTTCAATATATTTAAAAAAAATTTTTTTTTTAAACTGTCACGATAGCCAATGTATGTACTATGTTGCTAGAGAGGAGTAGTGGGGCAAGACCAGAAGCAGGTCCCACGGGTGGCAGGTTGTCCTGAGGTAAGGTCATGGGCAAGTAGCTGTGTGTGGGGCCCCCGTGTCCATATGCACCCCCATGTCTGGTCAGCAGCCTGACAGATGAGAAGATGGGCCTGTCTGAAATGACAAGCCTCATCCTTCACCGCTGCTAGAACAGCTAGAATATCAGGCCTTTTTGATAAATCCACAGTGTCATTGGCAAACTGTTATTTTATAGTTCTGATAGAAGAATGAAGATCAGGCTCAAACTCCAAAACTAAAGTATAAAACTATATAGCTGAAAATAGCTAGGTATCAGGTCTTCCATTTCTACTGATTGGGGTCCTTTAAACTGCAGTGATAACCTTAGTCATCCTGTCTCAGCCTCATCGGAGTGCTCAGTGCTCCTGGTGTGTATGTCTGAAGCGGGTAATAATAACAAAAATGATAGTAACGATAATAACAATTGCTAACCGTTTTGAGGTCTCACCAAGTGCCCAGCATTATTCTAACTTGTCTTGATTTTATTTATTCTCTTAACAATTCTCTGCGGTATATACTTTTAATATGCCTGTTTCACAGATGAAATTGAACCACAGAGTTAAGTAACTTGCTCAGGTCACTCCAGGACTGAGACAGCCAGGATTTGATTCTAGCCAGTTGGGCTCCAGAGTTCCCACAAATTACCCTGTTAACCTAGCAGAGTCATTCCCTGCATTCTGCAGAATTGGCATCAAACAGTAGTGTATCCAGCATCAATTTTATTGTATTTCTCTTTCTGATTCTCTTTGCCTCTTTGGGAGATGAAGTGTTCACAGGTAGACAGGAACTAACGTTTATTGAGTGCCCCAGACTGCCATGCACTGGTTAGGTGCTGTTATGTACAGAGTTCTCAAGAGTCCCAGCGGTTCCCACGTGAAGTGCGTTCCCTCGAACGGAGAAGCACACCGCAGTAACTGATGAGAGCCTTGCCCGAGGTCTTAGGGCTCATTAGAGAGAAGGACCTAAGATCTGAACCCTCGGCTCTGGCTGTAGCGACTGTATGCTGTCTACTACAGTTACTTTAGCTTGAGACACCTAAATAAGTAGCACAAAATGGAGAGATTGGAAATGTTTTGCTTTATTTTCAGGTTATAGTTTGCTGTGATGGTAAATTTTTCTTAAGACTTCATCGTGTTGGAAATGTTGGCAGCAAAAGGGATTTTGGTGTAGGGTCCTAAATTGTAGTGGTTAGAAGTAATAATTCCGTGCTCTTTAAGTGTCCCCTTAAAGACGCTTGCGCCGTGCGGGTATAAGTGTGTCTTTCACGTGCAAGCCCTGAGTGTGTGCTCTGTCTTGCTTTACAGGATCGCGCTCACCCTCATGGTCTTCGTTAATTACGGAGGAGGAAAATATTGGTACTTCAAACATGCAAGTTGGAATGGTAAGTTATTTCCTGAAGGTAGCTTTGCTTAAGTAGGACCCATTCAAGGAACTATGGGCAGGAGAATCACTCAGCATCCCCCTCCACATCCCCCTCCACCCCGGAGATCCAGAGACGAGGCCCCAGCAGCCTCCTCGGAGCTACGCCTGCCCACACAGACCAACCTTTAGAGTAGTGTGTAGTTTGTTGTTTCATGCTCTGTGGCTCTGCAGGAATTCACTCTGATCACACGTAGACCCCAAAGGTCTCTGCTGTAGGACTGTGGGCTGGGCCGAAGATGTTAAGGTCTTAGTTGTAAATGATCCTTGTCCTGTTAGTATAGCCATGTACGCACCCTCTAAGACTCATGGTCCTCCTTGGGGTGCCGTGACCTGAGTGAGGGTGGTCTGAGTGGTGCTGAGTGATGGCTGTGAATCTGCCTTGGTGGTTGGTTTAGGAATAATTTTGCATAGCACTTCTTAGAGATAACGTGTCCACATACTTCTAGTTTGCTTTCCTGGGCCCAGCTGTGTGCTTAGGCAATGTTTAAGACCCTGTGACAGGTTGTAGAGTCCCCAGGGAGTGTCTGTGTGTTACTGACAGTGTTTTCCTTCCGACTCTGAGTTTACTTTCTAAATATATCAGAATATAATCGACCTGTTCTAGATTTAGGAAGTATTTACATCAGAGTCCTTTTCCTTACTCACTGTGTTTGTGTTTTTCTGTAGGACTGACGGTGGCTGACCTTGTATTCCCATGGTGAGTTGACAGTCTACCACCAGCCCTTCCATAGGTCATCTTCAGTTCTTTTTCTTTTCAGCTGACACTGGGGCCTTCTCTGAGGCCAAATTTCAGTTCTGGGCCACGGGCCTGTGTAACTCACAGGCCTCTGTTGTTACGAGGTTCTTCCAAAACTTGTGTTACTAATTCTTATGCGTGGCATAGTGCTTACCTAAGACATGTGCGTACGTATAAAAGATGAAGGATTTCAGAGGGAATGTTTCATTTCTTGTAGATCTGATCTACAGAGTACTGGAATCTTATAGGAAATTATAAATTCTGAATATGAAAATACCACTAACCTTGAAAATACCTATAAAAATAATTTTTTAAAAAAAATTTTATTTATTGATTTTAGAGAGAGGAGAAAGAGAGAAAGAGAGAAAGGTGGGTGGGGTTGGGGGAAACAGGAAGCATCAACTCGTAGTAATTGCTTCTCACATGTTCCTTGACCAGGCAAACACTGGGTTTCAAACTGGCAACCTCAGTATTCCAGGTCTATACTTTATCCACTGCACCACCACAGGTCAGACATAAAAATCATCTCTAAAAGAAATGCAGTGTATTGGTATTGAGATTCTGATAAGTATTGTACATCCCCATATATAAAACGTACCCTTTTTCGCAAAATTTGGGGTCTAAAAGCTGGGTGCGTCTTACACAGTGGTTGTGGCATTTCAGATGCCATAGATGGAACTGAGGACGAGGCAATATATGAAGACAGTGATTCGTCATCAGACACAGATGAGGACAAGCTAATGGATGGGAGTTTTGACAGTGATGAAGAGTTGTGTGAACTTTATGATGAATAAAACGAGTTCAATAACTTTATGTAATACCCTTTTTTCAAATTTTGGGCCCCAAAATTAAGTTGCTTCTTATACGTGGGGAAATACGGTATGTAACAGGGCAATAGTAGAGTAGCCAAACACTGTCTTGACTCATCTGTGGCTTATTAATCTTGTTGGGGATCCTGACTTCCTGAGCAATGTGGAACTTGTGTCTTTGCTGTGACACTTGGAGTGACTTTGCTCCATCATCAGGAGGTGGTCCTGGCTATTAGTTTATGTCCTTGGCCTGCTGTGTTTCACTGCTAATATATAACTGCTAATATAAACTTGGGGCTTTTAGGAGGGAGGGGGCTGGGGGTCATTTTTTGAGACGGGTTTGAGTAGGAAGAACTTTTATAAGCCTGCAGACCTGGTAATTACTTACATATTTTCTCTGTGAGGTTCCCTGAAAAAGAGGGGTTTGATTTCTGTTCCTGTTACTAGAGGCTAATTTATGTGACCTCCCCCCAAAAAACGAAGGCAGAGGACACCGAGGAGTACAACAAGAGCAAACTCATCTCTGTTAACCCTTTGCCAAATGTTTTGAACAATTACTGTTCTAATTTATTATTAATTTTTTATTAAGTGAGAGGTGGGGAGGCAAAGAGAGACTCCCACATGTGCCCTGATGGGGATCCACCCAGCAAACCCCCTACCAAGCGATGCTCTGTCCATCTAGGCCACTGCTTCGTTGCTCAGCAACTGAGTGCCTGAGGGAGGCCGTGGAGCCTTCTTTAGGACCCAGAGCCAGCTTTTGCTGGAACCATTCGAGCCATGGCTGCCATTTGAGTAGGAGTGGGGGGGGGAGGCGTGGAGAAGCAAATGGTCGCTTCCCCAGGGCCTTGATTGAGAATGGAACACAGGACTTCGACACACCAGGCCTATGCTCTACCACTGAGCCAACTGGCCAGGGCTCTGATTTATTTTTTAAACTGAGGTATTTTTTTTTGTATTTTTGTTTTTTTTTTTTTTTTACAGAGACAGTGAGAGTCAGAGAGAGGGATAGATAGTGACAGACAGACAGGAACGGAGAGATGAGAAGCATCAATCATTAGTTTTTCGTTGCGACACCTTAGTTGTTCATTGATTGCTTTCTCATATGTGCCTTGACCATGGGCCTTCAGCAGACCAAGTAACCCCCTGCTCAAGCCAGCGACCTTGGATCCAAGCTGGTGAGCTTTGCTCAAACCAGATGAGCCTGCGCGCAAGCTGGCGACCTCGGGGGTCTCAAACCTGGGTCCTCTGCATCCCAGTCTGATGCTCTATCCACTGCGTCACCGCCTGACCAGGCCTGATTTATTTTTAAGAAGTAATTTAGTATGGTAAAAGAAAGGAAAGAAAAGATGTGTGGTTTTGGCCCACATACTCTGTCAGGAGCAAGAGTGAAATTAGAAATGATTGAAGTGTGTGGTTTATTTCTCAAGGACTTTGAGGGCGTGCTAGTGAATGTTGAGCTGTTTGGATTTTAGCATCTTCCTCATCATTTCTCTCTGATAATGCAGTGAGCCCGTCGTCCTTGGACAATGCACTCAGCACTGGCGAATTCCCACTATGGCAGGACTCAGAGGCGCACAGACCTTGCAGCCCAGCGGGGCCGCATTCTGATGTTTTCTCCACCATTTACCAATGTCATTTCAGTAATTGGTTGCTTAATAAAAAATCATGTGTTCTCTTATGTAGTAAATTATAAAATATTCATTAATGGTATAGAGACAAAAATATTGGAAATGGTCACCTAATAATAGCTGTTTGTTTGTTTTTAGGTTTGTATTTATTATGGGATCTTCAATTTTTCTATCGATGACTTCCATACTGCAGCGGGGATGTTCAAAATTCAGATTGCTGGGGAAAATTGTGTGGAGGAGTTTCCTGTTAATCTGTATAGGAATTATCATTGTGAACCCCAATTATTGCCTTGGTCCGTGTAAGTATTCCCCCCCTCTGTTAGAATATACAGTATTTAGGTTGAAGTGTGGGAGCTACATGTTGTAATTCAAAAGGAGTATAATTTCTCCCTCTCAGGTACCTGCAAAAAAAGAACAGTTCTTAGAAAAGTGTCTCTAACACTTGTATAACTTTGGGCATTATTGTTGTTATGTTGGCATTCTAGGCCTGGGAGGAGTATCCAAGACCACCCAAACCCATCTCTTTACACAAGAGATTGAAGTGCTTTCTCCAGAAATGAGGGCAGAATAGGGACCAGACCAGTCTCCTGGTTCTCAGACCCTGCCCTCCTGCCACGTAGGTTTCCTCAACTTTTGTAATAAGGCTATTGTGCGGTGGTTCAAAAATTCACCGTTGTCACTCCAGCTGGGTTGCTGGGAAGGAGTGATCCCTTTGTTGTCATTGTTATAGAGGAGTGAGCGAGACAGAAAAGCTGAAGGGAGGGTGTCAGTCCTGTGGATGGGACACTGGGAGCGTCAGCATCGAGGAAAGTGGTGGTCACTGTCCTCAAGGGGCATTAGAAGAAGATGGCACAGATGTCTAGACACTGGCCAGGTGAACCTCAGGCGACACGCACTGAGATTTTAGGCGTTCGGAAGAGATAGAGGGCATTTCTGGATGGGGTCATAAGGGAAAGTGTTACATAAAATTGATTCAGTGGATCTCCAAAAAGGAGTCCACTGCTCACAGGAGGATACAGTATAGGCTTCACAGTTCCAGCGATACAGTGATGTAGCCTGTAGGGCAGGGAGAGTCAGTGGCCTGTGCTGGACCTGCACGTACCTGGTGGGTGAGCGAGTTGAATTCATATTCTGATGAGGAAGGGCCAGGAGGTGAACTTTCAGGGTCAAGGGCAGTCCCTGGTTCCTCCCCACGCCCTAGGAAGACCCTGTTCTCACTCCCATCTCCCGGCCAGCCTGCTTCCTGCAGTGGGTTTGAGCCATGTCTCCTGACCGTATAGTATTTCCATCTCCGAGAGCTTAAAGAAGACTCACTCGGGTGCAGTGTAGGCGTGTCTTCCCACTTTGAGAAAGAAAGGTCACGTGGTCTTGGGGTGAAATGGGATATGCTGGCTAACCGTCCCCTAATTTCTGCCTTCCACAGTGTCTTGGGCTAAGGTGCGAATCCCGGGTGTGCTCCAGCGGCTGGGGGTGACTTACTTTGTGGTCGCCGCGTTAGAGCTCCTCTTTGCAAAGCCTCTGCCTGACAGCTGTGCTTCGGTGAGAAACCCTATTTTTAAAAAAATGGAAGGGGGGGAATATCACTGTATAGTTTTCAGAACTCTCTTTCCTTCTGAGTGCAGTACTGTACTTCTGTGAATCTTAATGCTGCCATGCCACTACATTCTGTTTTCCTTCCATTATTTTTATTTAGTTTTTATATTAGTCATCTTTTTTTATTGTGGTGAAAAACACATGCGCTCTACCCTCTTCACACATTTTTAAGTGTACAATAATCAAATGCATTTGGATGGTGTTAAAATAATCTCACCGTCATCTGGTTTGCTAGTTCAGTCTTCCAGTTTCCTTGTGGTGTAAGATACATGTCTAAAAGAACTTACACAATGTATCAGTACCTGTACGAAAGGCTGCAAAGGTTTCACTTGGAGGAGAAGTGCCAAGCGAGGGCGTGGGAGAACGACAGTATGTCCTTGGCCGTTTCTCCTTTGTGAGAAGTATGTCAGTCGCGTCTTCTGTGATTACTTTCTGACTCACTGTAAATTGCTGAGTTTACCCACGTGACAGCTACTTCTTTTTCCCTAATGGAAGTAGAAATTCAGTTGGAGATGTTTAAACCCTTCCATTGGGTTTGTTTAACCATATATATATATATATTACCTTTTCTTCCCTCTTCCTGGTCTGTGTACCCTCTGTTACAGAGTTCCTTAATGTGCAGTCAGATAGACATGTGCAGGTAAACACGGGCTTGGTTAGCCACATGTCGGACTAAGGGGCCGTGGAGGTTGTTCAGGGTCTGTCATGGGCCACCACGATGGAGCGAGGGCTTGGGTGGGACACCATGAATAAGTGGGTCACATCCTTTTTCCTTCAACTGAACAGCTCCAGAAGTTTACATTTTATTTTTCTTTTTTAAAAAATTATTTTAACTTTCTTTTTTTTAGAACTTTATTGAGCTATATTTTCATGCAATAAAGCTGACATGGTTGACTTGTACAATTAAGTGATATTTTAGTTTATTCAGAGTTGTACACCCATCACCACTATCCCATTCTGGAACATTTCCACTACCTCCAAAGAAACCGTGTACTCACCACTAGCTACTCTCTTCCCCTGCAAGTCCCCTATTCTAGGCAACTTCTAATCTCCTTTCTCTCTCTGTCGAGTTGCTAAATTTGGACATTTCATATAAATGGAATTATGCAATGTATGGCTTTTTGTGGCTGGCTTTCTTTGCTTAGCAAAACATCTTTCGAGGTTCATCCACGCTGTGCCGTGCGTGTGTTAGTACCTGATTTCCTGTGAATCGGATTCCATACTACTCGTTTCCGCCTTTTGGCTGTTCTGCATTTTAATGATTCTCTGTACATTTGTGTACAAGTGTTTGTACGAACATCTGTTTTCAATTCTCTTGGGAGTGCGATTGTCCACTGATTTCTTTTTAACTAATGTTTTATTGTGGTATTTCATAGAAAAGGAACATCAGGGTCACATAATCCATACGGGACAACCAGGCATGTATTTTGGTATTACTACAATCAAGGCCAAGCAAAGAGTCACAGGGAATTTTCCAAATACATAGACTGTGTATTGCTTCCCATTCTGCTTGCATTTAGTTTGTATATATTTTTTTTGTGCCCCTCACTCAGGAGAGACGATGCTCTTCTCTTCAAGACATCCTGTCCAGCTGGCCACAGTGGCTCTTCATTCTGGTGCTGGAAAGCATCTGGCTGGCCTTGACGTTCTTCTTACCTGTCCCTGGCTGCCCTACGTAAGTGAGCCCTTCCTTTCCGTGGGGCCTTCTCTGCTCAGTCGGACCTCCTGGGCTCTACTTTCAAATGCTCCCGTCAAAGAAACCCTCCTTCCCCCTTTCTTCTCCTTTGGGGCCTACTTTATATTGGGGGACGAGTCCGGTGTGTGTCCCGAGGGGTGTTCCTATGAGGTTTTTTCCCAGGGTCAGTTTGACTGGAAGTTGCCAAGCCTTAACATGTGGCAGGGCAGTCAGGTCAGAAGAGCAGTGATGGTTCAGAGCCTCGTCCCGGAACACCAAGGTTGCGGGTTTGATCTCGGTCAGGGAACATATGGGATGCAGCCAGTGGAGGCGCCACCAAGTGGAGCAACAGATGAACCCTCTATCTATCTATCATCTATCTATCTATCTATCTATCTATCTATCTATCTATCTATCTATCTATCTATCATCTATCTATCTCTATCTATCTATCTATCTATCTATCTATCTATCTATCTATCTATCATCTATCATCTACCTATCATCTATCTATCTATCTATCTATCTATCTATCTATCTATCTATCTATCATCTATCTATCTATCTATTTATCTATCTATCTATATCTATCTATTTATCTATCTATCATCTATCTATCTATTTATTTATCTATCATCTATCTATCATCTATCTTATCTATCTATCTATCTATCTATCTATCATCTATCTTATCTATATCGCCCCCTTCAACTACTCCGCCTTCTCCCTCCTTTCCTCTCTCTCTCTAAAAATAATCAATAAATAAAAAAATGGAAAAAGAAGAAGGAGCATGGGAGAGAGTGTATGGCACTGCAGGGTCCCAGGCTTGTATACGTTTGAGCCCTCTGTGGGGTTGCATATGTAGCCAGTGTGTACTCATCCCCTCTGGAGTCTTGTCAGGTAAGCACGTGTTCTCACTTCCACAGTGGCTACCTCGGCCCTGGCGGCATTGGAGACCTGGGGAAGTATCCGAACTGTACTGGAGGAGCCGCTGGCTACATAGACCGCTTGCTTCTGGGAGATGATCACATTTATCAGCATCCATCTTCCACTGTGAGTGACACGGGCTTGTACCGAGACCTGGACAGGAGGAGCTCTGAAGGGAAAGAAAAGAGAAAGGGCAGGCCAGCTTTCAGCTATGTCCGTCTAATAAGCTAGATGGGATCTAGTTTTTATTTGAAAAAGTGACTGACTTGAGGGACTTCGGTGTTCATTATGGGGCAGTAGGTAAACCTTACTCTGGGTCTTAAAGGGCAGATGTCTCGTATCAGCTGTGCAGCACAGTGGTTTCCTGTGTGTCTCAGGTTGGGCTTCCTGGCAGCAGATTCTGAGGCAGGTTCACGTACAGGGAGTTTGTCGGGCAGTCCTCGGGGATCAGCGCCCGCTGGGCCGTGAAGGGCAGAGGGGGCGGCTGAACTGCATCTCAGTCACGAAGGCCTCAGCTGATGTTATGCGGACCGGCGTGGGCTGGGGTGGCCCTTCAGCATTGTTCTGAATTGAGGGAAGGGATCTGATTGGATGTGGACTTAACATCCCTGATTGGATGTGGACTGCCCCCAGGGAGGGGGTGTGACTCCTGGAGGGGCAGCTATTGGTCAGTCAAGGACAAACCCGGAAGAGAGACTTGGCTGAGAGCTATTGGCCAATAATACATACATACTTGTTATAGCAGCTGGGGAAGGAAGGCTTTAGACCTCAAAGGGGTGGGAGGAGGGGGTATGTGGGAGTATCTGGCGGTACACTGTAGCATCCACTGACGGTATATTTCCACATTTCTACAGTTTCCACAATAACTTATTGTATAAGAAAATAATACACCTGTGTTACATGTTATTTCTCTTTTAAAAAAGAAAGATAGGAAGCAGTTGCTGTTATAATAGGGTTGACCCAAAAGAATTAACTTTAAAACTATAAAGGAATTCTACGTAGTGTCTGACACTGGTTAGGGATGGTCGTGTTGCTGGGCCACCTGCAGTCGAAACGAAAGGGCTGCGCTGGACCTTGGTCTCTGCGTACCCTCCCCAAGTGTGACACAGCGCACACTGTGTTGGGCACGAGTGTCCTGCTTATAATCCCCGCAAGTTGGAAGCGAATGTCTGCAGTAGAAACAAAACACATTAAATATTGGAGTGTACGCGAGTGTGTGTTTAGTCTACGAGTTGTTTGTTTGTGGGCGTTTCCATGGTGAAAGCTGAGAGCCGCCTTCTCGTTCTGTTCTCTGAAAGGTGCTCTACCACACCGCAGTGGCCTACGACCCAGAGGGAGTCCTGGGGACCATCAACTCCATTGTGATGGCGTTTTTAGGAGTTCAGGTATTTGTTCATTTCATTAGGAGACATTTTTTCTGACAGTTTGTGATTATTGATTCATCACTAATTCAAAAACTTTCGTTAAAGTCATTGGAAACGTAGCCTCTGCTGTGTATTACAGGTCTAAAAATGTGTTTGTATTTGACAAATGGTCAAAACTAGAGGTTGCCAAAATTCAGCACATTCAAATACTTGGGCATAATTTCTATATTCTCAAAATAAATTCTTGTTATTCATAGGGCTTATCTTAGAAACAGGGGCTGCAGTTTCTGGGTGAAATACCCCCCCTGGGGACTGTGCAGAATGTTTGGTACTGGTGACATTGGGAGGTCCCTGGGCCACTTGTCACATTTCCTTTGTGTGACACAGCGCACACTGTGTTGGGCACGAGGTTTCAGTTTATGACAAAGTCAATACAGGTTATTCTTGGTTTGTTGCACATGTTGAAATTCTGAGCAGTCTAGATTTTCTTTCCAAAATTCTCCTTACTAGTATTTGAACTTGTTATTTGAGGGGCGCTCCCTGGGAGAGGGAAGATGGGCAGAGTAGCACCAAAGGAACTCTGTGAAGATGCCGACAGTCTGCATCTGCGCTCCCCATGTGGCCGCTCAGTGCTTGAGCTGGGGCTAGTTTGACTGAGGAGCTGAATTTTACATTGTGTTTAATTTTAGATTTAGTTTTAAGTAGTCATGTGTGGCTAGTGGCTCCTGTATTGGAGAGTGCAGGTCTAAAGTGTATACCTTTTGGCGATTGAATAACTTCTTATTTAGAAATACGTCCTTTATCGCTATCCCACTTTATTGTTTTGCACTGTGCTTTCATTTAATCCCTACACGGCTCCCGATGTCAGTCGGTGCCTGCGGGAGCAGCGTAGCGCAGCAGCTGAGCGTGCAGACCTACAGGGCAGCGTGGCCTGTTTGAACGCAGCTCTGCCACCTGAGCTGGGTGGCCGAGGGCATGTTACTTGACCCCTCTGTGCTTCAAGGTGTTGAGAGGATTAACTAACTCAATATATATCAAGTTCTAAGAACTGGCACATAGAAAATATTTATAAAACTTAGCTATTACTATATATAAATAACATTTTTTATAGTTTGATGTTTTCAGACATTAATTCCTGACTTGGGGAATTTTTATGCCAAGTTCAGATTTTATTTACAGTTTTTAAAATCTTCCCTGCCTCCAGGCCCCTCCTGTCCCTGTCCCTCTTCTGTACCGCTGCCAGGCTGGCCGTCTAGCAGGCCATGCTGAGCCTTGGTCCTTGGGACTATTTTGGGGGGGGAGGGTGGCTTTCCTTGGCTCCCTGTCACCTATGGGAGAAAGCCAGTGACTCTTAGGAAGGTCTGCAGTTCAACCTGCCCGTCACCTCCTCAGCCTGCCCACCTTGCAGCTTTTGTGCATTACCTGCAGTACGTCAGGGATGCTGGGCCTTCTCGCCTCTTTTGACCCGCATCTGGCATGCTGTTCCAGTCTGCCTGGATGCTCTTCCTGCTTTACACGCGTAGCCTCACCTCCAATGCCTTCCTCCCCCCAAGTGGTCCCATTTGCATCTCAGTCTCCACTATTCAATGTGCATCTTCCCTGTGCAATCCCAGTGGCTAGCAGTGTGCCCGGGAGCTGTGTTAGTTGAGTGATCAAGAAAACCGATGAACAGGAAATAGTATACCTGAGGTGGTTCTCTTGGTCATACTGTGTATTTTCTTTTCCAGGCAGGAAAAATCCTCTTGTATTACAAAGATCAGACCAAAGGCATCCTGATCAGATTCACTGCCTGGTGTTGTTTTCTAGTGAGTAATCAGCGTCCCTATCTGAAATGCCTTTTCTTCACACATACATATTTAACAGGAAAAAATGTCTAGCAACAGTGGTATATCAGCTGTCAGCACATTGCAACAGGTAGCATTCTTCGCTTGCATAACAGAGAGGAGCTAATCTTTACACCTAAATTCTCGGGTTAATTTTTTTAGGAAACTGTCTCTGCAGATAAGTCAGTGTTGGCATCAGCCAGCCAGCCTGGGACACAGGAGGAAGTAGAAGCGAGGTGTGGGTCTTGGTGGGGCGCCATGTCAGGATGGCCAGGCGAATGACAGCCGATTCCCTGACCAGCGTCCAGATTCATGGGGGACAAAGAGGTTGTAAGATCGGCTGTTCATTTCACCTCTGACTTTGCAATCATGTTTCCTCCCAGGAGTCACTCTGGTTTATCATTTATATCGTTTACCCTCAACCCAGAGAATTGCTGAAAAGATATGTTTAGAGGATATTCTTAGTTATGCATCTTAAAAAAGTTTTTTTCCAGTTAAAAGAATAAGACATGACACCATTTTCAGCCCTCCCTAAGCAATGAAATAACTAACATTTTTCAGTTTGGAAACGTAATTGTTTTTTAAGATCATATAAACTGGAACATCTTTCTCTCATTGTAGGGGCTTATTTCTGTGGCTTTGACGAATATTTCTGAAAATGATGGCTTTATTCCAGTAAACAAAAATCTCTGGTAAGTAGAGAAAACAGGGCCCTGTGGATGTCGACGCCTGGGCCTGCTCACGGCAGACGTGCTCTCGGGAGCCCTGACAGACCTCGTTCCCTCCCTCCAGGTCCATTTCGTACGTCACCACGCTGAGCTCCTTTGCCTTCTTCATCCTGCTCATCCTCTACCCCATTGTGGATGTGAAGGGAGTGTGGATGGGAGCCCCGTTCTTTTATCCAGGTAAGACGCCTCTAACCCTAAACCGAGTCGATGGTAGTGACCAGCTGGACTGGCCCAGGGACCAGCTAAGCATGACCAGGGCTGGGGTCCTGAACCATGGCCCTGGGGGCTTGTTTCCAGGACGCAGGCTGAGGGAGAAAGCATCAGGGGCCGCTCAGTCCCACGCCATGCAGTATGTCGCAGGCCTGTTTCAGAGCCGTCCATGCTTTTTACCTGCTTAGATTGGTATTTGCTGTTTCCTCAGGCAGTGAATCCGTGTGTGCCATCCAGTTTCCAATGCTTCAGAAATGGGGCATAATTTCTTTCTTAGTGTAAATGCACGGCCTTCCAGGTGACACATAAGCAGTGTTGAGAGACAATATCAAGAGATAAACAGATGGTTTAAATGCAGTTCTGTGGAAGGAAACTTGACTTGGGGTGGCGAACACACTGTGCAGTGTACAGGTGATGTATTGTGAAACTGCACCTGAAATCTACATTTTATTAACCAGTGTCACCCCGATAAATTCAATAAAAAATCTTTAAAACATGCAGTTCTTCCTGGAGACTGAGATAGACCAGATAACTTTAGTGACTCGTTTTAGCCCTCTGATTCTAGTAATAGTTCCTACCTTTGGCCTCAAATATTCTGTGAGGATTCAAGTAAATACTTTCAGGTTTCCTTTCAGATTCAGTATTCAAGAATTACTCTGTTACAAAATGAATATTTTATAATATTTTTTTGTGACAGAGAGACAGAGAGAGGGACAGACAGGCAGGAAGGGAGAGAGATGAGAAGCATCAATTCTTCATTACAGCTCCTTCATTGTTCACTGATTGCTTTTTCATATGTGCATTGACTGGGGGCTACAGCAGAGCAGAGTGGCCCCTTGCTCAAGCCAATGACCTTGGGCTCAAGCCAGCGACCTTGGGCTCAAACTAGCAACCTTGGACTTCAAGCCAGTGACCATGGAGTCATGTCTGTGATCCCATGCTCAAGCTGGTGACCCCGCACTCAAGCTTGTGAGCCTGTGCTCAAGCCGGATGAAGTTGCACTCAAGCCAAAGGAGCTCGTGCTCAAGCCAGTGACCTCGGTTTCGAACCTGGGTTCTCTGCGTCCCAGTCTAATGCTCTATCCATTGTGCCTGGTCAGGCTATAATGATTTTTTATATAGTTTATACTGTGTCACTTATTTTTGGTAGTAACTTTTGGTTTTTTCACTGAACTAAAGTCCTGTTTCAGGAATGAACTAGGTGAGGCCCTGGCCGTTTGGCTCACTGGTAGAATGTTGGCCTGGCATGTGGAAGTCCCTGGTTCAATTCCTAGTCAGGGCACACAGGAGAAGTGACCATCTGCTTCTCCACACCTTCCCCTTCTCTCTTTCTCTCACCCCTTAAGCAAATTGGCCTGGGCACTGAGGATGGCACCATTGGCTCACCTTAGGCACTAAAAATAGCTCAGTTGTTGAGCAGCAGCCCAAGATGGGCAGAATATCACCCTGTAGAGGGCTTGCCAGGTGGATTCTAGTCATGGCACATGCAGGAGTCTGTCTTTCTGCCTCCCCGTCTCACTTAATAATAATAATATAATAAGTAAACTAGGTGAGCCAAGGTGACTCAGGAAAATGTGATCATCTGCGTCTCCCCTTCAGGAATGAATTCTATTCTGGTGTATGTCGGCCACGAGGTGTTCGAGAACTACTTCCCCTTCCAGTGGAGGCTGCAGGACGCCCAGTCGCACAAAGAGCATCTCATTCAGAACATTGTTGGTACTGCCCTCTGGGTGCTCATTGCCTACGTTCTCTACAGAAAGAAGGTTTTTTGGAAAATCTGATTGCCCCAGCTGATGACATGGTCTGGCAGACTCTGGTAGGCCTGGCGAGGCACGAGTGCTGAAGCAGCCTTTATTAAAGGGAACTGCTAATTATACAATGAATGGCTGTGCTTTTCCAGATTATTGGGGAAGACGCTGTTGTTCTTGGGCTAGTGACCGTCACAGGGCTCGTCAGAGCTCTCTGCCTGCGTGTTTGGGACTTACGCGTTTAGAATGTAACTGTCCTTTGTCTCCATCTTCTGTGTAAATGGATGGATTTGGAACCCTATTCTAAGGATTTCTCGGATGACTTTTCAAAAGGGAACTACCATGGCCATTTGCTTCCGTGATGGACGAGGCAATCTGAGGTCTGATTCTTGCTGACCTTCCTGCACATAGCCTTTCCACGGGTGTACGTGCCAACCACGAACGCACACCGTCATTTCTGCTGTGGCTGACTGGAAAGCTTACTGGATGTGATGTGTAGTAATATAGTCTAATATTTTGTTGTTACTGTTAAGTGTGGTTAAATATTTCAAGAGAGGATAATTTCTCTTTCAGGTCTGTAAGGCCTTGGTGGGTCCAAAAATATGCCTGTCAGAAGCCATTTTCTCCTTTTCCTACTGGAAAAAAAAGTTAAAATGTAGATGTGTTATTCTCAGCCGCTCTTGCTTAATTATCTACTTATGTAGCTCTATGTTTCTCTGTTTATCAGCCACCTATCTGCACCCACGTACTACCTGTCTGTGTCCCTGTGTTACCAGGTGGTGACTGGCACCCAGGGGCACAGCTGTGGCAGAGAGAGGCGCCCGTCTTACCCGCGGCCCCAGCTTTGCTGTGCTTGCTGTGCCGGGCAAGGCCCTTGGCCCATCTGAGTCTTCGTTTCCTCGTCTGTGAAATGCGGGGCTGGCGCTGACCCCTCGGGTCCCTCCTGTTCTTAGACTCCGTGAGCTGGGGTATATCCATAGCTTTTCTGAAATCCTTAGAAAAATAACTTTATTACAGAAAACTCTCCAAAATAAGGGATAATGAAAAGTTTTAAAAAAACTCTTATTGGAGTAAGTCTTTCCAGAATGACCCTCCACAGTGGAGGCACCTTTCTTGCTTGGAATCATAAAAGTGAAAAAGTTTCTCTGGCACAAGGCGGGACGAGCACATGGAGAAACAGCACTTGTCCTATGATGCATCATCATACTTAGGAATTTTCTGTGAGAATTCCATTTGGAAGGAAAATGTGACAATAGCTTGGACTTGAGAGCACCCTTCTGCGGTGAGACGGGGCCAGCTTGGGGTTGCTTCCCCTGTCGCCACGGCACAGACGACCTCCTCCCCTGTTTCCGGCTCAGACCTCTACCCTTCACTCTCGTCCCAGCTCCCAGCTGCCCACTGCGCCCTCCGCCCGCGTGCCCGCCAGCCTCCAGGCTCGCCTTTGTCCTTCCCTCCCCCAAACTCACCTTTCCCTCTTGGGATGTCCCTGGCTCTGTGAGTGGACCGTTCTCATCTCCAGGTACAGAGCGGCTGCCATCTTTCACCCGCCTCCCTCCACTGGCCCCGCTTTGTCCCTATTTCATCATGGCCAGCTCTTGTCTACTGTCTCCACCTTCCCCTGTATCTTCACTCCTGTGGTCATGACCTCAGTGTGGTCCAGACTCTTGTGGTTCTTCTCAAACTGGCTTCCTTCCCTCAGCCCCTCCCTCTGCAGAGTCACTAGCCATGGTCACTGAGTTAAGCTTTATGAAGCAGAGCTCAGAGCACATCCCCTCTTGATAAAAACTTCCGGTTTCCTTCCCGACCCCCTGCACCCGCCCTACTTATTCCAGCCCAACCAGACCCACCCACCCCCATCCCAGCCGGGCCCTCCTGCTTCTGACTTTGATTATAGTCTTCCTGGACTACTTTTTCCTCTTCATTTTCTCCTATCTACATTTAATCTCTTACTGTAGACCCCTCCTTCTGAGGCATCTCTCTAATCTCTTAGTCTCATCCAAGAGTAATCTTTTCTTTAGACTCTGGATTCTCTTATCAGGATCGATCTCATGCACATTATGATAGTTATTTGTATACATGTCTAGTTTTTTGTGTGTGTGACAGACAGAGTCAGAGAGAGGGACAGATAGGGACAGACAGACAGGAAGGGAGAGAGAGAGATGAGAAACATCAGTTCTTCATTGTGACACCTTACTTGTTCATTGATTGCTTTCTCATATGTGCCTTGACTGGGGGGCTACAGCAGACCGAGTGACCCCTTGCTCAAGCCAGTGACCTTTGGCTCAAGCTGGTGAGCCTTGCTCAAACCAGATGGGCCCACGCTTGGGGCCTCGGGGTCTCGAACCTGGGTCCTCCGCATCCCAGTCCGACGTTCTATCCACTGCGCCACTGCGTGGTCAGGCTACATGTCTAGTTTTCCATGCTATAAACCGTGAGCTTATTAAGGGCAAGAACGACGCCTTGTTTGTTTGCATATTCTTCCCGGCACAAACACAGGGCCTCGTCCATAGCAAGCATTAAATAAAAACATTTATTAAAGCAAAGCAATGGTGGCTGTTTTTATTGTCAATATTTAAGTGCTGATAAAATGAGTGTTTGGAGTGCTGCATGAAAATGTCCATGGAGCTGATGTGTCTGGGAGAGTCGTCTGAGGAAACTGCTGCTGCCCTGCTCTTGAAATCAGTTCTCATGGGTGGTCACGGCTACGTCATTCAGCTCTCAGCAAGTCCAGCTGGGTTGGGCCACTCCAGGTGAGTCATCCAGAAGTATTTCTTATGTTGGGGAGTATATCAGTTTGTCTTGAACTGGAAGGAACGGGGTCCTGATTCGGCCTGGCTCTAAGGAGAGTTGATCTCACACGAGAAGTCCCGAGGCAGGCGGGATGCCACCGCTCCGCTTGGTTCAGCCGGTGCACGCCACAGCGGGGGAGGACTCCACCGTGACAGCCGCCTGCTCGGCAGATGAGACCCCTCGGCAGGGGAGGAGGGCCATCCCCTCTGTGTGCCTCTTAATTTTATCAGCCAGAAAACCCTCCCCAGCAGCCCCTCAGCAGCCTTCGCCTCTTGTCTCATTGTTAGCACGTGTCTCACTTATAAAACCAGCAGTGACAAGGGAGCCGGTGAGACCAAGTCCATGGCTCTGTGGAGGACGGTGATTATCTCCTTCAGAAGGGGAAGGAGGGTGAAATCAGACGGGGCAGCGCGTAGCCACTGCTTCTTTAGTTGCATATTTGTATACCCTCTTTTTCCCCAGGGTAGCAAGTCAACATTTTTCTCTTGGTGTTGGGAAAACAGCTGTGTTAGGCTTGCTCGCTTGTATTTTGCATGATTAGTGCGTGAGCACGCAGCAGAGCCACGTGTGCATAGCCTGTGTAAGGCTACGGGTGCGTTCCCTTGGCGTCCATTGCTCGCCTGCCACTGCGAGGGGCCATTTAGCAGATCACTTGCCCACCGTAAGGAGCTGTTTTCCTACTCACTTGCCTGCCACTGCAAAGGGTGATTTTCCTGTTTTCCTATTCACTTGCCTGCCACTGCAAAGGGTGATTTTCCTGTTTTCCTATTCATTTGCCTGCCTCTGCAAAGGGTGATTTTCCTCTTTGCTCACCTGCTGATGTGAGAAGCAGTTTTCCCCTGCCTGTGTGCTTCTCTGCTGTTTGCGAGACTTTATTAAACAGGAATGGCCCCACACTTCCTGCTCCGCTCCGCAGTTCCTCTGCTGTCTGCCCACATCCAGTGTGAACCTGCCCGGCCTCAGCCACTGGCATCACACTTGGTAATCAGTATGTGTTGGGTGCTAGTTCCTAAATGCTTCTCTTCAGGCTACGTGCACTTCCAAATGCAAAGTTGATAGAAATGCTAGATATTGTATCTAGCATTTGTATGCAAGCACTTTGCATGACTAGTGCGAGAGCATGTGTGTCATACAGTGCCTCAGACTTCAAAATCCTCTCACCTAATCGTGTACATCAGGGGTAGTCAACCTTTTTATACCTACCGCCCACTTTTGTATCTCTTAGTAGTAAAATTTTCTAACCGCCCACTGGTTCCACAGTCATGGTGATTTATAAAGTAGGGAAGTAACTTTATAAAATTTATAAAGCAGAGTTACAGCAAGTTAAAGCATATAATAATAATCACCAAGTACTTTATGTTGGATTTTTGCTAAGTTTGGCAGAATAAATCTTTATAAAACAACTTACTATAGTTAAATCTATCTTTTTATTTATACTTTGGTTGCTCCACTACTGCCCACCATGAAAGCTAGAACGCCCACTAGTGGGCAGTAGGGACCAGGTTGACTACCACTGGTGTACATCAAATCACTATGGTAGACAAGGGATGCCATTAGCATGCTGGCTTTCCTTTGTAGAATTCCAGCCCCAAACTGCTGGCTGTGAGGACAGTTAGCCTTGCTCCTGCAGTGCCAAGCCGATGGCTCCCCAAAGTGTTACCATTTTGGGTTCTGGTGGCACTTTTTTATGACTACTGGGGCTTTCTCTTCAGAAAGCAGTTCTTTTCTGATTTTCCCACCTTTCGTGGTGTGGGGAAACAGCTGGGTTAGGCTTGCTTGCTGGTTTCCTGGCTGCAGGCACTTTGCATGATTAGAGTGTGCACTTGAGGCACAAAGCCGCGTGTCTATGAAGAGCTGTGGGCGCTTTCCCGCAGAGGCGATTCTCCCAGATCGCTCTCCTGCCACTGTGCGGTGCGGTTTCCTGAGTCTCTCAGCTGCCCCCAGGAGGGGCAGTGTTCCTGCTCCCTTGCCCTCCACTGTGAAAAGCAGGTTTTCCTTTGTTTATTTGCCCGCCTGTCTCTGCGAGCCTCCGATAAACGGGAGTGGCCCAACGCTTTCCAGCTCGGCAGTTCCTCTACCGTCTGCCTGAACTCAACACCCGCCTGGCCTCAGCCATCAGTATTACACGTGGTTAGATGTTTGTTCTTCTCTCTTATCCTATTTGTAGTCATACCCTCCCATTTCCCCTGAGATTTGGAGCACAGGAGTGGCATCACTCAATAAGTAAATGAAAGATGATTCTTTTTTTATCTGGTGCTTAACCACTTGGGTATTAGAATATTTTGTTTTGATGTCTGCTGCCTCCAAACACCAATATGAGGAAGGTGTTATAAAACCAAAAGATAAGAGGTGTAATTTGAAAGCTCTTTCGGGGACAACGCACCCCATTATAAAAGCAACAGGGTGGTTTATGTATTTGTAATTGTAGGGAAAATAGCTGTGGTTAGGTTTGCTCACCTGTTTTCCGGCTGCAAGCACTTTGCATGACTAGTGCGAGAGCGTGTGTGAGGCTCCGGGTCCTTTCCCTCGGGCGGTTTTCCTGATTGCTGGCCCGCCACCGTGAGGGTGGTTTTCCTGTTTGTTCGCCCACTGCCCCAAGAAGCGGCCTTCCCAACTGTTCGCTTGTCCACCGTTGAGTCTAATAAACGGGAATGGCCCAATGCCTTTTGGGTCCACAGTTCCTCTACCATCTGCCTGAATCCAATGTGAACCTGTCTGGCCTTGACCACCAGCATTATGGTGATCAACTCATATTTCATTGATAAACACTTTAAGAGTTAGAGGAAATATATTCTGAGATCAGGTGTATGTTAAACTGTTTTATTGATTTCAATATATCTATTTTAAAAGGGCCTTATTTAGAAAAGATTTCTGAAACTTTTTATACCAAGTAACTGAATAACTTCTTAGCTCTTTCATTCTTAGAGTCTCTAGAAACAAATGTTTATTTGCTGTTTGCTGGTGTGTTTCTGGAAGAGCAAAAGAAAAAACAACAAACCTGATGACTAACACGGCTGTGGGAGGCACTGTCCGAAACATTTCACATGAAGTAGCATTCAATCTTCACAACAACACCTGTGAGGGAAATGCCACCATCGTTGTTTTTCCAAAGACAAGCTTGAGGCACAGAGAAATTGTCCCTGGCCCATGGCAAAGTGAAGGGCCACAGAGCTGTGGTTGGAAGCCAGGCCATGTGGTCCCACAGGGCCTGGGCAGACAGCACAGGCTGCCCGCTGGCCTGTGGCCCCAGCAGGGAGGAGCGCCTTCCCTCCCCCTCACCCATCCAGGGCTGTCTGGCAGCCATTCCCAGCCCTATCCCCAACCTCCATGGCTCCTTTAGCAGAAATTCACTCAAGTCAGGCCTTGGCCGGTTGGCTCAACCGTAGAGCATCGGCCTGGCGTGTGGAAGTCCCAGGTTTGATTCCCGGCCAGGGCACCCAGAAGCACCATAGCGTCTTCCCTCTCTCCTTTCTCTCTCTTCCCCTCCTGCAGCCAAGGCTCCATTGGAGCAAAGTTGGCCTAGGCCCTGAGGATGGCTCCATGGCCTCTGCCTCAGGCGCTAGAATGGCTCCAGCCACAACGGAGCAACGCCCCAGATGGGCAGAGCATCGCCCCCTAGTGGACCATCCGGGTGGATTCTGGTTAGGCTAATGCGGGAGTCTGTCTGTCTGCCCCCCACCCTGCTTCACACTTCAGAAAAATACAAAAAAAAAAAAAAAACCCTCCAAATTTAGGATGATTTTTATTTACAAAACAGGTTGATTCTTTTGTTTTACAAAAGTTACAAAAAGCTTTTAAAAAATAGAAACAGCTTCTCAGGCTCTTGGGAACTATATATTTTTGAGCAACCAAAGCATCAGTACTCAGGTGGTGGTCTTCTTCCTCAGCGGGTACTGCAGCACTGGTCCTGCTCCATGTCCCCCGGCCCCATGGCCAGGGTGCTGGCAGCGGGCTCCCGGTACTGCAGCACTGGTCCTGCTCCATGTCCCCCGGCCCATGGCCAGGGTGCTGGCAGCGGGCTCCCGGTACTGCAGCACTGGTCCTGCTCCATGTCCCCCGGCCCCATGGCCAGGGTGCTGGCAGCGGGCTCCCGGTACTGCAGCACTGGTCCTGCTCCATGTCCCCCGGCCCATGGCCAGGGTGCTGGCAGCGGCTCCCGGTACTGCAGCACTGGTCCCGCTCCATGTCCCCCGGCCCCATGGCCAGGTGCTGGCAGCGGGCTCCCGTCAGGCCAGGGTCTGCAGCAGCAGGATCTTCTCGTTGATGCAGAACCTGTGCAGCACCACCATCAGGTTCTCGCCGCAGCGGGACACCTGGCGCTCCATGGCCAGGCGGAAGTCCTCCTTCACGCCCTTGGTGATGCCCCGTGTGACCGTGTGGTGCCTGAGGGCAGCGACAGGGAAACAGATGGACATCGTGGTTAGCACAGGTATCACAGGCCAGTGTTTCTGGGGTAGGAGTAAAGCCTACCTCAAATCTAAGTATAGGTAAACATTTTTAAAAAGAAAGAAAAGCCCTAACCAAACCACCCCCTTTGCCCATTCCTTCTCAGAAAGACTGAAAACTAGAGAGACACCTTTCCCACTCAACAAAAGAATACTTAAAGATCTAAATGTCTGGTGAAATGTCACCTGTTTTGCTTTTTACCTCCTGTAGCTTTGACACTATGCTTCCCTGTGCTGACTTGGGCACAGTTCAGTTACTCTGGGCCGCCTGGGTCCAGCCCGCACTGGTCACACAGCTCGTGTCCAGTCAGGCCAGCTAACTGCGGAGGCAGCTGTAGGGACAAGCCCGTCACCTGACTGAACTCAGGCACCTGGCTCCTTGGGCTGGTGCTCCGTGGAAGGCTCAGGGGCTGCGCACGGCCCCGGTGACAAGCACATCCCTGTCCCCGTGCTGCCAGAACAGGACAGCTCTAAATGCTGAGCCCGGCCAGGCTCAGGTCTGCTTGAGAAGCAGGAGGAGCGGGTGCTCCTGAGACAAGAGAGGCACAGGTGGGGGACAGGGGCCGTCACTGAGCAGCAATCAAAGGCTTTCAGAGGCCACTGAAGATCAGATCTGGTCCATGTGCTCAGGAGATGTGCATGGAGGTGGGCGGGTCGGTGGGAGCACAAGCAGGGTGTCCAGTGACACTTGAGGTTGTGCTTTAGAGAGAAAAGTCCCACAGGAAATGCCAGGAAACTGAAGACACCAAAGTGAAGAAAGGAAAAGAAAAATCTTGCAAAATTCAGTGGCTTCAATTAAAAAAAGTTTTAACAAGCTCAGTAATTGGGTGGACTAGAAGCCGTCTCTGCCCCCATCTCTACAGCCTCACTTCCCTCAGACACAGTCACAGGGATTTAAAATTAGATTTTTAGGTATTGGCCAAAATAAAATTCATATCATTCTATAAAATTACTACAACAAAGTCATAAAGTTGCAATGCAACAGAATAAAAAGACGCCCCAGCTTTGTTGAACTAGTAAAGGTTATTACTGGGAATTCTACAATTCCCATGAACTATGCAGTAAAACAGCGGAGCCATAGAGAAAATAGTTCTTTGTCGACACTTCTAGTCAAGTCTGGCTGACTGATTGGTCATTAGGGCAGTGTCAGCGAGGCCGAGGCCATGAGTCCCCCTGGGATTGGACACAGACTGTTTCAGGCTGTCCTGAGATACTGCATTTCTGGGAGCAGACTGCAACTCCAAATTGGAGCTGATCCTCTGATCAATTGAAAGTTACTGGTATTTGCAGATAGTAAGCTAAAGGGCATTGATGGGTCAAAGCAACCTCTTACTCAATACTAGTAAAAATATAATAAGCTGCATCCTGCTGATCCTGGTCTAATTTATAAAGAGCATTGTCTCCATTTATAAAGAGCAGCACAACTCAGTTATATTTCTATCAGAGCCTCTATCCCTCTGGTAAATTTGGATAAAGGACAGAATTAGATTTTGTGGTTTATGAGCAGGATAAATCAGCTAATAAGCGTGACAATCTAGCCTACCAAATATTTTCAATTCAGAAAGGTCAAGTCTGAGAAAAGTGTCAGTGACAGGCAAATGCTGTGCTAATGCTCATTGAGACCAAAATCTTAACTCTGGTCACACATATAAAAATTTCAGAGTAAACATTTACTTAAAATAAGCTTCATCATCCTTCAATATTTATAACTGAATGCCTTATGTCTTCTCGAAAGAGAGTTCAGCGCCTAATGTGCACTTAATCTGACACTTTTATATAACTTTCATTTTCTTTCCAGATCCATAATGATTTTTAAATCGAACACAAAAACACTGGCAACTTATGTAACAAAATAAGAAATGTTTACAATATTACAACCAGATGGTTTGCCGAGGAATGCAGAACAAATTAAAAAATAAAGAAAGCATGAAAAAGAGCACTGAGGAACAAAGAGCTGAAACCATGGGCAGTACACATGTTGACAAAACAGCACACTATGAGCAGGTGTTTCCACTTGGTACCTGTCAGCAGTCTGTATGCTGGGCGGAAGCACAGGTAAGAATTCCTGCGGCAGTAACCCCGTGGGAGGGCTAGCAGGCCTTTAAAAAACAGCAAACGGCAGCATTCAAACACCCACACCGACTCACCCTGCACTGCAAAAACAACACGCCAGAGAAAAGGCACAAGACTGCAAGCAGACTGTACAGAGGCCCTCTGACCGCCGCAGGCCCCAGCGCAGCGTCCCGGGAGAAGCTAGCCGCCCTCTCCCTGTGCGCCACGGGGGCGTGTCCAGAGGCATCCTGGTTCCTGGTCCCCGAGCTCAGCCCACTTGAGATTTGGCATAAAAAGCAACCAGTAAGGAAGAGGACGATGAGATGCAATTGAATGGCAGTAGGGAGAGGGGTTAACACTTGAGAAGACGCGTTCAAATCCAGCCTCCTTCACTCTCCACTCTTCTCATGCTCACGCCAATCCTAGAAGTAAGCCTGGTGACATTTTGTAACCATCCTTGACGGGACTGAAGCCCCAACTTGAAGGGGCCCTTCCAAGAGGACTAGAGGGGCTGGGAGTGTTTTTGATAAAGAAAGGTTGAGTTTGAATTTCAAAAAGTATTGAGAAAAGGGAAAACGAGGGAGGAAAGAGCCTGGGCCCCATGGCTTTGCAGAATTCTGTAACAACAAAGATTGAGTACATTAGCGGGCGATCACCTCAGAGAATATGATTATCCACCCTTTTCAGAGCAGACACTGGGCACCATTTCCCATTTCATCCAGTCTAATGCAACTGAGACACTGCAACTATCAGCACAGCCATTTGTAACTATTTTAAAATACGTAAGAGCAAAGTGTCTACGCCCCAGTGCACGTACCGTACCTGCTTGCATCGCGATGCCACAACTAGGACGGCCTCACAACCTTACCCAAGGAGAGGGGCTGCACACTGCTCAACAGCTCTGCCACTCGGCTGCAGGGGCACCCAAAGCTCTGCAATGGCTTCAGAGGATTTGTTTACAACCCAGAGTGAAAAGGAATACAGATAGTTTTACCCGGGATTTCAATCATACCTCGATTGGCAAGAGGGCTCTGGCTTATGCAGCTCGCTTCTCCCGCTGCAGGGTAGGCATAAGGAATTTGAACTGCAGGCTTCAAATGAACTCTGAGACTCACACAGTGAAGGCTGGGCACATTCCTACAAGGTCAGCTCACTAAGTAACAGTCCTTATTCCTGTTCCAAACTGATGAAAGAGCAGGTTTCCTATGAACTTTACTGGTCTAGACATGAAAGGTTATATTGACCAAGGTGGGGAACACGGAATTATCTCCCAAAATCCTAGAAATGCATGCGTGTACCCTTGCCTTGTCCTGAACCCCTTTACAGCACGGTGTGGGTGTCCACGCCCCTTGCTCTCACTCCGTGGCTCAGGGGGTGTCTGCATGCATCTGTCACTGCTTAGCTCAGTAAAAACTGGCTGAAAAAGAAGAGTTTAGTATACTAAACTTTCAGATGTAACTGTGGATGTTTTGCTAATCCATCCTCTCCCACTTCCACAGACAGGTGAGCACTATCTGAGCAAAGTGAGTCACCGTAGGTTCAACCTGAAGTGACTGGAGTGGGTTCTACTAAGGCTGTCTGTCTCTACAGTATGATAATCGTTTGATGAGTGTTAATGGGAATTAACTAAAAAATTATTCAAGGTATGTTTGTATACCCAGCCTCAAAACCTAGAAAAGAAATCATAACACAGAAGGGGTTACCTAGGCTCCCACGTCAAAAGTAGTCTTTACTCAAACACTGTTAAGACTATTTTGAACCATGCGATTATTTTCCCAGTTTGCATTCAGTCTTAGGAAAGGAGATGGGATGGGAAGGTGAGCATGTCCAATCCATCTTGCTGAAGCAACCTGATGCATAAAGGTCTCGTGTTTCAAAATAAAAATTAAAAAAGCATTTCTTTTATTTTAAATGTTTAGAATATTTAGTAACATTTATCAGATGAAGGACAAGAACCCCACTTAACCTTCCCATTCTTTAGACTGGTCCACGAGGCCCTCGTGCTGACAGCATGTCTGCTGTGCACCAGTGACTGAGCTTACAGAAATCCAGATGAAACCTCTGACTTCCCTCTCAACACTTCTAGGACTGCAAAGAGAACAGGCTGTGGGTATTTGTCTTTCAACAACTGAAAACTCGTTCACTTCACAACCGAGGGAAAAAGGAAACTGTTTCCAGCCTTAGCAGCACTTCCTTCTCCCTCTGGGTCCAGTCTCCTGCAGTGACTCTAACACTGACTTAGACATGCTGAAGCTGAATGCGCAGGACGCAAAGGAGGAGGAATGCAAATCAAACTACGGGCGGCATTTACAGCACAGAGGATATATTATCCGAACTACAATGAGGCTTGAAGAAGAGAAGCAAGATTCATGAGCTATTTAAAAATCATAAATGGTCACTAACTTCCTCCAGGTGTGGGAGGGCATGCCTGAGACCAAGCACCCGCCATCATTTCTTGGGGCAGGCGTGTCCTTGGAGGCTCTAGACTGGGCTATTTTTCTTTGTGCTGTATAAACAATGAGGACTGCTTAGGTGGGCTTCGATTCAATACTGAAATCCAAGCACAGTTTATAAATTAAGTCTATAGTTCCTAATGAAGTGTCCTGATCTGATCCTTTAATTAAGCATGGCTTTTCTTAATTAAAAGCACTCTATTCAGAAATTTATAGACTCAGTCTGTGAATTTTGGAAAGGAAAAGATATCATAAATGAGACTTTGGTATAGTAAAAAAGTTTCAAAAGTGACGGAAACACCCCAATTTAAATACTATTTGATCAAATGTCATTAAGGAAATGCCAATCTTTCAAAAGTTACCCAGAATCAAATCTCTCAAAAACAGAGACCAGGTTTGGATTCCTTTCTATTCAATTTTTTGAAAGGTACAGAAATTTACAGATATTTCCTACAAGCACACAAAAGGTGAGCACTTCGCGTGGGAGAGAAAAGGACAGTCTGCTTACTTGATCAGCATTCCTTGATTGGGTAGTAGCTCCAGATGGATTTTCCCACCTTCCTGAGTTCTTAAGTAGGCAAATTCCTCCAGCATGTCAATATCTGCGGCCAGATTCAGGTTAAACACATGTAAGAACAAGATGCCCTGGTCTCTCGGATGAGGAAACCGGCAGGTACTGATTGAGGAACTAACATCCCACTAACAGCTTATGAGTTGGTACTGGAACCGGGTTGGCCTGATTCCAAAACTAGTAATTCTTTTAAAAAAATTGTTTTTTCTATAATTTATTGATTTTAGAGGGAGGAGAGAGGGTAAGAGAGAAAGAAAGAGAGAGAAACATCAATTTCTTGTTCCACTCATTTATGCATTCACTGGTTGATTCTTGTGTGTGCCCTGACCAGGGATAGAACCCTCAATCTTGGCGTATCAGGACCACACTCTAACCAGCTGGGCTACCCAGGGACCCAAACTAGATCCTTATACCAACCAAAGATAAACGTTTTCATGGGGATGACAATTTAACATTCTATATGATCATAAGAGCAAAATCTTTTGTCTTCCTAATAAGAAATGAAAGAGGCATTGCGGGTGTTGTATCCCCAAAACAGTTAAGAACTATTGCTCTAGGCACTTGGACAAGGATGCTAGATTCCTTGCAATCAAAAATAATGTACTGAGATAAGCAACAAAATGTAAGAGCAAATGGATGGATACATAACCTTCAGTTCAAAGGTGGTCTGGTCTTTCCCTAACGAACAGTATGAAATACAACACATCAGTGAAAGTAACTGTCGGGTTGGGCAGCATCTTTGGTGAGTACTCAGCAGCAGCTAGGACAGCTACGGTGGTCCCAAGGGACAGCCAATGCCCTAGAAGAGGCCCCAGGAGTTTCTCTTCTGAAAAATGAAGGCCAGTGAACTAGGATATTCTATAGCCAAACCAACCACTCTGGGCCTGTCAGGAACCTGTGGGCTATTACTTCAGGCATCTTTGGTACCTCTGCAGAAGTCTCTGGAAGTAGAAAACGCAACAGGGTTGTTGATGTCCCTGATTTACCATTGCCTCTTTGAAGCCTTCTATGGCTTTCCCAAGACCAATGGCCACTGTCCCACTTTTGATCCTCATTCCTTCTCTTTTTCCCTCAAATAGTGAAAACCATTGTTTCTACCCAGAAGAGTTCACTCATGTGTGTAACATGCATTCATTAAAAAAAAGAGGCTCCGACCAGTTGGTTCAGTGGTAGAGAGCTAGCCCAGTGTGTGGAAGTCCCAGGTTCGATCCCCAGTCAGGGCACACAGAAGAAGTGACCATCTGCTTCTCCACCTCTCCCCCTCCTCCCTCTCTCTCTCTCTCTCTCTCTCTTTCTCTCTTCCTCTCCTGCAGCCATGGCTTGACTGGTTCAAGCACATCAGCCCTGGGCACTGAGGATGGCTCCATGGAACCTCTGTCTCAGGTGCAAAAAACAGCTCCGTTGCGATCATGGCCCCAGATGGGGTTGCCGGTGGATCCTGGTAGAGGCGCACATGGGAGTCTGTCTCTCTATCTCCCCTCCTCTCACTTGGAAAAAGAAGAAAAAAACTTCTTATGCTTAAGAAAAAGGATACTTGTGACATAATTGAAAAAGTTCTCATATTGGAAATTTCCTTGTTGGCAAATCTTATTGACAGCTTTCAAGAAAAGATTCTCTCCCCGTGGCCACTCTTGCTGAAGCAATATGATCACGTGCCCCAGCGCCATGTCGTCCCTGCTGTCCGTGAAAGCTCTAAGCTGCAAGACAGCAGGAAAAGAAAATCAATCTCGGGGTAATCTAAAATACACCAAATAGCACTTCCTTAAAGTGAAAATGCACAATAAAGCATTTTTGCATTAGCATCCCACAACTGTCTGCTAAGGAGGGTGGGTCCTAACAAGAGGCGCTTCGGCCCCACCCCCAGCCACCCCCACACACCGTGAAAATGTTGACCCGCTGTGTGTTTACATAAGCATCTTGATGAGACCTGGGCAAGCCTGGTGAGCCTGAAGCTTTTGACTTTGGGAATATGGGAGAGAAAGCTGAGCGATCTGGATAACAGAGAGACTAATTAGAGGATCTCTTGAGGAGACAGTGGGGGGAGGACAGTGAGCAAGAAGCCCTCTGGCAGGGAAGGGGCTGAAGACACAGACTGTGGGCGGCAGGAAGAGAGAGCGGTGTGAGCCGGAGAAACCAGCAAAGGACTCTGTTCTGAGGGACAGTGCCCCAAATCACACTTTATATTGTTTCTTTCACCCACGTGATTCTGATGAGTTGAGTTTGGAATTCCTACTCTAAAGTGGAGACCCAATATGGTTGTTTTCTTGCTAATCACCCTGTCTCCTCCAAGGCTCCACAGTGCCTGCAGCCAAGGGCCTGGCGTTCTTTCAAGTTCCTAACTGTCCCCAGCTCTGCTGACTTCGCTGGCCTTCGTCCTTAAACCTAAACTGTTTTCACTCACCATTTCTTTATGGTAATAAACTCACCATCCCTCTATGACAGTGGTTCTCAACCTGTGGGTCGCGACCCTGGCGGACATATTTTATTTAAAAATGTATTGTATAATAAATATGTATTTTCCGATAGCTTTAGGTGACCCCTGTGTTTTGGTCGTTCGACCCTCGCGGGGGTCGCGACCCACAGGTTGAGAACCGCTGCTCTATGAATCCAACATTTATAATCCCTTCTTCTGTAGCTAATATATCCTGAATTGCTTATTAATTCGTAAAATATTCACCGAACACTGCTATAGGCACGGTTATTTGCATATCCGCCCACTATTATTTGTAAACTCTTCAAGGATGGGGATCACTTCCTACTCATCTCCGCCTTGTGCAGTCAATTAAGTATTTGTTCACTGCAACCCCATGTGCTCTCCTCACTAAACCAACCTGCTAAACTAACAGTTGTTCTCAAAGTTCTCGATATTCCAGGTCTTCAGAACAATATTCCAAGTTAAAATTTTTCCACCCGAAATGAACGTTCCCAGGATCACCCTGAAGCTCACCTTGAAACACGCTAACATTAAATGCAGGCAGTACGGCATGATGGCCTTGCTGGTACAGGGCAGAAGCTTCAGGTCGGAACCTAACGAAAGTCCACAACATGCTCGTTATTATCAGAGAAACCAGCTTTGAAAAGTAAATGCTTAAAATGCTTGCTCTCCAAAAAAAAAAAAAAAAAGCAACAGTCACATGATTTTGTAAACAGTGAAACCACAGTTATGTTTAGTGGAGGTGAAATTGGTTTTTCAATGGTCTCTGGATTTCATTTATGAATCTTCTTTCCTAAACTTGTCTAAATATGTTTTATTGGAAAACATTTCATATAGAAAATGATAGCAAGAATATTACAAACACCAGTGCAGTCACCACTCAGTTTTTTTTTTTTAATTTAGAGAGGGAGACAGTCAGACAGGAAAGGAGATGAGAAGCATCAACTCCTAGTTGCAGCACCTTCATTGTTAACTGATTGCTTTTTCATATGTGCCTTGAGTAGAGGGCTCCAGCTGAGCCAGTGATCCCTAGCTCCAGCCAGTGACCTTGGGTTCAAGACAGTGACCCTGGGCTTCAAACCAGCGACCTCTGGGCTCAAGGCAGCTGGCGACCCCACATCCAAGCGGATGAGCCCGTGCTCAGGCCAATGACTCAAGAGTTTCAAACCTGGGTCCTCAGCATCTCAGGTTGATGCTCTATGCACTACACCACTGGCCTGGTCAGGCACCACTCAGCTTTATAAAATGTTAACATTTTGGGGTTTTTTTTTGTATTTTTCTGAAGTGAGAAGCAGAGTGGCAGAGATAGACTCCCACATGTGCCTGACTGGGATTCACCCGGCAAGCCCAGTAGGGGGCAATGCTCTGCCCATCTGTGGCATTGCTCTGTTGCAACCGGAGCCATTCTAGCACCTGAGGCGGAGGTCATGGTGCCATCCTCAGCGCCCGGGCCAACTTTGCTCCAATGGAGCCTTGGCTGCGGGAGGGGAAGAGAGAGATAGAAAGAAAGGAGAGGCCCTGGCCGGTTGGCTCAGTGGTAGAACATCGGCTTGGCGTGCAGGAGTCCCAGGTTCGATTCCCGGCCAGGGCACACAGGAGAAGCGCCCATCTGCTTCTCCACCCCTCCCCCTCTCCTTCCTCTCTGTCTCTTCCCCTCCCGCAGCTGAGGCTCCATTGGAGCAAAGTTGGCCCCGGCGCTGAGGATGGCTCCGTGGCCTCTGCCTCAGGTGCTAGAATGACTCTGGTTGCAGCAGAACAATGCCCCAGATGGGCAGAGCATCGCCCCCTGGTGGGCGTGCCGGGTGGCTCCCAGTCGGATGCATGCAGGAGTCTGTCTGACTGCCTACCCGTTTCCAACTTCAGAAAAAAAAAAGATTAAAAAAAGATTAAAAAAAAAAGGAGAGGGGGAAGGGTGGAGAAGCAGATTGGTGCTTCTCCTGTGTGCCCTGGCCAAGAATCGAACCCAGGACTTCCACACGCCAGGCCAATTTTCTACCACTGAGCCAACCAGCCAGGGCCAACATTTTGCTTTTTAAAAAAATATAAATTATCAAAAATTCAGTTGAAGTCCCTTGCATATCTTTTCCAATACCATTCTCTTCCTCCCTCTCTCCCTAGAGGTAACCATTATTCTGAAGATAATGTTTATCATTCCTATGCATATTGCATACTTCAACATAGAAATCTGTTCCTCTTTTTCAAAACTGTTTTGGCTATTCTAGATTGTATTTCCATATAAATTTTAGAATCAGCTCTGTCAATTTCTACCAAAAAAAGTCTGCTGGGCCTGACCTGTGGTGGCGCAGTGGATAAAGCGTCAACCTGGAAACGCTGAGGTTGCCGGTTCAAAATCCTGGGCTTGCCTGGTCAAGGCACATATGGGAGTTGATGCTTCCTGCTCCTCCCCCCTTCTCTCTCTCTCTCTCTCTTCCCTCCCTATAATGAATAAATAAACTCTTAAAAAAAAAAAAGTCTGCTGGGATTCTGACTGGGATTACACTAAATCTATAGACACATTGGGGATAACTGGCACCCTAACTATGTTGAGTCTTCTGATCTACAAACATGATTTTGCACATCTCTCATTAAATTTATCCCTAAGTATTCTATGTTGTTTGATGTTCTATTTGGAGATTTCTTGGGCTTTTCTATGTAGCTGTAAATAAAGGCAGCGTTCTTCAACCTTTATGCCCTTATCTATTCTTCTTGCCTATTGTGTTGGCTAGATGCTTTTGAATGAGGTGGTGGGAACAGACATCCTTATATTGTTGCTGATCTTGGAGAGCATTCCATATTTCATAGTTAAGCTGAAGGTGAAGAAGTTTTATTTTTAGTCTGCTAAGATTTAAGAAATCAGGAATAATAAATATAAACATAATTAAATTCTGCCTATTAAGTCAATCATATGATGTTTTCCTTTTAAACTGCGAATGTGGTGCATTACAGTTATTGATTTTGGAATGTCAAAACGACTTTTGCGTTCCCCGCAATCTCGGTCATTTGTATTACTCTTCTTATATATCGGCTATATTTTATTTGCTGGTATTTGGTTAAGAATTTTGGCATCCATGTTCAGGATGAGTAATGGCCTTTAATGTTCTTTTCTTGTGATGCTCCTGTTTGGTTTTGTTATCAGAGTTATGTTGATCTTAAAAACTGAATTGAAAAGTATTCCCTCTTCCTATTTTTTCAAAGAGTGCAGGTATGATTGGTATTATTTCTTCCTAAATACTTGATAGAATTCATCAGTGAAGCTGTTTGGATCTGGAGTTTTTTCTGCGCACACATTTTTGATAACAAATTTCTTTGAGAGATATAGGAACATTCTGATTTTCTATCTCATTTTGTGTCTATTTCGGTAAGTTGTGTATTTTTAGGGAATTTTCCCATTTCACCTAAATTCTTGAATTTATTGGTATAAACTTATTCATAAGTTACTCTCTTAATGTCCTCTGGATTTCAGTAGGCTCTGTTGTGACATCCCCTCCTCCATTCCCGATATTCGTGTTTATTTTCTTCCTGATCAGTCTTGTTAGGAGTTTATCAATTTTATTAATTCTTTTGAGAAAACCAATGGTTGGCTTTATTAATTTTTCTACTTCACTGAGTTCTGCTCAAATCGTTATTATTTCCTATCTTCTACTTTCTTTGACTTTAATGTGCTCAACTCTTCGGACTTGAAGGTGGAGATTTAGATCAGTGATAGTGAATCTTGCTTCCTTTCTTATATAAGCATACAACTAAACGTAGGTAGTTTTCAGGTACTGTGCAACTTGAAGTAATGCTCAAAATAGCCCAAGCAGGAAATGTATGAGATACATAACTAACAATCTACACGCTTCCCTGGAATTGGTAAAGGAAGGGAAAGGAGTTCAGAAGTGAACCCACTCAATGATGAGAACTTTGGAAGAAAGGCACATTTACAGCTGTTTATGAAATCAGAGCCAAGAAAAAACTTGGCGAGAGATTAATTCTTTACACATTTTGTCACGCCCTGCAGATCACACAGTATTATCTTATAAGCAATTATAAAAAATTTCCCAGCCTTGGGTCCTAAAGCTATTTTTACAAAATAAAAATAAAATTTGTCACTGTACCTTTTCTAAATTTGGGCTTTATTTTGGAAGGTTCTTCCTGTGACTTGCCTCCATCCTGAATGGGGAGCACCATGTAGCACATCAAGTCGAGGACTTTCTCACACGTCATCTAAAGAAGGTAAGGCAAGGCAGCTAACCTGAAGTTTTCTGAAACTGAAACCAAATCAACGCCACACGAAAACATCTGCACACAGCTGGCAGCATGTGCACACAGAATCCTGTAGCAATGCCTTAATATCCTTTAAGTGATCCTTTAAGTGATCACTACTGTCTGCTCAACAGGGCATGCAGAGAAAGTAACAGTAAGATTAAATCTATGCACTAGACCTTTGAGGGAACAATAACTCATTCTCTGCTGTTAAGAAAAAAGAACTTATGAAGTAATCAAGTACTAATTAAACTACCAAGGTGTTAGCATGGTGGCATCCAAAAGAAGTATGTCTCTGTCTTACAAACATTTACTAACTCACCAAATAGAAAAATTAACAAAATTAACACATGGTAGAGAACTAAATGGTATAACAACAGATTTAAAATGCAGTGGCAGGAAGGTTATCCTGACCTAAGCCTTAAAGTGGGGTAAGAATTTGGAATGGGGAAAAGGGGAATATGGGTTTTCAAAGCAGGAGAGAAAGCTGAGGGAAAGGGCTGTGTGTCTGGTAAGGTGATTTACTCGAGGGGAAGGAGGCTGTGGTCCAGAAAATATGGATAAAACACTGGACAGGTGCAGCGCTGGTGGACGAGGCAGGCCCCAAGGACCACACGGAACAGTATCACTCCACAGGGAGCAAGGCATCACCACCTACCACCCACCTTCGGTCTGCCTAGTCAGACTCTAATGCTACCAATCAGATCCCATTTAGGCAGCATTCTATGTGTCAGGCACAACCTTCGTATAAGTTCCATTTTTCAGATGAGGAAGTTAAATCTTGAATCCATGTCTCTCGGCCTTTATCATGTCTTGCATGTAACAGAAAAAATACTGATGCGGCTGCTCAGAGTGGCAGCCACTGCCCTGGGCTCTAGCTGCCCGAGCCCCAGCTACTGCCCCGAGGACTGAGGGCGCATGCTCTCCCCGTGGCCCCAGGGTCGGGAAGCCCGAGGACTGAGAGCGCATGCTCTCCCCATGGCCCCAGGGCTGGGAAGCCCGAGGACTGAGGGCGCATGCTCTACCCGTGGCCCCAGGGCTGGGAAGCCCGAGGACTGAGGGCGCATGCTCTCCCCGTGGCCCCAGGGTCGGGAAGCCCGAGGACTGAGGGCGCATGCTCTCCCCGTGGCCCCAGGGCTGGGAAGCTCTAGCTTTGAGAGAGATTAGCAGCTTGATGAAGATCTTGAACTTGAGTTAGTCCTGGTAAAATTAGCGTGTCCAGGTCACAGAATTTGTACTCTAGAGTCCCATACTGCCACCCATCTATGCTCACCTCCTGCCAACTTTTCCTACAAATCTTTCCGTGACTACCTAGAGCCTGGTGGAGACACTCTTCCTAATGCCATCTGTGCGTATCTGAGGGATACCACTTCATATGTGATTTTTAACTGTCTTGCACTTTTCTCTCCAACTCAAATTATATGCCTTTGAATGCAGGGATCCCATATTCCCCCCACCACTGCCTGTACTCTCCACCCCAGCATAAGGGTCAAGTCTGGGCATCTGGAAAGTCAACCTTTCAATTAAGTGGAATAATAACAGCAATATTATAGACCGTAATTTATAGGGATAGGAAAAAGGTTAAAGGCAAAACAGTCAGTGAAGGCCGTAGATTGGGGTGGGGGCAGTGGAGATAAAAGGCACTACACCAGATACTGGTAGCGTACTCGGAGAGTGAAGGAGCTCAGTTAGAGGAGGAGTCCACCATGACTTGGCTGTTTCACGTCTAAGGGCCAGAGAACTCAGGAAACTCACATCTGGACATGGTGAGTTTCAGCCGAAGACAGGCAGCTAGACTGAGATATCAGGTCCGTGAGAAGCAAAGCAGGCCTCACAGTGATCAACTCAGAGGGGTAACAAGCTCTCGCAGAGAAAGAGTTTGCCTGGCTTAATTACACTGGCCAGTTTATTTCACGGCTCCTACCACAGTGCAGAACAGCAGTGCCCTGGCTGTCTGATTCTACAGGACACATGTTTATCTGTGGGGGTAAACACATGCTCTCTCAAGTGCTTGGAAGGAATTAACTGAAACTTAGAATTAGGTAGCTGATAATACATAAATCATGGTAGAAATGCATTCTCAATTTTAAATGCACATATACCACACTCTTAATTGTTCCTTTCTAAAATTCATGGCAAATTATAAATTACACTTCAAAGTTCATGTTAAAAAACCTTAATTTAGGGTTTTTAATTATAAAGTAATCAATTTAACATATTAGACAGATGAGAATCAGAGTTTGTGAGTGAGGCTGTGGCCTTAAATTTATATAGTACCTACGTAAAGTATAAAAAACGTACTTACCATTTGAATTGAGTTCAAGCATGTACTGAGTGTGGAAGCTGTGCAAACTACCTGACAGGTTCTGTGAGAGATACAAGGCAAAGAACACTGTCCCCCCCCCTGGCAGGGCTCACCCTCACAGAGGGAACATCTGCTCAGCAACGCCCCCTGAGGTGTCATCGCCGTGAAAGAGAGAAGCTGAGGTTCGGATTAACTCATGTAAATCCTCACTTCCACTCAGTGAGAGCCCCTTCTGGCCAGTACAACAGGACTGATTCCAGGCACGACAGTAAAAAGAAAAAAGATCATCCTCCAACAAAATGAAATAATAATCAAGCACCAAAGCCCAATTTCATTCAGGGAAGCTATAGTAAGGAGAAAATTAAACAAAATCACCATGATTTTCCAGAAGATTAGGTAATAAATCTAGGCAGAAAGACCAGATTTCAAGTAAATATGCACAGAATTAAAAAGCCACTGTAGGAAGAGGAGAAAACCCAGGGCAGCCAAGTGCACCAAGGATCCGGCGGAGCTGGGCAGCACTCACCCTGTACTCTCCCAGCGCGAAGTGGCACGTTGCCAGCTGGATGAGCGCCCGCTGATGCTCCAAGGTGCCCGGCCCCGCGATCGGAGGCAGCGGAAGTGCTCCCTGGAGAGCTGCTAGATGATGCAGGCTGGCGATGGCCTTTTTATACTGACCCTTAGAAAGACACAACAAGAAGAAGGGAAAATGTACTGCCATTAAAACACAAAACAAAATAAAACAAAAGAAAACCCCTCCTGAGTCGTCTAAGCCACCGGCAAGTAACTACAAATAAGGTAATTCTGCTTGATCGTCCAAGGAGGAAAGAAGACTTAGCAACAGTCTTTTGGTCTTAATGCTTAAGATGAAATAAAATAACACAAGCCCTTTGATAAAGTACTTTTTTGAATGTACCATTTCTCCATAAATATTTTATTATTAATACTACTACTCTTTTATGAAGGCCGGAAGCAGCAACCTGTCCATTTCAACAGAGGCTGGAAGCTCTCCATCCCATTAGGGAATGATCTGCTCCCTCCGTTCTGGGCATAAGCAGCTCAGGAGCAGAGCACGGCAGAAAGACTCTACGAAAGGGGTGGGGGTGGGGGTGAGAAGTATCCATCTTCTACTGAAACGTAAAACTCTTACTTTAATGAAGAAATGGAACTGGACATACCAAAAGTAACACAGAAGATGCAGCCTTGCCATTTTGGAGTTACTAGGAGATGAAAGTAGACTGTAATTCCTCAGCCACTGCTGACAGAACACCTGCCCCCAGAGCATGGCTAATCATCGACAGAGGGACACACCCCCCCTGCAGGCTGACGGTTCCCACCACATGCATCCTGCACAGACACAGGTCCCAGGATGGACGTCGCTCTACCTGATAGATGATCATATCAGTAAGGAAGATCCTTAACCAGAGCCAAGTCTCCGTCTTCCATGTCAAACAAATTCTGGTAAATTCTGAGAGAGAATTCAAAACAAATTGACCAAAAAAATGTAACACAGAAGCAGAAAACAAAACTAATAAGCCCAACAAGAGACAAATTACCAAAACATGGATAGTAACTTTAGAGTCTGATTTCTAAAGCAGCGGTCTACAACTTTAGTTCGATAGTAAAGTTAGAACATAATACTTATCCGTGATACACAAGCACGTTTTTATTAGGCACTCACATTTACTAAGAACATACTACGTGCCAAGAACTACTCAGAATGCTTTTCATGTATTACCTCAATTATCTTTTATTTTTTAATTTTAATTTTTAATGATTTCAGTGAGAGAGAAACACAGAGAGAGAGAAAGAGAGAGACAGGAACATAGATCTGCTCCTCTATGTGCCCTGACTGGGAATCAAACCAGCAACCTCTGTGCTTCTAGACTACATGTTCAATAACCAACCTGCTAAATAACCGAGCTATCCGGCCAGGGCCTCATTTATCTTTTAAATTACTTTGCTCTACTCCCCAACCCCCTGCCAAAAAAAATCTTTTATTTATACCCAGTAAAACTAATATGTGACTCTAAGAGTTTTACTCATTTTTTTTTTTTATTACAGAGATAGAGAGAGAGTCAGAGAGAGGGATAGGAACAGACAGACAGGAACAGAGAGAGATGAGAAGCATCAATCATTAGTTTTTCATTGCGACACCTTAGTTGTTCATTGATTGCTTTCTCATATGTGCCTTGACCGTGGGGCTACAGCAGACTGAGTAACCCCTTGCTTGAGCCAGCGACCTTGGGTCCAAGCTGGTGAGCTTTGCTCAAACCAGATGAACCTGCGCTCAAGCCGGCGACCTCGGGGTTCTCGAACCTGGGTCCTCCGCATCCCAGTCCGACGCTCTATCCACTGCGCCACCGCCTGGTCAGGCTTTACTCATTTTTTAAAAAGACAATTAGTAGCTAAAGGAAGTCACATGCATGCTCACAATTCTCGATGTGACAAGGAGAAACAGAGTGATGCTATATTTACTTAGAAAGCAATCTCCAAAGGCTCCGTATGAGCATGTGACAGAAGCAGGCCAGGGCACGAATGTCCACTGGCTACAAGGAAGCAATGGGCCTTGACTCCGAAGTATAGTAAAAATACTTCGGTTAGCAAAGTGCTGGCCATTTCTAAGAAATGTTGAAATATTTAATAGTTTAATATTATTCAAACAAAACACCCTTGTTGTATGTCTATACCGAAAAGAAAACAGGTTTCCTGTAGCATTTGGATTTTGAGGTTTTTAGGCAGCAGAGTTATTGCAGATAAAATATAGCATTACCTTTTGTATTAGGTACATGTGGCTTAAAGAAGATACAAAGCAAAAGGACAGGACTATTAAAAGCACAAAACAAACAAACCCGGCAAGAAAAAAAAAGGCCAAGAGTAAAAATTTTTAAAAACCAAAAACTCTCCCTCAGACTTTACCCCAACACAGATTGTAATATACCCTCAGAGGGGAAGCTAAGAGGTAAATGATTATTTGAATATTAATAACTGATATTAATAGCCTGCTTGAAAGAATCCTAAGCTACATGTGAACTACTATAATCAATTTAATTAGCCATTAGGACTTGACATTTCAAGTAGAATCATTTTTAGCATAATGATTTTATATAAAAATTTAAACAGCACTAATACAATAAGCACATTCTTACCCTTGTCAAGGAATTCTAGGGAATAGAGCAACTCCCAGCTCTCCCTGGCCAGTTTAAAGCTCTCTAGCACTTCAATTGAGTTAGCAAGTTCTGCCTTATTGATGATGATGTGACGGTTCCTCCCTTTGACTGAACAGTCCTCATCGTCTGAACTCTGCTTGGAGAATGTGAAGAACACAATTCATTTAAAATTAGAAATATGGTTATATAATGAAACATTCTTACGTTTATTTCTGTGTTTATGATTATCATATGGATTTTCTATGAAAGGATACTAACGAGTTTAAAATTTTTTTTGGAATTTAACACTTTAGCTTTAAGAATTAATATAAATTCTAAGCTTCTGTTGGCTTCAGAGTAAAGTTAAGGAGTTAAAACTTTCGATAATTTAAAACTACATTAATGTTATAAAAGCCAAAAATTACATTTTTACACTCAAGTTACAGCTTAAGTAGCATGTGTTTTATAGTTCATTTTCTTTTCAGTATGTGACATTATTTAGTTTGCTTCATATAATAGCTTGTCATGTATAAAATTAAAGTCTGAGTCCCCTATAACTAATTCAGAGAAACGACTATTGTTTCTATTCACTGCAGATAAGCTGTCCAATGGCCACCCCTCTCTCTAGCTCTGCTACCCCCGTGCGCGGTGGCCAGCCAGGAGTCACACCTGCCTGAACTTACCAGGAGAGTCCCACTTCTCTTGCTCTTCATCTCAAGTCATACAAAGCCAAAGAAAAAAGAAGGCCTCAGAGAAAGGCAACTATTGTAAATGCCAGACATTTTGCCGAAAATAAACAAATAAAGCAGTAAAGGTAAAGCAACTCCACTTAATTTTATTTTACTGAATATTTCTTGACTATTTTATTCCATCTAGGACATTTTTATTTATTCAATGACCCAAATTAAAGCTTCCCTGCATATTTTTACCCCACTAGGATTATTTAAGAGAAGGCACAAATATTTTAGCTAAAAGTTCCATCCCTTAAGATAATCTGAGACCAGTCAGGCTGCTGGGTAGAAAAAACAGTGTGGGAATCAAGAATGAAAGCAGGGAGACAAGCTGCCGACTCCCACGATCTGAAAAGAGCCTGGAATGGCTCAACAGAGGAAGTGAAGGACACACCGAATGGGCGGATGGGGCTGTGTTATGTATACTGAATTATATGGGGACGTTTCATTGCTTTTGGTTAACACTAGTAATATACAACCTATTATCTACATGGGAGGAGGAGGTCTTCTGTGAAGTACTTGAATAAACCACACACCCTTGGAAGTCAGGAGAGCTAACGAGAAGTACCCCACCTGGAAATGCGGGGTAACCCAGCAGCCTTAGTGACCTTTTTAAACCATGACTTAGAGGGCATTCGGGAAAACCTGATGAGCATGGAGTGCTCAACCTAGGGGTTCATGGTTGGATTTTTGGATTTCAAAGCATGTGCCAAACTCTGAAGTTATTTGCAAAATTGTACATATATGCATTTTTCTGTGGGAGGAAACAAATTAGTTTGTTAAAAGGGTTAATAATTTTCAAGCCTTCATCATGGCTACACCTTCCCTGCTCCAATCCATTCTCCATTATACAGTCCATAGAGACATGAGACTGAAGTGGCTTTAAGGCACAACCCTCATTGTGCCTGGGTCTAGTAAAATGTCACTTGAGAACTGAAGAGGAGGGGTCAAGGGGACTGAAACTGGGAGAGGAGAGGGTGAAAATGTGGGTGAGACTCCAGGCTCCCTTTGGGTCTTAGCGAACTAAGACCTATGGGGCAAACCCTGTTTTTGTAAACCAAGAATTACTAGAACATGGCCGCGTGATCTGTTTGCCACTGTCTATGGCTTTTTTTGCACCGTATGAAGAGACTCCGTGGATTGTACAGCCTAACATACTTACTAGCTGGCCCTTCAGATCTCCGCTTTTGCATTGCATGTTAAGCTCCCACTGAAGAATTTTCAGAAAGGAAGGATTCCTCTGCTTTAAAAAAGTTTGCAAACCAGCGTCCCGCGCAGGCCGGCTGCCTGGCCGAATGAGAGGACTGCTGGTTCTTCACTCTCTCCAGCCTCCGACATCTTTGCGCAAACTGTGCCCTCCTGACAAAATCTACTTCTCAATTCCAAATGATGAAGCCCTGTACATCCTTCAAGGTGGATCTGACCTCTTTCTCAAATCCTTTCCAACATCTGCCCTTGGGCTATGATTACTGCCCACCCGAGCGCCCAGGCACCTTTTCTTTGGAGGCCAGTGCTCGCCACAGCACCCGCTCCGCTATCTAAGGAAGTTTGTTTGATTTTGCTTTTTCATTTAACGATGCCATTCAGTCAAAAGAGGTATAAATAACTCACACTAGAGTTTCTCATCCTTGGCACTATTGGCCTTTTGGGCTTGATAACTCTTTGCCGTGGGGGGTTTACCCGTGCCCTGTAGTCCCTGCCTTCTACTTACTACATACTAATAGCAACCCTTCCCCACCCAGCTATGATCATCAAAAATGTCCTCAGATATTGCCAAATGTCCATAGGGGGCAAAGTCACCTCTAGTTGAGAACCACTAATTTATACAATAATTATGTTTTATAATGAAAGGGCCTAAGCTTTATCAATTTAGCTCCAAAGCCATATTTATAAACATTCATTTCTTGCAACCCATAAACATATATCCTGTTAATAATCATATTGGAAAGGATTACCATGGTTTTTTCTCTTCCCTCAGCCAGTTTCCTCTTTTTATGTATGTGTTTGTTGCGATCGATTTCTACATCACCGTACACGTTTGCTACGTCCTCCAGAAGAACCAAGGGGACCTGGCTTGGCGCATTAGGACCTATGGGTGGGGGTGGGGAAAACACCAACACTTAAAAATGCAGCAAGGAAAAGAACGCTTAATATCAGGTGAAAGTTCACCCAATTTCATGTGAAAATACAGGCCATTAAAAAATATGTTCAGGCCCTGGCCGGTTGGCTCAGTGGTAGAGCGTCGGCCTGGCGTGCAGAAGTCCCGGGTTCGATTCCCGGCCAGGGCACACAGGAGAAGCGCCCATCTGCTTCTCCACCCCTCCCCCTCTCCTTCCTCTCTGTCTCTCTCTTCCCCTCCCGCAGCCGAGGCTCCATTGGAACAAAGATGGCCCGGGCGCTGGGGATGGCTCCTTGGCCTCTGCCCCAGGCGCTAGAGTGGCTCCAGTCGCAACAGAGCGATGCCCCGGAGGGGCAGAGAGTCTCCCCCTGGTGGGCGTGCCGGGTGGATCCCGGTCGGGCGCATACGGGAGTCTGTCTGACTGTCTCCCCGTTTCTAGCTTTAGAAAAATACAAAAATATATATATATGTTCAGTGTGACCCCAATTAGAAAAATGAGTATATATGCATAAAAAAAAGACTGTATAGTTATACACCAAATTGTTGATAGAGGTTCTCCCCTTGGTGGTGGCTTACAAATGAAAGTTCCTTTTTGGCATTTGATCTTATATATCTGCAAATTTTTAACAGTAATCATGAATCATAAAATTACCAAAAAATGGCCCTGGCCGGTTGGCTCAGCGGTAGAGCGTCGGCCTAGCGTGCGGAGGACCCGGGTTCGATTCCTGGCCAGGGCACACAGGAGAAGCGCCCATTTGCTTCTCCACCCCTCTGCCGCGCTTTCCTCTCTCTCTCTCTTCCCCTCCCGCAGCTGAGGCTCCATTGGAGCAAAGATGGCCCGGGCGCTGGGGATGGCTCTGTGGCCTCTGCCCCAGGCGCTAGAGTGGCTCTGGTCGCAATATGGCGACGCCCAGGATGGGCAGAGCATCGCCCCCTGGTGGGCAGAGCGTCGCCCCCTGGTGGGCGTGCCGGGTGGATCCCGGTCGGGCGCATGCGGGAGTCTGTCTGACTGTCTCTCCCTGTTTCCAGCTTCAGAAAAATGAAAAAAAAAAAAAAAAAATTACCAAAAAATGGTAAGGCTACTAAGTTACATTATGGTTACAATTCCAAATAAATCTAATATATGATAAGGCTGAAAGGCAATACACAAAAATGAGAATTGTTGTTCTGGAAGAATTATGGGAGATGTCACACTTAATTTTCTATTTTTCAAATTTTCCAGAATTTATATGCATATATTATTATTTTTTTTAATTTAATTTATTTTTTACAGAGACAGTGAGTCAGAGAGAGGGATAGACAGGGACAGACAGACAGGAATGGAGAGAGATGAGAAGCATCAATCATTAGTTTTTCGTTGTCAGTTGCAGCACCTTAGTTGTTCATTGATTGCTTTCTCTTATGTGCCTTGACCGCGGGCCTTCAGCAGACCAAGTAACCCCTTGCTGGGGCCAGTGACCTTGGGTCCAAGCTGGTGGGCTTTTGCTCAAACCAGATGAGCCTGCGCTCAAGCTGGGGACCGCGGGGTCTCGAACCTGGGTCTTCCGCATCCCAGTCCGATGCTCTATCCACTGTGCCACCACCTGGTCCGGCTCATATATTATTATTATAAAAAAATCTTTGTCTAGGCCCTGGCCGGTTGGCTCAGCGGTAGAGCGTCGGCCTAGCATGCGGAGGACCCAGGTTTGATTCCTGGCCAGGGCACACAGGAGAAGCGCCCATTTGCTTCTCCACCCCTCCGCGCACTTTCCTCTCTGTCTCTCTCTTCCCTTCCCGCAGCCAACGCTCCATTGGAGCAAAGATGGCCCGGGCGCTGGGGATGGCTCTATGGCCTCTGCCTCAGGTGCTAGAGTGGCTCTGGTCGCAACAGCAACATGGCGACGCCCAGGATGGGCAGAGCATCACCCCCTGGTGGGCAGAGCATCGCCCCTGGTGGGCGTGCCGGGTGGATCCCAGTCGGGCGCATGCGGGAGTCTGTCTGACTGTCTCTCCCTGTTTCCAGCTTCAGAAAAATGAAAATAAAAAAACAAAACAAAACAAAAAAATCTTTGTCTATGGCAAAGTCTGTAAAATTGACTTCAGAACTTTGCTACACCTGCTTTTTCAAAATAGAGGCTTTCAAAATCTGTATTTAATTCCATAGTACCACTATATCCCTTGATATAGAAAAGTTTAATGTGGCCCTGACAAGGTGGCTCAGTGGATAGTCATCCCAATGCACCAAGGTTGTAGGTTTGATCGTGATCAGGGCACATACAAGAAGCAACCAATAAGTATACAACTAAATGGAACAACTAAGTGGAATAATGAGTTGATATTTCTCTCTCTCTTTCTCTCTCTTAAATCAATGGAAAAATTTGAAGAAACAAACTGTTAATGAAAATGGATTTACATAAAAACCAAGAATAACTAAACAAACCACTAACATCACCCAACAATGATCTGGCTCCAAAGGTAAGCATTTTCACCTTCCTCACCGCCCCCGCTGAGGCCAGAATTTGGGACACTCTAAACTTCCTAAACCAACCTTGGAAGAGAGATGGCTGTATGCTGTTGACGTACTGGAACGCATTCTTAAAGAAGACCAACATGGTGGAGTAAACCACTTGGTTTTTATACTTCGCATGAGCTTCATTATCAAAGTTGTTCATGTATCTGCAGAGATCCTTCATTCTATGCAAGATATCACCATAGCTTCTGAAAGATGAAGAATGACAAAACTTATTTAATTACTCGAGGCTTGTCAGCAAAAGGTCTAGCAGTGGTCGGCAAACTCATTAGTCGACAGAGCCAAATATCAACAGTACAACGATTGAAATTTCCCTTGAGAGCCAAATTTTTTAAACTTAAACTATATAGGTAGGTAAGTTCCTTATCAAGGTAGTGCCTGCACGTGGTATTTTGTGGAAGAGCCACACTCAAGGGGCCAAAGAGCCGCATGTGGCTCGTGAGCGGCGGTTTGCCGACCAGGGGTCTAGAGAAATACCCCAATAGAACCATTACATTCACCAAATGTAGCTTTAGGCACCTGAAACCATTTTTTATTGTCTGCATATCAATGTAACTTCTCCTTCTGAATTGGAGCAGTGATCAGACCAAGGCTTTACGACACAAACATGCCAAGTAGCTTCTCTCTCCTCTGAACACCAAGGAGTACTTCAAACTCAGCATCATCTTAAGAGTTCATATTTCTGTTGGGAATCCTTTTTTTTTCTTAAATTGATTTAAGATTTATTTATTGATTTTACCAAAGTGGAGGGAGAAGGGTGGAGAGGGGCAGAGAGAGAGCGAGAGAGAGAGAGGGACAGGAACATCCATCTCTTCCTGCATATGCCCTGACTGGGGATCGAACCAGCAACCTCTACACTTTGGGACGATGCTCTAACTCAAGGGTCGGGAAACTTTTCAGCTGAGAGAGCCATGAACACCACATATTTTAAAATGTAATTCCGTGAGAGCCATACAACGACCCGTGTACATTACACATTATCCAATAAAAATTTGGTGGTGTCCCGGAGGACAGCTGTGATTGGCTCCAGCCACCCGCAACCATGAACATGAGCGGTAGGAAATGAATGGATTGTATGTAATACATGAGAATGTTTTATATTTTTAATGTTATTATTTTTTTTACTAACGATTTGTCTGCAAGATAGATGCAGCCATCAAAAGAGCCACATCTGGCTCACGAGCCATAGGTTCTCAACCCCTGCTCTAACAATCGAGCTATCCAGCTCGGGCTGTTGGGAATCTTTTAATAAAGTGAAAAACCACTCTCTTTTCATAAATACTGCACATTACAGAATTTGCCAAAAGAGAGTTGTGCCTGTATGTGAGAGGCTTTGGGGAAAAAAAGTGTTTTTGTTTCTTCGAATCCTGAGATTATGCTATCAAAGATTTGTTAGGCAACTCTAGAAATGAACAATTTTTTACCGTCTTCCTTTGTCCATCTGCCATTCACATCTCATTCCAACAACATTCAAAATCTTAAACAACCTCTCCCAAGGGTCCACAATTTGGGACGATTTTTCAGTCAGTCCTTCTATTATGTACTTCTGAGAACTACGTTTTGTAGGCGACATTAAATCAGATGTTTCTTGGGCACCTGAGGTATGAGAAAAATATAACCCCCAATTAACATTACTACTTAACTATTTATGTGGTACTTGATAGAGGAAAGAAGTCTGGCTCCCCATTCAGAAAGCTAGAGCACAGAATTTCAACATCTCCTGTGTTTTATCCAAAGACCCACACTGGCCATTAGTATAGTAGGAGGTGACTTTTGAGCTGTGGTTTGTATATATAAAGCTCCTGTACTAACGTTACAGTTTAGCAAGTAGACTGTTTCAATTAAGGGGTAAAACTGGTTCCAGAAAAGCCTCACCTCTTGACTGCACTATTTGTTTTCTAGAAACACTATCAAACTGGCATGTATCCCAAGGAGCGTAATCAGAATGATGAGGGGTTTCTGACTCTGCAATCTCACTGAAGTCTGTCTAAACAAAGTTGTAGGACATTCTCACTTACCTGGATGCTGATTCTCTACCTGAGTAGACCTAGTGACATAAGTGATATAAAATTCAGCTGCTCTGTTCAAGTACTTGTATAATAAATTGGCAGGCAATCGAACATCATGGTTGTTAATTATTAGAGGAAGGACATCACAAACTGTTGAATAAGAAAAAAAGATTAAGTCATCTGTCTATCTTAAGGTTCTGACAAAAACAAAATTTATTTTTGAGTTCACTAAAATGTAAAGGGGGAAAAAAAACCCTCTGACACATTTATTTGAAAATTGCAGTGCAGAGGCCCACCAGTGGATGAAGTCAGCGAGGAAACAGGCAGGTTCTACATTGTGGGTAAGGGTCTGTTCTCTCACATGGGATGGTCACTCAGATGTTTCTTTATTCTTATGCTTCATACTTAAATATACAAATACACATATTCTTTTGGAGATATAAAATATTACATAATAAAAATTTAGAAGTGGTTTAAAATGCTTTCTTGATGTAGACCTGGGGTCCCCAAACTTTTTACACAGGGGGCCAGTTCACTGTCCCTCAGACCGTTGGAGGGCCAGACTATAAAAAAAACTATGAACAAATCCCTATGCACACTGCACATATCTTATTTTAAAGTAAAAAAACAAAACGGGAACAAATACAATATTTAAAATAAAGAACAAGTAAATTTAAATCAACAAACTGACCAGTATTTCAATGGGAACTATGCTCCTCTCGCTGACCACCAATGAAAGAGATGCCCCTTCCGGAAGTGCAGCGGGGGCCGGATAAATGGCCTCAGGGGGCCGCATGCGGCCCACAGGCCGTAGTTTGGGGACCCCTGATGTAGACATTGTTCCGGCACACTAATGTCACGGGTTTGATCCCCAGTCAGGGCAGATACAAGCAGCAACCAATGAATGCACAAGTAAATGGAACTATGTGGAACAAATTGATGCTTCTCTCTCTCTCACACCACCCGCCCCATACTCTCTCTCAAATCAAGAGAAATATTCTTTTAAAAAATACTTTCTGGACTGAAAAAATAAAAATTTAACTTTCATAATATAAAAAGTTCCTCTGCTTTCCACAAATGGCCTGGTCTCTGAAATGATACTTACTCCTGCATATTCTTACCATAGGAATTAATACAAAATACAATTTCTCTTACCAAATAATTTTCTAAAGCAGTTAACAGGAGATTCTTGTTCTTCAATAGTTTCGGCCTCTAGCAGCGCCTCCCCGAGGCCGACCTGGTTCAAAAGACATCTAATCATTTCAACGTTATAGCTTGAGATGTCAGGATCATCCAAAGAAATGGCATTTACTTATGTACCGCATAGTTTGTATATTCAAACTTCCCCAAGAAACAAATTCTCATTCTAAAGACTAGAAAACAAAAGAGCATCCCAGAAGGGAACCCCACCTTGTCAGGGTTCTTCTCCCCTGAACGGGTAAAACTGAAACGCTAACAAAATGTGTAAGAAACTTAAAGCACTGGAACTAGAGTTTGAATGATTAAAATAGAGATGTAGAGATTTTTCTAGAAACGTGGAAACTAACTTTAGTATCTACATCAAGATGTATTATGTAGATGAAACTGGTCACTTTCAAGAGTTGTCTCGAGTAGCCAGTCGCACAGCCTGGGTTAGGCTGGACAGAGCTGTGGAGCTGTAGGCTCCTTTCCATTACCAATGCCCTAGCCCAGTGGTAGTCAACCCGGTCCCTACCGCCCACTAGTGGGCGTTCCAGCTTTCATGGTGGGTGGTAGCGGAGCAACCAAAGTACAAATAAAAAGATAGATTTAACTATAGTAAGTTGTTTTATAAAGATTTATTCTGCAAAACTTAGCAAAAATCCAACATAAAGTACTTGGTAAGTAATTATTATTATATGCTTTAACTTGCTGTACTTTATAATTTTTATAAAGTTACTTCCCTACTTTATAAATCACCATTACTGTGGAACTGGTGGGCGGTTAGAAAATATTACTACTAACAGCGATACAAAAGTGGGTGGTAGGTATAAAAAGGTTGACTACCCCTGCTAGCATTAAGAGAAAGTCAGCTTATCAAATTGCACCAAGATGTTGGTATTATCTTCCTTGCGACCACTTGGGATGTGCATGGTTGGGGTGGGACAATGTGAAAGATTACATAACACAGAAAGTTTAAAGTCAGAGTAATGATCAGGGAGTGTACTGGGTTCAATACTGTCCCCCATAAGTTCATGTCCACCCAGAACCTCAGGATGTGACCTTTCATAGATTTTACTTTATAAAAAAGTAAGCTCTCTGTAGATACAGTTAGTTAAGATGAGGTCATACTGGATTAGGGTGGGACCTAAATCCAGTGACCTTCTAAGAAGATCATGTGAAGACACAGGGACACAGACACAAGGGGAAGGAGGCCATGAGACAATGGAGGCAGAAACTGGAATGATGTAGCTGCAGGCCAAGGAATGACGAAGACTGCCAGTGACCACCAGAAACCAGAAAGAGCAGGATGATTTGAATCCTGACTCGCACATTTACTGGCTATGGGGAAGTTACTCGTCATCTGTAAAGTGGATACTATCTTCCACAAGGGGTCTGTGTAGAATAGGAGATTCCTGACGCTTTCCAATGCCTGCCAGTAGCACTGTTATTATGATATAACGTAAGGAAAGGACACCAACAGAGAGAAGGCAGTGTCCATCGGGCAGAAGCACAAGAAAAACATGCCTGTTAAGAATATAAGCTACGGCTCTCATATTCAAACATACTGTTGAATGTAATGGAATAAGGTTATTTAAAAAAAATTTTACTATACTTTACAGACTGCAAATAAATAGCACTGTCAAAGCTTGGTGACTGTTTCCTTACACTGATAAGACAACTTCTATTGGAACTGCGCAGTTTGATAACAGTGATATCCTTTCATCTTTACTGACAAAGATTCCCTGATTTACGTACAATGTTACCCAGTGTTCCTCAGAATTTCTGCTTTACAGAAATACCCACTATAGCACCTAGCCATCCTGATGAATCTGTTGAATTTTATTTTCTCTTAAGAAAAAGGAAAGGACCAAATCTTACCCCATGTTGCACTACTGTTTCAGGGAAGCGTCTCAAAAGTAGAAGCAACATTTCTGATCGTTCCAATGTGTTGAAGCATTGTTCTGTTACCTTTAGTAACATTTCACACTGGACCCGACCAGGAAGAGTTTCAAATAAACCTGTACACAATACAATACATTTTAAAAAGTTTCTTTCAGAAAGAACACTGAAGCAAAAGTGGAGTAAGGCAGTTTTATATACAGAACAGTAAACACTATATGAAGAATCAGTTGTTAGGTTTCACCTACAACCTGAAAGGCTTTTGGGTCAGATAGCATTGGGTATAAGATGTTTGCTGAATGACCATAAACGATCTTTTTGGGATCCAGAAGACAAGAATGATATATGTGAAGGATCACAATAGTGCTTGCTGCTGGCTGAGATAAAGAACATGCACTTGTTTAAGTTGAAATGACCTAAACTGTCCACTTTGTTTTTTTATCCAGAATTTGAAATCCTTGGCTGTCTATAGCAACTAACATAGAGTAAAGGTTTAGTCATCTTTTTAAAAAAAATTTATTTATTCATTTTAGAGAGCAGATAAAGAGTGAGAGAGAGAAAGGGGGGAGGAGCAGGAAGCATCAACTCCCATATGTGCCTTGACCAGACAAGTGCAGGGTTTTGAACCAGTGACCTGTGTTCCAGGTCGACGCTTTATCCAGTGCGCCATCACAGGTCAATAGAGTAAAGGTTTAAAAAAAGGTCATAAGTTATTAGAAGTGTCTTGTTATGTGTTAATCTGCCTAATCTACAGATGCTGTCTGATTACTGTAAAACCTGTTAAAAATACATTCAGTTCCCTGGGCTAACTGATAAATCCACATCCTTTAAGGAAGCTTACAGGATTCTAAGCAAATACTTCAGGGACCAAGTGACATCATCCGTACAGACTTCAGCTGCCAAAGATAAAACACACATGGATATCAATACTACAAGTGTGACTTTTTTCTGAAATTACTATATTTAACTAGGTATTCCAGAAATGGTAATTTATACACCATTAAGTTATTACTCCATTCTTACTTCTTAAAAATTGGGTTTGTTTATCCTGTGAATCGTTCCTTAATGCTGATGTAATAATGCTGATTTCTCTCCATACCACCGGCTGATCTGGGAAATTCACAAACCTAGTTTTAAAATGAATGCATTAAATTAAAATGTCAGATTCTATATAGTATAAAACAAAGAAAGTAAGAACGTTAACATTTGGCTAAAAACACATTTTTCTTTATACCAAGTGAATATGCAGACATGTGCCAAAACAAACCAAAATAAAGATTAAAAATAAAAACTAATTTGAGCCCTGGCCGGTTAGCTCAGTGTTAGAGCGTTGGCCTGGCGTGCAGGAGTCCCGGGTTCGATTCCTGGCCAGGGCACACAGGAGAAGCGCCCATCTGCTTCTCCACCCCTCCCCCTCTCCTTCCTCTCTGTCTCTCTCTTCCCCTCCCGCAACCAGGGCTCCATTGGAGCAAAGTTGGCCCAGGCGCTGAGGATGGCTCTATGGCCTCTGCCTCAGGCTCTAGAATGGCTCTGGATGCAACAGAGCAATGCCCAGATGGGCAGAGCATCGCCCCCTAGTGGGCATGCCGGGTGGATCCCGGTCCGGCGCATGCGGGAGTCTGTCTGGCTGTCTCCGCATTTTCAACTTCAGAAAAAAAAAAAAAAACTAATTTGAAAAAATGAAGGTACCCACAAGTTTTTACAGATTTTCTTGAAGTGAAGAGATATGTTATCATAATATGTAAAGTATTTCTAAACAGCAACAAGAAGAAAGAAGTACCCAAAGGAAAAGTGGTAGTTAGACAATGGAGTCAACTTTTTAAAAAATAGCAAAATACCACTTTTTCCTATCACATTGGCAAAAATTTAAATCTGACAAAGTCTGATAATATCCACTGCTGGCAAAGGTGTGGGAAAACAGGCACACTTATACCCCACTTGTGGAAATGTAAATTGGAATAGTATTTTTGGGGAGAGTAATTTGACACTGTATCAAAATTTTAAATGTGCATACCTTTCACTGTGAAAATCCATGTAGGATCTATTCTACGGAAAACACCAAAAATTGGTACAAAATTGCCTATGGATACTGTAATGTCAAATAATTGGACATTACCAATAAAAAGAGTGGTTACCAAATACTACACAGACAGGAATGGATCTTTACCTATTAACATGGAAAGGGCCCCATTACAGTGGGTGAAGAGAGAAAGTTGCAGAATATTTAGTATGATCTCACTTTTGTAATCCCCCCCCCAACTTATAATATGCCTTGTGTATGTGTAGACCACACATACACCAAACTTAACTAGACCACACATACACAAAACTTAACTAAGGCTGAATTTAGGGGTGACTTTCATTTTATTCTACATACTTAAGTACTGTTTTAACTTTTACATAGAGCACGTATTGTTTCCACAGCAAAGTTTTCACAAGAAACATAAGACTTCTCTCTGAGGAAGGCATGTCAGCAATGAACGGAAGGGATAGCCTCAAGTCTAAGGAATTAAGGAAGCTTTAGACGCGAAGAATGTAGATGAAGTTGAAGGTCTTTCCCCGATGGCCACTTCAGACAGAAACAAAACCTCAGAAGAGACCCAGTGCAGTAAGAGCTGAAGTCCAGACTCACATGTCGTACAGCAGTCTCCCCGCGGTGGCAGTGCGCTCTGCATTCCGCTCGATGGTGTACATCTCATACTGCAACACAGATCGGACCCCGGGTCACAGCCTCCGCGGGGGCTGCAAGAAGCTCTCCGCCGTCGGCATTCGCAGAGCACGCCCCCACCCCCGCTGAGGGATGGTGTGCCCGAGAATAAAGTATTGCCCGGTGAGCCAGGGCCACGGCACTTAGGACTGTGGCCACAGGCTCACTTAAAAACCCTAGATTCCCGGGATTGGTGGGATAACGTCTTAAAAGTAACAGGCGAGGCCCTTGCCGGTTGGCTCAGCGGTAGAGCGTCGGGTTCGATTCCCAGCCAGGGAACATAGGAGAAGCGCCCATTTGCTTCTCCACCCCTCCCCTCCTTCCTCTCTGTCTCTCTCTTCCCCTCCCGCAGCCAAGGCTCCATTGGAGCAAAGATGGCCCGGGCGCTGGGGATGGCTCTGTGGCCTCTGCCTCAGGTGCTAGAGTGGCTCTGGTCCCAACATGGCGACACCCAGGATGGGCAGAGCATCGCCCCCTGGTGGGCAGAGCGTCGCCCCTGGTGGGCGTGCCGGGTGGATCCCGGTCGGGCGCATGCGGGAGTCTGTCTGACTGTCTCTCCCTGTTTCCAGCTTCAGAAAAATGCAAAAAAAAAAAAAAAAAAAAAAAGTAACAGGCGCTGGGCAAATGGCTGCCATCACGATGAATGAACGATCGAAAGGCCCTGCCTAGTGGCGCGGATGTGCCGTCGGGGCCACACTGTAGCCATAACACGCGCCACGCCTCCTGCCAGACCCGACCTCGAACAGGGTTCGCTGGGTCTCCAGGTGCTGGCCTCGCTGGGGAGCTGGGGAGAAGTCTTGAAAAAGGTGTGGGAGAACGGGGCGGGGGGTCGTTAAGAGAAAGGGGGAAAAGAGAGAGCGGGGTGGGCCGGGCAGGAGTCGGCCAACCCCGGGCAGCCGGGAGCTGCGAGAGGCTCACACCTCCACGCAGGCGGCCACACGCAGGGCCTGGCCTCACCTGGATGTTAAAATCGGAGGGGTAGAGGCTGCGGGCCGTGATTAGCCAAGCCTTGGCTGCCCAGAGGTCCTGCTGCACCAGCTCCCGGGCTCGCTGCACCAGGAACTCGCAGTCACCCTGGGCAGACATGGCCCACGAGGTATCGGGCCGTGGGTCTGAAGTGGCCGGACCTTCCGGCTTCGGAGACGCACCGCCACTGCCACTGCTGCTACCGCCGGGGAGGCTACTGCGCATGTCTGGGTTGCAAGTTCTTCAGCTGGATGGATTGGCAAATCTGTTCCGGGTTTTGTGAGCAGCCTCCTCCTGTCGGCTCTCAGTTATCGCCAGGCCCCTTTCTCCTTTGCGGAGCTAGTGTTTTTGTCCAGATTCTTCCAGGTCACCTGCAAAGTCTGGATAACTGGATTACCACCCTGGCGGGTTTTACCATCACCCTGGTCAAGGCAGAGCGCATGCGCAGGAGTTTGCGGCCGTCCGGCTGCCTGTCGGGTTCTCTGAATTTATCCGTGCGAGCAGGTTTCGGAAGGCGCGGGGCGGCGACAGTCCCGGGTGGCGGGCGCCCAAGGCTTGGTTCCCAGGACCAAACCGGGGAAGCAGCTTGAGAGGAAAAAGCAAAGGGCGGCCCGGGAGGCAGCGGGAAGGGTCCCTGTCCGGCCGGGCCGAATTAGCGACCAGTGTAGGTCACTGCCTGGGAGGAGATTTAGGAGTAAAATCCCGGGCCCAGCTGCGGTGCGGGGCGCAGAGGGGAAGGTGATTTGTCGCGCCTCTTTGGTGCCTTTACTTTTTCTAAGTACGCCCACGTTTTATTGTTGCGCCCTCGGTACTTAAAAAGTGCTTTTGCTGCCCCTAGCGGAGCTACAAAGGTGATTGTCCCTGTCCCAGCAGGGGATTGACATTGTTACAGACGTGTGACCTACAGAAATATATGCTACTAGAAAGCCCGGCGGTCATACGAAATAACCGCTGTTCTAGATATTATAAATTGTAATTAAAATGATTTGTGCAAAGGTGTCTGCTAATTCAAACTGAATTACCCAGGGCAGGCGGCGAGGACGCCCCTTTGCTTACTGCCCCACGGGGTTTCCCCCTTCTACTTGCTTAATTGCTTAAAGTAGAGTGCAATGAAGGAAACCACTGGCGGTACATTTCTTAAGAGCCACCGCTAGCTCAATAAATAAAGGTGATTTAAATAATAAAATGTTAAGTCACATGTCAAAGATCTCTTTGTACACAACATTTCTTGTGTAGATCTTTCCATCATTTTTAAGCTCGCCTTGCAGAGGACCATCAATTATTTTTAATTTTACGTCTGTTCTTTCACGAACTCTTGAACAGGCAACATAAAGTTGACCGTGTCCAAATGCAGGCTCAGGTAAAAAAATGCCAACACGCTTAAGCGTTTGGCCCTGAGACTTATTGATGGTCATAGCAAAGGCAAGTTTTACAGGAAATTGTCTAGTCTCAATTGAAATGGCAACCCTGTTTGAGCCAAATCAATTCTTGGAATGACATGTATTTCACCCTTAGAGGAGCCAAAGACTTAGCTATTATGACATTATTTTTCAATTGGAGAACCTCTAGTCTTGTACCATTGCAAAGACCCCTTCTGGTGTTAAGATTTCTTAACAGCATAATAATTGCTCCAATCTTTAACCTCAATTTGTGAGGTGGCATGCAGAAGGCAGGACTGTTTGAATGCCGTGGCAACTTCGCCCTATTGGCTAGTACAGTTACGCAAGCAACCAATAAGCTATTGGCAACAAACAGACACTTAAGCCGCATATAATAAAGATTTTAAGTTCCTCCTCTGACCAGAATCACTGTCATTTTTACAAAAACTCCAGATTTGCTTTCCATATGAGGGAAGGGAAATGAAATCTTGGCGCTCTCCTGAAGGGAGCCCGCACTTAAGAGCCAGAAGAAGCAGTGTTTATTTGCCCGGTAGGAAGAATGTACCAAAATGTGGGTTCTGAATAGTTCATTCGAGTTTTCAATTCACATTCTGTAGACAAAAATTTTAGCAAGTTCTGTTACCACTGATAACTTCCATTTAAAACCAAGAGATTAAGGATTCAAAGCTAATTGGTAAAAAAAAAAAAAAATTACTATGTACATATATACATTGAAAATGATAAATATTTTAAATAAATATGAGTATATAGCATTACTGTTTATGGTTACATGTAAAGCATGCTATATACTAATTATAATCTATAAGTCAATCTTAAAGTTAGTGGTGAGTCAGTGTGCTACTTTTTACTTATTTATTTTAGTGTGCTAATTTTAGAGATAAACAAGAAAAAGGACAGGCACAAAGCAACACTGTAAATTGCCAATGCCATCAACTCCTTAATGTCCAAACTCTTTTTTTATGTTATTTTCCTCATTATCCTATTCTAAAAATAATAATGTTAAATATCTTTCCCTTTACTAAAAATTTTTTAAAATTTTGATTTTGTTTCACTGGTATCCTCAATGGTATCTTTAGGTGGGAGTCACTGCACTTACCTCAGTCGTTCTGTGTTATAGCAACTGTATTAGCACTCGAGGAAGAATTATGGTTCTCAAGGTGCTATTTCATGTCCTTTGATTACGCACAAGAACAGCCTAATCTTGTAATCACTTTGTAGGCCAGGAAAGCTCAGTGATAGAACTTTTTTGGCTTTGTGGAAAAGAAGGTCAAAAACTGAATTTAACAGATCAGAATAACTTACAGAGTAGGTCATAAAAACAGACCGTCTTAAATATTTTTTCATTACTTTAATTGACTTTAATGTACAAAGTTTACATAGGGATTTTCAAATGGGAAAATGACTGATTTGGTCATTAAGCTTTATATTTGGAATTAGAAAAACAAAAATAAAAACCTAACTGTATGTGTGTTCCTGAATCTTTAGTCCTCTGGTGTTCTGTTAGATAACAATTGTAAATTAACATTTTAAATCTAGGGGCTAAAAATAAGGAAACTCTGGAAGTGTTTTAGATGCCAATCGATTCAGATTACCTCTATCTTTTGGGCAGAATACAGCATAAGATTGGTGGCTATTTTCTACCCAACTTTTGTTTTTTCAAGTCAGCATGAGTTTTTATTTGCCATCTTTCCAGCTGAAGGTGTCACACCAAAGCACTCCTGCTGCAGGCTGTGGTCATATAAACAAGAACATCCATGAATTTGTCAGTGTAACAGCATCCTCCTCAAGGCCTCTGATGTTGTGAAGACTCTGAAATGGCCAGGCTTTTGTCCCCAACTTAGAAGTCGTCATCTAGAGAACATGAGCACGTGCTCAGATTCTCAGTGAGGCTTCAAGGTCATGGCGAGGAGGCCAAAAGATGTAAATTCACTTGAGTGTGGTACCTTCCTTCTGTACTTTGAGATACTAACGAAACTCCCTTGAGGAGAAATGTGAACTGAGACCTTTCCCAATTTGGAGACTTTTCTCAGCCTAGCTCGTGTTCTCCCCAACAACTTCTAAGTCGTGTAAGAGGCCCAGCAGCCAGCGTCCAGCCTCGGGTTCCTTGAACTCAGTTCAGTGATGTGTATTAAATGCTATGTTGCTTTTTACCTTCCACTTCAAAATCTTAAAGCTCACAAATGTAGTTAACCTCTTAACTTTCGCTAACACAGTCTCTTTCCTGCCCTCAACTCCCTGCTTGGTTCTTTTTCTCAAGTTTCCTCGTTTCTCTTCCCTTTGATTTAGCTTCACAGACTTCTATTCCCTTGACATCTACATTTTTCTCCTAGTGTTTCTGCCTTCTCCTCAATAAATTTATTGAATCACTCCCTGAATGAATCATGTGTCTCAGGCGCTTTTGGGTAACCCAACCTAAGGCAATAATTATTACTGGAATGGGAGTCATGAGAGGTGTCTCATGGATCCTCTGGATTCCATAACCCCTGTGTAACATTTGTGTAGCAGCGACTATTTCCCGTAGTAATTAGGATCAATTGTTGGCTAATAAAATAATTCCCCGTCTTTCCTGCCTGTTGGTTCAGTGGTCACATGTCAGTCTTGCTTTCAAGTCACTGAAAACTTGACTGTTCCCTCGTTGAAGCCCTTCTCCCTTAGGACTTCCAAATTCTCAGAGCACAAGATTGAGAGTACAGTTCAGAAAAAGTTCATTAGTGGATTGATTATTAAGTATAATTTGAGGGGCTACTCCCTCTTCCCACCCTTGGTTTAAAGCGCATAATGTGTCTGTAGGATAATACCCATCCTAACCTCACAGGATGTGGTTGAACTGACACCCTAAGCCTCCAGTAGATCATATTATATTCCGCCATTCTGTCAGGCCACCTGTTTCTTGGAGATGGGAAATGGGATAGTGAATACCTCTGGCCTATTCCCCCTGCCATAAAGTGAGTTCTTGGGTATGATTTTATATTGTATGGTATACAATGATAATGAATTAAGTATTTTGTAAGTGTATGAATAGTAGACTAGGCGGAAGTGTTATGGAGGCAAAACTGAATCTTTAATATCAATAGTATGAATTTTCATGAGGGTAAATGACTCCCTTCTCCATGATGTGAAAAGGTCCAATGTAATCAACCTTCTACCAGGTAAGCTGGCCGGGCCCCTGGACAATGGTGTATATTTGGGGACTTGTTTTGGCTCTGTCATTAGTCATTTGGGCACTCAGTGGTAGCTCTAGTCTCAACTTGGTGAGGGGAAGTTCATGTTGAGTCCACACAAAGCATCCCTGTTACCATGGCTACTTTTTTCCATGGATCCATTGAGCAAACACCAGATGGCTGGGGAAAGAGACTGACTGACATATTCAGGATGAGTCATCTTGTTTCCAGCTGATTAGTGAGAGTCTTCTTTGCCGTAGACGTGCCCTGGGGAACATTCAACTAGAACACAACCGCTTTTACACTTTACACCCATTCTGAAAGCCCACATACTTCTCTCCTGGACCTCTTTGTCACCAGTCTTCTAATTTTGTTATTTCTAAGTCCCTGACCTGTCAATCTATCAGCCACTTATGTTGGTAGAGATTCATACCATACACTGTCTTTTTCAGATGAACTGTCCAAAACAAAGTTCTATCTGCTGGAGATATTTTCTTCATTGTGTTTGAGGACTAACCCCAAGTACAGCTGTCATTCAGTGGCTACCCAATTCCATATGCCAACCTACCAGGAACACCTTTCTGTACACGTTATGTATTCCTGTGAGGCCAAAGATGTGAGTTCAGGGAGGGGTGGCATGGCAGTAGGTGTAGCTACGTGAGACTCTGAGCCACGCTCTTGAAAATTCCTTGAGCTTTTCAGACCTGCTCAGGCTCTCTCTTACTTATTGTATTTCCATTAAATCGTCAAATGCTTGTTGTACACACTCTCAACTTTATGATGGGATCATAAATGATGTTTCAGATAATACCAACATCGTGAAGGGCACCTCAGGTCACAGGTCAGTTGCTATCCCATGGTCAGGAGTAAGTCTCCGCCAAGCTTCGGTAGCAATCTGGGAGCAGCTTTTCAAATGGACATGCTTTGGGCTTTCACTGTGATGCTCCTGTTAGCCCTTGTCATAGGCTTCATTCAGCATCCCTATGTCACAGACATTTTGAATCCTTTTGAATCACTTTTGCTTTGGGCCCCACTCAATTGGCATTTGCTAGGGAAATAGTTGCATATCAAGTCTCAGAAGCTGTGTTAATTTGCTTTAGTATAAAATAAAGATATATATCATGTAAAGAGATATATTTGACACACAGCTGTAGTTGGCACCACTACCTAATTGAGTTCATTACAATCCATAGTCATCCCCCAAGATTCATCTAGCTTTTTCACGGATGAACCATTAGGTAAGTTAAATGGGATGTAATGGAGTCATTAACTGTCCATCTTTCAAATATGTGGTAGTAGTGTTCATCTGCAACTCCCCTTGAGGCTACAGTGGTGTTTTGGATAACTATTTTGACAAGATGGGTTTATTTCTAGACTCTATTCTGTTCCATTGATCTATGTATCTGATTTTATGCCAATACCATACTGTTTTGATTACTATAGCTTTGTAACATAGTTTGAAATTAGGATATGTGATACCTACAGCTTTGTTTTTCTTTGTGAAGATTACTTTGACTATCTGGAGTCTTTTGTAGTTTCATACAAATTTTAGAAGTGTGTGTGTGTGTGTGTGTGTGTGTGTCTGTGTGTGTGTCTGTGTCAGGAACCGGCCTGAGTTGTAAACATAAGGTCTTCTTGGGTCTTTTCTGAGCTTGCATTTTCAGCATATGTGGAAACTTTCTAAATTTCCCTGTGTATGTAACTCATCCTTAAATGTCCAGCTCCCAAAAGGGGAAAAGGGGAAATGAAGGGAGTAAAATAGCAGTTGTCTCTAAATCCTCTGAAAGCTGCTTCAGCTGGAGGAGCCAAAGGGATGGTGGTGAACGCGGCAACAACGACTGCCTGCTCTCTGCCTACACTTCCACGATGAGAAGCAGCAGTTGTGATCAGAAAACAGATCCCTGGTTTTTGGAGGACAGTGTCCTTAGTGCCACTCTGGCTCCTGCAAACACTCTAGGGACATGGGAACAAATGCCTTCCCTGGGGGTGGGGAGTAGGAGGGTGAGTAGCCACTACTGCAGTAGGCTGAAATTGATAAAAATGAACAACAATTTACTAGATACTTCTTCCCCTGAAAGCTACAGCCTTTGCACAGACTATAGAATTCTAAAATAATTACGTAAGACAGATTTTGCCAATATAATGGTGTCCAGATGGAGAGAGAGAAATTCCTGGCACTTCCTACACTGCCATTTTCACTGACATCCAGGCTTATTTAGTCTTACATTCTGGAGTAGTTCATTTGAAATTCTCTGTGTCAAAATTCTAATTTAACAGTGATAAGAACTGACTTCAGATTGCTGTGTGGAATTTAGAATTATTGAGAGTGATAACTGGAAATTAATTGTTAGTAACATTTCAAGGCCTTCTCCAAGTTATTGCAGATTATGCAAGGACATAGTTGGCATTTTTGGCCAACAGAAGTCATGTTTTTATGTACAAGTGTGATGTAGAGCAGAGCAGAGCAGAAGAGGAAGGACTGGGATCCTGGAGAGTTGTAGCTTGGAGACCGTCCTAAAACTGTATCATCTGCAACTATGGTAACGGTAAGAGGATAGCATACATTTAGATGAAAAACTGTATATTGTTGTGTGATAGCATCTACTGTGGGACACAGTGCTCAGTCCCAATAATGAGGAAAGATTGATTACCCAAAGTTTATCCTCCTCTTATATTAGGCATTCTCTCAAGGCTTCCTTCTACTGTACAAAGTCTGTTTTCCTTGACTCCCTACATCATTTATACACTGTCATGCATTTTCTTATTTTCATAAAGGCTAACTGTATTTCTCCAATTAGATGGCAAGCTCTTTGAGGTCAAGCATCATGTTTTAATTCTTTTTTATCTTACACACCGTTGGAAACAGTTGTTATTCAATTAATATTTGCTAATTACATTTTCAGAGTATGAGGAATCTAAGACCTTTTAACTTGGGATTTGTCAGGATTCAAATACTTTTACTTTAGAAGCTGCTCTGTTAATAAGAGTGCTAATGGGAGTGAAAGCCAAAATTCTTCTTGATATAAGTATGATTGTCCAAATTATGGCTCAAACTTCTTTCATGACTTTTGTTTCTGCTGGATACAATTTGGCATATTAACAGTTCATTGATGTGTATGTAAGTTGATAATTTGATGTATTAAATCTGATTGTAAGATGTTAAACAGAATAAATAAAACCACTGCATATTGGAAAAGGGTACTATTATTCAATTTTAGCTGCAGAATACTTTGGAATAGTTTGTGAATCACTAACATAAATCATCCAAACATTCTATAAATTTAATAGTTAAGCATTCAAACTTTGTTCCCTAGACAGTATCTTTTGCAAAAAAACCATTGTTTTTGTTCATTAGAATTGTGAAACACTTAATGTTCTGAAAATAATGCATAATTTTAATGGGAAATTAGAAAAGTGCAGAAAGGCACAAGGAAGAAACTATAAATCACACCTAATTCCACCACTCAGAAATAACTATTAGTACTGTGATGAATTATCTATGCAGTCATTATTTAAAAATATTTTTTCTAATTCTAGAAAGAGATAAACAATCTAATAGAAAAACCAGACAAGAGATTAAAATAGGCACTTAATTAAATACTCTATGTGGCCAATACTCCTATTAGAAATAAGGAAAAAGCAAAGTAAAGTTACAAGATAATGCTGTGTAACCATACCGTTATTAGAATTTAGGAAGACTGACAATAACCACTATTATTAAGGATGTGGAAGCATGGAAGCTCTCACACTGCCTATGAAAATGTCAATTGGTTACAGTCAGTTTAGAAAGCAGACATTACTGTATTTCCCCATGCATAAGACACACCTTAATTTTGGGGCTCAAAATTTGAAAAATAAATTACATAAAGTTATTGAACTCAAGTTTTATTCATCATAAAATTCATACAACTCATCACTGTCAAAACTCCCATCCATTAGCTTGTCCTCATCTTGTGTCTGATGATGAACCACTGCCTTCAAATATAGCCTCGTCCTCAGTTCAATCTATGGCATTTGAAATGCCACACTTCTTAAATAACTTGACAATGATCTCAATCTTGATATGATCCCAGGATCTTTCCACCCAGGTACAAACTTCTATAGTTGGTTTCTTTAGTCTTCCTGCTGGAATCAAATTATCCCCAGAAGAATTCATCCATTGGTTCCATTCATCTCTCATGGCAGCTTTTAAGGGTTTGTTAATGCTAACATCAAGTGGTTGGAGCTGGGATCCCAAGCCTCCAGGTATGACATCAAGTTTTGTTTTTTGCTCTACAGCAATCTTTGTGTTTTTTGTTATGTGTGCCCTGAACTGATCAAGCACCAAGGGCAGGTTTGTGTAAGAGCCCACCTGGTCTCCTTCTCTAGACCTTCTCAAACCAGATCTTCATCCCATCCTAATCCATCTAACCCTTGTAATGAATTTGGACAATCGCTCCTCAAGGAATGTCTTCTTCTGGCATTGTTTTGCATTTGAAAATCAGCATAGGAGGCAGCTTGGTTCTGTTGGCACAATAAACCAAAACAACTGTAAAATGGATGGTACTTTTCACATCCACTTGTCTTCACAGTTATAGTTTTCACCCCCTTCTTATCAACAGTTATGTTACTTGGGACATCAAATTGAAGGGGGACTTCGTCCACATTTGCAATCTGTCCCAACTCAAACTGATGTGTCTTGCGACATTGAATGACAGAACAATGAAATTCAAGGACCTTCTGCTCATAGCTTTCAGGCATCTTTTGGGCAAGTCTGGTGTGTGTTTGCATGCTTAGTCCATTCCGTTTCATGAACCTGAGGCACCAATTGTGACCTCCTTTGAAATCAGTAACTTTTTTTTTTTGACAGAAAGAGAGAGTCAGAGGGACAGAGAGGGACAGACAGACAGGAGGGGAGAGAGATGAGAAGCAACTCATAGTTGCAGTACCTTAGTTGTTCATTGATTGCTTTCTCATATGTGCCTTGACTGGGGGTCTCCAGCAGAGTGAGTGACCCCTTGCTCAAGCCAGCAACCTTGGGCTTCAAGCCAGTGACCTTTGGGCTCGAACCAGCGACCCTGGGGTCATGTCTATGATCCCACACTTAAGCCAAGCTTGACCTTGCGCTCAAGCTGGATGAGCCCATGCTCAAGCAGGCAACTTCAGGTTTGAACCTGAGTGCTCTGCATCCCAGTCTGGTGCTCTATACACTGCACCACCGCCTGGTCAGGCAAAATCAGTAACTTCTTTTTCAACAGCAATCATTCTTGCCTCATGTTGAACCATCTTTTTGGACACAGGAATTCCAATTGCCCTTTGCTCTTCAATCCATATCTTCAATTCCCTCTCTAAATCAGGCCGTTTTGCTGACTTGCCTCTCACAGCCTTCTTCTGTCATGGCGTTTTCAGTAGGGTTCCTTCTTCCCATAGCCAGTCTCCGATTGATTTCTCAGTTGGAGGAGGACCAAACTTATGTTCAGCAGCACGATTTCCATTCACTTTTGCAAACTGGATCACTTTTAACTTGAATTCAGCACTGTACAAAAATCTTTCTGAGCCCTTTCTGGGCAGAACATGGCAAAATGTAACCAACCTACCGTAATATACCGGTAACAAGTGCGAAACAATGAGTGCAGAGACAACAAGTATGAAAAAGCGGGAAATGCAAGTAAAAACAATCTATAACCACTGTATAAGATGCATCCAGTTTTTAGATCCCAAGGTTTTGGGAAAAGGGTGCGTCTTATACATGGGGAAATATGGTATCTTCTAAACCAAAGATCTGTGTATCATTTCACTTAGCTATCCCATCCCTAAATTTTTACTCAGCAAAATGTGTGCTCCTGTGCAATAACAGGCACACAGAAGAATTTTCAGAGTAACCTTATTCATAATAGCCCTAGATGTCCTTCGAGAGCAGAATGAATAAGTAAATTGTGGTATATTCATACAATTATTTAGAAAGGCTTTCCGCATTACAATATACAGCAATGAAAATGACTACTATGTGAAACATCAGGGAGTGGAAGAGGCCAGAACTATAAACACATGTACCGTATCATTCCATTTACATAAAGTTTGAAAACAGACAAAACTAAACTATAGTACAAACACAAAGTGGCAAAACTAGAAAGAAAGGAAATGATTACAATTATTGCAGGGGTGTGGTTTATTTGGGAAGATGAAAGAAAGTAAAGCTTGGAAGGTTTCAGGAGGATACTTCTGGGATGCTTGAATGGTTCTATTTCTGGGTGGGGGTTACAAGATATTCACTTTGTGGTAGATCAGCTATAGCTGTTTCCTTTGTATACTACTATGTATGTATGTCATATATATTTTAGTGAGAGAGAAACGACAGACAAGGAGAGAGATGAGAAGCATCAACTCATCATTGTGGCATTCTAGTTGTTCATTGATTGCTTCCTCATACATGTCTTGACTGGGTGGGCTCCAGCCAAGCCAGTGATCCCTTGCTCAAACCAGCAACCTTCGCCTTCAAGCCAGTGACCTTTAGGCTCAAATCAGCAATCATGGAGTCATGTTTATGATCCCATGCTCAAGCCAGGAACCCCACACTCAAGCTGGTGAGCCCATGCTCAAGTCAATGAGCCTGTGCTCAAGCTGGCAACCTTGGGGTTTTGAACCTGGGTCTCAGCATCTCAGACTGAGGCTCTATCTACTACACACTGCCTTGTCAGGCTATTGAACAATAAAAATGTTTAAAAGGCAACAAAAGTATTGCACTAGACATTGCTTTAGAAGTTACTTTTTGCAAAACTGTATCTTATAAACGTTTTCATTTTGTTCTACTTTTTATGGCTGTATAATATTCCTTTGAATTTATTATTTAACACGTTCATTATTATTGGACAGTTTCTAGTTTTAAAAATATATAAATAATGGTGTGCTAAACATCTTTGTAAATACACCATTTCAAATGTTCATGCTAGTTTTTTTTTTTTTTGCTAAGTCATAAAAGTAGAGTTATTTAAATAAAGTGCATGTATTTTAATGTTTTTTTAAAGGTTGAATGTTGCCAAATTGCCATCCAGAAAAATTATAATAAGCCAGATTCTCATCAGCATTGTAGGGGAATGCTAATTCTCCATTCTCAGTATGAGGTACCATCAGTTTATTAATCTTTTCCAATTTGATCAATCAACATTCTTATTTTTGTTTGAATTTAAATTTCTTTGATAATTAGTAAGGTTGAACATTTAAAAACGTATTTATTGACCACTGTAGGTCTCCTATGAATGACCTTTCTTTATTATTTAATTGGGATATTAATGTTTTCCTTATTAATTTAAAAAGGTTATTTATAAAAATACTAATCTTTTGCTGCCATATATATACTTTTCCCAGAAGTGCCTTTTAATTTTGCTTATTATTTTCATTGTAAAATAAAAACATGGATATACAAGAACACACAAAACAAATTATCATTTTGTCAATTATTCTAAGGCAAAGATCCTTATAACTACCACCAAATGAAGAGAGAACTCTTGTCTCCCCAGAGGCTCTTTCCTATGCCTGTTCTTATCTCTCTTCTCCTCCAACAAGTAACCACTAGCCTGACTTTGGTAAAATCCCTTCCTTGTGTACCTGCCATAGACTGACTGGCTATGTTTCCCCCAGATTCATATGTTGACACCTAATCCCCCATGTGATGCGTTTTGCAGGTGGGTCCTTTGAGGGGTGAAGACAGCTGTGTATCAACCAGGAAGCAAGCTCTCATCCACCAGCAACCAAACCTGCTGGCACCTTGATCTTGGTCTTCCCAGACTTGTTTGTAAGCCACCCAATCTATGGTATATACATATACAAATACAGTGTGTCCGTAAAGTCATGGTGCACTTTTGACCAGTCACAGGAAAGCACAAAAGACGATAGAAATGTGAAATCTGCACCAAATTAAAGGAAAACCCTCCCAGTTTCTGTAGGATGATGTGGCAGCATGTGCGCATGCGCAGATGATGACGTAACACCGTATATACAGCCGAGCAGCCCACAACCATGCCAGTCGAGGTATGGACGATACAGAGGAAAGTTCAGTGTGTTCTGTGGCTCACTAAATTCGAATCCGTGACCAGAGTGCAGCGTGAATATTGGTGCATTTATAACGAAGTGCCACCACATAGGAATAACATTACTGGGTGGGATAAGCAGTTGAAGGAAACTGGCAGTTTGGTGGAGAAACCCCGTTCTGGTAAGCCATCAGTCTGTAGAGGCTATACGGGATAGCTACCTAAGGAGCCCTAAAAAATCTGTGCGTGCATGTGCTCGACAATTACACCTAAACAAGACTACAGTTCATAAGGTGTTAAAGAAACATCTCTGTTTTACGGGGTACAAATTGCGGCTGTTGCATGCTATCAAACCGGCGGATAGACCCACACGATGCATGTTTGCTACAGATATGCTTCATGAGATCGACAATGATGCAAGATTTTTGCAGAAGATTGTGTTTAGCGATGAGGTGACCTTCCATATCTGTGGACATGTTCATTGCCATAACATCTGAATATGGGCTGCTGAACATCCTTATGCCTACGTTGAGTATGAACATAATACCCCTAGAGTGAACGTGTGGTGTGACCTGATGAATAATAAGGTGATAAGCCCATTTTTTTGTGTGTGGAGCAGTCTGTGACGGCAAAGTCCTATCTTGACATGTTGGAATTGTATGCAGTGCCACAATTTCCAGAAGGTGTCATCTTTCAACAGGATGACACTCCTCCACACTATGCCACCATTGTTCGTGAGTTTCTGGATAGAACATTCCCCCGGCGGTGGATAGGCAGGGGTTCTGTCAAGCCATGGCCACCATGCTCCCCGGATCTGACGCCCTTAGACTTTTACTTTTGGGGTTATGTGAAGCAACATGTGTACATTGAATGTATCAATGACATTAATCACTTAAAATAGAGAATCACAGATGTTATTCACTGTGTTATACCAGACATCCTTACGCGTGTGTGGCAAGAACTTCACTATCGTTTGGATGTGTATAGGGCAACAAATGGAGCCCACATCGAACTGCACTGAATAGGTATGAAACCGGGAGAGTTTTCCTTTTATTTGGTGCAGATTTCACATTTCTATCGTCTTTTGTTGCTTTCCTGTGACCGGTCAAAAGTGCACCATGACTTTACGGACACACTGTATATATACACATACATATACATGTATGTGTGTGTGTGTGTCATATATATATGTCATATATATATATATCTGAACACATATCAGGTGCCCGATACTTTTCTAAGTTCTTTTGTAAGTTAAATTTATTGGGGTGACATTGGTTAATAATAACAATATCTAAGTTGCAGGTTTACATCTTTGTAAAACAACATCTGGCAGGCATCCCCAATCTACGGCCCCCTGAGGCCATTTATCCGGCCCTCCACCGCACTTCCGGAAGGGGCATCTCTGTCATTGGTGGTCAGTGAGAGGAGCACTGTATGTGGCGGCCCTCCAACGGTCTGTGGGACAGTGAACTGGTCCCCTGTGTAAAAAGTTTGGGGACCCCTGCTTGGGTGCCCACCATTTGAAGTCTAGCCTCCTTCTGCCATATGGTATTTTTTTTGTCAGTTATGTTTTATTTTTTCAGCTTTATTTGAAGTACAATTAACTAAAAAAATTGTAAGATATTTAAAGTGTACACCGTGATGATAAAGTGTACATATATTGATACATAGTGAAAAGAATCCTCTCCCAGCTAGTTCATACCTCCATCACCTCACACATTTATACACACATATGTTCATAAATAAACATATATTAAAAGCCATGTATTTATACTGATAACTCCAATTTCAACCCACAACCACAAGTTTCACTCAACTCTTTCGCCTTTCTACACTAGCACCTTTCTTATCTAACAGCGAAGAACCTGGTTCCCATGATCCTCGGTACATGGGTGGATTAGCGTAATCCCCTGTATGCACACAGACAGTCTCCTATTAGCTCTGCTGCCCCGCCCCTCGCACAGGCCCTCACACCCTTCCTACAGGCCAACTCCCTGCAGGGGGCCGCCGTACATCGTCAGGCTGTCACTCAGGCTGCGCTCCTCCTCACCCGCTTGGCTTCTATTCAGCTACCCATGCCCCTCCCATAGCCCCATCCTCTCCTCAACCTGTCGGACTCACATCCTGCGCGCTGGGCGGGCCTACCACAACCCCACCCCTCACGCTTAGCCCCATCGTGCCTTCCTCGCTAGGCTCCACTTGATTTAACGACTCATGGACCAAATTGTTCAGTAGGGGAAGGAGAAGGAGAGAAACGCAAAGAGAAAAACATTTAGTATATTTTAAGTGCAAACCCCCCGCCCCCCCCCACAAAAACAACCCCTTTATAAAACAATATATTCTGGGGGAAATTTTGTACATGCAAGAAAAAGAGGGCGGACATCCATATGCTGAGATGGTCCGCGGGGGCTGCTGCCGGGTGCGCCCCTGCCCAGTTTCTTTTCTCCTATAGCTTGTCTCCTCTCCACTTTGGCTTCTGCCTTCCTCCTCTTCCTCCCAGCCGTTCTCCTCCTTCTTCTTTGGGAGGGGAGGCCAACAAGCATAATTTATTTTGGTAATAAGGAAAATAACTGGAAACTTTATTTTTAAATATAAAAAAGGCCTATAATTTAACTCAAAGTTTTTCTTCCTGTGTAGAGGGTAACCAAAAAGTATGGTTCTTAGGATGACCTGAATTTTTATTTTAACTTAAAAAAATTTTTTTCCCAAGCTAATGACAAGAGAAAAATTTTGAGTTGTCCTAAAATGAATTACAGTGAACCAGAGAACAGGAGGGTGACAGGGAAGGTTAATCAATTAACAAAGGAAACCGAGGAGAGGTCGTGCCCATTCCTGAGTGGCTGTAGAAACTCCGCGTGCAGGCAGCTATTTCAGCTCGGATCTGGAAAGAAGAGCTGACTACCAGATGCCACAGCACCTTTCTTACGCCTGAACTTTCTGGACTACTTGCCCACAACCGAATCCGGAGCAGCAAGTGCTTCTTCCTAAAGGACTATGTGCCTATCCCAGAGCTGTCTCTGCTTCACCTTCTCCTGCCCCTTTACCTAGAGCCAATGTAAATGCTTTCAAAACAACTTACATCTTTCTTCTCCAAAATCATTGTATAAAGAGCCCTGTCAATCCCAGGACAGTGACCTTGCTCGTCTTCTTCATCTAGCCCCATTGCTGGCGGTTTAGGCCACATGCGCCAGGACCTGACCTTTTTTCTGGCCAGTTCAATAAACCCTTTATGGCTCAACAAACCCCCTTTTTCCAGAAGAACTTTTGGTCTGGAAGATACCTGTTGACCAGTAGCATATCCAGATAATAATGCTGCTTATTTCATCTTTAATTGCCTGACTCTAAGAATATTGCTAACTCTTTGAATTGCTAACTGACGTCTCTGATGTTTTGCCAGCTAGTTTATTGAGTCACTAAAAGAGAAATCATTCCTTGGTGCTGGGCAATGTGGAGAGTAAAAAAAGTAAAAAGCAAGTTGCCTGATCTTTTTGACACTCACAGGTGGAGTAAAAAGTCGCTAATGTTTTTAGTGGCCTCAAATTCTGCTGATTTGAAACTAGCCCCAAACTGAGCCCAACTGAGAGCAATCTATCTCTGTTTCCATCTGCACTTTGCAGACCTTGGTGGAATCTGTGTGGTTGATGGTAACTGACCTGTTTTAGAAAGTTACATACGCCCTGTCATGATAGCTCAGTTAGTTAGAGCATTGTCCCCAAGCACCAAAGTTGCTTGTTCAATCCCTGGTCAGGACACATACAGGAACAGCTGTTCCTCGCTTTCTTCCTTCCTCTCTCTAAAGTCAATAAAACATTTAAAAAAAATAAAAAGGAAGGAAAGCTACACAAAGTGCTTTGTGATGTGTCCTTATACTGTGCTAATATAGCCCTATAGTGTTAATTGCATACAAAGATTTTTCTTGCTCGAGTTACTTCTGGTAGTATTAACTTCTCATTTTACACATGGCTGTTGAACACAGACTTCATTTATAAGAATATATCCCATGAAGTCATACTCTTTTCTCTTTGAAGCTATTTTACCAGCGGTGAGCTTTATTTCTTTGTATTAGTGATTTTGGCCCTGGGAAGCTTTTTCCCAGTCCGCCTGGTTTCTGAGTAAGCTGCCTGGGCCTCCTTGGATCCAGCTGCAGAATTCTTTGGCCTGTCGCAAAATTTTTCATATTACCGTGTAAAGGGAGCCAAATGTGTAACACTCTTTGGCTTTAGGCTTATATTTTTCTACTTCTTTTGTTTAGTTTCATTTTTATCCTATGTCCACTGACATTATTTTAATGGGCCACTTTCAACAAGATTAATTATACCCTTGGTATGTCTGCTTTCCCATTTGAAAATGTTTTCTGTGACAGGAATGGAAAATAATAGAAAACAGTTCACATAGCTGCCTTAGTTACCAAGACAACAAACGGAAGAAATAACTGGCTACTTGGCTTTTCTCTCTTTTTCTCAACTACCTTCCATGAACTACTTTCCAAATACAGTCATTGGCACCCTAAAATCTATGTATCTGAGATTACTAATTGAATACAGTAGTTGCTGAATTAACTTTTTAGCAATAGTATTACATGCTCTGAGTATAAACTGAGAATGAAGAGGTTTTTGGTTTTTCTTCAAGTTTTCTTTTAAATTATTTTAAAAAGTATACAATATATATATTTATATGTTTAGTATAAGGATGTAAAACTTTCCAGGATAATATAGTGTAAAAAAGTGTAAACCTCTCTTTCTAGAATACTTATCTTGACCAATATCAACATATTGTAGTAAAATATGATTCAGTAAATTGGCTCAGAGTGAATTTAAGGACAGCAATGTATTCAGATCAGTAAAACCTGCATGTTAAATATATTTGTTAAAAATGAAAAAACTAAATCCTTTAAAACTTACATGAGCAACATGTGTTTCTTGTATGAAATTCAGGAAAAAAAGCAAAAAAGAATATATAAACTATCCATAATTCTACTACCCAGAGTCACCACCACTAATAGTTTTAATGTTTTTCAAAATAGTTTTTATTTTAATGTAATACATGTTCATTAAATAAAAAAATATGTAGTCTATTAATAATTATTTTAAGAGCAATAATAATGGCTACTCTTTATTTAATACTCCCTGCATGCCAGCCCTGTGGTAGGAGCTTCCATGCATGATAACACAACCATTTTGGGGATAACATTTGTAATATTCATTTCTAATGCTTTCTTTCCTTTTGTGTATAGACATTTTAAAAAGCATGTAATTATAATCGTAGTATATAATTAGTTTGGAATTCTGAGTTTTCATAATTTTTTTTCTGTGTTGCTATATATTCTTTAATATCTTTTAAAAGTATCCTTTTATTGGTTGTCTAATACTTCATTGAATGCCTGTATATAATAAGTCATTTAACTATTTCCATGTTGTCAGACTTTTAGCATTATTACTTTTTCCTATAAAGCTCTTTATGTATTATTTTTTAGATGGCTTATTTCTTAAAATGGCTTATTTCTAAGAATGAATCTACCAGACCTGAAATTATTGGCTCAAGGTAATGAATAGTTTTAGAGCTCTTGACTATATTTTCAAATTGCTCTACCAAAGGGTTGTGCCAATTCATAATCTCATAATCATTATATAACAACACTGGTAATTATGTTTCCTACTTTTTTATAATTTGATAGAAGTGAAGTGACAGTGTGCATTTAATTTGTTCATTTTTAATAATGACAGTTTAACCATTTACCTAAGTTTACTAGTCTAGTATTATTTCCTTTTTAAAATTTTTTTTATTTTTCTATTATTTCCTTTTTTAATGAATTGTTTATCTGTTGTGATGTTGCATTCTATCTTTAAAAATGTGTTTTATAACAAGAGTAAGATATGCTTGTTATAAAATTAAAACAATATACAATTCACATAAAAACAGAACCTCTTCTCCTTCACTACATCTCCTAATCTTATTCCCCTGGGACTGGTTTGGTATATACATCTGTAGGCCTTCCTCTAAAATTTAGGAGTTAAGCTTTTTTTTTCTTGGTAGTGGTGGTATGAGGGAAAATGAGTTTGATATGAATAACTCTATGAAGCAAAGATATTTGCCTTTGTCTTTTGTACTTGCTGGAACTATATCTTTATATATTTCTGTTTGTTAGCCTTTAATTTTGCTTTTGTTGCTGTTGCAATCACTCACATTTGCTGATCTTTTCCTTTATGCTTTTAGAAATTCTTTTCATTTTATTTATTTGTTTTTATATTCATTTATTAAATTCTATTTAAAAACCAAATTTAATGGGGTGACATTGCTCCATAGGATCACACAGGTGTCAGGTGTACATCTCCATGGCACATGATCTACACATTGCATTATGTGCCCGTCACCCAAAGTCAAACCACCTTCCATCACCATATATTTGGTCCCTCCCTCTGATAACTACCATTCTATTTTCTATATCTATAAGTCTCAGTTTTATATCCTACATATGAGTGAAATCATATAATTCTTAGTTTTTTCTGATTATTTCACTCAGCAAAATATTTTTAAGGTTCATCCATGTTGTCACAAATGGCAGTATTTCATCTTTTCTTATGGCGAGTAGTATTCCATTGTATATATATACCACGTCTTCTTTATCCAATCCTTTATCAGAGAACAAAAACTATTAACATTAGAAACAATAAATAAATACAGTAAAGTCGCAGGATACAAAATTAATATACAAGAATCTACTGCTTTCCTATACCCAACAATGAAACAATGAAATTAATTCCTTTTACAATTACAACAAAAATAATAAAATACTTAGGAATAAACTTAAAAAATGATGCAAAGGACCTGTGTACTGAAAACTACAAAGCATTATTAAAAGAGATTGAAAAAGACACAATGAAATGGGAGGATATTCTGGGTTCATGGATTGGAAGAATCAACATTGTTAAAAAAAAATAGCCATATTACCCAAAGCAATAAATAGGTTTAATGCAATCACCATTGCAATCTCAGTGTCTTTTTTTTTTTCTTGAGAGAGAGACAGGGAGACAGAGAGAGAGAAGGAGAGAGAGAGAGAGACAGAAACAGAGAGAGATGAGAGGCATCAATTCGTAGTTGCATCAATTTAGTTGTTCATTGATTTCTTCTCATACCTTGCCCAGGGAGCTCTAGCCCAGCCAGTGACCCCTTACTCAAACCAGCAACCTTGGGCTTAAGCCAGTGACGTTGGGCTCAAGCCAGTGACCTTGGGCTTCAAGCCAGAGACCATGGAATCATGTCAATGAGCCCATGCTCAAGTCGACAACCTTGGGGTTTCAAGCCTAAGTCCTCAGTGTTCCAGTCTGATGACCTATCCACTCACTGTGCCACCACCTGGTCAGGCACAAGCCAATAATTTCATTTCTGATAAATCTATTTTAAGAAATGGATTCAGCCTGACCTGTGGTGGTGCAGTGGATAAAGCATTGACTTGGAATGCTGAGGTTGCCCATTCGAAACCCCAGGTTTGACTGGTCAAGGCACATATGGGAGTTGATGCTTCCTGCTCCTCCCTTCTTTTTTCCCTCTCTCTAGCCCTCTAAAGTGAATAAATCAAATCTTAAAAAAAATATATGGATTTATTATAACTATATAAAGAGCTTTATGTGAAAAAACAGAAAAAATGTTTCTGCATATATTTTACAGTCCCATGACATAATTGGAAAAACTTAAGCATAGATTTGTCCACATCTGTTGAAAATTTAAGTTTTGTTACCAAGACAACACAGAGAAACTCAGGTGTTTTCTCTTCACTTGACATTCACAGCTCTTTTGTGAAGTGAAACACAATAAAAAGTAATAAAATTCTGTTATTACTAGTGTTTAAAAGTGATACGGTGGTCAGCGTTGTTTTGTGGCTCACTAAGATATTAAGGAACAAAATGGATTTATTTGGCAAGAAATGAAAGTGGAGTAAGATATGAAAAAATTAATTCCAGCGTGGGATATCTTAGTGTTATTTGCATCAGGAATGCTCTATCTCAGGGGTCAGGAACCTATGGCTCACAAGCCAGATGTGGCTCTTTTGATGGCTGCATCTGGCTCGCAGACAAATCTCTAATTTAAAAAAAAACGTTAAAAATATAAAACATTCTCATGTATTACAATCCACTCATTTCCTACCACTCATGTTCATGGTTGCAGGTGGCTGGAGCCAATCAGAGCTGTCCTCTGGGACACCATTAAATTTTTATTGGATAATGCATAAGGTACACGGGTTGTTGTATGGCTCTCACGGAATTACATTTTAAAAAATGTGGTGTTCATGGCTCTCTCAGCCAAAAAGTTTCCCGACCCCTGCTCTATCTAGACCAATGGTTCTGAAACAGGGATGAATGTTGTCCTAAGGGACATTTGGCAATGCCTGCAGACATTTTTTCTTGTCATGACTGGGGGTTGGGGGTAGGGGTGTGCTACTGACATCTAGTGGTAAAGGCCAGGGATGCTGCTAAAACATCTTAGACTGGCACAGGACAGTTTCCCACCACAAATAATTACTGGCCCAAATTGTCAATAGTGCTGAGGCTGAGAAACCAGCTGTAAAAAAAAAGTGATAAAAAAAACCCAACAAAACAACTGAAAAGGTAATCAGTATAATTATACTATCACAATAATTAATTAACAAGGATAAGGAGATTAAAAAATAGATTCTGACAATACAATTGCTATGCATGGAATAAAATCATAAATATAGGGTGAGGCAAAAGTAGGTTTACAATTATTACAGTTATGAGTATGCAAAAAACAGCTTATTCTTTTGTTATTATTTATTATTGTATTATTTTCCATTTGAACCACTGTAAGCCTACTTTTGCCACACTCTGTATTTGAACTGCATAAGAAGGGAAGAGAGTTTGATATATGGGTAATCATGTACCAGAGCATCATTCTGATCTCCACAGACTTCTTATCATTCTAAACCAGCGGTTCTCAACCTGTGGGTCGCGACCCCGGCGGGGGTCGAATGACCAAAACACAGGGGTCGCCTAAAGCCATCGGAAAATACATATTTTATTTAAAAATGTATTGTATAATAAATATGTATTTTCCGATGGCTTATACATATTTTATTTAAAAATGTATTGTATAATAAATATGTATTTTCCGATGGCTTATACATATTTTATTTAAAAATGTATTGTATAATAAATATGTATTTTCTGATGGCTTTAGGCGACCCCTGTGTTTTGGTCGTTCCACCCCCGCCAGGGTCGCGACCCACAGGTTGAGAACCGCTGTTCTAAACCCTTCACTAAATTATTCAAAGAATATAACAAAACAATTAGGACAACAATGAAATACTATAAATGAATTAGCAGCTGTTTCCAAATAGATTTAGATGATATATGTTATCATAAGAGGGTTTTTTGAGAGAGAGAGAGAGAGAGAGAGAAAGAGGGTGAGAGAGAGACAGGAATAGAGTGAGAGAGAGGGTGAGAAGCATCAACTTGTAAATTACTTTCACTTTAGTTATACATCAATTGCTTCTTGTATGTGCCTTTACCATGGCCAACCTAGTGTCCCCTTGCTCAAGTCAGTGACCTTGGGCTTTACATGCCAGCAACCTTTGGGCTCAAGTTATCAAGCTTTGGGATCGTGTGGACGATCAGCAATTCCACACTGATGAGCCCATGCTCAGAGCCAGATACTTCCGGGGGGTTGAACTAGGGGCCTCAGCGTTCTATGTCAGTGCTTTATCCACTGTACCACCATCGGCCAGGGAAGAGAGTTTTTTTGTTTTTGTTTTTTATTAACATGAAATTTATTTTAATTTATTGTGTTTACATAGATTCTAGTGTCCCCCCGAATACATTCTCCCCTACCCGTGTTCCCCAGTACACCCCCCCTGTCCCCCTCCCCACAATGCCCTCCCCCTTTCCCTCCAGGATTTGCTTTTTTGCTCTCATCCCATCCTATCATCCCCTTTCCCTCTGTCTGCTTAAGAGTTTTTTTTAGTACTTAATATTATTAGGTAATATTGGATATATACAAAAGGATATGTATAAATAATTATATACATTTATATTATATATATGAATATTATATACATGATGATATAAATACATATAAACAATGATTCATTAAATGCCCACAACCCAACTTATGTATGAATTAGGACATTATCGATACTGTGGCCTTCTTCTAAGTTCCATCCCTCTGCTCCTCCCTAAAAATAATTTAAAAATTTATGATATTAAATTTTATATTTATCATTCCTTTGACTTTTAAAATTAGTGATATCACATGTATATATCCCTAAATTATATTCTTTTAGTTTTGCTTTTCTTTTCTTATGTAAAAAATGGGCTCTGGCCAGTTGGCTCAGTGGTAGAATGTTGTCTTGGCGTGCAGGAGTCCCAGGTTCGATTCCCGGCCAGGGCACACAGGAGAAGCGCCCATTTGCTTCTCCACCCCTCCCCCTCTCCTTCCTCTCTGTCTCTCTCTTCCTCTCCTGCAGCCAAGGCTCCATTGGAGCAAAGTTGGCCCGGGCACTGGGGATGGCTCTATGGCCTCTGCCTCAGGTGCTAGAATGGCTCTGGTTGCAGCAGAGCAACGCCCCAGATGGGTGGAGCATTGCCTCCTGGTGGGCATGCCAGGTGGATCCCAGTCAGGCGCATGCGGGAGTCTGTCTGACTGCCTCCCCGTTTCCAACTTCAGAAAAATACAAAAAAAAAAAAATGACATTGTAATGGAGTTAGTCTTTTATTACTTGCTTTTTCCAGTCAACATTATTCATATCAACAAATGTTGTTATCATTCACATTACTGCTGTATATTATTTTTTTGAGTAATTATTCCAAACTCTATCTATTTTCTTGTTGTTACATATTTGGGCTTAATATGAGATAAATTGTGTTCTCCCAAATTAATATATTGAAGCCCTAGACCCTAGTACCTTGGAATGTGACCAGATTTGGAGACAGAATCTTTAATGAGATAATAAAGTTAAAATGAGGCCCTTAGAATAGGTTCTGATACATTATGACAGGTATTCTTCTAAGGAAAAGCATATCTGGGCACAAAAAGACACCAGGATGTGATGAACAAAGGAAGAACCGGGTAAGGACACAGCAAGAAGGTGGCCACCTGCAAGCCAAGAAGAGAGAGGCCTCAGAAGAAACCTTGAACTCTGACTTCTAACCTCCAAATTGTGAGAAAATAAATTTCTGTTGTTTAAGCCTTCCAATGGTATATTGTAATGCAGCCCTAACAAACTAATATAAGGTTATTTCTAGTTTTTAATATTATGAACTGTGCTGCTAAAAACATTCCTGTTTCTACATATATGTACATGAGGTTTTCTACAATACACACCTGAGTGGAACTGCTGGGTTGTAATGTATACATATTTCACTTTACTAAAATAATGCCACATTTTCAAAGCACATTTAAAACTTCCTGTAACTCCGCAATCTTGCCAATACTTGGTATTTTCAGACAGTTAATTGTTCACATATATATATATATTATATATATTTAATATTTATATTTTATATATATATTAAATATATATAATATATATTTTTTTAGATGGTAAGATGGGAGATAATGAGGCAGACCCCCACATGTGCCCCAACTGGGATCCACTCAGCAATTCCATCTGGGGCTGATACTTGAGTATCGAGCTATTTATAGTGCCTGAGGCTGACATACTCTGACCAACTGAGCTCTCCTCAATGCCCACGGCCATGCTGGAATCAATTGAGCCACTGGCTGAGGGAGGAGAAAAGACAGAGAAGGGAAAGCAGGAGGGGGTGAGAAGCAGATGGTTGCTTCTCCCGTGTGCCCTGACAAGGAATTGAACCCAGGATGTCTATAAGTCGGGTCAATGCTCTGTCCACTGAATCACCAGTCAGGGATGTCATACATATTTAATCTAAAGGTAATTATAATTTTCTCTCCCAGGGTCATTAAAAACTTTAGAACATTTGCTTGCGACTGCTCTTTCCAATTTATATGCTGTTGTACAGCATTTCATCTTTTATTTTTAACCCATCAAATTAGACATTGTTATCTCATACAGATAATATCTGCTTTAAGTATACACATGCACACACACATTTACCATTTCTTTCTTTCTTTGTTCAATCATTCCTTCTTACATCTTACACTATGTTCCCACAGCAGGTTTTTGTTTTTCTTTATTTTCTCAAGATCGTTTACAAGTTCCTTTTGTGAAATGTAGTGGAATAAATTCCAAGTTGTTTTTTCTTTTTATCTTAAAAGTGTCTTTATTTCTGCTTTATTCTTAAAACAAAGGTTTTCTGAGATTATGATTCAAAATCCATAGTAGTTTGCTCTCAGCATTTTTTAGGTATTATTCAGCAGCTCTCTGGGTTCCATTGCTACAGGTGAGAAGTCTGCTGTCAGTCTAATTATCATTCTGTGGAGGTGATCTTCTTGTGTCACTCGTCCTCTCATAGGATGACCTTGTCTTTGAGTTTCCCCAGGACAGCCCAGTTTAAGTCTGTTGTCTAAGGGTAACGAATGCAAAAGAGAGTCCCAGTTTGGACAATAAATAATATGGTGACCATACATTTAAGATCCTTTTCTCATTCATGTTTTTCAGTTTCACAAAAATATGTTTAGATTAAGATTTATTTTTATTCATGCCACTTGGTACATGGCAGATTTTTTTAATAATAATTTTTGAACTTAAAATTTTTCCCCTATTGATTTGAGAGGGAAATAAGAAGAGACAGAGAGGGGGAGAGAGAGACAGAGAGAGAGAGAGAAGAATCAACTCATTGTTCCACTTAGTTGTTCAATTTAGCACTCATTGGTTACTTCTCTTATGTGCCCTGATTGGGGATCAAACCTAAAATCTTGGCAGGCCGGGACAATGCTCTATCCACTGAGCAACCTGGTCAGGGCCTGATCTTTGAAATTTTAATTGGCCTTCTGCCCCCCAAGGGGTGCCCTACTTCAGCTGCCTTACCACCGTAGAATTTTTATGTCATTGACCTCAGACACTACTGTGCCATCCATAATCCTGAGGGTGGTGGTATTTTGGATGTATGGCATGGGGTTGTCTTTTTAATTGATGTTTATGGAGTTAATTTTATTGTATAAGATTTATATAAGAGGGACCTAAAATTCCTAAACTGAAAAATTTCAGTAGTACTATGGATATAATTTCTTAATAATTAAATGAATAAAAAATTACTTAATAATCCACAGTGTAATAATTCTAAATGCTGTCTAGTATTATTTAGCTTGACTAGCTGCATGGACTTTGGAGACCCCTGTAGACCAGGGGTCTCAAACTCGCGGCCCGCCGAACAATTTTGTGTGGCTTGCAGACTAATCCACGAAGTTCAAAATATTTTGGATAAAATTAAGTAAGCCTAGGGGCCTACTTGTATTTTTCATTTCTCTAGCATCCTAGCTAGATATTAGCTTAGTTAACAGCAGTTGTGATGCGAACTACAGTTTCTGGTTGTTTTGTGACACTGAGTAAATTGCATGTACGATTGTGCTTGTTGTACTGATTTTTTTTTTGTTTTTAACTGCAGTGAGAAAAGTGTTGCGTAACAGTTGCCTTTTGTAGACCTAGTGCAGCCCGCCGAACCGCTGTGATCTTGCTCTGTGGCCCACATGCTGAGTTGAGTTTGAGACCCCTGCTGTAGACAGTGCTAAAACCCTGGTGTTAGAATCCTAGCTCAGCCATTGATTTACTCTGCAATTTCCAAGCAGATTCAGATTCCTAAGCATTAAATCCGTAATAGATGCTCATTTCTGATCCCTGTCCAATTAAACAATTTAGAAGCCCAAGGATGATGTGAAACATTAGAAAAAACTTTTTTTGCTTCCTTAGTTTAATACTGGAACAACAAAAGCAATTTTCATACATTTACCATCAGAATCATGTCTCTTTAAATCTTCCCACAGCCTTCAAAAATTAGGCCTTTGCAATTTGGATACTCTAGAAAGTAAAATAAAAAAAGTCTCAATATTCCCAATTTGCATATGTTATTTAATTAATGTGAAACATATTTTTAACTATAGAAGAGATCCTAGAAGATTATTAGTGGCTTTCCAAGAAACTTTTATTATAGAAAATTTCAAACATATTCAAGTATGTTTGTGTAGTAGTGTAATAAATTCTCAATACAGAGACAGTTTGCCAATCTTGTTCTACCGATCTCCCAGCCCACTTCTTTTTCTGTCTTTATTTCCTGAAGCATTTTAAAGGAAATCATAGATACCAGATCATTAAACCTATAAATATTTCAGTATGTAAGTAAATCTTTTAAAAAGTACATCTATTAATCCTTTCTTAGTTTCACTCCCTCCTTATTAGGATAGAAGCCTGAGAGGGTTAGTGTTTTGCCCGAGGCCATTTAATTAGTGGCATAACTAGAGAACTTTAGTGCTCTAATGCTTAATCCTGTATTCTTTCCCCATAACATGTTGCTTCCGAAGATTACCTACTTACTAGCTAAACAGAAAAAAAATTGCAATTAGCTTTCCTACTAGCATCTTATATATCTTATATCAGCATCATCTTGGGAGACAGTAAAAATACAAACCCCTAAAAAAAAAAAGATAAAAACCTCAGGGATGAGATGGCGCCAGTGGTTTGCTGGAGCCAATTTATGGTGGCTCTTGAGAGCCTACTATTAAGTTTTAAAAAATTTTATGAGTCAATTACTAAAAATAATTAAAATTAAATTATATAAGATCACCATTAAATTATATTAGAAACAATGGTAAAAAATACTCAAAATTCAACACTTTCTATTTTCTTTACTACACTTGACTATTACCTATGTTCTTGAGGTCATGTCCATTGTAGCTGTATGGTGGAGATACCGTATAATGGTGTGCTACTGTTCATCTCTTCCCAACTGCCCATTGAATGATAGCTTGAAATTGGCCATGTCATGTAAATAGTATCTACACCATGGAAATTGGCACATAAAAACCAGGTTTGGTTTATTGCTATATTATTTATTGTCCAGACTTAAGAAAGTGATAGAGAAAATGTTAATGCACATTGAACTTTACAGTGTGTCGCACCATCATATATTGTGAAAAGTACAAAATGAGGTAAGATTCTTCCAATTTTCAAAATATCATAAAATTCAGCAAAGAAGTCTCTCGCATCATTAATAAATGATGTTTCACTTTTGTTTTACTTACGGATGTGATTGAAATATCAACCGACAGTCATCTTGGAACTATACTTCTTCATCAATGCAACCATAGATTGGCTATAAATAGTTTGGCAAAAATACCAAAGCATTCTTTAAGAGTGAATTAACTTTATGAAATTTACAAAAACAAATGAAAAATACATTCAATGTTGTAAATTGTGTCTTACAGATTGTTTTTTTATCAGCAATACACTATATCTAGTATATTTATGTACCATATTTTTTGCTCCATAAGACATACTTTTTCCCCCAAAAGTGGAGGGGAAAATGCCAGTGCATCTTATAGAGCAAAAAATATGGTATTTTCTTAAATATTTTAACACACCATTTGGTTCAGAATTTTTTTTTTCTTATTTTTCTCCTTAAAACCCTAGGTGTGTCTTATGGTTAGGTGTGTCTTATGGAGCTAAAAATATGGTATGTATTGAATACCTGATTTTTTTTTTCACCTCTGGGTGAAACACAAGAATCTGCCTTTCAAATGAGCATCTCAGGTGTTCTTGTGCCTGCTAACTCCGGAGCCCCCCTATTCTAGCCATTGAACAAAAATATGATGATCCTTTAAGTCTCCAAAGGTTCTTCATGATTCTTAATGAAAACCAGATACAGATTGTGTTCTTTCAAATCCAGAGGCCTAGTTTTAAAAATTTAAAGTTAATTTAAAGCCTTTATAAAGCTTTAATTATTGAATATAATACAATAAACAGCACATATTTGGAATGTATAATTGTCTAAGTTTTGACATAACTTTTTTGACAAAACCATCCCTACAATCAAGAATGTGAAAATATCAATCACCTCAGAAAATTTTCTCATTCCCTTTTGTAATTCTTCACTTCTATCCCTTCCTTCTCACCCATACCCAATCACTGATCTTCTTTCTGTCTTTATAGATTAGTTTGCATTTTCTAGAATCTTATGTAAGTGTAATCATACAGTATGTACTGTTTTTGGTTTGGCTTCTTTAATTCAGGATAGTTGTTTTGAGATTCATCCACGTTGTTGTCTAGTTCATTCCTTTTTATTCTGAGTCATATCCCAATGTATGGATAGACCACAATTTCTTTATTCATTCAACTGTTGATGGACATTCCTGTTGTTCCCAGTTTTTGCCTATTATAAAAAATGCTGCTGTGAACATTTGTGTCCAAATTTTGGTTGGCATGTATTTTCTTCTCTTTTGGGTAAATATCTAGGAATGAAATGGCTGGCTCATGTGGTGATATGTGTATAACTTTTAAAGAAACTGCCGAACAGTTTTCCAATGTGGCAGAGGCCAATTTTTTTCTTTGTCAGTAAAAAAGTATGAGTGGATCTGACATTGGCTTAAGATTTCCATGTGCGCAGTCCAAGCAAGCTAGTAATGCAGCAACACTCAAATTGTATTCTTTAAATAATCACTTAGATTATTAAGTGGGAGTGGGAAGAAACTAGTTTATAGTAATGAACCTAGTATGAAGTTAGAATCACTTATTTAACTTACATTATTGGCTGATGATAAATTTGTTTAAATTTGGCCCTGGCTGGTTGGCTCAGCGGTAGAGCGTCGGCCTGGCGTGCGGGGGACCCGGGTTCGATTCCTGGCCAGGGCACATAGGAGAAGCGCCCATCTGCTTCTCCACCCCCCCCTCCTTCCTCTCTGTCTCTCTCTTCCCCTCCCGCAGCCAAGGCTCCATTGGAGCAAAGATGGCCCGGGCGCTGGGGATGGCTCCTTGGCCTCTGCCCCAGGCGCTACTGTGGCTCTGGTCGTGGCAGAGCGATGCCCCGGAGGGGCAGAGCATCCCCCCTGGTGGGCAGAGCATCGCCCCTGGTGGGTGTGCCGGGTGGATCCCGGACGGGCGCATGCAGGAGTCTGTCTGACTGTCTCTCTCCGTTTCCAGCTTCAGAAAAATACAAAAGAAAGAAAAAAAATTGTTTAAATTTACTTTCTATTTTCCTGCAGTTCTTGTTTGCACATCCATTTCCTTTGTGATTTTTTGAATCAGACAAATTCTTAGGAGGTATATTAAAAGGTTTAAGATTTCATATATTTCAGTAAACCTTATGCCACACATTATATCAGAATTTCAGCTGAAGGCAACTAATTACTGTTTGGCACTTAGACACTAACAAAATACTCAACAGAGGTGTGTGTGTGTGTGTGTGTGTGTGTGTGTGGTGTTGGTTTCCCACTCCAGAATGTCATCTATTTCAAGAGTAGTGAGAGCAGTTACATTTTACTCAGGCTAACTGGGGCTAAAATTCTGATTTATTTTAGTGAAATGTTAGTCTCCTCTTATAGATTGTTACTCTAAGAAGCTGCCTGTCTGGCCTCTCAATGTCTCTGGCTCTGAGTGGTCACTTTGAAGAAAGACAATCTAAAAGCTAAGACGAGGTATGCTTTTATTATTATATGAATAGACTTTGCAAATGCCACCCCCCAGATTACAAGGGCATAGCCATTGTTTATCTCTAGTTTATTGTAACTAAAAATTCAGAGCTATTTCAGGCCTTCTGCAAGGAGATGACCATGGCCGGGGGCCCTGGCTAGGAAAGGTTTTCCTGTGTTAGTGTGACCGCTTCTTAATCACTTCCAAATGTGATGTTATTTCCCAATTTTTCTCTGACTGGGTTGCTTGGTGGCAGGACTGGAAGAGAGGATGAGCCTGGCTGATGCTGATGCTGGTTGAGTTTTCTAGAGACTTCCTAGGAAGGATTGGCCCCAGCAACCTCTTCCTTCCCTGGGGGAAGAGGCAACACATGCAAATTACCCAAAAGTTTATGGACAGATGCCCAGTTCTCTTTTGATGAAATTCAACTGCAATATGGTATTGTGAAATTATTTATCTGTAATCATTCATATTACTCTGAAGAAAATATGGAACTGGACATACAGCAATAAGCAATTTTTCCTCCTCCCCCTTTCCTGGCCATTTTTCTCTAACGTATAAGAGAAATTATGTAAGTCTTCACAAAGCCCTCTATCAGCAAGGGAACCATCTACCTTCCTCTGCCCAGTCAAGATAAAAGCTCTATCTGGAGGAAAGCTGTTTATAGATCCTGGGACTGGTAGTCTTCCAAGATGCTGGTAAAAAAAAAAAAAAGAACAAGAAGTATCTGTTCTGTGAGAAGGAAGAGAAACAAAAAAGCTTCTCTGTTCGGTTAGGTAAACACAGTGTGACTCTGGTTGTTGGCTTAATAAATGGAGAATGCATAAATGATGTTGATTATCACCTCAATTAGAGTATAAAACATGATATCCTATGACTGAAGAATAAAGCAAATGATTGACACAGAACCATTAATTAAAACCTTGTTTATCCTTCCATTGTAATACTGCACTTCACTTCCTAAAACCTGGAATCGGTTATATTTAGAACATTAGAAGATCACATGTGGCCCAGCAGAGGAGCACTGGTTTGAGAGTCAGGTGAGCTATATCTGCATTCTGGATTTTTATTAGTTTTGCTCTGTAGACATGCTGTTTAATTATTTTTAAAACTGATTTTCAGAGGGAGAGAAAGAAGCATCAATTTGTTCTTCCACTTATTCATGCCATCACTGGTTGATTCTTGTATGTGCCCTGACTGGGTATTGAACCCACAACCTTAATGTATTGGGATGACACTCTAACCAACTGAACTACCTGGCCAGGGCCAGACATGATGTTTTAAAATGTTTTATTAGTTATCTGAACTCCTTTATCTCAGGCTAAGACACAGAACCCTAGAGGGTGTCTGTCCCAGGGGAAAGAAAGCTGGTCTGGCTGTGAATCTTGGCTCTATGACCTACTAGTTATAAGACCTGTGGAAAGCTATATAATCTCTCTAAGCACCATTTATCAGTGCCTAGAATATAGCAAAAACCAAAATCTTTAATAATAATAATAACAACAATAATAATTATATTATTTGAACTAACGAGATGGGAGTTGGCCCTTCCGAGAACTGTCTAGCAGGCCTGCCCACAATGCCCAAAGACCAAAAGGATACAACAAACTTTGGTCTGAGTGATGTTGCTGTACCTTTAAGGGAGTGTAGGTGTGGGCAACAGGAGTGTGGGTGTGAAAATGGTGCAGAGATCTAAACTAACTTTACTTGTGTTGTCAAGGTCGGAGCAGGATAGTGCAGGTGGAGGAACTGGAACTGGAAAACAAAACAAAAAGGGATCAGGGCCCAGGCCAGACAGCCAGGCTTCAGAGCAGAGGCTGTTCTCAGAGGAGGACTCTCACCACCAGAAAACCAAGCCCAATTCCTGAAACTGCCCGAACAAGCAGGAGCTAAGGGGTGAGGGCGCAGCTGCTGGCACAGGCGGACGCTCATAGTGGATAGAGATGGAGGGCAGTAAGGCCAGTGACACCCCCTGGCTTGGGATCCTAACAGGTGGCCATATTTGTTTAGGAAAAACTCAGGGCTCAAAAACAGCTGGGTCTGCAGATTAAAGGTCCTATAACAGAAAAGACCATTTCCATTTGCATTTACAGACTTTTCTATTTTATCTCTGATCCGACTCACTATTATCAAAGGGATATAATGGATTTACTTCATTGCCTGGATTTCTGATGTTGTGATGCTAAAGAACAAGCAGGACCCATAAACACAAAGACTCTGGTTCCCTGCTCATTTCTGGCTGTTGTTTTCTAGGCCAAGATTGATGCCATGTTGGATACTCTGTGCACAGTGACAGGGTCACCATTCACACAGCAGACAGTCCTATGATGTCAACAACAGCAAATCAGCTTGAGGCCATTGTGAAATGGCAGTGTAACTGCACAGATTTATATGATTCTAGTAAAAACCAATGAAACCTTTTGTATTTAGTTAGCAGATGTAATCCCACTGTGAATAAATACACATTTTATGTTAGGTTTCTGCAATGCTGATAATGGATCACCTACAGTTACAGTAACTTCTTGACAGAATTTTTTTAATATTTATTCACATATGTACTATTTCTTTTTTTATATTTCTTTTTTTAATTGTGTTTACATAGATTCTAGGGTCACTCTGAATGCACCCCCTCTCCCCCATATTCCCCTCAACATCTCCCTTGTCCCCCTCTCTACAGCGCCCTCCCCCCTTCCCTTCAGGTTTATTCCATCCTATCATCCCCTTTCCCTCTGTCCTCTGTTCCTCTAGTCCTTTTGATCCCTCTCTGTCTCAATTCCATTCCTCAATTCCCATTATTCCTTGGATTCCTCAAATGAGTGAGGTCATATGGTATTTTTCTTTTTCTACCTGGCTTATTTCACTCAACATAATAGTTTCCAGGTCCATCCATGTTGTCGCAAAAGGTAAGATTTCCTTCTTTTTCATGGTCCCATAGTATTCCATTGTATATATGTACCATTGCTTTTTAATCCACTCGTCCACTGACATCTATCGCAGCAATATATTTGCTGATTTATCTCCATAGGCAAATGAAATAAAAGACAGGATAAACAAATGGGACTATATGAAACTAAAAAGCTTTTGCACGGCTAAAGACAATATGAACAGAATAAAAAGACAAACCACACAATGGGAGAACATATTCAACAATACATCTGATAAGGGGTTAATAACCAAAATTTATAAAGAACTTGTAAATCTCAACACCAGGGAGACAAACAATCCAATCAGAAAATGGGCAGAAGAAATGAATAGACACTTCTCCAAAAAGGTCATATAGATGGCCAATAGACAGATGAAAAATGTTCTTGACAGAATTTTACATTTGTAACCATCACCCAGCTCTTGAAGCTCGGCTCCTCAGACGTATATCTGGTTCTCCTGTCTTTTTCACCATTTCTTCCCAGTTTCCTTTGTAGAACCCTCTTTTCTTGTCCTGTTAATTCTAATGTTCTCAAAACTGTGCTCTCAGCCACCTTCTTTCACAGGAGATACTTTCACTAGTTGATCTTTTCATTTAAATGATTACATTTTTTTATGTGGAGGACTCCCATTCTCTTTGTATCTCTGGCTGTGGCCCCTTTACATCTCCATTTCTGACAGATACCAAGACCTCTCTAAAGTAACCATAGCTCAGCAGTTTTTCACAATGATTTTCCTGTTGGCTTCAACTAACCATGATTCATCCCTGCACTCCCATCCAGAGCTGGGGGCATGTTTATCGCCCTTTCAGGACCCACGGAGCGCCTCTCAGAGATGGGCTCTGAACAAAATTAAGGTTCTGGAGCAAGCAAGAAACTCTGTTGATTACACAACTAACAGTGCCTGCTCACATATATGCACATTCCCAGTCCATTAAAATACATAGAATAAATTCCTTTTCTAGCATTCGAAGTGCCTCATCATCTAGACCGGGGGTCTCAAACTCAACTCAGCATGTGGGCCGCAGAGCAAGATCACAGCAGTTCGGCGGCTGCACTAGGTCTACAAAAGGCAACTGTTATGCAACACTTTTCTTAGTGCAGTTGAAAACAAAAAAAAATCAGTACAACAAGCACAATCGTACATGCAGTTTACTCAGTGTCACAAAACGACCAGAAACTGTAGTTCGCATCACAACTGCTGTTAACTAAGCTAATATCTAGCTAAGATGCTAGAGAAATGAAAAATACAAGTAGGCCCCTAGGCTTACTTAATTTTATCCAAAATATTTTGAACTTCGTGGATTAGTCTGTGGGCCGCACAAAATTGTTCGGCGGGCCGCATGCAGCCCGCGGGCTGTGAGTTTGAGACCCCTGATCTAGACCCAGGGCACTTTTTAGACTCTTATTTCCTCCCTAAATGTCCCCAGTGTTCTGGCCACTGTAGATCCCCATTTTCAGGACATGAACAGCACTGACCCATCTCGGCTTCCCTGGTCAGGCTTTGCTTTGTGGGTGCCACCCTCCTATTTTCTCTGCCCATCAAAATCCCACTCATTTTTCAAGATCTGAAAAGCTACTTCTAACATGAAGCCATCCAAGAGCACCTCAGGGATCTCTCTCTCTCTTTCTTTTTAATTTTTATAATATTTTACTGGCTTTTCCTACTAGATTTTAGGTCCCTTGAGGTTACAGACTGTGCAGAGTCAGTTTTATAGTTCCCACTGTGCCTAGTACACACTCACTGCCTAACTGTTGTTGGATGAATAATAACTTGGCTAAAACATCTTCTGGTGGTATTTTTAAAAATTAATTAATTAATTATTATTTTTAGTGAGAGGAGAGGAGGCAGAGACAGGCTCCTACATGTGCCCTGACTGGGATCCACCCGGCAAGCCCACTAGGGGGCGATGCTCTGCCCATCTTAGGTCCTTGCTCCAGAGCCAATTTTTTTTAGCACCTGAGGCAGAGTCCATGCATGGAGCCATCCTCCTCAGTGCCTGGTACCAATGGCTCTAATTGAGCCTTGGCTGCAGGAGGAGAGGAGAAGAGAGAGAGAAGCAGATGGGGGAGGGGTGGAGAAGCAGATGGTTGCTTCTCCTGTGTGCTCTGGCCAGGACTCAAACCTGGGACATACACACGCCAGGCCGACACTCTACCACTGAGCCAACCGGCCAGGGTCTCTGGTGGTATTTACAAAAAGCCACATGTCTGAGATAGCCAGACATCCACTACTGGCCTCCACTACTTAGAAGGCAGAGTTCCCCCCAGGTGCACATGTGTGGTAATACACAATGACTGCCTTGCCTGCACAGGTTTTAGATCCTTATGACAAAGGAAAGGAAACACCCTTACTTGAAATGGGTAAAATTTGTTTTCTGCGTCAGCACCACCTTTGCCTTTGTATGTCTTTTTCACTTTGGGGTGGGTACCTCACTTGTTGCTTCTCCTTTAAGCATTTGTTATGTTTGGATCTATTGATTTTAACTAGACTTTTCCTTCCTATCCCCAGGCCATCTTCCCTGTTCAGTGTTAATATTTTATACACTAACACTCCTGTTCTAACATCCTTGAGTACACCTTCATACATTCTATTTCTACTGTTGGTTATAAAGGCTCTTACAATAATGTATGTTGTTGAAACATATTCTTTTATTATTGGAGATCTTACAATAGTGGAGATTTATAGCCATGCACTGAGTAGGGCCTGAACATGGAACAGGAGTTTGCAGATACTGACTTAAGTGATAAGTGAGATATATTTTTTAAAAAAGATGCTAATAATGCTTGGAAAGCAACAACAATAATAATTTAAAATAGTCTTTCCATCAGAGTTAAAAAAATAATTAAAGCTGTAATGAAAGTCAGAGGACCTCCTCTCTGTAAACCAAAGAGATTTGATTATTCAAGGGAAATGTTTGCAAACCAGTATTCCTGGTTGAGCTATGGTGCACATGGGCAGGTGGGTGCAACTACTGTAGAACTGAAGGCGTTTGAGCTGCTTGGCCTTTAGCTCTCTGGGATTTATGTCGGGAAGATACAGGTCGGATGTGGATTGAACTCTGGTGCTTCTCTTCGGCTCTTATTTTTCTGTAGCTCTCACTGAAACCCTTTTGTTTTTTTTCTTTAAACAGGGGGCAAAGCTCAGTGTAGAGAAGTAGAATGGAAAAGTTGAGCTGTGAAGCACTTGGTGTACTAGGTGGCTTTTATGTGAAACCTCAGTTTTCCTGTGGCCAGCGTTGAGCTGCTCCTGTCACCTGTCATTTGCAGACAGAGCTTCTCAGGGGCACCGTGAGGCCTCCTTCTGGATTCACCTGGGAGGAAACAGCATGAATAACGCAGAGCGTAAGACTGAAAACATTATGAACCAAGTTCATTAGTTTGATGTGCATACTTAAAGATGTCAACGTAAAACATCCAGAAGTTAAAAGCATCCCTTCTTCAGTCAACAAATATTAATTAAGCCTATGTTTGAGTTACACTGCTTATGGAATGAGGTCTTCAACATGTGTGATTTTTTTTTTAATCTTGGAAAACAAAGCATTTTGGGGGTCAAACATTATTTATTTTACTCTTTTTAAATGAAAACCTATTTGGGAATATATTGCATAGTTTCAAGATTTCTGAAGTAGACCATATGGAATATATTGTAATTAGATCCTATCTCAGCGACTCACCACTCACAGTAGTGTCTGGCGAGTCTGTATGCTTTAGTACAACAGGCCTCTCCCATCTAATGAGCTACCTCTGACTACATAGCACATTTGCTGTGATCTTAAAAGTCAGATAACTTGATTATTAGAGCTATTTAAAGAGTCAACACAACTTGAGTGACCACCTGATGCATCTCTTAGAAAGTAGAGCAATTGTGTGTTTTTTTTTAAACTTTTTTATTTTATTTTTTTTAACAGGGACAGAGAGAGAGTCAGAGAGAGGAATACATAGGGACAGACAGACAGGAATGAAGAGAGATGAGAAGCATCAATCATCAGTTTGTTTGTTTTTTAATTTTTTTTTCAATTTTTTATTTATTTATTTTAGAGAGGAGAGGGAGAGACAGAGAAAGAGAGAGAGAGAGAGAGAGAGAGAGAGAGAGAGAGAAGGGGGGAGGAGCTGGAAGCATCAACTCCCATATGTGCCTTGACCAGGCAAGCCCAGGGTTTTGAACCGGCGACCTCAGCATTTCCAGGTCGACGCTTTATCCACTGCACCACCACAGGTCAGGTGATCATCAGTTTTTTGTTGCGACACCTTAGTTGTTCATTGATTGCTTTCTCATATGTCCTTGACCGTGGGCCTTCAGCAAACCAAGTAACCCCTTGCTCGAGCCAGCGACCTTGGGTCCAAGCTGGTGAGCTTTTTGCTCAAGCCAGATGAGCCTGCACTCAAGCTGGCGACCTCGGGGTCTTGAACCTGGGTCTTCTGCTTCCCAGTCTGACACTCTATCCACTGTGCCACTGCCTGGTCAGGCAGCAATTGTGTTTTAATGAATGAGCTTCACCAGCTGCTCTTTCAGCTCCTGGATGTCTGGGTCAGGGTTCTCAAGGATCCTGGCGAGGTTGAGCAATCTGAACTTGAACTGTGTGAAATATTTCTGTACTTAAATACCTCTGCAGTATATGTTTAAAATAAGTTATTAAACAAATTACATATTATAATGTACAGATTTTGCACTTTATGAGTGTCAAAGTTTGACATTGTATGTATTGTTTTGAATCTATTTTTAAATGGATTAACTCTTCCCACCCCCAAGGGGATAAAATCACTCTGTTGACCTTACTCATTTCCAGAACTTTCTATATATTCTTTACTGTTACCACATTACCAGCCCCATAATAAGGTACTTTTATAATGTGCTTGAAAATTCAAATGACATATTCTGATTTCTGAATCACGACAGTTATGAAGACTGTATAACTGTATAAGAGCACTACAGCTAAAAGCTAAAATCCATGTAGAAAACATTTTTTTTTTTTGTGGTAAGTCTTGAAAATTGATTTTTAACATCTGGATTTGGTGTTCAACCCCAGTTTTTCCAGTCCTTTGGGCTTTGAAGTGTAAAGGAACCCATTCTTTTACTGGTGTCACCGTCTCAATTCTGCCAGACATCATTTCAGAAGGGGACCTGCAGAGGTATGGTCTCTTCCCCTCAGACACGCTGTTTCTCCCTCAGAGAAGTGCTGGAGCACCTACAAATATAAAGGCACTTGTGGCCCACTAGGGTGTGTGATTGTGTGTGTGTGTGTGTGTGTGTGTGTGTGTTTGGCTTTTATTATTCAATACCCCACTTACCTGTTTGCCCGCTTCTTCTCCTAGGCCTCCCAGTGGCCGTCAGGGGTCCCTGCGACATCACTTCCCCACGGTGGGAAGCTAGAATGGTTCTGACCTTCTCTCTAAATAAAAGCTCTCTAGTGAAGGCGTTATAACTGACCAGAGCCGCAAAGACAGTGACTACAGAATTAATTCTCCAAGGTCCAATTTACAAAGTTTCTGTGAGTAAGTCGTCCCAGGAAGGGAGGGCCGCCCAGGGAGGGGAAAGGCGACGGGCTGGAGGGGGAAGGGAGGGCGCCTGGGCAGCTCGGTCCCGAAAGAGGAAGGACCGCATACTTGTGGGATAGACGCCCGACCACCCCTCTCCACGGGCGCCGGCCGCGCGCCAGTGTCTTCGCCCCTTCCCTCAACTTTTCCGTGTCTCAGGGACCAGTCACGTGCAGAAACGCCCACCTGCAGGGGATCCCGGGTCTCCGAGCGTGCCCCCGCCAGCGGGCGGACAGCATTCGACCGGGGCGCCCCGTTCCGACCGGGCGGAGGGACCAGCGGGGCGCCGGGGGGAGCAGGTGGGCGCAGCAAAGCGCGACCCCCGCCGGCCACCGCAGCGCGGGCCCGCGGCCGGCGGTCCCCACCCCGGGCGAGCGCTCGGGCTCGGCGGCGGTTCAGCCCGCCCGCCGCCACCGCTCCCCGCCCCCTGGTCCCCGGAGGCTCCGCGGCTGCCGGAGCGGGAGGTGGAGCCGAGCCCGCGGCGGCCGCGCAGGAGGGAAAGTTCGGCGGCGCGGGAGCGACAGGAGCCGGCGGGGCAGCCCCGGGGGCGCCTCGGGGTGAGTGGGGTCCCCTGCAGGGCTGGCCGGGCGTGGCGCGCCGCGCGGGGGCGTTGGTGCGGCTCCCTTGCGCTCTCCAGCCCGAGACCTCGGGGAGGCTCGCGCAGCCCGGGAGGATGGTGCGGCTCCCGGCCTCCCGCCGTCCTGCCGCCGGGGCTGCGGGATCAGGCGCTGGGCGCCGCGGTGCTCTGGGCGGCTCGGCCCCGGGAGGGCGCGGCGCCTTCGGGGGGCGCGCGGGGACGCGCGGGGGAGGCTTCCAGGGAGGGTCCCTGCTGCTGCCGTGCCGGGTGTCACTGCTCCGCCAACCTTTATCGTGGCCTTTAGCTGTTTAATGACTTTCTCCTATAACCACGAAAGAGTAGCCTTGACACGTGCCCGCCGGGCTACTTTGCGGGTATTGGGGTGTTATTTTTGCTGCGATGCAGGGTGGAGGGGGCGTGCCAAGCGTGGTGGGTGAGCCGCGTGCTCTCTTGCCTTGGACCCAGACCTCGGTCATCGCGACCGAGGATGCCCAGAGGAAGTGTTTTTGTGAGGTCTGTGGAGGGGAGCTCTTCGAGGGCATGATCTGGCGGCCCCGGGGTTTGCAGGTCCGGGAGGAGGAGGAAGAGCTGTACAAAGAGAAGGCAAAGTTGTTGTTTCCGCGGCATTTCCTGCACCTGCGTTACCGTCAGTGATTTTGAAGTTATCTTTTCATCGATGAGCAAAGAGTGATGGGAGAGGAAAAGATTTTAACAGCATTGTACATGCTGAAACAGTGAGCCTTGGTAAATACTAATATATGATAGAGTGGTTATTTCACAAACTCCACTTTTATTCTGATTTCAAAGCCTCAGAATAGTTTTTACTTAAATGTCATTAGATAGGTCTAGATAGATGATAATGATAATTAACTGTTCTTCCACATCTTTTTACTAGAAATGTAAATGTAATTCTACCAGAATTTTTGGATTTTGTTAACAGTGTTCATACAAGAAAGTCATAATTATCGTAGTTACTTTTAACGATGAGCACTAATAAGCCCTGTTATGTGCTGTCATGTTGCTAATTGGAAGGAAAAAAGTGTTTCAGTTGAAAATAGGAGCAGAAAGGAAAGCCTTAGTCACAACAAGTGAACTGAAAACTTGTAACAGTGAAGAAAAGGATATAGGATTGTGGGTTGTGTACCCAGAGAATGGCAGTTCCTGGAGAGCAAGGGACAGCAATACCCACAGGAACCCCATAACTGTTTCATAATTCCTCTGCATTGAACTCCATGCTATATACAGTACTGTTCATCTCTGTGTTCCAAGTCTCAACGTCTGTTTGCACACTATATTGATGGGGTTCACAGCCAAGTGTCAAGCATTTGGATTCACTGTTTACACTATAGTGAAGCGAGCATTTGATTTGCCATCCCAGGCACCTGGGTTCCAGGCAGCCTCTCCCATTTATTAACTGTATCACCAAGAGTTAGTCATTTATACTTTCCCAGTCTTTGTTTCCTATGTGGTGAAATGGCAGTAATATTCCTCACGTTAAGGAGATGTTAAGCAGAATGAAATACCACTTAGGAACTTAGTCCCTTGTCTGAAGTGCAGTAAGAGCTTCAGTGTTGCCTCTTGTCTTTTGTCTTCCTTTCTCTTAGGAATCCCCAACTCTGGCCTATTTCAACATTTTTAAAAAATTTTAAATTCCTTCTTCTTTGCAATCTTACTTTTCATTCTTTCATTCATTAATTCATTCAACTATCATTGGTTGAGGAACCTCAGATGCTGCCCACTCTCGCTTTCTAGGTATTTGAAAATAAGGAGCTGACACTTTGAAGATGGGGTGGTTGATACTTCAGGCTTTTCCTGTTGGTGAGAATCCATCATAGGGTTATATGATAGTGAATTGTACTTCCCAATCTTCATATTGTCTTAGCTCTGCCCTTAATGTGCTATTATTAACATTGAAAAGAAATGACAAGATGCTCTGTGAGGGTGCTCATCTCTCCTATTTACCCCGTCTCTCTATGCCCAGCCCTGGCAGGGTGTCAGGGCATAGTAAATATTTGTTGATTTGAAATACAAAATGTATGGAGTTATTCTTCAGGTCACCCCCACCCCCTTTTAATACATTCCTGATGAAAGGGCTTTGGGATTCTAAATGATAGCCCTACTATATTTTACGGCTAATAGAGATTATTAAAGAAGCAAAGCTCAGGTAGACTTTATTACCTATTGATTTTGCCCTTGTGATGAAGCATTGTTATAAAACGGATCAAGCCAGGTTGGAGCGGCGCTTCACCACTAGGGGCCTCCTCTGCCTCGTGTATGACCCGAGGCTGGCGTTTACTGCCATTATTCTGTTCTTTAAGGTAGCAAAAGAATTTAACTTCCTGGGTTCTCAACATGGAATACTTTATTAGAAAAGAGCAACCTTGTGTGAAAAGCATTACCAAAGGCCTAAAAATAAATGAAAGCGGTCTTAAATGACAGATTCAGTACCCTTTTGGAATAACTTTAGAGTTAAAGGCTTAATGGAGATGGAAGAATTGGGCTTTTTACTTTGCACATCTTTATATTCAAATGTATGATTTAAAAGAAAATTTCCTAAAGAAATCAAATATATGATTTTGATCTGGTGTTTTCAAGTGTGGTTTTTTTTTTTGTTTTTTTTTGCAATTGTTTAAAATGGCTTTATTTCCTAGATAGATATTTGTAGTAATAACAATATGACTCTTGTTGTAGATAAAAAGGAATAGTATCTGGTCAGTGGAAGCTCCTGGTGTCTTTTTTAAAAGGAGACTACATTAAATTCCACCTTTAAAAATATATATTTTATTACATTCCAAGATGCATCATTGAAAGGCGTGTTTCTTCTGCGAGTTTTTGAGAAGATTTCTTATTTCTAAATTCTAATTTGAATTAAGTTAGTCGGCCTTGAGATTCTGGAACAACTTTAAGAAGTGTTGGTGTTTTTGTTTGTCAGCTAGAACCTGCTATTCGGTAGAAGGAGTACTGACAGTGTATGCAAGCAAACATTATTACTGAAAATATTGCCATATTGTTTGCAAATAAATGAGAGAATACTGTATTTTCAGGTTTTCAGTGAAATGTATAGTGACAAACTGAACACCATTAATCTCTAAAGTAAAATTAACAACAGAGAAGAGTTCAGTGCGTTGCAGGTCCATAATCTTTCCAAGGGGTTTCTTTTCTTAGCAGAATGCTCTGAGTTTAGAAAATTATCAGACCTCCAATTCTGATTTTCACACAGTAGGAAGGATCTTAAAACAAGACAGTCTGATTTTTGCTATATTTCTATCCCGGTCTAGGTCAGTACTCTTTAGGGAACCAGGTGTGAAGCTTGCAGATAAATTTTACTATTACTTCTCTTTGATTAAGCTAACTTTTTGGGATAATTTTTAGGATTCTGAACATCTTAAAAAATGATACAGACCCTGTTTGCATAAAGTAATGCTTCTGTAGGACTGGAATAGTATTGCCTTCACCCTCAAACATCTAGCTAGTGAAGGCCATGGCCTCTCCCTGCTTCTCTCTTCTCCCCAGAGTGAGGCAGAGTCTAAGTCAAAATGAGATGTAGAAAGCTGCATGAAGAACAAGGCATTTCAGTATGGACAGGAGCCTTTGAGCTGACCAAGACTATGGATCTGCTAGGTGGTTGGAAATGAATGAGTCTGTACAGACGGGAGTCATTTGTAGGAACCTGCACTTGGGGGGGGGGGGTGCGTCCTGGATGGACTGTTTACTAGAATTTGCAGTGAAATGTTGAATCACTTAGTGAAATAGGACTTCACTGCATAGATAATTTTTGTTGTTTTTAGACAATGCACAACATAACATTTGGTTATCCTGGGGTCATGTCTGATACTTGGTTTCATTTTTACACATAGGGACATTTGAGTTGCTAGAGGAACAGGGAAACAGAAAGCAGGGGGGAGGTAGATGGGAACTATGTATTTATACTGAAAACCAGGCCTGCCTGCTTTTGAGTTCCCAAGGCACTTAGGTACACACTGTGCAGCTTAATAACAGGTGTTGTTCACTGATAATTTGGGGTATACTCATCTATCCTGTTAATGAAATGACAGATATGCACCACATAACTATGTTTTGGTCAACTACAGACCGAATATATGACAGTGGTCCCGTAAGATTATAATGGAGCTGAAAAATTCCTGTCACCCGGTGATCTCTAGCTGTAGTAACAGCATCGTGCAATGCACTACTCCTGTGTCTGTGGTGATGCTGGTGTAAACAAACCTACTGGGCTGCCAGTAGTATAAAAGTACATACAGCACGTACATTTACAGTACTAGGCTCTACTGTCTAGGCGTGTGTCACTCTGTGGTGTTTGCACAATCTCCTAATGAAAATTTCTTAGATTGTATCCCTGTTGTTAAGTGGCACATGACTGCACTAAAATGATGATGTTCTTCCTCCGATGTCCGGCGTACTCTCAAAAGTGACTTTCTACTTCTGTCTCCCATTTGTTAGAAACTTGCCACAGTTGATGTATCAGTTAACATATGTCAACAGTGCTACTGCTAGTCCACAGAGTGTCCCTCTGTGGTGGATTGTCCTGTATTAGAGTGCATGGCATGGTCCAGACAGAGTGGACTGGACTTCTGCCCCACTCACCTCCTGCTGGGCACACTTGTGTGGCACACTTTGCACAACTTGTGTGCTGCTCTTGTGTGTAAAAGTGGTTAGAACAGTCTTGGCACATAGTAAATGAGAAATATATCATTGCTGGTTATTATTATTATGGGTGACATTGCGTTCTGGGTAGATCTTTCTAGTAATCACAGTAATCTAGAAGAGAGGATTCAGGTAAACTCGGTGCTTATAATGTTTGCAAAGGCAAGTGATTCATTTTAGGTTTCTTGTTGAGCTTCCATTACAGTTCTCTCCACATGATAAAAATGGCTAACACCTATGGAGCGCTTAACCTCCTGGCCGCTGCTCCGCTGAGTGGGGGCCTTGAGTTACTCATTTAATCCATGCAGCCAACTTAGGAAGCAGCACTGTTATTACCTGCATTTTACAGATCAGAAAACCAAGGTTTAGGGAGATGAGTTATTTGCCCAAGGTCAGCTCCTGAGTGGTGAACCCCGGCCTTGAGTCCCTGTCTGCCTGGCTCCAGGGCTTGAGCTCGTAGCCTCTGTGCTGTCTTTTCCAGCATCAATACTCATTGAATTGGCAGCCTAGAAAATGTTGTAGAGTTTTGAGGGTTAACAAAATGTGAAAACATCAATTTTCCTTTTGAATATTGTATTTGTATTAGTTTCTAGACATGATGGAAGAAGATGACAAATGAATTTTTATCAGTGGGTCTGTTTCAGCACTTTCTATTTATAGATTCTTATATGTAGCTTTTTCTAGTAGCTCAAAATACAATACAGTGTAGTACAACTTATTTCTGTTCAACATTTAACTTCTGATTAAGGCACTTTGCAGACATGTTATAAGAAGAATGTATGAATAAAATTTGGTGTGTGGGTTGCAGAATACTAAGGTATGAATGAAGGCTGGAGTCAACCATTCATGCATTCATTAAACAAAAACTATTTATTATTCACCCCTTATATTCAGGCACTGTCAGCTAGACACTACAGAGAATTCAAAGATGGGGAAGACTGCAGTAAACAAGAAGGCATTTAAGCCTTTGGATCTGGGCAATCCTGGGGTTTGACTCCCAACTCTACCACTTACTGGGAGTCCTGGTCCCATCGCGCATTTTGAGGCTTGGTTTCCTTGTGAGCATGATAGGGATAATAATACTTTTAGGCTGTTGTAAGAATTGAGTGAGACGTGTGGGGAAGGTGCCGAGCCACTAGAGGTAGGAGGGTGGTGGAGGTGCCTGTTCTTCTTATCTGTCTCTTCTCACTTGCACCCTTCCCTCCTCTTTCCCTCCTCCCACACTCACGGGGGAGGTAGAGATAAAGGGATCTAAAATCCAAGGTAGGCTGTGATGACTTCATCTAAAACGTTACTCTCTAGTTCTCCCTCTCTGGGCTGTGACAGAACTGGCAATGGCGTTGGGTGATATGCGAGCGGGCGCCAGTGCCGGGTTCCCATCACACTGGGCCGTTACCAAGCTGGCCAGAAGCAGAGGAATTCCAGGAGGCAACGGCACCTTGGAGCCCAAGACAGGTGCCTCTTGTGAAGGGTAAGGTTTGGGTCCAGGGGGTGAAGATGAGGCTATTTACAGGAGTAGCCAAGAACTCGGGTCTCGTGGAAATTGGAACACGCCAGAAAGGAAGGTTGAGGTGGGTTCAGTGGAAAGAGGTGGGGATCTTGGCAGAGGGAAGGTGAGAATGTGAGTTTATTCTTGAGGGCTGCGAGGTGGGGTCGGGTGGCTCAGATGTGCAGTGCGAGGACAGGCGGGCTCTGCTGAAGGTGGGGAAGAGGCTGCCGCCCTCCTGCCTCTCCTGGTTGGTGTGCTTCTAGCTCCCTGGTCTCCTGCTGCAGGGCTTTTCCAAAAGCAGTGTATTCTTTCTCGGCAAGGAGCTATTTCAAAATTATTCATTCTTGCCAGTTCCCACTGTAGATCTTCAAGGAGTAGCTGGTATCAGAAAAGAAACCCTTTCAGTTTTTTTTTTTTCCAGTTAGAGATTTGGTTAAATACACATTGAAGCAGAGAGCCAGGTCCAAGGGACCCTGCATGGGGTCCTGCTGGCATTTCTGCAGAGTGTGCGATCAGAGAATGTTTTTAGGGAGATGTTCCTAGTGGTTTTATGATAATGAGCTGCCTTGTTTGGTGTCCAGGGCTGATGCTGTGGGTGGTAGGGAGGGCATGCGGGCCTTACAAAGTCATTACAGTTCAGGACTGTCTGCTCCAGCCAGGGAGCAGGAGACCTTGACTCATAGTTTATTTTACATTGGCACATCGGCATAAACCAGCCCTTCTGTGAATAAGCAGACGGAACCTGCCCAGGTGCGAGAGAAGCTTGGTTCAGGGTTTGTAAAAAAAAATGCAAAAAATTTCAAAATGGTCTTGCATTGGGAACAGTTTAAAGCAAGTTACTGTAATTTTCAACAGCCCGTTTTAAAGGCTTAATAGAGTGTATTAAAATGAAACGAACAAGCAAACTGTGAGGAAACAACACAAAGATAGTTTTGTAGGAGGAGGAGTAGCCCTTGAAATGAAATCCAAGTTCGTGTGGTTTCAGGGAGGATCAGCGGCATAAATGTATGCTGAGCACTCTAATAAGTGAGAAAGTAGGGGAAACAGGGACGTGAACGAGGAAGCAGAGTGTTGTGCGTGGGCGTGGCAGTTCAAGTCCATTCACCCAGCTGTATGACTCCACTGTTTCTTTTTTTTTTTTGTATTTTTCTGAAGCTGGAAATGGGGAGAGACAGTCAGACTCCCGCATGCGCCCGACCAGGATCCACCCGGCACGCCCACCAGGGGGCGACCCTCTGCCCACCAGGGGGCGATGCTCTGCCCCTCCGGGGCGTCGCTCTGCTGCGACCAGAGCCACTCTAGCGCCTGGGGCAGAGGCCAAGGAGCCATCCCCAGCGCCCGGGCCATCTTTTGCTCCAATGGAGCCTTGGCTGTGGGAGAGGAAGAGAGAGACAAGAGAGGAAGGAGAGGGGGAGGGGTGGAGAAGCAGATGGGCGCTTCTCCTATGTGCCCTGGCCGGGAATCGAACCCGGGACCTCTGCACGCCAGGCCGACACTCTATCACTGTCGGCCAGGGCCGACTCCACTGTTTCTTAACCTGTGATGTTGGGCAAATTACTTAATTCTGGAGATTCCAGTGTTTTCATCTGTCAAATGAGGGTAATAGTGCCAGCCTCATTGGGTGGTTTCCTGATGGGTGTAGATAATGTGCATAAACTGCTTAGCACATGGTCAGTACTTGATACATATCAGCTGTTATTACCAAGAAAGAGGCGCACAGGAAGGAGGCGTGGAGGGAGAAACAAGGACCGAGGCACCTGGGGAAGACTAGCAGGAGCAGTGTATATTTATTTGCCTTGGACCTTAAATCTTCTAATGCTACTCTTGGATAATTTTTTAGTGTCTTAAATTCTAGATCATTATAACCAATGTGTTTTGAACGCACAATGTATATGTGTCACTATGATGAGGTCCTTTGGTCTAGAAATGAATCCCAGAAAACCACCCTTGGTATCCTTATGTAACTCACAGTCTTGGACTGAGGGGAGTGAGACAGCGAGTGGGACTTGATGTTAAAGAATGAATTCCTGATGTCCCTTGGCTACTTTAAGTAGCTGTCCAACAGATAGTAGCTGTTCTTTTCTTGTTTTTCATCCACTCTACATACAAATGGAGAGGAAATAAGTATGTTTTTCTTGGGCCTCCGTAGACATAAGTAACTCAAAATACCCGGGGTACTTTGTATATCTTATTTGGATAGAGATAAGGTTTATTTAAGTATGTTTGTGACTACAAAATGGGGAGCTGGAGAGGAGACTGGTGTTTTGTGTGAATATTTTTTTGGGGGGGTATCTACGTCCTGCAAGCTCTTGCTTCTTTCTAAAGTATGTTCCTTGGTGGGCAGGTTCCTTTTGTGTTTTCATTAAACCCACAGCCCTTAGATTTCTGGGCCTGAATAACAGGAGAGAGTGGAGTTTGAAGATTTTTTATTTTATTATTTATTTATTTATTTAATTTTTTGGTGGGCCATTACCTTTAATTCTAGCTTGCACCCCAGCGGGCGAGAAATACACACAGTGGGAAAACACTTCCCTTTCCATTCAGGGCTCCCAAAGTCACTGACTTATCTGAGTATTCCTAGAATCAGAGGTTTCTACCTCACCAGCCTTATTCACCTCTGTTCCCCATCTCCTCCTTTCTGCACAAACTGGCTTCTCCTTCAGCACTCCACCATCTTGGCCACTTCTCTACAATGCTAATTTCAGGAACCGAGAGAGAGTGAAAGAGAGCAAGATTTTTTATTTTTAATCTCTCCAGATGGAGGTATAGACAAATTGCTACCAAAGGAAGCTAGGTTGGTGGAGAAGGGATTCTAAAGTTGATTCACTCTGTGGCCATAAGCAAGTCTTTAATTCTTAAAGTAGGAATTTAGTCATTTAGACTCAGGGGCCACTCAAATGCAAAGAAGTGAAATTTATGGACTGTGAGTGGATTCATCTATCTAAATGGTGGCTGAAACCAAAATCTAAGCGTAAAACTCATTTCATTGGATCTGGTTCAACATCTTGGGTCTCAAATATGGCTTTTATTTGTAGAGAGTATTTTATTCACTTAAGTAATTAAAAATCCTGAGGATTTTTTCCCCCATGAATATCCTGGAGTACTAAGGAGAATTTATCCAGCTTTACTGGAATCACCTTTTTGTTTTCTTCTGAGAATAAGTCTGGACCAGAATGTGTCTGGGCTGTTAGTAGAGGCCGTGAGAACACCTCATTAGACCTTCTATGCAGAGAGGGTGACTTTGTGTTCATGTTCTGATGGGGATGAGGTGGGAGGAAATGTAGGACTCTGGGCTTTTTGGTTTTCTCCCACTTAAGACAGTGGCCTCAGAGACCACCTGTAGGAATGGTCTGCTCATTGATGACCAGGATGGCAATTTCTTTCCCATGCTCTCAAAATAGTGAGTTTTACTGGTGACCACAGGATGACCACTGGGGCAGGTGGGGGGTGGGTGTTGGTCCTTTATAGCAGTGTTTTTCAACCACCAGTCCACAGACTGGCCCACGGGAGATTTCATGCTGATCCACAAAGGCGTCACCACCTTGAGGATGTATGAACATTATAGACCCAGTGATTTTAGTAGAATCCACTTGTGCTCAGGGTGATTTCCGCCTTGGTGGTCCCTGAAACAATTCTCCTATTTTCACTGGTCCTGAGGTGCAGGAAGGTTGAAAACCACTGCTTTATAGAATGCTTCTGTTGCCTGAACGCGCAAGGAGGGGCCGGATCTGCTTGTGATGGTTCTGCCTAGGACGAAGGTGCGTGGAAGGCCAGCTTGTTTAAACTCCTTCCCCTCGTCTCCGTGACTGTTTGATTATTTTGGGGGCAATTGTCATGCAGGTATGAAATGGACAAGTATTACTGCTGCTGTTAATCACTTAGGAATGAGGGTCAGAGGATGAATGGAGAAGCTTTGGATAAAGCTGGCAATGTTCACTTATTTTATCTATATGAATTAGAAATTTTTGAAATGACAAAAATTGTGCATTTGAAAGGGACACTTGGGTCCTGGAGGATTTGTAGGCCTCATTTAATAGTCTTGCTAATGAGCTGTTGGAGTTAGAAGTAACGAGAGGACCCTCAGTTAGCAAGATTACATCAACAGAAATATTCTCTCTGAGATCATTTGGTCTAACGTTAGTCTTTGGCAGAAATAATAGCATGTTTGAGATCATGTTGATTATCTCCATATTTTGCAAATGAACAGAAAGAAGCCCAGAGTGGTGAAGTGATTTAAGATGACCCAGCCACTTAGTGAAATGATATTGTTAGAAATGTGTTCCATGCTGCTCTTGGTGGGCCATGCAACATCCTGTTTCTGGTTCCCCTGCAATGATGTCACCTACACAACTGTCTGCTCTCAGAATCTGTTGAAAACGTGGTTATGAAGCTCACATTATGTGTCTGGCACTGTGCACAGAGCTAGGGGTATGTTAGATGAAAAGACGAGAGTGTCTGACCTCAGGGAGCTCACCGTAGAGTGAAATTCAAAGTAGGGACTAGATCAAGTTATGGCTTAGTACCTGTGGAGCACCTTCCCTGGGGATGGCAAGCTTTCAGTACCTTTTCCGAGGCCAAGGGGATTGGTTTTTATTTCCTGTTGAATTTATAACTCAGAAATGGAAATGATGGCACTAAGCTTCATGAATCAGATCGACTCTAAATGATCTCAGCTTCATATGTAAACATCCAACTAATAAATTCAAAGTTGAAATATTTTGTTCTTTGCACTTCAAATCCATGATTTTTCTGGAAACACTTGGTAAGTCTAGTTCTGGGGGAGTTGGGTTAGGGATACAAGTCCAACATGGGATTGTTTGTGCCTCAGGAGAGGAAAGAGCCACATCTTATCTGGGTTGCATTGGGTAGGGTTATCACTGCATCTAAGTCAGGGGTTGAATACTTGGGTTTTCAATCAAAATGCCCATTTTTCTCCTGGGAACACAGAAATGGCAGAAGGTTTGGAAGAAATCTGCTGTACACTAAACACTATTTGAAACACTTTATTTGTGGAATAAAAGAAATAAAACCGTACCAAAAAATAGGCTCAGAAGAACTGAGATTCAGATAGATGAAATACTTTGGCTGGGTCCAGTGACTGACAGGCAGAACCAGCGTTTCAGCATAAGTCTGTTCACCATTAAAGCTCCAACTCCCAAGACTGCCACGGTGCCTGCATAGGGTACCTGCATAAGTACCAAGTATAAGCAAGCATTATATGGTGATGGGCATTGTAGTTGCCTTGATGTTATATTTGGACAAGACCATGGACTCTTAGAGCACAGGGACCCTGTTTACAGTTTTTGATGTATTCTACGGAGTGTAGCACAGTGCTTAGGCATAGTAGGTTTTCGATGAGTGTGTGTGCAAGAAATGAATGCAGCAGGCCCTGGCCGGTTGGCTCAGTGGTAGAGCGTCGGCCTGGCGTGCGGAAGTCCTGGGTTCGATTCCCGGCCAGGGCACACAGGAGAGGCACCCATCTGCTTCTCCACCCCTCCCCCTCTCCTTTCTCTCTGTCTCTCTCTTCCCCTCCCGCAGCCGAGGCTCCATTGGAGCAAAAGATGGCCCAGGCGCTGGGGATGGCTCCTTGGCCTCTGCCCCAGGCGCTAGAGTGGCTCTGGTCGTGACAGAGCAATGCCCCGGATGGGCAGAGCGTCGCCCCTGGTGGGCGTGCCGGGTGGATCCCGGTCGGGAGCATGTGGGAGTCTGTCTGACTGCCTCCCCGTTTCCAGCTTCAGAAAAATACAAAAAAAAAAAAAAAAAAAAAAAAAAAAATGAATGCAGCAACTTCACAGACAACAGGGTTGGAAAGGAACTGTTCACAAATGTGCAAGTTGCCTTCTAGGATCCCTGTATTTTAGTATCATTCTGACCTTGGAGAAACCGAACAGACAACCTTACCTCAGAAATCTCTTTTGCTATAATTTGCCGTTCATAAGCATGCCTGCTTTTAACTATGTTCATGCATGTTGTCTTTTTACTTTGTGTTTTCTTAAGAGCTACCTATAAACAAATTATATATTCACAATTTTGTGGCAGGCTGGGTGGATTTAATAGAGTCAGGAAGGCTTTCAACACATTAAGTGTTCCTGCAGGTAATAAAAAGGAGGACTAATTATCTAACTGAAATGCTTATAAGAGATGTTGGACATCTTGACTCACTGGGATTTTGACGGCAGCAAAAGTAGTGAAGAAAAGACAGCTTTGAGAAACAGCAAAAATGATCTATGGGAATCAAGTTATTTTGTTAAATCTATGGTGTGGGTGTATCTATAGCTTACTGAGCAGGAGGACGGGACTAAATAATGCATGGAGTGTTGGGTTGGAGAGGCAATTTGAAAGGACGTGGCGGGTGTTCACAGTTGGAGCCTGTGAGATTTTTACATTGAATGACTATACCTTTCCCGTAGCCATCTGTCTCCCTCTTTAATAAGCAATATTCCTTATCAGGCCTGATTTGTGTACATTGATTTCACCATTATACTTGTTAAATATTAAAGCATTTGTTTCTCCTTGTGTGAAGTCTAATTAGGCAAAGTGTTCTGTGCAAGCCTGGTATTATCCTTCAGTGTAATAGCCTGGTCATTACCTGTGACATACCTTAGCTTCCTGGATCGTTTGTCTTCCCTCCCCTCCCATCAGAGTCCAGTGTAGCAAATACAGTGCATGAAAGTTTGATGAAGGGTTCAGCACTGTTGGGCACTGTGTAGAAGGGCCATGCTACAAAGATTAAGAAACCTGTAAAAAATGAGTGTAGAAATTTGTTACCTGTGGTTTGCATTTTTTCATGAATCAGGCTCCTGAGCAGATATAGCTGATAAAATTTATTTTACTAAATTAAAGAATCTAAAAATAGCTTTAAAGGATAAAAAAATGCAAGTTACAATGATGTTTGGAAGAAGAGAAAACCAACCAGTAGGTAGTAGCATTCTATATATGCTCCTGATAAAAAGAATAATTTTAGGTATCAAACCACTATTCCCTGAAAGTCCATGTGGTAGTTCATTCTTAATTTTTCCACTTACTTCTCCTGGGCAGTCTAATCCAAACATTTATATGCATCAGTGACTTAATATCAAGCATTTTGTTAGTACAGGGCCAAAAGTAAGATTATGAATCACTCTAGCATCTTTGATAAGTTATCTAGCATCATTTTGAGACAACCACTGTAATGAATGTTGTCCTTTTGGGAGTGTTCACAGTACTTTCTCATTTATTATTTACATTTCTACAAAAATCTGCAGTCTTCTGGGAGCATACACAAACACACAGGCACGTGCATGCTCACATATTGATCGGCATGAACCAGATTAGGAATAAGCCCAGTTTATTGCTGATAATTGTCAGGGAGAAAAGCTTATATATATATATATATTTTGTGTGTGTGTGTGTGTGTGACAGAGACAGAGAGAGGGATAGACAGGGACAGACAGACAGGAAGGGAGAGATGAGAAGCATCAACTCTGCCATGGCACCTCAGTTGCTCACTGACTGCTCTCATATGCACCCCAACCGGGGGCCACAGCAGACCGGGCGACCCCTTGCTTAAGCCAGTGACCTTGGGCTCAAGCTGGTAAGCCCTACCCAAACCAGATGAGCCTGAACTCAAGCTGGTGACTCCGGGGTTTTGAACCTGGGTCCTCTGCGTCCCAGTTCAACACTCCATCCACTGCGCCACCGCCCAGCCAGGCATCAGGGAGAAAAGCTTTTAAGCCATAAGTTTCCTGTAACATATGGTTATCAGGCCAACAGGATTTTTCCTCTCAGTGGTCCCAGCAGCTCATGTTGGGGTTTTTGAAAGCGCCTTTGTCCCTTCACGATTGCAGATAGCAGCAGCATTGCTTTCTATTTATGCATTATGGCAAGCAGAGTATCTCCTTAGTGTGAGAATTTATTTTGAGTTGTTTTTGAATATGGTCAAATCAAAATGAGATTTGGCTCATTTTTATATCAAAACAGATATAAAAATCAAAGGATGGAAGAGAACTTATAGATCATCTGGTCTAAATTTTCTGCTTCTCAGATGGAGAAGCTGACGCTCAGAGGCTGATGGTTCAGCCAGGGTCACATTTGCGTTAGCTGCAGAAACCGAACTGGAGCTCTGCTCGTTCGCTATAATTTCTTTTTTTTAATTATTTATTGATTTTTAGAGAGAGGGAGAGAAACAGAGAGAAACACCCATTTTTTGTTCCACTTATTTATGCATTCATTGGTGGTTTCTTGTATGTGCCCTGACTGGGGATCAAACCTTGGTATATCAGAACCTTGGTATGCTCTACCAACTGAGCTACCTGGCCAGGGCTCATGGCGCTTTTTCTTCAGGATGGTGCGGACTCTTGGCAGATGAAGATGTTTGGACCAGTTCCCATTTCTCAGGCCCTTCACAACTATAGTAGATGGTCGTCTGGGTAGGCTAGAAAGGTTTTGAAGGATAGATTGCTGCCTTACCACCAGCTGAAGACAGAGTTGATATAGTCTGAATCTATCTGGGGTTACAGAAGAATTTGTATTTTATGTTTGCTAATTGGCTAATTGGCAAGAAACTGAGAACTCAAAATCAGGGGCCTGTCATTGAGAATCCGAGTCTAGTAGAGAGTCCGGCAGGACAGCAGACAGCTGTTCTGGGATTACTCAAGGTAGGGCTGGTTGTTGCTGGGCCGGACTAGGGCTCTTCTGGGGACAGTTGGGTCTCTGTGTTGAAGGCCCAGAGTCTGGCTTTTCTCAGCCCGCACTGGCCACTGTCGGGCCTTGAGTGAGCCATTTAACCAATGTGCTCCCAGGTCAAGGGGGACCCAGAGGCACAGGTGTTAACATGCCTTGACAAATAACTGTCATGGTGGCTAATAACGAGCACTGTGCTTAAGCACATGGGGTCTGAAGCCTAACATACTTGGGTTAGACCGGCTGTCATATACTAGCTGTGTGATTGAGGCAAGTTACTTTACTGCTCTGAGTAAAGAGAGAGTAATAGCAAATGTTTATGTTGTACTCACCAGGTGACAGTGCTGTGTGTGTTTCGGGAATATTAGCTCATTTAATCTTCATAACAACCCTGTGAGGCAGGTAATACCATCATGCCACCTTACATATGGGGAAACTGAGGCCCAAAGAGGAGGCTTCATGTATTGCTCAAGTTTATACAGCTTTGAGGGTGAGAGCCGGGGTTTGAATCCTGGCAGTCTGTTGCTCTTTTTCGCTTTCCCGTGCTGCCTTTCAGTAGGACTAAGATTGTTGTGAGGATAAAGTGGGATAAGCACACGAGAAGTATTAGCTGTCATTGTTAATGATAGTAAAGCTCCCATTGCCTTCCTAACAGCAATGAAACCTACGTGATCAGCAGGTTCTGTTCCCGTAGACAAGCTCCGTGGAGCTGGGGCATACTCGGAAAACTGGTTTGGCATTTACAAAAGTATTGCCGAGAGAACTCGGAAGACTTGGATAGCTATGGGAGCGTTGGCCAGCAGGGTTACCTTGTTTGAGATTTCGGCCACGACTCCTTTTCAGCTCTGAGGGTTTGCAGACTTTTTCTACTCCAGATAGCTTGGAGTTACCAGTGGTCATCTCTGTAATGTTTTTCCTTAACCTCCCATCCAGACGATGAAGTTGATTAGGTATGCTGAGGGCATTGTTTATGCCATAGAACTGACCATCACTGCAGACGTCTGTCCCTCAAAGCAACACTGATCTTTTGAGGAAATGCTTCAGCCACTTGTGGAAGTCATTGTTTGACCAGATCTCTCCATTTTTTTTTTTTTTTTTTTTTTTTTTTACAGAGACAGAGAGTCAGAGAGAGGGATAGACAGACAGGAACAGAGAGAGATGAGAAGCATCAATCATTAGTTTTTCGTTGTGCGTGGCGACTTTTTAGTTGTTCATTGATTGCTTTCTCATATGTGCCTTGACCGTGGGCCTTCAGCAGACTGAGTATCCCCTTGCTGGAGCCAGCGACCCTGGGTCCAAGCTGGTGAGCTTTTTTGCTCAAGCCAGATGAGCCCACGCTCAAGCTGGCGAGCTCGGGGTCTCGAACCTGGGTCCTTCCACATCCCAGTCCAACGCTCTATCCATTGCGCCACCGCCTGGTCAGGCCAGATCTCCCCATTTTGTGTTGAGTTCATAGGCTAATTCTTAGAGTGCAGTCTTATTTCCAAATTGGTTTGCTATGGAGATGTTATCTTCTGTTCTTTTGTTTACATTTAATTTAAATTCATGTTTTGAATAAATATATGTATATGTAACATGTATGTAATTTTAACTTATAATAATAAAGTGGATAACCATCCAGATGAACATCTAGAACATTCCCTTTGAAGCCCCTCACCTGTGCTTACTCACTGGTCATATTTCCTTCCTTTCTGCCATCCTCACTCCCACCCCAGGGGTAACTGCTTTTCCAAATATTATGTTAATGATTCCCTCACTTTTCTTTATAGTTTTACCATGAATGTGCATCACCACATAATATATTAGTTTTGTGACATGCTGTCGAATTGGAAAATCTGACTAACACCTCAAAATACCCTAGATGATAGTTACTAAAATAAGTTGTGAAGAAGACCAAAATGGGGATTTTCAAAGGAAATAGCTGAATACCAGGTTCACAGCTCTTGAAGATCCCCTCACTCTGAGGGTATGAGAAGCATTGCTATGGGATCGGTAAGGGGATTTATTTGGAGAAGCCTCTGTTGTGAGCCTGCATCAAACCCTCTTCCTGGAGGAAGCATGAGGTGGGGTGCTACCCCCTCGCCCCAAGCCTGGAGAGAGGCCACTTGGCGAGCGTGCTGTGTCGCCTCAGGCTGAGAGTGTGCTGGGCTGGCTCTGACTCTTGTGACAGGTTCTGGTGGTGTAGCCGAGTGGAGAGCAGCGGGCAGGTGTGTTGGAGCAATTGTGCATGCTTTCCAGGGACGAGATGTGGCCCCTGCGGGGATGGAGAGCCAGCCCGGAACTGGTTGACCTGTGCCCGAGAGGCACAGCCAGCTGAGCTTGTGGAGTGAATTTAAGGGGCGGGTTGTGATTGGGAGTGACGAATAGAGGACTTGAATCCATCAGTCATATCACAGGGATTTTGAGGGGAATCCCTGGAGAACCCACAAAAGTGTATATGAGAGACAGTTGGGTTTAAATATCAGCTGGTCCAGAGAGTGTGAAGCCATCTGTACTAGTGAGGAGTAAGTTTGCCTGCACTTGAATGAAAGAACAATGGTAACACAAAATAGAAGTTTACACTTCTCTCTTACATAGAACAAGTTAGGAAGTAGGCAATACAGGGATGGGATGGTGGCTCTACACTGTTATTGGGAATAAGCCTCCAAGGTCACTGCTCCCAGGGCTCACACATGTGGTCTTCATGCTCATGGTCAGAGAGAGCTGCCAAAGCTCCAGCCATCACATTACGTTCCAGGCAGCAGGAGGGAAGGAAAGGCAGGGGAAGGGTCTGTTCCCTCCATTTTAAACATAATTTCAGGACACTGCATCCAATATTTTTGCTTATCTCTCATTAGCCAGAGTTCAGTCAGAGAGTCACACCCAGTTCTAAGAGAGGTTAGGAAATCGAACCTTGTTGCCAGATAGCAATGGGCCCAGCTTACAATTGGGATTCTTTTCATAAAGAGGAAGGGGCTAATGGATGTTGGGAGGCAGCCAGCAGTCTCTGTCACTCTTGTTTTGTGGCAGTTAGCAGTCAAGTGGTTTTCCCTTCTCCCTTTGTTTCAGCCCTGGAGGGGAGAGCAGTAGCAGTTAGCGAGGGGCGGGTGTGGTAGATGGGAGAGGCAGAGGGGCGGGCGTGGTAGATGGGAGAGGCAGAGGGGCGGGCGTGGTAGGTGGGAGAGGCAGAGGGGCGGGCGTGGTAGGTTGGAGAGGCAGAGGGGCGGGCGTGGTAGGTGGGAGAGGCAGAGGGGCGGGCGTGGTAGATGGGAGAGGCAGAGGGGCGGGCGTGGTAGGTGGGAGAGGCAGAGGGGCGGGCGTGGTAGGTGGGAGAGGCAGAGGGGCGGGCGTGGTAGGTGGGAGAGGCAGAGGGGCGGGCGTGGTAGGTGGGAGAGGCAGAGGGGCGGGCGTGGTAGGTGGGAGAGGCAGAGGGGCGGGCGTGGTAGGTGGGAGAGGCAGAGGGGCGGGCGTGGTAGGTGGGAGAGGCAGAGGCTGACACTCCACCTGTGCAGATACTAGCTGGGGCTATGGGGTGCAGCTAGCAATGTTGTATTTTTGGCCTTACTTAGAAGTTTTATTTATTGACCTGAACATTCTGTTTTCTTAATCACAAGATTCTGTTTCTGTTATCTACAAGTGGCTAGAGAATTGTGGGACCTACTAGAGTTTCCCTTGAATAGTAAGGGGAAAACTACCCCTGAATAGATATGCTTCAACTTGTTAAGGTCTCTATTATCCATAACCATCATGCCGTTTTCATACCTAAAAAATTCATACTTGTTCTTTAAAATCACTTAATACCCATTCCTTGATTTATCTCAAAAAGTATCTGTGTTAGTTTGATTTTCACTTGCAGAAGGTCAGTGTGTGGCATGCATAGGTTAGCACTGGCTTTCTTCCACTATCAGCTGCAGGGCTTAGACCTTTCAGAGCACGGGGTGCCTGGTGTGTGGCCTCTGTCCCCCTTTGATTCAAATTCTGTCTCAGGAATTGTGGAGGAGGTTAGTGATAATTCATATTGACACAGAACTTCATGTGTCAGATAGTTGCTGACTCCCACATCAGAAAGTTTGAGACAGTGGAGTTTTAACTTGCTGGTTCTTCTGGACAGGGAATTGATTTATTCTTGTTAATGGGAAGTACAAATCTTTGAAGTGGGTAATAATGGAATCTATTTTATGCTTAAATAGAACTTCCCATTGACAATTGGTAGAGTGTGGGTTTTGGATGTGATCTTGTGATGTAACACACCTCAAGGAGCGTGTTCCACATTGACAAGAGGACTTTTTAAAATAGTGTATTTAGAATATATGGATTAGATTTTATTTTTATTTAACCTAAATTTATGGATATATTCCATTTAAATCACAGCCCAGTGAACCAAAAGCAATAGGAGACAATGAATGGGTTTTATTAGGTTGATATTGCCTGTTCTCCCCTTTATCAAATTATGTTATAACCCTCAGAAATCTTCCTTCAGCGCTATACCATTACCCACCATGTCAGCATAAAGGGCTGCTTAGGAAGTATCATTTGTAGGTACAAGTATTCCACTTTTTAGTTATTTATATTTTATTCTCTTCATACTTCCAAAATGAATTTTCAGCTTTTAAAAAGAACAAATCATCACCATCAACAAGAAGTCCAATATCATCAAAGTTACAGAATAAGTAAATTAGGAAGTTATTCTCATTCTGAAAAAAAAAAAAAAACATCCACCAAACTTTCCTTCACAGGATGCAGTAATACAAGGTAATATTGCAAGGTAATGTGTTTGGAAATGGTGTTAATTTATAAAGCGCCACATATGCAGCTCTTTGCAACTTTATCCATTGCCAGAAGTGAGGTGTCTGTGGATAATTCTTCCTTTTGGTGTACATCGTAAACTCTTGAACCTTGATATTCTCTTCCTTGTTGTTTCCTTTAGCGTACGTTCATTGGGTCCCCGCTCCCTGCTGTGTGCCGGGCTATGTGTGCTGGGGCCGGGGAAAAGTCATGTGAAGATACAGGAGCATTTTATTCTAAGTTCAGGATTGAGGAAATTTAATAGCTAAGTGAAAGGTCAAGTACTGGTGAGTCAGAATTTGTTTTCATGTTCTGATTTTCAAGACATCGTCCTTGAGCACAGGAACTAATTCTGGCACATGTTTTATGGCAGCTGATAAATAACATTAACCACAATGGGTGTTTATTGATTATAAATTGGGGCATCCTGTTGTAGAAATACTGTTACTCTTTAACTTCTCTGTATTTCAGGAAATTAAAAATCATGTTTTTGAGTGCAGATTTTTCTTGTTAGTGAATATCCATCAAATACAGTAGGAGGGAACCAAGCCATTTTTAGCGCACTTAATTTCTAGAAAAAAGGGGAAATGTGATTATAGCCAGATTGGTCCAGATTGCAATTTTAGCTAATTCTGTTAACGTGAAAGATTTAGTTTGATTGTAAGAAAAGGTTTGGTAGATGACACTTCTTAAAGAAGTGGTCTTGTTTTCTCTGTACTATCAATGCTTTGTGGACATCAAAACCCAAGACAGAATTGCAGTATGACCCAACGACTTGGTTATTATTTGATTCAGCATTTTACTTATTTTCTAAATTGTTAACCATTGCAACAATTTAAAAGAGGTTCTTAGGGTAAACTATAGAGGATGCTGATCCAGAATTAAAGTCTGCCTGATTGGTGGTGGCACAGTGGATAGAGTGTCGACTTGGGACGCTGAGGTCCCAGGTTCATAACCCTGAGGTCACCAGCTTGAGTGTGCGCTCATCTAGCTTGAGCAAAGGTTTGCTAGCTTGAACACGGGATTGCCAGCTTGAGCATGGGATCATTGAAATGATCCCATTATTACTGGCTTGAGCAAGGGTTCACTGGCTCGGCTGGAGAACCCCACTTCCTCCCACCCCCGTCTCAGGTCAATGCCCGTATGAGAAGCAATCAATGAACAACTAAAGTGCTGCAACTAGGAGTTGATGCTTCTCATCTCTCTCCCTTCTTGTCTCTCTCTCTCCCTCTCTCTCTAAAAAAACAAAATAAAAAGAATTAAATTCTAAGCAAGAGCTTTTTTTTTTTTTTTTTTTTAAAAGATGGTGCTATTAATTATATGCACTGTAGTAAAATATACATAACAAAAATTTACCAACTTAACCATTTTTTTAAAAGTGAGAGGCAGGGAGGCAGAGACAGATTCCTGCATGCGCCCTGACAGGGACCCACCCAGCCAGCCCTCTACCAGGGTGCTGCTCTGCCCATCTGGAGCTGCTGCTTCGTTGCTTGGCAACAGAGTTATTTCAGCGCCTGAGGCGAGGCCATGGAGCCATCCTTAGCGCCTGGGACCAACTTTGCTTGAACCATTCAAGCCATGGCTGTGGGGGGGGGGGGAGGAAGAGAGAGAAAGAGAGAGATAAGGGTAGGGGGTAGAGAAACAGATGGTTACTTCTGTGTGCCCTGATCAGGAATCGAATTCAGGACTTCTACATGCCGACTGATGCTCTACCACTGAGCCAACCATCCAGGGCCCATCCTGACTGTTTTTAAGTGTGCAGTTCAGTGGCATTAAATGCATTCACACTGCTGTACAACCATCGCCACCACCCACCTTTAGGGCCCTTTGAGGATCTGTTTTCATTGCGAGTTATTTCGAGGCGCTGTGTTCCGGCTAGCCTGATGGAAGCTCATTATGGAAAGACGGCATCACAAGTGTCTCAGGTCTTTAAGTTGTAAATGATGTGTCACAAAACAGCCAGCATTAGAGGGCTCCTCCTTCCCTTTCTTTAAGGGAGTCCTTGCACTTTCCACGCTGTCAGGATTCATTCTCCCTGATGCTTTAATGAGTTCTCCTACCCTGTCTCCTAGTGGCATCTGTTCAAAGCCCCTGAAAGCTTTAGAACGTGTGTTGGTGCATAAAGAATGCAGCTGTTCCAAGCTTGGTGCAGGACGTCTGATTTTAGGCCACCTGGGGCTGTGGCTCCGGATTCGTGAGAAGTTCTGGCCAGTGGCAGTTGTAGTCTAGTTTGTAAGATGATTAGAATGATGGAACACAAGAATTATTTCAGTCTTGCTGACAAATACCTGTGACTTAAAAGACACTCTGCTCTAGGAATGCAGTTGGGGGTGAGTAGGAATCATTTGAACGGTCTGCAGACCTGTGGGCTGCCGCCCTACTCAGAGGTCCAAGCTCCTGCAGTCACTCAATGGAACTGGGAGGAACAGCTGCCCGGCAGACCCAGCTCTGCACACGGGACAGACAGCAGTCAGCTCAGCACTGACCTACTCTTCTCTCTTGTGGGTTCACTTTATGCATTTTATTTTATTTTTTTCCCCCTCTCCCCTTGTTTTGGATAAAGTCTATTCGAAATAGCAGTCTACTCAAGTATTGTCATTCAGACCTCAGCAAGGACATAATACAAGTTTAACTATGCAGAACATTTTTAGTCATCTAGCATAGTCAGTTTCTCTATTACCAATTTGGCTGGAAGCCCTCCAGTATGCAAATTCTCTTAGTGACTGCACTTTAAACCCTCTACAGCCAGCCAGGAGCTGTGCCCTGAGCCATGTGCCATATTTCCCAGTAATTGTTCCATTTCTGCCTTCGTAAGCCATTGGTGAGAGCACTAGGATATGGGAGTGGATTTTGAGCATTCGAGAAGGGAGTGATATGACTTAATGCGATTTTGGCTTTGCATTTCTCAAGGAATGAGCTTTCTGCTTTTCTATAACTCAAGCAGATGAGAGCTGTTATTATAGATTGAGGATCTGTAAATAATCCGTGGGCACCATCAGAAAGATTTTTGAAAATTATTTCAGTTTTTGATTGTTTTATATTCAACACTATTTGATACTAGTTTCAAGTGTACCAGCACAGGGGATTGACATTCATGTAGGTTCCAGAGTGTTCCCTCCGATAATTCAAGTTGCTACTTGGCATCTTAGATATTACAATATTGTTGACTACATTTTCTATGCTTTGCCCTACATCCCCCTGTTTTATAACTACCCATTAGTCCTGCTTGATCCCATCACCTTTCAGAAAGATTTGAAAGGCTTTATGTAGAAGCTCTCCAGTCCGGTGGGCTCCAGTGGAAACTGCGGCATGAGGCCTCCCGCCCTGCCCAGAGAGGATGGTGAGTGATATCAGCACTGTGGCCCTGCTCCCTCCAGAGCTAACGGTGTCGGCGAGATGAAAAAGGAGCATGTGCATTCGCTTTCAAAGGATGTTGCTTTCCTTCCTTGACCTAGTGCTACATTTCAACACACAATTAGTTGAACTTGATAAGTCACTGTGGTTTAGCTGGTTTATGCTGTTATGGAAATATCCATGGGAGATCTTGTGAGAAGAAATAAGAAGAAATTTGTGTTAAAATTGCCTTGGGAAAATATATGCAGCCTAAAAAAGTTAAATTCTTCCCTTAGTAAACTCTTTTAGTAACATGACATTTGTAAACTCATGCATAGCTCCTTAGAAATCAGGCTGCTTGCCTGAAGAACACTTTCACTTTGATTCTTGATTCTACCTTCTTGAAAGGCCCAGGCTTAAAGCAAGTTCAGTCACCTGGGATCCAGGAAAGGGTTAATTTTTCCCCCCACAGTGCAGTCATACACACCTAAAAACATCTTGGAATTTTTGGAGAAATTGTAAGAACGTATTAAAACTGGAGAAATGAATTAACAAGCCACCTTTTTGTGAGGCAGCGACGTGACTCTTCATTGAATGAATAGCACTTTATTCCACGACTCCATAAATCGTAGGCTGAAATGTGGAGGGAACACGTGGCCTCTAAGTCAGAGAGGGTGTGTGTGTGTCTATCTGTGTGTTTGCATGTGTGCACATACACTGAGATTAGAGCAAGTACGTGCAAACAAGATTACAAGCCTGGCCTAAACTCACAGAACTCTGAAACTAGAGTTGAGAATAAAACTACCTTCAGCTCACACCCATGAGTGGAAGCATTTTTTTGGGTTTCTCAAACAGCTTACTCTTAGTATAGTATTACTAATTCCTGCTACAGAAACAAAGAATGTGGCCCTAGCTGGGTGGCTTGGTGGAGAGGGCATCGTCTTGGTGCACCAAGGTCGTCGGCTTGATCTCCTGTTAGGGCATCTATGGGAAGCGACCAGTGGATGCACAACTAAGTGGAACAACAAATGAATGCTTCTTTCTGTCAGTCAGTCTGTCTCTCTCTCAAATCAATCAGTAAATTAAAAAAAATAAAACAAATAGCTCAAGTATGACTGTAAAATTGAAAGGACCTTTTAAAAGTAACATAGAAATTATAACGGTGATTCCTTTGTGCTAATCACTCATATTTTATGTAGAATGATTCCTTTAATCTTGACCACACCGTAAGAGATAGGTACTGCCATTAGCTCCATTTTACAGATGAGAAAACTGAGGCACTGAATGGCTACGTAACTTAAAGGAAATATAAGTTTTGGGGGGATTCCAGATGAGCAGGGCAGTTCTGCTGTGTGGAGTCTTTCAAGGGTTCAGGTTCCTTGCAAGTCGGGGCTTCATCATAAAGGGAACTGTTGTCATTCAAATAATGGGAGCGGTTGGTGGCCATGCTCAGATTCCATTTGTTGGGAAGGGGGAGAAATTGTGGAGGTTGTAAATCTCCTGTTCCTAGACCTCTTGGTCCAGGCATGACATGTAGTCCTTTCGCTTATCTTTAACTGGAGAGAACTTAGTCACACCTACCTTGGTCATGTGGACACTTCTCTGCAAGGAATGCAGGGAAATGGACCCTAGCTGTGGTTTTAGGACAAAGGGGAGAGCCTAGTTTGATGGGCACTCTCCAGCGTGTTTATAAAAAGCATATGTATCTTGATAAAAATAACATATCATCACGATAAGAAACCTGGCAAATAAAAAATATATATTAAAAAAAGGGAAAAAACAGTTACTCTTAATTCCACTAAAGCAGGCTTTATTTTAAATTGTTCTTCATCCTTTCCTTCCCTTGAGCTCGTGGACTTCCCTTTGGGGGATGGCATCTTTCCCCATGGGAAAGAGTCTGGTGGGTTGGAAAAGCAGGCGCCTTGCCCTCCCCTAGCCCCTGAGGTGTGTGTGTGACCCGGGCTAAGTAAAGGGAACATTCTTTCCCAAGGACTTGAGCGACAGAGATTGACAATGCTGGAGCTCATTTATTCCTGGTGGTGGCGCACTGACTGGCACTCCTGTGTGAGTACATTCCTGAAGCTGCACCTGGAAGTCTCAAGCAGTCCTCGTCCTCACTTACTACAAGCTTGGCTTCCCAGCTTTCAATGCCCTGCCCTCTCAGCATTGTATTAAAACCCCCTTTGTTCATGTTACTCAGAACTGGTCCTTGTTTGCAACTAAAGGTCGCCAACGGATACACTGGCTATCCAGAGGAAATCTCTGCCAACATCTGATGTCTTTTCCTTCTATTGTCTCTAAATATATTTTTACATAGTTGATATATTGTTCTCACAATTTTATACCCATTCTAAAAATAAGGGTTTTTTTCTGTTTCACAAAAGTAGCCGTATAATATTAGATTGGATGGATGTTCCATATGACTTAAGGTAGCTAACAATTGTTTGTGTCTCAAATAAACATCTTTTTAAAAATTATTCATCATTTTATTTGTTGTATTAAAATTTAATTTTCGGCCTTGGCTGGTTGGCTCAGTGGTGGAGCGTCGGCCCGGCATGTGGAAGTCCCGAGTTTGATTCCCAGCCAGGGCACACAGGAGAAGTGCCCATCTGCTTCTCTACCCCTCCCCCTCTCCTTCTTCTCTGTCTCTCTCTTCCCCTCCTGCAGCCAAAGCTCCACTGAAGCAAAGTTGGCTTGGGCACTGAGGATGGCTCCATGGCCTCTGCCTCAGGCGCTAGAATGGCTCCTTTTGCAATGGAGCAATGCCCCAGATGGGCAGAGCATTGCCCCCTAGTGGGCATGCCAGGTGGATCCTGGTTGGGTGCATGCGGGAGTCTGTCTCTCTGCCTACCCCCCGCTTCTCACTTCAGAAAAATACCAAAAGAAAAATTAATTTTCACTTATCATAAAGTTTGTAATTATTTTTATTTTTATTTTTTGTATTTTTTTTTTTCTGAAGCTGGAAACAGGGAGAGACAGACAGACTCCCGCAAGTGCCTGACCGGGATCCACCCAGCACGCCCACCAGGGGCGATGCTCTGCCCACCAGGGGGCGATGCTCTGCCCCTCCGGGGCGTCGCTCTGCCGTGACCAGAGCCACTCTAGTGCCTGGGGTAGAGGCCAAGGAGCCATCCCCAGCACCCGGGCCATCCTTGCTCCAATGGAGCCCTGGCTGCGGGAGGGGAAGAGAGAGACAGAGAGGAAGGGGGGGGGCAGAGAAGCAAATGGGCGCCTCTCCTATGTGCCCTGGCCGGGAATCGAACCCGGGTCCCCCGCACATTAGGCCGATGCTCTACCGCTGAGCCAACCAGCCAGGGCAAAGTTTGTAATTATTTATAATAAGTTGGTTTTTTTTTGTATTTTTCTGAAGCTGGAAATGGGGATAGACAGTCAGACAGACTCCCGCATGCACCCGACCGGGATCCACCCGGCACGCCCACCAGGGGGCGACGCTCTGCCCACCAGGGGGCGATGCTCTGCCCCTCCGGGGCGTCGCTCTGTCGCAACCAGAGCCACTCTAGCGCCTGGGGAAGAGGCCAAGGAGCCATCCCCAGCGCCCGGGCCATCTTTGCTCCAATGGAGCCTCACTGCGGGAGGGGAAGAGAGAGACAGAGAGGAAGGAGAGGGGGAGGGGTGGAGAAGCAGATGGGCGCTTCTCCTGTGTGCCCTGGCCGGGAATCGAACCCGGGACTTCTGCATGCCAGGCTGACGCTCTACCACTGAGCCAACCGGCCAGGGCCTATTTATAATAACTTTTAAAAGTCTAAATATGTGGAGGTTATAGATGGTTCTGGCAGAATTACCAATAGTATTTCGTTAGGAAATTTGAGGCCCTTTGACTTTCCCTAGGTAGTGTGGCCGAAGGGTCTTTGCAAACATTCAGGTATATCATTGTTTTGTCTATTGAGCACCTTTCCAGACATGCTGGGTGCTCCCCTGCATCTTGGGCAGCTAGCAGGTAATGATCCTGATAGTCATGCATTCCAGAACTCACCCAGGTCTTCAATTAGTATGGAGGGTAGGCTGCACTGGCAAGATGCTTGCCTAAGATTAGTGCATTAGAATTCTCCACCATCTGAAGATGGTCAGTGACACTTGCAGTGGAAGACTGTGCTTATTTCTGACCTGACGTTTACTGGATAAGGATGAAATCAGGGTCATGTTAAACAGCAGTGGTCCTGGGTAGATATAGGCATGGGCAAAAGCAAGGTTAGAGCCTGTGTGTGAGACGGCCACCATGAAGCCCCATCAGAGGCAGCAGGGGTCAGGGACAGGCTGTGGGTGGAGCTCTGCTCATACAGGGTGGGCCTGGAGAGCCGTGAATCGCCAGCTGAAGAAGGGAATGTGGGGACACCAAGTGCATATGGTGCTCTCTCCCTTCCACCTGAACCTCTCCCCCCGCTCCCCGATGTCAGCCCTCTAACCTCCCTGAGGACTCATGACACGAAGCATGACATAGAGTGCACATAATGTGTCTACACGTGCGGCCCTTTAGGCTGTGGAACCTGGGAAACCTGAGCAGAAGAGACTTGTATCCGTGCCTTGTTTTGCACTCTCGGCAGCTTCATAGCATGTGTCAGTCCTGAGTTATTAGCTGAGGGTATGTGGAAGCCAAACAGTGGCCTCTCAGAGGCAGCCACGCCCTAGCCTCTGGAATCTGTGAGTGTGCGACCTGATGTGGCGGAAGAGGCTCTGCCCATGTGATTAGGATTCAGGACCTTGAGATGGGGAGATTATTCTGGATTATCTGAGTGGGTTCAAAGTAACCACAAATCTTAAGGGAGTGAGACAAAGAGATGTGATGAAGAAAACAGAACCAACCTGATGCAAAATGTGAGCAAAACTCCACCAGCCATGGCTGGGTTTGAAGATGGCGGAAGGGGCTGCCGCCGAAGACGAGGGTGGTTTCGGAGACTGCAAAGGTGGAGAAATGGACCCCCCTGAGGATTCTCCCCTGCGTTCCAGAGGAACACGGCCCTGCTGACACCTTGGCTGAGCCCAGTGAGACCCATTTTGGACTTCAACCTCCAGAACTGTGAGAGAATGAACTCGTGGTGGTATTTGTCACGGCAGCTGCAGGAGTGAATACAAGCGTGCTACTGGATGGCCTTGCTTTCCTGGCGAAGCCTTGCTCATGTGATTGGAAACTGGGAAGCCAGGAGGGAGGTTTTTATGCAGAAACCCCATTTTGTGTGTGTGTGTGTGTGTGGGGGGGGAATTTATGGGCACAAATATACTCAGGAGCCAGAAAATTCTTTTTTTTAATTGATTTTAATTAATTGTGTTTACATAGATTCTAGTGTTGCTCTGAATGCCTCCTCCCTCCCCCGTATCCCCCTCAACATCTCCCTTGTCCTCCCCCCTTCCCTTCAGGTTTATCCCATCCTATCATCCCCTTTCCCTCTGTTCTCAAGAGCCAGACAATTCTAAGGTTTTCAAAATGGGATGTATGAAGCCCCACTCCTCAAAATAAATGATAGTATGTTACCACTTCCACTGATAGACTCTTCGGTTCAAAGTAGAACTCTGGGCGAGAGCTTCGTTTCAAACCAGCTATTTTTATTTTTGTTTGAGTTTGGGAGCAGGAGTGTTGACAGATCATAATATAGCCACTTGAATTTTCCGAGGTGTTTATAGAATTTTCTCATGTACAGTAACATTAAACAGTGGAGGTATATCATTAAACTTAATTATGAGCTTCTCGAAGGAGGCACTTTTTCCAAAAAGAAAAGTCACACAGTGTGGGAGGAGCTAACCATGATCTCTGTACCCTTGAGCTGGAAAATAAACCTGGTGCTTTACCGCCCTACCCCTGCCTTCCTCTTCTGTTTTTATTCCAGAAACATCTACTTGTTCGTGGTAGTTTCATAAATTCCATTTCCTTTTTTTTTTTTTTTTTTTAAACTCTTAGTAACCTGAGAACCAACAAAGTCAGCTGCCCTTGAGGTCTGAGTGAAACATTTATTCTTTTTCAGAATAGTACCAAGTATTTGGAAAGCATTAAAATAATGTGATGTTTCACTAATATAATTCTAGGACATACAGTGCTAGCATATAATGCTAATTTGTAGTGTTAATGGTCACCTTTTTATTGTTATTGGCCTACTTTGTCTTTTATTAGTATTTTAAAAACATTAAAACACACATCTATGATGCTGTTTTTGATTCTTTTAGGCTTATAACAAAAGCCCTCCCAAATTTAAGAACTTGAAAATAAGGTTTGCCGTTAAATTTTAATATCAATTTGTTGGGTCTTCAGGTCAGAATGCCTTGTCTCTTTAATGAGGTGAAGAATTCCCAGGACTTCAGTCTGACAGTCACCTGAGTGAATTAGCATATATGCATAGAGGAAGCTTGCTCTAAGGTGGAGACATTGAAAATGGAAAATCTTGCGACAGACATCGGAATTGCCTCTCTATACTTTGGCCCCAGAGCAGAGATTGGTAGCAGTTAGAGACAGCCAGTGAGATCCAAGTAAGTCTGGTCCCTCTGAAAAGACTTTTGAGATGGCCTCACTGTCCCTTGTTCTGGTCTCCCCATCCAGGTTCTGATATTACTCAGCTTCCTATGTCCCAGATCTCGCTACTCCCAGAGCAGTGCTGGTCCCGGTTGATGTTATTTCCCACTGCAGAGGAATCGGTGCCCCAGCCGCGCACAGCGCTGTGAGCTTGGTTTGTCTGAGTCTGTTCCAGTGAGGCTCTGCACTTGCTGGTTCAATCAAGTTTCTGGGTGTGCAAGACCAGTGCTCCACCAGCGCTCCGGACTGTGGTGGCTGTCCGGGCTGTGAGGCTTCCTGCGGGGTGGCTGGCCGGATTGTGTCTGGTGCTCACAGCTCCTGTCTGCACGCTCCGCCTACCACCCACGGGCACTAGGACGGAAACTGAGGTGTGGGAGTTGCTGGGAGTTTTGTGGGTAGTGTCAAGGCCTGCTTCCTTCTGCTGCCTTATTGGTTTTTATGTCCCTCCCTCCTCATCTAATTAGAAAAATAAAGAAATAAATAAGTAAATACTTATTTTAAAACATTTGAAATGTAAGCATTTCTAGGTAAGCACTTAACCCAGAATGAACCTATCAGCTTTAAATCGCAGAAAACAAAAAGCGAAAATAAAACTTATTTTTCGCTTGAGCTGTAGACCCACCTGGTGTTGGTGGCCACATGTTAAGACACTCTGCTATGGCAACATTTTAGTTTTCAGTCTTTACATTGATTGTAACCAGGGGATTTGTTTTTAGAGCCATTGATTTTTCTATTAAAATTAATATGCAAAGGGATACATTTAATGATACATAAAAATATTGACTTTATGTAAAAAGAACAGCCGAAGCCAATTAGCATGTGTTAATGTGCACATGTGGTCCAGCTCATTAGTTGTAAATGTGTTTTCAATGAAATGATCTTTTTGACTACGTGATCTGGTGAGAAGACATGGCTGCCTTTTCAAATATAACCTTTTAAGATGACAAACAGAATTTTGTCATCTTAATACTATGTGTTTGTGACTTGTTAATACTATGTGTTTTAGGTAAAATATTTTTGTGGTTACTGATTTCTTAGTGAAAAACAGTGTTTTTCATACTTTTGGGCCAGAATCCCTCTATATGTGTGGGGTAGGGTGGGCCAAGGCCGAGGTCGAGGGTTTGAGGTCATGGCTGGGGAACTGGGCTTGTTGGGTGTGTCTGGAGAACCAGTTTCGGAGTGTCCAGGTGCTGTTTACAGGGGCGACCAGGAGACCTTTGGGGAAAGCGTGAAGACCAGGCCAGGTGGCCCTGTGATGGTGGCAGTGGTCAGCTTTGGAGGGGAGGTGGACTTTATGCACAACACAGCGCATCGTTCTGCCTGGCCTGACCGACTCCTGGCGGGCAGTGTGCATTTCAAAACAAAGTACGTGAACATTAGCTGCCCCTGGGCGGATGCTGAAAGCACAGGACAGTGTCGCCTGTGGCCTGCATGGAGTATGTGGGGGGTAAAGGGTGGCACCCCAGTTGGGATTCTGGGTGAGTCAGGGACTTGGAGTGGAGGAGGAAGGGACAGGCCAGCACGCTCGGGTAGAGTGCAGCCTCAGCGGTTCGTCGTGGAGACTGCTGGTGACAGAGGACTCGCCCGGTGAGCCAAGAGGAAGACATGACACAATTCCCCATGTGGGTCATGGGCACTGGCCCTGAATGGACACCCCCTGAGAACACTTCAGGGTGAGCAGGTTCCAGCAGGGAGTGAGAGTACCGGCTGCACAGCTTGGCTAACTGTTTCTTATTGCCGGGCGCGGTGTCCCCTGGGAAACAGTGCGGCAGCCCTCCTGGTGTGTTCTCCGATGTCCCGACGGTGCAGCTCCTACCGGCGGTGAGCTCCGGGAGTCTCAGGGCCTCTGCCCGTGACGGTTACACCTTGGCAGGCAGATGTCAGGCTCAGACTCCTCAGCAAGGCTTTCGTTAGGGGTTAAAACCCGAGACCAGAACCCTTGTACAGGGAGCTCTTGGACAGCATTCCTGGGCGCGAGCCAACAGCACCAGAACCATCTAGAGTGGGGTGGAGGGAAGTTTTTTCTCTTCTGGGCCCTGAGAACACATATTTAGGACTCTGAGAAAAAGTGGGTGGTTGGAAGGGAGAGAGGAGGGACAGTGGACAGGGAGAATCAGAGTGACACGTTTGCATGTCCAGGCCTGGCACCAGTCACAGTCCTCAGCCCTGTCCCTGGACGGGGAGCCGCCAATCGAGGATGCTCAGGTGCGTCCAGTTCCACCAGGACGGACTCCTGCTCTTGGGGTGAACAGTGTCTCTTTCGGTGGGAGAAACGGGAGAGTGTAGTGTGAAGCGGTGGGAGGAACGGGAGAGTGTAGTGTGAAGCAGTGGGAGGAACGGGAGAGTGTAGTGTGAAGCGGTGGGAGAAACGGGAGAGTGTAGTGTGAAGCGGTGGGAGGAACGGGAGAGTGTAGTGTGAAGCGGTGGGAGGAACGGGAGAGTGTAGTGTGAAGCGGTGGGAGGAATGGGAGAGTGTAGTGTGAAGCGGGGGGAGAAACGGGAGAGTGTAGTGTGAAGCGGTGGGAGAGATGGGAGAGTGTAGTGTGAAGCGGTGGGAGGAATGGGAGAGTGTAGTGTGAAGCGGTGGGAGGAATGGGAGAGTGTAGTGTGAAGCGGTGGGAGAGATGGGAGAGTGTAGTGTGAAGCGGTGGGAGGAATGGGAGAGTGTAGTGTGAAGCGGTGGGAGAGATGGGAGAGTGTAGTGTGAAGCGGTGGGAGAGATGGGATAGTGTAGTGTGAAGCGGTGGGAGAAACGGGAGAGTGTAGTGTGAAGCGGTGGGAGAGACGGGAGAGTGTAGTGTGAAGCGGTGGGAGGAATGGGAGAGTGTAGTGTGAAGCGGTGGGAGGAATGGGAGAGTGTAGTGTGAAGCGGTGGGAGAAACGGGAGAGTGTAGTGTGAAGCGGTGGGAGAGATGGGAGAGTGTAGTGTGAAGCGGTGGGAGAGATGGGAGAGTGTAGTGTGAAGCGGTGGGAGGGATGGGATAGTGTAGTGTGAAGCGGTGGGAGGGATGGGAGAGTGTAGTGTGAAGCGGTGGGAGAGATGGGAGAGTGTAGTGTGAAGCGGTGGGAGGGATGGGATAGTGTAGTGTGAAGCGGTGGGAGGGATGGGATAGTGTAGTGTGAAGCGGTGGGAGAGATGGGAGAGTGTAGTGTGAAGCGGTGGGAGAGATGGGAGAGTGTAGTGTGAAGCGGTGGGAGGAATGGGAGAGTGTAGTGTGATTTAAATGCTTTTAGCTAGAACCCATTTCTTTTTCCTCTGAGCTCTCTCTAGGGCTCCAGCCCCGGCTCCTGTCCTTGCCAGATTCCATCTGGGTTTATGACTGTTCCTCTGAGCTTCTTATCTCCCCTGATAGATCTCGACTATTTGAGGGCTCGGTCAGGTCTTATTTATCTCTCTTACTGTTAAGGATGCCGGTTCCCTGCATCACTTGGGGATTGAGTTTGGCTGCATGTTATAAAAAACCTAAAACTCTGGCTTGAAATGTAGGGGTTTGTGTTCCTTCTGCAGCAAGAGATGCAGAAGTTGTATCCAGGACTGGGGTGGCAGCTCCTCCGTGTCACAGTGTCCCAGGGTCCTTTAACTTTCTGTTCTGCTTTTGGTTTTTTTTTTTTCATTATCAGATTTACAAAATGACTCTTATATCTCTGTTATCATGCCTGCTTTGCAAGTAGTAAGGACAGGAAATGGCAAGGTCAAAGGCCTGGGCCAGCTGAGTGTGCTGCTCTTGTTGTTAGGAAAATGATGGCTTTCCTGGAAGGCCCAACCAGCAGGCTTCTGCCGACATCTCATTGGCCAGAAGTAGGCCATCCTCAGTTGCAGGGCAGCCAGGGAAATGCATTATTTTTTTTAAAGGAGGGTATGTTGCTGCCTGGAGCAAAATTGGTGTTCTATTGGTAGAGGAGAAAGGGAGAATGTCAGGCATACTCCCATGTAGAAGTGACTAAAATAAACACTTGCCAAATGAGAGCCTTTAACTCTGGACAAGAAGCTACATAGCAGGAAGGAAGGTCAAGGTCTAGACCCAGTAATAACACAGGGACTTTGCTGGAGGCTGTTCCTACCATCATCAGAAGACTATTTTGAGCACTTAGGTTTTGGTATTCATTATCTTCTCCCCCCCCCTTTAAAAAATATTTACTGTATTGATTTTAGATAGAGAGAGAAGAAGAGAGAGAGGGAAAGAGACAGGAGCATCGGTCGGCTCCTGTATGCGTCCTGACCAGGGATTGAACCGGCAACCTCTGTGCTTCCAGATGATGCTCTACCCAACCGAGCTATCTGGCCAGGGCTCATTATCTTCTTGTAGTTTTTCTTCTCCCCTAGCTTTTTCGAGGTATAACTGACAAATAAAATTGTAATATATTTAAAGTGTACAATGATTTGATATATATACATTATGAGATGATTGCCACAATCAAGTTAATTAGCACATCTGTCACCTGATATACTTACCTTTTTCCTTTTTAGTGGGAATGCTTAAGATCTATTCTTTTAGATTTCAAGTATATAATACAGTATTATTATTATTATTTTGAATGTTTATTTCATTGATTTTAGAGAGAGAAGAAGGGAGAGGGAGAGAGAGAGAGGGGTAGCAACATTGATCTGTTCCTGTATGTACCCTGACTGGGGATGGAACCCACAACCTCTTCTCTTTGGGATGATGCTCCAACCAACTGAGCTGTTTGGTCAGGGCTATAATGTGGTATTATTAACTGGAGTTTGCATGTTGTATCCTCAGAACTTATTCCTCTTACCACTGGAAGTTTGTACCATTTGACCAACATCTCCCCGTTTTCCCCTGCCCCTGCCCTGGCAACCACCATTCTACTCTCTGTTTCTGAGTTTGAGTATTTTTTTCTTAAGATTTCACACATAAGTGATACCATACAGAATTTGTCTTTCTCTGCTTGACTTATTTCACTTCCCATAATGCCCTCAAGGGTCATCCAGGTAGTTGCAAATGGTAGGATTTTATTCTTTTTCATGCCTGTTGTGTTTGTGTGGATGTATTATATATATATTATATATATAAAATATAACACATTTTCTTTATTCATTCATTCGTTGATAGACTAGTTATTTCCATAACTTGGCTCTTGTAAATAATGCTACAATGAGCATGGGACTGCAGATGTTTCTTTGAGATAGTGATTTCATTTCCTTTGGATGAATATCCAGATGTGGTATTGCTGCATCATATGGTAGTTCTATTTTTAATTTTCTGAGGAACCTCCATACTGTTGTCCATAGTGGCTGCACTAACTTACATTCCACCAACAGTGTACAAGGATTGCCTTTCATCTACATTCTTGCCAACCCTTTTTATGTTGTCTTTTTGATAAAAGACAACAGATACGAGGTTTTATGTTATTGTGGGTTTGATTTACATTTCCTGCTCATTAGTGATGTTGAGCATCTTTTCGTCTACCTGTTAGCCGTCTTCTTTGGAAGAGTGTCTAGTCAGTGCTTCTCTATTTTAAAAATCAGGTTATTTGTGTTTTTGCTATTGTGTTGTAAGAGTTCCTTATGTATTTTGGATATTAACCCCTTAGCTGACATATGGTTTGCAAATACTTTCTCCCATTATACAGGTTGCCTTTTATTTGTTCATGGTTTACTTTGCTATGCAGAAACTTTTTAGTTTAATGTAGTCCCATTTGTTTATTTTTGCTTTTGTTACTTTTGTTTTTGGTGTCAGATCTGAAAACATCACTGCCAAGACCAATGTCAGGGAACTTTCCCCTATGTTTTCTTCGAGGAGCTTTATGGTTTCTGGTCTTACACTTTAGAGTTTAATCCATTTTGAGTAGATCTTTGTATATGGTGTTATTTCATTCTTTGCATATGGATATCCAGTTTTTCCAACCTCATTTATTGAAGAGACTGTCTGTTCTCTAGTGTTCATTCTTGGCAATATTTAAAAGAATCAGTTGACTGTGTATGTGTAGGTTTATTTCTGGGCTCTCTGTTCTGTTCATGGTCTCTTTTTATGCCGCTATCATATTCTTTTGATTACTATAGCTATGTAACGTAGTTTGAAATCAGAAAATGTGATACTTCCAGCTTTGTTCTTGCTAAAGGTTGTTTTTAGCTTTTTGGGGTCTATTATGGTTCCATATAAATTTTGGGATTTTTTTTTCTATTTTTGTAAATAGTGCTATTGAAATTTTGATAGAGATTGCACGGACCCTGTAGATTAGTATGAAAATTCTTGTCAGTTTTTCTAAAAATATTTTAAAGGACTGGAAACTTCACACTTCAGGCCTCAGTGTGGTTTTCTGCCATGGGGGTAAGTACCACTTGAGTCCTGCTTGGTCATGACAGTGGCAGCCTGAAGAACTTGTGCCTACTTCCAGACACTTCTTTATATAACGAGAAAGATCAGCGAGTTACACTCCCTCTTGCCATCTTTGCATCGTGAGAGTGCAGGATGTCTGTGCCAGGCAAGGTCAGGGAGAGTCTCTCGCATACATTTTCATCTTCCCTCTAAAGAAAAGTATACACATAGCAAGATAAAATAAATTACAAGTCAGGAAGACAAATGTGTTAAAGAGAAAATAAGTGTAGGAACCCATGATGTTAGCCAGGGCTGAAATTGAAGTTATTGTACAAAATGTATGCCATAAGGTCCCATATACTTGTTAGAAGTCCGATGTAAATTTAGCTCTGAGCTTTTTTAGCAGGCAGCCAATAGAGGGGAAGGATCCCTTATCCTGTTCACAGTGGTCAGCTCTTCACCAGAGCTTGACTCCTTCTGATCCTTGTAGAGATCTTGCCGGACAGAGAGGAGACCTGTCAGTAGCCGTCACTCATCAGGGTAGTTTAGGATGATGGGGGGTTTGGGTCATAGGAATCCAGGTGATGGAGGAAATTTATTCTTGTTCTCTGTGGTCTGAGAGGGCTCTATGGGGATGGTGACACTTGCAGAAGGGGCAGGGGTAGAGTGGGTGGAAATAAGTCCTGTTTGGCCAGTGCAGAGCTTTGTGTGAAGGTATCATGGAAGGCACTGTGGGTAAATTTAGGTGTGGCTAAGTGGTGGTTCGGACTTTATCAGGTAAACAGCAGCAAACTGTAATGTTGTGGGGCAGGGAAATGATGTGCTCAAAGCAGCGTTTTGAAAAATGACAAAGTGCTCCTGAGGAGAAAACATTGCATACAATAATTATCAGTTCATATAGAATAAAACAGTACATGGATGGCAAGAAAAAAGAAAAAAGGAATGTGTTCAATTAGATCATTTAAAACGTATTTCCTGCAACCACGAATTTCTGTCAGTAGCACAGGAGTGGTACAAATTTGCTTCAACTTTGGTCTCTGGCTCCCACTTTGTAAACAGGAAAATGGATAAGGAATGAGAGCCTGTTATGTTTGGACCGTTCAGGCATCGCGAAGGGGACTGTCGGCACTGAGCTCTGGAACTGCAGGGAGGGTGTGTGCTGAAGCCCTTGCCACGTGCTCCAGAGCGGGGCGGATGGATGAGGCAGGACCCTTGTAGGGCTCCTTGGCCACGCCTGCGACGTCGCAGTGCCCAAGGCTATACTTGGGAGTGCTTTTGGGGCTCAAGCGGGAGAAACTACAGATGACCTCCACCCTTGAAGGAAATAGCCTACAGAAAGAGGAGATGGGTTTGTGGGCCCTGGACGCCAAGCTGGGGTTGTTGCTAACTTGGTCCCAATCTGTAACTTGGGAAACTGGGTCCTGGGAACCAGGGACCCAAGTCTACCATGGTGGCGGTTTGGTGTCGCCCTCATCCCCTTATGCACAGGGCAGCATGATGGGATTTTTTGAGTAGTGGAACTGTGTGGTGGTGGAGCTTACATGACGTGTTGCCTTTGTCGCAGCCATCTAACTGCACACACAGTCTGGAGGCCTGGCAGTGACCTCGCAGCCTTGAGATCACCTCCTCTTGTATAACCCTGGTGTCTCTGTGACCTCCCCTGCTGTTCCCTAAGAGATTTTCTGCAGTCATAAGAAGAAAGCAACGATCTATTATTATATAGGCCATTTCAGCAGTAAATTTGTTTGCAACTTGCTTCTGTCACTCGAGGTGACATTCTCTTGAACCTGTATTGAATGAGGCACGATGACAGTGGCTTCCTCTGAGGAAATTAAAGTTGCTCCTTAGTTCCTCAGTGAGTCTAGTGGGGGGACTTGAGAGGAGGTCAAGGACAGATCAGCCCTTCCCAGATTTCCTCTGTAGCCCTGCGGCGTGCTGCCTGGGGGCCCCCAGGCCTGGCTGAGACAACGGATCCCCCCGCGTCTGGATTACACATTGTTTCTGTAGTGGCTGTTTCTGAAGGGCTATGGGTATTTCACCAGGCAGCCCCCCACTCATTGCTGCAACGCCTTGTGAAACTCCATGCTTATGGCCACAAGGGCAGGGGTCCCCAAACTATGGCCCGCGGGCCGCATACGGCCCCCTGAGGCCATTTATCCAGCTCCCACCACACTTCCAGAAGGGGCACCTCTTTCATTGGTGGTCAGTGTACTGTATGTGGCGGTGCCACAAAGCACGGTGTTGCTCACATACAATACTACTTCCGGTGACGCGGGACAGACGCGTTACGGCTCCAGAAGCACGTCATATCACTTGTTTCGGCTAGCAGTGACAAATATGGAACCAGACATTGACCATCTCATTAGCCAAAAGCAGGCCTAAAGTTCCCATTGAAATACTGGTCAATTTGTTGATTTAAATTTACTTGTTCTTTATTTTAAATATTGTATTTGTTCCTGTTTTGTTTTTTTACTTTAAAATAAGATATGTGCAGTGTGCATAAGGATTTGTTCATAGTTTTTTTTTATAGTCCAGCCCTCCAACGGTCTGAGGGACAGTGAACTGGCCCCCTGTGTAAAAAGTTTGGGGACCCATGCACAAGGGTTTGTGACAGGTGGCCAGTGCCGTGTGGTTCTCCCAGGCCTCGGTGTTCACTGTGAACAGCATCACTGTGAAATCATCGCATAAATCGCCAGATCCGGTGGGGCTGGTGGGGCCGTGCCGGGTGGAGGGAACAGCTGGGGGACAGCTAGACTTGAGTCTCGACTTTGTCACTTGTCAGTCATGTGACCTTCAGCAAGTGACTGAGCTTCAGTTTCCTCATGTCAAAATTTGAAGGACAATGCACATACCCTTGAAGTTATGAGGCCTAAAAGAGATGGAGAATGCAGAAGCCCTGAGCCCTGTGCCTGGGACTTGGGAAAAGCTCATCGCGTTCCTTCTCTGCCGAAAGCGAGTCTTTCCTACAATAACTGTTCAGAGAAAACCCTAACACCGGTACAGTGCCCATCCATGCACTATCTCATTTAATCTTTACGATCTGGTGAATTAAGTATTGACTTTTCCCCCACTTATTCCCACTAGGGCTTTGAAGGTTAAGTCATTTGTGTAAGGTCACACAGTCACCTAGAGAGCTGTGGCTCTAATAGAAAACTGCTGACCCTTAGTGTGTGTAATTGCTACTACATTCTGATATCCGGCAGAAAAGGGTCAGCTGAACCTTACCTTTGTGCTCTTTGTGTATTTGGAGGTTGGAAGAGAGTGTAAAAGGAAAAGATTAATATTTTAAAGAAGGAAAAATGTTTGTACTGTCATCGAAGAACAAATGCTTTTGCTTAAAAAGCAAGCATGTATAGAATAATTTACAGTTATAAGAGAAGATTGAAGCCACCGGGAAACCTTGTGTTCTGTAACACGAGGTAGAATGTACGTCCTGTCGGATAGCGTGTGCTAAGTGCAGAAAGGGAGGTGAACAGGCGGGCCTCCAGGGCGTGGAGCACGGGGGCTTGGCTTCCGACTGGGAGAAATGAGGAGTGCTTGCGATGGATTTGAAATGTCGGAGATGGGTTTCGGTATTTGGAGGTAAGTGAGAGGGTCGTTCTTGGCGGAGGGAATAGGATGAGAACGAAAGGGGCGTTTCAGTTTCTGGCTGGAGATGCAGAAGGACAGAGACACTGGCAAGAGCTTTACTCCCAGCCTCACAAGGAGTAAGAGCTGGACAAACTGCTAGTTTCTAGCGGTCTGGAACCCCTGGGAGTGCTGAAGCCTGATCGCAGAGGGAAAGGCGTCTTCAGGGAGAGAGACACAGGTACTAAGTTACCTGGGCCAGAAGCCGCCAGGCACTGGTAAGAACAGTTCAGCTGGGCGACTGGAGAATGGTGGAGGCTGGCTGAGTGTGCACTGCGAAAGTGAGGCCCCTGGTGGATGCAGAAGTGGGGAGGGGACCTTCACTTTCTTGCAAGTTTTTCTCTCCCTGAATTACATCAATCACTCAGAAAAGATTGAGAAAGTGCAGACAGTCTGCCTTGATGGGCAGAAGTGGGGGGATAATGGAAGCTGTTGTGGAAAGGGCACGGAAGTTTGCCTAACCTCCTCTCCTCTGTCTGCCCTGCAGAGCTGAAGCTTCGCTTTGGGAGAGGGGCAGCAAACACTGTCTTATTTAGGGTACTGGTGAAATCTCACGGTAGCTGGGGAAAGAAAACCTCAGCCCCTGGGGGAGGGGCAAGATTTCAGGTTGGATTCAGGAAAACGCAGGACCACCAAAGGATGGACAGGATCTCTGAGTAGGCCGTCCCGCCCAAGACCCAGGGATACACTTCTTTGTAAGACTGAGGTTCTGTCCAAACAACAGAGGACACCCTCCACCCTCACCCACCATCGGGCTAACAAGCACGAAGTGATAAGTAACTTGCCAGAGGCAGACTTTCTCTGAGGCTTGAGGTAAAGGGAATACTTAACAGCGAGGGTGCAGCAGTCATCAGAAGACAATAGGCTGGCATTTGACCCTCACCCCAAACACAGGTATGACTCACCTGGGGGACGTGGAGGATGACCATAGATACCAACCACAAACGTCCCAGCCAGTCCATCTCCTAATGAGATGAGCTCAAACCCTCACACGAAGTCCTAGCAGAAGGAAAGTGTTCCCATTTCCAGGCATCGAAAACACTTACCTTAGTCTACTCTTCTACACAAGATGTCTAGCTTTCAGTAAACAATTACGAGGCATATGAAAAGGCAGAAAAAAAAAAAAACCCCTGCAGGAGACAAAGCAATCATTAGAACAACTGAGATGTGTCACAGATGTTGGAAGTATCTGACAGGGAGTTTTAAATGACTATGATTAACTAGACTTTAATAGAACATGTGGATAATCTGCAAGTTCAGATGGGTCAATAGAAATTACCCAAACTGAAAACACAAAGAAAAAAAAGTAAACTCAATCAGAACAAAACAAGAACAGAACAAAACAGTTGAAAATTTACATTGGAATGCCAGAGGAGATGTGAGAGAGAAAATGGGGAAGAAAAGAAAACATTTGAAGAAATAATGGCTGAGAAATTCTCAAAATTAATGACATCACAAATCACAGTTCTAAATAAGCAGCTCAGAGAATACCAGGCGGGATAAATACAACAGAACAAAACACACCTCGGTATATCACATTCAAACAGCTATAACTAAAAGAAAAAGAAAAATCTTAAATGCTGCAGAGAAAAAAAGACAGCAGAGGAACAAAAATAAGAATTATTGCGAGGGCCCTCCCTAGAAACTATGCATGTAATACAATGGAGTGACATTTTTTTTCTTTTTTATTGAATTTATTGGGGTGATATTGATTAATAAAATTATATAGGTTTGAGGTATACAGTTCTATAACACATCGTCTGTATATTGTGTTGTGTGTTCACCACCCCATGTCAAGTCTCCTTCCATCACCATTTACTCTCTTCTACCCGCACCCCCCTTTACAATGTAGTGACATTTTTAAAGTGCTGAAAAGAAAGAGCTGCCAACCCAGAATTCTATACCTAGTAAAAAAGCTATTTCCAAAATGAAAGAGAAAGATTTTCTCAAACAAAAGCTATGGAAATTTATTGCCAGCATGCATACTCTACAAGAAATGTTAAAGAAAGGTAGTTAGACAGAAGGATTATGATACCAGCTAGAATTTTGACTGTATGCAAAGAAATGAACAACATGAAGGAAATGGAATATATGAAGGTAAAATAAAATTCAATTTTGTCTGTTTTTAATTGCTTTAAAAGAAAACCTTGTCCAAAGCAAAAATAGTTGCTATGTATTGTCTATTTCTAACCTACCTTTTAAAATATATGACAACAATAGTACAAATAATGGGACCGAGGAGTTAGGAACACACCATGGTAAGGTTCTCACTACATGGAGCAGTATAATATTCTTCAAAGGTAAAGTCTGACTAATTGAAGATGTGTGTTGTCAACCCTAGGGCAAATACTAAGAATAACTGCTATAACAGAGGCCTGTACAAAGTACAGTGGTAACATAGGAAAGGAGCACCTAGATTATCTTGAGCTAATGAAGGAAACAGAAAAAGAGCAGTCAAGGAGTTGAGTGGAGTATATTCCACCAGGAGTCAGAAGAGAGTATTTTAAGGAGGGAGAAATTGCATGCTAGTGTTAAACAATGCAGAGAATAGTGGAGAAAGAAAATGCAAGTGTCTGTTAGAGTCTGTGATCAGGTGGTGTAATCAGCAGCCTTCACAGAGTAGCTTCAATAAAGGGTCAGGACACATGCACTCCCATGTTCATTGCAGCATTTTTCACAGTGGCCAAGACAGGGAAACAACCAAAGTGTCCCTCGATAGAGGATTGGATAAAGAAATTGTGGTACATATATACAATGGAATACTACTCAGCTGTAAGAAATGATGGCATATTGCCATTTAAGACAACATGGATGGACCTTGAGAATATTAAACTAAGTGAAATAAGTAGATCAGAAAAAGCTAAGAACTATATGATTTCACACATAGGTGGGATATAAAACTGAGACTCATGGACACAGATAAAAGTGAAGTGGTTACCAGGGGAAAGGAGTTGAAGAGGGACAAATTTATGGTGACAGAAAATGATTTGACTTTGGGTGACAGCAGAAATCGTCCACCTGCTCTCTATACACTCACAGGGTCCAGACGCGCACTTTGTGACATAGCTTAGGATCTCACAACCGAGCACAAATCATTATTTGGCAAGTCAAAGATAAAGGGGAATTTGAAAATTCAGGGTGAAGGAGCTACAGAGTGGATGGAAACTAATCAGGTGAGCTTTCCTGAAAGAGATGGAATGGTGTGTTGCTGGGTTGTAGGCAAGGAGAACTTTCTAGGCTGTAAGACAGCAGCCGAGTTGTGTTGGAGCCGTGAACCACAGTCAGCTTCCTTGGTGAAGATGGAGACTGGCTTCTTAATCCTTCTCTCCGCAGTATTTTTAGAAAAAGTGTCAGGGAGATACGTAAGGCAGTCATTCAGTTGAATAGAAGAGAAGAACATGAACTAGACGATCTACAGAGTATTTAATAGAGCTCTCAGCCCTCGGGTATAAATATAACAGGAGCACAAATGCTGAAGTCAGGAGCATTGCCTCAAACTGGCAAACGGTGATGGTAAGAAATAATTACAGGGTTTCAGCCCAATTTAACACATTATGAAAGACGCGTTAAATGAAGGGTTTTTACCCTTCAAACGTTCTATTTTTTTTTTCTCATACAAAAAAGTACAGAGGGTAATATAACAAGCACTTATGGGCCATTCCCTAGAATTAATAAATATTAACAGTGTGTCATGTTTGTTTCTGAGGGTTTTTTTTGTTTGTTTGTTTGTTTTTGTATTTTTCTGAAGCTGGAAACAGGGAGAGACAGTTAGACAGACTCCTGCATGCGCCCGACCGGGATCCACCCGGCATGCCCACCAGGGGGCGATGCTCTGCCCACCAGGGGGCGATGCTCTGCCCCTCCAGGGCGTCGCTCTGCCGCGACCAGAGCCACTCTAGCACCTGGGGCAGAGGCCAAGGAGCCATCCCCAGCGCCCGGGCCATCTTTGCTCCAATGGAGCCTCGGCTGCGGGAGGGGAAGAGAGAGACAGAGAGGAAGGAGAGGGGGAGGGGCAGAGAAGCCAATGGGCGCTTCTCCTGTGTGCCCTGGCCGGGAATCGAACCCAGGACTTCTGCACGCCAGGCCGACGCTCTACCACTGAGCCAACCGGCCAGGGCCTGCTTCTGAGTTTTTAAAAATGAGAGAAATGAAATATTTCTGGTAAGTGTGCTCTGTCCTTACCTCTCTCTCCCTAGAGGACACCAGGATGGTGAACTTGGTGCATGTCCTGCACCGAGTAGGCAATTATTAAGGTGCTCTACTTCCTCACTGGAGCCCTCCTTGTAGCAGATGGTTTCACTGCTGTGTGACGTGTGCATAGAATTGACCCCAAAGATCACAGCGCCTTTGCCAATGACTCTCCGCTGGTCCTATGGATTATAAACTGTATTCACTCCCCATTCATAGTCAGGCGGTGTTAAGTTTTAATTTTGCATTTTATAGAATGACAGAGACAATTATAATTAATTTATGCTTTTTTTTTTTTTTTTTTAAGATTTTAAGTCAGAAGTCTCAGGTCATTTCCAGGGATGTGGATTAAGCTGATTTAGTCCCAGTGGTTCCTAGAAGTATTCCTTCTGGAGCAAACATCTAGCCTCCAGGGAGTATATGTTTGGCACACACTGCCTTGCCTCCTTTTGGGCTGTGAGGTGAAAATAAATTAATTATTCATTTACACCTGCTGCGGACAATGCCCTCTCAGCTCGCCTTAACTCCATGTCGGGTGTAGTTGCTGACCAGAGTGAAAGTTCGGAGCAAAATACTTAAGAGAGGAAAGCCTCAGTCCCTGAGTGCCCGAGGGCTCCGTCCTGAGCCGCTACCCTGCTGTGGTCCTCCACTGGGCAGTGCTTCAGAGACTCCTGGGGAGCCTGCCCGGGCCCAGGGTCACCCCGAGGGCTCTGTCCTGAGCCACTACCCTGCTGTGGTCCTCCCCTGGGCAGTGCTTCAGAGACACCTGGGGAGCCTGCCCGGGCCCAGGGGCACCCAGATAATCCTGAGTGCCCGAGGGCTCCGTCCTGAGCCGCTACCCTGCTGTGGTCCTCCCCTGGGCAGTGCTTCAGAGACACCTGGGGAGCCTGCCCGGGCCCAGGGTCACCCAGATAATCCTGAGTGCCCGAGGGCTCCGTCCTGAGCCGCTACCCTGCTGTGGTCCTCCACTGGGCAGTGCTTCAGAGACTCCTGGGGAGCCTGCCCGGGCCCAGGGTCACCCAGATAATCCTGAGTGCCCGAGGGCTCCGTCCTGAGCCGCTACCCTGCTGTGGTCCTCCACTGGGCAGTGCTTCAGAGACACCTGGGGAGCCTGCCCGGGCCCAGGGTCACCCCGAGGGCTCCGTCCTGAGCCACTACCCTGCTGTGGTCCTCCACTGGGCAGTGCTTCAGAGACACCTGGGGAGCCTGCCCGGGCCCAGGGTCACCCCGAGGGCTCCGTCCTGAGCCGCTACCCTGCTGTGGTCCTCCCCTGCTGTGGTCCTCCCCTGCTGTGGTCCTCCCCTGCTGTGGTCCTCCACTGGGCAGTGCTTCAGAGACTCCTGGGGAGCCTGCCCGGGCCCAGGGTCACCCCGAGGGCTCCGTCCTGAGCCGCTACCCTGCTGTGGTCCTCCCCTGGGCAGTGCTTCAGAGACACCTGGGGAGCCTGCCCGGGCCCAGGGTCACCCAGATAATCCTGAGTGCCCGAGGGCTCCGTCCTGAGCCGCTACCCTGCTGTGGTCCTCCCCTGCTGTGGTCCTCCCCTGCTGTGGTCCTCCCCTGGGCAGTGCTTCAGAGACACCTGGGGAGCCTGCCCGGGCCCAGGGTCACCCCGAGGGCTCCGTCCTGAGCCACTACCCTGCTGTGGTCCTCCCCTGGGCAGTGCTTCAGAGACACCTGGGGAGCCTGCCCGGGCCCAGGGTCACCCCGAGGGCTCCGTCCTGAGCCACTACCCTGCTGTGGTCCTCCCTGGGCAGTGCTTCAGAGACACCTGGGGAGCCTGCCCGGGCCCAGGGTCACCCCGAGGGCTCCGTCCTGAGCCACTACCCTGCTGTGGTCCTCCCCTGGGCAGTGCTTCAGAGACACCTGGGGAGCCTGCCCGGGCCCAGGGTCACCCAGATAATCCTGAGTGCCCGAGGGCTCCGTCCTGAGCCACTACCCTGCTGTGGTCCTCCACTGGGCAGTGCTTCAGAGACACCTGGGGAGCCTGCCCGGGCCCAGGGTCACCCCGAGGGCTCCGTCCTGAGCCACTACCCTGCTGTGGTCCTCCCCTGGGCAGTGCTTCAGAGACACCTGGGGAGCCTGCCCGGGCCCAGGGTCACCCCGAGGGCTCCGTCCTGAGCCACTACCCTGCTGTGGTCCTCCACTGGGCAGTGCTTCAGAGACACCTGGGGAGCCTGCCCGGGCCCAGGGTCACCCCGAGGGCTCCGTCCTGAGCCACTACCCTGCTGTGGTCCTCCACTGGGCAGTGCTTCAGAGACACCTGGGGAGCCTGCCCGGGCCCAGGGTCACCCCGAGGGCTCTGTCCTGAGCCACTACCCTGCTGTGGTCCTCCCCTGGGCAGTGCTTCAGAGACACCTGGGGAGCCTGCCCGGACCCAGGGTCACCCCGAGGGCTCTGTCCTGAGCCGCTACCCTGCTGTGGTCCTCCACTGGGCAGTGCTTCAGAGACACCTGGGGAGCCTGCCCGGGCCCAGGGTCACCCAGATAATCCTGAGTGCCCGAGGGCTCCGTCCTGAGCCGCTACCCTGCTGTGGTCCTCCACTGGGCAGTGCTTCAGAGACTCCTGGGGAGCCTGCCCGGGCCCAGGGTCACCCAGATAATCATGTGGGAACCTGGGGGGCAGACACCTATGTCAGTGGCCTCTAATGGATGGGAGTTTTGACAATGATGAGTTGTATAAATTTTATGATGAATAAAACTTGAGTTCAATAACTTTATGTAATACATTTTTTTTCAAAGACATGGACAAGAGTGTGGGGGTTACGGGGTGGGGGGAGGAGCACAAAGAAAACCAGTTAGGGGGTGACGGAAGACAGTTGGACTTTGGGTGATGGGAATGCAGCATAATCAAATGTCAAAACAATCTGGAGATGTTCTCTCTGAACATATGTACCCTGATTTGTCATTGTCACCCATTAAAATTAATATAAAAAAAGAGGAAAAATAAATTTCAGGCCCCAAAATTAAGGTGTGTCTTATACATGGGAGCGTCTTATACATGGGGAAATACAGTACCAAGCTGAAAAGCATTGCTTGAAACCATCTAGGCACCCTCGTCTTCTTGACTCTTGAACTTGCCATAAGCTTCCTAGTCCCAGGAACCCTTGCTGGTCCCTCTATCAGAATTATTCTCTTAGTTCAAATTGTAGCTCTGCAGACAGGCTTTCCTTGACCAGCCTATTGAACATGCTCCCCCCTCCCCCCCCACCAGCTAGACCAAAGCAGTGTGCCCTATCTTTCCCTCCTAGCACTGGAGTCATCTGAAATTGTCTGCTATTTTGCCACTTGCCTGCTGTCTCCTCCTCCTCGCTAGAATAGCAGCCCCTTGAGGGCAGGACCTTGCTTTCTCATTTATCACTGTATTCCTGGTGTTCAGCACAGTGCCTGGCATATTACATAGAATAAAATAATTGTTAAATGAGAATGAATTCTAATATCAAAAGGCATTGAAGGGCTACTGAGCATATAAGCCTATGTCCTTTTATTATTTACACTGGGGAACAATTTTTTTTTTCATTTTCTGTTGCATGAGGTTTTAGAACTGTTTCTATATATTTCTACATCGCTGATTTCAAATTTGAAATCCGATTTTTGGTGCATGCTCTAGTTTTTATGCAATTTTAATTTCTTTTTGTTATAGTTAATGGCATGCATTGGTTTTTAAATTGGAGTTAAAGGGCAACGACTCTTGGATTGAGCATAACCACAAGGCAATTAATGTTTTACAAACATCAGTTTTACATAATTGTAGTTGCTTTTAAATGTAAGAAGTTATCTGATAAAAACATCCTCTTACTTTGTTTTAAGATTGAATCATCGGCCCTGGCCGGTTTGCTCAGTGGTAGAGCGTCGGCCTGGCGTGTGGAAGTCCCAGGTTCGATTCCCGGCCAGGGCACACAGGAGAAGCACCCATCTGCTTCTCCACCCCTCCCCCTCTCCTTCCTCTCTGTCTCTCTCTTCCCCTCCCGCAGCCGAGGCTCCATTGGAGCAAAGATGGCCGGGGCGCTGGGGATGGCTCCTTGGCCTCTGCCCCAGGCGCTAGAGTGGCTTTGGTCGCAACAGAGCGACACCCCGGAGGGGCAGAGCATCGCCCCCTGGTGGGCGTGCCGGGTGGATCCCGGTCGGGCGCATGCGGGAGTCTGTCTGACTGTCTCTCCCCGTTTCCAGCTTCAGAAAAATACAAAAAAAAAAAAAAAAAAAAGATTGAATCATGACTTCTTCAAGTAGGTGTAAATGTAAGAATAGTCCTGACACCTTCTGTTATATATGTGGCTGTTACACACTTCAACATCAAAGGCCCAATATTTCATCATTTGTGACATGTGCATATATTGTCTATTTTCAAGTTCCCATTGCCCTGGCCGGTTGGCTCAGCGGTAGAGCGTCGGCCTAGCGTGCGGAGGACCCGGGTTCGATTCCCGGCCAGGGCACATAGGAGAAGCGCCCATTTGCTTCTCCACCCCTCCGCCGCGCTTTCCTCTCTGTCTCTCTCTTCCCCTCCCGCAGCCGAGGCTCCATTGGAGCAAAGATGGCCCGGGCGCTGGGCATGGCTCTGTGGCCTCTGCCTCAGGCGCTAGAATGGCTCTGGTCGCAATATGGCGACGCCCAGGATGGGCAGAGCATCGCCCCCTGGGGGGCAGAGCGCCGCCCCTGGTGGGCGTGCCGGGTGGATCCTGGTCGGGCGCATGCGGGAGTCTGTCTGACTGTCTAGCCCCGTTTCCAGCTTCAGAAAAATGAAAAAAAAAAAAAAAAAAAAAAAAAAAAAAGTTCCCATTGATGATCAATACAAGAATTGGGCTCCTCATGTTGTGTGTCATAATTGTGAGGAAATGCTTCGTGACTGGACAAAAGAAAAATGCAAAGGAATGCCTTTTGGTATTCCCATGGTTTGGCGTGAACCTAAGGACCACAGCAGTGATTGTTATTTCTGTCTGATCCATACAAAGGGCATGGGCAAGAAAAAAATGGCATATGATCGCATATCCTAATATTCCTTCAGCAATATGACCTATCCCACACTCTGAGACACTCCTGATTCCAGTTTTCAATGGTTTTATTTCTTCTAAGGACGAAGAAAGTGAACATGGTGATCAAGTGTATTTTGATAAGATGCATGAGGAAATGGTTGTAGAATCTGAAGGGTCTTCTTCTGATGCCAAGCAGTCATTAACCCCTCAGCAGTTTAGCCAATCTGAACTGAATGACTTAGTAAGAATAACCTAAAAATTGTCCTCGACTTTCTGAAGTATGAGGAGCATAACTGGATCATTTGTGTGGATCTTAAAATAGTAAATTTCCTGCTAGTTCAACAGATAAGTTTCACGAAGTATCCTTGCTTTCTGTGTTTGTGGGACAGCTGAGCTCGGGAGAAACACTGGACACAGAAGGAGTGGCTAAAACGTGAAGCTCTGGAAGTAGGGATACAAAATAGTGTGAATGAACCTGTAGTTAATTGGGACAGGATCATTTTTCCTCCACTTTACATCAAACTTGGCTTAATGAAGCAGTTTGTTCAGGCTTTGAATAGAGAAAGTGAATGCTTTCAACATATTATTTCTGCTTTTCCTGCCTTGTCTTTTGAGAAGATAAAAGCAGGTGTATTCAATGGACCTCAAATTCGAACCCTCATACGTGACGAAGAATTTGCCAGGAAGATGATTAAGGAGGAGAGTGCAGCATGGCGTCTTTTGTGGCAGTTACAGAGAACTTCCTTGGCAACAAAAAAACAGAAAACTATGAACTTCTGGTTCAAAGGATGCTGTTGGCTTTCTGTGACATTGGATGTAACATGAGCGTTAAGATTCACTTCCTGAACAGTCACCTTGATAAGTTTCCCAAAAATCTTGGAGCTGTTAGTGATGAGCAGACTACTGCTAGAGCATCAAACAAGATTGTCCTCAACAAGTACACAAATGCAAGAGCTACAAATGCAAATTTTTGCCTGAATAGAATTTAAATAAGTTTTGCGCAGATTTTATGATTAAAATAAGTGTTTTAATATGTTCTATTTTGAAATAGTAGACAAATTCTGATGCAATCATATCTTTTAGTGTATTTACTGCATTATATAAATTATTATATTTTCACAAAGATGATTCTCAAGAAGACATTCTACTTCATTATGTTAAACTAAATTTTGAAAATTTTACAATAAGATGAAAACCTAAAATCTTAAATTGCAAAAAAAACTGTAGCTTACAGAGAAGAACTAATGTCAGATTTGAGATCAGCACACTCAAATTAGGTAAGAACAAGTGTTTTTGTGGATGCAACAAAAATTTTGTTCCCCAGTGTTATGGATTGATTTTAGAAAGACAGAAGAAGGAAGAGAGATAGAGATGAATAATTCATTTGCTGTTCTACTTATTTATGCGTTCATTGGTTGCTTTCCGTATGTGTCCTGACCAGGATCAAACCCACAACCTTGTCATTTGAATTCACAACGTTGTCATTTTGGGACAACACTCCAACTAAGCTGATTGGTCAGGACCAGTCTAAGTCCTTTTTCAAAACCTGAAGAAGGGTTCAAGTCTTTCCTGAAAACATTTCTCTGTCTCTTTGTAAGTATTTACTCAGAATGTAGGACAATATATCCTTGAATGTAGCCATGGCTGTTTCCTGACCTGGCCCTCAGGATCTCCTAATGAATAATAATAAAAACACAAATACAGACACAAATGTATATACAACAATAATCAGCTTTAAGGAGCATTCCCATACTTTACCTGATTTCACCCTTTTCTGTGGGATGGGTATGATCCCGCACGGATGGTGAAACAGGCTAAGAGCAGCTAGACAAGGTGTCTAGGACCACATGTGTGGTGAGCAATAGAACTGGAATACACCCCTAGTTTGGGACACCATGAGAGGGATGAGAGAGGGCGTCAGCCTTCTCCAGGATTAGGGTGAGTGCACCCCCCCTTCAGTGCTGACCACTACTGCCTTGTCCCCTGATCTTCCATGCTCTTGGCTTAAAAATTCGTAAGGAATGTCTAGCATAGTGAGTGGAGATGGAGAATTGGTGGGGAGGTAAGGGCCAGGAGGTTTTTGTCCCTCTTCCCTTTCGCGTGGCCCCTCTCTTTGGGTGCAATGTTGAGTCTTCGCTGAGTTCCTTTAACGTAATGGTTCATGCATGCCTGGTGGACATGACCGTCTTAACTCACTGTGAACGCTGGGCAGCAGGATTTTTTAGGTGAGGAGCTGGAGCTACTTGGCTTTATTTCCCTTGGTTGGCTTGTGAAGGAAGCCTCCCTTGCTCAGTGCACCGTTGGGAATGCCCTAATCATGGTAGACCAGGGGTCAGGAACCTATGGCTCGCGACCAGATGTGACTCTTTTGATGGCTGCATCTGGCTCGCAGACAAATCTTTAACAAAAAAATAACATTAAAAATACCATATAACCTGACCTGTGGTGATGCAGTGGATAAAGCGTCAACCTGGAAACGCTGAGGTTGCCTGTTCAAAACCCTGGGCTTGCTTGTCAAGGCACATATGGGGAGTTGATGCTTCCTGCTCCTCCCTCCTTCTCTCTCTCTCTCTCTCTCTCTCTCTCTCGCTCTCTCTCTCTCACTCTCTCTCTCTCCCCTCTCTATAATGAATAAATAAAATCTTAAAAAAATAGCATATAAAACATTCTCATGTATTACAATCCATTCATTTCCTACCACTCATGTTCATGGTTGCCGGTGACTGGAGCCAATCACAGCTGTCCTCTGGGACAACACCAAATTTTTATTGGATAATGCGTAATGTACATGGGTCGTTGTGTGGCTCTCATGGAATTACACTTTAAAATGTGTGGCATTCATGGCTCTCTCAGCCAAAAAGGTTCCCGACCCCTGTGGTAGACTGTGAGTTTCAGGAAAAGATCCTATAGTCTGGAGTTGTTAACCAGCGGGTCAGGTTCAGAGTGCCTGGCTAATAGAGACTAAAAACATCGCCTTGATAGGTCCCCTGTGTGATGTGGTGGGATTGGTGCTGGTTGGGTTCTGAGATGGGTGGTGGGCTCATGGGTGCTGACTTCACTAGTATGTTTCATAACATAGATATATGCACTACATACGTTTCTTTGCATGTAGGAAACATTGCATCATTCAACTGTTAAGTCAGAAGAAATCAAACAGGATTATGTAATTGATTACCTTGACCTCAGGACAAAAATAACAGCTTCCCTCCAGTGCTGCCTCCCGCTCTCCTCAGTACTTACCTTTGTCCCTGCCTCTGCTCAGCTCTTCGTCTTTCTCAGCGTGGCCCTTCAGTGTATTTTTGTTGTTTATATTTAATATAGTTTTCAAGGTGTTTTGGGGTGGATAGTAAAATCTAGTTAAACATTGGCTCTCTACTATTATTGATTTATTTGTCCGTGGCCCCTGAGCAGGGTGACTTTACTCCTGGTTTGCCTTGGACAATCCCAGTTTGTGTCTGTGGTCCCAGCACAATTATTAAGAGTGACACCTTTGCTTTTAGGAGTGTTCTGGTTTGGATGGTAAATGACAGAGGTCACCTACTCCAGAGTGATCTTCTCCCTAACTTCCCATTTTTGGCAAATGACACTTTTTTTTTTTAATTGAGAGGAGGGGAGGTGGAGAGACAGACTCTTGCATGCGCCCTGACCGGAATTCACTCGGCAACCCCTGTCTGGGGCCAATGATTGAATAAACTCAGCTATCCTCAGTGACCAGGGCCAACACTCAAACCCTTCAAGCCACTGGCTACGAGAGGGGAAGAGAGAAAGAAAGGGGAGAGTGGGGGGAAGAGAAGCAGATGATAGCATCTCCTGTGTGTCTTGACTGGGAATCGAACCTGGGACATCCATACACTGGGCTGACACTCTATCCACTTAGCCAATGGGCCAGGGCTGGTCAATAACACTTTTAATAAAAATGTTACTCATCTTTGATACCATATTACTTATGTGTAGAGCTATTCTTCCAGCTGCTGACCTATCCCACATGTATGTCATTATCATTATCTTAAATTAGCAGCGTTAAAGGAAATAATCGGTAAATTGGTGACTTATGTTATTGGGTCCCTCAGTTCACAGAGCTGTTAATTGGGATTTAAACCTTTTACATAATTAGCTAGGCTTAATTATACAGTGCTTTTGGACACAGAACTCCTTGATCTGTCAACAGACCAAGAATTCTCTGGCTTCATTATCATCCATACTGGGTATATTCTGAGATCCTGTTTAACCTCATGCTACTTTTCTCTTGAGGTACTGTCTGGATTTTTCTGACTTGGGTGATTTTGGTCAGAGAGACAGTGGGTTCATGTTGACTGGACCCCTTGGGGCTGGTAAGAGCTTTTATAGGGTCTCCCTTCTGCCTGATTCTCACATATCCTTAGGGCTATGTGTTTCCTTGTTGTGGAGTATTTTTTAACTTGAGAACCATCCATGGTGTTGATTTCACTCCGATAAGGTGCGGAGGAAAGTGAGGGCCCACCGCACATGGCCTGTGCTTGGTGTCACACTCTGGGTGGGGGCGACCCTGACTTCTAGATGCCCTAGGGTGTGACCACTGCAGACATTCATTATCACTATTTATTTTTCCTTCATTATAGTTATTTCTCCTCTTCCCTTGTGGTAGGAGGTTAAAAAGAGGTTCTTCTGGGTGTTTTGTGGACTTGAGGCGAGGAAGAGGCACCCCTCTAAGCCTGACTGGGTATGCTCCAGCGTCTGATGTCAGGGCGTGCGTTGCTCACATTCCTGATGGCTGCACGACAGCGATCTATTCCCAGAGGGGACCGTCAGCCCCTGCGGCAGTTTTCCTTTTAGGAAGTAACGTTTCCTTTGAGGATGTTGAGGAAATTCTGTTCCCCACAACAGCAATACGGATTGAGCTGGGCTCTGGTTCACATACCACAGGGATCATGACTTTCTGCCTTATTGTGAATTCCTTTTAGAGTTGGGAACAGATTTATCCCAATTTAAATGAATTAAATATTAAATTGGGGGTGGATGGGTTCACTGACAGGCAAAAGGAGGGGTATAAACAAGTCTTTTCCATGCTGTGGTGTACTTTATTAAGGGCTGTGTATAATGGGGTGGGGGGGCGCAGCAAGAGATAGAGATTTATTTTTTAAAAACATTCTTAGTGGTGCTTTAGAAAAATTCACCTCCCCTCCACTTAACAGGGGTCCAGAATGACTCAAATGACTCAAATTCCCGGTTACTTTTATTTTCTCCTCTTTGGCAGCACATTCATTTATGCCTTTTCCCTACAGGGGTTAAAGGAGGGAAGAGGGGAGGAAAGATGGAGAGATGAGAGTAACCAGCTGAATGGCCCGTTAACTGCTAAATTCTGAGCATCCTTGTTCTTTTATACATTCAAAACTTCCAATAACTCTCCCACGTGCAGTGTCATGTGTTAGTCATACTGTGGGCCAGAAAAAACAGATCAGTATAATAAAATTAAAAGAAAGAAAAGCAAATCAAAGCATATAAAAATAATCAGGAGCTGTAGCTAGGAAGATGGAATGGCCGGCTGTCCACACACTGTCTCTGAGGCTTCCGAGAGCGACCTATGAGACAAGGGCGGAAGAGCCAGTCTCACTTGTAAACGGGCAGCATCTGGGGAGCAGCCGTAACTGTGGTTTACCTGGAGGAGAACTGAAGTTAGTCATACGGAAGAGCGAAGAGCGCCAGGTTGGGGCATTATTCATGACTTGGTTTAGAATGTGTGTGTGTTTTTTTTTGTTTTTTTTTTGTATTTTTCTGAAGCTGGAAATGGGGAGAGACAGACAGACTCCTGCATGCGCCTGACTGGGATCCACCCGGCACGCCCACCAGGGGCGACGCTCTGCCCACCAGGGGGTGATGCTCTGCCCCTCCGGGGCGTTGCTCTGCCGCGACCAGAGCCACTCTAGCGCCTGGGGCAGAGGCCAAGGAGCCATCCCCAGCGCCCGGGCCATCTTTGCTCCAATGGAGCCTTGGCTGCCGGAGGGGAAGAGAGAGACAGAGAGGAAGGAGGAGGGGGGGTGGAGAAGCAAACGGGCGCTTCTCCTATGTGCCCTGGCCGGGAATCGAACCCGGGTCCCCCGCACGCCAGGCCGACGCTCTACTGCTGAGCCAACTGGCCAGGGCCTAGAATGTGTGGTTTTAAGAAAATGAATCTGAATACTTTGTATCACTCTGTAAGAATTGCAAAGCCACATGAGGATGCTTGCATTTGAGCCCTGGCCAGGTAGCTTAATTTGTTAGAGCATCGTTCTGATATGCCAAAGTTGTGGGTTCCATCCCTGGTCAGGGCACATGCACGAATCAACCAATGATTACATAAATAAGTGGAACAACATATCCATGTTTCTATCTCTCTCCTCCCTTCCTCTTCTCTCTCAAATCAATAAAAAAATAAAAAATAAAAACTTTGTTTCCCTGTGCAAGGCTATGCCGTCCATAGTAGTCAGTCCTAAGACCTGAGGGTCTTAGCAGTAGTAAGCCCCTTCTAATGGTGTAACAACCTTAGTTTATAACTAAAAAGTATACTCTGTGGGTCACATAATAGGTGCTCCCTGATTGACGGTGAGGAAGACTTTTCCGTAGGGTCCATATCCTGTCTCTCACGTTTCCATCCACAGACAGGCTGGCGGTAATATAAAAAACACTGGATATCATAACAAAATGTAGAGAAGGGAGGAAATTAGCCTGATTCTGTAGATAAGAAAGATTGTTAGGCAAGGTTTATACTAAGGAAGAACCATGGCAACAGGTTATAGAGACTTGTTTAACCTCAAGTCGGTGTCGAAGCTGAAAGCAAAGCCGTGAGTGCTATCTAATAAGATCACACACTCAGAAGTGGGAAGGTTAGGTTCTAGGCCCAGAGCTGCAGCAAACAATCTCTATGACTCAGGGTGAAAAGGTGAAGGGATTAAGCAAAACAAACCAACAAACAAACTCATAGACACAACGGTATGGAGATGACCAGAGGAAAGGGCGGAGAGGGGCGGTGGAGGCCAGGAAAGGAAGGAAAATGGAGATGGAAGGAGACTTGACTTGGGTGGCGAACACACAGTACAGATGATGTGTTATAGAATTGTACACCTGAAACCTATATAGTTTTGTTAACCAATGTCACACCAATAAATTCAGTAAAGAAATAAGAACAAAATGACTTATTTTTTTTGTGTGCCTTGTTTTTTATTTTAAAATGAGAAATAATGCCTACCTACGTTTTTGTATGAATTGTGGTGAAATACACATAACATAAAAGTTACCATCTTAACCATTTTTTAAGTGTTCAATGGTGTTAAATACATTCATATTATGTACCTAATACCATAATCCATCTCCGGAGCTCTTCATCTTGCAAAACTGAAACTCTGTACCTATTAAACAATGAATTCTTATTCCCCCACCCCAACCCCTGGCAGCCACCATTTTACTTGGCTCTATGAATTTCTACTTTAGATACCTCATATAACTGGAATCATACAGTATTTGTCCATTTGTGACTAGCTTATTTCACTTAGCATAATATTTCCAAGATTCATCCATGTTGTAGCGTGCATCAGAATTTCCTTTCTCTTTAAGGTCAAGTAATATTTCATTGGATGGGTATACCACATTCTGTTTATCTATTTGTCAGTGGATGCTTGGGTTGCTTCTGCCTGTTGGCTATTAAAAATAATGCTGCTTTGAACATGATGCACAAATGGTTTTTCTTCAAGACCCTGCTTTCAATTTTTTTTTGGTATATACCCAGAGGTAGGATTCCTGAATAATATGGCAATTCTATTTTTAGTTTTTGAGTAACAGCCATACTATTTTCCATAGTAATGGTACCATTCCACATTCCTACCATCAATACACAAGGATTCCAGTTACTCCACATCCTTGCCAACAGCTGTTACTTACTTTCTTTTTTTATTTTTTTATTTTTTTTTTTTATTTTTATTTTTTTACAGAGACTGAGAGAGGGATAGACAGGGACAGTCAGACAGGAATGGAGAGAGATGAGAAGCATCAATCATTAGTTTTTCATTGCGCGTTGCAACACCTTAGTTGTTCATTGATTGCCTTCTCATATGTGCCTTGACTGCGGGCCTTCAGCAGACCAAGTAACCCCTAGCTGGAGCCAGCGACCTTGGGTTCAAGCTGGTGTGATTTTGCTCAAACCAGATGAGCCCGCGCTCAAGCTGGCGACCTCAGGGTCTCGAACCTGGGTCCTCTACATCCCAGTCCGATGCTCTATCCACTGTGCCACCGCCTGGTCAGGTACTTACTTACTTTCTTATTTGTGATAGTAGCCATCCTAAAAAGTGCCAGGTATCTCCCTAAGTTTTACAGTTGTATCAGCAATGTCTCCAGATTAACTTCTTTTTGAATCACTGCTCCTTTGCTTAATCCTTGCGCCTCCTTGGGCGGGTTACTTAGCCTGTGAGCCTCCATTTTATTCTCTGTACAATGTAAATGTCTTTATGGAAGGGTTGTATAGATATGGATGGAATAATCCCCTATGCTATGTGCCCACTCAAGTATTGATTTTATTGCTCTGGAAAAGCTGAAAGAACTAACAAATGTATGTTATTGTTAATATTTCTATTGTTTCTAGCTGGTTTCCCTCCTATATACTAACCCAAAACACGTTATTTCCATGTGTTATGGTAGAAAGAGCAATGTTGGAGCCAGAAGTCATGGAACTGAATTTTAGCTTTCCTACTTTCTGGTTGAGGGACCATGGTCAAATTTCTGGGTCTTATTTATTTATCTGTAAGAAAGGCATAGCAGTGGGCCCTTCCTGGGACTGTTCATTTGCCATTCCCAGCCCCCCAGGCTAGATTCTGTCTCCCCTCCCCAGCTTTATTGAGATGTTATAGACATATAACACGTGTAAGTTAAACGTGTACAATGTGATGACTTGATACAAGTATATATTACAAAATGAATGTCACACTAAGGTTAGTTAGCACTTCTATTCCCTCATCGAATTAGTTTTTTGTGTGTGTGATTATAACATTTAAGGTCCATTGTTTTAGCAACTTTCAAGTCTATAATATAGTATTGTTATTTATGGTCACCATTCTGTCCATAGAGCCCCAGAACTTATTCATTTAATAACTGGAAATTTCTAACCTTTGAACAACATCTCCCCGTTTCCCCCACCCCAGCCCCTGGCAACCAGCATTCTGTTTCTGTTTCTGTGAGTTTGTCTTTTTTCAGATGCACGTGTAAATGAAAGTGTAAGCTATTTGTCTTTCTCTGTCTGACTTATTTCACTTAGCATAATGCCCTCAAAGTCCATCTACATCGTTGCAAATGGCAAGATTTCCTTTTTTATGGCCAAATAATATTACATTGTATATACCATGTTTTCTTTATCCATGTATCCATTGACAGACACTTAGGTTCTTTCTGTACCTTGGCTGTTGTGAATTACACTGCAGTGAACAGGGAAGATATCTTATCAGGATAGTGTTTCCATTTCCTTTGGTCATAACCCAGAAGTGGGATTCCGACAGCCTACATTTTGCTGCCACCTTATAACTTTCCATTCACTCTTTACCCTCTGAAGTTCAAGCTTCCCTGAAAACTTCTCTGACCCTTTCACCATGACTTTCTAATTAGCAAATAGGAGATGTTTTAGGCCTCTATCTTCCTTGACTTTTTTTTATAGCATTTGACAATATAATTCCATTATTTTTTTAATTGATTTTAAATTTTTATTAAATTTATTGGGGTGACATTGGTTCTGTCTGGACTCCCTGCATGTCCATTACCGTTCCTCCATCTGGATTCCCATCGTGGAGATGAGTCCCACCATTCATCTTCTGCCAAGGCCAGAGATCTGGGTGTCGTTCCCACTCCTCCTCGTTCCTTCCCCCTGTGGCCCACAGCGAAGGGTCACTGTGATTGGGAAGCTGCTTCTAAGTGGCTTCCAGGTCCTCACCTCCTTTGCATCTTCACCACCATCTTTCTTTTTCTGGGTCCATGGGCACCTCTCCTTGTAGCCCTTTATCTGGTCATTTTTGTCCTCCTCTTTGCCTCCTCCTGACCGTCCTTCACTCTGTTGTTAGATCATATGATGCTGATGCTCTCACTGCTTAAAACTGGAGTGTCCCCTTGTTTGAGGTATCAAGCACCAGTTCCTATGAATGGCACATGCAGGCTCTGTGCGATTTGTTCTCATCATCTTCGTCTCCTGTCTTTCAACCCCCTTCACTCTTGAGCTCCACCGGGTCACACAGTGTTGCTTGTTGGCTTGTATACATTTGCATGCATTGGTTTCTGCCTGGAAGGCTCTCTTTTCTTCTGTCTTCCTGGGAAATTCCCACTCATTTAACATTCAGTTCAATCATTGGCCTCCCTGTCATAATGAGAGCGGCTAACACTTGCATGTGCTTCCTATGTGCCAGTCACGGTTATAGATGCTCTATGTGAATTAATTTGCTGAGTTCCCACAACCCTGTTATGGTACCTGTTATGGTAAGTTAGGCTAAGTCATTATCACTCTCATTTTATAGTTGGGAAATGGAGACACAAAGAGGTTAAACGTCCTACTTAGAGTCACACAGCTAGCAAGTGGCACACTGGGGTCTGAAGGCAGGAGTTCTCATTCTAGACTGTGGGCTCCTAACCACTGGCCGTGTCAGACTGAGGCAGGGATTTCCTCCTTGTGCTGCTCACCCTCATCTGAGTCATCACCATCTCCCTCCCAGCATGTAGCATCTGCTCTATCAAGCACACAGCCCCTTGAGGGCAGGCCTGTCTGTAAGTCATACTGTATCCCTGGTGCAGGGACCTGGCTTGCCCATCTCTATATCCCCATAGTCCAGTGACACACCTGCCAATGGTCCATACTCATCAAATATTTTTTTGGAAGACTAACTCAAGGCATATAATGAATATGATCAGTTGGATAAATGATTAGTGAAAACGCTTTGTAAAATGTATAACAGGGGTCAGCCAGCTGTAGGCACATCTGGCCTGCTGCCTGGCTTTGCACTGCCCGCGAGCTAAGAATGGCTTCTATAGGTGAATGTTGGCAGTCCATTGGATGACAGGGAACACTGACCCTAAACCTTGATTACGTGCAATGTTATCCCTCCTGAAAGAATTTTGTTCTTCCTCATTAGTAGATCTATGTTATATTCAATTGTTGTTATTGCCATTTGAATTTTGTCAATAATAAATTTGAGGAAAATTTGTGTGCTGTCTGGTTATATAAGTACCTATACAATGTTCACAATTTTTTCTCTTGTCCTGAAAACCCTAAAGTATTTAGTCTTTGGCCTTTTACTGGAAAAGTTTGCTGACCCCTGCTCACAGTGCTATTTAAATGTCACTTTATTTGTGCTTGTTTTTTTTTATGTCTAAAGTATTTAATAAAACATTAAAATACTCTATCCTAAAAAAACCTGTTACTGTCATTATTATGTATTATGTCAGGGCTATATTGAAAATGTGAAATGGTTTAGGCATACTTGTCTGACTAAATGGGATGAAGTTTATGAAGCATTGGGCAGCAGGTGTTAAACATGTGTTCTATTTCCTTTTTCCTGTTCCTGGACCTAATTTAGGTAGGGTGTAACTGGTTGGTTTGAAGGTAGGTGACTTAAAAAATATGGCGCACAATGTCTTGTTTCACTAGGTTATACTGCGGGTTAGTTAATAGTGTTTAGGACAGATTATACAATATTGAAGTTGGAGACAGAATATTTTTCACATTGTTAGGTTCTCAGATTCCTATGATAGTGACCTGGACTACAGAATCTCTGATTATTCAAGATGCCATGGAAAAAGGCAAAACTCAGCAGGAGGAGCCATAAGCAATACTTTGTACATACATATTTTAAAAAAAGACAATTTGTAGGCTTATGTATTCATATATATATATATATATATATATATATATATATATATATTGCTACTGGTTTTGGATCTTGAAAGTCTTTAAAAATTTATATTCAGAGTGTTTTTCTGCTCATTTTTTATTTTATTAAGAAGAAACTATAAATAAAACTGAACAATGCCATCATTTTTCATTAGCTCTAATGGCTTTGTGACAGGATGAAAGCTCATGTAGTGTAATGTTTGATTTTTTTCTTCCTCAAATGCTGTGGAGCTAGATAATTTAGAAATATTACAAAATATTCTGTACTGAAGAAAAAGCTTTTGACTCCAAATTTTTTAAAAAGCATGTGCATTACATCATGTAAAAGCTTAGCAACTTTTGGAAGCTCTTCTAAATCACACATATTCCTTTGTCTTTGCGTTGTTGTTTCTCTTATATTGACAATCGCTGTCCAAACTGAGAGGTGGACTCCAAAATAATTTTAGAAATCTAAGGGTCGGTATTTTTATTTTATGGTGCTTCCTATTTACCTTGAATTAAAATCTGCATTTCTTAGGTTATGACTCTGGAGTGTATTATATAGTCATTTAATTTACTTTTAGTTCTCTTTTTTTAAAAAAATTAATTTTAATGGGGTGACATTGATAAATAAGGGTACATATGTTCAGAGAAAACATCTCTAGGTTATTTTGACATTTAATTATGCTGCATTCCCATCACCCAAATAGTTCTCTTTTTAATTGAGGTAACATTGGTGTATAGTATTATGTTTCAAGTGTGCAACATTATGATCTAACATCTGTATAAACGACAGCACACTCACCACCAGGGGTCTAGTTTCCATCTCTCACCACACAGCCAACCCCCTTTACCTACTTTGCACTTCCTCTACCCCTCCTCCCATCTGGTAACCACTAATCTGTTGTCTGCCTCTGCCTCTGTGAGTTCTTTTTTGTTTTTGATTATATTCCATGTATGAATGAATTTGTACTATGGTATTTGTCTTTTTCTTCTTGACTTATTTCACTTAGCGCAATGCCCTCAAGGTCCATTCATGTTGATGCAAATGGAAGGATTTCACCTTTTTATTGCTGAGCAGTATTCCATTGTGTGTGTGTGTGTGTATGTGTGTGTGTATATCACATCTTCTTTATCCATTCATCCATTGACAGACACATTGTTTCCATGTCTTGGCTATTGTAAATAATGGTGCAGTGATCATAGGTATGCATATCCTTTCAAAGTAGCTGTACAGTCATCTTAATCAGAACATTTTAAGCCTGGACAGGGCCAGCTACCTGTTTACAAGGAAGAAAGTAATGCCAGGAGAGAGATTATGAAATATACTCATGGTCATGGTCATATAACTAGATAGTGGAAGACAAGAAGTAGGTAAGACCCCTATGCTAAAATTTCCTAGCTGAAATTCTTTTCATTTTGTAAAATTTCAGGGTAAAGTCATCCAGAAACTTGAGCAGGAAAAAAATAATAGAAGTCCAATTCTTATTTTTAAACTTAAATTATTATGATTTAAATTATTTCCAATTCTGTAGAAATGTGAAATTAAGTCAGTGGTTTAGGAAAAAAGTAACAAGGTACTTTGAAAATGCACTGAATCACATTCTGGACAAATTTTCTTGGGACAAGTTTTCTTTGAAATTTTGAAAAATTTCAAAATTTTCTTTTACATCATCTTTCACAATGTTAGATGATGTTAAAATATTAGACTCTAAACTGACCTGTGGTGGCGCAGTGAATAAAGCATTGATCTGGAATGATGAGGTCGCTGGTTCAAGGCCCTGGGCTTGCCTGCTCAAGACACATATGAGAAGCAACTACCAGTTGCTTTCCATTTCTCTTCCACTCCTCTCTTCTCTCTCTAAAATATCAATAAGTAAAAAAAAAATTTTTTTTTTAAATATTAGACTGTAGGCACACAAATACAAAGCAAGACGGGGGACCTGTGTGTCACTGGGTTTGTCAAAGGGGAAGGGCTGTGGCCCTTTGCAGACCTGAGCCCTCTGCGTGCCACCTTTGCTGTGTAGACCTTACAGACTCTTGGGAATGGTGGGTGTGTGCAGTGGATTGTTTTAGAAAATAACCCGTAAACCTGTGCCTCTTTCTTTTCTCTATGAATGTGTTTTTTAAAAGACGGTTGCCTGCATTTGCTTAAGGGCAGAATGGGAATTGCCGAGTGACTGCAGAAGGCTCAGCAGCACACAGGAGGGCAGCGAGCACTTCTAGCAGCTTATTTAACATTTCGGGAGGCTCATCCCCTTTCCCGTTCCACGAGGTCTCCTGAGCACTATTTCCAAATGCCGTAGTGCCGTATGCAACACGTATAAATACAGTGCTTGCCTGCCCAGGAAAGCCCCTGCGTTTGCCAGTCCCGGCTCCATATCAAGTCATTAACACCACGATCTTCATTATATGCAGATATGCAGTTGTCTCTGGTTTTTTTTTTTTTTTTAACTTTTTGAAAAAATAAGAGAGTAGAACTTTCCAAGGCTGGTCATTAAAGATAATTCAGTGATTTCTTTTGGAATGCAAGACTTGAAATGGGGACAGCTCTCTCTGCAAAGCAAGAAGCATTGAGCAACACTCGTCATTAACGCTGTGCTTACTGCACTTGTGTGGGTAGTTGCCCATAACATCATCATTTTCTGGAACACTGTGTTCTGACTCTAGTTTGTTCATTTGTTGTTTCTTTCTAGCCAAAAGGAGGGGGGAATGGTATGAAAACATCAGGTGAGTTTGGGGTCAGTTACCGTTAGATAGTTATTTCAAATCACAAATTTACTTTTGCCTGATTAACCTACTCATTAATGGTGGATGGTTGCTCCTGGAAGAAGTTTACCACATAAAATATTTATTGAGAACCTCAATGTGCATATTAACTTAGTTACTGAGTTCAAGGAGAGACAGGTGGCAAATGCCAGTAGAGACTGGCCAGTCCTCAGTAGAGCTGGAGTTAGATGGGGATCAAGTCTGGGTGATCAGGCCTGGGGCTGGCCTCAGGGCACGGCTGCATGGGTTGATATCGAAACCGGTGATCACAGACAGGTAAGAACTAAAGAGCTCGATGTGAACCGGGGATCCCCATAGGAGAAGATACCCCCAGGAAAGTGTTGGAGAGGGAGTGAGTCAGTTGGGCCAGCATCAGGCGAGACATGATCAAGCCCGAAGATGTGAGAGAAGGCTGCATTAGTCATGGCCGACACAGGCAAACAGAAACCGTCTAAAGCAAGGGCTTTAGTTACGAAAGTCTTTGGAAGGTCTGAAAGCCAAATAGGGGCTGATGATGTCACCCAGAGATTAGCCACAGCAGGAAACCACTAACACCTCTGAGGCTGGTGGAAAAAAGAGACGGGGGAGTGTTGTTTCCACAGGCCAAGAGCTGGATCTCCATGGAAGCTCCCAGAAGCAGCTGGGACCATGGAGGGAAGGCCTGTCTGGTGGGTGTGGACCGTCTGGGAGACAAAACCACCGCTGGAGATACCATCCAAAGCCGAGAGCGCGAAGGGAAGGAATTCTCTGGCCTCTCTCTCCCTTCTTTCCCTCAGTCCTCCACCTAAGCCAAGCTGGAGCCCGTTGGCAAGTGAGTCTGGAAAGGTAGTTTGCAAGGGGGCGAGGGTGGGGGTCGGGCAGGGAATGGATCAAATTGCTAATAGGTAAAGGGCCAGCACCAGCACAAGTCTGGGGCAGGGTTGGAGGGAAACTCACACAGGCTGACGGGAGGCCATCGCCTAGTGGGTCCTGCTGGAGCCGTGGAGCAAGACTCACGGGGCGTTCAAGAGCCTGGGAGACTGGACTTCTCTGATTTCCCACAGCGTGTGCCTGAGAAACCTTACTGTGTCAGGAGACTGTTCTCCGGCCCACCGGAAGCGCAGCCACGTTTGGGGGAGGCGGCGTGGTTTTCAGGATGCAGGCACTGTTAGATTCCCACCCCGTGTGACCGTGTGGAGGCTCAGCAGCAGGCCTTTGTCCAGGACTCCCTGACCCTCCCTAATAGTGGTTGAGACTCTCTGGGTGAGCGGGGAAGAATTCAGTGGCAGGGAGTACTCATACAAAGTTCTGTATAGAAAGTATCCTTTCGTATCTTTATGTCCTGGATGGCTATAGCAGCAGCACTTTTCGATGCTAGTCATATAAATTCTCAGCTGTGAGTTAGGGCATCTTTTAGTCTCTGCATTTCTGGTAACTCTGTGTAGAAAAATTGCCATTTTCATCATCCCTGTCATCATGAGGACCATCTCCACTGTCGTCATCACAGGGAGCGAATGCACTATGAGTAGAACATTGTATTATCTGCATTGCGGAGAAGGGGTGAGGTAAGCTGAGTTCAGCTATTTGTGACCATGGTAATGATCATTTATGGAATAATCAGTATATACAGGGCCCTGTGCTTTCAGAGTAGTCATGCAGTACTTCTCGCACCGTAGTGTGACTCAGATTCACCTTCAGGGCTTGTTAAAATGCAGGTAGCTCCTCCCACTTGTGACCTCCCACTCCACTTCTGATTCAGCAGGTCTGGAGCAGGGCCTGATAATTGGCATTTCTCTCTGGTTTCCAGATTGTTCTGATGCTGCTGGTCCTGGGACACACATTGGAAACCTCTGCACTAGTGACTTGGGCCCTCACCAAGGCGGGAATTGTAATCTTCATCTTACAGCAGAGGCTCTGAGGCTGAAAGAGGCCCCAGAGCTAGTTAAAAGGCACTTGGCTGAGAAGCAGTGGGGGGAGGTCATTGTCTGGTCCAGCTGTTGGTGTCCCCCTAGGCATGACAGCCAGTGGCCAGGCCTGGACCATCATGAGGGCGTTGGCTTGGCAGGACTGGTGGCTGCCATCTTCATGGGGCCAGGCCATTGGCCACCTGTGGAATTTGTGTTTGGTCTTACAGCTCTAGTGAATTTCTTTCTAAAAGTTTACCCTGTGGTGAAAAGAATTGGTGGGTTACACTTAAAAAACAAAAAAGGTCCTATTTGGACTGGTTAGTGGACTTTTTTTTTTAACCTTTTGGTACAAATGCTCCTGCTGGCTGAGGCTGCTGGGTTGCCCGAGGCAGTGAGAGCTGGAAGCCCCACTCTAGGCATTCAGGGAGGGACCCTCTGCACGACCAGCTGACCTCTGTGCTGGGACTGCCCAGGGGATTGGTGGGGTACCTGTGACCGACCACCTGCAGTGTGGGGCATCTGCCTGGCATTTTTTCTCCTTTTCCTCCCTGTGTGGCCTATTGCTTGGCATTTTGTCTCACAGTAAACCAAAATACGATACTTTAAATAAAGTCAGTCTCCCATGTGGACGGATGCTGTGGCCATCCCCACTGACCTTCACAGAGTCCTGAGTTCCTCACCAGCAAACTCCACCTCATTTCCAGAGTCACCCAGTGAATGAAACAGCCCCCAGGAAGACCCAGGTCTTGAAGGATAAAAACGGGGAGTTAGGTCCTGGCCACGTAGCTCAGTTGGTTAGAGTGTCATCCTGCTACGCCAGGGTTGAGAGTTTGATCCCTGGTCAGGGCACATATAAGAATCAACCAATGAATGCATAAATAAGTGGAACAACAAATTTCTCTCTCTGTCTCTTTCTTTCTCTCCCTCTTTCCCCCCTTCCTCTCTTTCTCTAAAAATCAATTTTAAAAAATTAAAAAAAAAAGAGGGTAAGGCAGTATGCATACCACCACCTCCTTCCCTCCTGGATTTCAATCACATATTAATTATTAACTCAGAGTGTCTTTATTTTTCCATCTGCAAACTGCAAATGTGAATTCCAGCCATGTATTTTTAAACAGCTCCATTAAAATCAAGCAAATTCAAGTATCTCATGTAATTTATTATAAGTGGGCCTTGCTTATAAAGGAAAAAGCTGTTTTATGTATGGTTTCTATTTTCCTATTTTGGTAAACTGTAGCCAAATTTTGCGTTAGGAGAAATAGATGTGAGCGGTTTTCTATTGAGTAGTTCCATATATCACACTCGTAGCAGCTTCCATTAGGTTTCCTTTGCAGAAATGGTGAGTTAACACCCAGAGTGGAGAAATCTATGTCCTGGGAACTGGATTAGATTAGAAAAATTGATGAATTTATAATAAAGATAATCTGGATAATAAAGATTCAAAAACAGCTTTACTTGGCTATAAATGCAGTTAATACTGCCATCTGAAAGAAAATATATGAAATGATATTTTCTGCTACTTTAGAAATCGATTCTAAAAGTATTCATATATTAATTTACCCAGTCAATATTAGGCAATCTGTTAGAAAATAACTGCTTGTGAGCTTATTTTTTGAAACACAGTCTTCAGATTGTGGTAAATTTGTACCTGTAGTTTTCCAGTTGACTCTAAAATACAGTTTTGCATTTTGTATAATGGGTTTAATACATAGAAAACCCTCACCATATTCCTTCTCGACGTTTTACATAGAAGGCAGAGTGTTCTATAGTCCTTGTGTATCAGTGGTGTATTGCTGCCTAGCACACCTTCCCCACACAGAGAGGTTCAGCACAACAACAGTGATGGATGGGGTCACAAATAGGAGGTCTGGGCAGAGCGTGGCGTGGCAGGCTTGCACATGATGCACATCAACTGGGGTGGTTCAACAGAAGGATGGGAGGGTCAGGAAGATGGGAGGGCCAGGGCGGGAAGGCTAGAGAATCCTCGCCCCAGACAGCCACTCACATGGCTGGTGAGTTGGCTCTACTGGGCTTAAGGGCCAGGGGCGTTGGTTCCTTTCAACGGAAGACCCTCCATGAAGTGTCTGAGCTTTCTCATACCATCATCATCTGTGATGGTGACAATGGAGATGGTCATCATGATGATTGGGATGATTAAAATGGCAATTCTTTTACATAGAGTGACTGGAAGGTGGACTGAGACTAAAAATGCCCTTGATCATCCTAAGAGAAGCAGGTGGCAAACTATGGTATGGTCTTGATGACAGCCTTGGAAGTCTCATGACATTATTTCTGCTGTGCTCTATTAACGGGCCAGTGTTGAAGGGGTGGGGGGATGAGGACTCTAGACTCTACCTATTGTTGAGAGACATGCCAAAGAATTTGAAGACATGTTTTAGAATGGCTGCGCCCTCTCAGGAGCCACCGGCGAATAGTTAGAAACTGTGGCTTCTAAATAAAAGACTTGATCACTTGTTGATAGAGTGAGGCTACACCTCCTCCCATGAATCACATGGCCCCTTGGAATCCATCTTGGTCCATTCATTAGGTATGTGCTGGACTGAATAGTGTTCATCGGGTTCACAGAGCAGTGGGCCCAGTGAGCCGGGCAAGGGCAGTCCTGTTGGAGTGATAGGGACGGGAGTCAGACTGCAGAGTGACCAGGAATAATTGGATGGTGATGATGGAGTGGAGACAGTAGGTATGGACACTGCTTTCAAAACGTTCAGCTGAGGTATGAAGAGAGAAAGGGCAATGACAGCAGGGTGATACCCAGCCAGACAGCATTCATTTTCTTTCCTTTTTTTATTTTTATTTTTCAAGGATGGGAGAATTTGTAGGGTGAAGGAAAGCAGCCAATATCAACTGATGTAAGGTGGTATTTTTCCCACTTACCTATGTGACTTAATTTTTCTTTTAGATTTTCTTAAGTGCAGGGATCATGGCCCAGTTCTGTACTCAGTGGACATGATAAACATTTGCAACAGAACAAAGAAATCCCGCCTGTAGAAAGCCATCGTGCATGGGACTGTTCCCCACCCGGGTAGCGTCTTTCTTCCCGTCATTTTGTTTTATAATAGACCACGAAGAGTCTAAATAAAAATCAGTCTACCACATTGATGGATGCTGTGGCCATCCCCAGTGACCTTTACTGGATGGAATTCAGAATGAGTTCTTCTCCTATCCTGACCTTAAAGACCTCGCCAACAAACTTGACCTATTTCCCCAAACCACTCATTGAAGTATATAACATCAATAGGAAGACCCAGGGCTTGTAGGGCTCCCAGAAGCCCCCAGAGATGACTCCAGGGACCAAATACTGATCTAGCCAGAGAGTCATTTTCTCTCAGAGAGTCAACTGGTCATCTATAAAATGAAGTGTGAACACCTGCTTCAGAGGGATGTTGCGAGTGAGGTGAGATTGATCACTTTTGTACAAGCGCCTTCTAGACTGTAAAGATTGTGAACTGCAGAGCCTATACAAATGTTAGCAGCGGATTCTTTGTATTCCCACAGGCCGGTGTGGGTGTTTGCATTTTACTAGAAACCTGACTTTTTCTCGGAGGGTCAGGTAGTGTCTGCTTCAGTCACTTCTACATTTTTTTGACTTATATAAGAAATTGGCCTGGAAATGTCAGCAATTGAAAAATTGCAATGGTTTTTTGCTTCATGATCTACAGTTGTAACAGACACAGTAATAACAGTACTCTCTATGTGTAGTCTTTCTCCTTTTTTTCCTAAGAGTAAAAACCACTGACTGGAGTAAATAATGGGCGAGTGGTTTTTTCATCTGTGGAACCGCATGTCTTCAGAAGCCAAATTTTTCTGACATATGAGAAATGGTTGAAGCCATTTCAGGAAGTATTCCCATTAGTGTGGTAATGGTCCGAGGCCCACACTGTGGAGAGAGTAATATAATCCAGTTTATAGTTTGTGCTAATTAACTGCTCACTGAAAAGAACTTCAGCTTTAGTTAAATTCATTCTTCAATAATTTGCACAGCTGTACAGCGCTATACATTTAGATTACGGTGGTGATGCATATATATATATATATATATATATATATATATATATATAAATTTTTGTAGTAAGGCAACTCTTTCAGATCAACTACACTCTTTCTAAACCAAAACTTCTAATGGGGACAAAGGACTAGACACGCGTTGTACATTTATTTCCTAAGAGTTTCTGCTCAACAGAGGAAGCGTGTGGGTTGACACGATCATGTGTGGAGATTGGTGCCGAACTGTTTGGCTCAGGAGTGTGTTGTTTAGGGTGCCAACTAGTGGCAAGCTCATTGGTGGTTTGAGGCCTCAGGGATATCCGCTTCATTCTGGTAGAGTGGAAGTCACAAAGATAGCCATACTGCACACATTTCCGAAGTGATTATTTTTTAATTGAATTTATTGGGGTGACATTGGTTTGCAAAACCGTACAGGTTTCAAGTATACAACTCAGTAACACATCATCTACACATTTCTGCAGTTCTTAACACAAACAGAGGCCCTGTGTCCATGAATATATCCAAACCACATAATAAACACTTAAATAGCAGAGCAGGCGTGTGAAAAAACCTATCTTTGGTGTTTGCATTTCCAGTGTGTATGCTTCTGTGCTCTGCATGACTTTGTCCCCAGCAGCAATATCTGTGCTGAGCGTGCGAGGTAGACATATTGACCGAGATTTCTGGAAGTGGGGTCAGGGAAGGGAGAGATGTGACCGACCATGGCTCCATCTCTAGTCCCACAGCCACAAGGACTCAGTTCCCTGTTGTTTCCCCAGGGTGTTAGTGGTTCGATGCTGTCTCTCTCTGGGGGTGCCACCTTCCCGAATGTTCTTGTCCAGGCCAGCTTGTCTTTTGTTGTACTGAGTAGGGGTGAGGAGAGGTGATGCCTCACCCTAGTCTACGGAGGAGTCTGAGTTCTCTGTGGCCCACATTTCCTCGTCAGCTGAGTGTGGTGTTCGGACCAGGGTGCATGTTTGTTTGGGCTTTTGCTGTCATTTCCCTCCTGGGATGCCCCTTCTGTGTGCTGTCTTGGTGGGAGGCAGGCATTCACCCTGAGTGGTCACAGGCACAGCTCAGCACAGCTATGTGGATGCTCCTCCCTGGAACTTAGAATCTTTAAAAAAAATTTTTTTTTTTATTTTGAGACAGAGAGAGAGAGAGAGAGAGAGAGAGAGAGACAGAAAGAGGTACAGATAGGGACAGATTGACAGACAGGAAGGGAGAGAGATGAGAAGCATCAATTCTTCGTTGCGACTCCTTAGTTTCCTTAGTTGTTCATTGATTGCTTTCTCATATGTGCCTTGACTGGGGGGCTACAGCAGACTGAGTGACCCCTTGCTCAAGCCAATGACCTTGGGCTCAAGCCAGTGATGGAGTCATGTCTATGATCCCACGCTCAAGCCCGCAACCCCACACTCAAGCTGGTGAGCCCGTGCTCAAGCTGGATGAGCCCGCGCTCAAACTGGCAACCTTAGGGTTTTGAACCTGGGTCCTCCGCATCCCAGCCTGACTCTCTATCCACTGCGCCACCGCCTGGTCAGGCTGGAACTTTGAATCTTGAGCGAGCAGTTTAAAGAGGAACGATGAGCATTCCAAAGCCTACGGGCTGCCTTGGCCTTCAGAGGATGCCCCCTGGGTTAAAGTGAGAGCTTTTACTAGTCTTCTGATTTTTTTCCCTAATTTGACAAGTGTAAGTCTCATCCCTGTTATCAAGAGATGATGGCATATTGCCATTTACAACAACATGGAGGGACCCTAAGAACATTATACTGAGTGAAATAAGTAAATCTGAAATAGCTAAGAACTATATGATTTCGCATATAGGTGGGATATAAAAATGAGACTCATGGACATAGATAAAAGTGAAGTGGTTACCAGGGGGAGGGGGGTACAGGGGAGGGGTTGGGAGGAAGGGAATAAAGAAGGACAAATATACAGTGACGGAAAGTAATTTGACTTTGGGTGATGGGTACACAACATAATCAACAGTTTAAGTGCTATAGAAATATTTACCTGAAACCTATGTACATTCTATTGATCGATGTCACCACTTTAAATATAATTAAAAAAAAAAGTTCTGACTGACATAAAGACCCCCTCCCCTGGATGGCCTCCGTGTTGCCATTGGTTTCATACTCTCTTTTCGGACCTTTATTTTCGGGGCGTTCTTGTGGGTCTTCTCTCATGAGACGGAGCGCTGACATACCCCATCCTCTGTTAGCTAAGGTTGGAATACCTGAGGAGAAGAACCAGTGTCTTCTTGCCTTTGTTGTGTATGGCTACTGGGTGTCCTCACTGTTGTTTCTACCTTTGTGGGATGCCTCCCAGTTCACGGGAGCGTGTATGAACCGGGTCCTTTTGATGTCTGAGTGTAGGTATAGACTACTATCCAAGCTATAAAGGTGACCAAGCAGCTTCAGTGAAGTTAAGTCCAAGGTCATTGGGCTGTTAACTGGCAGAAGTAGAACTTGAACCCAGGCCTCTTGACTCCACAAACCACCTCTTCAACTTAGGCTTGTAATGAAACATCCTTCATTGAAAGACCACAGCTACCAGATTCAGAAATCTCAGTGCCTAAGAATTGCAGGTGAGGAACATTTGAGTAAGAATAGTTATCAGCTGGTGTGGTCACTGTAAGCAGTCTTGTTCCGAGTTTGGGGACATGGGGCCCATGATAGGTTCCATTGCCTGGGAACATCAGAGGCTGGTAGGCTGAACACCCTCTGTCTGTCTTCTCTAACTGAGACAGCACTGGGCTCTGCAGGGACCAGCCAGGAGCCGTACCTGGGTCCTTCCCTCTAGTCCCAACCCATCAGCGGTGCGTTCAGTCCCACAGGACAGTGTGACAGGTCAGCTCCCAAGTCTGGGTGGTTTACTTAGAAACTGCTCTTTTCACAGAGCTATTTAACACTAAGAACTGGCTAATACTAATCAGGATCATCCCAAAATAACTCCTCCCCCTCTCTTTTCTTCTCAAATAGTATGTGCTTATTGCCAGCATGGGGGTTAGGAAAGACAAGTAAGCAAAAACAAGTAAAGAAAAATGAGGAAATACAAATAAACAGAAGAAAATAAAGAAAAACTCTCGGCCCTGGCCGGTTGGCTCAGCGGTAGAGCGTCGGCCTAGCGTGCGGAGGACCCGGGTTCGATTCCCGGCCGGGGCACATAGGAGAAGCGCCCATTTGCTTCTCCACCCCTCCGCCGCGCTTTCCTCTCTGTCTCTCTCTTCCCCTCCCGCAGCCAGGGCTCCATTGGAGCAAAGATGGCCCGGGCGCTGGGCATGGCTCTGTGGCCTCTGCCTCAGGCGCTAGAGTGGCTCTGGTCGCAATATGGCGACGCCCAGGATGGGCAGAGCATCGCCCCCTGGTGGGCAGAGCACCGCCCCTGGTGGGCGTGCCGGGTGGATCCCGGTCGGGCGCATGCGGGAGTCTGTCTGGCTGTCTCTCCCTGTTTCCAGCTTCAGAAAGATGAAAAAAAAAAAAAAAAAAAAAAAAAAAATGAGAAAAACTCTCATTTTGCCACCTAGAAATAACCACTTCAGACACATATTTTTCCAGACCTTCCTGTTACATTTTTACCACCCTGTATTAGGTACTGTTCTTCTTTTTTTTTTTTTTTTTAGATTTTATTTATTCATTTTTATTAGAGAGAGAGAGAGAGAGAGAGAAGAAAGAGATAGAGAGAACAGGGGGAGGAGTAGGAAGCATCAACTCCCATATGTGCCTTGACCAGGCAAGCCCAGGGTTTTGAACCGGCAACCTCAGCATTCCAGGTCGACGCTTTATCCACTGCGCCACCACAGGTCAGGCTAGGAGGCTAGGCACTGTTCTTAACATACCTTATGTCATCAAGTCTTCCCAACCTGCAATTATGATCCCCACTTTATAGAACAGAGAACTGTGGCTTAAAGGTGTCTGTCTGATTTCAAAGGTTATTATCCTCACTATAACCACAAACGACATGTTGTAGATGTGCAGCTTTTACATGACTGCTTACTGAGCAGCTCCTTCGACACTTGCTCACGCTGCCGCAAGGCCGACTGTGCAGAAGTGAGCGCTGGGCTGCGGCAGAAACAGGGTAGCAGGGAGGGGTCCAGTTCTGTGGGGCCTGACGCTGATACAATTTTGGTTTTCATTTTGAAGAAAAAAAATAATAAAATTTTGAGGTTCAGAATTAGATACAAAGGTGACCATTTACTTATAACAAGAAAAGGAATCACAAGAAATCACTGAAGTTTTGGAGATTCAAGCCCCCCTTTTCCTGCTGAGCTCCCTGCTGGCAGTGGACCAGGAAAGCTTACACAGTGAGGCTCCCTGATGGGAACCTGGCTTTGCCTCCAGCCCCGAGACTCCACCCCCCACGGCTGGTGTCAGAGAGGGCCCAGCTGCTTAAGCTCCACTGGCTTCCCAGGCTTAATGGGAGACCCTGGCTCCCAGGGGTGCGGCAAGGGGAGGAGGCGCCTCTTTTGAGCTGAGGGCAGTGGGGTTGTGGAGTGTCATCCCAGCAGGAGTGACACAGAATTCCTGTCCCATTTCAAGATACTATGAATATTTGCCGGCATTTTCTTCTCATAGTTCTATGGTTTCATGTCTTTGTTAGATCTAGAGTTTAATTTTGTGAATGTTTTGGAGTAGGAATCTAATTAGGGATAATCTAAGTAGGAATGATAATAATTATTATTTTCCCCCAAATCATTTTTTTAATTGAGCTAGAGCAGGAGAGGCAAAGAGACAGATTCTCCCATGTCCCCCAACTGGGATCCATCTGGGGCATTGCTCTGTTTTTCCATTGTTCCACAACCAAACTATTTTTAGCGCCTGAGGTGGGGGCCTTGGAGCCATCTTCAGTGCCTGAGGCCAGCTCACTACAGCCAGTTGAGCCATGGCTGTGGGAGGGGGAAGAGAGAAAGACAAAAAAGAGGGGTGGAGGGGCAGAAAAGCAGATGTTCGCTTCTCTTGTGTGTCCTGACCAGAATCAAACCTGGGACATCCACATGCTGGGCCAATGCTCTACCAATGAGCCAACTGGCCAGGGCCATTTTCCGCCAAATCTTAACCAGTTGCTTCAATACCAGTTGTTTACAAATTTTTTTTTTTTGTATTTTTCTGAAGCTGGAAATGGGGAGAGACAGTCAGACAGACTCCCGCATGTGCCCCACCGGGATCCACCCGGCACGCCCACCAGGGGCGATGCTCTGCCCACCAGGGGGCGATGCTCTGCCCCTCCGGGGGGTCACTCTGCTGAGACCAGAGCCACTCTAGTGCCTGGGGCAGAGGCCAAGGAGCCATCCCCAGCGCCCGGGCCATCTTTGCTCCAATGGAGCCTTGGCTGCGGGAGGGGAAGAGAGAGACAGAGAGGAAGGAGGGGGTGGGGGTGGAGAAGCAAATGGGCGCTTCTCCTATGTGCCCTGGCCGGGAATCGAACCCGGTCCCCCGCATGGCAGGCCGACGCTCTACCGCTGAGCCAACCGGCCAGGGCCTACAAATTTTTTAATGTTTAGTTCTAGGTAGTTTATTTTTATTTTTGATAGGAAAGGGATAGTGCACTGCTTATTAGTTACCCTGCTCATCCTGTCTGACATTGGCAAATGAGTTTCCCCAGGGTTGTTTGAAGAGATGCTGTGCTCAGGGTGGACTTGTCACACCCGCTCTTCCCTGAAGAAAGGGCTGTACCACACTGAACGAGCCCGAGACAAGCACAGATCCTGGGGATCCCCTGAGCGTTTGTGTGTTGCCGAGCGGCTGTCTGCTCTTGGACTTGGGGGGCTGCTGTGGCAGCACCCTGCTTTCAAGTGCGCAGCAGGACAGTTCTATCCCTTATCTGTGCTTGCCGGGAAGGCGCTTAGACCTCAGGCGAGGGCACACAGGCCTGTCCCAGACTAGCCGCTTTGCCCAGGCTGTGCTATGACGTGGTCCTCAATCGCAGGGAGGTGAGTAACCTGAGACCTGCCTCTGTAACTGACTTGTGGATAAGATCTTTTTTTTTTCTTGAACATCGTTTCATACTGAAACAACATAATTTGTGGGCTTATAGCCCTGTGTGCGTTAGTGCTGTCCTTCAGGGGAACCAGAAGAGGGAAGGCTGCAAGTCCCAGGGCCATGGCAGTGACAGGGGACATCTCTGGGGACTTACAGGTGCAGGTGTGTGGCAAAGGGAGCTGTCCCCTGTGGGAGGGAAATTTGGGGATCCTCCTGTTTGGAGGTGCTGGGAGCCATTTTACTTCTCATTAAGAAGACCCCCTAGGAAGGGAAGTAAGTTAGCTTGCCTACTCATTAGCAAACTTTCCGATTAGACCTTCCCGGCGCTGCCTGGTGGCTGAGCCCGGAGAGGAAGGAGCACAAATGGAGACTTCCACATCGCGTCTCTAAGTAAATATTTCATTGAATTCTTTCTTCAGTTACAGTTTACATTCAGTATTATTCTATGTTAATCTTAGACTTACAGCGTAGTGGTTAGACAGTCATATACTTTACAGAGTGGTCCCCCCATATTTCAAGTGCCCACCTGGCTCCATACATATTATTGCAATATTTTTTACTTTATTCTTTATGCTGTACTTTGCATCCCCGTGACTGTTCTGTAACTACCAATTTGTATTTCTTAATTCCTTCACCCTTTTCCACCCAGCCCCAACTGTCAACTGTCAGTTTGCTTTCTGTATCTCTGAGTCTGTTTCTAGTTTGTTTGTTTGTTTGGTTTGCTCTTTACATTCCATATATATGTGAAATCATATGGTATTTGTCTTTCTCTGTCTGGCCGGCTTATTTCACTTAGCATAATACCCCCCAAAAGCTAAATAAATAAGTCAAAGTTATAAGTCAGCTGTTGCATAAATCCAATTCTATCCTCCTGTCTTTTTAAATATACCTTCATAACAGCATGGACACTTAGATTCAAATTTAGAATTCTCTGACTCTTCAAGCTCCTGGACACCAGAACCTCCCTGCGATACACGTAGACATCCCCGGCCATAGGCCCCAAGTCTGTCTGCACCGTCTGCAAACAGCCTCCCCTCTACAAACTGGAGGTGTGTTCCACCTTTGAAAGACTGGACCAGGCAGATACGGAAGCGGGTCCCAGGGACTGTGGTGTGGTCTAGAGGATGGGACAGAGTCTGAGTAGGCACATGCCATGGACTCTGTGCTGCTGGCTCCATGGACGTGGTTTGGCTGGAGGAGGTGCCATTGGGGCCCTCTGAGCAAGGTGTCCAGGGCATAGGCTCAGTCTCTTGCCTGGCCTAAGACTAATAGGATGGGGGATGGAGATGGGAGGTGTGGATGGAGCAGACGGGAGCTTGGAACCCCATCCAGGGCAGGTGGGGTGCTGTAAGGGGTGAGATCAGGCACCCCAGGCACAAGGACCCTGGGAAGTCCCAAACTGTGTTCTTATAACTGCCCTTTTAACTTCTGGATTGTGGGTTATGCTTGTGCAGAATTGGCATTCGTCTTATGTAGACCTAGTGGATGTGTCCTGCCCTCTCTCAGACCCCTCTCTTTCCAATGCTCAGTTCTTCCTTCTCATGTGGCTGTGGTGTTGGTGGTAACGGGTCTGCTGGGATGAGAAGAGCCAGTGGTGGGGTTGGGGATGGATGGAGGACAAATGGCTTCTCTGCTCTGCCCCCCCTCACCCCACCCCCAGTGTCACTTCCCCTTACCCTGCCCCCCTCACCCAGCTCTTATAGATTTGCTGGGCGGGTCCTCATTCTTGTCTCAAGTCCCCACACCCACCCAGTACCTATCTTTCCATTTATTTCTGTTCTCATTTTCTGTTCCTTTTTTTTTTTTGCCTGAGAATTTCTTTCTTCCTGATGGTTGGTGGCAGTGGCTTGGTAGGGACAGTGGCGACTTTACAGGGATGTAGGAGATGCTTTCCTTGCACCCCAGTAAACTGTGATATTGTTGTAGTACTATAGTCAGGTATTTTACAAGTTACATAGGCTTTGTGGGTTGCCATGAAAACCCAGCTCTCCTTAGTAACATATTTTTTTTGGAGAAATACATTCCCATTTCAAATAACTGATTTGCAAATGAATTTCCAGAACAAAACACATTTGTCATTGTGGTTGTTATTTTTAGAATTTTGGATCTGAAAGGTGCTCTGTGTACACCAGTCAATGGATTGAATTAAATCTAACCTGGTGTGTGGGGCCCCTTCCAGTTCCGGAGTGTCTATGATTTTTGTCCATCTTCCTCATTTTAGTAGGTGAGGAAACTGCTATCAGAGAATATGAAGTGATTTATATAAAAGTAAAACTTGTCTGGAACCCACCCTGCTGCCATCTTCTGTTACTATCAAGACGTAAGTGTGCCATCTTGCTTACCCCAGGATCAAGGCCCCATGTCTGTTTTGGGGGTAGGTAGCCCAGGGACCGTGTGCAGGGGGGCAGGATAGCCTTGAGCCATGGAGGATGCTGTTGGCGCCCACCTGTGCACACAGGCACCTCAGTCCCATCTGTGTTTGTTAGATTTCATGCACATGAATGAGCATGTTAAAATGACATCTTCTTTGAAGAGAAGCAGCAAGAATTATATCATTTTAGAGTTTAAAGGTGGCCACAGGGGGTCATTTGATCAAGAGTCTCAAATGGTGTCGTCCTCCGTGTTTTAAAATGAGATGTCTTCTTATATGGAGTAAATTGTTGGAATTTGTTTATGGCTTTGAGAACTTGATGAAGTTTCTCTTTTTTGGTATCGATTACATACCATTCATAAGGCTGTTTGCCATCAATCATATAGGGATAATGATACATCAGGGTGATAGAAGGTAAAGCCCTCACACTGTGCCGGCCTGTACCTCGCGATCACTGGCTGTGTGGTTCCCAGTCTTTGTGGTCATCATTGTCACTGTAATCTGGAATTCTCTGTCAGGTGGGAATCTCTTCCTGTCTGTTCTTCAGAGGGTTTCCTCTGCTTCCTGGTGCCTCCTCCTTAATTCGGGGTGTTTTCTGTCACTCCAGGGGAGTCTGTTTCATATTCTGAACAACTCTCTTCCATGGGTCAAGAGATAACAGAATTTCTTCTTTTTTAAACGTTTTTTAATATTTTTGATTTGTTACATTCCAGGAATTACTTTTCATTCCTTTTCATTCATTACTCCTACCTTGGAGTCCTTTCTGTTGTGGCTTTATTTCTTGATGTTTTCCTGGACACCATCAGTCTTGGACCTTCTTTTCTAATAAGCCAGGGACAGAGGAATATTTCTTAAGCTTATTTACCTTCTCTGTTGGGTGCCTGGTTTGCACTTATGTCAAACATCGTTAGTAACTGCTGCTCAGCTATGAGGACAGCATAAGACAAGACTTTGTCAAGTTGAGAACCTTTATTTTTTTGGCTTCTCCTGGAGTAGTTTTTGTGCTCTGTCTCTGGGTATCTGAAGAATTACTTGTCTGGAGTCTCCCTCTCCCTTTCCTGATCTTTGTCTTTTGGCCAGGTTTCAGTATTTCACACTCGTTCCCACTCTCTGGTCTCCGTGAGACCCCCAAAGCAAACAGAGAACTCTTCTACCTCCTGTCCATGCTTTAATCCCTGACTGCTGGGTGTTCAGGTTAAAGTGAATGACTTAGGAAATGTGTTGGTCATATTGAGTTGGCATCTATTTTTTTTTTCTTTTTTTCATTTTTTCTGAAGCTGGAAACAGGGAGAGACAGTCAGACTCCCGCATGCGCCCGACCGGGATCCACCCAGCACGCCCACCATGGGGCGACGCTCTGCCCACCAGGGGGCGATGCTCTGCCCATCCTGGGCGTCGCCATGTTGCGACCAGAGCCACTCTAGCGCCTGAGGCAGAGGCCACAGAGCCATCCTCAGCGCCCAGGCCATCTTTGCTCCAATGGAGCCTTGGCTGCGGGAGGGGAAGAGAGAGACAGAGAGGAAAGCGTGGCGGAGGGGTGGAGAAGCAAATGGACGCTTCTCCTGTGTGCCCTGGCCGGGAATCGAACCCGGGTCCTCCGCATGCTAGGCATCTATTTAAAAAAAAATTTCCATAGACTAGAGAGAGAGAGAGAGAAGCATCAACTAACTGTTCCACTTAGTTGTTCCATTAGCTGTGCATTCACTGATTGCTTCTCATACTTCTCATAGATGCCCGGACCTGGAATTGAACCTGTGACCTCAGCACACCAGGACGATGCTCTATCCACTGAGCAACCTGGCCAGGGTTGAATTGGCATCTCTTGATTACCTTTTCCCTAGAGAACTGGTCACCTCTCCCTGCTACTGTCTACACTGAGTCATTTGCATTGTCCTGCATGTTGTGAATGCTATGTTGTGTAGACTGGGTCCTTTTGCAATCCTGGAGAATGTTGGTGGTTTTTGGTACAGCAGGCAAATCAGCGTGGTTTGGTTTAGGCCACCCTCCGTCTCTCCCTCTCTGAGTGGAGGTTCCAGCATTGTTGAGTTTTCCAAAGGCTCTGCTTTCTGTCCCAGGTCTGTCTTGACACGTGCAACTCAAGGGTGAGCTCGAGACTTGGGCGGGTTCATGCACAGAAGTAGAGGATCCCTTCTCTAGCTCTCTCCCCTCTCTGTGGTTCACTCTCACTTTTTGGCTCACAGGAGACAGAGAGATGGGTTTTCTACGGAGATCCCTCTGCCTGACTGTGGCCCTCTGTGAATGAGGCCTGCCCTTGGGGCAAAGCCCAGGGAGAGGGAGGGGCACTTAACCGTTTGCATTTCACTCTTCCAACTTTTGCCTCCTTTCTACACTCTGGCTTTTTTTTTTCCGTTTTTTTTTTTATTGCTGTAAATCCACATAACAAAAGTTACCATATAACCATGTTAAGTTTATAATTCAGTAGTGTTAAATACATACCATTTCTCTCCATAGCTCTTCTCATCTTGCCAAACTGGAGTCTTTCTGTCTTATGAAACTGGAACTCTATACCCCTTAGATAGTGACTCCCCATGGCCCCCTCCCCCAGTCCCTGGAAACCAGCATTCTGCTTTCTGCCTCTATGATTTTAACTATTCTAAGTATCTCATATAAGTGGAATTATAAAGTAACTGTCTCTTTTAGTGACTGGCTTATTTTACTTAGGATCGTGTTTTCAAGGTTGATTCATGTTCTGCCATAGGTCAGAATATCCTTCCTTTTTAAGGCCAAATAATTTTTCTTTTTGAGAGAGAGTGAGAGAGAGACAGGAAGAGAGAGAGAGAGAGAGAGAGAGAGAGAGAGAGAGAGGGTGAGAGAGGGTGAGAAGCATCAATTCATAGTTGCTTTCACTTTAGTTGTGCATTGATTGCTTCCAAGAGAGGGAGGAGAGAGTGAGAAGCATCAAATTAGTTGCATTTACTGTAGTTGTATATTGAGCTTCTTGAATGTGCCTTGACCAGGGCCATGCCAGTATCCCCTTGCTCAAGCCAGCGACCTTTGGGCTCAAGCTGGCAACCTTTGGGATTGTGTGAACATTCTCCTGCTCAATCCAGTGACCCTGCGCTGACGACTCTACACTCAGAGCCAGCAACCTCAGGGTTTTGAACCAGGGACCTCAACATTCAGAGTTGACACATCATCCACTGCATCACCATTGGTCAGGCAAGGCTAAATAATATTTAATCATATGTATATATCGCGTTTTGTTGATCTATTCATCTGTTGATGTACACTTGGGTTGCTTCTACGTTTTAGGTACTATGAATAATGCTGATATGAACATGGGTGTAAAAATATATCCTTGAGACCCTGATTTCAGTTCTTTTATTATATATATTCATAAATGGAAATGCTGGATCATATGGTAATTCTATTTTGGTATTTTTAGTTTTCTGAGAAGCCAACGTACTATTCTCCAGCTACACCATTTTATGTTCTAACAGTGCACAAAGGTTCTAATTTCTACACATCCTCACCAACACTGGTTATTTTCTGGGCTTTTTTTTTTTTTTTTTTTTTGTATTTTTCTGAAGTTGGAAACGGGGAGGCAGTCATACAGACTCTCGCATGCGCCAGACCGGGATCCACCTGGCATGCCCACCAGGGGGTGATGCTCTGCCCATATGGGGCGTTGCTCTGTTGTGACCAGAGCCACTCTAGCACCTGAGCCAGAGGCCACAGAGCCATCCTCAGCGCCCAGGCCAACTTTGCTCCAATGGAGCCTCGGCTGCGGGAGACGAAGTGAGAGACAGAAAGAAAGGAGAGGGGGAAGGATGGAGAAGCAGATGGGCACTTCTCCTGTGTGCCCTGGCCGGGAATTGAACCCAGGACTCCTGCACGCCAGGCCAACTCTCTACCACTGAGCCAACCGGCCAGGGCCTTGGGCTTTTTTTTTTTGTGTGATAATCTCATTATCCAGTCCGATGGATGTGAGGTGGTATCTCATTGTAGTTTCAATTTCTATTTCCCTAAAATCAGGAATGTTGAGCATCTTTTCACAAGCTTATTGGCCACTTGTATTGCCTATTTAAAGAAATGCCTACTCAAGCCCTTTGCCCATTTTTGGATCAGCTTTTTGTTGTTGAGTTTTAGGAGTTTTCTATATATTCTAGATATTAATTGCTTGTCAGAGATATGATATGCAAATATTTTCTCCCATTCTGTGGGTGCCTTTTACTGCTGTTGATGTTGTCTTTCGGTGCACAGAGTTTAAATTTTCCCCTAAGTCCTGTTTGTCTGTGTTTTCTTTTGTTGCCTGTGCCCTTGGTGTCATATCCAAGCCACAAAGCTTTGGCCCTGTGTTTTCTGAGAGTTTTATAGTTTTAGGTCTTTGATCTATTCTTGAGTTAATTTTTGTATACAGTATTAGTTAAGGGTGCAACTTTGTTCTTCTGTAAGTGACGATCCGGTTTTCCCTGCACCATTTGTTGGAAAGACAGTCCTTGATCACATTGAGTAATCTTGGTATCCTTGTCAGAAATCATTTGACCATATACATGAGGGTTTATTTCTGGACTCTTTACTTTATTCCATTGGTCTATGTATTTGTCCTTAGGCTGGTACCGTACAATTTTAATTACTGTAGGTGCAATCTACCTGCTTTGTTTCCTTTTTATAGTTCTGAGCTTTTTGTAGTTTTTTTCCAGAATTTCTACTTGTAATGGGAAGGAGGCATTCACCAGTAAGATGGTTTCATGATTTGAAATGCCTTATTGGCCACACCCAGATGCCTATCTCCTGCCTGTACCTCTGCCTGAACTCAGCTTCTTCTTTGGTTTTTGCTGCAGTTAGCATCCTCACCCTCTCTATTTTCAGCATCTCTGAAGCACAGCCAGGTTGGTTGTAAAGATACGGTAGTTATGTAGCTCCAATACTGACACCCAGAAACGCAGGGGGGACTCCAAAATCCATCTCACCTTTGTTCTGTGCATCCAAGTCCATTTTTAGTGCAGGAATGAATGGCCATGTGGGCTATTCACAGAAAGGACAGTTGTCACCGCAGGGTGTGTGTTCTCACTGCTGGTGAGTCTGAGAGGACATTTGCCTCTTGCTCTTTCTAAAGCTGTGTTATAAATTAGGAAATCTTTTGAGATGGCTTTCTGAATTTACTTCTAACTTCTGAAGGTGGACTTTGGGAGGGAGGATTTTGAGAATGTTATTTTAACAGTGAAATACAGGCTGACAAGTAGGTCTCCCACTGGCCCAGCAATGGGACGGTTACTGCTCAGGAGCGTAATCCCATAATGAACCAGCTTAAGTGGTAAATGGCTGATGTGTCCTGTTCCTTCTTCTGCTTTTCTGATTGCCGTATTTTCTTGTTTGTCAAGTTTTAAGCATGTTATTTAAGGCTTTTTTCCCCTCTTTATGTGACAGTATGTTTCTTATTTTTATTTATTTCTATTTTTATGAGAGCAGCAGTTTAATAATGCCATGGTTGGAATTTAGGATGAAGAGTGGTTTATGAACAATTAAAAGATATACCTTTATATTTTGGGAAATTATATACTTGTCATCTTTAAGTAACTAGAAAGAGGGAAAACTGTAGAAATGTTTTCAGCATAGTCTCTGTGTGCTGTTCAGCATTTTATTTAGATAGTAGTCTTTAGCTGTCCAGGGCGTAGGGCAGTTTCCAGCATCCTGAAGGCATTAGGGGAAATATTTATACTTTGCAGCTCTGTTAGGAGGATGTGGCCTGTGTCGCAGATACAGCTCACTTCTCTAGGTGGAAGGAAGCTTTGGGGGGCAGGGACGAGTTCTAAGCATCTCCCCAGCTGTATGAAAGCCAGAGTGTCTTTTGAGTACTCATTGGTTTTTTATTTATTAACCCAGTAGATACTTATTGCATGTTCTGCTCTGTACCAGTCACGGTGCTAGGTAAGCATCTAGGGAAGAGTTTCTCTCCGGTAGAGTTGCTGATGGTGAAGAGATGGGGAAGGGAAGCCAGAGCACTCTTGTGAGCCTGATGAAAAGGTGGGCAGGAGTGGACGGCAGGAACCCCCCCCCCCCCGAGGGGAGGAGTCGGAGTCTGCACACAGGGTTTGAGACATTGCCGTCCTGTGCAGCTGAGCTATGCTGCGAGCCGTAGCCTTGTTTGTACCCAAGTCCATGTGGTTTCACTCCTCTACATTTCTTTTGAGGACACAGAAGCAGTATTTATAATAATTAATAAAGGGAGAAGTTCTGATTGCCCTATAGATCAGAATGATGAAATTAATTATGGTACCCCTGTGAGATGGCATTCTCTGCAGTCATTAAAAATCATATTGTAAAGAATACTTAATGTTATGGGAAATACCATCTAAGCCAGGGGTCTCAAACTCAACTCAGCATGTGGGCCGCAGAGCAAGATCACAGCCGTTCGGCGGAGCGCACTAGGTCTACAAAAGGCAACTGTTATGCAACACTTTTCTCACTGCAGTTGAAAACAAAAAAAAAATCAGTACAACAAGCACAATCATACGTGCAGTTTACTCAGTGTCACAAAATGACCAGAAACTGTAGTTCGCATCACAACTGCTGTTAACTAAGCTAATATCTAGCTAGGATGCTAGAGAAATGAAAAATACAAGTAGGCCCCTAGGCTTACTTAATTTTATCCAAAATATTTTGAACTTCGTGGATTAGTCTGTGGGCCGCACAAAATTGTTCAGTGGGCTGCGAGTTTGAGACCTCTGATCTAAGCAGTGGAGGGGAGAGCCTATAAAGCAGGATGATCTCCATTCGGTGATGCTACGTCCTCAGCCCAGCCCTCCTGGACTGCCCTGTTGAAATGGCAGCCATGCCACCCCACCCACGGGCACTCCCAGTGGCCTGGCTTGGCTCTGCTCCTCCCCACTCCACACTTACATATTCTAACACACTACACTACTCACTTGTCCATATTACTGCTCATTGTCTTTCCTCATACAAGATAAGTTGTAGGAGGCAAGGATTTTTTTTTTATCTGCTTTGCTTATTGATATATCCAAAAAGCCTAGAAAAAGTGTCAGGCACATGGGAGCTGCTACTAAATATTATAATTGTTGACGGAAATGTGGTTGGATTATGATATATATGATTATTAATTTTTTTTTATTTTTCTGAATTTTTGTATTTTTTATAGTAAACCTGAATTATCTATATAATCCAAGGAAAAAAAGCTTTAAAAAGATATTTTTAGGCCCTGGTCAGTTGGCTCAGTGGTGGAGCGTCGGCCTGGTGTGCGGATGTCCTGGGTTCAATTCCTGGTCACGGCACATAGGAGAAGTGCTCATCTGCTTCTCCACCCCTCCCCCTCTTGCTTCCCTCTCTCTCTTCTTCTTTCCTCCCGCAGCCATGGCTCAATTAGAGCAAATTGGCCCTGGGTGCTGAGGATGGCTCCATGGCCTCTGCCACGGGCGCTAAAAAATTGCTCCAGTTTCAACGGAGCAAAGGCCCCAGATGGGCAGAGCATTGCCCCCTAGTGGGCTTGCCAGGTGGATTTTGGTTGGGGTGCATGCAGGAGTCTGTCTCTGCCTCCCCTTCTCTCACTAAATTAAAAAAAAACAACAAGATATTTTTACGTATGAATTGCTCATCTACACCTAACTGGTTTATCTGGGGAAATGGTTGAAGGGACAATTGAAGGGGGCAGAACTGAAGCCTTCCAGTTGAGTGCAGAGAACGTTGTCTAGCTGGATTATAGGGCCTGGGCTTGCCCTGGACTGACAGCCGGGTTTTGTGCCATCTCTCTTACTGCGTCCCATGCTCATGGCTGCCTCCATTCCTTGCTCCTGTATTCTCCTTCTGATTTTTCCTGGTCACTGTTTCAAATTTTGTGTTTTCTTCAACTGCCAGCTTGAGTCATGCTTTCTTTTTATGGCCTCTGTGACGACTCTGGCCACATCATCCTTGGAATTCCCACGGCACCGCAGCGAGTGCCAGGCACACAGTGCTCAACCCTGCCTGTCATTCTTATGGCACGGCTCCCACAGCTGGCCTTCAGGGGAGCCATGTTTGCGATGGACAGTAACCAGAGGCTAACGCTGCTGTTCCCGGGAGCCACATAGAATGATTTTAAGACAAACCATAGAAATTCTTTAAGCACATATGCTCCATTTGTCTCATGTGTTATCCTTTCTCTGCGAGTAACTGACAAGCAGCTTGAGAAAAAGGTTTCTGTTTTCCACTTTTGCTGTCTTCAGTAGCACATAAATTGTTCTGGTCTCTGAGTTGGTATCGCATACTTCTTGGTTGGTCCTTGGTTTTCCATATATAAAATAAATGCTTCTGACCCTTCAGAGATGGCAGGAGAATAATATAGGGACAGTGATTTGAGCGCCTCAGAAGGCATTATATATGTATGCACATATATATTTAATGACATTTTGTGATTAATAATTTAAAAAGCTAATAAACTAAAGTGAATTGTTCAGGATATAACTTGGCTGCAGTAACCTTCTGCTGTTAAAATTGTACAATTTTTATTCAGGGAATACAGATTGATTTTTTGGAAACAGGGTATTAGACAACAGGTTATTCAATTCAGTGAAGGAGCAGGTGAACATACATGGAGTGGAATTACGTAGTTTGTTAGGTAGGAAATTGTAGACGTGGGGGAAATAAAGGCTTCTAGGCGAGGTAACAAAATCGAAGATGGGTAGTGGAGAAAGCGTTTGGGAGAACAGCGGTTTATCCCTGGGTGGGACCGGAGGGAGCATGCCGGTGTGGGCTGTGGGGGCTGAAGCCAACAGGTAGGTTTGGGTGATGTGGGAGGCTTCATGCTGGAATAAGAAGTGCTGTTATCAGCCTCCCAAGAGACCTCTTGATATTTTACATTAGAAAGGGATTTTGAAAGAAAACTCTTAAGAGTTTTTATATGGTGTGATAAATAGAAGAGTGATCATATGCTTTTGAATATGTTTGATATTTATGGTAGGTAGTGCCTTTCATCTTATAATGAAATGTATTAAGTGAGGAAACATACAATCAAAGAGAAAATTGTTTGCTTCTAGAAACAATTTTTTTTTTCCTTTCTTCCCTTGTGGTTGCACAGCCACTGGATTGAAGGTAAATTTCACATAGTTAAATTATGTTCTCAAGGACAAATCATTAAAATACTGCTGAATATAATTCTGTCTGGACTCTAAGAAACCTGCTAAGAAATGTTGTGATGACTTTCAGAATGTTATCAATATGATTGGTGCCATGTATATGTGGTGAGTGTTCTGAAATTAGTGCTGTTCCTGTCTATTGCTTTGTGCAGAATTTGTTTCAGTCAATAAATAGTCATCTACAACTAGTTTTTTTTTTTTTTTAAGTGTTTTGGGGAGGAATCCAAATCATGATTACTAGAAATTTATAAATAACTTTTTACGGTATTTCAAGAGGTTTCACAAGTATGCATTCCTAACCCTAAGTGATTTATAACATTTTTTAATTTAAAATACAGTGTGTCCGTAAAGTCATGGTGCACTTTTGACCGGTCACAGGAAAGCAACAAAAGACGATAGAAATGTGAAATCTGCACCAAATAAAAGGAAAACCCTCCCAGTTTCTGTAGGATGATGTGGCAGCATGTGCGCATGCGCAGATGATGACGTAACACCATGTATACAGCGGAGCAGCCCACAGCCATGCCAGTCGAGATGTGGACGGTACAGAGGAAAGTTCAGTGTGTTCTGTGGCTTGCTAAATTCGAATCTGCGACCAAAGTGCAATGTGAATATTGGCGCGTTTATAACGAAGCACCACCACATAGTAATAACATTACTTGGTGGGATAAGCAGTTGAAGGAAACTGGCAGTTTGGTGGAGAAACCCCGTTCTGGTAGGCCATCAGTCAGTGACGAGTCTGTAGAGGCTATACGGGATAGCTACCTAAGGAGCCCTAAAAAATCTGTGCGTGAGTCCACATCGAACTACACTGAATAGATATGAAACTGGGAGAGCTTTCCTTTGATTTGGTGCAGATTTCACATTTCTATCGTCTTTTGTTGCTTTCCTGTGACTGGTCAAAAGTGCACCATGACTTTACGGACACAGTGTAGATTAGCGTTTAGAAGTATTGATATATAGCTAAGAATTTTTGGGTTTGAGTTTACTCATTAAGTAATTGATCATTGATGTAAGAATTTTTTGTATGACTTTAAAAAATTTATCTTGTTCCTTGTTTAGCTTATAATTGCTGAACTATATTCAAAGGAAGCCAATTGAGTCATGTATGAAATGTTTGTTTATTTTTGTAAAATTTTGTGTGTATATGTATTATGTATGTATGAGTGTATGTGTGAATGTGTGTGCATGTATGTGTGTGTATGTGTGTATGTATTCTGTGTGTGTCTATAAGCTGGTCTCTGTGGGTATATATATGTATGTGTGTATATATGGTATGTGTGTGTGTGTGTGAGCTGGGACTCTGTGACTATGTGTATGTGTGTGTGCATGTATTCTGTGTGTGTGAGGTGGGGCTCTGTATGTGTATGTATATGTGTGAGTGTGTGCATGTGTGTGAGCTGGGGTTCTGTGAGTGTGTGTCCATTCATACACACATGACTGTTCTCCATTCACACACTTTGTGAGTGTGTATATGTGTGTGTATATGTATGGTGTGTGTGTGCATATGTATGAATGTGTGTATGTGTGTGAGCTGGGGCTCTGTGAGTGTGTATATGTGTGTGTATATGTATGGTGTGTGTGTGCATATGTATGAGTGTGTGTATGTGTGTGAGCTGGGGCTTTGTGAGTGTGTATATATGTGTGTGTGTCTATGGGGTGTGTGTGTGAGCTGGGGCTCTGTGAGTGTATGTGTGTGTGTATATGTATGGTGTGTGTGTGCATATGTATGAGTGTGTATGTGTGTGAGCTGGGGCTTTGTGAGTGTGTATGTGTGTGTGTGTGTCTATGGGGTGTGTGTGTGAGCTGGGGTTCTGTGAGTGTGTATGTATGTGTGAATGGAGAAACCATCTGAGGAGCCTCTGTCCCCCAACCTCCCTGAGAAGGCTGCTAGGATGAAATTGAAGGAATGGAGGAAGAGACAGTCACTACTGACTTCACAAAATTTTAAAAGAAATGGTGACAGTATGTGTGATTTTACCTTTCTTCTTTGCATTTTTGAAAGAAAAGCAGAAAAAATACTTGTTAAAACTATTTTTCATTGCGTAAATTACTATGTTACATATGATATTTTGAGGCCCATTTTTTCTTTTTCCTGGAAAAGTGAAAGGTTCTGATAAATGCTGCCAGGTTTTTATTTTCCTAGAGCATTTCCAGCTTCTCCTAATATCTGAATTTTTATATTTGTTCAATTTTACTATCCTCATTTTCATAGGAATTATAATCTGTACTTTAATTATATTTCCTTTTAAAATATTAAGTTGAAGGAAGTTTCACGACCACTCATTGAGTTTAATACTTTTTTCATATGCTTTATCAAATTTTTGAATTCTTACCAACATTTAATACTTTTATAATGAAATTATGTGGAGGGTATAATCTTACACTCCATTCTCTGTGGGGAAATTTAAAGTGATTTATGGCCTCTGAGTTTCACATACTCTCTCAGAAAATGACCTTCTTAGCATTTTGGATGTGCTCCTCATTTGAGGGAGAAACATTAGGTTTTGAGTTGCAAATACCTTTTTCCTTACTGCCATTTGGTGGTCACGTTGGATTTAGGATCTTGACCTGTTCATTCTCTGGTCATGCTTTGTTCAGAGGGAGTGCCATGGTACTGACCTATTTCTCTCATTGTTATGTGGAGTAGCACTTAAGTCACTTCACGCTTTAAGTGCCCAGGCCGAACAGAAATGATGTCTTTTGAGGAGAAAATGTTGATAAATGACTTGGGCTAACTAGAATAGGAAGAAACAGAAGAGACGGGGTTTTCTTCACAGGACCCAGGCAAGCCGGTGCATGTCTCTGCGCTTCCACTCACTTTGCTGTAAAGTCGGGACAATGGAGCGGATGCTTTGCATTTCCCTGCAGCACCGACGCTGTGTGGCCTGACTGTGGGGTGCTCGGTTCCTTTTCCTCCAGCGTGTGGATCGCAGTCCCTTGAGCTTCCTCCTTTTACTTAACATTTCACACAAGGAAAGAGAGGTCTCTTGAAAGTTACCTGGACTTAAACTGGACAGACAATTGGGAGCAACTCCAAAAGGAATGAAAAGAACCTAAATCTAAACTGCCATGTGAAAGCTGTCATTAGGAAAATGTAAAAAGATGAGGGAATTTTGGCCTTGGCCGGTGACTCAATGGATAGAGCGTCATCCTGGTATGCCGAGGTTGTGGGTTCGATCCCCGTTTAGGACACATGTGAGAAGCGACCAAATGATTGCACAACTAAATGGAACAGCTAAGTGGAACAAGTTGATGCATTTCTCTTTCTCCCTAATCCCCCCTCTTCCTTCTTCTCTAATTCCTCTCTCTAATCAATGGGAAAATTAAAAAATGAGGAATTTTGACCGGAAATGTGAAAGATGAAGAGAAATAGGGAACATTATTGATATGTGGTTAGATGAATGTGGGCCCTTGACCCCATCCAGGGAGATGAGACCAATAGGTTACCTCTTAGAAGTTGAAATAAGTGTAACTGAGTAGAGGATGCTCTTTTATCAAAGGGATTTTTAGTTATTCATTATCCCAAATGTAAACTACCCACACCCTTACACGATGTGTGAAGTCCCGGGGGTGGGGATAGATGTCCTTTGGGAGGGTAACGGGAGAGGACCGTGTCTTCCCATGTTACCAGCCTATCTTGGTTCTAACAGCAGACCAGATCCCGCACTTGGTGGACTATGGTTCTGGTCCAGGGATGCGAGTCAGCGATGACGGTGGCGAGGTCCATGGCATTCCAAGCTCGATGTTGGGAAGAGAGGTGTGGTGAGCCATCACTGTGCAGGGAGATTTCAACACAGGCTGTGAAGAGAAGCATTTGTTTCACCAGAAGTCTATTCAGAGCCTGAGTGCCTTTGAGACAGTTCCGTTTCCTTAATCCTTCCTTCTAAGTTCTGGCTCCTGTGTGTTATCTCAGGAGGCAAGCTAACTATTTTGTAACTATTTAAAACACTGTGCTAAAAGCAGCCTGAAACAACCATGGTATTTAACACGATTCAGCTGTGAATACCTTTACAACCAAATTTGTATTTTATTTTTATAAATTTCCAAATTTATCAATTAGGATAATTTGAAGATGAATTATAATGCCATTTCTTTATCCAGCAATGTGATAAAACCAGTAATGTCATCATTCCTCTCCTCGACTTAACAGCTTTGAAAAAATGTTTTTAGCACAAATCTGAGTCTAAGGAACATTTGGGAAGAATATATCAAAACTAAGAGGTAATGAGAACAAAACTGCTTTATGTCCAAGGGCCTGTCCTGGGCCATTGCACGGGCACCTCTAAGGGTCAGGGAGAGTGTCCTGGCTGTGGGCACATTCTCTCCAGCTGGGAGCCCCTTTGCTGGTAACTGCAAAAGTCTTTGTTATGAGGAGGCTGTCATTTTTTGTCTTGTATAGAAAGTGACATTTTCCTGTTGTTTTTGAAATTGCCAGAGTCTCATTAAAGCAAGATCTGAAGGCAATTTCAGGGTCACATCAAACATCAATGGGAGAGTCGGAGGAGGAGGGCTGGTATCTCCTTGGTTCTTCTCAGCTCTCATTCCTAAGATTCTTTCTTGATGAGTTGAAAGTTTTTGCACAACAGAAATAGAGTATTACCTTTTCCCCAGGTTGCTTAAGGTAATACATTTGTCTCTTTAAAGATCCAGGCGTCCCCAAACTACGGCCCGCGGGCCGCAATGTGGCCCCCTGAGGCCATTTATCCAGCCCCCACTGCACTTCTGGAAGGGGCACCTCTTTCATTGGTGGTCAGTGAGAGGACCACTGTATTTGGCAGCCCTCCAATGGTCTGAGGGACAGTGAACTGGCCCCCTGTGTAAAAAGTTTGGAGACCCCTGGTAGACTTTCCCCTAGTTTCCCTCCTCCATCCCTGGTTGGTACTCATTTTTTTTCTTCTTTCCCAAGTGAGAGGAGGGGAGATAGAGAGGCAGACTCCCGCATGTACCCTGACCGGGATCCACCTGGCAACCCCCATTTGTGCCTGATGCTCTGCCCATCTGGGGGCACATTTGCTACTGAGATTTTTTTTTTACCACCTGAGGTGGAGGCTCCATAGAGCCATCCTCGGAACCAGGGCAGTTGTGCTTGAGCCAATTGAGCCATGGCTACAGGAGGGGAAGAGAGAGAGAGAGAGAGAAAGAGAGAGAGAAGCAGTGTGTGTGTGTGTGTGTGTGTGTGTGTGTGTGTGTGTGCACTCATGCATGTGTACCCGTAGGGGTGGAGAAGTCAATGGGTGCTTCTCCTGTGTGCCCTGGCCGGGAATTGAACCTGGGACGCCCACGCGCCTGGCCAATGCTCTACCACTGAGCCAACAGCCAGGGCCAGTAATAATTTTTATACCTTCCTTTCTTGTCCAAGGTTTGAGTTGTTGAAGCTTCAGGAAGTGCTGCCATCCCTGACCATGCGTGTCTGGCGTGGCATAAGCCCTTCTTTGCAGCCTCTAAGATTGTCTATTTGCAGCTCATGAAAGCATGAACTCTGTGCTGTTTGCAAGGGTACCCACAGAAGGAACCCCCATCCTAGGAGGAAAGGCAAATTGGGGAGTTAGGTAATTGGTTGTTTTAAATTTATGATTTGCTCTGGGTATATTTCGTTGTAGCAAGTTATTTTCAATACCTGTTGCTTTTAGATTTTGGAGGTGGGGTGGGGCAGAGGTTTAAAAGCAAAATAATCATCCAGAAAAAACACAGGGTTTTCATAGTATTTTAGTCTTAAGCCATGGTAGGAGATAAAGAACATACCGTAAGTGCATACCTGATCTTAAATCATGGAAGGTGGAGAAATCCATCTTCAGGACTGTGGTTCTCTTTAAATACATTGGTGTTGTTCCAGGGAAGTGGTTTCCTGACTGTCTGGGGGATTTGTGGCATTGGAGAGGCAGTGATCATGATTGATGAGAAACATAATAGCTACACAGACAGAGAACACTGCACAGTAGTTACCCCTTATCTGCGGGAGATAGTCCCCGTGGGTGCCTGGCACCACACGTAGCACTGAGCCCTGTGTATGCTGCATTTTTTCGCAGGTATACACACCTTTCCACTTAGAGGAAGCACCTTACTGTTCTCTTTGGCATGTCAGGAATGGAGCATCATGACTCTTGCACTTCGGGGCCGTTATTAAGTAATAAGGGTTACTTGAACATAAGCCCTGTGACAGCGTGACAGTGGGCCTGGGAACCTAGATGGCTCTGTATTAAGTGACTAATGGGTGGGGAGCATACACAGTGTGGACGTGATGGACAAAGGAATGAGGTCCCGGGTGGGGCAGAGTGAAATTTTATCATGCTATTCCGAGTGGCATGCAATTTAAAACTTATGAATTATCTCTTTCTGCAATTTTCCACTTAACATTTTCAGACCGCAGTTGACCGTGGGTGATTGAAACTGTGGAAAGTGAAACCTCAGATAATGGGGGACGACTGTGTATCACTCCTTTGCCCTCTTCTAAGTACGTGTGACTTAATTCTTTTTTCTTTTCCCTTTCTCGTTACACGTGTGCTTGGTAACGTAGGCGGGAACGCACGGGTTTCGGCCTTTGCGAGCCTGTGGGGTGGAGAGCTGGAGGCAGAGGCCCTCTGTGTCTCGGGAGCGGCGGAGGGATCCGAGTGGCCGGTGAGCAGGGCAGCCTCCCGGGTGGAGGGCAGCCTCCCGGGTGGAGGGCGGCTGGAGCCACAGCACGTGCCCCCCCCCCACCCCCCACCCCCGCGTCACTCACAGGGGGTGGTGGTGACAAAGCCCAATGAGCTGTTACCAGTGCTGGCCACTGTTATCAGCAGAATGAAACTGAGCAAATGCCATGCCTTTCTGATTTGTCTTCTACATATACGGATGCCTGGGCCAGCTGCTGTGCTTCACGTCAGGTCTCCAAGGTGTCCCATCAGTAAAGAGGAAATGATAGTATAATAGGAGGCTTTCCATCAAGAAGAAACAGTGTTTACGAGCAACACACAGTTGTTAACTATTTAGATCGCATACAGTTATTGCATGATACAAACATTTTTACTTAAAAATGTTTTTTTCCCCCCATTGATTTGAGAAAGAGAGAAGAAGGGAGAGAGAGACAGAAAGAGAGGAAGGAGGAGAGAGACGCCATCAGCTTACTGTTCCACTTAGGTTTCCAGTGAGTCGTGCACTCATTGATTGCTTCTCATATGTTCCCTGCCCAGGCTGCAATCTTGGTGCGACTGGTCAACGCTTTATCCACCGAGCCACCTGGCCAGGGTTACAAACCTTTCTTTTTAACCAAAATATCACCTTAACATTTTTTTTTCCAGAATTGAAATTCTTTAGTTTTATTTATTTTTTGTACAAAGTGTTAGCATTGTTTCTGTGATAAGGTAGATCCAAGAATGCCCCATTCAAGGAAATGCACTGGGTGCAACTCAATGAGCCTCTGTCCGTCATATGCTGATGGACACGCTGGTGGCACACATGGAGGCCTTGACTCCGGACCAGACCACGCTGATTCGAGCAGATGTGGCCAGAACGAGGACTCTGGCCGCCTTTTCTCCGATGTCTCCAGGAGAGCTGCTGGCCACCCACTGTGCTCTTGGGAGCAACAAGGCGAAAGGGCTCACTCACCTTAACATTTTAACTTGGATTTTTTTTTTTTTTTAGAGTCGGTAAGAGTGTTGGGAACATCAATTGATGTTGCACTTGTTTTAGTTATGGAATTTCAATAAAGAGCAGGAGAAAATGCAGAAAGAGACAACTTTAAATGACGGGTGGAAAAGGAGTTGCTGCCAAGAGAGAGACTGAGAATATCCAACCTCAGAATCGGAGAAGAGTGAAAGTCAGGACAGGGAGCAGGGCTTAGGGAATATGGGCATGCTTACTAAATCATGAAATATTCGGACAAGAGGACACTCTCTGGTCAAAATAAGTCTGAGGACACACTGTCCACACATGAAATTTATTACTGCGGAGGTGGAAGGGCAGGACATCTCCGTGACTTTTTTGTGTCAGTGGTAGATCTATCAGGGCGCCTATTAGGAATAGCGATGTACCTGACCTTTAGGGCTCATGGAAGGGGATGACCATGTCTTCCCACAGTAACACAATATTCTGTGTGTTGGTCACGTTTATTTTTATAGGGAGCATAACCCAGGTGCTCATGAAATAGATCAGGAATGAAGGTCCTTATGTCTCTTCCAGTCCAGATGAGCCGTGATGCTGGAGCCCCACACAGGCGCTGTTGGTTTGGTACATTCCTTAGATTCCAGAGAGTTTTTTCATTTTAACTTTTTTACCTTCATTTTATAAACAACTTTACTGGCTGCTGCCGAGTGAGCATGTGAAAGGACTTTGCAGCATTCCAGCCGAGAGCTGTGCCGGGTGATGGTAATGATAGGCACCTCCCGGCCGGTGACTCATCCTCACATGTCTGAGTGGAGCATTGGCGCGGTGTCCAGGCACGAGGAGCGGGACTCCGAGCACTCTGCAGCTCCAGGGGTGGTGGTTGGGGGGGACTGAGAGGCCCTATCCCTAGAGAATGAGGTCAGTCTAGTAGCTTTTGGGGATGCACACTCTATTTAAGAATGTGGTGTGTTGCTATGTGTTCCTGGTGCTGGGAATTCTTGTCTATGACGCCATCGCCTTTGATATTGGGGATTGCACAGGGGTGGCTCTGAGCACCTCCTTTAGTGGATGGAGCTGTATGTGAGGAAGAGGATGGCCGTCCTTCTTCTGTGGTGTATCTTGCGTGGTGGCATGCTGGTTAAGTCAGTAGCCCAGACATTTTAGCTGTAATGGGGCCAGGAGGTTCTGGTTGGAGGTACAGTTGCCTCCAAACCAGCGGCAGCAGGGAAGCACTAGTATTTCCCACAGTTTTGCAAGATTATAATCTTCTGGAGGATGTGGCACTATGGTGTTATGGAAAGATTATGGGGTTGAATCTGACTTTTGCCACTCATCAGCAATGATGGAAGGTGTAATTATCTCCAATTTACAGATAAGGAAATTGAGGCTTTAGGGAGATTAAGTAATTTGCCTGAGGTTGTGTAGATAAAAGAGCTGGGATCATAACTCAGCGCCGTCTGGACCCTGGGCCATACCCTTAAAAATCTGTTGCACCCTCTCAACTTTTTTTTTCTTTCTTTTTGAAAATTGTGGAGTAGATATTTTTATCCTCTCTGGTCCCATGGCACAATGGATATGCTAGTACAGTAGGCCCTTTATAGTCATGTGTAGGAAATTGTGATTAAGCATGTGAACTCTAGAGCCCAGCAGATTGACCAGGTTTAAATCAAGGCCTGGTCACTTCCTCGCTATAAGCCAGGGCCAATGATTGTACCTACCTTCTAGTTATTAGAATATATAATGAACTACTACCTAGAAAGCACTTAGAACAGATTCTAGCATATGATAAGCATTCAATAAATCTGAGCCATTATTATTTGTGCCATAATTTGCTGCCATCTGGTCAGGCAAGAGGAAAGATACTTTGTGGTTTGCAGGAAGCACAGCTTTGTCCCCTTTACAGGTGCATTGCTGGAGGGTTACGTGCTTTGATGGTCGAGGTCTGGGCTGACCATGTTGTAGGCAACATATGAAGTAAAATTGCATGGTCTGCTAGTCTGTAGCCAACAATCTAGGCAGCAAGGAACAGGGTGTGTGTTCTGTACTCTTATTAGGCAGAAAAACAAAACAAGAATTTAAGCCAATATCTGATTTTGATGAAAAACTTTCATGATAATTTTTATGAGATCTGGGCAGATTCAGTTTGAATACTTTTAGAGCCAGTACTGTGATATGTGTTCTGGGATTCCTGTGACTAACTGTCTACTCCTGAGCACCATTCCAATTTGTCGGAAACACTTGCAGAAGCCTTTGTGTGATGTGGTGTGCGTTTAAGTTGGTGATGAAAATTAATGTTTGGGGTTGATGCAGAGAGTGTGGAGAGCACGTAGGACAAGGGGAAGAGCCTTAGTAAAGGATCATGTTATAGCTGGGACAAAGAAAGGTTTGCTTAGAGCTGAGAGTTACAGGTGGGAGATGATGAAAGACCATAGGCAAAGTGGGACTGGGTTACAGAGTTCTCTTTGTCAGTGTGAACTTAAGATGATGAGCAAAGAAATACTGTTGCACACTGTTTTCTGGGGGATAATGTGGCCAGAATATGGAATATATATATTCCTATAAGGGAGCACGGGACATTGAAATGCCAAAGCCACCCTGCAGAAAATATGCATGATAAAGACATACAGGTTGTAGAAAAACAAAACACCTTTGCATTTTCAGTGAGAATTGAACAGTTGATTTCATTACTTAGATTAATAGAAAAAACATTTATGAAACTAGTTACACACAACTTCAACAAATGTAACTAGCCATCAGATATTGATTTTTGAATATCACAGCCCACGGATTTATTTAACACAATTTTGTAGATTAGAAGGTGAATACTATTTATGACATTTTAGCCCCTAAATTCCCTTTAAGAGGTTGATGCCTGCTAAATTACTATGGCTGATCAAAATCTGGTAGAGCATAGAACTTGCTTGAATTTTGGAATTCTTCAGACTTTTCTTGGTGGCTACTATCCTGACACATATCTTAATAAAGTATGGGTGGATGAATAATAACTAATCATAATCTTCTATCATTGTTCTGCTTGAATAAGATTTCAAAGTTGAAAGGCACCTTTAAAGACAGCTACTTAGCTACTTAGACCACAAAGCTGATACCTCAGTCTTCTCTACTTCAGGCATCTAACTGATGTTTGAGTGCTCAATGACACAGGGCTCAGCCAATGTGGCTTACTGGACCCTCCACTGATTTGCCTGGTGGAGAAATTCAGGTTCTTTTTAAAAATTTTTGTATTTTTCTGAAGTGAGAAGTGGGGAAGCAGAGAGACAGACTCCTGCTTGTGCTCAACCAGGATCCACCCGGCATGCCCTCTAGGGGGCGATGCTCTGCCCATCTGGGCCATTGCTCCATTGCAACTAGAGCCATTCTAGCGCCTGAGGCAGAGGCCATGGAGCAATCCTCAGTGCCTGGGCCAACTTTGCTCCAAAGGAGCCTTGACTCTGGGAGGGGAAGAGAAACAGAGAGAAAGGAGATGGGAAAGGGTGGAGAAGCAGATGAGCACTTCTCCTGTGTGCCCTGGCCGAGAATCAAATCTGGGACTTTCACACACTGGGCTGATGCTCTTGTCCTCATCTCCCAGAAATCCTCTGCATTTACTCTGCCTCTGTCATACTGTCTTTTCCCAAATAGCCCAAGCATATACTCATTTTTAGAGGTTCGTACTTTCTGTGCCCTCTGTCTAGAGCAGTGGTCCCCAGCCTTTTTTGGTCCACGGACCGGTTTAATGTAAGAAAATATTTTCACGGACCAGCCTTTAGGGTGGGACGGATAAATGTATCTATCACATGACCGAGACAAGTGTCAAGAGTGAGTCTTAGACGGATGTAACAGAGGGAATCTGGTCATTTTTAAAAAAGTAAAACATCGTTCAGATTTAAATATAAATAAAACGAAAATAATGTAAGTTATTTATTCTTTCTCTGCAGACCGGTACCAAATGGCCCACAGACCATCCATGGCCCGGGGGTTGGGGACCACTGGTAGAGTAACTCTTTTTGTGATGTATTTATTTTGCCCTTATTATTAAGATGTTCCTTAGCCTGTATTAATGCCAGATTGACGTTTGTTTTTCTCTAATCACACAAAAAGTATTATTCCACTGGTTTTTGACTTGCACTGTAGCTCTTGAGAAATCAGCTAATTTGTTCCTTTGAAGGTAATCTGTCTTTTTATTCTGGCTGCTTTTAAGATCCCTTTGTCTTTGGTGTTCTGTGGCGTCTCTATGCTGTATTAGGTGTGGAGGTCTTTTAATGAATATGTTATGGATTTATTGGATCTTCTGTGTCTTTGGATGTGTGTGTTCCATCAGTTCTAGAAAATGCCCAGCCATTATCTCTTCATATATTGCCTCTGATCTGTTATCTTTCTTTTCTCATGGAATTCTAACTAGATCTGTCAGACATCCCGAACATTCTCTTTATCTTTTAACTATTACTAAGTATGCCATATATGTCCGTCTCTACTTTATTTTCAAGAATATATTCAGCTCTATCTTCAGGTTCACAGAATGTCTCTTTATCAGTATCTAGTCTGTTAATAAATACATCCTTTCTGTTTTATTTATTTATGTATTTATGTATGTATGTAGGTATTTATTTATTTATTTTAAAGACTTTATTTATTGACTCTAGAGAGAGGAGAGAGAGAGAGAAAGGAGGAGGTTGAGCAGGAAGCATCAACTTGTAGTAGTTGTTTCCTGTATGTGCCTTGACCAGGCAAGCCCAGGGTTTCAAACCAGTGACCTCAGCGTTTCACGCTGATGCCTTATCCACTGCACCACCACAGGTCTTGCTATCCTTTGTGTTTTAAATGTCCCTGATCTTACATGCTTTTATTTCTAAAAGGACTATTTAGTTATTTAAGAAATCTGCTTATTTTTAATAGTTTTTTTCTTTCTTGGTTTCAGAATCATTTTATCAGTTGCTACTTTTATTTCTTTAAAATAATTGTTGCCCTGGCCGGTTTGCTCAGTGAGCGTTGGCCCGGCATGTGGAAATCTCAGGTTCGATTCCCAGCCAGGGCACATAGGAGAAGTGCCCATCTGCTTCTCCACCCTTCCCCCTCTCCTTTCTCTCTGTCTCTCTCTTCCTTTCCCACAGCCAAGGCTCCATTGGAGCAAAATTGGCCCGGGCACTGAGGACGGTTCCATGACCTCTGCCTCAGGCGCTAGAATGGTTCTGGCTGCAATGGAGCAACTCCCCAGATGGGCAGAGCAATGCCCCCTGGTGAGCGTACCGGATGGATCCTGGTTGGGTGCATGCGGGAGTCTGTCTGACTGCCTCCCCGCTTTTAACTTTGGAAAAATACAGAAAAAAATTTGTTTATATTTTGTGTTTGATAATTCCAATATTTGAAATTTTTGCTGATCTGGTTTTTTTTTTGCAAGGTGGGGGTTCTGCTGGTTCTTGTTTCTGTATATTTATGACTTTTAAATGAAAATTCCATTTTTGAATATTTATCTATGGGGCTTCTTGGAGGTCTAGGTTGACAATGAGTTCTTCTGGAGAATTTGTGTCTGCTGCTGTCAGATTTCTTGGGTTTCTACCAACCTGAGACCACTTTAGAACAAATTTTTGGCTTGAGGTTTTCCAGGCCACCCAGGCACTGTGAATGTGGACTAGAGGTCCTGTGTGACAGCTAGTTTTTGATGAAATATTTTTAGGGGAAGTTCTTTTCCCCACATATTTATTTATAGGGTCTGAGACAGTCGAACTTTCTTGCAGTCCCTGGGAGGCAGCCATAATGCTTACTGATATTGTGACATTGTGTAAATTAGAAAAAGCCACTTCTTTCTCAAGATACTTTATTGCTATTGGTCAGAACATTTTCATAATAACCTTAAACTCCAAAATGGCTGTCAACTAGAGTTACGTGCCTCACAAGTTGCCCTCACTTCTGCTTGAAATGTACCCCCACCCATTCTACCCATTAAGTCCTGCCCAACCTTCAGTGTCTTACACATTCCATCCCCTGAGAAGACATCGAACGGCATCTTCTCTTCTGAATTACTATCGTCGCAATGGTGCATTTATCATAAATTGACTACTTTTTATTACTTACTCTTTTCCAATCTTCTCTCCATTACCAGACTGAGAGCCGCATGTTTTATTCATATTTCAATGTTCCATAGCCCTCAGTGGAAGGCCTTAAGCAGATAGTTGGAATATTTTTGTTCAGTAATTATAGGAAAGAATTTAATTGAACAACGGTTGAAAACCTACTAAACAAAGGATTGCAGAAGGCTAGCAATTTGGATGGTACATGCAGATCCTTTAAAGCTCAGGTGCATAGTTCAGAAAGGCTGGGAGAGTGAGCTCAAGTCTTCTCTGGGGAATGGCGTCCCAGGTTACAAAGAGTTTAGAGTTTTTCTTTTGCATTATCTCAATGTTTGAAGTGTAGAGTGGTTTGGCAAAACTTCTGTCTATAATAGAGTCAGAGATGTCTGTTACAGAGGAAAACCTTTGTACTTTTTCAGGAAAATGATTTTTAGCAATCCTTGTTTTTTTTTTCAAAGACAGATTAGGCCATACTGTTCTACAAAAATTACTGCCCTAAAATTTATTTGATTGTTACTCAAGTTTTCAGTGGGAGGTGATTTTTAAGCATTTTAAAGATTATATTTTAGTAGAAGAGGAAAAATGCTTTATTTTAAATCTCGAGTTTGCTTTATCTGATACTTCTGGAAAATTTCCTTTGAACTGGGCAGTTTTTATAAATTACCTGAACTAAATCTTTAAAGATCCTACAAGATTTTCATTTTAAAGAGGGGGAAACTGAGGCAAAAATAACCTGTCCTGGTCACTGAGCCATTGAGGCTGCTGTGATCTGGATCTAGGCTCCCTGACTATAGAGCTCCACCCTCCTTCTGGCAATATCAGACGTTCACAGACAGCTTCATAGTATGGTTGGGTCAGGTTTTCAATATTAAACCTTAAACATGTTTAAGCTTCTTCTCTTCCCATTTGAAATTTAAAACTTATTATGATATTAGCAAGATATGACCTTCCTTATAGGAAAATGTTTAAGTATTTCTAGTTCTTATTTAGTTTGTATTTGAAGAAACAGCTGGAAAATATTATGTTCAATGACTACTACTGACGATGACTAATGTTTACATCCTAGTAGGGAGGTTCTAAAGCACTCTAAAAGTAGTCAGTAGACTTTTAGTGATTGTGGAACAGGTCCTTTTGGGCAATAAGCACACCGAGAGGGGTGCAGGGCTCTGACCGAGCCCTGCTTGTGGTGGGATGCCACTTAGATGGCTTCCTTACAAGGAAGATGAGGAAGGAGGGGCATGGAGACAGGCTGGGCAGTCAACAGTTACAGCCACTGTGCACTTACTTAACTAAGTGGACGTGTGGGTGAGTAGCTGGAAGTAGGGACCTGAATCTCAGGAGAAATGCATGCTAAAAGATTCAGATTGAGTACTGAAGGCATCTCGATAAAAGGGACTAAAGCCATGGGCCTGGACCAGAACCAAGAGTAGGATCCTAACCATGACAACAGGCCATCAGAAAGGAGCCTCCAGGAGGTAATGATAGCAAGCTCCCAAGGAGGCGGGAGTGCAGGAGCTGTGCAACCAGAGAGGGAGGGCTGCCGCCTGAGGGAGTCTCAGCTGTGTCAGCACTGCCCGGGCTCAGTGACAGGTCCTAGTGACATGGAGAAGTCTTCATTGGAGTCGTCTGGCAACATCTGAGAATTATGAGACATTCAAACTGACAGGAGACGGCCATCAGTTGGAAGTGTGGGCTGGAGACGAGAGCTGGAGGAAGTAGAAGTGCTCTGTCTGCATTGGGTAGGTAGGGGACGCTGGTTCCCTTGAGGACCAGCCAACCTGGGAGGGCGCAGCGGGTCTGAAGAGAGGGGGCTAGAGTCAGTGTTCATCAGTCCTCCATTCACTTCCATGGCATCCGTTAAAATGATAAGTTTATGACTCTCCAACCTATATTTCATAAATGATATTACATAGACAGAGAGGAGGTTCAAAGCAGAAACCTGGTGAATGGAAACACTTGGAGGAGGAGGAGTAGCACGTGAAGAAGGCCGAAGGCCAGAGAGGCTCTGGGCGATAGGAGCTGGTGGTGTCCGTCATCTCTTCAGCCACGTGGGAAGAGTGTGAAGGGAGGGATGACTGTCAGCAGTTTCCATTGCTACAGAGGGACTGTGTAAGTTAACGACTCAGAAGTGCCTATTGAATTTGGCAGACTCTTTTTTGTGCCACTTTTCTCACCAGCTTTTATTTTGGAAGATCAGTTATTTTCAATAGAACCCCCTCCCTATTATGTTAATGTGTGGTAGGCAACTTCTGACATAGCCTCTAAATCAGTGATTTTCAACCTTTTTTGAGCCGCAGCACATTTTTTTACATTTACAAAATCCTGGGGCACACCACCTACCAAAATGACACAAAATGACACTCTAACACAGTACATATTATACATATAGTTAATAATATAGTTGCTAAATGTATTTATACTCAGTGTGAAACCTGGGCCTGTTTTGATGAACACAAAAGGGATATCCTGGCAGGAATGGTAGAAAGACACACACGAAGCTCTTCCTCAACAGTTCTCAGTCTCTCTCTGTTTTTAGTTTTTATCGCAGTCAAGCTTGAGAAGCTCAGCTCACATAGATGTGTGGTTGAAAACGGGAGCAATGTCAAAATAGCTTTGTTGGCCAGAATGGGGAACTCCTTGACAACAGATAACCAAAAATTGTCCAAAGGAAGATCAGCAAACTTTAACTTTAAACCATGATCTTGTTTCAGTTCAATGAGTTCCTCTTGCTCCTTTAAAGTCATGTCCTTTCCAGCAACGGATACTGAGCTGTATGCGTCCCTAACCCAGTCAAGGCATTCTGTGAAGGCTGAAGAGAAATAAAATGACAACGTCTTCTCAAGAGTTTTCAAATGTCTGCCAATCACCTCGCACATTGCAGCAGTGTTGCCATCATGCTGTTTCTTGGTGAGTGGGAACATCTCAAGGTTGCCACGCTGCATATGTTGTTGCCAGAGCTGCACCTTTAAACGGAATCCGCTCATTTTATCAGTGCTTGTAAGCAGGTTTTCATTTCAGCCTTGCATCCGTGTGTTCAGTTCATTCAGATAATGAAATATATCAGCCAGGTATGCCAGCTTTGCACACCACTCACCACTTGCAAGCAGCTTTGAGTAATCGGACCTCTCGTTTGTCAGAAATACTTTAAGTTCCTCTCGCAACTCATACACATGGGCCAACACTTTGCCATGCGACAGCCATCGGACCTCCTTGTGGAGCAATAAGATTTTATGTTCCGCTCCCATTTCTTTACACAAAGATGCAAATAAGCGACATCTCAAAGGTCGCGTCTTCACAAAGTTCACTATGCTCACAACATCATCCAACACAGGAGCTAGATCTGCTGGTAAGGTCTTTGCAACGAGGGCCTCACGGTGCAAAAAACTGCGTAACAATAACATCTGGGTTTCTTTCTTTGACCCTACTTATGCAGCCTTTGATGTGCCCGGCCATGGCTGTGGCTCATTCAGTGCAGACACCTGTGCAGTTTTCCCATGTAAGCCCGCTTTTATCAAGATATTCCGACGTGACCCGAAATATTTCCTCTCCTGTTGATTTTTCTGGCAGTGCCTTGCAAAATAGGAAGTTTTCTCTAATGGCTTCTCCATCCACAAAACACACGTTGGCCAAGAGCTGACAATGTCCACTAATATCCATCTACTCATCAAGTTGCAAGGCAAATTTCTTACTGATGCGCACCTTTTCCAAAACAACAGTTCCAATGTCTGCGGACATGTCATCAATACGTCTGGCAATTGTGTTATCGGAGAGAGGCACTTTAGCTATCTCTTTGGCCGCGGTAGGGCCAAGCATCTCATTTACAATGGCTTTACAAGCTGGCAGTAATTAATGTTTCTGCCACAGTGTGGGACTTTTCTGATTTAGCTACGAGTTCAGCAACAAGGTAGCTAGCTTTGAGGGCTCTCTCGTTTACCTTTGTGGTTTTTCTCAAAAAAAGTTGCCCGTTTCTCATTGTTTGTACATAAGCGGGCCGTAGTGTGGGGACCCATGTTTAATTTCCCCACGGCACACCTGACCATGTCTCACGGCACACTAGTGTGCCGCGGCACACTGGTTGAAAAACACTGCTCTAAATGATCCCACTGATCCTTCTGGTATCCACAACCTTGGATAATCCCCTCCCTTGCCTGTGGGCTGGACCTGGTGACTGGCTTCTAAAAAAAGAGAGAATTTGGCAAAAATGAGGGATGTCACTTCTGTGATTATGTAACAAAGACGAAACATTCTCTCTTGTACTGGTTCTGTTGAAGCCAGCAGCCGTGTTGTGAGATGCCAGTGGGAAGGCCCATGCAGCAAGGAACGAAGGGGCCTCCAGCCAGCAGCTCAAGAGGAACGGAATCCTGCCGACTACACGAGGGGGCTGAGAAGGGGCTCCTCACCGGTCGAGCCTTCAGATGACTGCAACCCAGGAGGCCCTAAAGCAGAAGACCCAGCTAAGCCACACTCAGATTCCTGACTGACAGAAACTATGAGATAATAAATGTTGTTTCAAGCACTAACTTTTGTGGGTAATATGTTACACAGCAATAGATTATTACATCAGTTTTTAAAATATAAATAATCATTTAAATTTTTTTGTTTTAGTTTCTGATGTGGGAAATATTATTATTTTAATTATTATTAATATTATTCCCACATACACAAAAGCTCCTTGGGGTTCTCAGTAATTTTTAAGTATGCAAAAAGATCCTGAAACCAAAAGCTTTGAGAACCGCTGCCCTGGCTGCAGTGCAACAGGGAAGAAGAGAGACCAGAAGGCCAGCTCAGTCTAAAGGGGCTCACATCCTGGCACCGGTAACCAAGCAGATCCAGCTCTATGGACAATTCAGTTCTTTCTGTATGTCTCTGGTTCCTTTCAAGCCGCTGCCCCAGCGTTGGAGCTCAGAGGGAGTGAGTCTGAGTTAGACCGTTGTGGGCCCTTTAAGAGGAGCTGCCTGGGACCCTAGCAGCCCTCTGTCTCCCTCAGCCTCTGTCCCCTCTGGTTTTTACAGGCAGAAGTTATGGGGACTTCTCTTTCCAGCACTGGAACCCTGGAGTAGAAGCCTGGTGTGGGATTGGGACCCCTTGCTCCTCAGGGGGAGCTCAGCCAAGAGAGCCCGTCCAATGTTTATCTGCCACATGGGTGTGTGTGTGTGACCAGCCCCTTCCATGTTTTTATCCCTCCTACCAGTCTTGATGTGGCCTCTTCTTTAATTCCCTAGTTGTAGGACTTTTCATTCAGCCAAATTTCAGGAAGTTCTGAATGGTGGTGGTTCTGTAGTCTAGCTGTCATTTTGATGTGGTTGTAGGAGGAGGCGAGTACCACAGTTACCTATGCTGCCATCTTGACTGGAAGTTCCTTGGTAAAGACTCTTAACAGAAGAGTAGGGAGGCCAAAATCCAAATAACTGGGATTTTAAGTGGCTGTGCTGAGAAACGGGGAAAGCCGGCACAGCTTGCTGTTTCCTGAAGTGGACTGTGAAGGGGAATGGTAGATAGAAAGCAATGCGCTCAAAGAAGTGGGGGTTGTTCATTTGGGGGGTGAGATAGATTTGTGCTATTTGTATGCTGATGGAGAGAGGCAGGTTGAGGTTGGAGATACCAGAGGGGAGAAAACCTAAGGAGTGAGGTCCCAGAGGAGGCAGGTGGATGAGAGGAGACACTTTAATGGGTGGAGTAGGAGGGATAGAGGTAATTTTTGAATATTTGAATTGATATCAGGGTCATTTATCAGTTATACTAACTTCTCCTCCCGATCTTGATCCAGAAATATTTAACACTAGGTAAGTTATTATCACCCCCATTTTGTAATTTGGGGCAGTGGTAAATCCAGCCCACCTGCTACCTGTTCTGTAAAGTAAAGTTTTACTGAAACATGGCCATGTTCCACCTCATTCACTTCCATGCTGCCTCTGGCTGCATTTGCATACAATGGCAAAGCCTAAATTGTGCACGGAATGGCCCTTTTCAGAAAATTTTGCTGACTTCTGTACAGTTGATTAAACTGAGTCCCGGAAAGAATCTTTTTTTTTTGTGACAGTCAGAGAGAGAGATAGATAGGGACAGACAGGCAGGAAGGGAGAGAGATGAGGAGCATCAATTCTTCGTTGTGGCTCCTTAGTCTCCTTAGTTGTTCATTAATTGCTTTCTCATATGTGCCGTGATTGGGGGTGGGGCTACAGCACAGTGAGTGGCCTCTTGCTCAAGCCAGCGACCTTGGGCTCAGGCTGGTGAGCCCGTGCTCAAGCTGGATGAGCCCACACTCAAGGCGGCATCCTTAGGGATTTTGACCCTGGGTCCTCCTCTCCCCAGTCCTACACTTTATCCATTGTGCCACCGCCTGGTCAGGCCTGGAGAGAATGTTGACTTCAGAGGATCCTTCCCCCTCCATCTCTAAGGCCACTTTCTCTTCTATGTTACCTGGTGTTCTACAGGTGCTGTACACTCTTAGAATTATCTGGTAACTCCTGAGTCAAGAACTTTCAACAGTTACCATTGTAAATTAGATCAAATTGCAACCTTTCCTGGCCCCAGGCTGGAAATATGTACTATTTTGTCTCAGTTCGCCCTAAAAAGTTCTTTGCTAGGCGGGAAGTGCCTCAGGACTCTGCCTGTGCCCCACCCTTTCCCTGGCCAAAGCTGTGCTCTTTATTCTACTTTATTTGGTTTGCTTTACTTCACTGTCTCTCAGAAGCTGAGACTACTTCCTCTGAATTCATTACCAAACCATGTACTGTATTCCCCCATTATAAGACGCCCCCTTTTTGGGAAAAATTTGGGGTCTAAAAACTGGGTGCGTCTTATACAGTGGTTATAGAAATGTGGCATTTCAAATGCCATTGATAGAACTGAGGATGAGGCAATATATGAAAACAGTGATTCATCATCAGACCCAGATGGGGACAAGCTAATGGATTGGAGTTTTGACAGTGATGAGGAGTTGTATGAATTCTTTTTCAAATTCCGGGCCTTAATTTCAAATTAAGATGCGCTTTATACATGGGAGCATCTTATACATGAGGAAATACGGTATTCCTTCTATATCTCTCATCACAGTGGTTTTCTTTGCTTTGAATTTCCTCAGCAGTTAAGTGTATTGTTCGCATTGCACACACATTTTCCCATATAGTGTGTCTTTGGTGAGAGACCCCTCCTGTGATGGGGCTTCTGTACTGTCCACATCTAACCTCCTGGAGGATGAGGACCAGAGTGGTCTTGTCATCAGCACCTTGTGTTTCGCAACTGTTGAGAGTTACTGGTGCTCATCAGATGAATTTTCATTACGTTGAAAAAATTTAAGTGTTTTGAAATTGCTCACTTATGTAAAAAAAAAAAAAATGGTATGCTAATTACTAGCTCTTCTCATCCATTCTTGAAACCAAATCTTCTCCTGAACCCTCTGAAATTCTCTTTGAATTACTGACCAAATTTGAAAGCAATATATTTACAGGTACATTTTTCTTCTTTATGTCACACTGTTCAGTTTTCAAGAGAAAACACAAATCTATTCAAATATATTTCTTTGCCGAATTTTCAAATGCTTCTAAAGGGGCTAAGATTTTAATAGCTGCAATTTAGTTCTTCATCTTAATTTATCAGATGGTAGTTGTATTCACTTACACATATTGTCTAGCATCTTGCTACTCAAAATGTGGCCTGCCCATCAGCAGTGCAGGCATTGTTTGGGAGCTTGTTAGAAACAGAGTCTTGGGTCCTACCCCAGACTTACTGAACCACAGTCTGCATTTTAACAAGGTTCCTGTGGTGCACCTATACATTCAGGTTTGAGGAGCACTGCTCTGGGTATTGACCTTGTATTTCAGATAAACACACAAAACATAAGGTCCTACCGCACAGACTTTTCATACCTTTTATATGTTAGGATGGTCTGGTTTTATATTTTATGATGAATGTTTTCTCCATCAAGAAAATGTTGCCATTTTTCTGTTTTTGCAAGAGATAGATCAAAAGAGATCAAGGATGCTTTTGTTATTTCTGCTACCTGGAATGCATTTATTTTCTCTCTTTCTGTAGAAATAACAAAGTCTAAAAACTTCTGTTTTTTATGAAAGTCTGGGATACTGTAGTAAGTGAGCAACCTTAGCCCTCACCTGTAGCAATAGGTTTAATGCTATTTTTTTTTTTTTTTTTTTAGTAAGGGATAAGGGAGGACAGACAGGGATAGACAGGGAGATGAGAAGCACCAATCATAGTTGTGGCACCTTAGTTGTTCATTGATTGCTTTCTCATATGTGCCTTGATGGGGGGGGGGGCACAGCAGAGCAACTGACTCCTTGCTCAAACCAGCGACCTTGGGCTTCAAACCAGCAACCGTGGGGTCGTCTCTATGATCCCATGCTCAAACCAGCAACCCTGTGCTAGAGCTGGTCAGCGACCTTGCTGTTTCAAACCTGGATCCTCAGTGTCCCAGGCCAATGCTCTATCCACTGCGCCATCGCCTGGTCAGGCAATGCTATTTTTTTTTGTTTGAATATTTTATCATTCCCCTTTCGTTATCCTGGAATCTGCTTGTGTGCATATTGTGAGTTCAGTACTAGATGAAGTTTTATTTCCTGTTGTTTTCAAGTCTGTGAAAACAAGTAAATATATGAATAAAACTGTATTTCTTCAAAAACACATATTTAGTTCATATGTATTCACATCATTCTTCTTGCTGATTAATCCTAGCAGAGTAAAAAAACTACTGCATATGTTTACTTATTTTTGGACAGGTCATATACATGTACAGAATTTAGAAGGTTCAGTGAACCTCCTTTCCACCCCTACCTTTTAGCTGAGCGGTTTCCTCCTTGGGACAACTCTTCATACCAGTTTCTTATGAAAACTTTCAGAGATAGAAACAGACTAGAAAGGTCAATATAGTCGTGGCAAGGGGGTAAGATCTGGGGTCAGAGTTTGAACCTCAGTCACTAACTCTGTGACGTTAACCACACTGTGCCTCAGTTTTCCTATCTGTAGAATGGGTATATTAAAAGTATAACTTAGGATGGCGACAGAGTAGGCGGACGTTCCAATTGCCACCTCCCAGGACCAAATTTGATTACAACTTAATTTAAGAACAATATCTTGAAAACCAATTTAGGACTAAACAAAGAGAAATTTATAAGAAGCCACAATGAAACTGGTAGGAAGGGCGGGGACGTGAAAAGGGCTGCCCTGCTTCCAGGAGTTAGTGGTGGCGGGGGGTTCGCAAGGACCCTCATTGTGGGGAGAGTGGCACTGAGAGGTGTAGATCCTCAGCCCCAGGCCTGAAGCGCCAGCTTAGAGCCCCAGAGCCTGGAATAGGCACCCGGACAGTATGTAGATGTGAAAAGAGCTGGGTTACTGTTTGCGAGAGAGAGACAGAACTCTCAGACCCAGGCTCTGTCTTAAAGGGCCTTCACAGAAAACCTCCTCCGCAGCCACTTACCCGGCTGGGGCTTTGGTAGTGGGGAGAGCTGAGAGGACTACAGTTGTGAGAGGAGAGTGTAAACTTGGAGGCCCAGGGAGAGACCTGTGGGGTTAAGCCACCCCTGTGGTGAGTCATTCCCCAATACTAAAGTGATCACTTTTCCTGGGAGAGGCAACACCTTTCAGTGGCACCAGCAAAGGGAAAGCAATTATCCTGCCCACCGGAGTCTCTCCTGCTCCAGGGAAAACGGTTACTCAGAAGCAGGGTGTTTGTCAGGGACACAGGCTTTGGGTGCTGAGTCCTGAGCTACACTGAACCCCCACACTGCTGAGTACTTGCGGGAGGGTAGGCGGGCCGGTGGCGGTGGTGCATATGGTGGCAGCAGGGCGGTGGGCAGACCACACCTCTGGATCTCAGAGGCCACACCCACTGGACTTCTGTGGCCACACCCTACTGAGGTCTGAAAAAAAAAGTATGAATAGAATGACACCTGAGGCCAAGGGGCAAGGCACACCCATTACCCTTCCTAATCCATGAATTCCTGTGCTGATCCCAACAAGCAGCCAGCAGTAAAATGCGGCAGAAAGCGGGACTCGGGGAACTTGAACTTTTAGCAGACTATCCCAGGCCAAGAGTAGATAAAAGCCAACCTAGGAGTGCAGCTGATATTTGCAATGGCACCTGGGCCCAGCAGAGGCAGCCACAAACTCTGGATCGCTGGTAGCTCCAAGAAGGTTGCTAAGGACCAGTCATAGGCAGTGATCCCCACTGGTCTGTGCCAGGTTCCTGCTAGGGAGGTCCAGGGCTGACATATCCAGTGGCCAGATGCAGAGAGACATCAGTTCAGGACCTAACAACCCTTGTTAGAGTGGTATATTAAGGAAGGGCTCCTTACACCTGACACACCTAAGGCACAGAAAATGCCGACACAAACAGCAAAAACAACAGTATCTGCAGACAAGTAGCCCACAGCAGATTACAAACAACAGCTGATGCCAACCAAAGAAGATCTAGAAACAACACAACTGGAAACTGGAGGCAGACAACACCAACCTTAGACTCAGCTAGTTACACAAACAGCACAACCAAAGGAGGGGTCTATACAGAGACAAAATGGGAAGACAGAGAAAGGCAATCCAAATTAATCAACAAGGGAAATCCCCAGAAAAAGAACTGAATGAGATGGTAGTAACCAAACTACCATAGGCAGAATTTAAAACAATGATTTTCAGGATGCTCAAGGATCTTAGAGCAACAATGGATGGACATAATGAGCAACTAAATAAAGAGATAGCAAGCATCAAAAAGGACACTGAGATTATAAAATGAATCAGTCAGAGATGACAAATACAATATCAGAAATGAAGACTGCACTAGAAGGAATTAACAGCAGGCTGGGTGAAGCAGTGGACTGAATCAGCAATTTAGAGGACAAGATAAATGAAAGCACAGAAGCAGAGCAGGAAAAAGAGAAGAGGCTCAAAAAGTCTGAGGAAACTCTAAGAGAGCTCTGTGACAACATGAAGAGAAACAACATCCGCATCATAGGGATTCCTGAAGGAGAAGAAAAAGAACAAGGGATAGAGAACCTGTTTGAAGAAATCAGATGAAAACTTCCCTAAATTGATGAAGGTAAAAGTCACACAAGTTCAAGAAACACAAAGAGTCTCATTAAAGAGGAACCCAAGGAGGCCTACACCAAAACACATCATAATTAAAATACCAAAGTTAAGAGACAAAGAAAGAATAATAAAAGCTGTAAGAGAAAAGCAGCTAATGACCTAAAGAGGAGCCCCCATAAAAATGACATCCAACTTCTCAACAGAAACACTTGAGCCCAGAAGGGATTGGCAAGAAATATTCAGAGAGATGCAAAACAAGAACCTACAACCAAGACTTCTTTATCCAGCAAGGTTATGATTTAAAATTGAAGGAGAAATAAAAAGTTTCCCAGACAATAAACAACAACAACAACAAAACTCAAGGAATTTATTACAACCAAACCAGTACTGCAAAAAATGTTAAGGGGCCTGACCTGTGGTGGCGCAGTGGATAAAGTGTCGACCTGGAAATGCTGAGGTCGCCAGTTCGAAACCCTGGGCTTGCCTGGTCAAGGCACATATGGGAGTTGATGCTTCCTGCTCCTCCCCCTTCTCTCTCTCTGTCTCTCTCTCCTCTCTCTCTCCCTCTCTCTCTCCTCTCTAAAAATGAATAAATAAATAAAAAAATGTTAAGGGGCCTGCTGTAAAAAGTGAAAACAAAAAAAAAAATTGAGGAAAAGAGGCTTGTAGATTTAAAGAATAAAATGGCAATAAACAACTACACATCAATAATAACCGTAAATGTAAATGGATGAAATGATCCAATCAAAAGACGCAGGGTAGCTGAATGGATAAGAAAACAGGACCCATACATATGTTGTCTACAAGAGATCCACCTCAAAACAAAAGATACACATAGACTGAAAGTGAAGGGATAGAAAAAATATTTCAAGCAAATAGAAATTAAAAAAAAGCTGGGGTAGCTATACTTATACCTGACAAAATAGACTTTAAAACAAAGGCTATAGTAAGGGGTAAAGAAAGTCACTACATAATGATAAAGGGAGCAATCCAACAGGAGAATGTAACCATTGTAAATATCTATGTGCCTAATATAGGAGCACCTAAATATATGAAGCAGATTTTGATGGACATAAAGAGCGAGATCAACAGCAATACTATAATAGTAAGGGGCTTTTATACCATACTAACATCAAGGGTTAGATCCTCTAGACAGAAAATTAACAAAGAAACAGCGGCCTTAAATAACACAGTAGATCAACTGGATTTAATAGATATTTTCAGAACCTTTCATCCCAAAGCAGCAGAATATACATTCTTTTCAAGTGCTCATGGTACATTCTCTAGGATAGACCACATGTTAGGACACAAAACGAGTCTCAATAAATTTAAGAAGATTGAAATCATATCAAACATCTTCTCAGATCACAATGGCATGAAAGTAGAATTTAACTACAATAGAAAAACTGAAAAACACTCAAACACTTGGAGGCTAAATAGCATGTTATTAAATAACAAATGAGTTAACAATGAGATCAAGGAAGAAATAAGAAATTTTCTTGATACAAATGAAAATGAACATACAACTACTCAAAATCTATGGGACACAGCAAAAGCAGTCCTGAGAGGGAAGTTCATAGCACTACAGTCATACTTTAAGAAGCTAGAAAAAGCTCAAATAAACAACTTAACCCTGCATCTAGAAGAACTAGAAAAAGAACAAATAAAGCCTAGAGGAATTAGAAGGAAGGAAATGAAAAAGAGCAGAGTGGAAATAAATGACATAGAAGCTAAAAAAACAATACAGAGGATCAATGAAACCAAAAAGCTGGTTCTTTGGAAAGGTAAACAAGATAGATAAACCTTTAACCAGACTCACCAAGAAAAAAAGAGAGAGGACTCAAATAAAATTAGAAATGAGAGAGGAGAAGTAACAACTGACACAGCAGAAATACAAAGGATTGTAAGAAAATACAATGAAGAACTGTATGCCATAAAATTAGACAACCTAGGTGAAATGGACAAATTCCTCAAAACATATAATCTTTCAAAAATCAATATAGAAGAATCAGAAAACCTAAGCAGACTGATTTCATCAAATGAGATTGAAATAATTATCAAAAAACTCCCAGCAAACAAAAGCCCTGGACCAGATGGCTTCACAGGTGAATATTACCAAATATTCAAAGAAGAACTAATTCTTATCCTTCTGAAGCTATTTCAAAAAATTCAACAGGAGGGAAGACTTCCAAATTCCTTTTATGAGGCAAGCATAATACTGATTTCAAAACTAGGCAAAGACACTACAAAGAAAGAAAACTATAGACCAATATCCCTGATGAACTTAGATGCTAAAATTCTCAACAAAATATTAGCAAACTGGATCCAGCAATAATAAAAAAAATCATACATCATGATTAGGTGGGATTTATTCTGGGGAGACAAGGCTGGTACAATATTCGCAAATTAATGTGATTCAACACATAAACAAAAGAAAGGATAAAAATCACATGATAATATCAATAGGTGCAGAAAAAGCATTTGATAAAATCCAGCACTCATTTATGATTAAAATTCTCAGCAAAGTGGGGATACAGGGATCATACCTCAACATGATAAAGGCCATCTATGACAAACCCAAAGCCAACATCATAATCAATGGGCAAAAATTAAAAGAAATTCCCTTAAAATCAGGAACAAGACAGGGGTGCCCCCTTTCACCACTCTTATTCAACATAGTTCTGGAAGTCCTAGCCACAGCAAACAGACAAGAAGAAGAGATAAAAGGCATCCAAATTGGAAAAGAAGAAGTAAAACTATCATTATTTGCTGATAATATGATACTGTACATAGAAAACCCTAAAGTCTCAGCCAAAAAACTACTGGACCTGATAAATGAATTCAGCAAGGTGGCAGGATATAAAATCAATATGCAGAAATCAGTGGCATTTTTATACACCAACAATGAACTGTCTGAAAGAGAAATTAAGAAAAGAATCCCCTTCACTCTTGCAACAACCAAAAAATAAAGTACCTAGAAGTAAATTTAACCAAAGAGGTTAAAGACTTGTACTTGGAAAATTATAAAACATTGATAAAAGAAATCAAGGAAGATACAAACAAGTGGAAGCATATATTGTGTTCATGAATAGGAAGAATAAACATTATTAAAATGTCTATATTACTCAAAGCAATCTATAAATTCAAAGCAGTTTCTATTAAATACCAATGACATACTTCAAAGATATAGAACAAATATTCCAAAAATTTATATGGAACCAAAAAAGAACACGAATAGCCTCAGCAATCCTGAAAAAGAAGAATAAAGTATGGGGGGTGTAGTATCATACTTTCTGATATCAAGTTATACTACAAGGCCATCATACTCAAAACAGCTTGGTACTGGCATAAGAACAGGCATACAGATCAATGGAACAGAACAGAGAACCCAGAAGTAAACCCACACCTTTATGGACAATTGATATTTCACAAAGGAGGTAAGAGCATACAATGGAGTAAAGACAGTCTCTTTAACAAATGGTGTTGGGAAAATTGGACAGCTACTGGCAAAAAAATGAAACCAGACCATCAACTTACACCATTCACAAAAATAAACTCAAAATGGATAAAAGACTTAAATATAAGTTAGGAAACCATAAGCATCTTAGAAGAAAACATAGGTAGTAAGCTCTCTGACATCTCTTGCAGCAGTAAATTTGCTGATTTATCTCCATGAGCAAGTGAAATAAAGGACAGGATGAACAAATGGGACTATATGAAACTAAAAAGCTTTTGCACAGCAAAAGACACCAGTAACAAAATAAAAAGACAACCCACACAATGGGAGAATATATTTGCCAATATGTCTGATAAGGGGTTAATAACCAAAATTTATAAAGAACTTGTAAAAGTCAACACCAGGAAGGTAAACAATCCAATCAAAAAATGGGCAAAAGAAATGAATAGACACTTCTCCAAAGAGGACATACAGATGGCCAATAGGCATATGAAAAAATGTTCAACATCACTAATCATTAGAGAAATGCGAATTAAAACCACAATGAGATATCACCTCACACCTGTCAGAATGGCGCTCATTAACAAAACAACACAATAAGTGCTGGCGAGGATGTGGAGAAAAGGGAACCCTCCTGCACTGCTGGTGGGAATGCAGACTGGTGCAGCCACTGTGGAAAACAGTATGGAGATTCCTCAAAAAATTAAAAATGGAACTGCCCTTTGACCCAGTTACACCACTTTTAGGAATATATCCTATGAATAACAAATCACTGATTCAAAAGTAGAAATGTACCCCCATGTTTATTGCAGCATTGTTTACAATAGCCAAGATATGGAAACAGCCCAGGTGTCCGTCAGTGGATGAGTGGATTAAAAAGCTGTGGTACATATACACAATGGAATACTACGCAGCCAAGAGGAAGAAGGAAATATTACCTTTGTGACAACATGGATGGACCTGGAAACTATCATGCTAAGTGAAATAAGCCAGGAAGAGAAAGAAAAATATCATATGACCTCACTCATTTGAGGAATCCAATGAATAATGTGAACTGAGCAACAGAACAGATGCAGAGATGGGATCAAAGCGACCAGAGGGAAAGCGGTCAGAGGGAAAATAGAAGAGAAGATGGGATCAGAGAAGGGAAGGAGTTTAGTGAAATTATATATACATAATACAGCATTATAGAGAAAAGAAAAGCAAATCCTGGAGGGAAGGGGAGAGAGTTTTGAGGGGAGAGAGGTAAGAGTAGTATAAAGGGGGACATGGGGGTGGGGGTGAGGGAGTTATATTCGGTGAGACACCTGAGTCCATGTAAACAAAATAAATTAAAATGAATAAGAAAATAGCATATCTTAAGAGTTGCTGAGAACTAATGAGATAATTCGTGTAGAATGTTAGAAGCAATTCTTGGCATGCAGAATACATTTAACAAATATTAACCACTAATATTATACGTGAGCCTTTCTTTGTCTTTATCGTATCTATACATAAACAGTAGTATACTCTATATCAGGGGTCCCCAAACTTTTTACACAGGGGGCCAGTTCACTGTCACTCAGACCATTGGAGGGTCGGACTATAAAAAAAACTATGAACAAATCCCTATGCACAATGCACATATCTTATTTTAAAGTAAAAAAACAAAACGGGAACAAATACAATATTTAAAATAAAGAACAAGTAAATTTAAATCAACAAACTGACCAGTATTTCAATGGGGACTATGCTCCTCTCACTGACCACCAATGAAAGAGGTGCCCCTTCTGGAAGTGCGGTGGGGGCCGGATAAATGGCCTCAGGGGGCCGCATGCGGCCCACGGGCCGTGGTTTGGGGACCCCTGCTCTATATACTTCCACTTCTTTCTTTTTTTTCTTTTAATTTTAACAATGTGAGATTTTCACCTAACCATGTGGATATTGGTTCATTTTATTATGTCTAGAACTGTTTCATTCTTTTTAATGACTCAACATTATTCTGTTTTATGGATATAATTTATTTGTCAAGTCTCCCGTTAGTGGATATTTAGGTTGTTTTCATTCTTACGATATTATAAAAAACTATGGTAAAACGGCATGTGTATATGTATGTGATAATATGTCTGTCGGGCGAATTCATAGAAATGGCATCTAGAAATGGTCAAAGCAGAGGTTTTATAGTTTTGCTAGATTGCCCTCCAGAGAATGATCTATTTCTTCCAACAAAGTATTCTTATACGTACCTGTTTTGACAGTCAGGTTTTAACTTTATTTTTAAAAATAACAGTTTGTTCATAAATACATTTAAAACCCATACACATTTGGAAATTTGGTTCAGATTGTTTGAATCTTTTCAACAGGTTGTTGGGTAGGAGTAGGAAGGTAATACTGTTCTTAAATGTTTGAGGGAGCAACAAAGTGGAATAGTGAGCTGTTTTAAGAATGGAACTGTCTGATATGCAACAAACTGCCATGATATTCAATCCCAGAGCAACACTGTGTTAGTTTGCGTCAGTGCCTGGCCTCTCCCGTGCTCCTTGAAGTGTCTTGGCTGAGCAGCACTGTCTATTGCGTTTGTTTTCTGAGATCGGCACAACAGAGAGAGCCTCTTTCTCTTCCTCAGACATCTCATTATACAAATTCTCGCTGCCAGCCGGGCTGACCATACAGCTTTTATTTAGGATGTAGGCGAAACAGTTTCTTCTAAAGATTTTAAATATTAATATAATCTCTGAAGCAAATAGGACCAGAATCTAGTATCCCAGTACATGTGACCTTCACTTAGTAATTTTTGAGCAATCCAAAATATTTGCAATCCTCTGCTTATCTATTTTACATTTTGTAAACAATTCAGCTATTGAATTTTCAGAGTACATAATCTGCTCTCCCGAAACACAGCTCTAGTCTGTGGTGAGAATTATGATTAGCACTGAGACACACATTTTTAATTCATTTGGCAGATGACCACTGGGTTCTTTTTGAATATTCAGATGAGCTGAAGAATTGAAAGAGGAGCAAACATAACTTCACATTTCAGGAGTCATGTAAGCACCAGGCCATTTTTAGTCACTGGCATCAATCAGAAAATACTTATTGCATATCAAGTGTGTTGAACATGGCACCAGACAAGGTGATACACAGCGAGCAGGTGCTCTGTTGACCTCTCTCAGCCTGGGAGGAATGCTCTTGTTGCTGTGTAACTCCTGGAAATGACCTTCAGGGTGGCCTATGGTGACCGAGCTTGGCTGCTCTGGATTTTTGAGGCTCACTATGGGGGATGCCGTGGGGGCCACAGAAGGTTTGCTTCTATTTAGGGTACCAGGAGACAGATAGGGTTCACAGGTGCTCTGTGGCGAGCTGAATTACTCAGCCATCCAGTTCTAACCCTGTTGCTAGGACAAAGGAGATAATGCATGTATTCTCTGAGGAGTTGGGCACCAGACTATTTGTCAACATGGTGGTCATTCTTTCCTCTTAGCAACTTGACAAGGTCTTGACATTGAGGAAGTGTGTCTTACCTCCCCCCCTCCCCTCGAATATAGCTCAACACAGTAGATGCTGTTAAGCTTCATGATAGGTACCATTTATGTGTTTCTTCCTATATGCTAGGTCTTTTTGTCAATTCTTTCACACCAATGAGAATGATGAGAAATAAAGACTTAGGGAGTTTAGCTAACCTGTGCAAACTATACTGCTCACAAAAATTAGGGGATATTTCAAAATGAACATGAAGCAATAAAAAAGGAAGCATTTGATTTTTTTTTATTAAACAAGAACATCAGAAAAGCAAACGACAAGTCAAAGAAAGTTGTTTTATTATTAAAATGAGATGCAAAACCAACTTTTATTTCATTGGCGAAAATGCACTATCGAAAAGGCTGAAAGTACTGGAGTATCTGCACGTTCCCGATCCCCTAATTTTTGTGAGCAGTGTAGTAAGAGCTGAGACTCACACGTAGGTCTTTCTCACACTGAAGATCATGCTTCCACATGCTTCCTTCTCTGCTGTGCTTTTCCGCTGCTAGAAACAGAGGGGCCTCTCCTAGTGTAGGGAGCTGTCACATTTGTCTGACGTACAGTAGTTTTTTTCCATAAAGGCACATTATTACATTATTCAACTACCTGTAAAGTAATTATATTCAGTATTAATGTTGCTAATGATATGCAGTATCTCTTCAAATTGTATTACTTCTCTGAAAGCTGGGACCTTAATCCATTGGCAAGTTGTTAGAATTGCCCTTTGACTTTTCAGTTATCAGCCACACCTTCTGGGATATTTCATCAACTTCTGTGATGGCTGGAGTTTTGCCTCTCTCTCTACCCCTTCCCCAAGGTCATTGTCTAATTCTAGGGTCCTACTGCACACCAGGCAGCATTTGTTGGGCATTTCTAGTATTTTTCTCTTGGCTTTTTATTGAGTAATATTGATTTTTGTCTTCATTAATTCTTCTCATCACTGCCAATTTTCTTCATGCTTTGTTCAGTATTTTTTTAAAGTGTTACTCAATAAACTTATTCTAGAATTGTTGATTTCTCATTCTTAATTTATTTCTTGTTATTTTTCTTATAATTATAAGGCATATTGTATTTTCTTTAACGTGTATCCCTCTCCAATCCCTTCTGTGGTTATTTTGCTCCTTCTCCGAGGATTATTTTGCGTTTTCCCCCATCTCTTTGTCCCCAGTTATGTTCCAGGCTGTCTGGAGTCTTGGTTGAGGTATAGTGGAGAGGAGCCCAGGCCAGCACAGGGACTGAGAGGGCCTGGGTTTACAGAATCACTCAGGGTTGCTGCTGTATCATTCTCTTCCTACCTTTCTCACCCCCTGTGCCAGCTCCAAGCAAGGCTGTTCCCCACTGCCTGCATGTCAGCCAGGAAAGGGAAGAGTAGTGCCCACAGCACCAGGGATGTGTGGTTGGCCTCTGTGGCTCCTGGTTTCCTAATAGTAATGGGCTCCATTCATTGTTAGACATACTGGGCTTTGAACCAGGCATCTAATAGTTACTGTGTCAGACCTTACATTCACCCTGCAAGGTTAATTACTATTTACGTTTGATGGCTGGCCTGGGAAACTGATGCTCTGAGAGGTTAAGGATCTTGCTAAAGAGCACACGGTTTATAAACGAGAGCGCGGGGATTCCAACCCGTCTGTGTGACTCTGCAATCTACACTGTGCCTACCCCAGCATATCCTTCTCTGCCAAAATGAACTTGTTACGTGAGCATTTGGATTAGATCCTTCCTGTCCTCATTAGAGGGTGTCTTAGGTATTCCTTACTCTTATATCTTGATACTATTGCATCATGCTCCCTAGAGTTATTCATTTCTCCCTGTTTGATTCATTAATAATCCCAGTACATTGTTTCCTTTGTTCATTGTATTAGAATCAAATAACTGGGGAGTCTTGTTTCCCAACTTTCTGCCACAGTGAGAGCAGGCCTAAATTAATTATATTTAAGGTCTACCGGAAAGTTCTGTCCGTTTCTATCACAAGTTTCGACACATGAGCACATGTTTATTTGGTGCATGTGTGCCTCTCTGTTTTTATCACTTAATGTATACATACTGACGTAGCAAATTAACTAAAACAAAATTGATTCACATTATTCTTATGTGTGAAGCGATAGTGTACCCATGGCTACTGATAAAGTTCATTTACGCCACTGTATTGTATATGAATTTCAACAAGGACGAAATACTACAGAAGCATGTAGAAATTTATTGAAAGTGTTTGGTGAAGGTACAGTTTCTAATAGGACATGCAGAAGATGGTTCGAAAAATTCGAAACAGGTGATTTCGACCTTTCTGATAAGCCACGTTCTGGGCGACCATCTTTGATCGATGACGATGTTGTTAAGACCATGTTGGAGCAAGATCCTTTTCTGACAACATCGGAGATCTCAGAAAGGCTTAATTCAGCTCAGCAAACCATTTCAGACCATATTCGGAAGATAGGATTGGTGTGGAAATATATTATTTAATAAAGTTTATTGATGGTAAGAAAAATTTGTATTTTGTTTTATTCCAAAAACGGACAGAACTTTCCGGTAGACCTTATAACATGTTGCTCTGATAATCTAATAATGTAAAATCAAAGTTATTGATTATATTCCTTTTAATGAATTCAACTTTGCTGCTTACAGGGTTTTTATACGAATCTTTTCCTTTTGTTGATACTGGTGTTTTACTCTTAGATCTGTGTCTTGCCTATACCGAGCAGTCTGCTGATGTTTACAAATGAATATTATTAATATCACGCTGACAGCAGGTTGGGATAGGACCTTGATAAATTTAGGAAATGTCTTAGTTTTATAAAATAGTTACAGTGATTTTTAGTTTGCAATACAAGCACTTATATATTCTGACCTAATTTTTAGTTCTGTAATTATGTTTTAGAATAAGTTTGGCTTGATGAGTATCAACATTTCCTTTGTTACTGTCTTTTATTGGAGGGGTCGAGGGTTGTCTTCAGGTATATTTTATTTTGATTAGGAAATGATAATATATTAGTCCTGGAAAATGTAGAAATATATAAAGAATAAAATAACCCACTATAATCTCATTTTCCAGTGATAAGTGCTTGTGACTATTTTGGCATATTTTTTTCTATTCATGTGTGTGTGTGTGTGTGTGTGTCTGAGTGTCTGTGTGCATTTTATAACTGACATTCCAACACATACATAATTTTGTATTTTCCTTTCTCACTTAATGCAGGTCATAATAAATTCTCCATCATTAAAAAGTTTGCATAAGCCTAGTTTTAATGACAATAGAATATTTTGTAGTATGTGTATGCCATAACTTACTAACCATTCTCCAGTTAGGCATTTAGATTGTTTCCAGTTTTATGCATATCATCTTAGTATATCCATCTTGGTCCAGATTGATGGTGGTTTCATTTTGATTGATTCCTCAAAGTGAAATTAATATACATAGTATCAAAATTAAAAAGTATGGCCACATTAAAGATACTTGATACATAATGCTTGCCAAAGTATTTACCAGAGTGACTTTCTGTTCTGACCAGCAGTGCATAGAAGCTGGGACTCGTTATTCCCAAATGGCATTGTGTGCTAACATGACTAACTGGATGACCAGAGACTAATGAATGCTGTTTGAATTTGTGTTTCTTTTATTATTAGCGAGGTTGAACATTTTAAAATCTATATATTAACCTTTTTACTTTTTTTCTTTTTTTGCTACAGAGACAGAAAGAGACATAGATAGGGACAGACAGACAGAAAGGGAGAGAGATGAGAAGCATCAGTTCTTTGTTGTGGCACCTTTGTTGTTCATTGATTGCTTTCTCATATGTGCCTTGATGAGGGGGCACAGCAGAGTGAGTGACCCTTTGCTCAAGCCAGTGACCTTGGGTTCAAGCCAGTGACCTTGGGCTTCAAGCCAGTGACCTTTGGGCTCAAGCCAGTGACCATGGGGTCATGTCTATGATCCCACGCTCAAGCCAGCGATCTCATGCTCAAGCTGGTGAGCCCACGCTCAAGCCAGCGACCTCGGGGTTTCAAACCTGGGTCCTCCGAGCCCCAGTCAGACATTCTATCTACTGTGCCACCATCTGATCAGGCTAACCTTTTTACTTCTTAAAAGAACTCTCTACATTTCATCTTTTGAAGTTTAGTGTATTTTTTACAGTATATAAGGATAGTGATGCTCCCTCTACACTTTTGAAACTATTTTTCTAATTAGTTGTTGCTTTTATTTTTTAATAATTTTTTGATGTTTACATGGGTTTAATTTTCTAGTTTTATTTAGAATTTTTATTCACTAAATAATTTGTAATACAATATATTATATACAGTTTACTATGTAAAAATAAATTTACTAATTCAATTTACTGTTTTTCATTTTTAAGTTTTTAATTATATTTTTTGTGAGTGTGTATGATTCCTGCAATAGTTTTAGGAAGTATTTCCCTATACAGAAAGGAGATAAATATATTTAACTGTATATTTTTTTCTAGTTCCTCTAATGGAATTTTAAAACTTTACATCTATAAATTAGTTGGAATTTATTTTGGAGTGTATTTGAGATTTTAAACAAATCTTATTTGAGTCCCCCTATAGGCAGTTAGTTGACTCAGCACTGTTGTTGTTGAGTAAGCCAACACAGACTTCTGCCACACGTCATCATGCATTCATGTTTGATGTACCTCAGGGTTTGTTTCTATGTTATTTTATTTTATTGATCTGTTTCTTGTTTACCCTAGAACCACACTCTTAATTACTGACTGTAGCTTTGTAATGTTTTATTATTCGAGAGGTTGTATTTCTCCCTCTTATGGGTTATTCTCTAGAACTTGCCTATTTTAACCTTTAAGTTTTAAAATATAAATTATAGAGTCATTTTGCCAAATTCTTTACCCCCTTTCTCCCCTGACTTCCCTCCTCCTGCCCTAAAGCAAAAACCAACAAAATAAAAACCCAAAGGATACACAGACAGCTCTGGGAGTTCTACTGAAATTGTATTAAACCAACAAAATGATTTAGGCAGGACTGTATGCTCTTTTAGTTCTTAACTAGAAAGGCATCTTTCCTTTTAAACAAAAGCTTCTTAATTTTCTATATTTTGTTTGCTATGTAATTTTGTCTGCTCAGGGGGTTATCACACATCACTGTTTAAGCACCAGAGATGTTCCGGGGCAGAACTGTGTGACGAGAGCCTGCAAATGGCCAGCGGTGGCCAGATGCTGCCAGATGATGGCTCTCAAGCGAGAATGTTTCTTACGCTTTTAAAGAGTTGTAAAAGAAACCAAACAAGAATGTATGATGGAAACCTATGTGGCCCACAAAGCCTAAAATAGTTACTATCTGGCTCTTTACAGATCAAGCTTGCTGAGGGCACCGCACAGCAAAACACTGGCAAGCCAAGCGGCGGCACCACGTGGAGTTCACGCGTGAATTGTGAGTCACAGCATTCATTCCCTTGCTACCTCTTCAGCACGTTGTGTGAGGAGATGAGTGAATGCTTGAAGGTTTTGTTTCTTCCCTTGTTTTCTCCCTAAATTTAGAAATGTCTTTATACATTTAAAAAAATACTTGAATGTGTGTTGTGAAACTTATAAGACAAAGAACAAAATGTAGTTCTTTATGAAAGATCATGTCTGTGTATGGGAACATCTCACTGCAGTGACCTAAAATGACCTGAGTGAGGGCTGGTGAGGTTGGCAACTGCCCATGCCGGAACACCGGAAGGACTCCAAACAGAGTCTCCAGGTTGACCCCAAGTGCACCAAACCCTAGCAGCAGGTACTGCTGTGTAAACATCTTCTTAATAGATTAGGGCATTTTGTTAACTTGTGGTGATCTGTTTTACTATCTGATTCATTCTTGTTAACCTAAAAATAAAAAGCCAAAATGAGAGGCTACAAGTCTTTATTTGGGATCAGATAGAATTGCAATTTTGGAAGCACAGATTCAGGCAGAAACCTAACTGTGTCCCATTTACAAGATGAAGGCCAGGAGTTTTTAGGAGAAAAGGGAGGGTCATGATTACATGAGAAGAAAGAAATTTCTATTGGTGCTAACAGGTTGAGTTATTCTTTAGCTATACATGGATGATTACTGATTCTGTCTTCAGAAAGATTGTGTCACCAGCCCTGGTGGTCAGGATGTCTGCTTTTCTGTAAAGTTTGTAAACAGCTCTTCTTCAAGCAGTGTTGCATTAGTCCAGGCCAAAGGTTATTTTGCCCAGTTCAAATATTCCAAAGGTTCAAGGAACAAGAAGTACCAGCAGTTCTTCTAGAATGCCTGCCTTGGCTCCCTTTTAAAATGGAGCCATGTCATTTTTCCCGCTTATGTCATTTTTCACAGTTTCATCTATTACTATTGGAAAAAGCCCAGACTCCTCTGGGAATGGGACATGGAGTGTGTGTCTAGCAGGCTGACTTGAGGAAGCAGTCCAGTGGAGGTTTCCTGAAAGAGCTTGGAGACATTCGCAAGGTCTTGGGAGGTGAGAGGAAAAGAGCGATTGTTGGATAAACAGCTAGACAGAATCAACAGGTCTCATTACTGATAATGTGCATAGATTCACATGAAAATCTTGAGGAAGGAGAGACTTATTAGAGATGAACCAGAACAATGACACCGATTTGGCCTCTGTTCCAGATGTTTCCATTTGTTGTTGAAGAAAGGGTAGGAGAGGACCAAGTGAGATCTGAGTCTCACTGGACGGGTCCAAGCTAAAGGGTTTCTTTTCTTTTTTTGTATTTTTCTGAAGTTGGAAATGGGGAGGCAGTCAGATAGACTCCTGCATGCACCCGACCGGGATCCACCTGGCATGTCCACCAGAGGGTGATGCTCTGCCCATCTGGGGCGTTGCTCTGTTGCAACCAGAGCCATTCTAGCACCTGAGGCAGAGGCCATAGAGCCATCCTCAGCGCCCGGGCCAACTTTGCTCCAGTGGAGCCTTGGCTGCAGGAGGGGAAGAGAGAGACAGAGAGGAAGGAGAGGGGGAGGGGTGGAGAAGCAGATGGGCGCTGCTTCTGTGTGCCCTGGCCAAGAATTGAACCCGGGACTCCTGCACGCCAGGCCAACGCTCTACCACTGAGCCAACCGGCCAGGGCCTAAAGAGTTTCTTTAGGGTTTCTCTCCTGTTTCTTGGAAAATATAATTATCCAGGCAGTGAATCCAGCCTTTTGGATAATCTGAAAGGAAAAACAACCAGAGTTTAAGTCTTAAGCTCATAAGTTTACTGTCTGAAATATAATAAGGTGTTTGCTAGAGGTTTCATATCATTTCACCATGCATGTGTAGAATTATTCAAGAGTATTGTAAGGCCCTGCAGAGTTTGGTTAATAGAATTTACAGCAGGCAAGTCAGGCAAAGACCAAATTTCGTGGAAAAACTTCTAAAGCAAAGTTGTTGGAAATTTAAATTAGATTTGAGTGTGGCAGATTGACTACTGAGAAATGCTATAGTGCCCCATTGTTAACTTCTACAGGAGTCGGCTTAGAATTAATGGTGTCTGTTCTGTTGCAGTGGGGTACTGATTTTGAGTTTGGAGTCCAAGTATATATATTTTCCAGATGTAATCATTTTACCCCAGTAAATAAAAATATGGCTGTATTAGGGACTCAAAGCTATTACATTGAGAACATGTGTAGCAGCAGTTTGATGTGCTGTCAAGAAATTTTAGCAGTTGAACTCTAAGGAGTCTTTTGGAGAAATTCCTGCTTCAGAAAAGTATAGTTTTAAGAATCAAGGAGAAAACAATAAGATTAAAATATTGGGAGATTTATATGTGTATTTATATTTATAAATACAAATATATATTTCATAAAGTGAGCTGGATACACAAATATTTCTTGTTACAGTGATGCCATGCCTGGCATGTGCTATAGGATGTGATAGAAGTTGTCTATATGGAAAATAATACAATAATTAATAAACAATAATACAATAATAAACTGTTTTGTATATTCCCAACTGTAAGCCTACTTTTGCTGCACCCTGTGTTTGCTCACTCAGTTGTCTTTGATCAGAAATCAGAAATCTTTCACTGGTGTATCTCGGTCACTTCCACCAGCTGCACTGGACATTAGCACTGTCATCAGTAGGCAGGATAGGCCTGACCTGTGGATAAAGCGTCGACCTGGAATGCTGAGGTTGCCGTTCAAAACCCTGCCTGGTCAAGGCACATATGGGAGTTGATGCTTCCTGCTCCTCACCCCTTTCTCTCTCTCTCTCTCTCTCCTTTCTAAAATGAATAAATAAATAAATATTCTCTTTAAAAAAAAGTAGGCAGGATAGTTTATGGTTCTGACTGTGGGCCGACTTGTGACCTGGAAACTTCTTTATTTTTTATTTTTTTGTGTGTGACAGAGACATAGAGAGAGACAGAGAGAGGGACAGATAGGGACAGACAGACGGGAGAGAGATGAGAAGCATCAGTTCTTCATTGCGGCACCTTAATTGTTCATTGATTGCTTTCTCATATGTGCCTTGACAGGGGGCCACAGCAGATTGAGTCACCCCTTGCTCAAGCCAGCGACTGTGGACTCAAGCTGGTGAGCCTTGCTCGAAGCAGATGAGCCTGTGCTCAAGTTGGCGACCTTGGGATTTCTAACCTAGGTCCTCTGCGTCCCAGTCCAATGCTCCATCTACTGCGCCACCACCTGGTCAGGCCCTGGCAGCTTCTTTAATTGGTGCTATCAAACGTCAGATCCTTGGTAGGTCAGGCCTTCATTCCTTTCCAAGTCGCTGGAATGTATCCATACATACTTATGGAGAATTGTATCTAAACTACTCAGAAAGGGGTATCTAGATAATTTTTAAAGGCTTATTTTTTTCCTTGGGGCTATATGAGCTACAGTGTCTATCTTGTTCTTCAGTGTCTATTCAGCTTTATCATAATGTCTTGCATATTGTAGACTCTCAATAAACATTTGTTGAGGGAATAAATGGGCTATAAATTAGGTGTCTTGAAAGTACAACCCTAGTTCTTACATTTTATCGCTGTACAATCACTATCATGGGGCTGGCTGACTTTTATTAATTGGTGATTGTGCAAGGCACTGTATCAAGAACTTCCTCTAAATTTCATTGATCTTCACCACAAATCTTGAGGAATGTGTCAGTCACCCTATGTTAAGTTATTCTGTGGTCACAACTCCACAGTTTCGGTGGCTTCAGTCAACAGGGCAGAGTCCACTGTTGTCTGGGCAGCCGCACTCCAAGAGGTGATTCAGTGATCCAAGCTGTTTTCCTCTCAGTATGATTTTGCCATCCAGCCTAAAGCTGGGTAAGAGAGAGAGGCTGCAGCGTCATGCACGGACTTTTCATTCTCTGAACCTGGAGGTGATTGGCCATATATCTGCTCATATTTCATTGGTCAGAACAAGTCACATGGCACCATCTCACTGCAGGAGAGTGAGAAGTGCAGTGTTCTATATATGCTGGGAAGGGGAGGAAAACCAGAAATTGCTGTGTAATGATAATGGCTATTGTAGGTCCATTATACAATTATCCCCATATTACAGATGATAACAGTGAGGCCAGAGAGGATAGGTTACTTATCTAAAGTTATCAGTTGATATATGACAGAGCAAGGCCTGGATCTTAGATTTGTTTGTTTTCAAAGCCCATACTCAACCACTGTGCGATACTACCATTACTACGGAAATTAACTTTCTCTTGAAGAAAACTTGCCCTTAACGAGGGGGAGGATAATGAAAGTACTAGATTAAGGGTATGGGAACCTGGTTTTACAGGGTAGATTCCATTACTAACTCTCTTTCACATGTAGCTAAGCCTCTTCTCTAGGCTGATTTCTTTACGCAGGAATAATGATTACTTTGACAGTACTATAAAGTAATGCATAAAACAGCGCCTGGAGAGACATGAAGCACTGTATTAAAGGTTTGATGGTGTTACTGCCGGCACCTGCTTTATGCCTTGGTCTTCTGCGGGTTTTTTCACGTCACTAACTTCAAGATTCTTACAAGAAAACCATCCCCACCCCATAATGTTACTACATTTAGTTGCTTTCCTTACAGAAGAATATATTCTTTATATTTGTTACAATATAAAGCTTAACTTCATGGGTCTATTCTTTCAGGCATTTCATGAGAGGGAGATGATGTTCGGTTTCAACCAAATTGATTAGCTTTCACCTTCTAATCAGCCTTCCCCCCTTCTTTATATTATATGTTTCTAAAAACTGTTCTTTTAAAAATGAGTAGCCCATAGAACACTTCTAGGTAATGCTAATGAATATCTCACTGTCAGTTCAGGAAACGCTTTAATATTTTGCCATCTGTTTATGGTGGCACGGAGTGGGTCAGAGCAGTTACCTCTTGTCTAAGACCTAGTTAAGAAAAGCAGCCCTCCTCCTTCGCAGCTGTGGGAGGAGAGGGGATCTCTTTTGTGGAAATGTGTTCAGTCACTTGACCCAACCTCCTGACTCCCGGAACTTGGGGTGACATTGTAGTCTCAGCATGTGGCTCCTGGTTCGAGTATCTCCTCCGCTTGGTGTTTTCTGTGCATCTCTCCTCCCCAGGACCCCTGGAGCCCAGTGCTGCCAGAACATGTGGATCACTGGGGGTCCCCTGATTTATGTCAGTCTCACCCCGCACTGCTTCAGACGTGATTCATAGACTTTTACAATTCTTGGACTTATTCCTGGCTTTGGTTCACAGTGCGATGACTAATCAGATTAGAAAAGAAAAAGGTTTCTGTGGGACTTTGGGAGCACAATTCCCATTAATTAAAAAAAAAATACCCGGCATATTTTTCTCAGGCCCCCTCTTATAGATATGTTTACCCCTCGTTGTTTAGATCTAACCCTTCCTAACCTAGGGCAGGCGTGCCATGCTTTCTCCTCCTCTCCTGTTTGGACATAAAGCCCGTTATTGTTGACTGCTCTGCAGTTGGATGGTTTGAAAATGAGATTTCATTTGAGCAGAACGTTTTTGTTGCGGGATAACGGGTCTCTTTAATTTTGTACTTTTAGAGGGCCTCGGAAAACGTTTACACTTATTCCCGATTTTCCCTTTTCGGAGTCCTTAAGAGACAGGCAGGATTCATTAGTGAATAGATCATCATGACACATCTATTTATTGGTGAGACATAAAAGATCAGAAAAAGGACACAGAATGTAGACATTTAGAGCATTAAAAGCCTTTGGCAAGTGATATATGTGGTGGTTTTAACTGACCTTGGAAGTTATGTTAGTCTTTGTATGTACTTTTCTATCAGACTGTGGTCTATAAAAAAGATGATCATCTATTGAATTTACAAAATATCTTTCCAGAGGCCTAGGTCAGCTGGTTGCTAGTGGTGAGCAGTGAATCGACACTGTATTTCTTAGCTTTGGGAAGTAACCACTCAGTGGTATTCCTTTCTAGCCTGCACACCCCCACCCCCAGTCCATTTATGTGATTACTTCTTACAAAAATCTCCTAAAACTGTTTAAAATTCCAGGTGGGTCAGTCTTTTGTGCATGTAGGTTTTAGTCAGTTACAATATAAAATACATTTCAAATACCCCATTCCCTTTTATTATTCCTTTTTTCTATTGTTACCTTTCCAATTCTTGCTGTTTCTTTCCCTTTACTGAGGGACAGCCTATTTGATGCTGCTGAAAACCATTATTGATTAGAACAGAGTCAAGTGAGATCAGAAACCTTCCAGGGCAGAAAGAAGCAGGGTAGGTCCAGGGTTCGGCTGAATAGGCATTGATGGGGTGTGGCTCTCATTCTGTCAGCCTCAGGCTCCCCTTTCCTGAAGGGTGACCTTGTCTCTCCTTTTCTGCTCTGTCTTTCTGCAAACGCAGTTGGGGCTGGGGATGGTCAAGGTGGGCTCCTCATAGGCGCTGACGTGTGAGCGGGGACTTGGAGGGTGAGGTGGAGCCAGCTGTGCTGAAAGGCAGGAAGGGAGTTCAGACGCAGAGGATGCTTCAGCATATGCTAGGGCCCGGGATGCTAGACATAAATCTTCCTTAGTGTCTAGTCTCAAGGAACGACAGTTTGGTTGTCAAGCAGCTAGACTTGATCCACTGCCACTTCCTGCCTTCCTGAAACTGACGCTTCCTGTAACCCCTCCTCTGGCTTCAGTTAAACGAATTGTCGCTTTCAACCTGCAAGTTGGCTCCAGATAACCTTAAAGGGAGCTGTTTAACCCGTTCCCACAGCCAACTTCAGCTCCTGTCTTTAAGAGGCACCAGTATTAGTATGTTTGTTAAAAAGTAACAACAAAAAAACTGGTCAGGTGAATTTAGAGTAAACTCTCATAAAATGAGTATAATTCTTAGGCTGCAGTGCTCCATGTCAGATGAGAAAGATACTCAGAAGTCACTCCTGCACCAGCAGTGACAAACTGATCCCTACTATGTGCCCTCCTTCTTACTTACTACCTTTTAAAAACGCCAGCCTCGGTTTGACAATTAGATCAGCCCCGAAGGGAAGCTGCTTACATGTGCTGCATTAGACTTAATTTGCATGGAATAATATTAACAGTATCTGTAGGCTTATTTTTCCGTATATGCATGTGACCGCATAATCATGCTGCTAACATTAAGTTTTAAATGCTTTCATTTTAAAAATCAGCCTTTGGGGGGAATAATCAAGACCTAACAGAAGGGAAAATTAGGCTTATGACATTATCATACAAAAAAGAGCACATTATTCTAAAGTGGAAAGAAAAACAGTAAAATAAAAGTCTTACCAACTGCATATGGTAAATAAAAAAGAATGATTGCTGCCATTACTAAATACTAAAATTACCAACTCTAACTTGAGAAAATAAAGGTTTTTCATGGAAAAGAACAGGATGGTTTGGTTGCATATCAATTAGGAGAGAGAGCCTTTAAAGTCAGAACAGTTTTCTGAAGACATTTTAATGAAAATAGATGACACAATATAAGTCATTGCTTTCTTTAATGAATGATACATTTGAAACCATTGTCTCAAGGATTCTGATTAGCTTATGAAAGCATCCATATTCAAATGGTATAAAATGATGCATTACATAATCAGGTTAAAAAACATCATTATACCTCTGAGAAGAAGGACTCTCAAGCTATTTATGTTGGATGGAAAATTCTAGGATGTTATAAAAGTCTCTGAAGCTGGGGAAAGCTCTGTTGGCTGTGTATATTAGGCAGCAGTGAACCTCAACTTCTGTGTGTGAATGCTGATTTGGGCTAGACGGGTTGTGTTGTCCAGGTGTATAAAAAAATAATAAACCAATTGTGTCTCTATGTGACCCGTCAATACTTTTCAAAACATAGAATATGAACAAAAGTCAGCCCTTCTCTATGAAGTGACCCCAACTATGCACAACTGTTGCTGATTTTAAAAGTGCTATTTTTTTCTGGGATTCTCTTCTCTTTCTTTAAAAATCTTCTTTTTAAAAAATTTTATTAATTTTATAAGTGAAAGGAAGGGAGAGAGAGAGAGAGAAAAAGATAGGAACATTGTTCTGTTCCTGTATGTGCCCTGACTGGGGATTGAACTAGCAACCTCTGAGCTTTGGGACAAAGCTCTAACCAACCGAACTATCTAGTCAGAGCTGGGATTCTTATCTATTATATATCATTTCTAGGAATACTACCATGATATTGGAGACATTGTGTGAGAAGCCTTCTCAAAAGCTTGAAAGGAGCAGGGAAGTAAGAGATGAAGAGGGAGGCGGGAAGACTTCCTGAATCCCCCACTCTGGATGCCTCACATCTGTTCCCTTCTTCCCATCCCTTTATGAAGTGGCCCCAGTCAGCTGAGGAAGGAGATGAAGAGATGTGTGGGGGCCAGTGAGGGGAGGAGCAGTAGATATTTGGCTCCTGCAGACAAGAAGTAAGCATCAGGGAAGCTGGACCGAGAAGCAGCTTTCCCGCTCGATTCACCCAGACCCTTGACTCTCACGCGCATGGCCTTGCGCAGTCAGTGCTGACCGCCGCAGGTGGCCAGCCACAGCCAGAGCTTTGAACCAGTGTGTGCTCAGGAGAAGACAGGAGAGTCCTCTTCCCTCTTCTTTTCTCCTTCTGATAGCCAACCTCAGGGGGCACAGGGCAGTGCTGTGAAACATGAAATAAACAGACCTTATTTGTTATTGAAAGCAAAGGAACACAGAAACCTAAATACAATCATAGACATTTCTTCTACTAAAGGTGCCTTAAATTTCCAATGAAGGGGTTCTCACCTCATTGATATCTGATGACTATTACTGAGTATATGAGGTGTTTTCGTCATTTCATTAAATTGTGTTCTCATTTATATGACAATTGTCTTAGTCAACACATGCCACTGTAACAAATACTGGAGGGTTAAATAACAAATATTTATTTTCTCACAGTCCTGGAGGCCAGAAGTATAAGTGTAAGCATGGTGGGTTTCTGGTGTGGGCTCTTCCTGGTTTATACACTCATCTTTTTATGGCGCCCTCACATGGCAGAGAGAGAGGGAGAGAGAGAGAGAGAGAGAGAAGGAGAGAGGGAGAGAGAGAGAGAGAGAGGCAGCAAGTTCCCTGGTTTCTCTTGCTATAAGGGCACTAATCCCATTACGAGGACTCCACCCTCATAAGCTCATCTAACTCATTACTTTCCAAAGGCCCTATCTCCAAATAGGGTTTCAACATATGAATTCTGGGTGATTCAATCTATACCAAAAAGTCTTCAGCCAAAGCTACTTTATATGTACAAAAGCAATAAAATATTTTTAGAATTAATAAACATAAACAACAGAAATGTATAGTCTCACAAAGCTGGAGTTTAGAAATCTGAAATCTGTAAGTCTGAAAGGTGTCAGCAGGGCCATGCTGTCTGTGAAACGTGTATGTGGGGGAGTTCTTCCTTCGCATTCCTAGAGTCCGGTGGTAGCTGAAACTGGGCCTTTCTTGGCTTGCTGCTGTATCCCTCCAATCTCCGGCTGTATTTATGTTCTCTCCCTACGTCTCCACATCATCTTCTTATAAGCACCGCAGCCATATTGGATTAGGGACCCACCCTCTTCCAGTATGACCGCATCTTCAAATAAGGACACATTCTTAGATACTGGGGGGTTCAGTTTTCAGCATGTCTTTTGTGGGGACACATTTCTACCCAATAAAGAATGCTAGAGCCCTGGCAGAATAGCTTGGTTGGTTAGAGCGTCATCCCAATACACAAAGGTTGTGGGTTTAGTCCCCGGTCAGGGCACATAAAGGGACAGATCAGTGTTTCTGTCTGTCTGTCCCTCTCTCTTTTCCTCTCTCTCTAAAATCAATAAATAAATTTAAAAAAAATTAAAAAAGTATGCTAGAAAAGTTCCATCTTTGGTGTGGGTGGGAGTAATATGTTTATCAAACTGTGGGGTGAAAAAGGAAAGAGATGGATTACAGCTGCTTGTACTAAACAACTGCAGCTCTCCCGGCTGGAGGCTTTGCAGCACAATTAGTAAGAATGTGTGGTTGACCTGCTGAAGATACCTTAAGTTCATCAGTGATAATCAAGTGTTTTCTGGCCAGAAGTATCTCACTGGAAAATTTTAAAAAGTTATGCTATTTTATTTTTATTAGCTGCAAAACTACCTCTAAAAAAAAATTCTCTCAGCAGAATGCTTAGTCACTCTGCTCAGGTTGGCAGCAGAATAATGCAGGGAATTTTCTTAGCACTACTGAAGTGCAGGTGTTTTTGGCTTTTTATTTGAAGGTTTTTATACTAGAGGATGTTGCCATATCAAATATGAGGACTCCTAGTACCAATTCTTGTGTGTAGCCAGTGGTTAAGAACAGAAATAGTTGAATGTGCCTTCTAAAATGCAGTGATAAAAACACAAAGAAAAGGTATTACAAAGGTTATATCTGTTCCTGACAAATGCTTTTTTAAAAATTCTTCTTTACGTCGGCCTAGCGTGTGGAGGACCCGGGTTCGATTCCCGGCCAGGGCACATAGGAGAAGCGCCCATTTGCTTCTCCACCCCTCTGCCGCGCTTTCCTCTCTGTCTCTCTCTTCCCCTCCCGCAGCCAAGGCTCCATTGGAGCAAAGATGGCCCGGGCGCTGGGGATGGCTCTGTGGCCTCTGCCTCAGGCGCTAGAGTGGCTCTGGTCGCAATATGGCGACGCCCAGGATGGGCAGAGCATCGCCCCCTGGGGGGCAGAGCACCGCCCCTGGTGGGCGTGCCGGGTGGATCCCGGGTCGGGCGCATGCGGGAGTCTGTCTGACTGTCTCTCCCTGTTTCCAGCTTCAGAAAAATGAAAAAAAAAAAAAAAAAAAATTCTTCTTTAAAATGCTTTGCCATTTGGTTTGGAGAAGTTTTCAGGCCCATTTCCCACCCAATTATGGACTATTGCCAAGGCTTTTGAGGACCAGCTATAAACAGTACATCCATAGTTGAGGAGGAAACACCTGTTTTATATGATTATATCTTGCACGTTAAGAATGGGACCATAAAATGGGCCGTTTAAACATCTAAGATACTTGCTAATAATTTTCAAGGTAGGTGTATTATGTGACCCTTGATTATGTTAAGTTTTAGAATCATAAAGCCATATCTATGGCTAGTTCACTTGTTTGCAAAAAATCTGAAATTAAACAATATCTCTTTAAGATTTTTTTTTTGCACTTTATTACCTGACTCTGTAGAGATCATGAGCATGCAGGTGTGAAATGCTGCTTTGAAATAATATAGTAAGAAAATCACTTTCACTATTTGAAAATTCAAGCCATAACAGGTGTAATAATACACAGCACAAACTTTCCTCCCATTATTCTGTTGCTCCAGTTTCCGTGAAAAGTGTGAGAGAACATCTGGATAAGCTATAGAAGAAGGAAAAAACCCAGGCCCACCTCCCCGAACCTACCCACCAGTATCAAAGAAAATGCCTTTATGTGGCTAGTGACCAATAGAAGACCATTTTTATCTCTATACTTCAGGTGTTCTCACGGTTTTGAGAGTTTATTTTAGTCTATGAGTGTTGAAGGGACAGTTCTTGCTTTGGCATTTTCAAGCTCAGCCTATTTCAGGTACCTAGTAATGTCAGCCCTGTCTTCAGCAATAGGAATTGTTTGGAAGATTTTTTTTTTTCTCTCAACAAAGACTTCTTGTTAACTGTAATTTCTGAGATTCACATGCTGAATCCTGGCAGTTTGTTATGTAGTTTATTATGACTTGCTGTTTTACTTTGGAGAGTTCAACAGTGTGCTTTAAGAAGATATACACTTGGATTAAAACAACGAGATACCACCACTACACACCTGTGAGAATGGATGGATTCTAAAACACGGACAACATCAAATACCGGCAAGGATATGGATCAACAGGAACTCTCATTCACTGCTGGTGGGAATGCAGAGTACAGTCACTTTGAAAGACTGTAGTTTGTTAAAAAGCTAAACCTTCTCACCATATGATCCAGTAGTCATGCTCCTAGGTATTTAGTTAAATGAATTGACAATTATCTCTACACAAAAACCTGCACATAAATATTTATAGCGTATTTATTCATAATTGCCAAAAATGGGAAACAACGAAAATATCCATCCATTGTTAAGGGATAAACTGTGGGGTATCTGTATTATGAGTATTAATCAGTGATAAAAAGAAATGAGCTCATGATGGATATATGTCATTACATATTTGTGAAAACCCAATGAACTCTATTAATATTAATATTATAATATTATATTATTTTTAAAATTATTAATCATATTATATATTATTAATAATATATCAATATTGGTTCAATTGTAACAAATGTGTATGTATGAGGAGAGACAGCATGTGGGAACTCCTTGTACTTTCTGATTTATTTTTCTGTAAACCCAGCACTGCTCTAGAGAAAAAGTTGACTAATTAACAAAAATGAAGGCAGGATCGAAGACCAAGTGCAGGGAGCACACAGAGGGGGACCGAGGTGCGTCGCTGTTCCTCAGAGGAATGAGAAAGACCTTGAGCAGATCCCAGGCAGCATGCGACAGGCTCTGGATTTTGTCATAGCGAGCTGCCTAGACGAAGTTCTCAGTGCAGCTTTTGATGGTGGCTTTAAGGTCAAGACCAGACCTGGTCTCTTCAGTAGCTCCGAGTAAGCTCAGAGCTCAACCTTTATGAAGTGCCCAAAGGTACTGACAGGGTTGACTATTCACATCAGTCGGGGTGAGCATAATGTCCCTTGATTTGTGAACATAATCGTAGCAGTCATGAGCCTCACTCACATGGTGGCTCACGTTTATTACAGAAATGTTCATTGATAAAATTAAAAGTAAATTGATAAAAGTAAAAAATAAGCTCAAGCCATGAAAAGACATGGAAGAACTTAAATGCATATTGCTAAGTGAACGACGCCAGTCTGAGAAAGCTATGTACTGTATGATTCTAACTATATAATATTCTGGAGAAAGCAAAACTCTGCAGACAGTAAAAAGACCAGTGGTTGCCGGGGCTGGGGAGGGATGAACAGGCAGAACCTACAGAATTTTTCAAAGAATAATGAAACTATTCTGTATGATACTGTAATGGTGGATATATGTCATTCTGCATTTGGCAGATCCCATAGAAACTGTCTTTAGTTTATAACGGCGATTTTCAATCAGTGTGCTACAAGAATTTTTAAAGCATGACATACCTGACTGTTTAGTGAGGGCACTGACTTCTTTTCCTAGATTGTCAAATAAAAAAATGACAGCAGCCAACATAACAATAGCTGTCTGGTGTGAATGAATCAGAATTGTGGCTACTTTTTTTTTTTTTGGTCATATTGGCAAAAGATATATATTTTGGTATGCCTCGGAATTTTAGTAATTAGTGTCTGCATGCCATGAGATAAAAAAGGTTGATGATGTATCCACATCCATCCATCATTTGTCAGGAGTGTACCACATCAGTATACGATGTTAAAAATGGGGGAAACTGAGGGGGGTGGTTGGGAATATAGGGAACTCTGTATTTCTCAAATTTTTTTTGTAAACCCAAAACTTCTCTGAAAAATAAAGTCTGTCAATTTTTTAGAAATCAGCAAAAAATTATAGGAAATTCACATTTCAGTGTCCATAAATAACGTTTCATTGGAACACACACACATAAGTACACACCTGGGAAACTTCAGTGGCATGCCTGTTCTGACATCTTGACCCTGGCCAGTGTGACCAGCTGCACGGGGCGGAGGCTGGGGAGCCAGTGACTGCCAGCGGGTCCCTGCTGGCTGGGCGAGGGGGGTCCCTCCAGCTGGGCATTGTGCCGTGGTGGCTTCCACTGGGCTGTACTGGTTTTCTCTTGAGATCTTCAGGAGGTTGCACTCCCTGGCCCCCCAAATCTCTTTCCATCCATACACAGTTTTGATGCCACGCCTGGCTTACTGGGCAGCTCAGTTTCTCTTCTGTAAAATAGGAGTCGTTGTGACCACTCTTTCTCTTGACTTCTAATTCAATTTGTCATACTCCACAGGGAGGTTGTGAGGAGAATACTAATTAGAGACATAGGGTAACTTATGGACAAAGCTCAGTTCCGAGAAGAAGATCCTAATGGGGATAGAGCTGATGTAAAATCAGAGGTTAGTTGCGTTTTGAGGAATAGATATTTTTGTAGCTGGAAGGGACCATAATTGATTATTTGACTCAGTTTTATGCTAGCAGCCAGGGACTCCCCAAGTCCCTGAGTCTCCACGCTTAGAAGTATGTGTAAGAGAGTGGGAAGGTCTGGGTCGGGAAGGCGGAGGAACCCGAGTCTGAATCGCCCACGTTCATACCCGGGCAGCCGCAGGCCGCTCTACAGCTCAGTGTCCTCCTCTGTAACGTGGGACTGGGTGGCCGCCACGTTCATACCTGGGCAGCCGCTCTACAGCTCAGTGTCCTCCTCTGTGACGTGGGGCTGGGTGGCCGCCACGTTCATACCCGGGCAGCCGCTGTACAGCTCAGTGTCCTCCTCTGTGACGTGGGGCTGGGTGGCCGCCACGTTCATACCCGGGCAGCCGCAGGCCGCTCTGCAGCCCAGTGTCCTCCTCTGTGACGTGGGGCTGGGTGGCCGCCACGTTCATACCCGGGCAGCCGCTCTGCAGCTCAGTGTCCTCCTCTGTGACGTGGGACTGGGTGGCCGCCACGTTCATACCCGGGCAGCCGCTCTGCAGCCCAGTGTCCTCCTCTGTAACGTGGGACTGGGTGGCCGCCACGTTCATACCCAGGCAGCCGCAGGCCGCTCTGCAGCTCAGTGTCCTCCTCTGTGACGTGGGACTGGGTGGCCGCACCCACTTTATACCTAGCTGATTAAAGCAGGTAATATGTATGACGTGCCCTTGATGGGGCTTGTGAGGCAGGCGGCACCACCGGCACAGGTTTAATTTTCAGTAGAGTGAACTGTCAGTTTCATTTCTTCCTTCTCAGAAAAGTCAACTGCCCTCTAGTCTGTTTTAGCTTTGTCCCTCCTCAGATGGTTGGGAAAAGATTTTTTTAATGTCAAACTAACCCTCTACCCCTCCACCCCTTTACCCCACCCCTCAATTTAAGGCTCCTTTCATTTGTCCTATATCCTCTAGACACTCTCTCAAAAGCCTTCATAAATAGCAATTAAACCACTTCTTGATTTTCTCTAGATTACATAACCCCAGTTGCTGTGACCTGTCCTACTAGGAGCTGCTTACCATTCCTTTAAAAACATTCTTGCACAGTGGCCAAGACATGGAAACAACCAAAAAGCCCTTCAGTAGATGGCTGGATAAAGAAGAGGTGGCACATATATACTATGCAATACTACTCAGCCATAAGAAATGATGACATCGGATCATTTACAACAACATGGATGGACCTTGATAACATTATACGGAGTGAAATAAGTAAATCAGAAAAATCTAAGAACTATATGATTCCATACATAGGCAGGATATAAAAATGAGACTCAGAGACATGGACAAGAGTGTGGTCGTTACCAGGGGGAGGGAAGGGAGGAGAGGAAATGTTGGGGGGAGGGGAGGGGCACAAAGAAAACCAAATAGAAGGTGATGGAAGACAACATGACTTTGGGTGATGGGTATACAACATAATCAAATGTCAAAATGACCTGGAGACGTTTTCTCTGAATCTATGTACTCTAATTGATCAATGTCCCCCGTTAAAATTAATCGTCTGAATAAATTAAATAAAAACAACAACGTTCTTCACCTCTCTGCAGCTTCTCCTCCGTCTTTTAGGAAAACGCTAGTCTAAATGGAAGGTGTGCTTTTCTGAACATCATTCCGGCCTTTGCATGCCTTGTTCATTTTCCCTTGTGTTTTTGTGTTTTTTTGTTTTTCTGTGTAGTGTTTACAGTACTTTTATTCTGACCTTTTCTTTGTCCTACCCTTTTCTGTTTGTTTGTTTGTTTTCTCAGAAGGTATTGCCGAACGGCTAAGACGGAGGGCTCTGGAACTGGACTTCCTGGGTTTGAGTCTCATCTCTATTATTTACCAACTGGGTTCTCCCCCAGATTTCTTAACTTTTCTGAAACTCAGTTTCCTCATCTGTAAAATATGATGAATGCAGTATCTACTGCAAAGATTTAAGTGTTTAATATGTGGAGATAAACACATATAGTTCTCAGAACAATACGGCTACATAGAGATTGCTTAACAAATATTAGCTATTTTTAACTTCTTATTTGCAAATCATTTAGACCCACAAGAGGTTGAAAAAGTAGTGCAGAAAGCACCCTTCTGCCCTTCTGCCAGCTCCCTCCAATGAAAACATCTTCCATAATTATAATACTTTTTCAAAACCAGGAGATTGATATTGGTACAACACTATGAAGTGAGCTACAAAGCCTATTCAGATTTTATCAGTGCTTTATGCTTTCTTCTGTATGTTTGCAGGAATGTGAATAGCGTTTTACAAAATTTTATTACGTCTAGATAGGTGTAACCACCACCGCAGTTAGGATATAGAATTGTTCCAGTTTTACAAAGGCTGTTCTCACATTATCATAGAACCAAAAGGGAGTAAGAGATTACTTAGCCTGATTCTAACATTTTTCAGTGGAGAAAATATAATCTTTCTTTGAAACAGATTCAATGAAGGTAAGCAACTTCCAGAGGTCACTCGGGAGGTTACTTGGTCTAGGACCAATGCTTATGGTTTGTAGCTCCTTGGTCTATAAGATTTTCAGTTTGCCACAAAGCCCTTTTCTTAAATTTATTGATTCTTATGCGTGTCACTTCCAGGCTGAGAGGTTAGAGATCTGATTTGACCTCCTTGTGTGCTCCTCTTCTGTTGCTAGCTGTGTGATTCCAGGATGACATGGAAGCAAGAGGTTGGCCGCTGCCTGGTTCCCTGAGTCACTGTTTGGAGGAAAGTAGATTAGATGGTGATTCAAAAGAGAACTCAACTTTTGTTGAGATTTTGGGGGCTAGCTTACAGCACTTAGTGTTAATTATGCCAATTATTATACTCTTGGATGTTTAAAAACTTAAAATTATGTTTTGAACATTATATTTATTATTATAATCTAAAATTTTTATGATTTATATGAGCTACAGTAAATGTTTTACAAAGCATGCAGGCAATTCAGTAGAAAGATTTTCATTTGTGGTGAATAAAAAAGTCATTTTTCAAGCCAGAATATTTTTGTGGCTTTTGCTAATCTGTGGTTTTTATGTATGATTTGTGTGTAGATGTAATTTCCAATATCACAGGGCAGATCCCATGTTGAGATAATAGTCTCCTTAGGATATCAGGGTCATCAGGAACCAGAGTAGCATCCGCAGAGCACCGACATGAGGTGGTTCAAATAGTCTAGATGGGGGTGGCTATTCTCCCAGTAGGAGAGTGATAGCAATTGACTACATGCTGGGTATTGGAGGGGAAGACAAGGGTCTGTAGCACATAATTAACTACATCATTTCTCACTGTGAAATAGAAGATTATTGGCCCTGGCCGGTTGGCTCAGTGGTAGAGCGTCTGCCTGGCATGCGGGGGACCCGGGTTCGATTCCTGGCCAGGGCACATAGGAGAAGTGCCCATTTGCTTCTCCACCCCCCCTCCTTCCTCTCTGTCTCTCTCTTCCCCTCCCGCAGCCAAGGCTCCATTGGAGCAAAGATGGCCCGGGCACTGGGGATGGCTCCTTGACCTCTGCCCCAGGCGCTGGAGTGGCTCTGGTCTCGGCAGAGCGACGCCCCAGAGGGGCAGAGCATCGCCCCCTGGTGGGCAGAGCGTTGCCCCTGGTGGGCGTGCCAGGTGGATCCCGGTCGGGCGCATGCGGGAGTCTGTCTGACTGTCTCTCCCTGTTTCCAGCTTCAGAAAAAAAAAAAAAAAAAAGAAATAGAAGATTATTGTATTCTATGGGGTGGCTGCCCAAGATCCAGATCCAAGATATTTAACCATTTGCCTCAAATGACCTCCTGGATCTGAAATGGAGCAAAGGCCCCTTCTTATGCATAGGCTCAGTTTATGGTCCATTAAATACAAATGGCTGATATCTCTCAACAGCACGTCATTGAGGAGGAGCAGATAGCCACCACTTTTAGTGGGTGGATGAAAAGACCCTTTTTGCTTAGAGGTTTCCCTCTGGAAGGATTCATATTTTCGTTATCATTTAGTTCTAAGTAGTTTTTTTTTTTTTATTGATGAATTATTTAAAAATTTATTGGTTAATATCCAAATACCTGGAGGTCTTCCAGTGTGTTCTGTTACTGATTTCTGGCTGCTATGATTAGGTAATCCACTCAATGTAATTTCAATCTTTGTAAATTTGTTGAGACATCCTTTCTGGCCCAGCATGTAGTCATTTGCTATACAGATTCTCTGTGCTCCTAAAAATGATGCATAGGCTACAGCTGTTGGGTAGAGTTTAAGAGTGTTAATAGTATTGTTCACTTCAAAAATGGGTCAGACCAACTTCATGCTGCTTATAATAGACATTTCTTAAAGTGAGACTATAAATAGGTTAAAAGTATAAAAGGGTAGGAAAAATGATTTTTTTCTTCTGGGTATTCTATTAACTCCTGAGAGAGGTATATTAAAATCTCATTGTGATTGTAGATCATTGCTTATGATTACTTCTCCCTTTAGTTTCCTTCACTTTTTGCTTTAAATATTTTGAGGCCATATTAATAGATGCATACAAAATACAGAAGAATTTTTTTTAATAGAGTCAGAGAGAGAGTCAGAGAGAGGGATAGATAGGGACAGACAGACAGGAACGGAGAGAGATGAGAAGCATCAATCATCAGTTTTTCATTGTGGCACCTTAGTTCATGGATTGCTTTCTCATATGTGCCTTGACCGTGGGCCTACAGCAGACCAAGTAACCCCTTACTTGAGCCAGCGACCTTGGGTCCAAGCTGGTGAGCTTTGCTCAAACCAGATGAGCCCACGCTCAAGCTGGTGACCTCGGGGTCTTGAACTTGGGTCCTCTGCATCCCAGTCCGACGCTCTATCCACTGCGCCACCGCCTGGTCAGGCTAGAAGAATTTTTATATTAGTTGGTGACAGTGGTTTTTCCCTTAAAGTCTACTTTGATTAACATAGCTCTTAGTGTTTGCATGGTATATATATATATATATTTAAAAATCCTATTACTGTCAAACATTCTTCTTATGTTTAAAATATGTCTCTTAGAAGCAGCGTAGTTAAATTTTATTGTATATCTTGTTTGTCAGTATTTGTCTTTTAATTGGATCATTTAGTCTGAAACTAAAATAGATTTCATTAAAGGCAAAAACATCTACCATCTCACTGTTTGATTTTGCTTTGTCCCACGTGTTCATGTGCATTTTCTCTCCTTTCTCGCCTTATTTTCAATTAAACGTTTTAAAGCTTTCATTTTTTTAAAATTAGCTTGTTACATATTCTTTTAGTGGTTACCTTAAAAAGGGTACAACATTCATGTTTGATTTACTAAAGGCTAACTGGTACTTTTACCATTTCCTGGACAATACAGGGACCTTAGAACACTTTAGTTCTCCCCTCCTGTTTTCCCCTCCTGCTCTACCCCTTTAGTTTACACCCCTCCTGAATTGATATGCTGCTATTTCCACGTATTTTGAATAACTCCAAGAGCATAGATAACAGTAAAATACAGTAAGATCAATAAGAAGTGATGAATCTTTATTTTCATTTTTAAATTTTAAATGTAATTATAAATTTACATAATTTATTTTTGGTAATGGTTGTATTTAACAACCAGCTTGCAGAATTTCTAAACATTTAATAATGATCTCTTGTGAGCCAATATGAGCTGGCTCAAGTACACTACTGAGTGAGGTCATGTCTTGGAATGGTTGCCAAGTATAATAAAGATAATCCTTGGAATTACAAACATCTCAGCATCCAAACATGGATACATACGATTCCTAAACAGTAAAACCACCACCATGTTTGTGTCAAGTTCGCCAAAAAGGGGCACATTTTTACCAATGACCTGGATGAAGGAATCAAGATGTTTGTATATGTGCAACACTGAAGTACGTGTATGGTGGAAATACTGAATAGCAGTGCTACTGTGTGTTTCTTCCAAACACTGTATATTGCAGCTTGCAGTTGGCCATGTTGGACTATGTACTTCATGGGAGTATTGACAATACATCAGGATGTGATTTATTGTTTTGTTTTCTAGATCTAAGAAAATGAAGACAATTGCCGATTAAACTTAATAGTTTCTCCTGTCTGTGGCATTACAACCTGAGTAGCACAAAAAGCTGTGGACATATTCTTCTAATATTCAAAAACAATTATCTGATAGCAAAAAAAAAAAAAAAAAAATCACTCTAGCTATTGATAAGCAAGTGATGTGCTGTCTTCCTCTTAATGTAAAATAAAATATCAAGCATTTGTGTTAGAACTACACTCATTGGTCATTTGCAACCATAGATTTTCTATTAGTATAATAATTTGGCAAAAATTAGTGAATGAATCAGCTATGTGGAAGTTTTCATAAAGAATAGTGTATGTTTTATTTTTATTTGTAAAATTGTGTAGATATGCACACAATATTTTCCTGGAAGAGCTGGTTGTTAAACATTTGCCAGAATACCACTGACCTCATCCCTTTGAAATGACAGTAAAAGCGTATTGTATCTACTGACTTAAGAGTCCTAGGATGAAAGTTAACAGATGTTACTGACTTCAATAAAACAATTACTCTTTTATACATTTCTTTCTTCTACTAGGGTTTTCCTATAACCAGAACTAATTTTCTCCTTATCACTTTTGTCTAAACTACCAAAGCCTCAAGGTTTTTACAGTATTTTTACAACTTTTTTTTCATAGTATTGAGTTTCTCTGCTTATCAATTCAGAATACAAGATAGATAATTCCTCTCCTTTTGCCTAAAAGACTTTTGTTACTGTGTGATCATCTTTTAAGCTTTAATTCCAGAGTTCTTCTGACAGATTTTCGGTGTGGGAGTCCCCATGTGAGGACCCTGCTTAAAACTGAGACTAGCATCTGACAGTAGCTTTGAATCAGCCTGTACCTACCAAGGGATTGATGCTCTCTTTCTTGCTCAACACCCAGAACTCAGGATAGTTTAACAATAAAAGCTAATATTTTAAATGAAAAGATTCTTTTCCAGCCCTAGGAAGTTCTCTGTACTATATAATGTGACCATTTAATGACTACTTACTGTATCAGATACCTCATTTTGTAATTTCAGCTTCCTGATTAACCCCCCTTGGTGGGTCTCATCAGTATCCTCATTTTAGAAATGAAAGACTGAGATTTAAGAAGAATAGCTTGCCCAAGGTTTCAAGTGGCCAGACTGGGGCTGGAACCCAAGTTCAGCTGGCATCATAACCACTGTTCTATTCTGACTTGTCAGCAGTTGGTCTGTGTCTTCTTTGTTTCTCAAGTAACTCATTGGCCTCTGCTTCCCTTTTGATTGTCAGAATGAGGTCAGCATTTCTTGAAATTTAAAGTCTGAGGATGGGGCCATTTTTATTATTGTGACATAAATGTGCAACTGATTCAAAGTGTTTTGTGAAAAAGAAGAACTTGAAACTTTGAATAGATTCCTCCCTTTCCCTTACTGTGAAAATGATCACCAAGTCTGGGTTGCAGATCGCAGTATTTCTTAAACCTGTCCCTCGTCTGGTACTAGCTGTCAGTCCTCAGTTGGGTAACTGCTGGAATGTTCTGGTTGGTTCCACACCTGGGGTCTTCACCTTTCCAGCTCAGCCTCGTCATGGCCTAACAATGAGCATTTTAAAAAATATGACCGTTTCAATCTCTTGCTTAAATTCCTTTGGTGGCTTTGTTGCCCTCAGGACACGATTCCGTCACCCAGTAGAGGTCCTTAGCCTTCGCGCTCACCTTGCCTGCTTCCACTTTCCCGTAAGCATCTGGATTCCAGCTGCGCTGAGCTCCTTGCAGGTCCCAAGCTGCTCCGCTCCCACCTGTCTGTGCTTCTTCCATGGATCGCCTGCCTAGAATGCTCTTTTCCCATCTCCCATTTCTTCCCTCATCTGCACTCCTACTTGAATTTCGGGAATGAGTCTGATTAGCCCAATCTGATTAGATGCTCTGTCCCTCTGCTCCCACCGAGCCCAGCAAGTGCCTTCCTCACACCCCCTAGCTGTCCAAATTGTGGATGATTGGGGGGCAGATCATCTGTGAGCTGAGAGCAGGGGCCTTAGCCCCATCATAGAACTGGACACCCTGGAGGCACTCAAGACATTTCTGTTGGATGAATGAAAGATGAGAGATTTGTCTGTTCAGTCATCTGCCCTCCACCTCGCTAAAAATTTCTCTTTCTTTCCTCCTTCGGGGTAAAAAGTTCAGTGTGGAAGGAAATGGATGGTGGAGATAACTACATTATGTAAATCCAGCAGGAAGGAAAATTCAGAAGAGATGAGAGAGGCAGCTGTGCTAAGAAAGACTGCCAGCTAAAAGCTTGGGCCGCTCTGTTCACTTCTCTGCATTGTGGTTTCTAGGAGACGGGAAGTGGAACACCATAATGGCTAAGGTTCATTTAGGTCGATGGATATGAACTTTATAATCACACTTGAAAACCCTTTGTATTATAGTGTTTTTTGGTATATATTGTGCAAAGATAGAGAACTTTCCAAAAGATCTAGAATCTGATTATTTTCTAATTATGATAGCTAGGACAAATCTCATTTTAACTATACAGGATTATAATGTCTTTTGAGTCTCTCTCTTAAAAGCTTATCTATTCTTCCTCCAAATTGTTAAACAAATGACATGTTAACATAGATCAGTGGAATTTTATTTTAAGGTACCCTAACATGTCAAAATATCTACAACAAAATGGATGCAGAGTAACTCAATGAAGATACTTGGGGAGGCTATTCCCATGAGACTGTCTTTACTTAAAATATTTTTGGAACTTCTTGTTCAGCATTCTCCTGAGCAATTGCGCGTTCTTTTTTTTTCTTAATGTTGGTAAGTCTGTGTTTTTGTAGGACAGATTTATGAACAGAGTGGGTGATTGAACTGTGTTATTGTTTTGTCTATTTATTGATGAATTTACTTACTCTGTTTAAAAAAGTAGTATATATCATTTGGAGAGCAAAGAATAAAAAAAAATTCACTATAACCCACTGAAACATTAATCAGCCCTTGGAAGAAAACACCAAAAATCACTGGGTTTTAGAACCTGAAGGTGATAGAAGGTTCAGAATTCTCATCTAATACCAAACCCTTTTATCTGCTGACTCTTGTCAGTGCCCTGGGATGGAGTTTGTGTCGGGATATCTGGATGCCTAAGTTCACTTAACCCTTTGAGTGGTACGAATGTGCTGTACGTCCTCATGCCTCCTGATCATCCAGAGTACAATCGATTTATTTGAAAAACGTGTAAGGCAACATTAAAAAAAGACAAATGCAGTGGTAGAGCGTCGGCCTGGCGTGCAGGAGTCCCGGGTTCGATTCCCGGCCGGGCCACACAGGAGAAGCACCCATCTGCTTCTCCACCCCTCCCCCTCTCCTTCCTCTCTGTCTCTCTCTTCCCCTCCCGCAGCTGAGGCTCCAATGGAGCAAGGATGGCCCGGGCGCTGGGGATGGCTCTGTGGCCTCTGCCTCAGACGCTAGAATGGCTCTGGTTGCAACAGAGCAGCGCCCCAGAGGGGCAGAGCATCGCGCCCTGGAGGGCGTGCCGGGTGGATCCCGGTCGGGTGCATGTGGGAGTCTGTCTGACTGCCTCCCCGTTTCCAGCTTCGAAAAAATGGAAAGAAAAAAAAAAAAAAGACAAATGTACGTTCTTCTTGTTTCCATAAATTGGTTATCAAACAGACATGATTTTAAGTTAATAAAACTGTAACTGGAACTAATTTCATTTTTTGAAAAAAAAAACCCACAAAAAAAACCCCCTCACTCTTGGGGGTTGGCGAGCATAAAAAACCTCAGTACTCCAGGGGTTAAGGAAGCCAAGTCTCCTCCTGCTATCTTTGCATTTATCTTGGACCTCAGCCCTCCTTTTTCTAAATAGGGAAAAATGGCATAAAGAAGTAACTAAAGATCTCCCCTCATTTAACTGCACTAATATTTTGGCGTTTTTTTTTTTCTAATTTTAAAACTATCTCACATATATATTTTATGTAAGATAATTCAAGGTCCTACTGTGTATGCCTTGTAGCCTGCCTCTTTTACTGAGCACATTGCTATTCATTCAATAATTTTTAAAACATGACTTTTAGTGGTTACATGTTATCGCATCATATACATCCATACTGTACTGACCATTTTCCTATTTATTGTCTTATTAGTAGTGTATATTTGTGTCTATTTGGCTATACCCTCAATGATAAAAAATATTATAATTAAAATAGATTTGTCAGTTTGGTAAGTTCAAGTATTCCTTCATAGTGGAATTTTTAGTGAGGTTGGGATTTTTCACACAGTCTGTTTGCTGCTTTGTTTGTTATAAATACATCATCCCAGCATTCTTTCTGTTTTCTAGACGCATTTTGGCCTTCCTTTTACTGTAGATTTCTGAGTCGCTTGGTTTAAGGCCTGTCTTGTAAACAGCAGATAGTCAGATGTTGAGGAGCTTTGTCTTTGTTTAATAACCCATTCACTTTTATCGTCATATTTGATGCGTTCTGTAAATCCAAATCACATTCTCTGTGACTTTGTTATATGAATTATTATTTTTATTTTTTCATGGTGATTTAAAAGGCACACATCCAGTTCTTATCCTGTTATTGCTAATTTTGTGGTTTTTAAAAGTAAAATTGGTTTATTTGATTCACTCAAATTAGCTATAAAAGTTCATTTAAAAGGAAGCATTCAAAAAGAAGTCACAAGCAATGGTGCTCTTCGTGAGTAGACTATGCTAAAGGGAAACATTCATTTTATTTCAGGTGTATACTTTAAGGTAAAAAAAACAGTAGTATTTTACAGTAAGGCCAGTTTAATGAGTCTTCTCCCACCACTCTGACCCTTTGTTTATTTCAAGACTGATGTAAGTAACGATGACAATAAAAACATCTTCACCCTCTTTCTCTGTTACCTACCCTGCCTTCTTTGTCACCCCTTACTCTGTACTTACCACAAGGGGCAGAGAGCAGCCAGCCAGTGGTGGGTGAGGGTGGCATGGTGTGGCAGAGATAGCTCTGAGTTGTTAGAACTGGTTAAGTCACTTTCCTTCTGGGCTTCCCTTTCCACATCTGGAAGAAGTTTCAGAGGTGGGAACACATGGTCTCTGAGGTCACTTTTAATTTTGACTTTCTATAATTAAACAGTTTATTGAGGACCTATTTGTATAGATAGCATCAGTACCAGGCCCCATATATTATAGAATGAGAAGCACAAAACCAATCCACATTTAAAAAGAAAAGAAATAAAAAGATACTAAGCAGACAAAAGATTCTATAGCTTGATCCATGTGGTGTTTACATTGTGTATGGGATGTAAAAATTCACTGGGCTGTACCTTTAAGATGAGGGTACTTAATCACATCACTTGTGTATTTTATACCTAAATAGGAAAACTAAACAAACAAGAAGAAGAAGAAAAGAAAAGGAAAGGAAAGGAAACCTGTTAAGATGTTTAAGAAGAGAAGAACAAGTGGCAAGATATATATATATATATATTTTTTCATTTTTCTGAAGCTGGAAACAGGGAGAGACAGTCAGACAGACTCCCGCATGCGCCCGACCGGGATCCACCCGGCACGCCCACCAGGGGGCGATGCTCTGCCTATCCTGGGCGTCACCATGTTGCGACCAGAGCCACTCTAGCGCCTGAGGCAGAGGCCACAGAGCCATCCCCAGCGCCCGGGCCATCTTTGCTCCAATGGAGCCTTGGCTGCGGGAGGGGAAGAAAGAAACAGAGAGGAAAGCGCGGCGGAGGGGTGGAGAAGCAAATGGGCGCTTCTCCTATGTGCCCTGGCCGGGAATCGAACCTGGGTCCTCTGCACGCTAGGCCGACGCTCTACCGCTGAGCCAACCGGCCAGGGCATGGCAAGATATTTAAAGGTTGTGATTATGAGGCGGGACCATGCGGTGGAGGGCCCACGGGAAGTAGATAGGGATTTTGAACCCTGACAACACCAGATATTAGCTTTGGATGCTTGTGCACATTCTTTAACTTTTTGAGACTCAGTTTCCTTAGTAAAAATACAATTTGTAGTTTTCTACTTTACGAGGCAGTCAGGGCATTGGATGAGTTATGCGGCACATAAAGCACCTGGCATGTGGTAGGTGATCAATACATATTTTTCAAAAGAAGCAGCGAGCTGGTATTAAAAAAACCATATGACAGAGTCAAAGAACTAAAGGACTTTACATCATTCTTTTGAAATCACCCCAAAATAAATAGAACCTAGAAAGCCCAGTGTTAGATTATGAAGAAAAAGCTAGGCTGATATTTTCCTGGTGACATTACAGCTTGGTAATACCTCTTTTGGAGAGCCACTTAGCGATTTATAATAAAAATCACCTAGCTGATCATGGTCTTCAAACTGTTAATCCCATTTTTTCAGATTTTAGTCTGAGGGAATAGATCAAAAAGGAAAAACAAAATTTATGTGTTTAACAATGCTCGTGTGTGCTCTGGCCGGGCAGCTCAGGGGGTTGGAGCGCTGTCTTCATAGGCCGAGGCTGCAGTTCCAGCCCGGGGCGGGGCACACACGGGAATCAACCAGGAAGTGCAGAGATAAGTGGAGCAACAGATCCATGTTTCCTTCTCTCTCTCCATTCCTCTCCCTCTCCTTCTCCCTCTCCTCCTTTCCTTCTCTCTTCTTTCTCTAAAATCAATCAACACATTTAAAAACTTAAAAAAATAAAAATGCTTGAGTGCATTATAATAATGTGTAGAAACAACTAGCTGAAAGGTGGCTAATTAAACCATTCAGCAATACAATGGAATCTTGCTCTATTTAGAATGACAGATATATGGAGATTTTGAGCAAAAATAAAACCTATGTCTGTGCAGTGACAAAGGCAAGGAATGAATTTTGTAAATCTCTGAAATTATGTGAATTTCTGGCTTTATGTGGGAAAGGGATGATCTGTATTTTAATTTTTGGCTTATTATACAGTAATCCCCCCTTATCCACAGGGCACACTTTCCAAGACCCCCAGTGAACAGCTAAAACCACGGCTAATACAGAACCGTATGTATGCCATGTACTTTTCTATACATACGTACCTATGAGAAAATTTAATTTATAAATTAGGCACAGTAAGAGATTAACAACAATAGTGATAAAAAATAGAGCAGTTATGACAATATACTGTAATAAAAGTTATGTGGATGGCTTTGGGGCCATTCTTTAGTAAGATGAGGGACACCTGAACACAGCACTGTGATACCACATGGTCAGTCTGATAACCGCGATGGCTGCTAAGTGACTAAGGGGGACGAGGAGCACATGCAGTGTAGATACGCTGGGGCGAGGGGTGTTCACGTCCCAGGACATGTCAGGGTTTCATTATGCTACTCAGAATGGCACACAGTTTAAATCTTATAAATTGTTTATTTCAGACCAAGGTTGACCACGGGAAACTGAAACTGAGGAAAGCAAACCTCGGATAAGGAGGAACTATTGTAGTGTAACGATTACTATTAGTCAATAGAAATAAAGTAGAAACAAAAATTACATATTCTGAGATAGAACAGGGTGTCTATGAAAATATTGTTTAAAATGTAGACTAAAAACAGTACAGGCCTGACCTGTGGTGGCACAGTGGATGAAACATCCACCTGGGATGCTGAGGTCACTGGTTCAAACCCTGGGCTTGCCTGGTCAAGGCACATATGGGAGTTGATGCTTCCTGCTCTTCTTTCTGTTCTCTTTCTTTCTCTCTCTCTCTCTCTCTAAAAGTGAATAAATAAATAAAAAATCTAAAAATATATAATAAAATAAATCTCTTAAAAAAACAAAAACAGTGCAGATCATTAGGTAGAGTTATAGAAAAATAGACATTATATTTGTTGTACATATTTTTAAATTTGCCTCACCAATGCATTTTGCAAGTAGTTATTGCACTTGAGAAATGCTTATCTCAGAAAGAGTCAGCTTAAACCCCAAAACACAGAGATGAAAATTCACGAGAAGTTGTTCCTTTCTTTAAATTATAAAGAATTTTTGTTTTATTGAATTTATTGGGGGTGACATTGGTTCATAAAATTATATGGGTTTCAGTGTACAATTCTATAACACATCGTCTGTATATTCTGTGTTCACCACCCCAAGTCAAGTCTCCTTTTATCACCATTTATCCCCCTTTACCCTTCCCTACCTCCCCCCCAATAATCACCATACTGTTGTCTGTGTTTATAAGGGTTTTCTTCCCTTCCCCTTCCCCTTCCCCTTCCCCTTCCCCTTCCCCTTCTCCTCCCCTCCATTCCTCCCTCCCTTTCTTCTTTCCTTCCTTTCTTTTTGCAAAAGGTAAAAGGAACAGTTATTCTTAAAGATGTCAAGTCGCCTCTTGGTTACATTTTTTTCCAGCTGCCTTCTTTTCCTTTTCTTTTGTGATAATGAAGAAGGTTTTATGGATGCTGAAGTGGTTTACAATTGCCTCATTTAGTTGCTCTTATTTTTTATGTCTGATGGGTCAAAAAATTCATCCATCATTTAAAAAGAGAAAGTGACGTGTTTTTAATGCAGAGAGAGAACAGCCACTTTAGAGCACCAACAGGAGGGGACAAGGGGAGCCTGGTACCGCAGCCACAGCATAGAAAGTGCTTTGGATCATCTCAGATGTCAGAAGCTTCACAGGGACAGTGGAATGAGCTGCTGGGTGGTGGGGTGCCTGCTTTTTATCACCTGAAAGTCCAGATCAACTCTACAGTGTTTTTAGAGTGAAAAAGATTGTCAGAGTGCAGGGGAGAACATGGTGGGCCCTGGTTGAGAAGCCTTCCTCCTTTGCCTCGGCCTTCCTGTAGGGCTGGCCCTTGGGAATAGAATCCCTCTGGGAAATAATGAAGGAATTTGCTAGGGGTAGGTGTTGAGAGGGCATTTAGGTGTTTCAGGGGATAGAAGAAGCTTTGAATCTGAAATATGTTTGGGGTCATGGAAAATTATTGAATCACAGAATTGAAAGGAGTCTTAGAATTTGATTAGTCCAAACCCTTAATTTTACCAAAGAGGAAATAGACTCTAGGAGAAATGGCTTGCCCAAGTTTACAGTCTGGGGCAAAACCAAGTCTGTTGATTTCTGGCCATTGTTGTTCCTGTTCCACCTTAATGCACTGTATTGTGTGCTCACCACCCCAAGTCAAGTCTCCTTCCATCACCATTTATCCTCCTTCTACCCTTCCACCAACACTTGTTCACTCTTTACCCCTATTTTGCTTATCTGACCATGGTAGAAAGTGAAAATAAATTTTAAATATTTAAAAATATTGATTAAATATCTATGTTTCCTGTTCTCCAACCCCATTTCATTGTTATTCAGTATACATAGTGAATAGTATGTAGCAATTATAGATTTCCTGAGATTAACACTCATTTACATTCTGTATGCATATTTTTTTAAAAATGGTGTCTATAAGCAGTATTCCTATGTATTTATATGAATGTTGAGATGAAAATTTTCTCTTGTCTCGATGAGTTTCAGTATAAAGCAAGCATCCTTCCATTGGCCTGACCCTATGAACTAACTTAATAAATTCTGTTAAGTAAATATTTATACATAGTCCTCATTTTCATGGTGAAATATTGATTCTGTTCATGTTAACAGTCTTTTTTTGAAAACGTGGACAGTATGTTCTCAATTCTCTTGCAGCTGGAGCATAACATGAAATAAATTAAAAAATTGATACAGCAAAAGTAATACATTTGCAAGATAATGAGAGATCATTTGGGAGGCAAGTCCATTTTTGTAATGACTTTTTGCCAACATCATAGTATCTCTCAACTATTGACAATCCTGCATCCAGGAAGGAAGGAGATAAAAATTCCCATTCAAAATACCCATTCATGTTTTGCAAAAGATTTAATTTCTTCATCTATCACTGTGTCACCAGCCCTAAGTATACTCTAGATCAAGCCTCAGTGCCAGGAGCACGGAGACACGGAGACTTGGCAGTATGGAGGGTAGCATTTAGCCAGAGGGAAGCATAAAGAAGCCAGAGAAGGCAAACGTTGCCCATTCTGCGTCTCAGACTTGTGTTCTGGGCAGTTGTCCTGAGAGCACTCTGCCTGAGAAGCCTGGGAACACAGGAATTGAAAATCCGAGCCCCTGATGGAGATGTATGTACTGACCTTAAAGATGCTACATGGATTCTAGTAGCAGATAGGTTTTTATGGAGAGTCGTAAAAAGTAAGTACGGTTTCTGTACTGGAAGGTAACTTGGAGATTATTTGACCCACACTTTTATGGTGCAGGTGACTTGCCCAAGGTCAAATAATAACTCATGACAGACCTGGGACTAGACCTGGGATTTATGAACCACACACTTGTGTGCCCTCTCCATGTTGCTACCTCTCTGCTGTTGGGGCTGGTCTGTTGGTGTGCCGGGTGTTGGAATATATGATTTGTTCTTGCCGAGCGGCCCCATGTAAAGGTCTCTGTTGCCTGGGACGTTGTATTCTTGCTGAGCTATTCTTATTGAGCATGTGTCTTCTTTGGGAGTGAGCTTACTTTGCTGAATGGAGTGCTGTGCTTGCTTGATTCTACCAGCCAGCTATGTGTCAGAAAGGCCATGGCAAGATGTAACACTTGCTTAATGGATAAACTCATGGTTTTGATTGCCAAATGACCTATTATCAAGTAGTCTCGTAAAATCTTTCTACTTAGCAAGGCTATAATTTTAATTCTTAGAAGACCTTGTACTGTTTTTAAGTTCCCCCTCCTAGTCTGATTATCTAAGTCTAAACGCTCTCGTGTATTCATCATTTGTCTGGGCAGCCTGTTTTCACCTGTACCGTGTCTTCCTATTCTCCGTGCAGGGTGGGGGCAGCAGCAGGTAAAGATATCCTCTTTTACTGAAATCACTTTATTTTTCAGGTCTGGAAATGGAGACTCAGAAGTTATAAACTTGTTTAGAGTCTTGTAGTAAAGCATTTAAAATGATGTCTTAGCTCAAGCCGCGATAACATAACACCATAAACTACGTGGCTGGTCCACAGCACACATTTATTTCTCACAGTTCTGGAGACTGGAAGTTTAAAATCCTGGTGTCAGCACGGTTGGGTTCTGGTGAGAGCCCTCTTCTGGGCTGTGGGCAGCTGACATTTCTTTGTATCCTCACATGGTGAAGAAAGAACTAGCTAGCCCTCTGGCCTCTTATAAGGGCTCCACCCTCATGACCTAATTAGATCCCAAAGATCCTACCTCCAAATGTCATCACATTGGGTGTAGAATTTCAGCGTATGAATTTCAAGGGGACGCGGTCTATAACAGATGAAAACCCAATCCCTTGTTCCGCACAGGATTAAGTGTAGCAGATCTCTCTGAAACACTGTTCATGCCTCATTAGCATCTGTGATGGTACCTAACATGTGTTGAGCAGCTGCAGTCTGATAGGGGCAGGGCTGGTCCAGAAGAATTTAGTGGAAGAGGGTATCTCATGAAATGAACAGTTGCATAGGAATATAATAACTATGATGCTGCAGACTGAGTACCATGAAACAGAGCTCTTATATGGAGGTCCATTAGCCATCTATCTGTATTTTAACTGATTTAGGAGTAAGACTGGGTTATTGGTCTCACAGCCAATGGCAAATGGAGCAATTTAGTTCCTTTCCCAGAGACTAGATATTACTCTGATCCTCTCTGATCCAAATTAAACTGCCTTTCTTTGTGTTCTGGCAGCATAATATTTGTATCTCTATTTAGCATGTGAGTCATTTCATTTTTCATTATGTTAGTTGTTCCCATGTTGATAATGTCAGGATGGTTGAAAAAGGAAACTCACAGGGACCCCATCGCCTAGTTTGGGAGGCACCTGATAAATCTTTGAAATATATAGAACATACTCTTTGATACCCTTGTAGATGGTAATAAACCGACATTTTAAAAGAGACTTTAAATAATTTAGTAAGATTATTTTGTTTGCTAATAGTATCTGAGATTATCCCTATTTATCAGAGTGAAAAGTTGAAGTGAAGAAAATACTAGTGATTAGGATTAGGAATAAGAAAGAGATACTGTCTCCTTTAGTTTGCTTCTGTACACATGAGACCAGGACACAGAGGGTCCTGTGCTTCATTTCATAGAATAATAGAGAACAACATTTCGGGGAGAGAACTCAAGACTTTTAAAGTCAGTTGTGCCCTAAAGCCTACCATTTTCCAGTAAAACTATTTAAAGTGAAAGGAATGTGGTCAAGAAGACAGTAGCATGTGATTTATAACGTGTAGCATCTGAGGGCACTTTCTTTTCTGAAACACATTCTTGAGAAATATAATTTTAGAAGTTGGTTGCACAGTTCCTGACCCTCATCCTGCTGTGTCTTCAAGTACTAGAACATAGAGGACTCTATTGATTTATACAAATAAAAAGCATTACCATCAAGGTTTAAAAACATATATGTTATTATCCACATATGGACAGAGAAAAATCTCTCTAGGCAGCCTTAGTTGGCAGACACGTATCTAATCTCTTAGTGCTTTTTGTTATTTTAGGCACACTGATGATGAAAGGGCTTTTCAGCCTTCTCTTCTTATTTTTCACATTTCAGGAAACAATATCTGACATATGGTTTAGGTGGAGTAAAGATTTAAAGATGTACAGTTATGAAAGTTGAGGAAACGTTGAGACTTATAAGGCATGTGGATGGGTACTATCGCACCATTGGACCAATTGTGTTTTTGTACTCCTTTGGACGTGAAAACGCTGGGAACGTTCCCTTGTTAGTTGTACATCTAGTAGAATCGGTTCCTAGATTGTTAAAATATTCTTGATCTCAGTGTCCTCATTTTCAGCTGCTCTTTTCCACTGTTGGTTTTTGGGAGTCTCCTTTTAGCATGGTGAAAAGCTGCCTTATTTATGGAGTACTGCTAATAATGGATGTGTGTCAGATTCTGTTACTGTGGGGGTGCTGTGGGGCAGACTTCCCGACCTTTAGAGTCCCCATGAGTATGTTTCCAAAACCCAAGTATGTGCTGTCTCCTTGGACACGCCCCCAGCCACTCTCGAGCACATGTTGCTTTCCCTTGCCCACCTGTTGCTGTAACTACTCGTCATGAAGCTATCTCAGAAGGTCCTCGATAATCCTCGCTCTCTGTGCCATACTATCGAGAACACACTGGGCATCCGATGACAGGAAAGGGTACATCAGACCTGTATACAAATATTTAGATTGAAGAAATGCTATTGAGCACTGTTTTCTGAATTGGACAAAGTGAGGTACTATGTATATATCTACTCTGTGTACCTGCAGTTGCTTTTCTGGATTTAGCTTTCAATTTTAGCATATTCTTATTGTCTGTTTATTTGCTAGGAAGACTTTTCCAAGAGTGTGCTTTTGTTGCTGTGATTTCTCATGAAGGATGAGGGATTCAGGAGGTTGGGGAGGGTCTATGTTCCCACGGCCTCAATAGTAGTCTCTGCTAGGTTAGCACTTTAACACAGCTAGTACCCATCTCTGGTAGAGAATCATTCATGAGAACTAGAACTTGCAGATAAAGCAATGTTGCATAATAGAAAAATTAAAGGCTTGCTTTCCTTTTTCTTTTTAGAGCTTAGCTTTTTTTTTTCTTTTTTTTTTTTCCTTTTTTGTATTTTTCTGAAGCTAGACATGGGGAGAGACAGTCAGACAGACTCCCACATGCGCTCAACAGGGATCCACCCGGCACACTCACCAGGGGGCGACGCTCTGCCCACCAGGGGGCGATGCTCTGCCCCTCCGGGGTATCGCTCTGTTGCGACCAGAGCCACCCCAGTGCCCGGGGCAGAGGCCAAGGAGCCATCCCCAGCGCCCGGGCCATCCTTGCTCCAATGGAGCCTCGCTGAGGGAGGGGAAGAGAGAGACAGAGAGGAAGGAGAGGGGGAGGGGCGGAGAAGCAGATGGGCGCTTCTCCTGTGTGCCCTGGCCGGGAATCGAACCCGGGACTTCTGCACGCCAGGCCGACACTCTACCACTGAGCCAACCGGCCAGGGCCTAGAGCTTAGTTTTTGAAGTCAGAAAAATCCTGGCTCTTCCATGTACTGGTTGGGAAGATTTCCTAACAACTTTGAGCCTCACTTTCCCATTTGTAAAATGAGAATATTAATGCACGTATCCATAGCATTGTTGTGGGGGAGGGTCAAATGAGTTCATACGTAATGCAGCTAGCAGAGTATGGGACGTTATAGGTGTGCAGTTGAGGTTCCTTCCCTTTGCTCTAGTGGGGAGATGTGTGCGTGGTAACACGTACCTGTGGTTCACCTTCAGTAATTTTCCATGCTGCTGATTCCCCTCCCACAGTGATCTCTAGGGAGTCTTGTCAGTGGTTCTGCCTTCCTGTCTCTTTCCTTTTCCATTACTAGCTGGGGATGACTACCTTCTTGGAGAACATGAAGTGTATAACTGCTAAGGAGACAATGCACTTCCCAGAGCCAAGGATCAGGGTGTTAATAAGTTCTATATTAGGAAAAGAGGGAGGAACTGAGCCATCTTGTGGCTCTTAACCCGCAGTTTGGCACTCCTGGGACCCGGCTGTAAACTATGGTGTGCAGATGAAAAAACTAAACATTTCTCTTCAAGTTGCTGGAGTGAGAGGAACAAATTAGATCATTAGTGATCATGTGGAGGTATGAGCTGACAGTCTACTTAGTTTCATTATTAAAACAAGAGTGGTTTTGAATAATGGGGATTTCCCCCCTTTTTATTTAGATGGCAAAGAATTTATTAAGAATGTCAAGAAACAGCATGTCGGTGATGGAGTCTCCCAAGCTGCCCCCTGCATGCTAGAAGACAGAGAAGAAACCTTAAGTGGTTGAGAATAAGAATATGAGATGAAAAGCCAAATTATAAACTCATTTCAACTCTTGGCCTGCGGGCTCTGGAGTAACATTATTTGTTGTCAAGGTTGGAAAACAACTCAGATCCAGGTCCAAGTGATTATTCCACTTTGGCATTGCTGCTTTTCTGCCAACTGCAATTCCATTTAGACATAGATTAATTAGGCAGGCAGGGACGGAAGTGCGCATTGTGAGAGCGGAGCCAGAGGAGGCAGGGCTGCAGCCTGTGGAGGGCCATGCCTGCAGCCCAGGGAGCCACCTGCCCAGCCCACTCCAACAGGAAGCCCCCAGTGTGCCCATGCCAGTGTGTGGATACTACAGACGGGCTCCACACCTTAATAGTGATCAACCTCGTTCTTCTTGACATTGAACACTCATGTCAATGCTTCAGAGAAAACCTTCAAACTGAGGTGAAGGAAGACACAAAAATGGGGCAGATCAGCCTTAGTTCCTGGAGGCTGTCCCCACGGAGAAAGGGGCTGGTGGATGCAGCCCCGAATGGTTTGAGTCTGTCCTTTGGTCTGGTGTCACCATCCTGCTCCCTTCTTATTACGGCATGTAAAACAGGAACCATAGTACTTTTTACTTTTTTGCTGTTGCTTGAATTACAAAGACAGATGAGACAGAATCATGAAAACTCTTGGGAAAGACGACCCTGCATTAATTAATTGAAGATAGCATTATTAACGCTTAACAGGAGGGCTTAGTCCCTTTCCAGGATATTCTCTTTGCTGTTGCTGCCAGAGTGTTTGGCTTGTTATCTCTTTTCCATCTGCTTTTATCTTCCTTGATACATCTGTGTCCTCCAGTGGAATTCCTCCAAGGCAGGGATGGTGCGGGGGGAGCGTGGCTGAGTCTCGCCTGCCTGGCTCGGCTGGGAAGACCAGCGGGGAGCGCTAGGCAGGCGGGTTGGGGCCGGGACCCGCGCTCGTGCACCCACCCTGCAGGGAGCGCGGGCTCCTGGCTGCTCCGGGCGGGCGGGCGGGGTGGGGCGGCGCTGCGGGCGGCCAGGGGACCCGGGCTTTCCTGCCATCCTCCGACTCTGCCGAGACATGTGAACCTTTTCCTTCCCTCGGGGAAAACTTCCAGGAAGATTCGCTATTTTTTTTTAAACATTTCATTCCATAGGACCATCAAAAAAAAAAAAAAAGTGGTGACGCTGAACACGGTCCTTGCAGAGGGGGGCAGCACTTCGACTCCTGGCCCCAACCTGGCAGCCCGGTGGCCTCTGCTGCTCCAGCCCCGGCCGGCCGAGCAGCGGCGAGTTAGGACGCAGCGTGTGGGCAGCAGGCACGGTTCTTAATGGCGAGGTTTGCTTGTTTTTTTTTTCTTCTCCTTTTTTTCTTTATCAAGTAAATATGACTCTGCTTTGCTTTTTACACACCTTTCTTCATGGCTCTCACTATTTATTAAACCTTGATTATATGAGGGTTTTTTTTTTTTAAACAAATGTTTTGTATTTTACCCATTGAAATAGGGAGGGGAACTACCATTCTGCTTTTTGGGGCGATATTGTGGATGAATTGTATTTTAGATCCTAAATGATGGACAGTTTTACCATGTTGTAATAGCACCCACAGTTAAGACATGGAAATTCACAGGGGCGACCTCCTATTTTTATTTTATTGTATGTTTTAGAGTCCTTTCCATTTCAAGGAGAGAAGCCAAAGTGTTTGTGCCTAGTGGAGGGAGGATGGAGTCCCATCCATAATCTTCTTGTCCGGTACTTCCAGGTAAGTGAGCCCGTTAGCCCTAAATTACTCACGTAACGAAGCTTTGTATGGCTTGACCTGAACTCAGTATTCTGGCTATGTTTGAAGTGTGTTCATTTCATTTACTTCCAATACTTTGATTAATAGCAAATTATTATTTTAAGATATGAATACTTTTTCAAAGTAATACAATTACTTGGCTGCTTTGAATCCTTCTACTCACTTTGCAAAGCCTGTAATCTACATTTGACTTAACCAACTTCTTCAGAATTTATCTCTTCCCAAAGTGGCAAATGACTTCAACCAATAATGTATTTAAAAGAACTACATGATTCATTTTTTAAAAAGCTGTTGAATAGGAACATTTGTTCTCCTTTTGGAAAGTTGTGACAGAATATTAAGCTTTCTCAAATATTTAGCCTATAATCAGATGGGCACTGTAATTTTGATTATGCTATAAAATAATTTTTTTAATAAAATGGCTTAGGAAATTGAAGAATGAGCTCCCTTTTTAACTTATAACATCTTAGAGATATACTTTCTAGAACTCTTGGAGACTGGTACCCTAGGGATTATACGGTTGATTTTAGTCTGGGGACAAATGTAAATCTCTGGAACGTTGTTTTAGTTCTGCTCTTATAACCAGTAATTTTGTGTTTCTCTGCAGTAAGATATTTTATTACATCTGGCAAGACTAAACTTAAAAACAAAAAGAAAAAAAAACAAGAGCCTTAGGGACATCGTTAATGTTGCAATGCAACAGTATGAAATAGGAAGTTATATATGTGGTTCCTATCTTCAGCAGAGCAAACCATTTTTAGTTTTCTTTAGAAATTAGTCAGTCAGTAGACATCATAATGAAAATAGGTGAACTATGCTCAGTGTATACATATCACGAAACCTCTTCGCCCTTCCTCTTCATATAACACATTTCTATAGAGGTTTTGTTCGTGATTTTGTAGTTTTTGTTTTTACTTTTGTTACACTGATTACAATTAAAGAAGGAGTGAAAACATTTGATTTTGTATTAATGAATTGCTTTGTACTAAAACAGTAGAGTATGAGAAGCTTAAAAGAGATTGTGTCTGAGTTACTAATTAGAGAAAATAAAAACAATCTTGCTCAAAAGTTAATAACACAGAAAAACACTAAAGAATAATTTTTCTTTTTCTTTTTTATTAAGTGAGAGACAGGGAGGCAGAGAGACAGACTCCCACATGTGCCCCGACTTGGATCCGCCCGGCAAGGCGGGTGATGCTCTGCCCATCTGGGGCCGCTGCTTTGTTACTTGGCAACTGAGCTATTTTATTTTAGCACCTGAGGTGAGGCCATGGAGCCATTCTCAGCACCTGGGGCTAATGCGCTCAAACCATTCGAGCCATGGCTACAGGAGGGGAAAAGAGAGAGAAGGGGGAGGGGTGGAGAAGCAGATGGTTGCTTCTCTTGTATGCCCTGACCAGGAATCAATCCCTGGACTTCTACACGCCAGGCCAAAGCTCTACCACTGAGCTGACTGGCCAGGGCCATAATTTTTCATAAACTATTTTCTGAGTAGAAAGTGGCTAAGAGGCCTGAGTGACTCAGGACCAACTTGAGGGGTATATGGAATTGTCCTGACCTCGGGTCTGTGACATTTGATGTTTTTGTGGACAACTTGGATGATGTAAACTGGCACAGTGTTATTAGAACACAATGTAGACCATAATTATTGAAACCTTGATATAAAACCATAGGAAAGCGCCAAAGTAAACTTTACAAAATAGAGAAGCGATCAAAAGCTGATTGAGATCTACTTGGGCCAATGCAAAGTTTTAAGGTGTTTGTTCTCTAATATGAAGCTTTTAGGGTAGCAAGACAAGGAATGCTTGGGGAGGCAGGGCAAAATGGCCGAGTCAGACATCCCAGGGTGGGTGAGGGGCAGCCACGGTGCTGTGGATCCCTGGGCAGGCACGCAGGATGTTACCAGGGAGCCAAGTCTCCACCTGGGCAGTGTCAGCTTGGGAAAGTCAGTTTTCCAGGAATTACTCCTTATTGGCCTGAGTCCTTGACAGACTCAGAGTGCAGACCTTCAGCAGACCTGCAAGAAACCAACGAGAAACTGCGAAAAGATTGTGGTCGGGTTGTTTCTTTCTCCTCTGGTGGGCAGAAAATCCATACCAGTGCCTGGTGGCTATGGAATGCAAGCAAGGAGAGGTTTGATTCAAATATTTAATAGCATTAAGGCCATAAAAGGTTTTCAGTACAGATGTCCTGGTGTTCTCTATGCATCCTTTACAGAGCTTGTTCCCCCACGGTTCCTTCTCAGGGAATTGCCACTCACCATGTTTTTACCCTGCCCCGTTCCCTGGTGCTGTATTTCCTGTCCCCTCTGTCTGGAAATGTACCCACATTCCACACTTCCTTGATTCCAGGCCTTCTGTCGAGGGAGAAGGAGCTGCTGTCTTGCAACCTGCACTCCTGGCCCTACCCTCCCAGGACTCGCCCCTTGCATCCCTCTCCTGCCTGGCCCTCCCCCGCTCACCAAGACTGCTGGGTGCTGTGTAGGTCTCCACACTCTTCTTTCTACCTGGAATACTTTCTTCCTTCCCACCCCGCGCCCGGGGACCTCACACTGCTCCTTCGGCAGCCGCCATCTGTGGAGCGTTCCTATGCAGGCATCCCCAACGCTTGGAAACAGCTCCTGGCGCCTGTGAAGCACTGAAGAAGGGAATGAATGGGTGAGTGAGTGGAAAAGTGAATAAAGGAATGAAGAGGCCTCCTCTTATTCCCTTAACATTCTTCTATCCTGGCTCATGTCATTGCATTGTCATTACTGTTTGCATGACAGTCTCCTGGCCTCATCTAGGAGCAGGGTCCAGATCTCTCTCTTCTTGTCTTCATGGTCTAGTTAGTCTCTTGTGTAGTTTCTGGGGAATAGAAACTCTCTTTGCAGACAATAACCTTGTAGCTCTTTGCAGTTCTGTGAGCCCCTGAGATACAACTCCAGATAACATAAAACACTAGCAGATTCTATCTTTTTTTGGTTTTGTTTTTGTTTTGGAATGAAGCAGGTATTGTAAGTAAATACTAATATAAAACTATAATGTAGTAATTGGGCAAGTTGCTCATAGTTGAAAAAGCAGAGACTTGAGTAGATCACTCTGTATTTTTTAAAGTGGGCCCTTTTGGCCATGTTTCAGACTTTGAAAGTCTTTCAATGTAATGGAATGAGGTGTGACATAAGGTCTGTATACTTTTAATGAGTTTCAGCCTTTGCTGCTACAATTTCAGTGTATACTCCTGGGCCATCATTTGTTTTCAGCAGTGGAGGGTACTCCAGCCAGGGGTCAGGAAATTCTCCCTGGCACCAGAGTGGATAGCCTGTGATGCCTGAACTACCAGTGGGTTTTCATTTCTCCCTATTGATTGACACTTAATTAGGCCTTTTTTTTTTATTGTCTTTTCTCTTCTGTTTTGGGGCCCTGCTTATTGAGCTTCCCTTTTCATCAAGCTCGTGTCTTGCCTCTAAGCCTGTGCTTCACCCTCTCACGCCAGCATCGTGTTCTGCGGTCCCCTCTCTGCAGTGCCTTCTCTTTGCTCTGTGCCCCCCAGCGCTGTTCCTCCCCCAGGACTCAGCTCTGGAGAGCCTTTCTAGAGCCCCGCCTAGGGTGGGCGGGGCCATCGTGCCCTTCTCTCACCTTATTTCCCCCCCGTTATTTACAGTTGTTTACCTGTTAGATGTCTGTCCTTTGACCGTCACTGCCGTCAAAGGAGACACTGTCTCTGCATTTTCAGTGTCTAGACTATGTTCATATTCATATTGAAAAATGAATGTTTGAATAAATTTCTGGTATCTGCAACCCTCTTCCGAACCTAACAGTGTTGGTATTTTGACTTGCTGAGTACATCATGTTTACTCTACCTTTTTTCTTTTTAACATTTGTATTTTCTGTGCTACCATGGAGGGGAGGGAGTTGAACCCGAGTGGTCTGGCTCCAACACCAGTGCCTGCTTAAATACTTAAAAAATATGTCAAAGAAGGTTGGAAGCAAGCCAAGTGTCTGTTGATGGATGAGTGGATAAACAAAACGTGTTTGTGCATACAACTGAAGAGTATTCCCCTTAAATGGAAGGAAATTTGACACACACTACAACATAGATGAATCTTGAGTACATGATGCTAAAGTGAAATAAGCCAGTCACAAAAAAGACAAAATGCTGTATGACTCCACTTATATGAGGTGGCAGTCATAGTCATAGAGAGAGAGTAGATTGGTGGTTGCCACGGGCTGAGGGTAGGATGGAGTGGTTTAGTTGGTAAAGAGTTTCAGTTTTGCAAGATGAAAAGTTCCGGAGATTGGTTGCACAACAATGTGCATGTACTTAACACTACTGAAATGCATACATAAAAATTATTAAGATGGTAAATTTTATGTTGTGTGTATTTTACTGTAGTTAAAAATAACAGAAAGTAAGCCAAAGTCTTTGCTTTAGAAAAAATAACCAATCCTTTTATCAATAATGGTCATTGGTGCCAGTTCAACACCAATAGGAACCCCCATTTTGGGGTCTGGTGAGGAATGAAACTTTGTTCAGTGCAAAACAGCTCAGTTTTGACACAGAATGGCTGTGAAAACAGCACAGCTGTGAGGCAGCCCTGGGGCCAGGCCCCTCTCTAGCCAGACAGCTCTACTCTACTCCTCATGGTCTGATCTGCTCTACTCTGGGGAAACATCTTAGGTGTTTTAGCTCAGCCAGGGATGATGCAGCATTCAGTCTTTGATGGGAAGGGAAAGTGTGTTCTGGGAGCCAGAGGGGAGGTGATTATAGGTGTTTTAGCTCAGCCAGGGATGATGCAGCATTCAGTCTTTGATGGGAAGGGAAAGTGTGTTCTGGGAGCCAGAGGGGAGGTGATGATATGGACAGAAATCCCTGCCCCTGGTCCCTTATTGGTCTGTCCTCATGCAAATGAGGACTCCAGATTCCCACAGTTTGTTTGGTCCAAAAGGCATTGTCCTGATTGGTCAGAATAGGGCCCCTCTGGTTGGTCAGAGCTGTGCAGCTCTAATTGGATGGGAAATACCTCAGTCCTATTGGTTGATATAGGATCCCAGGAACTCCTTTATAAGGGCTGGCTCAGGTGTCAGAACACAGTTCAGTGAGGGCCTCTCTGTGAAGTGTAGTTTGCATGAAAGGCCCCTGTATAGAAATGACTACTAAACTCTTTCTTTTGTTTTTTTAATTTGTGCCCAGTTAGCCACCATAAGCCCTTCTTAGCAAGTGTTTTCTTTTATTTTTTCTTGTTTTTTGTATTTTTCTGAAGTTGGAAACGGGGAGGCAGTCAGACAGACTCCTGCATGTGCCCAACCGGGATCCACCCGGCATGCCCACCAGGGGGTGATGCTCTGCCCATCCGGGGCATTGCTCTGCCACAATTGGAGCCACTCTAGTGCCTGAGGCAGAGGCCATAGAGCCATCCTCAGCGCCTGGGCCAACTTTGCTCCAATGGAGCCTTGGCTGCGGGAGGGGAAGAGAGACAGAGAGGAAGGAGAGGGGGAGGGGTGGAGAAGCAGATGGGCGCTTCTCCTGTGTGCCCTGGCTGGGAATCGAACCCGGGACTCCTGCACGCCAGGCCGATGCTCTACCACTGAGCCAACCGGCCAGGGCCAGCAAGTATTTTCTTTCTCAGAGTTCACACTTTTAAAAATTAAAAAATAAAAAATGGAAAGAATTTCTTTGATTTGGGGACTTTTCTTTTTCTGAGTTTTATTGTTCATTTGCTCAGATTTTAAAATCACTTTTTATTTTAAAATGCATTATGTAGTAAAAATGAGCTGTGTTTTCATTGATAAGATCTTTGGAATTTTAGAGCTTGTTATTCCTTTTCTTATTTTGCCTATATTTGCAGTTCAAATCTGATTCAAAATTGCCCTCTTTCCTCACCTGTTTTTCTTCAACAAACAGGATCTTATTGCTCATCCAGAAATATTTGTATGACACTTAAAAATTATTTTTCTGATTAAGAGCAGAAATGTTTGTTCTGTCACAGGCAGAGAGCATGACAAACTCCAGGGTTTGATTTGATTGCTCATAAGGAGCCAGCTACTTCAGTCATTTCTTTCTTTCTTTTTTTTTTTTTCCCCATCACATTAATGGACTTTTCATGTGGAAAATCATGACTCTAAAACTGTAAATTACACTCTGGTGCTTGAAAGAACACAATTTTTAAATGTTCAGCTGACACTTCAGGAAGCAGTTCTCTTTTTACCCAAAGGTTCTGACCCACTCTGTAATAACTTTCCTGAAGAATTTCAAGTGAAACTTGACTCTGGGCAGCCCAGGGACATGTTTGCTGAGGAGGGAAGCAAGGATGTGCTGGAGCCCTGTGGAAGGGTTTGAGGGGAGAGTGGGGATGGGAGAGGGGAGAGGATGTGCTGGAGCGTGTGGAAGGGTTTGAGGGGAGAGTGGGGATGGAAGAGGGAGTGAAGACCTGCTGGAGCGTGTGGAAGGGTTTGAGGGGAGAGTGGGGATGGGAGAGGGGAGAGGATGTGCTGGAGCGTGTGGAAGGGTTTGAGGGGAGAGTGGGGATGGAAGAGGGGAGAGGATGTGCTGGAGCGTGTGGAAGGGTTTGAGGGGAGAGTGGGGATGGAAGAGGGGAGAGGATGTGCTGGAGCGTGTGGAAGGGTTTGAGGGGAGAGTGGGGATGGGAGAGGGGAGAGGATGTGCTGGAGCATGTGGAAGGGTTTGAGGGGAGAGTGGGGATGGGAGAGGGGAGCGAGGATGTGCTGGAGCGTGTGGAAGGGTTTGAGGGGAGAGTGGGGATGGGAGAGGGGAGCGAGGATGTGCTGGAGCATGTGGAAGGGTTTGAGGGGAGAGTGGGGATGGAAGAGGGGAGAGGATGTGCTGGAGCGTGTGGAAGGGTTTGAGGGGAGAGTGGGGATGGGAGAGGGGAGCGAGGATGTGCTGGAGCGTGTGGAAGGGTTTGAGGGGAGAGTGGGGATGGAAGAGGGGAGAGGATGTGCTGGAGCGTGTGGAAGGGTTTGAGGGGAGAGTGGGGATGGAAGAGGGGAGAGGATGTGCTGGAGCGTGTGGAAGGGTTTGAGGGGAGAGTGGGGATGGAAGAGGGAGTGAAGACCTGCTGGAGCGTGTGGAAGGGTTTGAGGGGAGAGTGGGGATGGAAGAGGGGAGAGGACGTGCTGGAGCGTGTGGAAGGGTTTGAGGGGAGAGTGGGGATGGAAGAGGGGAGAGGATGTGCTGGAGCGTGTGGAAGGGTTTGAGGGGAGAGTGGGGATGGAAGAGGGGAGAGGATGTGCTGGAGCGTGTGGAAGGGTTTGAGGGGAGAGTGGGGATGGGAGAGGGGAGAGGATGTGCTGGAGCGTGTGGAAGGGTTTGAGGGGAGAGTGGGGATGGGAGAGGGGAGTGAGGACGTGCTGGAGCGTGTGGAAGGGTTTGAGGGGAGAGTGGGGATGGAAGAGGGAGCGAGGATGTGCTGGAGCGTGTGGAAGGGTTTGAGGGGAGAGTGGGGATGGAAGAGGGAGTGAGGATGTGCTGGAGCGTGTGGAAGGGTTTGAGGGGAGAGTGGGGATGGAAGAGGGGAGAGGATGTGCTGGAGCGTGTGGAAGGGTTTGAGGGGAGAGTGGGGATGGAAGAGGGGAGAGGATGTGCTGGAGCGTGTGGAAGGGTTTGAGGGGAGAGTGGGGATGGAAGAGGGAGTGAAGACCTGCTGGAGCGTGTGGAAGGGTTTGAGGGGAGAGTGGGGATGGGAGAGGGGAGAGGATGTGCTGGAGCGTGTGGAAGGGTTTGAGGGGAGAGTGGGGATGGAAGAGGGGAGTGAGGATGTGCTGGAGCGTGTGGAAGGGTTTGAGGGGAGAATGGGGATGAAAATTAGAGATGAAGGGTAGACAAAAGAAAGGATTTTAACCTTCTGGAAACTTGAAGCTCAATTATTACTTCGATTTTTATAGCATTACAAACACGATCATATGGTCAAGATTACCAGAAAAACAAAACCCAATCCAAGTTGATACTTTAATTTTGTTCCGAAGTGCTTTAAAATGGTATGGTACTGTAATTAGAAATATTAGTTAGTGTTTATCATGAAGTGTTTTAATAAAGAGTTGCATATTTTCAACTCAACATACATATTTTGAGACTTACTAAGTTTTACACTTTAAATGCATTTTGTGGTCACCAAGTGCTAACTCTTAGATTGGAATCCAGTCTCTGGGGGAAGGTGTCAGTCATCTGCAGAGGACTGAGGAAAATATAGTGATGTTTTCAAAGAAGTAGTATAGTATTTGCTTTAAATGCCTTTCCTTTGAAGTTCTGGGGGTTTTACTTATGTATTAAAATTTAAAGCATCTGTTACTTAGAATAAAATGATAGTTAATATTTAAAATTCTTTTGATTGGCAAATTAAAATGTTAGATATTATTTAATAGGAGTTTTGGTTTCAAGAAACAGAAATCAGTAGACTAACTTAAACAGGGAAGGAATCTATTGGGAGAATTTCTCATCGAATTGATAGAAGAATCAAAATCTCCTATACAGTATAATAGAAACTTGCAGCCAGGGCTACGTGTATCCCTAAATGTGTTTTCTAAGTTTATAAAACATGAAAATAGTCCCAAGGCTGTGAGATAAATGCCAAGAAAGAGAGGTCTTGATGGGGAGAAAAAGGCTTAAATTAAAATTAGATTAAGTACCATCATGTGATTTGTAACATGTGACTTTTATGATGATTTATTGCAGCAAAGTGAAATAAAACACCTGTAACCTCGTCCTAATGTGGGTTTTGACGTAATGTTGGAGTGAGAACTGTGCCTGGGTGCAGATTAGCTGATTACGTGCGGGCTGGTCGTGTTGTTTTTGTGTTATATGATCACCGAACTTTTCTTCCTCTAAAGCTCTTGCTGTGTGTTTTGGTCTCAGTGTCATTGTTCAGCTCACTGTAATTTGATTGAAGTCATCTTAACTCTTATATTTAGTACTTACAAAGCCAGATTGTGAATATTATGAATATCAGGTGCGATCTGACTTCTTTCTAGGATTTGACAATTTGACCATTGTCCTTGAAACTCACTTCCCTTGGCTTATATAATGTGACAGTAAGCTCTTCTAGTTTTTTCTCCAAGTTCTCTGGATGTTCCCAGCTTAGCTCTTTTCCTATCCCTTACACACTGACGCTCCCTTAGCGGTCCATTCTCCTGTTCTCCCATTCTGTATGTAGTTTCTTCTGGTCTAAATGGTGAACTTTCATCCATTTACTGCTGACTTCCAAATTTGTTTCCCCAGCTCAGTCTGCTCTGCTCTTCGCAGACTCCTGGCCATCTCTACCGTAGATCGCACTAGCAGCCTCCACTCATGTCCCCAGCCGAGCTCTCACCCCGGTCGCCAGCCCAAGCCTCTTCCTTCCAGCCAGTTACCAGAGCCAGACGCCCAGAAGGCATCCCTGACTTCCTTACTTTTGTTCGCCCTGCTTCTATGGTCTGTCGTCAGGGGCCGTCACCCCGCCCAGCCCTTCTCAAACTTCCCCACTTCTCTTCCTCCCCGTCTCAGGGTTAGCTCACACCCTGTGTATCATGTTTCACTTGGACTACTACGGTGCCTCTTGAACTCATCTCCCTGCTTTTACTCCCCTCCACCATGCCGTCACAGCGGCCTTTCTAAAGTGCATCTTCGCTCATGTTGCTTCTGGTTCAGAATCTATTAGTGGTATCCCAGTATCTCTGCAGTAACCCGTGCTCTGGTGTGCCAACCATACCGAACCTCATGTGGCCTCTGGCATGACCCTCTGTCCCCGGGGTCGGGGCCTTTGCTGTCTCTTCAACCTGGGATGTCCTTTCAGACTCATTGGCTGGGCCAATTCCTACTCATCCTCCAAGACTTGGCTTAGGTGGTCCCTTCTTCCTGGTCCCCTTTTCCCTGGGTAAGCGTCTCCATTTATGACACTTAGTAAATGGTGTTATTGCCATTTGATTTTCTTGCTTGCTTATTAGCTAGCCTGTGATTTCTTGAAGGTACTGGATCCTATTGGGACAACTTTACATCCCCAGCACCTAGCACAATGCCTGGCACATAGTAGGTGCTCAACAAATGTTTGTGGAATAAATGATTGATGGATGTGTGTGAGTCATGAATGGAACCACCTGCCGCTTTGATAAGGAAGGTGGCAGAATGTTGGGCAAAGGATTTAAGCCTTTGGTTAATTTCAAACAGTTATCTTTCTTCCAAGCCCTTTTCCTAGTCTATCCCTTCCCCCCTCGAAGAAGGTCTCTAAATTTTTCCTGAGTAAAATCATGGGAAATAGTTAAGACAAAAAAGTAAACGAATGAAAGAAAATAACTGATTTTTAGGAAAAGTCAAAAGTACACCAGAGAAATAACTTCCTGGTAACACAATTTACTATACTTTTGATTTCTAGTTATCAACTGTCTCATTTTGGTTTGGGAAACAAAAGCAAATATTCACAGTGACCAATGTGATAACCAGTGAACACATTGGTGTCTGAGATGTAGTCATGTAGTTTTCTTCCTTCTAAAGCAGACTGAAGGTGTTATCTAAGCCTTCCTTTTTTACTGGATTTCTCCTTTAAGTTAGAGTCACACATGGGTATGACCACGGCCCTTCTCCCCTCCTGTCATTGGGCAGTTTGGTGTTGGGGTCATTGCGTGAGTGTCTCTGGAGGAGAGGCAGTTTAGCTCCACAGAGATCTAGACTCCGCACTGGAACTGAGCTCTATTCCTCATTAGCCGTGTGAGTCAGTATGAGTTCACTATCCCCTCTGCCCTTTCCTTTCTGCATCTGGAAAATGGACCGAATGGTATTTTTTAGAGTTGTAAGAATTGTGATTAATATTTATGAAGTACCTGGCACATAGTAGGTGCGCAATAAAATTATGATCAGTATTAACTAATACTATGTAAAATTTTACATTATTCTAAAATGGAGAAACGACAACAACTCTGTTCACTGTTCCTTCCCTTTTCCTTTTCCGTCTTACGTTATTGAAAGAATTCAGTTGTTTGTTGGTTACTTAGGTAGCTAACTGGATATCAACCATGAGTCAGCCAGCGCGAGGTGCTGGAGACTGAGGAGGGGTGTGACACTCCTTGCCCTCAGGAGCCCACGGTACGGCCCACTGCAGCTGGGTCTTCTGGGATGCTTGGGAACATTCCAGATCGCTCCCATGTTTGGACCCTCCAGAAAGGTGGCAGTGGCCAATAACACAATGTTGGCAGCTGAGGCCCTGGTGGTCCTGACCCTCCTACAGGGCCACTGCAGCTGTTGTTGCCACTGTGACTGCTCAGAGAGGTGGCCTAGGAGCTGATCTCTCTTTCCAAATATCTGCTCTTTGAAAAGAAACTTTCCTATTCCTGTCGTATTGTGGAGCTTGATCAAAATGTTTTGGTCAGAGGTTTAACCTTCTCAGTTTATGATGCCGTTAGTGTCTCATTAATTTTTCCAACACCCCTTGGCTAAGTGAAATAGCTAACATCTTTTTTTCATGAAGTATATTGCTCACAAAAATTAGGGGATATTTTATAGCTTCATATTCGTTTTGAAATATCCCCTAATTTTTGTGAGCAGTGTAGTTAGGTCCACTAGTTTATGAGTGTGTCCTAACAACTTTGTAGCTTTTGGAAAACAACCACAACAACAATAAATAGAAAGAGAAATAGCTTTATCTTATTCATTAAAGCGCAATTATCCAATACTTACTAATGGGATGTGTGCATCTCTTGGGTGCAGCACAGCTTCTAAAACTTTGGAGTCAGATTAGACACTACCATTTCATTGAGTAGCAGCTGCCTTTTTATCAGTAACTGTTGAAAGTGGAGTTCCACAAAGATGTGATATCATCAGGAGGAATGTAGCGCAAGTTAATGTTGCAATGTGAACTACCTTGAGCTAGTAGTTTGCATGATGTCCAACAGATGTCTGGAATCACAAGGCTTTGCTTGAAAACGTCAAGTATTTGGAATCACACTGTGAACTCCCTTTGGTCCCCTGCGGTGCCTCAGTGCCTGGTTTGAGAACCATAGATTTAGGTCTCAGAATCTTCCTGGGGATGGTTTGCCATCCTTCTGTAGCCTTCAGCCACCCAAATACATGCCTTAAGGGCAGGTTAGGGTTAAATAACTGTGAGGAGCCAGATTACAATTTCACCACACACAGACGGGAGGCAGAGATGACATTTCAATCTAATTGAAAAAAGTTGAAAATTCCTTCTTTCATTTATAATACATCTCAGGTTAAAGAGGCCTGAGTTTGCCCCTCAGCCAGTACTGCACCTGCTTTGCCAGTGAAGAAAGGATTAGCTGTTTACATGGTTTATTTGATAAGATATTTTACTTAACGTATTTTGTTTGGCTCACTTATTATTCTCCCCACAAGCTGCTTATTTTCTATGGGTTGATAATTTGCTTGTAAAACATTTTAGCATTATCCCCTTCAGGCTTTGGAATAATGCTCTAAATCTTCTAAAAACCAAGATCATAATAAGGTTTATATCTTTGTGCAACAAGATACAGTAGCTGGGCAAATTAGCTAGATCCTAGAGAAATTAGATCTAGGTGACATAACAATTTTAATTTTTATGAGCTTTAGCTAAGTATTTGAGCTTCAACTATGAGAAGACTTTCCTGATAGGAATTAGGGGATGTTTAAAAAATCTAGGTAGTTTTAGAGCAATAACTAGAGGTGACCTGCTATACCCAGTCTGAGGATTTCAGAGTGAGGATCTTGGCAGATGGCTTTCCCATCAAAGGCACTTTCACTGCCTTACCCAGCCTATTTCAAATGAGTGAAAATCAGGGAGCATGTCAGCCTAGATCCCTGGTCGGCAAACCGCGGCTCACGAGCCACATGCGGCTCTTAGGCCTCTTGAGTGTGGCTCTTCCACAAAGCACCACGTGCGGGCTCTACCTCGATAAGGAATGTACCTACCTATATAGTTTAAGTTTAAAAAATTTGGGTCTCAAAAGAAATTTCAATCGTTGTACTGTTGCTATTTGGCTCTGTCGACTAATGAGTTTGCTGACCACTGGATAATCCTTGAGAGTATGGATGGCATGGCGCCCCGAGAAGGGGTGTACACTGAGGGGGACAGATCGTGGTCCTGCTCCCAACTCCGCTCTCGCACGCTCGATGACCTGGGCTGGGCTTGTCCTGTGACATGCACCATGTTCAGTATTTCTGGGTCGACTCAGTCATCATGTCAACCAGAATATCACCCTCACTATATTTCCAAACACCCCTCGACGACTGTGCTGAATCAGACCTCAAATTTAGTCCTTGCTGAACAAATGAGGCAACTGAGGCTCAGAGAAGTACAGGGGCCATCTAAGGTCAGGCATACACAGCTGGGATCTAGGTCCCCTGCCACCTGCCTGGACTTCGTGCCGTGCACAGAGCTGCCGAAGACATTTCTGTCAGCTCTAACAACTGAAAATTTGGAGGATCCAAGGGAGGTAGGAGTTATAATTGTGAATAAACGTTAAAAGAAAATGGAAATGACAAAAATCCAGTTAACTTGCTAAAAATTGGAATTCCAGGTTCTAGAATAAAGACATGAGGGAGGGGGTTTTATCTCTTGTTCTCGGCTGTTTCCAACGTCTAGAATGCTGCCTGGTGTATAGGAGTCACTTGGCAAGTTTGTTGATTGAGTGCCTGGATGCATTCTAATTCACAGGGAATATTTATGCCCAGGTGATCAGTATTCTGGTAGGATGTAAGTTATTGGATTCTTTTAAAGTTTGCTTAATGAACTTGATTTCATGTTATTCAGAATCAAATATTGGTCTACAGAAATAATGATGTCTGGCTAGAATATAATATTGAGGGTGGCATTATGATGTTAATATCTTTGTCATCACCCACTGAATACCCTGTGTGAATTTTTTTCTGGTTGTGATTTAAAGTGCTGGTCACAACAGAGAGTACAGTGTGTAACTGATCATAGCTGGAAGTCTGTTGCTTGTGTTAAGAGTTTAAATTTTTGAGTTCCAAGGTGGGAAACATAGAGAAGAAAGCCATGCCCTCTGCTGACTGTGGCATATCTGACGCAGAGTTGGAAGGAGCCCCTGTGGTAAGGATCCCTTCTGTGCTGCAGCGGCAGGTCTGCCCTCAGCGCCGGCTCCGGAGTAACAGCGTGTGGGGCTTCTGCAACATCATCGTCACAGAACAAGGTGTACTGAGAATGTGAATACACTTGGAAACTTTGTTCCAAGAGACTGGGTAATGTGTACACAGACTCATTTTCATTCGCAACTCTGTAGTTTTTATTCTTCCTTTTGTTCAGACCAAGTTTGAAAAGTATTGAGTTGTTTCGAGTGGCATCCCAGGTAGGGAGAAGTGGGGGACCGGGACCTCATCACCTGATTCTGAACTAATCTTCAAGACGAGTCCATTTCCAACTGCGGCCCCTCCTTGCGCTCCAGCCTCGTGTGTGGGAAGGCGGTCGTGTTTTGAAATGAATTCTGTTCCCCGCACTGTCCTTTTAGGAAACCCCTAGAGACAGTTAATGGAGGACAACTGCATCTGACCAGTGGTTCCCGAAGTGTTTTCCAGAGACCACTAGTGCTATGGGGTGCTCTTCAAAGGGAGATGTTGTGATCAGGTTAGTTTGGAAAAGGTACTCCCCTCTTGTCAGTTACAAGACACCTGGGTCATTTAAAGGTCTGGGAGTTCTGGAGTAGAGACAAATTTTGGTTTAACCTCATGGCTCCCAGCTTTCTTCGTCAGAGTGTTCTTTTCCAGCCCGACATTTCTCGGCCATTTTAAGAACTATGTACCGCCAACCAGTTTTTGAAAAGCACCGTCATGATGGAATACCGATTCCGAGTTTGATTTGCAGCTACTAGTGGTCCTAGATTCAGCTGGCCTTTCTCAACCTTTGATTTGGAGCTTTTAAAAAAATACAGACGCCCAAGCCCATTCCCAGCATTCCTCATTCTGTGCCTGGGGTGGTGCCAGGCGATCTACATTTTTGAGACGGTCTGTAAGTGGTCTTGTGTGTTCCAGGGCCGTGGTCCCCAACCTTTTTTGGGCCATTGACCAGTTTAATGTCAGAAAATATTTTCACCGACCGGCCTTTAGGGTGGGACGGATAAATGTATCATGTGACCGAGACAAGCGTCAAGAGTGAGTCTTAGACGGATGTAACAGAGGGAATCTGGTCATTTTTAAAAAATAAAACAATGTTCAGACTTAAATATAAATAAAATGGAAATAATGTAAGTTATTTATTCTTTCTCTGCGGACCGGTACCAAATGGCCGACGGACCAGTACTGGTCTGTGGCCCGGGGGTTGGGGACCACTGTTCTAGGGGTTGAAAATCACTCTACTTGGAGAAGGTTTCCAAGTTCCATTTCTTCTCTCCAAGGCTGCAGTCGGTGTCCCCACTTCAGAATTCCTTTTGATGCTGAGCATGTCTCCTGAAGGGAATTGGTTTCATGTTAAGAGAAAGGTGATGTGATGACCTGGCTCAGAGGTCCTCAGCCTCTGGACCTCAGTGTAAGATCCAGCCTGGGCCCCGGCACTGTCCCTTTGCAGGTGTGGACCCGCAGGTTGCTGGAAGGCTGGAAGGAAGTGGTAAAGAGGAGAGCTGCTATCCAATGTCCTGTTCTTGAGCTCCTCACAGGGGCTGCTGCTCAGACCTGGGGCTCTGCTTTGTCAGGAAGCTGATGATTTGATAATGTGCAGATTGATCTGATGTTCTCTTGGAGAAATGTTCTCTGTTACGGCTCTTCTCATCATCTTATACCTCATGGCCTAACATCTAGAATCTCTGTTCCTCCCCATCACAATGTGAGAAGCCAGGCAGGAAATAGCCCAGTAAGATGAGTGGTCTTATAGTAACCACTCGGGGAATTAACACACGGATAGAGAAGTGGTGTGGTATAGCCACAGGCTGCTCTGGTGAATTTTGTTAAGAAAGGGCCCAGGTGAGAATGCAGAGCACTGAAAATAAGTCAGAATCTACCAAATCTCCTATGCTGCAATGGCCCAGGTGGAAAAAGGCCCCAGGAGCTAACTGTCTAATCAGATGCAAGGAAATCAAGCTTGTCTGCATGTGGTTGACAAGGTGCTTTGACAACGATCGCCTGTGCCTTTCCTTCCTCATTTCCATGAGGTCACTAGTCTTGCCACAGAAATCATGCCGATAGTTACTCAAGAGTGTAAGCTCAGATGGAAACAGTTCCTTTCCGGGAGTTTGTGGTTGGAGGAGAGAACACTGACTGGCCTGCGTTTTCTCTGCGATTTGCCCAAGAATGGGCTAAAGAGAGGAACTGAAAACCAATGTCTGCATGGTGTTCCAAGCACTGTGTACCTTATTTTACTTATATAATCCCCTTATTTATTCCCTACCACAGCCCTGGGAAGTACTCCTATTCTTGAAATGAAGATGAGACATGGAGGCTCAGAGAGGTGACTTGTCCAGGGACACACAAATAGAGAGTGATGGGGCTAGAATTCAGATTGACATCTGTTCAAGCCCAGAGTCCACTCTGATGTCCCCCAGCTCCAGCCTGCTGTCTGGGGCTGGTACCCAGGGCAGTGGTGCCATCACTTTTGCATCTGAGTATCTTCTTTGCAGTCGAGCAGGATAACAAGCTCTTAACAAAAAATAAAGAGTTGGCTTGTAATGCTTTATTGCTTATTGTGTAGTGCTGCAGTCATGAACTGAAAATTCTTTCTGTTATCTGTCATTCTGGGACAGACTAAAAGAAAAGAATATAGTTGCAGAGCATCCATTTATTTTTTCTTGACTGAGTATATTTAAATTATGTTTCTTCTGATTTTATAAATAAGCATTTGTTTTTTGCATAAGCAATTAATAGTGTTCGCTAGTAGTGTGTCTTATGTCTAGAATTTAGTGGCATTAGCTGTAATTTTATAATGGTACAAACATTTTCCTGGAGGAAATAGAATATCACTATGTAATATAAAGTTAACATGAGTAAAATAAATATTAATCCAAGGTTAACTGTGAGTTTAAGCTTTCTCTTAATTTAAAATCCAAGCTAAGCCTTACCCTGTCAAAAAAATGCTTCATAACAGCTCAGTTTGAAATTCTAATGTGAAAATCACCATACTCTTGCAAAAATGAAGTATGAAGAATATTAACTGTCTCCATTACTTACTTAAAGAATGCCAAATACCTTTGCTTGGGAGGCACTTGACGGCAAGCTTCCAGGTTTGGGGATCACAGACTTCTCAGATCTTAGCTCCGGCTGGTGATCATTTAGTTTGACTCCTATGTTCTACGGGTGAAAAAAGTATAGAGGTGAGTGATCTTTCAAAAGTCCCAAAGGTGGTGTCACCATAGGTAGTGTTGCCTTTAATGGGAGGGTTTTGAAGAGACGCGTTAGCCAAGCCTATTTAATGTAGCAGACTGTTAGGCTTGGCCCACTCTGTGCTTCTTATGTGTCATTTCATCATAACCAAGCAACATAAACATATCCCAAGAGCCACAGACTGCCTAGAGTGACAGTTGTCAGTGTTCAGCCTCATTGATTTGTGTTCTCTCAAACCCAAAGTAAGAGCAGGTGGCCAACAGAATTTGGAAACCTTTGAAATTTTATTCCAGTTGCTCAGTTACTGCAGAGCAATCATCTTTTTTGTTGGCAGTTTCAACCCAAATATATGGAGGCTCTGTGGCTTGTCTCATGCAAGGTAGCGGGAAGGTGATTGGAGAATTTAAATAAGCTGAAGCTGAATGCAAGGGAGCATAATCCAAAGCAAGATTTAAAATCAAAGTAATTGGATTTATAGTGATTGATGATTTTAATGGAAATTGAATGTAGTTTTCTGCTGTTATGTTGTCCTGAATTACACTTGCTTGTTGTTATCAGATGAACTGAGACATTCAGCAGCCTGAAGTTTTGAGAGAAGGTCACTTAGCATGGAATCAGATGGTTGGCCTGACAGCATATGTGTACCATATTTATAATTGGTTTCAGTGCAGCATAGAATTTTTTTTTCCTCCAAAGTCTGTGTGTTCTTATGAGTGTCTGCCCTCTTGTAAGTGGTCTAATTTGGCCCTTGGTCCACTCTGTTCACCAAGACTTCCAGCTGAGAAGTCTTCTGAGTCATTGCACAATGGTACCTGTTAAAATGGCTGCCTTTCTTCAGAGTCAGCGTGTTAGTAGAGACTCTTTCTACTATATAAGAGGTAGAAAACCCAGTTAATAATGGCTCAAGCAAAAAAGGGAATATATAAACACACAGGGACAACTGGCTTCTAGGATTCCCTGATTCAGGGACTCAGATCTTTGGGCTCTGCTCTTCCTATTGGCTTTCTTTTTAGGTAGAAGCAGAAGGTTATAGTATCTCTAGATCTAAGACTAGCTGAAGAGTGAGAATGCTTCTCAGTCTTCCAGAAAATCTCAAGAATGACTCTCATTGGCCTTTATTGGGTCATATGCTCATCTCTAAACCAATCACTGTGGCCCCAGAGGGAGATATTGACTTACTCAGTTGCCCAGGTCTTGTATCACTCTTGAAGCTGGATAACTTCCTTTGCACATGAGCTAGAAAAAAATGCTGGTTTTAGTAGATACTCTCAAGCTCTTCAAATGAAAACATCAGGACTTTAAAGGGAAATGAATTACAAGGGTTCTTTTCCTTGACCTGTACACCACAGTGTCATTAATGTGCATTATAGGTTCTGAATGGCTTGAGTTCAGTCATATTTTTCTATTATGCTATCATTTACCAGGACGATACCTAAAATTCAGGAAATGGGGACATGTAGTCAGCTGTAGTGCCTAGTAACAGTGATGGCCTTCTTGAGAAAGGGCTAAGTGACAGGACACTTGTGTTTCTGAGCTTCATTTTTCTGTCCCAGCATTTCCAGGATTCATTTGGGTGAGTCACATAGCTTACACCCAGTCTGGGCTGGTGGATTATTATCATAAAAATACCTTTAAGCTTTTGCACCTGATATTCTTCCCCTGTTAACTAAGATGAATAATTATCTAAGTTGTTGGAAAAATGAGAATAAATTTTCAAATCTGAAATTATGATGAGCTCACCACTCTTAAATACCTACAATAGTAGCTCTCTGCCTACATGTTAAGAGATCAATCTCACCACACCAGAATAATAAGTCATTTTTATTCTCTGCTTTATGGGCCTTGCTTTCCTGGAAAGTCAAATTATGAGAATATATTAGTATACTGATGATAGTAGTTGATGTATTTTTATATTCACTTTAGGACTTATAGAAGCAACAGACTTCAATTCAAATCTTTTATCTTTATAGAGTAAATGACAGGTTTTTAAAAATAAAATAAGAAAGAAATAAAAGACTTTATCTGGCATAGCTGCTTGTTAATTCCCCATGATATAGTTGGGTTATTGCAGAAGGGATAAAACTGCAGGGTGAGTACAGCATGAATTAATTCCCCTGGAAGCTTGTACATTCCTGACCCTGTTCATCTTCGTACCTGCTCCAGCCACCGTCTGGTCTTTATGCACAGACACATGATATGGATCTGGAAGTCTTTATTACACTCACTATAAAGAGATAATGTACTAATATTTGGTTGCTTTTGGGTGTGTCTGGGGTTTTGCAGTGTTAAAAGTTGATCCAGCCATTGCAGAAACTCAATAACACTTTTTAACAAATTAAAAAAAAAGAATGAGACATAAAAAAAAATTGTATGCCATAATTGATAATTGTGTAGAATTATGCCCCAAATTAATAAAAAATTTTAACTTTGAGATTTTAAGAGGGCATTATATGACCTTTTCTTTTTAATTTCACTTAATAGCAAAGTGTGTGAGAGAGGCTATCACATTCCATAATTGAGATGAAATCATGAGTCAGGACTAAATATGCTATCCACACTCCCCTCCCCCCCAGTCCAGGGTGTTTCTAAGACCGTCTCTATATTTGGTTTTCAGCAGTTTTGCTGTGATGCACTTTAGGTGTGTTTTCTTTATATGATATTTCCCTAATGGTGGTTCATGGAGCTTCTTGGATCTGTGGCTCAATATCTTTGATCAGTTTTGGGAAACTCTTGGTGACTACTACAGCCATTGCTTTCTTTCTCTTCCTCTCTCTCTTTGGGATTCCAGTTACATGTATGTTAGTTCTCTTACTTATGTCTTGTGCCACTTCATCTGTTTTCTGTGTTTTGAACTCTTTCTATTTGGATATTTTCTCCTGGTGCCTTCTTCACTTTAGAAAACCCCTCTTGTGCTATTTCTAATATGCTGTTAAAATCATCTATTGTATTTTTTTATTTAAATTTTTATGTTCCCATTTGATTTTTTATACAGATTCCACATATCTAATAAAACTTTCCATCTTTAATCTATTTTTTTGAATATAGTAATTATATTGAAATCCATTTTTGATCATTGCGCTGTCTAGATTACCGAGATATTACACCTAAAGCCAGTATATTATCCATTTTTTTCTTAGTTTTTGGTCATTTATTTTCTGGGTTTTTTTTTTTTTTTTGTCATGCTTTGTAATTTTTTTATTAAGTGCCTGACGTTGTGTAGGAAAATTTGCAAGATCTCTGGACGCTGTTATCTTCCAACGTTTTTCTGGTGGGTAGTAGAATAAGGCTATTTATTTAGATACAATTAACAATTTTAATGATTGGGGTGGAATTTCAGGCTGGCGTATTTCTGTTTACCTGACTCTAAGGCTTTGGACAATCAGCACTTTGGAAAAGAAACCAGGGGTGACTTGAGGAAGAATAGCTTGAGTAGGTGGTGGAGGTGGAACTCAAACTGAGGAACTGAGAGAGGAGAAGATCGAGACGACGAGGGCTGACACTGTTTTGAGAACTTGGCCGTGCAAGGCTAGAAGAGGATGTGTAACACAGTTTTAGGTCAGTCTCACTCTGTCTCTGTCTCTTGAGTATAAGTTTATAAGTAATACAGAGGTAATATGGTTTGCAGTCCTATAGAACAGGATTTTATTTCACTTGTGTATTAGAGTGTGGGCTAAGCTCCTGCCAACTACATTGACTTGAATAAAAGCTTTAAAAAATTTTTTTTCCAACTAAAATCCAGAGGTAATATTTAACCCTAAATGCAGGAGAGGCTGGGAAAATAAATGTCTCTTCCTTGGTGCAGCAGGTGCATAGGCAGTTGATTCCTTAGTAAAGGAAAGGCTGTACACAAAGTCCCAGAGCATGACAACTGCCCGTTGCAATGGGTTATCCCAAAGTCCTTTCAGCTGGCTGTGTGCTGGCCTAGCTAACATAATAGGGCTTGGGCTTTTGAAAGAGATAATGTTAGAAATTATGATAAATTATCATCCTGTATTATCCTGTATTATCCTGTGGCAGAGTAACTGGCTGGGGGAATAGAGTTTAAGGGTGGCATCTGTAGCCTGCAGGCTGCCTTAAGCCTTAGGAACGGCCTGTGCACACCACCTGCCTCTGTACCAAGACGGCTGTGGCTGATGTGGACCTACACCAGCTGGTCGGCCAAGTGAAAGCACGTTGTGGTCCTGGAGTAATTTTTCCCACTGTTCCATTCAGTGCAGACGCACCTACAGGATTCACTTATATCACATGGCAACTAGCTATTTTACTTTCAAATTAACTGTGGCAGAAGGCTGGTCTCATATGCTGCCAGTAGTTTTGTTCAGTCATTGGCTGAGAGTACTCCAGGATCTGGGAGTCATCTCAGTCACTTCTCTCATCTTCTGGTTACAGACACAAAGTCTTAAGTCCACCATCGCTCCAGTTTCTTAAATTAGACAGTTGGAAAGTGACAGATCCTGTATCCAAATTCATTCCTTGTGATTTTGAAGCCAGTGGGAGTGTGTCCTGTTTGCCTTCATATTTTCATTCCCTGGCTCAGTCACCGGGTACCTAACAGAGGCAGTGGAGCAGTGGGAGATGCTCATTGAGATCTTTTATGCCACTTCCGCCAGCCCCAAAGACAGAGCCAGTATCCTGTTGAGAACTAAATTTTAAGTTCTTTCAGGCCCAACACGACCCCCAAGTCGATTGACAAGTGCAGGAAGGGACACTAAGTTGTATAACTTTTACCAGTGACAAGCTGAGGCGTAAGATAGAGAGGGAGGGGTGTTTCTGAGGATAGTCTTTGTGAATAACAGTTATTCCTCTCATTCTCAAAGGAGGGCAGAGAGACTAAGGGGGTTCGGAGGTGACCATGCTTCTGAGCGTGGTAAAGGAGGGGGTAAGAGTTTTGCTCAAAAATTATTGGGGTCTCCAAGAACGAAAGACCACTTGTGTGTTCTCTTACTGGCCTTTTACTGAGCTGTAGGACTTGCTGACCCGCCCCAGTGCTAACGGGGAGGGTGTTGGTGGGAGAAGGTGTGGTGGGATAACCATTTGCAGAGGGAACGAGACAACCTCTTCAATTTCATGGTCTCTGAGAGAGACAGGCAAGTAGGGTTCCACTCACGGGCAGGCACCAATGTTGGCCTTGGCGGACGTAGGGAAGACAGGTTGGGGCTGTCACTAAGTGGGGTAAAGAGGCTCTCATGTCAACACAGGGTGGCATGAGGCTGCTGGCCGGGTGTCAGCTGGCGGCTGTGATCAGATCTAACAAGAGACCATCAATGCCCAGAGTTGCTGCTCAGAATGGAGATCCCTGCCGGTTGGGCTTGGGGCCTCCGTCTGTCCATCTCTACCAGCTGCACTGGGTGTCAGTCATGTAAAAGAGCAGGATGCCAGCAGAGAGCGTGACAGCTAATTGCTGAGGGAAGGGTCTCCCTCAGCCTTTCCCTGCTTCGTTGTCAGAGGAGTGTGCGCAGAGAAGGGAGAGGCGGTGTGGGGAGCAGACCGCTCCCCCCCTTTGCCTCTGCGCACCGACCCCTTTCCTTCTAAGCCCTCAGAACCACCGGCTGAGCCTGCTTTGCAGAGAGGAGGGATCATAGAATTGAACACGATTTTAAAATGTTGCATGAACTTAAACAACGTTTTTTATTAAGAAAATCTTCAAATATACACAAAAGTAGAATATAATGAAGTCCCATGAACCCACCACTGAACTTCAGCAATGATCAACATTTTGCTAAACTTATTTCATCTATCCTTTTATTTTATTAAAAACTTTTTGTGGGAATACTTTAAAGCACATCCTAGCCATTGTGTCATTTCACATGCAAATACTTTTGTGTATACTTCTAACAGATAAGCACTTTCCCCCCCCACACACCAGTATGCCATTATGGTTTCTAACAAAATTCATATTAATTCCTTAATATCATATAGCACCTAATCCACATTCAAATTTCCTCAGTAGGTTTACGGGTATATTTTCATTTGCTTCTCATATTTCTATATAATCAAAGCATACATCTCGCATTTGGTTACTGTGTTTTGTAAGCCTCTTTTATTATGTAGTCATTCCCCTCATTCACTCTCTTTTTTTCTTCTTGACATTGATTTGGGGGAGAAGCATTCATTCTCCCTGCTGACCAGTTGCTTCCTAGTGCTGATGGGAAGCACTGTTCCTGGACTCACCTGTCCGCTGGCCAGTGGCTTCAGAAACTTGATTAGATTCAGGTTCGATTGTTTTTAGAGAAGAATACCTCTTAGGTCAGGGGTCTCAAACTCAACTCAGCATGTGGGCCGCAGAGCAAGATCACAGCCATTCGGCGGGCCGCTCTAGGTCTACAAAAGGCAACTGTTACGCAACACTTTTCTCACTGCAGTTGAAAACAAAAAAAAAATCAGTATAAGCACAATCGTACAGGCAGTTTACTCAGTGTCACAAAACGACCAGAAACTTTAGTTCACATCACAACTGCTGTTAACTAAGCTAATATCTAGCTAGGATGCTAGAGAAATGAAAAATACAAGTAGGCCCCTAGGCTTACTTAATTTTATCCAAAATATTTTGAACTTCGTGGATTAGTCTGCGGGCCGCACAAAATTGTTCGGCGGGCCGCGAGTTTGAGACCCCTGTCTTAGGTGGTGCTGTGGATACTAGACTGTTTTAATAACCAAGAGTGGCTAATGTGTTTTGGGATGCACTGGGAATGAAGGCCGCCCAACTTTCCGGGGAGGGAGGAAACTCAGTGTGCAGCTAATGGGAGCAGTTATTGGAAAAAATAAAACCACTGGCTTTATTACTCAATAACTTAGAGCCTCTTCGGCCACTCTGATTATAAAGGAGAGGTGTAATGGAATTTTAAAATTGCATTTTTCACTAGGGATCCAAATTCAATAGACATGTGAGCTGGCAGACAAGGCAGTTTTGAAAACCGGCCCCTCAGCTCTAAACGGGTCAGACAGCGAGAGGAGAGGGGACCTGAGACCCAGTCCGCCCTTTCACTCCAGCGGTGTGGGAGGGGGGCAAGGCTCTTTGGAGCAACGTTTCTGTGACTGGACAGCTGAAGGGTACTGTGCCGTGGGCTACTAAGCCCCAGGTGGCCAGGAATGGGCTGGCTGTAACTTCGGTCCTTGGCATTTCAACCGCCTGTCCCAGCAGGATTACTGGAACTGGCAGAAGCTGAACAATGTTGTCTGTGCACCAGAGGTAAGCCACCACGGAGTGTCTGCTCGGGCTCTGTCTGATAAGGTGGGCCACACGGAGGGCCTGGAGCAAGAGGCTGGAAATGGGTGCCATGTTCCAAGGTTTGTGGGGGTTGACAGCCCTGAGATACGCTTGTCTAGGTCAGGGGACCTGAAGGAGGGAGGCTTCTGGCACTGAAGCGGCTCATACATACAAGGCAGAATGAGCCTTAGATGCTTGCCAGGCCCAGAGGACAGGATGCCGGCTTCTGACAGAACCAGGTTTGTAAGAACTTTCTGGTTCCTTGTCCTTCTCCTTCCTTTCATTCCCCACCCCTGAGGGACCAGCAGCTGTAAGGAGGACAGCCTGTCCCCTCCCTCCAAGACCATGTCCTGGAGGGGAGGCTGGAAATCAAAATCAGATTTGGAGTATTGATTACTAAAAGGGACTGGGATGTGATCTCCACATTAAGATTGTTTTATGACTTTATGACTCTTGGTTAGTTAAGGGTGAACAGAACGGACCTGACACCTGTCCAGGTTCCCACCTTGCCCAAGGGGAGACCACCTCCCACCGACAGAATTTTGAAAGGGCAGAGGGAGTAGAAGTTCTGTTTTATCACATTCTCTAATTGTGCTTGTGAGACGGACTGGTTGCTTGACAGTCCGTGTTGGAATGAAGGAATGGGGAATGGGGAAGGGTTCATTTGCTGGGTATGGCTAGGTGAGGAGAAGATGAACCAAAGTGACTTCATCTTTTTTATGTCCTGAAATCAAAGTAAAACCTCGGAATGCTACAGCTGTGGGAGTGTGGTGGAAGGTTCAGACCCACTCTATGCATTTCACCTTTTGTCCTCCATGTGGTTCTTGTTTAGAGTCATTTCCACGGGTCGTAACAAGTACAGTTGTGACTCTAATTCCCTTGTCTTATCTTCTTGCTTTCTAAATATGATTTTTAGGACCAGGGTAGTTTTCTAGAGAGAGTACTCAACAGCTATATCTCATTTCAGATTACTTATCTTCACTGGGACAGAATGAAAAACAGTGTCTTTTGGCTTTTATGGACTACCATGAAAAACTTGAGTGTGAATTGTCGTAAGTGGCCCCGAGTAATAAAACATTAAGTTGTGTAAACATTTAATAGTCCTCATAAAATGTCATTTTTAGCATTTGCTACTTAGTTTCCATCCTTTTGCACAAGAAGATTGCCTGCAGCATTATCCACCAGAGGGTAAATTTACTTGTCGTTGGTACATATAGTTAGTTTTAACTATTGGAGTGATATATTATATTGCTGAATTAAAACCTGTTTTTGGAGGAGGAGTATATACACAAAACGTGTTTCTTTTGCTGGCCAGAGAGGACTTTGTCCATTTATTGGTATTTGGGCCTTTATATCAGTAAGGCTAGTTTCCCAGAAGGTAACTTTTTTTTTTTCCTTTTCCAAAATTATTTTATAGGAGTTTCAGGTGTACGCATAGTGGTTAGACAGTTGTATAATTTACAAGGTGATCATCCCAATAACTTAAGTACCCACCCTAGGAGGGACTCTTAAATATTGTTGCTTTTTGCTCTCTTGACTTCCTGTGTTAACCTGTTCCAACAATTACTGTGAGTTTTCTTATAAAATCATTGTTAACTCTGAGGTCTGATTGTTTTTTTGTTTTTTTGTTTTTTTTTTGTATTTTTCTGAAGCTGGAAACGGGGAGGCAGACAGACTCCCGCATGCGCCCGACCGGGATCCACCCAGCATGCCCACCAGGGGGCGATGCTCTGCCCATCTGGGGTGTAGCTCTGCCGCGACCAGAGCCACTCTAGCGCCTGAGGCAGAGGCCACAGAGCCATCCTCAGCGCCCGGGCCATCTTTTGCTCCAATGGAGCCTTGGCTGCGGGAGGGGAAGAGAGAGACAGAGAGGAAGGAGAGGGGGAGGGGTGGAGAAGCAGATGGGCGCTTCTCCTGTGTGCCCTGGCCAGAAATCGAACCCGGGACTTCCGCATGCCAGGCTGACGCTCTACCACTGAGCCAATCGACCAGGGCCGAGGTCTGATTGTTCTTTCACTGTATTAGGCCCATGAAGAATGACAAGAAAAGGGGAAACTTAATGGTTTGAATTTGAAAGTTTTCATCCCTTTCATCAGAGGAGATGGATTTTATAGATAAACAGTTAGGTCTTCTGAGGAAGTGGCTCTTTATTGCCGGGGGGGGGTGGGTGGGGAGTTGGAGCTCTAAAATTAAAAAAAACACATGAAAACGATGATTATTTTAAGGGGAAGTATTTACATGTCTTTGTTGTTGCTGCTGAGGTTTTTCCAGTTGACTGGTGAATTTCACTGTTTTCAATATGAGAAAAACACTTGATTGTGGATTTTATCTAGTCACTTGAAATACCAAATTATGATGTGACATATGATGAGTGTTTTTCATTCATGTGGGAAGTCAGCTAAAGGAAAAATATAATGTAATAACTTGTTGGTGAAAATGAGGCACGCAGTTTTCATCTAAAGATTTTCAAATGACTCTAACTTACCTATCCAAACCACACAGACAGGGAACAGCATCTTCTGAGAAATTCAGATATAGCACACACTAGCTTTTCAGGTGGCCGTTGTCTGGTAGCAAAAAGGGCACAAGGTTTCTAATCCCATTTTGCTGATGGACGGTAGGTTGCTTTAAAGTTCTCTGCTGCAAAGTCAGTGACTGAAATAATAGAATGGGGCCGTTTTCCATGGGCTTTGGCTGTGAGAGCTGAAGTTAATGCCCTTCTCTGTGGCTTTTCAATAGAATCTTTTTTCAAAGTTGGTCATTTTCATCTGGAGTTAATTTAAAAATCTCCTTTCTGTCTTTATCATCAACTTAAAATATATTTTGTACCTTAGTGCAAATGCCATATTGGCCACCTGGGTCAGTGGGGAAAGAGGTGGCAGCAGACGGAGACTCTCTCCCTGGCTGTGATTTCTGACTGCTCTCAATTGCCTTTTGTACTTCCAGACTGTTGTCAGTAATAACTCTCAAGTGCCTCCCACTCTAGATTTCTCGGACTTCCTGAATAACAGGTCTTTAGCTGTGGATGGGCTCATATAAGACGAGGGCTAGGCAGATGGGTCTTTCATGCATATCAACTGCCGAGCTCCCAGCATCAGAGACATCTCTGGACCTGCCTTATTAAATTAGTAGAACCCTCAGGGAGAGCGTGAGACACTGCCTTTGACCCGGTGGGGGCCTTCCAGTCGTGCAGGTGGCGGTGCTGCGCATTTCCGGGCCTGTCCTCATTACCTCTTGCTCTCTGTTTATGTCTGGATTTTGATTAGGGCTCTTTTTGTATGTTAATGAAGAGCGAGCTATTGAGGCAGAACAGCTTCTATATCTGTGTAGGCGAGATTCTTTATTGGATTGGCTAAAAGGTCCTTTCAAGTGTGCAGACACTCAAATTATAGCCAACAGCAGAAATAGGTTTCCAAAAATTGGCTTCCCATAATTAAGGCGATTAAGACAAATATTACCCACTGGAAAACAGCCAACATTGTTTTGTTATACATTTTTAATGAGGTATAATCTATATAAAGTACAGAAATCTTAACTGTACAGCTTGATGGAATTTTACATATGAATATACCTGTGTAATCACCACAGAAACCAAGATTTAGAACACATCTAGCATCAAAAACAAAACAAAACAAAACACCTTCCTATCCAGCCCTCTCCTAAAGATAACCACTATTCTGACCTCTAATCTAATCCAACATCTCAGATTAGTTTTGCCTGACTTTGAACTTCATAAAATGGCATCATAAGATGTGTACTCCCTGGTGTCTGGCTTCTTTCACTGTGTCTGTGAAATTGATCTATGTTGCTGCATGTAGCAGTAGTTTGTTCTTTTTGTTGCTGTGTAGTATTCCATTGTATGAATATTCTGCAACGTACGTATCCATTCTGCTGTTGATGACCAGTTTGTGTTTTCTGTTTTTTGGCTATTCTGACTAAAGCTGCTCTGAGTATCCTTGTGCATGTTTTCTGGTGGATTCATCTGTTCTTGATTTTCTGGTTCATAGAGTAGGCCTATGTTTATCTTTAGAACACAGTAATAAACGTTTTTCCAAATTGATTGTGTCAACCGAGACTCCTACCAGCAATGCATACAAGTTCCAGTTGTTCCACATCTTTGTCAGCACTTGGTATTGTCAACAACCAACCTTTAATGTTAAAGAAATGTTAGTTCTAATTTAAAAATACAAATTTTACACCACCCCCCCGAACTTACTTACTTGTTTTTAAATGAGTTTTTAATTAATCAAGTGGCATTATTGAGTAACCACTGGGTTCAAAGTGCTTTATTGTGCTGTGGCATCTTTCAGAGAATAAAACATAACCCCTGCTATCATGGTTCTGCATATTCCACAAGGGAGAGGTACAGGGAATAGGCTATCAGCAGTGCAAGTCAGGATATGATAAAGTACCATAATCAATAGTCTCCCAAACACATCTTGACAGCGGCATTGCTTCCTCAGCTGAATTGTCAAGTGCATTATGCTTGTGTCTAGCGTCTCTCCACTTTTCCTTCAGCACTGTGACGACTTTAACTTTATACTTTCCAGGATACCTCACTGTGCCAAACCATCTGCCTAATGATAGCACTGGGTACTCCAGATCTGTCTCCCTAAAAGTTCTCTGATTTTTTTCTTCTATGTTGTCAGAATTGATTCCCCAGACTCTTGCTTCTGAGTTGGGTAAATTAAGTTTGGTATTAAAATTGGATAGTACAGAATTCTTTTGTAACCTCATTTATGTTACCTCTTCCAAGAATTTTTTTTTATAAATGGATTCTGAGAGACACAGTGTCTTATTAGCTCAAAGGGATTAACCATTGATGCTGGGGTATTTGATGTTTTTAGGATAATGGAGAATTTTGAGAAGTCTACTTTATAAATAACTCAGTAAGGAAAGCTGTTCATCCCTTTTATATTTAAGGGTAACTCTAACAGGGGAATGACTAAAAAATAAGGCAGAAATTTTAGATAATTTTTATGCAATGATGAATTGAACTGAATATATATCCATTGTTTAGGGCCACTTATTCTGAATGGATTCACTGAGTAGAATCTTGGATGTGTTGAAGTTTAATATCTATCCATAAAATGCCACTTTTTTGGATAGATATTTTTGTTGGATCTTAATATTCCAACAAACTTTTCTTTACAATCATCACAAAATTAAATAACTTAAAATCTTTTTGTTTTTTATAGTTGATATAATAGTTAATGTGGAAATTCAATATGGAATAATGATAAGAAATCTGGTCCATCATCAGAACATACATTGCTCCTGTCTGATTAGAATTCTTATATAACACATCAGGATACCTCTGGATTTTGAAAACCAATGTTTGAATGAGAAGATATGGTGATAATTATATTTAATTTATTTTTCTTTCATTTTTTGTGACTCAAGCTAGTACAAAACTGAATTGCTTTTAGAAAATTCAGTAAAGTTGTATAATTTTCCTAGTATAGGTTTCACACATCTCCTGTTAAATCCATTTTTAGTAACTTTATATTTTTGATGATGTAGTCAATGGTATCTTTTAAAATACTTTATAAAATGGCCTGACCTGTGGTGGCGCAGTGGATAAAGCGTTGACCTGGAAATGCTGAGGTTGCCGGTTCGAAACCCTGGGCTTGCCTGGTCAAGGCACATATGGGAGTTGATGCTTCCAGCTCCTTCCTCCCTCCTTCTCTCTCTCTGTTTCTCTCTCTTCCTCTCTCTCTCCTCTCTAAAAAAATGAATAAATAAAATTTAAAAAATATTTTGTTTTCTAACTCTTTGTGCTGATATATTGCAATATAATTGATACCATATGGCTTTTGTCTTTTTCTAACTTATTTCACTCAGCACAATACCCTCTAGGTCTATCCATGCTGTGGCAAATAGCAAGATTTTATTCTTTTCTATGGCTGAAAATATAGAATATTCCATCCTATGTATGTACTGTTTCTTTATTCATTGTCTGTTGGAGGACACTTAGGTTGCTTCCATATCTTGGCTATTGTAAATAATGCTGCAATAAACATATGGAATGCATATGTCTTTTGAAGGGAAAACTTTTAACATTTCATCAATAATTATGATGCCTGTTGTTGGTCTTTTGTAAATAACTCTTCATCTGATTAAAAAAGTCGCCTCCTAGTCCCAGTTGTTAAGAGTTTTTATCCTGATTAGATGATAAACTTGACCCCTCACTTTGCTTGTGTCTATCCCACGGTCTCTTTAATGGGAAGATGGTGATATTGATCCCTACCCCTGAAGATGAAGTCTTTCAGATTGTTTGTTGTTACCTGGGGTGGGTTCCCAGCAGATCTTTTCCCTCTCTTTCCTGGCTAATTGATGCTGGGAGAATTGATGTTTACAATTGCCTAAAGCTTCCTTTTTGTGCTGGTGGAAATCTGGTTCTGAGCAGGGCCTGGCTCATTATCACAGTACTTTTTGAGTTTTTGTTTTGTCATTTTTTTTTCTTCCATCAAGCCTAGGCTTGAGTCTTTTCCCATTGAAACACCCTGTATCCCACCCCCACACATTTTGCCATTAGCCCTAGAGGTGACCAGGTGTTTGCGCTAATCAGAAAACAAACTGCTGTAACTGGAGGAAGAAAACAGAGGGTGGCTAAGAATATCAACCTCATTCTTCCAGAGGCAAAACACCGCTGTGCACAGGGCTCTGAGCCAGAGTGAAAGTACTGGCGTCTCCCTGGCTCTCCCTCGGCCGGGCCTCCCCGTTGTGATCCTTTGTGTTTCCTTTCCTAAAGGGCTAGTTTATTCAGCTCTAAGACCCTATGAGTCTTTGAGGGGTAGCTGTTATCGTCCTTTCTCACATTATCCGTACAGCCCTGAGGGAGTCAAGAATTTTTAATCTTATCTTTTCAGATGGGAAACTACCTTACAGAGACATCGAATGTGGGGCTTTAAATCATAATGAGAATGGAACACTGTACTGTAGATCTGTCCTTCAAAATGGAACTTGAATATGTTTAAGTTATATGTATTTGAAATGTAAATGTTAGAGACGTGTATTTACTTTGAAACAAAAATTTCTTTTGATAGCTGTCAAATTTGTGTCATTCTCTTTAGTGTCCAGTACATATGGATGGTCAATTAAGTGTGCATTAGTTTCCTGTGGTAGTTGTAACAAAGGACCACAAAGTGGGAGACTTAAAACCCTGGACATTTGTTCTCTCACAGTTCTGGGAGCTAGAAGTCTAACATTGAGGGGTTGGCAGCGCTGTGTTCTCTCTGACGGTTGTAGGACAGGATGCGTTTACTGTCTGTCGCAGTTTGGAAATTCCAGGCACTGTTGGCTGTGGGCCCCATCGCTGCAGTCTCTGCCCCAGCGATCACACCGCCCCCTCCTCTTCCGTGTCAGCACCCTCCCTGCCCTCTCCTAAAGGACACATGCGTTTACATTTAGGGCCCTGGGGATAATCCAGGATGTGCTCCTCCTCTGGAGATGGTTAATTTAATCACACCCTTTACCATGTAATGTAACATTCCGTCTTTTGCCATGTAAAAAATTATTCACAGGTTTTAAGAATTAGGATGTAGTTGTATCTTTTTGGAGACCACCATTCAACCTTCTACAAAGTATATAGATATGATAATGATTTTCTCAATATATCTAGAAATTGGCACTTAAAGACTAGATCAACCTTGAATATCTTTATGAATAGAGATGCCTCTACTTCGAGTACCCAAAAAGGGGAGCTAGACAATGTGATACTTAAATATCTCTCTCATTCAACCTTTGGACTTCCTGTTTAATTTCACCAATGTTGATCATCAGAGGACTTTGAGTTTGAAAGGTATCTTTGACAACCTGATTATATATATATGAATGAATATTGTAAATATAGGTTAAACAATTTAATTTTAAAATACCTACTGTTGAAGAATGTAGTAGTTGTAGCCTGGTGAGGAAGCAGCCATACCATGTTGTCTAGAGAGGTGACAGGGGTGCCACAGGAAGTCAAAGCGATACTTGAAATTTGCCCACTCTGGGAGTCAGATAGACTGGTGATTTTTCTGTATGATGTTTATCAATTTTAAAACTTTTCTGCAAAATGGTGGGATCTTGATAACATTATACAAAGTGAAATAAGTAAATCAGAAAAAACCAGGAACTGCATTATTCCATACGTAGGTGGGACATAAAAGTGAGACTAAGAGACATTGATGAGTGTGGTGGTTACGTGGGGAGGGAGGAGAGGGAGAGGGAAGGGGAGGGGGAGGGGCACAAAGAAAACTAGATAGAAGGTGACAGAGGACAATCTGACTTTGGGTGATGGGTATGCAACATAATTGAATGACAAGATAACCTGGACATGTATGTTATCTTTGAATATATGTATCCTGATTTATTGATGTCACCCCATTAAAAAAATAAAATTATTAAAAAAAAACTTTTCTGAAAGTTGGATTTTAGTCTTTGTGTTTGTTGTTATTTATTTTTAAATTTTATTTCATTTAGAGTTTAAATTCAATATTATTTTGTATTAGTTTCGGTTGTATACATAGCGGTTAGACATCGTATATTTGAATTTTAATCTTTAAGGTAATACTGAATTGTATTCTCTCTCTCTAGGATAGGAACAGGATACATTCCAGTGAGGATGATTATAACCTTTAAAGTTTGGTCAAGTTTGTAATATAATGGGTCTTTTCAGTTCCTGCAGTGGAATGAGCTCTGAGACCCTTCTATGTGCAAAGCACAGTGTGGCCTGATAAACAGAGGTGACCTGGACATTTATTCAACAAATATTTACCAGGTCCCTGCCATGTGCCAGGCACTGTTCTAGGAGCTGGGGACACTGATGAACAACATAGAGATAGGGCTTTACTTTCATGGCGTTTATTTTCTAGTGGGGAGGAAAGGCAATAAACAAACAAGAGGAATATTAGGGAATAGGTGCTATGGAGAACATTAAAATAAGGTATATTACACAGTCACGGTGGCTTCTTTTGATTGGGTGACCCACAAAGGCCTCTTTTTAGGAGGTGATCTTTAAGATGAATGCAGATCAGACTCGAAGTAGTGCCCATGATGGATGGGTAGATAAAGCACAGAAACATACAGGGCAGAGGGAACAGCCCTTCAAAAGCCCCAGGCAAGGATGAGCCTGCCCTCCAGGGGCCACACAGTGAAGGATATGCAGCGTGAGGAGTCTGACGGGGTGATGAGGTTGGAGAGGGCGTGAGGGCCTGTCACCGGTCCTGTGATTCTCAGCCCAGCCTTCACATCAGAGACGTCTGCAGGAACCTGGACCTCACTCCAGAAGGAACTAAAGTCTGAATCTCTGAGGGTGGAACCTGGCATCCATTTTTGTTGCTGTTCCCCCCCCTCCCCCCCCGCCCCTCCGCCGTTTTGTTCCTAAGGGAATTCTAATCTAATATGAAGTCAACATGGTTATTCAGGGGTTTGAAAAGGTAGGACATTTAATTTTCAAATCAACAGACTGTCAGTGGAGTCCTTCACCAAGGGAGTGATATGCTCAGCTTTGTGTTTTTAAAAGGCCTCTCGGCCTGCTCTGTGGAGAAGGGGCTGGAGGGGTGCAGACCTTCGGCAGGGGAGCCTTCGGGGGCTGTGGCTATGGCCGGGTCTCAGGAGCCGCTGCACCAGTGGGGCTGGAGAGAGGTCATCAGCTGGGCCCGATTCTGGGGGTCGCGGACTGCTCGTGGGGGAGAGAAAGGACTGCATTAAAGGGGAGTCCAAGCTTTTTGATCTGAGTGACTGAGGTGGGGGAGCCCAAGGGAGGAGCAGCTTTGCAGAAGAAAATTTAGAGTTTGGCTATGGAGATGTTAAGTAAAACAAATAGTTCACCTGAAGTTAAAGCAAAGTCCTGTGGGTTCCCAGAACACAGAAGGATCCAATCAGGATGGGGAAGTTCCCAGCGGAAGGAGTAAGATTTGAAGGAGAATATGGATATAAGGTGAGCTGGCTGTGGAGTCACACCTTTGAGGCTCGCAGGCCCGGAGGGGAGGGCGGGTTGGAGTCCTCTGAGTGTTAGTTATGCAAGGAGGCTTAACCGTCTCTATGTGCCCCTGGGAATTAGTGAATGTCCGAGGCTTAGAGGGGTCTGAGCAGCCTTGTGGTTAGGAGGCTTGCTCCAGTGGCCCCAAGGCTGGATTAAAGGAATGAATGGCGGTCTGGAGGGTGAGTAACGGCAGAGCCCGTGAATGAGGACCTGGGTGAGTCCGTGGCTGGGGTAATAGCAGAGAGCAGGTGGAATCAAGCAGATGATGGTGACAGTTGGATCAGGCACTTTGGGTGATGGATGGGGGAGTGGAGGATGGGCTCTCACAGATGGGGAGCATATTACCTGTAACTCGGGTGTGGCTTCTGTATGCCGGAAATGATTTGTCTTTTCTTTGTTGGTAAGTCAGTACTGTGCTGTGTAGAAGAGAACTTGAATCTTTTTTGTGTGTGAGCCTCAAGAATTTTTGTAAAATGAGGAAATCCACCTAATAAGAAAGCATACTTTATTTTTTTTTTAATTTTTATTTATTTATTCATTCATTTTAGGGGGGGGGAGAGAGAGAGAAAGAGAGAGAGAGGAAGGGGAGGAGCAGGAAGCATCAGCTCCCATATGTGCATTGACCAGGCAAGCCAGGGTTTTGAACCGGCAACCTCAGCGTTTCCAGAAAGCATACTTTAAATGTCCACAAATGGCCTTTGTAAAGTTGAAGATGGAATGGAATGTCTTAAAGCCTGAGCTCCATTTGGTACAGCTCAGCGGGTCTGAGCTTCTGGTCGGGCTGTAGGAAGACCGAGGGCTGTGGCAGGAAGGCGGAGCTCAGAGAGGGGCCGAGGCAGCTGTCCTGCCCCCTGCAGACCTTGTGGGCCCCTGTGGGAGTCAGGCCTTAGGGTGGAGGAGGAGGGAAAGTCAGGACACTCTGGGGACCAGGAGTGAGAAATGGGGGACCCGGGGCCTCCTGCTGTAGGAGCATCGACCCCTCCCTTACCCGTCCGGGCCCTGTTCTGGCTCAGTCCTCCTCACTTTCCTGCCTCCTTGGCCCCCGCTGGCTTCTCCTGCTGCGGCCGCTGTTGCTTCCATCGGCCTTCCTCACCCTGTTGGCTTACTGCAAGTAGAAGGAGCTGTCACAGCATGTGCTTCCTGCTCATGGACTTGTGATAGTTTCTAGTAACAGGGCAACTGGGGCCAATAGACTCCCTCTGTTCTGCCACCCCCCTCGTCTCCCTTTGCCCCCGTAAAGGAAGACAAGGGCGTGACTTATGTCCCTATCATCGGCCCACAGCACGGCTCCAGCATGAGAGCAGTGCTGGGATATGGCGTTTTCCATAGGCTCTGTGGTACCACGGAGGGCTTCCAGCTCCAGAGCCCAGTGGGGCTAAGAGGGACTAGTAAATAGGGAATCGTCTCCACTCTTATTCTCAGTCTATTTCTTATCATTCTTCTCTCTTATTGTACCTACTGATGTCATGAAACATTTATCCAGTGTAGCCCCAAATCAAGCTCTTAAAATTTACACATTTATTTTCCATCATTTTCATTAGAAGATATAACAGATGTATCAAAAAGTCCCTCGACCCGCATCGTGTAAGTTAGCGAGTAATCAGACAGTAAACGCCTGTGCTACCCAGCAAGCACGTCACCAGCCTGTCCGAGGCCTATGGCCCCTTCCCCCTCACAGCCTTTCCCCCTCCCCCAAGTCACCACTCTTCTCATTTTTATGTTAATAGTTTTCTTGCTTTAAAAATAGTGTCATCGCTGTTTAAATAATATCATTTGGTTTTGCTTGTGTTTGGATCATATGGAAATGGAGTTGGACGGTACCCTTTTGTGTCTTCTTTGTTTGAACATTAGGTTTGTAAGATGTATTTATTTTTTTGTGTGTAGCTGTAGTTTGCTAAATTTCGCTACCGTATAGTATTTCATTGAATGAAAGCATGACATGTTTATCTACCTCTTAGGGTTGTTAACAGTTTGGGGAACTCAAATGCTGCAGCTATGGGTATTCTTATGCCTGTATTCCTGCGCATGCGTGCATGAGTTTCCCTAGCGGCTTGGAAAAGGAATTGCTGGCCTCTGGATGTGCCTTTCTCTAGCTCCCCTGCATTCCAAGATGATTGTGGGACCTTGCCAACACTTAGTATCGTCATACCTTTTTTTTTGGTTTTTATGCTAAACAAGGGTGTGCAATCATAGCTCTTTGTGGTTTTTCTTTGCTTTTCTCTGTTTCCCAGTGAGGGTGACGACTTTTTCATATGTTTCTGGTCATATGGATTTTCCCTTTCGTGAAGTGGATCATTTTTCAGTTGTGTTGTTCACCTCTTTCAAATTGTTTGCAGAATTCCTTATATTTTCTATATTAGATTCTATATTTCATGTATTTTCTATATTAAATGTAATATATAAATTTAATATATCTTCACATTAAGTTCTTTTCTGTATTAAATTTAACCTTTCACTTTTAGGTCTGAAGTTCATCTGAAATTAATTTTTATGTGTGGTGTGCAGTAAAGATCCAATGTGTAGTTATTGAAAAGACTACCGTTCTAGCTCTGGGATGTACCACATATCATTACGACTGTAAGTCTGTTTCCGAGCGTTCTAGTCTGTTCTGCGCACGTACCACAGGGGTTTCATTTTAAAAAGAAGTCAGTCTTGATAGTTGAGAAGGCACTCTTGTTCTTCAAGGCTTGTCTTGGCCCTTTATATTTTGTTCTAAAATTATAGAATCAACTTGTTTAAGTTCGACACCCCTCAAATAAAGTTTTGGGATTTAGAGTGGAATTATACTGAATTAGGAATTAATTTGGGGGAAACTGATATCTTTACAATATTGAGTCTTCTTCTGTTTGTCTTTTAAAATGTCTTAATAAAGGTTTTTTGTTTTGTTTTTTTTGTATTTTTCCAAAGTTGGAAACGGGGAGGCAGTCAGACAGACTCCCGCATGTGCCTGACTGGGATCCACCCGGCACGCCCATCAGGGGGCAATGCTCTGCCCATCTGGGGCGTGCTGTGTTGCAACCAGAGCCATTCTAGCACCTGAGGCAGAGGCCATGGAGCCATCCTCAGTGCCCGGGCCAACTTTGCTCCAATGGAGCCTCGGCTGCGGGAGGGGAAGAGAGAGACAGAGAGGAAGGAGAGGGGGAGGGGTAGAGAAGCAGATGGGCACTTCTCCTGTGTGCCCTGGCCGGGAATTGAACCCAGGACTCCTGCACGCCAGGCCGATGCTCTACCACTGAGCAAACTGGCCAGGGCCTTAATAAAGTTTTATAGTTTTTGTTTTCCCTCAGAAGTCTTAAATATCTTCTTTTAGATTTATTGTTGGGCACTTCATATTTTTATACTGTTGGAAATGTTCTTTTTTAGGATTTAATTTTCTGTTTCCTGTCTTGTAGAAAGTTGGTTTTTCTACATTGCTAAACTCTCCTATTCTATAAGCTTATCTATAAATACCTTCGGATATTCTACAAACATGATCATATCACTTGTGAATAATGACAGCTTTGTTTCTTCTTTTCCAAACTTTATACCATGTATTTACTTATGGCTAATACTCTGGTTAGGCCCCCAGTTTACTGTCGACTACAAGTTCTGATGGTGGCACCATTGTCCTCCTCCTAATCGCAATGAGAAATTTTCTGCATTTAAGCATTAAGTGTGATATTTGCTGTAACATTTATTTTTGGAGGGAGTAGAGAATTTGATAAAGAGGAAAGAAAGACGTGACCTCCAGTCCTACTTTTCTAAGGGTTTTAAACCATGAATATTGCATTTTATCAAGTATATATTTTCTCATTTATTGAGATTATATGATTGATCTGCTTTAGACTGTTAATGTGAGAAATTAAATTCCTGATTCCAGCATGTTAAAACAACATAGTACCTGGAATAATCAACTTGATATTTTATATATTACTGAATTCAGGTTGCTGAAATTTTGAGTTGGGGGGTGGTTTGTAATTGTGTTCATGAGAGAAATTAGTTTGTGAGTTTTTTTTCTCATCTCATCTTATTGTTAAAATAAAGCATTTGAGTACAATGGCCTTGTAGTATAACTTGGTATCAGGAAGTGTGATACCTCCCCCTTTATTCTTTATTTTCAGGATTGCTGAGACTGTGTTCTTTTTTGGCTCCATATAAATTTTTGGAATATGTGTTCTATATCTTTGAAGTAAGTCATTGGTATTTTAATAGGAATTGCATTGAATTTATAGTTTGCTTTAAGTAATACAGACATTTTAATGATGTTTATTATTTCTACCCATGAACATGGTATATGCCTCCACTTGTTTGTATCTTCCTTGATTTCTTTTATTAATATCAATATTTTATAATTTTCCATGTACAAGTTCTTTACCTCCTTGGTTAAATTTACTTCTAGGTACTTTATTTTTTTTTGTTGCAATAGTGAAGAGGATTGTTTCCTTAATTTCTTTTTCAGACAGTTTATTGTTGGTGTATAAAAATGCCACTGATTTCTGAATATTAATTTTATATCCTGCCACCTTCAGCATTGAAATACTTCATTGCATTCTGAAGTTTGTGGAAGAATAAAAATTAAGTTTTTTGATGTGAAAGGCACAGTTGCATTGAAATAGAACTATTTATTCAAGCATGTAGTTCAAGGATTATCAAATATTTAGAAACTGGTTTCCTTTGGAAAATTTCAGATCGTGCTCAGAATGTTCGTTTGGCTGACAATGAGAAAATTCCTTTATATAAATTATTTGATGGACTTACTCTTTGATAAAAGGTTTTTAAAAGATAATTAGCTTTAAAACTTGGTCATTATTCCATTTCAATTTCTAAATTAAATGCCAGTGTGGAAAGCATTTTTCTTATCTTAGAACTCATGACACTTAATAATTTCAGTATTGAGTCAGTATTTGAGTAGTATATATTCTAAAAATAGTTTTAATTTTGGAAGCAAAAGGCAAGTGTTTTAAGTTAAAAAAAGTGTAAAATCTAGACAAAAGCCACATGATGTAGAATATGTGACATCATTTTGATTGATGTTAATGAACTCTTCAGATCATCCTACTTCTCTTTCTGATTAATATTATTTTTCAAGCGTGCTCAAAAACCACCTGGAAACCTCGCTGGTATAACGTGGTGAGCTCCTGGGACCCCTTGGATTCTGAATTATTAAAATATGTTTTCTGAGAGAGGTTTGGGGAGAACAAAGAGCGAAGTGGCTAGCACTGTCTCAGGAGTGGGGGTGAAGCTAAGTGTGGGCATATGTATAAAATGGTCCTGTTGACAATTGAAATGAATGGGATCCGATCGCTAAAGAACCAGGAACCCATAAAAAAGGGAAAGTTAAAGTGTGCTAAGGGGGAGTTTTAATGAACACTTCAGCGATTAGTATCATGTATAGCAAACTTGATATATACTAATCATATGGTAGCGGCCACAGTTCTCTGGTGGTGAAAAGCTGGTGAAGGGAAGGTGAGAATTGTAAAGGGCGAGGAGACGTTAGCAACCGTGCAGCCTGATTTCCTTGTTTCAAAGATAAAACCAGGGATTTGCCTGAAATCAGAAAGGAATTAATTATTAGAGTTGGGACTAAATATCTTTTCTTCATTCCTTTGTTCGGCACAAATTGATTGAGAACCTATTATTGTGAGAAAGCGTTCTACATACTGGGGATATAGTGGTGAACAAATGAAGTTTTTTCCCCCGTGGGGCCTTATATTCCTGAGTAGGAGACCGGCAGTAACGAAGAGCTATGTGATAAAATGACGGGCATCGAGAAGTGGAGAGACTTCAGAGCAAGGGAAGGAAGCAGGTGACAGGGAATGCTGTTTGGGGTAGGATGGCCAAAAAGTCTCACTGAGGAGATGACCTGCAAGCAAAACCTGAATGACAGTCTTGGGAAGAATGTTCTAGGAAAAGAGCAGAAAGTGCAGATGCTTAGTGTGTTCCTAGAACAGTAAGGAGGCCAGTGTGGCTCGAGCAGGTATGCAAGGGGGCCGTGGTGGGCCATGAGGTGGGAGATGAGGCCCCAGGTCGTCTGGGGCTTGGCGGCCATGGCAAGTACCACCGACTCTTCAACAACAGGGTTTGAACTGAGTGGGTCCACGTATCTGCAAGTGTTTTAAATAAATACTTGCACTGCAAATGCATTTTCTCCTTTTATTTTTAAATAATCTTTTCTTTTATAGCATACTTTATTGTAAGAATACAGACATAATACATATACAAAGTATGTGTTATTTGACTTTTACGTTATTGGTAAGACTTCTGGTCAACAGTAGGCTATTAGTAATTTGGGGGAGTCAGAAGTTACACATGACTTTTCAACTGCTGTGTGTGGGCTACCGTAACCTCTGTGTTGTTCAAGAGTCAAGTGTACTTTGGAATTTATTCTAAGTGTGCAGGGAAGACGTTGGAGAGGTTTGTGAAGAAAAACAATGTGGTATGACTTCAGTTTTGGAAGGTCCACTCTGGCTGCAGTAGAATCGTCAGCAGAGAGATGAGAATGGAGGAGACATGGAGGTGAGGAGGCTACTGCAGTTTTATGGTGAAAGACCGAGAAGATAGGGACTTGGGAGTAGGGAGTCAGAGAGTGACAGCTTGATGACTTCCTGATATAGTTTAAAGGCAGAGCAGTAAGATTTGCAGAAGAATTGAATTTGGGATATAAGGGACAGCCAGTCTCCTCACCAGGTTTGCCCCTTCCTTTTCATCTGACGAGGCCATATTAGAATACTTTCCAGGATTTAATTTTGCTCTTCTTTTCAGAGGGATCTTCACGTCAAGGTTTAAGAGTGTTGGCTTGGCAGAGGATCCTCCTCATCTGCAGTTTGCTTACAGCACACCTGCCTACAAGTGCCAGCGCCTTTGCATCTGATTTACATAAATGTCTGCACCTGGTTCAATTTTAGTTTCCATTCAGAAACTCCATAATAGTCGACTCTAATTTCTGCTTTGACTTAAAAATTGCTAAGTCCTTTTGAGGTTAGATTTGCTTCAAGATAGATGGTGCATTAATATGACTACTGTAGCGCTGAATATTGGCACTAAAGAAATTATCCTGGGGGGGAGAAAAAGAGAAAAATCTATTAGTTTGTGCCTGCTTGCAGCAGAGATGAGCTTGCATACAGAGCAGTCCCAGTAATGCAGAGTTCCAGTTGTGCCAGCTCATTAAATGGGCTGGAGAACAAGGCTGTTGGAGAGCAGTCTCCTCTGCTGCGGCAGAGGTGCTGGATCTCGGCTCTGAATTGATGCCAAAGACAGATCCGTTGGATACGTGAATACTGACGGTTGTCTGTTTTCTCCCTTCTAAAATAAAAGGGACACAGGTTAAATCAGGATTTTACCTGCTACTAGAGTACTCCTGTTCATGTAGTTTGTTAATGTAGGACGTTGCACATGATTATTTATCATGACAACTTTCAGTGTTATTGTTTTTATCCTTGAGGGAAAAACACACACATTCCAGATGGCTATTTTCAAAATGAGGCTCCAGAGGCAAAATGAAGAGGAGCATTTTCCTTCTGTTCCTGTGACTCTCCCCCACGGCTGAGTCACCAAGGGGAGGAGTGTGTGGAGGGGATGTTTTCACAAAGTTGCATTTTCAGTAGTTTACACATCAGGTTGACTCTTTCCCACAAAGCAGATATACCATATTTTTAGGCAGAATCTTCAAGGGTGACAATACATTTATTTTGTAAGGAAAGGAGTAGACATGGGACTCTTAATTGCCCTAGAACCTAACCACCTGGGACCTGCCAAGCGAAGTCTAAAATGTGTATAGTTTGGAAGCACTAAACAACACCCTAACGACAGAGATGCATTTGAATGCTTCCAGATGTTTCCAGTTGAGCTAGCGTCAAGCTCTTGCTTTAGTTCCTTGTGCGATATGTGGGAATTATGCTTCAGTGTGTTGGATGGACTTCAAATACTTAGGTCAGAGAGGACTTATGGGAAGCATATGAAATCTTGAAAAGTTTGCGAGTTGCGTCCCTTTCAAGTGGACCTCTCAATTGCATCTGATAGTTTGTAACTTTCCTTCTTGAAGCTCCACCCCTTTGGCTTCCATCACACCAACCTTTCCTGGTTCTCTTTTGCAGGCGTCTCCCTCCCTTTGACATGGATGCTCTCTGGGGTTTCCTCCTTGGCCCACCCCTTTCACCCCACCATGTGTTCTTCCTGGATAGTCTCACTCGCAGTCTGGGCTTTACCCGGCCTGGAGACAGGTGACTGTCAAGCTGTCATCTCCAGCCCAGACCTCTCCCTTAACGCTTTTGATCTAAGCACCCAAGTTGAGTTAGTCATTTCTTTCAGTGTGTGCCACAGGCACCTCAAATCCCACAGCTTCTTGACCAGACTCTTCATGTTACCCCACTTCTAAGTGCTGCCTTCATTGGTGGGCCCACCATCTATCCCTCAGTCACTCACAACTTCCCTTGCAATGGCAGATCAGTAACCAAGTTATTAATAGATTTTATACTAAACTTCACTTGAATTTTTTTTTATCAAGGTAACTCAGGCTCATGGTTGAAAGTCAAATAGTGCAGAATGGCTTAGAATAAAAGAAAAACAAACAATGGCTTCCTTGCCTCACCCCCTTTCTGCCCTTACTCCTTCTTGCTGGAAGGAACCACTTTACCTCCTGTAGCCGCTCCTCTGGTGGTTATTGTTTTGTATCTAATACTGCACTCGCCCTACCTCCTATAGCCGCTCCTCTGGTTATTGTTATGTATCTAATACTGCACTCGCCCTACCTCCTGTAGCCGCTCCTCTGGTGGTTATTGTTTTGTATCTAATACTGCACTCGCCCTCTTACTTCCTCATTTGTCAGTTTGGACCCTGTCTACTGGTTTCCTGCTACATTTTTCTATCTTGCCTTCCCCATTCACCTGGCATAGTTGTATGGCAATTTTTAGTTTCTCTAAGTAATTTTAGTAATATAGGTACCTTTTATCTCTTGCTTCATCTTTAGATGGGAGCACTTGGTCCCTGACTTGCAGGGTGAAGGTCTTATACTTGCACCATTCCCTTTAGCTCCTCTCTTTCCTTTCCCCATCCCCTCCTGTCATGGGCACTGACTTTCTAGTTATCCAAATGGACACTTTTTATTTGATAAATTAATAAATTGGTTTTCTGACCGCTTGGAGGTATTTCTCCTCTTTGGTATCCAGTGTTGCTGCTAAGTGTTATACCAGTCTATTTGCAAGTGATCTGTGCCTTCCCTTTGGAAAACTTCAGGATGTTTTCTTTACTTTGGGGTTCTGAAATTTCTCCATAGTGTGTTTCATTAATTTTCCAACTTATCCTTACTAATTTTCTCCTATTTTCTCAGCTTACTTTTTCTAGAATTCCTATTAGATGATGCACAATTGCACAAACTGCAAGTTATTTTTTTGCTGTCCATATTTTCTTACTTAGCCGTATTCTGAAAGGTTTCCCTCTGCTTTATCTTCTAGCCTTAAATTGATTTTTAAAAATTTGTTTATTTCTTCATGTGTTCAATTAGTTCGGTGATTTTTTTTTTTCATATCATCCTGCACTTATTTTATGAATGTAATATTTTCTCAGTTCTCTGAGAAAAACTTCTTTTAAAGGTACAGAGGTTTCCCATATACCCTCTGTTACAATACATGCATAGCCTCCTCCATTTTCAGCATCCTCCACCAAAGTATAATATATGGTATATAATTGATGAACCTACAATAACACATCATAATCACTCAACATCCATAGTGTTGAGAAGACTGTCATTGCTGCATTGTATTGCCTTTGTGTCTTTGTCAAAGATATAGACTCATTTATATAGACTCTTTTTCTATTCTATTTCACTAATCTATTTGTTTTTTCTTTCGCCAATACCATAGTCTTCATTACTGTAGGTATATTGTAAGTCTTAAAGTCGAGTAGTGTTAGTCTTCCAACTTGTTTTTTTAGTATCATGTTGGCTATTCTGGGTCTTTTGCCTTTCTCTGTAAACTTTACAATCAGTTTTTTGGTACCTGTAAAATAATTTGCTGGGATTTTTATTGTGATGTCAATAAGTCTATAGATAAAGTTGGGAAGAACTGACTTTTTGGTAATATTGAATCTTCCTATCCATGAACATGGAACATCTCTCCATTTGTTGGTTCTTCTACAACTTTGTGTCATTTTCCTGACATAAATCTTTTACATATTTTGTTAGACTTATACCTAAGAATGTCATGTTTGGGGGCACTAATGTAAATGTTACTGTGTTTTTAATTTCACATTCTATTTGTTTATTGCTTGTATATAGGAAAGTGATTGACTTTCGTATATTATTAACTTTGTATCCTAAAACCTTGCTATAATTGTTTATAAGTTACAAGAGTTTCAATTTTGATTTCGTTAGATGAGAAGAAGGTACAGTGACATCTCACTGTAACCCCTCTGCAGTGAATTTTGTATTGCATTATTCCATTTTGGATTGTTTCTCAGTGTAGTTTTTATTTTCAAGTTATACAAAAAAGCATGCAGGCACATCTGGAAGTATACACACCAAATTGTTAACAGTAGTTACTTTGTCAGTGTGGAGTAAAGAGCCAGAGTACCTACTTTATGTAATGCTGTATTTGTTTATCTTAACTATTTAAATTTTGAAATATAACCCAGTAAAGAGAAGTACAAAAACACATAAGCATAGAACTGAAATAATTATTTAACATGAACACTTATGTAACCACTTTCTTCATTAAAAAACAAGACACTGTCAGTCTCACAGAAATTTGACCATGTTCTTTCCCACTCATAGTCCCCTCTCTAACCCCAGAGTAATCATTGTCCAGATTTGTACAACTGTTAGTTCCTTGGATTTCTTTGTAGTTTTACCTCTTAAGTATGGATTTCTAATGACTATTTAGAAATTAATTTAAGTAGAATCATAATGAAGAATTATTTAAATGGAGTCCTTTGTATCTGGCTTCTTTTGCTTAACTTGATTTTGTAAGGTTCATTCCCATGGTTACCTGAGGCTGTAGTTCATTCATTTTTGTTGCTGCAAAAATATTCTGTTTGAATATATGATTATTTATTTAGCCAGTTCAGTTTTACATTATAAGTAATGCTGTGAGGAATATTCTTATATAGTTATCCTGATAAATGTATATTCATAGTTCTGCTAAATATATTTTGAGGAGTGGAATTACTGGTCATTGAGTGTGTATATCTTTAAATTTACTAGATATTGACAGTTTTCTTTCTTTTATTTTTCTTTTTTATAGTGACAGAGAGAGGGTCAGAGAGAGGGATAGATAGGGACAGACAGAAAGGAAGGGAGAGAGATGATAAGCATTAATTTTTTGTCTCGGCATCTTAGTTGTTCATCGATTGCTTTCTCGTATGTGCCTTGACTGTGGGGCTAAAGCAGACCGAGTAACCCCTTGCTTAACCAGCGACCTTGGGTCCAAGCTGGTGAGCTTTGCTCAAACCAGACGAACCCGCGCTCAAGCTGGCGACCTTGGGGTCTCGAACCTGGGTCCTCCCCATCTCAGTCCGACGCTCTATCCACTGAGCCACTGCCTAGTCAGGCTGCCAAACAGTTTTCTCATCAATTTCTATATCAATCAGTTTCTATATCAATTTGTATCATATTATCAGGTTCAAAAAATTGTTTTTCTGGTGGGCATAGGAGTGGCATGTTATTGTAGGTTTTCTTTGCATTTTGCTGATGACTAATGAAGTTGAACTCATTTTTACATGTCAGTTGACCATTTGATTTTTTTTTTATTTTTGGGTTATTTCTTTATTTGTAGTAGTTTTTAAAAATATATTTTGAATGTAATTGTCAGTTGTATGTGTTACAAACTTTTTTCTTCTCTGTGATTGCCTTTTTACTTGCTTTAGATTTTTAATTTTATTGTGATCCAGTTGATCAGTATTTGAGGTTAGTGCCTTTCTTCTCTTATTTAAGAAATGTTTTCCGCCCTGGCCGGTTGGCTCAGCGGTAGAGCGTCGGCCTAGCGTGCGGAGGACCCGGGTTCGATTCCCGGCCAGGGCACATAGGAGAAGCGCCTATTTGCTTCTCCACCCCTCCGCCGCGCTTTCCTCTCTGTCTCTCTCTTCCCCTCCCGCAGCCAAGGCTCCATTGGAGCAAAGATGGCCCGGGCGCTGGGGATGGCTATGTGGCCTCTGCCTCAGGCGCTAGAGTGGCTCTGGTCGCAACATGGCGACACCCAGGATGGGCAGAGCATCGCCCCCTGGTGGGCAGAGCGTCTCCCCCTGGTGGCGTGCCGGGTGGATCCCGGTTGGGCGCATGCGGGAGTCTGTCTGACTGTCTCACCCTGTTTCCAGCTTCAGAAAAATGAAAAAAAAAAAGGAAATGTTTTCCTAATCAGAAGTCATAAAGATATTAATTTGAACTAACATTTTTTCTAAAAGCTTCGTTTTGTCTCTCACATTTAGGTCTTCAGTGTCCCTGGATTTTGTACGTTGTATGAGGTCAGGCTCAGATTTCTGTAGTAAAAACAAATAAACACAAATCTATGTTTCTTTAATAACAACATAAAAATCAAGTCTGTGATGGAAGCAGGTCCTCATGTTGAGCCTTTACATGTCATCGTGATGTGTCCTTCATCTATCCTAAGTACGTCCCACACTGACTCTGTCCCTCCAAGGGTCCCCCTTATTAGCCATCGTTCTGTTCTTGGTCAGTGCATTCTTGAAGGTGAATGGAAAGGAAAACTACTTTACCTTCCTATCTTATAAGTGTTCTAGTTAGCTGACATTTGACTTTATTTCCATGTGTTGTGTTACACCAGGAAACTAATACTTTTTTTAAAAGCATAACTTATTGCCAAACAAAATCTAAAACTTGAGCTATGCTAATTTTTGTCTCAGTATTGAAGTGCTGCCCACATTTTGAATGTAGTCATGCTCTTAACATGTAGATCTTTATTTCTGCTAAAAGATTATTGGAACTTGCAAGTGTGGATCTTAAAATTGCATTGAACTCAGTTTAGAAACAATCTTTCTTATTCTCAGAAAAGAATGTTTCTATTATCAAAAACAAGATGCTTGGAGCAGCAGTGGTTATTTTATGCATACAGGCTCGTTGGAAAGAGAAGAAACATACAGCTGGAAGGAATTTAAATGTCATCCAGTGCAGGATTTTACCTCTAAGAAGTGGACTATTCTCACTTTTAATATAATTCCAGAAAAGAAAATTCCACACTCTCTCCTGGTAATATTTAAGATACTTTGTTGTCAGATAATTTTCCTTATTCTATGCCTTACGTCTGTTTTCTTATTCTGCTTTAAATGGAAACAGAGAAACTGCCAACCATCTGTGTCTATAATAATTCTTCTTTTGCTTGATGGTCATTACTAAATCCATCACCCTTCTCTTCATAGTGTAATCTAATGTGTTTATTTAGCTCTTTCTTTTAATCCAGTTTCCAAAATATCTTTTTAATGTTTTTTGTTTAATCTGAATTCTTCCCATGTCATCTATAAATTATGATTTATGGACTAAAAACTGGACATACTGCTTTTGCCAAGGCATGACCAAATGCTAGTTAACCAGTAAAGATGGTACTCTATTTTAGAGAGAATTCTCTAGGACAGCGGTTCTCAACCTGTGGGTCGCAACCCCGGCGGGGGTCGAACGACCAAAACACAGGGGTCGCCTAAAGCCACAGGTTGAGAACCGCTGCTCTAGGACTTCTAACCTTTTTTTCTTCATGATAAAAATATTTTTGGACTTACGGCTATGCATGGCAGTTTGAATGCATTTGTTTAGTATTCCTGCTTCCTGAGACTACCCAAAATTGTTAGGTAACAAATAAAAAACGGAATAAATCCATATGGACAAAGAAAATGGGAGAGGAGGCTTGGTGGATAAGGGGGGCCAACAAATTTTTGGTAGATAGAAAACAAATGGATGAATGGGAATTGAATTAGCAGAGGATGGAAATTTGAAAGCCAAGTGTCCACAGAGAGGGAAGTCAACGTGAAGAGATGGATTTATGGTCAGGACACGGAAGTCTCCGTACTTGGAACCACAAGCTGTGCTAGAAGACAGGTCTGAAGGGAGAAGTTGAAAATTAGTGATGAGTGGAAAGCCCAAATAAGGAGTAGTTAGATCTCCCTGCTATTCCAGGTGGCTGGATAGACACCACTGGTAGGTATAATTTTTAGAGCAATTAGATCAGAGAGGCTTAGGACTTAGAAACAAGATACAGATGAGAACACAGGTAAGACACCTTAGAGAAAATAGGAATATTGCATGAAACTCTACGTGTGCAAAGGTGCTGTCTCCCATTTGGGCACCTAGAACTCTGATAACCAGGCTTATGTTTTTCTATCCCTGGATTGGAGGATTAGAAGATTCTTGTCTGGGAAACTGACTTGTTGAGGAGAAGACATTGGGAGGTCTCTCCTAAAATGGCAGGGTCCCCCACCTAGTCATACCACATGAGTTCAGCTTTTTAGGTCTCACGATGGACTTCCAAGGATCACCATATATTTGAGGATGATGAATGGATGGGATCAAAACAAATAATTTGGAAAGGAGGCTCATAGAAAACAGAGGGAAAAACAGGGAAGGAAAAACTTCCAACAATTGATATTCTTTGAGAGATCAGAGAAGATATATTGCATTTGTGAAACAAGGCTTGGAAATTAAAAATTCAGCAGAGTTGTAATGTTGACGGCACTGTTTAGAAAATTGAATGAGAAGGCTGAGACAGCAGATATGAGAGGGAAGAGGAAATAAGAATCTCTATGTAAGAAGTTAAAACTCTGACTAATAAGAATTTTAGAAACAACATAAAGAAAAGCCAGGGGAGAAAATTATGGAAGAATGATATAGAATACTTCCCTAGAATTGAAGGACGTTAAGTTCTATATGGAAAAGGTACACTGAGTCCCCAGCACAATGAACGAAAAAAAGGGTCAATCTGATAAAGTCTGTGAATAAAATACATTTTTCATAAAAGTTTTAACAGAGAAAAAAGTAGGCCACATACAAAGACTCGGGAAGCAGGCTGGTGTTTGACTTCTCAACTGCAATAGTGAAATATAGAAGAAATAGTGCTATACCTTCCAAATTTGAGGGAAAATAATTTCCAATTTGGAATCTTGTAGGTGGCCAAACAACCAAATGCAATGGCAGAATAGGGCTATTTTCATATAGACATGAAAGGTCTCAGAAATTGACCTCCTATGTATTTTTTCTTGGGTATTTCTTGGAAGAGGTTCTCTACCAAGATAAGAAAATAAGCCAAAAATTATGCAGCAAGTAAGGCAGAGTGAGGGTAGATCACTGAAGGGAGTAGAGGAGTTCCAGGTGACTCCTGGATATCACCTGCGTCAGGGCTGGAGGACAAGTCTTCCAGATCAGACCGGAGGATAGACAGGCCAGGAAATAAGGACATAAACAAATTAGAAGGATCACCTAAAACGTTTATCTCTGATGAGTTTTCTAGTTCTGTGCTAGAGTATGGGGAAGATTAATGTTACATACATTTAAAAAAAATCAAGCAAATGGAAAACTGAAGCTGTTATTCATGTTAGGAAAAGCAAAAGATTGTACAAGAAAAAACATATAATTGTAGTATACTGTGGGACTCAGTTATGAACAAAATTTAAACACATAATGTTATGAAAATACTAAGTATTATTGTAACCAAACTTATGATATAGTTAAATTGAGAGAATTTTGGTGGGGTTCAAGGAAGTATGTGTAGAAGATAAGAGAGCTAAATTCTCATTCTCCACAGCAGAAAGTCAGTAGACATTAAAAATGTTGAAGAAATAACTGTTGAAGGATATTTATTAAAATATGAACGTAAATGTTAAAAGAAGTAGCTAAAAGAGGTGAAAGTGATTGTCTTTGATCACTGGGTCTCAAGAATATAGAAACTGGGTTAAAATACTAAAAGAAAATAGGTATTTTACTCTACTGAATTTATTTACAGACATCTATTTGTGTAACTGAATTAAATATGTAAAGCATATTGAGTCTTTTTTATTTCTGTGTAAAAATTATTTTTCCATTTGTGTTGAATGAAAAGTTCTGTAGTGATTTTAACTAAAGTGAAGCAACTATGAGTTGATGGCTCTCGCTCCACCCCGCCTCCTCTCTCTGTAAAAATCAATAAATAAAATCTTAAAAAAAAAAAAAAAAAAAAAAAGAGTCCTGGCCGGTTGGCTCAGTGGTAGAGCGTCGGCCTGGCGTGCAGAAGTCCCGGGTTCGATTCCCAGCCAGGGCACACAGGAGAAGCGCCCATCTGCTTCTCCAACCCTCCCCCTCTCCTTCCTCTCTGTCTCTCTCTTCCCCTCCCGCAGCGAGGCTCCATTGGAGCAAAGATGGCCCGGGCGCTGGGGATGGCTCCTTGGCCTCTGCCCCAGGCACTAGAGTGGCTCAGGTCGCAACAGAGCGATGCCCCGGAGGGGCAGAGCATCACCCCCTGGTGGGCATAGCTTCGCCCCTGGTGGGTGTGCCGGGTGGATCCTGGTCGGGCGCATGCGGGAGTCTGTCTGACTGTCTCTCCCCGTTTCCAGCTTCAGAAAAAAAAAAAAAAAAGTTCTGTAGTGGTTTATAGTGGTTTGATTCAGTACTACGGCAACTATATGTCCTGAGTCTTTTTGGATTATTTGGATTTTAGACTCTCACATCTATAAATGTACTTGCAGTTTACAAACAATGTGCTTTGCCTATTTGCTGCTTCTGTGTTGTGTTTTATAGCTTTAGACAACTCAGGTTCCCAGAGCTGCTTCTCTTCAGCTCCTTGAGAATCTTCCATCCTTGGCTGCCTGGAGACTTTTAGGAAAAGCATATGTTGTGGTTTTGTCTGATAATTTGACTCATTTACTTCTTGAAAATTTTTTCTTCCCTATTATTTATTTATTTTTTACTAACTATGTCTTGAATATACTAATTTCATTCATCCAGAGAGCTTTATTTACTGCCTTTTATATTTGAACCCTGTCCTAGGCATCAGGGAGGACTGACACAAGGAAAAGTCCTTGCTGTCAGCACACTTGTCATGCACTGACTCATCTGACAAAGTCAGTGATGGCATTTTATATGTTTTCTGCACTAGCTATTTTTTCAAAAAAGAAAAAGAGTCATAGGCAAAGGTTTGCTTTTCTAGGATGAGTCTGTGAGAAAATTCTCAATCTCATTTTCCACGAAAGTCTTCTCTATGAATTTACTTATTTATTTTTCCCATTGGTTTGAGAGAGAGAGAAAGAGAGAGTGGAAGCAGGGGTAGAGACAGAGAGAGAGAGAGAAAGAGTGAGGAATGTCAAGCCATTTTCCAATTAATTATTCCATTTAGTTGTGCACTCATTGATTGCTTTTTGTTTGTGCCCTAATTGGGGCTCAAACCAGTGAGTGAGTGACCTTTGTGCACTGGGATGTCACTTTATCCATTGAGCCACCAGGTCAGGGCCTATCAATTTAAATCTTCAATTCAATGTTAATTGTGAAAAACCTTCATTGGGATTCACTCACTTCACCTCTGCTCAACCAAGGGGTAGCCTACACCCATCCTGCTGTAGCAGAGGAGATACCAAATATGGCAGCCATTTCAGTGCTGTGAATGGGCCTCCCTGCACCGATGAGACGGGGCCTTGGTTGGTTAAGTCAAGAAATATGACTTGAGTGGGTTCACTGGAGAACAGTGTATTTATAGCCTCAGGAATGGTATGGGAGTGGCCTGGCTGTGCTTCGGTTCTACCCCCGGAAACCCCCAGGCAGCTGTGATTCACCCTTGTTCTAGGACCTAAGTTATTGAAAATAGAAAAAGTCTGAAGGAAGGGGCTGGTTTCTCTCATACTTTCCACTCTCTGTCTCTGAAAGCTTCTCTTTTTGAAAGGAAAGAGGTGTAACATCTTTTTTGTAAACTATATTTATTTATTGTCTCCTCAGAGGGTGTTTTTTATTTCTTAGTTACACAGCCTCTAAGTACATCCAAGAACAGGCCTTCTCTATAGTCAAAACTCTATGCAAGAATTGTTTGAATTTTAGCTAATAGAGGTTTATTTATCTACCCTGGCCTTCTCCGTGCACAGCTATGGAGCCATAGTCCATATTTCACTGGAAATAGAATGAAATATTTGGATAAGTCAGTTTTAGATCCCCTCTAGGTTTAGTAACAGAGTGGTTAAAAAAAGAAAGTAGTTCAAGCAGGTACGTATTTATTTGGGGTCAGCTTTGGTTTTAGTTTTATGAGTTTATAAAGTTGTAAAACACAGAGTTTTCTTCTTTTAGAATTCTCAGGAAGCTCTATGCCTGACCAGGCGGTGGCGCAGTGGATAGAGCATCGGACTGGGATGCAGAGGATCCAGGTTCAAAACCTCGAGGTCACCGCCTTGAGCTCAGGCTCACCTCCCTTGAGCACGGGCTCACCAGTTTGAGCATGAGATCACTGGCTTGAGTGTGGGATCATAGACATGACCCAATGGTCGCTGGCTTGAGCCCAAAGGTCTCTGGCTTGAAGCCCAAGATGGCTGGCTTGAGCCCAAGGTCACTGGCTTGAACAGGGGGTCACTTGCTCTGCTATAGACCCCCAGTCAAGGCATATATGAGAAAGCAATTAATGAACAACTAAGGTGCCACAATACAGAATTGATGATGCTTCTCATTTCTCTCCCTTCCTAATTGTCCCTATCTGTCCTTCTATCTGTCTGTAAAAAAAAAAAAAATCAGGAAACTCTATAGAGTTTTTTTCTTTACCATTGGAGAAAAAAATGTAAAGTTTTGTATTCTTACTTTAAACATATGCCTTTTCATATTTATCATGCTTAATATTTTAGTAATAAAAGTTACTCAGTGATAATTTATACCCAATGTCTTTTTAACTGTATATTTTAAAGTAATGGAGATGAGTCCTATAAAATTATAATTTTCTTACAGTTGAATTGGAGAAGTAAAAGCATAGTCTCCGTGGTGGTAGCACAGGTTCCAAGCTGTCTGCTCTGCTTTCTATTGTTGCCTCGGGCAAGGAGTAGGTTTATTATCAGGGCTCTGTCTAAATCTATAGTTTGACAGTTGTGGATGTCCTTGTGGTCACCAAACACTTTTTCTGTAAACTAAATAGCAGCAAACAATCTGTAAAAAGTTAGTCATGTCTACATAATCGAAACCTATTACATTAACAGCATTCGGTTATAATGTAGGTCGGATTTAATGATGGCAATCTTTTCCCCATTAGAAAAACTAACAAAACATTTCCCCAGGAATAGCTAATGTTTTGTTTTGAGCCTTGTTTTGGGGGTCTCCCAAACCATCCACTCATTTGGTAATTTACTAGAAAGATTCTCAGTTTCAACACAGAGCCAGAGAATGGCTAATATGGATTACAGGGACACAGCAAGGGACAGGTGGGGCCCGGAGGAGTCCGCCTGCACCTTCTCTCGCTTGCTGTGTGTGTGAAAGGTCCCACAGAGCACACCTTCCCTAACTGAAAAATGCAGCCTGCTGTTTTTATTGTGGCCATGTAGTAGACATTCTCTGCCTAGCAAACCCTGCCAAAAGTCCAAGCTCTCAGAATAAAAGCAGCTTGTTCACTGGGAACCACATTGTTTCTACACACAGCCTGGACACAGCAAAACAACCTAGAGAACTCTTCATATGGGTATAGGAACTTTGTACCAGCTGAATTCCCTGGTGCCAGTCAAGTGCCAACCTTGCAAGGAGGCCTTTCTAAGGACAGCAGCCTCAGGTCTGCTGTGTTAATATTTTCCTGCACAGCCTGTGTTTCATTTTTGGAAACAGTTTACAGAATACTCTGAATTAAGTGATGGTGGTGGGGAAAGGCAATGTGATGCTCTCTCTGGATCGTCGTCAGGATCAGACTTTGCATTTGATAAAGGTATCTGGAGCCAAAGATGGGAAGATGGGAGGATTCTTTGTATAATATACTTCTATTTTTAGAAGTCTCATGAGCCTGCTATTTTAAAATTACAATTCAGTCATAACCCAGGCTGCAATTTGCATATGCAGGTGACTGATGGCTTCTCAAATTCTTGGACTTGGGTGTCATACCGTTGCAACTGGTTTACTGCCATTAGCTTTGCTTAGACCATGCTAGCTGCTTGTTGCCGAATGATTACACCAGAGGGATGAATATTTTAGAAATAGCTCTCACCGCTTTGATATTTCATTATGAAGTATGAAAATGAAATAGGATATATCGGGAAACGGAATTGGAATCTAGGGAAGGCCTTTATAAAGTGCTTGCGATGTTATTTTTATAAATGAAAATAGTTTTAGAGACATTTAGGTAATCAAAACAATTAAGAAGTTATATTTTCTTCTTCTTTTCTTTTGGTTCTGTTTTGAGGAACAGCTATTCTATAGAAATCAAAGGATTTGAGAGGTTTTTAGGTACATAAATAAACAAAAATGATGCAGTGGTGGAGAATTGGCTAGCAGAAGAGACTGCCTGTTTGTCTCTATACTGGAGACAAAAAGGTGTTTTGCTCCTCCACACAGATCCTTAAAACTCCTTGGTACAGATTAATCATCATCCCTTGTCTCTGCAACTCCATTAGGATTTCACAAGGTGTCATTCAGAACCTGAGGAGGTTGAAAAGTGGGAGGGCAGAAAGCTCTGATGGAGGAAAGAGAAAAATAAGTGGAGAGAGCTGGGATTTGGGAGACTGTCATAAGATACCATACCGCTGAGCCTGTTGTTTAAAATATGTAATGATCCCCTTGCCACTAACACAGTTTCATCTTCTATGTAATGAACATTCTTCCCTTCTTATTATGGCTTAAGTGACACAGCTCTGGTGTGATTGACAGCGTGTTCTTCATAGGGAGATAAATGGCTTTCCTCTGGGCTTACCAAAGAGACTTCAGTGAACAATAACACATGTGTGTGCATACATGTGTGTGCGTGTGCAGGCTTCCTGGTGCTTTTTCTCTTCTTTCTTGGGTACATTCAGAGAATGAGTCCTTTTCCTTCAAATACTTTTATTTCCATCAAACACTAGACAATCTCCTTCGATAGGAAATGTTTTCCATAATAAATCTACCCATGCCAAAGTTTCCTCTGTTTTTTTTTTATAAATGTGTCTTGTCACCATTCCAGTATTTGTTGATAACCAAAGACCTTTTCTGTCAAATGCTATGAGATTCAAATGAGAACTGCCAAGAGCAATATTTGACACAGGCCTGAAGGGACTTCATTTAAAAGTGCCCCTTTATTCTTCCACTCCAGACACTCATTTTGAGGAACGGGAAAATGGAAACATTCAAGAATTATGTTTATTTTCTCTTACAAAATACATTCTTATGAAAATAAATATTGAAAACCTACAAGAGCCACACTAACAAATTCTTTATTAATGAATTCTTTATTACTCTGCTACCCAGAGAAAATATTTGTGATTGTTTCATAAGTACTAATGTAGACATGACTTAACAGTAGAAGCAACAATGACTAAGATACAGCTCTTTCTTTAAATGACCTACAGTCTGGGAATAGGATGAGAGCAGAGAAGGTTGAGTGAACAGGCAACTACTATACAATGTGGGGTGTGCTACTTTAGGTGAGTACTTGAGTGGGGAGTGTAACTTGAGGTCATGTGAGGCTTCCTGGAAGGTGGTGTCTAAACTGATACTGAAGGATGCCTCGGGGTTATTCAGGCGAAGGTGGTGGAGGGAGAGGATGGACTTCCCAGGAAAGGGAACAGTATGAAGAAAACTCTACAGGTGAGGAGGAAGTGTGATTCATCGAGAAATCTGCGACATAAATCAGTATGGCTGGAGTGTGGAGTCTAAGAAGTGAGGGCTGAGAGTTGGGGCAGGAGAGGTAAGTGGAGATCAGATCACAAAGAACCTGGCGCGCCCTGTTTGAGAAGTTTGGAAATGATCCTTTTAGTGTTTTTCCTTCCAGTGTCTTACTCATGCCTAGCAGTCTTTCCCTAGTTATAATCATAACGCAAACATTTATTCACTTGCAGAGATTTCTAAGCATTTACTCTGTGCCAGAACCTTTAACTCAAATTAGTCATTTTTGTGTCTGCACAGTGAGCCAGTGTGGTGGGAACCCAGGGAGCAAGGGGAGAGGGGTGGGTGGAGGCCTACCTTATAATCCTGACCCAGGGGACAGGATAACCATCACTGTTTTTTTCATGTTATTACACAGACATTTTAATAATCATTTTAAGCATTTATATAATAATCCAACAGATGGAAGGATCATAATTAACTGGATAGGACTTGATTTTCTGGTTGCATATATAGGTTGTTAGACTATTTTGGTAGCAATGAACAAATTCTCAAAGAATGCACAAAGCTGAGAAATTGTCAAGAAACACATGAGGGAGCCAGGAATCTCATGGGAACCAGGAATGTTCATTTATCAGGATCTGGGACAATTGTAGAGATGTTGTCTCATCCGTTTAGTATCAGGAACTTGTGATCGTTAGTGTTTTGTGGCTCGGCTACTCTCCTTGTGTCTCTGACTCCCACAAACCAATTGACTAATTCTTTCTACATTTCTTCATTTAAGTGGGAGGAGTCTGATGGGCCCAGCTACTACTCACCACCACTTTGAGACAGAACTTTCTTCCCAGGCTAACTCATAACGCCCCTTGCCCCCTGAGGTCATCTCACGGGCCAGCTGTGTTCAACAGCCCAAGACCATCCTCTCAGTAGGGGGTACATGGGTGCATTTCTCCAATGGGTCGGGGAGAATCACAGTCACCAGGGCTAATATTTCTAGTATCAGTCCTTTCGATTTTTTTCTCAAGGGTGAAGATTGCTGTGTTGCACCTCACTGTGCCTGTTGCCGGTTTGGTCTGGTTAGTGCAGTGTTTAGTGGGACTGTCACCTCCTTTGACCTGGAGAGTCTTGTTTGCAGTATGTTGATTGGAATTTTTTTTTACAAGAACATTTTTTCTACTTAACAATCCTGATATTCATGATTTATAGAAACCTTGGTCTAAATTCCCTTCCTTCCAGATTTTCAGTCAAAAAGTACTCATTCAGTGTCTTCTATATGCCAAACCCTGCTTTAAATACTAAGAGGACAGCAGAGAATAAGATACCACAGATTTCTATTTTAATAGGACTTAACTTTCTTCGGGCGGGGGAGGCAAAGGAAAAGTAAGAAAATTAATAATGATAATTTCTGATAGCTTCTTCTGTGAAGAAAATGAAACAAAATGTGATAGAGTGTGATTGGAAGTCAAGTGCTACTACTTTCTGGTGTGTGATCAGCATGGGGTCTAGAGGGAAAAAATATCTCAGCTGAGACAGGACAGAACAGAAGGGGCCCTCTGGACAGGGGTCTAGGGAAGAATGCTCCAGGCAGAGACAAGAGAGATACATATATACAAGTATGGGAGCAAGAGTGAGCTTGGTGGGCTCTGAGAATAGACAGCAAATCACGGTGGGGCATTGTGGGAGCACGGGGATAAGGGCAGAAGACCCACTTTGTAACCCTGACCCCACTGTGCAGGGAGAGTTGGGCAAAACTTGCCATTTCCACTCACCTTCTATACTCATCTTCAACTTGCTCGCTCAAAGCACAACTGGTTGGTTTTTCCTCCTAGTCTGAACCTTTCCCAGTCTCCTTTAGTTCAGGAAAGTAAACCCTCCAAAGGCTCACGTTATCTAGAACATCTCCTCCTTCTCACTTCCCCATCCAAATTGACCAGTCCTTTAATTCTACACCCAACAAAGAAGTCAAGTTTTTTTTTCACTTTGGCCATGTCCATTGCCCTTATTCTTATTCAGCGATTGTTATCTTCTGCTTCGGTGTTCCTTTGCCTCTGGCTTATTTTCCCCATGGCGTAATGCAGGGGTCCCCAAACTTTTTACACAGGGGGCCAGTTCACTGTCCCTCAGACCGTTGGAGGGCTGGACTATAAAAAAAACTATGAACAAATCCCTATGCACACTGCACATATCTTATTTTAAAGTAAAAAAACAAAACGGGGACAAATACAATATTTAAAATAAAGAACAAGTCAATTTAAATCAACAAACTGACCAGTATTTCAATGGGAACTATGCTCCTCTCACTGACCACCAATGAAAGAGGTGCCCCTTCCAGAAGTGCGGCGGGGGCCGGATAAGTGGCCTCAGGGGGCCGCATGTGGCCTGTGGGCCGTAGTTTGGGGACCCCTAGCGTAATGTCTGCTCATGCCATTTTGCCCATTTTTGATTGGATTATTTGTGTTTTGCTGTTAAATTTTGAGAGTTTTTTTTTTTTATATATTCTAGATATTAATCCTTTTTCCGGTATGTGGTTTGCAGATATTTCCCCTAGTCTGTAGCTTGTCTTTTCATCCTTTTTAACAAAGTCTTCTGCAGAGCAAAAGTTTTTAATTCTGGTAAAGTTTAATTTATCAGTTTTTTTCTTTTATTCGTCATACTTTTGGTGCTAAATTAAACTCTTTTTCTAGCCTTAGATCCCAAAGGTTTTGTCCTATGTTTTATTTTTTCTTTCTAAAAGCTGTATAGTTTAACATCTTACATTTAAATTTGTGGTCCATTTTGAGTTAATTTTTATGTAAGGTGTGATATTTAGCTAAAGTTGAGATTGTTTTGGGGAGGTCAGGGTGCTGTGGATGTTTAATTGCTTCAGCATCGTTTATTGGAAAAGGCTTTTTATCCTCCATTGGATTACTTTTGCACCTTTGTGCATAATCAGCTGGGCATATATATCAGTTGGGTCTGTTTTAGTTTCTCTATTTTCTTTCATTGGTCTGTGTTTCTGTCCCTTGATAGTATCGCAGCTTTGATTACTGAGATTATATAATCATTCTTGAAATGGTAGATTGATCACTCTCATTTTATTCTTCTTTTTCAAATTGTTTTAACGTATACTTTCTTCACCTTCTCATATAAATTTTAGAATAATCCTGTCTATATGTATAAAACAATTTTGCCGAGATTTTAATAGGAGTTACGTCAAATCTGTGTATCAGTTTGAGAAGAGTTTATATCTTTCCTGTGTTGAGTCTTTCAATTCATGAATATGTTTTTCAATCCCTGAAGTCATTTATTTAGATTTGTGAATTTTTATCACTGTCCTGTAGTTTTCAGGACTTAGGTCATGTATGTCTACTTAAATTTATACCTAAGTGTTTCAATTTTTTGAGTGATTATAAATGTTATTATATTTTTAATTTCATTGTCCACATATTCATTGATAGTATGTGAAAATACAATTGAATTTTTGTATTTTCTGTCTAGACAATCATGTCATTTGCAAAGAAGGGCATTTTTATTTCTTCACGTCCTATCTGTATGCCTTCTATTTCCTTTTCTTGACTATTTGCACTAGCTGGAACTCTCAGTACTATATCTAATAAAACTTATGAAAATGGACATTGTTGCTTTGTTCCCAATTCAGTATTTCAGCATTAAGTAGAATGTTAGGCATAGGTTCTTTTTTGTAAGTACTCTTGATTAACTTGAAGAAGTTCCCTCTAGTCTTAGTTGTCTGGGAGTTTCTCTCATGAATGGATGTTGAGTTTTGTCAGATGCTTTCTTGCTCCAATTTCATAAGATCAATAATTTTTCTTTTATAGTATGTTAATATGGTATATACATTAGCTTAAGTACATGGGTTTAAGTCACCACCTTGCAACTGGAATCATGTTTAGCTTTTGAATTTCCAGAACTTGAATTGGAGCATTATGTTTAGCTCAGTTATAAGAAACAAAAATTTAATTTTCAGTTGTTAATCTGAGTCTGTTAATCATTGCATAATGATTTCAAATGTTTAAAATGTTACTGTTGTTATTAATGAACATTTACTTGAACTGGTGATTTTGAGATTGAGTGTACATTTTCTTCTAAACCTTCTGATCAGGAGAATTCAGTTGGAGAATCACCCATTATGAGGAGGTTTCTTTTAAATAGCAGTCAACCTTTAGCTCATTATTTTACCACTGCCATTGGAACAGAAGTTGTAAATTACTGAGTTATCTTAGACCATTGGTTTAGGAAATAGTTTAAAGACCAGCTTGGACTATGAATCCTTTTTTTAGATGCTGGGAGAACTCCCTTAAAATTTTTAGCAGGCTGTTAGAGAGGTGTAAAACTTCACTAGTTATCCCTTAAAATTAAACATGTGAGAGAATGTTTCTTATTTATTATGTGATGTCCTCTACTTGCGGATAATAGGCACAGGGCTTATAATTTGGAAATAGGTTTAAAATATTTTAATCTGTTAGAAATCCATCTCTTTACACAATCTTGCCCTTGTCGCAGATGGTTTTAAACCTTTGCCATTCTCCTTTTTCTAACGCTCTTCTGGTCCTTACTGCTAACTCTGCTGTACCCCCTTGAACCCAGCAACATCTTCGGCTGTGTCAGTCATCATGGATATTTGGGCAGCTTCCTGGGATTTGAGGCTTCTTCTGGAAGCAAATATTGTGAAGTGCAATGGATGTACACAAAATATATTGTTATAATCACCCAAACTGGATTACAAAATCCCCACTTGACTTGAAGAGGAAGAACTATTGTCACATGCAAAATTAGTCCTAATAAACTGCCTGTTAGTATGATTTGATTTCTGCCAGGCATTTTTTATGCCTCTTTAAACTGTCATTCCCTGTGCATTTTAAATACACGTGAGGGAGTTTAGGTCACTTGGGGCTCTTCCATTTCTGATTCAATTTTCTAGTCCTTTTGCCTTTAGCTCTGCCAACAAATAGTTCTTGGTAGATTGCATTTCATCTTTTCTGGTCCCTGCCTTAATGACTTCTGCCGGGTCGTGATCAGTGTGTGTTCCCATTTACACACCCCCGTCTCCAGCAGAGCGAGGGACAGGCATCTGACTTCCCCGCAGTCTGCTTCTTTATTATATAACTACTCTTATGCAGCTGAATATTTTACCCGTCTATGAGCTTCCTAATGTCAAATGTGTTTTTTTCCCCTAACTTTATTCTATTTTTCATGCATCTCTGAGCAGGATGCAGTTTCGTTATTATACCTATTTTAAATTTAGACCTTTAGGAAAGAAGACCAAAGGCTGGGTCTGAGGACCTCAGAACAACTGATCTGGTGTTGGAGGAGGGCGAGGGCAGACCTGCCAGAAAGTTTTACTTAGTACTAAAAATTCCTTTTTTCTTGCCCTCATTGTTTTAAGCATCTTATTATTTTGGCATTTTTTTAAAGTTCTGTTTAAACTTTGCTTTCCATATATCTAATTTTTTGCTTCTCAGTTAGAAGGCATATTCTTGAAGAAAAGAATCTTTACCATTTTTTTCTATATTCCCACAGCGTGAAGCATGATAACTATATTATAGATGTCCAACAAATTGAATATGTATGTTATTCTGTGCCCTCTCTACCGTTGGTATACAAAATAGGCCAGATGTGATCTTTGCTCTCAAAGGGCTTGCAGTCTGTTAGGAGGATGTGCAGTGTAAAAACATGTGATCTGAGACAGACTATGATGTGAGCCACGTGAAAGATGCACTCAGAGTTCTTGAAGACTAAGCAGGACAGAATATATAACAGTTGTCATAGATGGTAATTGGTGTCAATGCAATGCCAGTAGGAATCCACAACTTGGGGTGCAGTGAAGAAAGAAACTGTTGACTACAGAAAAAGCTTGATTGTGATACAGCACAGTTGTCAAAATAGCACAGCTATAGAACAACTCAACTGTGAAACAGCCCTGGGGCCAGGCGGCCCTGGGATCAGACGCCTCTCTGGCTAGACAGCTCTGCTCTTCCATGGTCTGCTCTTCTCCCTGTAGGTCAGCTCTGCACTGCCTTTGTCTGCTCCACTCCACTCTGACCAGACATCTCTGGTGTTTCAGCTCAGCCAGGGAGCTGTTGTCTTCCGTCTTCCATGGAAAGGGAAGGGTGCTCTTGGAGCTAGAGGGAGCTGGATTATACGGACAGAAGTCCCCACCTCTGGTCCCTTATTGGTCTGTTCTATGCGAATGAGGATTCCAAATCATCTCAGTTTGACTGGTCCAAAAGGCACTGTCCTCATTGATAAGAATAAAACTACTCTGCTAGGTTGGCACTGCTCAGATCTAATTGGATAGAGATAACCTCAGTCCTATTGGTTGAAATAGGATTCCAGGAACTCCTATATAAGGGCTGCCTCAGATGGCAGAAACAATGCAAGTAGCCAGTTCAGTGCAGAGGCAAGGAGTTTAGCTCAGAGGCTTCTCCCTGAAGTGCAGTTTGCTTGAGAGGCCCCAGGGTAAAAATGGTTGCTGGGCTCTGTTTTCTTTTTTTTCCTCTTTTCCTTCCCTTCCCTTCCCTTCCCTTCCCTTCCCTTCCCTTCCCTTCCCTTCCCTTCCCTTCCCTTCCCTTCCCTTCCCTTTCCTTTCTCTTTTCCTTTTCCTTTCCTTTCTCTTTTCCTTTTCCTTTTCCTTTCCTTTCTTTTCTTTCCTGTTCTTTTTTTTTTTTTTAGCCCAGTTAGCCACTAGGAACCCTTCTTAGCAGGTGTCGTCTTTCTCAAGGTTCACATAGTCAAGAAAAGTTTCATGAACAGTTAGAATTTTAAGATTAGACTCAAAGGAGGAGTAGGATTTGGAAAGGGGTAAATTAAAAGGAACAAAAGAAAAAGAAGACTGTTATAGACAAAGATATCAACATGAACGAAGGCATGGCCGTAGGAAAGTACCGAGTGTGATTGACAGGTAGTTTGTTTTCTAGGTGAGCTGAAGTACAGAGAGGTGGGGGAGATGTGCGAACACTGTCCTCGGGGCTAGGTGGTTCCCAGTCTAGGCACGTTAGCTGAGACCTAGCTCTCTACACCACTGCTGCCAAGGGTTAACCAGCCTGAGCATGCACATCCATGGCACTGGGAGCTTACTGCTTCTGCAGGCAACATCCGTCATCTGAGCACTCCTACGTTAAGACTGTGATAGAAGGCAAGGCTGGAAATTGGGGAGGGGTTAAAATGATAGGAACTTGGAAGGTCAGTTATTTATTTTTAAAAGTCATGGGCGAAGTGGTGAGTTTGGTCAAACTCTAGTGGCAGCTGTGGAGGAGGGTGTGCAGCGGGAAGACTGGTTAGGGAGCTCTTGTGCAGAGGTCAGAACCTCAAGTAGAGAGATGCTTAAGGGAGGCGAAAAGAGAAGACATATACAAAAGGCTTTTGTCACGTGGGTAATGTTTTGGAAAATACCAACCCCCGTGTTCTTGTTCCCAGTAATCCCCAGTTACTCCTCTTTGCCCTGCAGCTTCCCTTCCATTGAAACTGGGACCTTGTTTGTCTCTCGAGGAGGGTGGATACCGCCTGGATAAAGCAGCCATGGCTCGGCTTCCAGAATCAAAACGAGTTTATTCTAGGGTCCATAGTGAGACAAAAACCTGAAAGCAAGCAGTTTCTATTTCCAAAAGCTAGGCTCTGTGGGCAGAGAGAAAGAGGAAACAACAACCAAAACAGCTCTATGCTCTCCCGTGAGCCAGAGCTGACAGTCTAAGCACAGAATTTACAGTAAACCGTATTATTGATGCAGGATGTGACATCAAGACTGTTTTCTTGAGTCTGATCAGGTGGTGGCACAGTGGTTAGAGTGTTGAACTGGGACATAGAAGACCCAGGCTCGAAACCCAAGGTCGCTGGCTTGAGTGCGGGCTCATCAGCTTGAGCATGAGGTTGCTGGTTTGAGTGTCGGATCATAGACATGACCCCATGGTCGCTGGCTTGAGCCCGAAGGTCACTGGCTTGAAGCCCAAGGTCTCTGGCTTGAGCAAGGGGTCACTCACTCTGCTGTAGCCCCCCTGGTCAAGGCACATATGAGAAAGCAATCAATGAACAAACACCTAAGGAAACTAAGGAATCACAACAAAGAATTGATGCTTCTCATCCTTCTCCCTTCCTGTGCCTGTCTGTCCCTTTCTGTCCCTCTCTCTGTCTCTGTCACAAAAAAAAAGACTTCTTGAGAATGGAAAAGAAAACCTTGGGCAGCAGGCAGGAGAAATCTTGGGGCACTTTTTTTCTGGAAAAGGATTGAGTTTCAAACTAACACAATAATACTTGAATCTAGCAGAAAAGAATCACTGTATTTTAACGAGTACACCAAAGTAGGATAGTATAGGTGATTTGTTCCATGCAGTCCAGGGGTGTGAAAGCAAAGTTACTCAGCTGTAGAAAATAAATTTCTTTTGGAAGAAGTCATAGTTGATGTAAAATTTCACCTTGGCTACACTCTGAAGAACTGAGATGTTCAGATTTGCTGCCTAGAGGTGGGTCAGGTTATATCCCCATTTTACATTTGAAAAACTTAGACACAGAGAAGGTCAGTGATTGCCAATGTTATGTAGTTGGTAATAGGTGGCAGGTAGGGGATGTGGAGGTGCCATTGAGTGATAAATTTTGACTGAGAACCAAAGAAACATTGGAAATTATCTAGTCCAACTCTAGAATTTTTTCAAATAAGGGGATTTCAACTTTGGCCGGATAGCTTAGTTGGCTAGAGCATTGTTCCGATATGCAAAAGTTGCCTGTTCAACCCCCAGTCAGGGCACATACAGAAACAGATCGTTGCTTCTCTCTCTCTAAAATCAATCAATTTTTTTTTTTTAAAATAAGGGGGCTTCAGTATATGAAGTGATTCACTCAAGGCTGTTTATTTAGGGATGAGTTGGGCATCCTGGAGTTTCTTCACCAGCCCAATACGTGTCTGATCAACATGGCAAAGTTAATGTTTATTTTATTTGATACACATTTTCCTTCTTAATTACATGCAGATCTGAATGAAGGTTCTGGCAGGCTGATTAATTATTTCATATTCATCTAGAAAGGTTGCGTTTTAGGATTTAAGTTTTCCAGCTCTTAGGGGTTCAGTAAATTTATCATCTACATCTGAGTCCCGTCAGTTCCCTCTAGCCAAAAACTGTCAGGAGCCCAGTACGCGGACATGCTGGATTGATCACGCACACATACCTTGGAGAATCATGAGGTGTCTCAGGAAGAGGGTGTTAGAGAGATACCTATTATTTTGATTTGGGCTTTAGTTGGATGATATAGGAGGCCTAAAGAAGGGAAGATTTGCTTTAGATGGGATGCTGTTAGAAAGCAGGGGCAATTATATAATGAGGTATCTCAGTATATCTTATGTATGGGGGGAGGGTAGAGGAGGTTAACATTGTAACTGGGAAAGACATATTAGCTGTCAGTCATCTTGGCCAAGAAAGGAGGTGTTTGATATTTTGTGGGTGATACACTTACTGTGTTTTTGTCTTGATTAGACAAAAGTATGACATGGCCATATTTTGTTACTTTTTATGGCGGTCTCAGGCTTGTCCGAGGCCGGTCTTCTTTCAGATGGTTTATACCTAACAGGTACATGTCCTTGCTGTGGATGTCACAGTAGCTTTGGAGTATCAGGGGTTGCTTTTTCTTTTCTTTACAGTTCTAAGCATGGTTGAGAAACTGTATTCAGGCTGAGGAGACTGAAATATCAGCTGTTACAAGGTTAGTTTGGAGAACATGGTTTTGGTATGTGGCAAAAACAGTTTTCTAATACTGAACTTAGAATAGGCCGACTTCCCTAGTCAGTCATGGATAGCGCTGGGAATATTTAAGTGGAAATCCACTCAGGATTTAGTGAACTTGGACCTCTGGAAGTTCCTTTTCGGGCTTCATCTCCGTTCCTGGCCACTCACTGTTGGAGTTCCTGCAGACTCAGAGCCAGATTTTCTTCTTGCTCTGTACTCTCCCTAAGCCAGGGGTCAACACCACATTTTTATTGGATAATGCATAACGTACACGGGTCATTGTGAGGTTAGGAAGTAAACTTCCCTCCTTTTAATCAAGTAGTCAGCTAGCTAATTGCAGAAATCCTTTTGAAGAAGAAGATGGCTAAAAGAAAAAAAGATGAGGAGTATCGTACTTTTCAGCAGGAATGGACAGAGGAATTTGCCTTTGTGGAGAGAGCAGGTTCTGCAGTGTGTCTAATATGCAATGATAAAATTGCATCAATGAAACGGTCAAATATAAAGCAGCACTTCGACACACACCATACTACATTTGCATTGAAATATCCAGCGGGGGACAGCAGGAAGAAAGCATGTCAAGAGCTACTGTGCAGAGTGCAAGCTAGTCAGCAGCAACTCCGTGTTTGGACCCAACAAGGTGACTGGAATTTGGCTAGCTTTGCTGGTGCTTTAGCAATTGTGAGAAATGGAAAGCCATTCACAGATGGGGAGTATGCCAAAACATTCATGCTTGATGTTGTCAATGAAATTTTTGGCGACTTTTCGGATAAAGACAAGATAATCAAATGAATAAAAGACATGCCTCTGTTGGCAAGAACTGTTCACGATCGTACCATCATGATGGCAAATCAAATTGAGGAAACACAAGTGAAGGACATAAATGCAGCACCATTCTTTTCTCTCGCTTTGGATGAGTCAACAGACGTAAGCCATTTATCCCAGTTAAGCATGATTGCAAAGTTTGCTGTCGGTGACACACTACTGTGAGGAAAGTCTTGCTGTTTTGCCTATGAAAGAGACAACAAGAGGGGAGGATTTATTCAAGTCTTTCACTGAGTTCGCTAAGGAAAAAAATCTACCAATGGATAAACTTATTTCGGTGTGTACTGATGGTGCTCCATGCATGAAAATAGGATTTGCAGCGCTTCTTCGTGAACATGAAAAGAGACCCATCCTAAGTTTTCACTGCATCCTACAACAGGAGGCGCTTTGTGCTCAGATGTGTGGTGAGCAGCTTGGTGAGGTGATGTCACTGGTCATTTAGGTGGTCAACTTTATTGTTGCCCGAGCTTTAAATGATCGCCAGTTTAAAACACTGCTGGATGAAGTTGGGAATAATTATCCTGGTCTGCTTCTGCACAGCAATGTACGTTGGTTGTCAAGAGGGAAGGTGCTCAGCCGTTTCACGGCTTGTCTGAACGAAATCCGGACTCCTCTTGAAATGAAAAACGTCGAGCATCCTGAGTTAGTTAACACTGAGTGGCTCCTGAAGTTCTGCTATCTCGTGGATATGACTGAATATCTGAACCAGCTCAATGTGAAAATGCAAGGCGTTGGAAATACAGTCTTATCCTTTCAACAAGCACTGTTTGCATTTGAAAACAAGCTGGAACTCTTCATTGCCGACATTGAAACAAGTCGTTTACTATACTTTGAAAAACTGGGAGAGCTTAAAGATGCATGCACAGCAAGTGATCCTGCTCAACATCTTGATCTCCAGCAGCTAGCAGGCTTCACATCTAATCTCCTGCAGTCATTCAAAGCGCGCTTTGGAGAATTTTGTGAGTGCACTTGTCTTTTTAAGTTCATCACCCATCCACACGAGTGTGCAGTGGACAGCGCCGACCTGAGTTACATCTTTGGTGTCTCCACCAGAGATTTTGAGCTACAAGCTGCTGACCTGAAGGCCTCAGACATGTGGGTGAATAAGTTCAAGTCACTGAATGAAGGTTTGGAAAGACTTGCATGACAGTAAGTAGAGTTGATGAGCAAATACAAGTGGGGAGAAATGAAAAAACTTCAACCGCGGACCAGCTGATTGTCAAAACTTTGAATGCGCTTCCCATCACATACCACACACTGCAGCGTGTGAGTATTGCTGTACTGACAATGTTAGGCTCTACGTATGCATGTGAGCAGTCTTTCTCACATCTAAAGAACGTTAAGACCAACCTATGATCACATTTAATGGATGGAAGTCTCAACGCCTGCATGAAGCTTAACCTCATCGCCTATCAACCGGACTACAAAGCCATCAGCAAAACCATGCAGCACTAGAAGTCACATTAATTGTAAGAAGTCCTTTATTCATCATTGGTTAGCAACAGCATAACAATGTTATTAAAAAGAATTCAGAGACTTTTTGTACTTTCAAGTGTTGGTCTTACATAAATGCACACATTTACTTGTATTTAGTGTTAAACATATTGTATGGCTCTCATGGAATTACATTTTAAAATATGTGGCGTTCATGGCTCTCTCAGCCAAAAAGGTTCCTGACCTAAGAAGTCGCAGTCCGTCACCGTGGTTTGATTACCACCTACCTGGGTTTGATTACCATGACCCTGGGTTTCTGTCTCCAGGCTGGGATTCCTTTCTGACATGCTTGGTCACCACCTCTGCCTGGATGTTTCAGAGGCGTTTCAACTTAACACCTTCAGGGCTGACTTTCAGAATCTCCTCCCTAACCTCAGTGTCCTGGGCTCTGCACAGCCCGCCCTGCAGCCCGCCCCGCACTGCCGCCACCCTCCCTGCCTGGTGCTGCGTCACCGCCAACCCCTGCCTTTTGGTTCTTTCTTTCTCTTCCTGGCTGCACACTTTCAAGACCTACCATATACCTCCATGTATAAGATGCACTCTTTTTTGAAAAATTTGGGGTCTAAATACTGAGTGCATCTTATACAGTTGTAGATTTTTTTACTTGCATTTCCCGCTTTTTCGCACTCGTTTTTGCGCTCATTGTTGAAGACAGTGATTCGTCATCAGACACAGATGAGGACAAGCTAATGGATGGGAGTTTTGACAGTGATGAGTTGTATGAATTTTATGATAAAACTTGAGTTCAATAACTTTATGTAACTTTTTTTTTTTCAAATTTCGGGCCGCAAAATTAAGGTGTGTCTTATGCATGGGAGCGTCTTATACATGGAAGTGTCTTATATGTGGGGGGTTACTCAGGCATCGCCTCCTGCAGACAAGCCTTTTCTGAACCGTCGAGTTAAGTTGGGATGGCATGCCATCCTCTATGTCAATCCGTTGTTAGCTTTTACTCCTCTGTGGTAGCAACTCATTGATTTATCTGTTCATGTGTCTGTCTCCTTCACTATATGTAAACTCCTCGAAGTCAGGAGTTCTATCCCATGTATCTTTATATCTTGAGAAATATCTGGGTCTGCATATCTATGCTTAGTCTGTACTTATGTCTATATGTGTATCTAAGTATTATCATGTAGATATACATCTATATCTAGATCTAGATCTAGAAAGATATAGACATCTGGTACCTTGAAACAGACTGGGCACTTTGTAAGTATTCAGCAAGTGTTTGTTAAACTGCTTGTTGTGGAAAGACTTTTTTAGCATTTTGTCCAGTCTAGAATGGACACTTACCACGGCTTTGGTAATTTCATTGTTGAAAAGAGTAATTCAAATATTTTAAATATCTGGTTATATTTTACTCTACTCAAGATATAGTTCAGAAAAGTAGTATCTAGATAGAAGCTTATAAACTACACAGCTTTTTTTTCCTTTAAATGACATGGAATTTTTGGAAATGGTTTGCTTTCATTTCTGATTGACTGCCATTGGGTTAACGCAATATCTTTATCAGTCAGATAAGTAATATTTTGGGGTTTTTTTTTTCCCCTATAGTTTTAATCTGTAGATCTTAAACTTATTCACAAGTTTGAAGTCAAGGGTCCTTGAATAATGGCTCTCCTGCCCTCCTAGTTAAGGGGCGCAAGCCTGTAGCTGGGACTCGGGGCTCTTGCCCCCCCAGGGCCGTGCTCTTTTCCCTAGAACCCATTTGGTTTGGGGGACAAGGATGGGGTGGGATGTGGGGTTTGACAGCAAGCCGCCTTCGTGGGTCCGCCGGGAGCAGCAGAGCGAGGTGCCTGTGGCCTCACCTGCCCGGCACTGACAAGCTGCTCAGGTGTGGACAGGTGGCTCCGGGCTCCCCTGACTCCGCTCTGCCTCCACTTGACAGCTTCCCTCTGGGTCATGGACTGCACCTTCATGAGCGAGGTGCATGAGGGGTCTCCGCTCACCTCTCTGAGCCAGACCACACACTGAGCAGTCTCCGCCAGCTGCTGGCCCTGTCTCTGAGGCAAGGCTGAATGCAGCTGCCTGGGCAGGGCTCTGCACGCACCTGGTGCCTGGTAGGGCTGGGCAGTGTATGCAGGGGTGTGCTGGGGGGGCAGTAGGAGAGAGCCAGGAGAGAGAGAGGCAGGTGCCAAGGATTTGAGCAGGAGTCAGGCTTGAACTGCTGTTGCTGTGTAAAGAAGGATTTACTTTCCCCTAATTCTCATCTCTTAATCTGGTTTTCTCAAGTGCTGTACCTTTGAAATTTCTGCAGGTTTTAGTGCCTGTCATAGTGAAGACAAAAGCAGTAATAATACCTCCATTGTCAGTGTTTTAGTTTACACTCTACTAAGCTTTTTCACGTTTGTTTAAAGGAAATTGACATTCCTTTTTCATCCACTTTACTGCTGGGATTGTGTGCCCTGGAAGGAGATCTGTGTCTGGCAAATAAGACAAACAACATAAACTTTCTGTGCTGAAGGGCCTTGCTTGCTTTTCTGACTTGCTAGAGAAAGAGACGCAGCAAGACAAGACATGGTACACAATGCTGAAGTCTGAAGACGTGGTCAGTTTGCGTTTCGCCCTGATTCTAGATTCCCTTGGCTGCTGCTCAGAGCCAGTGTGCTGGTTTGTAAGGGACTGCAGTGGAGACGGTCTCCTTTTCTCTGCTGCTCGGTATCTTTGGTCTGAGTCTGAAGCTGAGGTTGTAGAATATCGACAAAGGTGTGTACCCTTTTGCTTTGCTTTGTTATGTTTTTGCTTATGTCAGTCATATTACTGAGCCAGGAAGTTGGAAACAAACATCTGAGTGTTGGCAAGAAACAGTGTTAGCCCTCTGTAGCTAAGAAACTCCTTAAAAATCTTATCTCATTATAGGCTTTTAATAGAGATGAAGCAATGCTCATTAAAGGCTGAACCCTCCTTAGACTCACTACTCCACAGGATAATTGCATTTATATCAATCTTGAGACCCATTAGCTTGGTTTCAAGAAAAAAAAAAAGAATTCCAGCTCTCCTTTCTACATGGAAGGAGCTAATATTAAAATAATAAATAAGGACTATGACAAGGTCCATTGCATCTTCTTGCCCTGGGGCATGTGAAAAAGGTTTGAACACTAACAGACACAACTAGACCAGAAAGATATCTAGAAAAAAAAAATAGACACTGTTCATAAAATGGTGTGTTTTTTGAGTTCTCTATCCCCCTCCCCTTTTTTATTAAGGCAATATGCATCCTTAATAGTGGAATTGGAACAGGAGTGGAAAATCCTTAATTAGATCTGCTGCATATTTTAATCCTTGATCATTTAGTGCTTCTCCCACGTGATCCCCATCTCCACCTGATAAAAAATACCCTCCTTGAAAGGTTCATCTGAACCTACTCTACTCCTTCCAAGCAGAAAGCCCTTTTCCCCTCTAAACTACAGCATTTTGTTTATATTTCTAATGATCGATCACAGGCCCCTGGTATTGTGGTTCCTGTGATCCTGTCCCTCCCACTGCCCGTTCCCTTTGTGAGGACAGGGAACCTGACCCTTCTCTTTATCCCCTGCCATAGCTGACAGGGTCCCTTTCACACAGCCGGAGTTCAGTACGCATCTGAAGGCCGAGGGCATAAAATCCATGTGAATTGTAAGATCACCGCTGAATTTTAGAAAAGTTACTTTCTAGGTTCTTGTTGTTACTGTGGAGTGCGTGCTTCTCAGGAGAGTCCCGTGGGCCCCCTTGGCAGGAAGGCAGGGTGGGCGTGGGGCAGCGTGGGGTGATTTCGGAACCCCTGCGCATCCTCCACGGGTGCTGCTGCGGTGCGGGTCCGGTCGCCGTAGCGTGGGATGGACCCTGTGCTTGTTTTGCACCTTGGACACTGTGTAGTACAGTAGTAGTACTTTCAGCAGTTGTTGTGGATTCGATTTGAGGTGCTGAAAAGGATGCGATTCCAGCTCCTCTTTCGGGAAGAGATACCGTGTGCCTGCCCTGGGCAGCTTTGAGCTGGGAGCTGTTCTATATCAGGGTACTGGTGGGCAGGCAGAAAAGGGGTCCAGGAACTCCACTCACCGGAGTCATCTGGAAGCCTTATTTTGAAAAGCAGCTCTTACTGTTTAAAATTTTCTTTTGAACCCCAGGCCTATCTCTAGTACCAGCAACTGAAATTAGAACGTGGGTGTATTAAACCATCCCATTTTGAGCTACTGAAAAATGCATTTCAAAAGTTATCTTAGGAGCTTCTGAGATTTCTCCCAAATAGTACCTGCTGTCCTTTTAATAGTGACTTGGCAGGTCCAAGCGTGGCTGAGTTGTGCCCAGGGTCCGAGGGGTCAGTCCTCTGGTCACAAACTCTGCTTACTGCTTGCATGTCTACAGCTGTGAAATATATCATCCTGAGGCCCTAATGGTGTCGAAGAAACAGAACGGAAGCCACCCTGACCCTTCCACTGTTTTAGGACCTTTTACATGCAATTGTCTTTTAAAAGTTTCCCAGCAACCTGAGTGAGATCATACCACTTTGTTTAAAGGGCAGCTCGGGGAGAACTTTTCAAAAATACTACAGTTTTCTTTTAAAAAATAAAGTGGGCTTTGTGGGATGATAAGAATGTGAGAGAGTTACTTTGATTTAAAATTAGAGGCAGGAGACTGGGAGTCTCGAGGTCTGGGTTCTGGCTCTTACTGTGCGTTAAACCAGCCTTGTAACTTCATGTGAACACCGGCTGTTTCTCCACGGTTGGTCTTTCTCATCAGGAAAACGATGTGGATGCCATGTGATACAGTTTGGACCTTATTTTGGCTCAGGTTGGGCGCATATTAACTTTGTGCTGGCCGCTGTGCTGAGCGCCTCTCCTACACTCGCTCGTTTACTCTTCACAAGGACCCGCTCGTTTACTCTTCACAAGGACCCGATAAGATAAGGCCCTCTGGGCTCCCTGCTATTAGGGACACAAACACTAAGAGAGACCACGTAACTGCAGGACACAAATGAGACGGCCCCCAGTGCCTGTGCTCTCAACCACCGACGGAGGCTTCAATAACAAACATTTATTTCCCAGGGTTCTGGAAGCTGGCAGTCTGAGAACAGGGTGCCAGCTGGTGGGGTTCTGGTGCAGGACCTTTGCTGTGAGACCTGTTCCAGCTCCTCCCTGCCCCCTTCCACTCTGTGCATTCCTAGGCCAGCCTTCTCTGTCTCTGTGCTTTCGCTTTACCTGCCTGTTCAAGTTTGTGGTGAATTACAGAGCAGCAGTTTGGCATAGTCACCAAGAGCACAGACGACAGAGACATGCTGCCTGGATTAGAAACTTGGTTTTGCCATTTTGTTGGTGGGTGACTTGGGCAAGTGACTTACATCTGCCTCAATGTCCTTATCTGTGCAGTGGGTACAATAGTGACAGAACCTGCCCCATGGGAGACATCAGGGAAGTAAGAGGAAGATTCAGGTGGAGTTGCTGTCATGTCCAGGAAGGTGGAAGTTCACAGAAGGACACGGAATATTTTAAGAGAGATGCAGAGTGAACATGTTAGTGGAACGTTAAATAGTACTAAAGTGTAAAACAAACTTGGGTTAAATAAGTGCTCTGTGCCATCTATTTTGTGTAGAAATCGGATAATGTCTGTTGCAAGTAAATTTTCTCATAGGAGTAATATCTTGGAATGTTTTTGGTGAATCCCCCCATCAGTTAACTGCCTAGCAGGGATAGCTGACTCCGAGGTAAGTTTGGCACTGGGTGCTGGGAACAGGAACTGAGTAAGGACTGGAAGAGGTGACAGGGGGGTAGTGGACTGGGACCAGAACCTTAACCATGTGGTCTGCCATCAGCTTTAGGTTTTTGATGAAAACCAGTAATTATGTAATAGTGGGCACCTTGCATTTAGTAATAGTGGGCATCCCCCGGTTAATTTTTTCTGTATTACTGGGTTCTATTTCCATACTCAGATGGCACAAGGAGAGAAAGCTTCACTGATCCAGGTTCATGGGGTTGCTAAAATAATTCTGCATGGCCCATGTTGTCTCTTGTCCTGTCGTATAATAACCACTTTCTAAAGAAAGCCTCTTGTTTCTGCGCTGTGTATTTTGTCTTGACTCCAAGTAGCAGTTTCCTTCTTAACCCTTCTCACTTCAAACACACCAGCAAACACACATGAGAGGACTCACGAGAGTGGGTGTTGGCACCTTTCGATTTCAGATGTTTCCAGGGGTTGTTCCTTTGGGCCACGCTTCTGGGGAGGGAGACTCCGCTGTGCTCACTGTCTTCTTCCGTGAGATCCGGGGTAGAACAGCTCGTGCATCATGCTGACGGATGCCCAGGATGGGGGGAGGAGGACAGAGTGACACCCCCGGGAGAGGGCAGCACATACCAGCCATGAGGTGACCACAAGTGCCAGAGGAGAGTGGGGTCCAAGATGCAGACAGGTGAGAATACTGTGTGTGTCCTCCATTCGCCTTCCAGTCAAAGACCCATTCTGCACTTTTATGTGTGTGTGTATGTGTGTATGTGTGTATGTATGTATGTATGTATGTATGTATGTATGTGAGAGGAGGGGAGATAGTGAGATAGACTCCCACATAGGCTCCAACTGGGATCTACCTGGCAACTTCTGTCTGGGACTGAAGCTCTAATCAGCTGAGCTATCCTCAGTGCCTGGGGCTGACGCTTGAACCATTCGAGCTACTGACTGCGAGAGAGGAAGAGAGAGAGAGGGGGGAGAAGGAGGAGAAGAGAAGCAGATGATTGCTTCTCATGTGTGCCCTGATGGGGGATTGAACACAGGACATCCTCACACTGGGCTGATGCTCAACCCACTGAGCCAATGGGCCCGGGCCCTGTTTTTCACTTTAAAGACTGGTATCTGCACTCGGATTCTCTTTAGAGGCTCTGTTTTGTCCTATTTCTAGGGCTTTCCCTGCTGTGTGTGTTCCCACCTTTCCTGCTCTTTTTCTGTGGCCCTCCTTATGGGCCCTGGTTTGAATGCTGTACGTGTTGTATAGCTCTGTCTACACTCTGAGATGTCAGGCTGATGGAAGTAAATGACTAGAGTAGTGTTTCAGGATGTGGAGGCCTGCTACCTGTGAGGGTAAGTCACCTGGCCTCCCCAAACCATAGAGTCTTGGTCTCAGAGAGTATGAGGTCACTGACTCATACTAGGTTTTTATTCAGGAAATTTTGTGTCTACAGATGCTTTAAAACCAGCCCTGGCTGTTTGGCTCAGTAGAGAGAAGGTTGGCCCAGCGTGCAGGCATCCCGGGTTCGATCAGAGCACACATGAGAAGTGACCATCTGCTTCTCTTCCCCTCCCTCTCCCCCTTCTCTCTCTCTTTTCTTCCTGCAGCCAGTGGCTCCATTGGTTCGAGCATTGGCCCCAGATAGGATCTCTGGGTGGATCCCAGTCAGGGTGCACGAGGAAGTCTGTCTTATTATCTTCCCTCCTCTCACTTAAAAAAGTAAATAAATAAAAATAAATATAAAAAAATGAGGTGCTTTAAAACCATTGCTTGGTACATGGTAGAGGCATTCGGTAAATTTTATTTCACATCTCTCTCTCTTCCCTACTGTCTGCTAATGAGGCGAGTGGGTCATCTTACCAGGAAGCAGGGGCTCCTTTTTTCCTCCCTGTGCTGCCTTCGCTGTCGCTAAGGTTGAGCCCATCTCACCTGAAGCCACCTCAGCCACCATGGCCCGGGGTGGTGTGACTCACACCGCTGACCTCTCCTCCTAGCTGGTACTTGCCACTCGGCCAGGGCACCTGGCATCTGCCCAGGGCCATGTGCTTACTGCTTAGCCAGAAGGCATGTGGCTGCTGCACACTGCTCACTTTTAACGAGTCCCCTCCTTGTTAATTAACGGTGTGCATTTCCCTGGAAGCTGTGCTGGATGACCTGGGACCTGGTGTCCGTGAGGGCGCGCTCCCCGCCTCCACAGCGTCAGGGCTGACTTCTGCCTGCGTGGGAGTGTATTACCGCAGCTGACACGGTACAAGCCGTTGCCCAGGCGTCTCATTTGCCGTGCTCCGGAGGAAAGACGCGGGGGCTCGGTGTTTGGCAGCAGAGAATTCCGTGGTGATGCTTGCCAGTATCTCATCCGACCTAGAGATGTTCTCTCTTTCTCCTGTCAAAAAAGGAAATCTCTCCGTTGATTAAAAATTTCATTTGCCAGAATACTTTTTAGTTGAGCTGTGTTAAACCTGATCTGTGGGTCTAAGCTCCTGGCGTCTGCTCAGAAGCACTTGGATGTTGCAGAGGAATTCTGTCCCGGCCGCAGCCGTGGGGCCAGAACAAGGTTCATATGGGGCACAGCAGGGTGGGCGTTATTTCTGCAAGTAGCGTGAGTTTGCAAGCTGGTGAGGGGTGTGGAAATGCACATCACAGCTAGCTGGGGAGGCAAAAAATCATGTAGAGAGAAACAGTGCTTGGTGCCACACCTGAGGGGCTGGCCGGGCTCATACGTAGGAAGACTCACGGTGAGTTCAGAAGCAAGAAGGACACGTTGGGTAGAGAATGACATGTCAGCGTTATTCAGGATTATTAAGGGTGATGAACAGTGTAGCCTAGTGGGTAACAGCAGGCTTTCAGGATCAGACTGAGCTAGATTTAAAACCAGACTTGGCTGCCTGCCGGCTGTGAGCATTGGGCGATTTGCCTCACCACCCTAAGTCTCAGTTTCCTTCTCTTGAATGGGGATAATGAGACTTCGCTGGTGGGATTGTTTGGAGGATTAAGTGAGATAATGTTCATTAAGTGTGTAGTATGGTGCTTGGCCTAAAGTAAATGCTCGCTAAGTGGTTGTAATTATGACCCACAGAAGGGCGTTGGAAGCCTGGTTTCGGGGGGCTCTCACTTGGTGGTGGAGGGCGGCCCCGCCAGCCCCAGAGCGCTGAGCCCTGCAGGACCGGGCCTGGGACTCGGCAGGCTCTGGCAGCTGCCTCAGCCCTGACTGTGTGTTTGAGACACCTGCCGGCCACAAAGGGTCCCAGTGCTGCTTCTCCTAAGGAGCTTGCAGTGCCTTCTGTGCCTTCCCTTTTCACTCCCCATCCACGGCCACCTCCTGTGCCGACTGCCTTGCCTGAGATCCTTCCTGAAACGGGGTTCGGGGGGGGGCAGAGAGAGAGAGTGTGTGTGTGTGTGTGTGTGTATATGTGTGTGTGTGTGTGTGTGTATATGTGAGTGTGTGTAGGGGTGTGTGTGTGTGTGTGTGTATGTGTATGTATATGTGTGTGTGTATATGTGTGTGTGTATGTGTGTAGGGGTGTGTGTGTGTGTAGGGGTGTGTGTATATGTGTGTGTGTATGTGTATAGGGGTGTGTGTGTGTGTGTAGGGGTGTGTGTATATGTGTGTGTGTGTGTGTAGGGGTGTGTGTGTGTGTAGGGGTGTGTGTGTATGTGTGTGTATATGTGTGTGTATGTGTGTATATGTGTGTGTGTATGTGTGTGTGTGTGTAGGGGTGTGGGAAATCCATGCATATTCAGGAAGACCCTCTCTATCCAGTCTTCCCTGCAGGGTTTTGCCTACAATTAAAAACCAAACTAAAAACAAAGGAGAAAAGCAGAAAGGGTGTGGAGCTGGTTCCTGCCTTTTCAGCCTGTGAGGTTGTAATTAAGAGGTGTGTGTATTTTCTGATTAGGGGACCCTGGTTTCTTTTTGTTACATTTTCCTTTTCCTGCTTCAAAGTAAAGAGAAATGAATCCGAGTGGGTCTTTCAGGGGCCAGTGTGGAGTTGCGGGGGGGCAGGGCCACTCTCAGCCAGGGAGTTGCCAGCTGAGACCTGATCAGGCTGGTTTTTTTGGTCATTCTGTGCTGGTCCCTGGAGCTCAAAGCCAGGTTACAGGGAGGACCTCGCAGGGAAGAGCCTCGAGGGCCGTTCTGAAGGCCACGTCTAAGTCCTCTGGGCTGGAAGGGAGGAAAGCACGTTCCTGCAGAGGGCGGGCATGTGGCCTGGCAGCAGGTGTTGGGACCCTAGCAGGGAGTCAGTGGGGTCCAGAGACAGGAAGGCCACCCTGAGGAACTGGGCAGTGAGGCAGGAGCTGGCTCTGGAGCTCTGGAACTAGCTGTGGCCGGGGCACTGTCCCGTGGAAACCGAGGCACAGGTGGGAAGCCAGTTTGGTGGGAAAGTGGAGCAGCGTTCCTGGGGTGTCCAGAATGGTCCTCCAGGGGGAGAAAACATTTACAACATTTACAGTTCATTACCATAGGGGTACTGTTTTGTGAATACATAATGTAACACTACTATAAAACTTGTATATAGCCTGACCAGGCAGTGGCACAGTGGATAGAGCATCGGCCTGAGATGCTGAGGACCCAGGTTCGAAATCCTGAAATTACTGGCTTGAGCACGGGCTCACCAGCTTGAGCACGGGGTTGCTGGCTTGAGCGTGGGATCATAGACATGACTCCATCGTCGCTGACTTGAGCTCAAAAGTCACTAGCCTGAGTCCAAGGTCACTGGTTTGAACAAGGGGTCACTCGCTCTTCTGTAGCCCCACAGTCAAGGCACATATGAGAAAGCAATCAATGAACAACTAAGAAGCCACAACGAAAAACTGATGCTTCTCATCTCTCTCCCTTCAAGTCTGTCCCTGTCTGTCCCTCTCTCCTCTCTCCTCTCTCTCTCTCGCTAAAAAAACACCACAAAAAGTTTGTATATAATGTATAAGTGAATAGATCACGTATATGTACATGCTCAAAAGCTCTTGATTGCCTAGAATGTGCTATTTATATTTAATATATTTGAAGACAGCTGATTTGAGTGCCAGGATCAGAGGAGGAAAGCAACAAAGCTGCTGCGTCTGACCTGTGCACCCACGTCAGCCCCTCTCTGTGCAAGGGCAGAGCCTCGGGTCCGGGCCCAGTAGCCTGGTGTCAGCGCTGGAGGTCGATGTCGGGGTGCGGGGTGGGGGGCGATGCCTCAGACTCTGCCCAGCCAGTGCAACACTCCGGAGGTTTGATTGCTGACTTTGCGTGGCAGCCCTATCCCTTCTCTGGGATGTGGCTTTAGTGCCTCTCGTATAGACACTGCTGTCTATACACTGATCTGCTTCTCTCCTCGCTTCCACTTGTCAGTAGCTGCCAGCAGCACACCTGAGGATAAAGCACTTGGCATGCAAGTATGTGCTGACTGTAGACTCCGTGGAAAGAAGAAAGCTGACAATAAAGTATACAGATATCATATTATAAAGTCACATGCCTGAAATGTATACAGTGTTATTAAACCAGTGTTACCCCAACCAATTTAATGAAAGAATAATAAATAAAAAGAACGAAACCCGAGTCCTGGAAAGATCTGTGACATCTGAGAAGCCCTGTTGTAAAGTGTCCAGGTGGATGTGCTCAGGGAGATTATGAGCGCTTGTTATGCTCGTTTTCAGGCTAGAGTAACTTCTTTGCAAGTACTCAGCCTCAGCTACGTCAGGGTGTACGGGAGGCAGGATATTGTGGACTCCACAAAGCAGTTGCAGGAGTTGGTTGTATATATTTATTTCCTTTAAAAGAAGGCAGATGGGGAAAAATCAGAAAGAGAAGCCTGTAAACATAATGTATACTGGCAGTAGGACTAAGAAGTCCAGGATCTCTCAGCTCCTATAGGGGCTTTCATCTGCCTCTCTTGCGGCGTTTTCTGCCATAGGATGTTGGTCATGCACATCGACCCCCCCCAGGACAGTGTGGGAGGCAAACACACAGTGGTGTGCAGACGAGGCAGGGGTCCTCAAGGGGCATGTTGGCAGCAGCGGCCACACCCCACGCCCAGGAGTGAACCTGGTGCAGGGAATTCTAAATGAAGCCATGTACTGGAGTCAAGTGTACAGTGTCAGCTTTGTGTACACTTTTGAGAGCATTTAAAGGCTCTCTGAGTAAGAATCCTTGCACGATGTCCTTTCCCCACACATTCAGGATGGTGTGTTTATTCAGGAGGCATGACCTCAATTTACGTTCTGTTAGTACAGCTAACCCTTTGACTGCAGGTTAGCTCGCGCCCTGGCCATCAAAGAGCCGATTGTGTATGCCAAAGTGGGAGAGACTCGCGCGGGGCTTTGGTTTGCCGCTTCCCGGCCCGGTGAGACACTGCTTGGTTTTTTCCCCACCAGCCCTTTTGGCTGTGCCTGCTCTCCGGGTGGAGGTGTCTTGTAGATTTTATTGCCACTCCTTGAATAGTTTTCTTTATCACTCACAAGGCCTGTCATTGTCATGTGTGTGCTGCCTTGCCAGGTCTCACCATGAAGCCACCGTCCCTTCGGCCTGCTGCTGACCCTGACGACATTTCATCAGCCAGGCTTGCAGGCTTGTCCTAGAGTCCTTTGTACCTATGGAGACAGTAATAGACCTATCTGGGCAGCGTTCTGTCATGATAATGCAGCTCTGGTGATCTAAATGTTCACCAGGATCTGCAGAGCGAAATGCACACACCCCTCCTGAAAGCTACTTTTCTGTTCTAGCCATGGAAATGTTAGTTTCCACTGTTCCCTTTCTGGGTAAGTGTCAGACCCTGGACCAAACTTAGCCCTGTCTGAGTTTCACCCTCTCAGAGCTTCTACTCTAAGATACAATGATAAACAGTATCTGTTGCCACGTGTCTATCTTATTTTAACAAATGTTGTTGATGCCTAACATTTATTTTAAGCTTTTGTCACTTTAAAATTTATTTGTTTATGCTGCTCTTCTCATCCTCTCCCCTCCTCCAAATACTTATCCATTAACACTTTCTATTTTAATGGCATTTGTCTCTTTGGGCTCCTATTATAGTTATTTGAGAAGGCCTTAATTAAGTCCTCACTAAACTTTTAAACTTCCTGAGGTTGGAATTGTGCTTGGCACATCTCTTTGTCTCCTGTCTCTTCCTGGGCTGTGCTCAGAACACAGTAGGTGTTCAATAAGCAGTCCGCTACAAGGCTGAACAACGAGAGGACCCCAGCTGGAGTAGACTGTTCCTTTGGCCCATGGTTGAGTCATTGCTGTGCTATGTGGAGATCTGGGGGATCAGGATACTTCCTGGCCTGGGCAGGATCTCAGTGCTGTAAGTCAGCTTGCACCTGGAACTTGAGGGACCCACTCCATTGCTGGAGCCCTGGGCACAAGTCCACTTCTCTTTTAGACCCTCTGCCTTCAATGTTTACAAAATGCTGTCACTGCCTCAAGCAACCTCATCTAGCTTGTGAGAACGGCAGCAATACTACTGTGACTGGATGTCCTCTTCAGTCTAATCAGTGAATCCAGCGTTTTGGACAGGTTGTGCCACAGAACCGTCCTCAGGGATGTGGTCAGGGAAGTACGGAAAGCGGTTAGTAAGGATGGGTGTTTGAAAATGCAGGTGGCAAGGAACTTGCTCAGTGCAAAGGGTTTCCTATAATTAAAACAAAACAAAATGGAATAGGCATCTCTCTTCTTCCAAAGGTCCTAAAATTGGTTATTAACAGGGGGTCTTTCTTGCTCATGACACCCTCCCTGTCCCCCAGCCACCCCCCAAAAACTAAGCTAGTCTAAAGTCTGGGTGCCTTTTCTAAGTTTTAAAAATAGTAGCACAATGCTGCTGCGATCCCATAAAGCTATATTTTCACTGTCATCTCTGACTTGTGGTAGTGCTTGGTAATTACATGGTGCTTGCCATCTGCAAGTCTGTAAACACACTAGAGATGTTAACTCTTTAATTCTCCCGACACCTCTGCGGAGAGAGGGAGAGATTGCATGGTGCCTTTGTGGCTTAGCTGTTCATTTGGTCAGGTTACATCTCACTGAGGTGTTCTTCCTGAGACATGGTAGAGCTGGAAAAGTACCATCTGCTCTTAAGAATGACATTCTGTACTGCCAAAAGGAAAACTTGGAGTTTCCACAGAAGCAAGGATCCAAAGGATACAGCTGCTGACTTCAGCAAGCAGATACTCCCCGACTCTATTGTTTGACCACTTAGATTGCTAGAAACATTAGAAAATATTTTTGTCTGTTAAAGAATGCAGAATTTTTGTTTCTGACATAACAGTATCTGCCCCTGACATTTCAAGGGGGGAATTCATGACTGCTTCTTTGGTACTATTCAATAATTCTTATGGCTTTTTATTATTCTTATAAAAAGTCATTTTTTTTTCTAAAATCTGTTTATTTTTCTCCTTTTGCATCCTGAAGAATGGAATATTAAATAACTTTGAAATTTATACTAGTGAATCTCAAAAGCTGGGCTGGGCTTTAAAGAGACTTATGGAACAGAACAAAATAGTTATTGTGCAGTTTAAAGTTTCTTTAGCTTCAATACATTGCTTCAGTGATTTCAATTTATTATGCAAATGTGACAATTATTCTATTTTAAAAATCTGTTAGGAAGATTGCATGCTTTGTTTCTGCAGCACAGTAAATTGTGTTGATTATTTCATTTTTGTTTTTTGATTTGCTTATTTTGTTTTTAAAGTGGCAGAATAATGTGATAACATGTCTTCACTAGTAATTTAATACTTGGATATAATGAGTTCATCTGAGAGATTTCATTAAAAACAGCAAGGTGCCTGAATACCAAAGCTGAGATGTTTTTAATCACAGAATTATAGTAATTACACAAATCTCAAGCTTTTCATCAGACAGAAAAGGCTTCCTGGGCTAAACATGCACTTTAAACTTAGCACTAATAACCATGTATTGATATCAATTATATGGAAGAGAATCTTTAGTCCAAGGGAAATATTGGAGAGAATGTCATGTGTTGACTTTTTAAGGAAAATTAATAAATAAATTGTTCTGATAACATAATATCTGTAAGAGTCACATCACCAGGGTAATGGAAGGGGAATGCTCATGGGTGACTATGGTCTAAGCAGGTGAATACTTAGGTGGTCAATGAGCCTTTATTGCTTACTGTATTATCAGCATGGAGGGAATGCTGGAAGGAACATCTCTCTCTCCTCTGTGGGGCCCTGAAGTTCCTAATTCACTGGAGTCCCTTTTCCAGTCAATGGACAGACTGCCGGTAAAGGAGAGGATTATTGCCCCACAATCCTGACTTCTGGGTTGGGTGAAAACTGTGTAAAGAATAATTTCATTATCACGCAGCTTATTGAAAATGTCAAATTTTTATTTTAAAAAAGGCCAGGTACATGGTACCCTCGGGGAGCTTGTTTGCAAAGAAAAGTGATAGAAAAAGATGCATCTAGGAAGACTTTATAAAAATCTATTTTTTTTTTTTTTGTATTTTTCTGAAGCTGGAAACGGGGAGAGAGTCAGACAGACTCCCGCATGCGCCTGACCGGGATCCACCTGGCACGCCCACCAGGAGCGATGCTCTGCCCACCAGGGGGCGATGCTCTGCCCCTCGGGGCGTCGCTCTACCGCAACCAGAGCCACTCTAGCACCTGGGGCAGAGGCCAAGGAGCCATCCCCAGCGCCCGGGCCATCTTTGCTCCAATGGAGCCTTGGCTGCAGGAGGGGAAGAGAGAGACAGAGAGGAAGGGGGGGGGTGGAGAAGCAGATGGGCGCTTCTCCTATGTGCCCTGGCCGGGAATCGAACCCGGGTCCCCCGCACGCCAGGCCGACGCTCTACCACTGAGCCAACCAGCCAGGGCCTATAAAAATCTCTCTGAACAAGAAATTTTATTTGCTCTATTTTCCATGTGTCATTCTTTATTATTTTTTTTTTCTGGCTCAGATAGGTACTAAGGAAGGGGAATGCAGGAGAAGCGGAGTGTCCCGGCGCTGTCCGCGATGGGTGCAGGAGGGAGGAGGGACGCCTAGGGAGCTGGGGAAGGCGAGTCCTGTTGGCTCGTGTCACGGGGGTTTGGAGTTGAGCGGCGGAGCATGCAGTCCAATGAAAGGCCCGCAGCCCTGCCTGGGTGTCTTGATGAGTGGTCAGGACACGGATTCTTCCTCGAGGCTGGAGCAGAGGCATGCCTGGGACCTGAGTCCTGACAAGACAGTCTGTCTGGTCTCTGGTCTTCAAACATCCCTTTTTATGGTCAACTCACCATCCCTTGTCCATGGAAGAATTGGAGAGTTAGCTGGAACGACTGTCCCCTGACTACTTCTGAAGGCGTTATCATCCGCATCTTCCACATTTCTTAGTTGCATCTTTGAGCCTCCAGGGCCTCCCTGACCCCTTCACAGTAAGCTCGAGGACCATTTTGAGCCAGCTTTGAGCCCTGCCCTGAATGAGGGCACACAGGTGAGCCCGTGCAGGCCTCACCTTTTTAGACCACCCTTGCTGGGCAGATCCTGGCCAGAGAAGTCCCTGCCTACAATTTTCAGTGTCATTCAAGTTTTGCTTTTCCGCTTTTAACCATCAAAATAATATGTGCCATTGTGGAAAAATTTATAAGGTACAGAAAATGTAAAGAAACAGAAAAATCACCATTAATCTTTCTACCCAGAGAGAATGCGCCTTTGGCTGTATCTCCTTCCAGTCTTTTATCTGTATCCTTTGTTATCGATACACATTACTCTGCAAATGCGTATTTGCGTTCTGATTCACAAACATCTAACAGTATTTAATCACCTGTCATAAGCATTTTCCATAAACCTCATGGGCAATCTGTTGAGTACATTGATTGCCATCATGAACATAAAGGTGTTATTATCTCGATTAAGTATTATTGTCATTTGGTCTCTTCCCAGGTCCCCTGTTGTCCTCTGCTGCACATTTGGAAGGCTATGATGGGTATGAATGGGAACATTTGGAGGTCTCAGCTAACGCGTTGCTTCTGCCTGGAAGATCACCCTTTAGAAGCAGGAAACGTGCCGCGCGTGGTGGTTGACAGCGAGAGACAAGGCGTGTTGTGAAGAGCAATGGATGAAGGCAGCCTGGGGGGCCCCAAGCGCGTGCTTCCGGTGGTCTAGTCCAGGGAAGCCCTCCTGTGGGGCCCTGACGTTCTGGGATGTCGCCAGCTCTGGGCGCATGGCCGATTCCTGAATGATGATGGTGCGCCGGGGGCTGCTCGCGTGGGTCTCTCGGGTGGGGGTTTTGCTTGTGCTGCTCTGCTGCGCCGTCTCCGTGCTCTACATGCTGGCCTGCACCCCCAAAGGCAACGAGGAGCAGCTGGGGCTGCCCAGGCCCAACAGCCCCACAGGCAAAGAAGGGTACCAGGCCGTCCTGCAGGAGTGGGAGGAGCAGCACCGCAACTACATCGGCAGCCTCAAGAGGCAGATCGCCCAGCTGAAGGAGGAGCTGCAGGAGAGGAGCGAGCGGCTCCGGAACGCGCACGCGCAGTACCACGCCAGCGAGCCCGTGGGCCTGGGCCCCGAGCGGGGCGCCGCCGAGAAGCCCCAGGCCGACCTGCTGGCCTTCCTGCACTCGCAGGTGGACAAGGCGGAGGTGCACGCCGGCGTCAAGCTGGCCACCGAGTACGCCGCGGTGCCTTTCGACAGCTTCACCCTGCAGAAGGTGTACCAGCTGGAGACGGGCCTGACCCGCCACCCCGAGGAGAAGCCGGTGAGGAAAGACAAGCGGGATGAGTTGGTGGAAGCCATTGAATCAGCCCTGGAGGCCCTGAACAGCCCTGCGGAGAGCAGCCCAAATCAGCATCCTTACACGGCCTCGGATTTCATAGAAGGTTGGCGGGTCTGCGGGTTGGGGTAGGAAGGAGGAGAAGAGGCGTCTGGGTCCAGGCACCCAGGCAGGTCACAGCTGCGGGAGGCTGGCAGTTGGCTCTGGGGGTGGCTGGTAGAAAGTTTTATGTAAGCGACACCAAGGGTATATAGTCTAGTTTTTATTTGTCAGGAACATCTGTTTCCACTTACTTTCTCATGGAAACCACAGTTATTGAGTGGACAGATTCATTGCTCCTTGGCAGAAGAAATTAGAACTTTCGTTAAAAAAAAAAAAAAAAAAAAAAGAAACAAAATAAAACAAAATGTAAACATAAGACTTTGAAACCCAGAGGTTTATAACAGGTAGTTTCAGTTTATCCCTTCTCACAGGTGCATAGGGCCTAGAGATTGAGCCCGGTTGTGAGGCTTGTGAACAGAAGGGTAGTAAGTGTGCATATAGCACTTACCTGTGCCAGACGCTGTTCTAGGGACTCTACACTTACTAATTAGTTTGTTCCGTATAATGACCCCAATAGGGGATAAGGAAATAGAGGTTCAGATTAATTAAGTGAATTACCTGAGGTTGCTCGGTTAGCAAGTGACAAAGCCAGGATTTGAACCTGGGAAGCCTGTTTCCGTAGCCCATGCCCTTAACCACTAGGTTATGTTGTTTAGATAGGACCTAAGGAGCACATAGAAGCTAGTGAGATGGAACAACCTAGTTTTGTGTTAAACTGTGTCCAACGTCAGGAGAAAGCAGTTTGTCTAGTTTCTTGGAAGGCTGGTTAGTATCTTCTTCCTTTATCCATTTTCCCATTGTTACTGGATCAAAATCAGCCAAGAATCCAGGAAAGGAAGTGCCTTCCAGGGCATCCAGCTCCTTCCCCTGTCTCTTGGTGGAATCCAGTCCAAGTTCCCAGATATGCAACTGTGTCCACGTGACTCCCTCCTTTGGTTCTGTGACCACCGTCTCCTCCGCCCACAGGCAAGGTAGCAAAAACCCTCCCGCTGCTATTTATGCCTCTTCTCTGGACGTTTTCCTGTCTTGTGACTTTTTTTCTCCACTGTATATGTGAACCATAAATTCATGCAGTTTTCCTATAGTATCATTTTTCATATACCTAGAGCCAGGGAAAGAAATCTTTTACAAGACCAAGATTTTGGTGTCAAAAGTTTTTTTTTTTTAATTCACTTATATGAGGCATCAAAAATGCCTAGTGTTCGGCAGCTGCAAGTATAAGCTCACGGTGTGCACTCAGAGTTCAAAATGTCATGATAATAAAAGAAAAGGATATCACGATGATGCAGCATCAGATGTCACAGTGCTTCGGAGTTTATTAAACATTTCCACGTATGTTATCACCTTACCAGCCGACCCCCCCGGGAAATCATTAAACAGCCCTTAAAAAACAAATCCTGGTTACCGCTGGCCCTAAAACATGCTACAGAAGCTGCCCACATACAAAGCCCTTTCAAAAGAACTTGATTGCCAATCAGTGCCTAGAATTTGGAATGTTTGCCCTTGTGATTTTTAATCTGCATTCATATTGGAAGTCTTCGTCTGCTTCTCTTACACAACATCTCAATGCACAAAGACGGTTGTTCTCAATCAGTGGTGGCAGAGGCCTTTTGTCCTTGTGTTTCTTTGCCCCGAGATATGGCTGACTTTCTATCAGAGGCCCTGGAACCACCGCTACACAATGTTGGCTTCATGTGCGGCACACAGCCTGTGTGTCAAAGCAGATCGATCCACACCCATCTTCCAAGTTTTGGTAAAAGTCCAGTCAGCTGTTTTCGTAAGATGAGTAAATAGGAACGCACACTTTAAATGTACAGGGGTGGGGAAAAGTAGATTTACTGTTGTGAGTACATGAAACGTAGAGTTTATTCTTGTTTCATTATTTAGGAATTATTGTATGATTTTCCATACAAACAATGGTAAACCTACAATACTTTTGCCCACCCCTACAGTGTGTCCGTAAAAGTCATGGTGTACTTTTGACCGGTCACAGGAAAGCAACAAAAGATGATAGAAATGTGAAATCTGCACCAAATAAAAGGAAAACTGTCCCAGTTTCATACCTATTCAGTGCAGTTCTATGTGGGCTCACGCACAGATTTTTTTAGGGCTCCTTAGGTAGCTATCCTGTATAGCCTCTACAGACTCGTCACTGACTGATGGCCTACCAGAACCGGGTTTCTCCACCAAACTGCCGGTCTCCTTTAACTGCTTATCCCACCGAGTATTCCTTTGTGGTGACGCTTTGTTATAAACGCGCCGGTATTCACGTTGCACTTTGGTCACAGATTCGAATTTAGTGAGCCACAGAACACACTGAACTTCCCTCTGTACCATCCACATCTCGACTGGCATGGCCGTGGGCTGCTCTGCTGTATACACGGTGTTACGTCATCATCTGCACATGCGCACATGCTGCCACATCATCCTACAGAAACTGGGAGGGTTTTCCTTTTATTTGGTGCAGATTTCACATTTTTATCGTCTTTTGTTGCTTTCCTGTGACCAGTCAAAAGTGCACCATGACTTTACGGACACACTGTATATGTATACATATTTGATTGTCATCAGCACAGTTTTATTTCATTTTGTTTTTTCACTCGTCACACAAGATTGTGGAGGCAAACTTTTATATTCCCAGGAAGCGAGGCATTAAGAAAGATGCCACAAGTCTGAGGAAGCTGCACGAAGGTAGAAAAAAATTCAGCATAGGAGTAATTTTCAAATAGTGATGTTTTGGAACAAAGTGGTACTCTAGCGACTATAAGCGTTAACTGGTGACCAATTGGCTAGGTGGTGATAATTTAAGATTCTTAGCCTCAGAGAGGCAGTGGGACTGAATGAAGTTTGAGGACCTTTTCAATCCTGACTCACAGTTCTTTGATCTACACCTAGTTAAGGGGAAAGAAGGGAATGGAAGGGGTCTGGTTTGAAATCTGTTTTCTATAATGAGTTAGAGCAAGCAATGGGACCTTACAGGGGTGAAGTGTATCATTAGAAATAACTTATTTGGGTTTCTAAACATAACCATAGGAGATTGAGTTTGTTTGGGGAGTTAGTAGTCCAAAAGTCGGAGCAAGTTAGAGGTCCGTGGGGAAATTTTAGCTTTTAAATTGCAGTGGGATATTCTCAGAGCTTTAACCAAAGGCAACAGATTTGCTGAACCCTGAACTAGTACAATAAACATGGGGAGTCGTTGTGTTTAAAAGAATAATAAAAGCCCCCAGGATGTTTCCAGATGATAATAGTTACAGAAAAACTGAAAGATAACTGTGAGGCAGGTGGCACGATGACTTGAGTGTGGGGAACTGTGAGACTTTGACCAACACCCTTAAGCTCCTTGAGACACAGTTTCCTCATCTGTCAATAGGAGACTGCACTAGGATGGATGTCTCCATCCTTCTGCAAAATATAAAGCATGACTTCTACTTCTTTTGTCCTTAGCTTTGCCATAAACCACCCTTGAAGGATGCTCCGCCAACCACTCTGCTGGTTGACCGAGGACATGCCACCTACCCTTTGGGATATTCCTCTATGAAAGGAGAAATTCAAATAGATTATTTATAGTCTGGTCTGACTATGGCCACTTTCTATAATTCTGTGAAGTTTACATAGGGAGAGTACACCCTGATGACTATCTAATTTATGCTCTATGTTGACTTAGAGGGAACACAGAGGGAACATCTGCCTCCTTTTCCCTCTCCCCAGATGTTTTGTTGGCACTGGTTTTTTGTGCTGGATTCTCACATGAATGTTTTTTTACAGCCACCTGGGAAAAGAAGTTAAAGCAGAAAAACACGATCAGATTCTGTGCCTCAGGGTGCCTGACTGTTTACCTCCTCAAATCAACAGAAACCTCTTCTCTGTGTTGGCGGTTTAGCTAGTCCTTCAATATGAGATATACAGACTCTGAGCCACAGCTTTTGGCTTTGATTATATATTTTTAAACAGAGCTCAGAGGATGTAAATTTGATGCCGTTCCATAAAAACTGTTTAGCTTTCTGAATTCTCTTGTACAACCCAAGCCTCTGATCGTGTGACTCTTGAGTGAGGCGTCTGTGACTGCTGTCGCCATGGGGTTGCTCTTCTGTCTCTAGCCTGTGCAGCTCACCCCCCTGCAGCTTTTGCAGGGTCAGTTGTGACAAAGAGGGTCAGATACTAGAAGACTTGATTTGGGGGTGAGATGGAGCCAAGGCATGATCCACAAGTAGCTGAAGGTTTTGAGGGCACCCTGTGATACGTTTTAAAAGAAGTGGATATAGAAACAGCTATAAAACCTTAGTAGCTGCCTGCCCAGTCATCCCAGTGTCCTGTGCTCAGCAGCCAAGCCCTCATGCTTCGTGGGGAGCCCAGGTAGGGCGTGAAGATACTGAGGTTTTGACTTCTGTTGTTTGGGTCTCATCATAACCTCTAAGGGACCACTTGGCTAAAACTTTATTAGGCACATCAAATCCAGTGCCAGGCCCTGGGTGTGGAGAACAAGGTGCTTTCCTCAGCATGGATTTTGGGGCGAGGCTTCTTTGTCAGAAACCTTGTGACTTGATGGAGACGTGGTTAAGCAAGCATTCAGTGCCTTTCTGGGCACCTGGGGACCTGGTGCAGAAGTACAGGAGAGCGGGGATTCCGCACAGCGGGGCACCTGGCCCGTGTCCGGAGGAGAACATGGTGCAGGGAGACTAGCTGGCAGGCGGGATGGCCAGAGGACCTCAGGTTCCACGTCGGGCCTCAGACCTCAGCCAGCTTTCCAGGGGCGTGAGGTGTCAGAACTCAGGTCAGCCCTCTGAGCACCCTTGTGTCACCGTGCCCCGGACCCACCACACTGGTTTACCGTTATTACGTTCTGAGCAGGCCTGTGTGTGCCACTAGACTCCTCTGTCACCTCACTCCGTGCCTTTTATTCCACTTCCTCCCGCAAATCTCATTTGTATCTAATGCTTTCAGTTCCTTTAAGGAGGGACATGTCGGAGATAAGAGGCCTAAACGCAAATGAATGGTCTGAGGCTGCACTTTGTAGAGTGAATTCTTCCTATGGCGATGGTGGGAGAGATGGTGAGAAAGAGCCCGGCCCTCCATCAGTGAGCAGAAGAACCCCATGCTAGAATCTAGGCTCTGCTATCACAGAATACTTTGAAATTCTAAATAATTTTTGAACAAGGGACCTTACATTCTCATTTTGCGCTGAGCCCTGCTACCGAGGACTCACCTCCAAGGTTGAGAGGACAGGAGGGAAAGGGAAAGAAAGAGGAAGGTAGAATTAGAAGGTGAGCCGTGTAGCCCTGGCACCTGTGTTGAGCATCCGCTCTGTTGACCTTCATGGGCTGGAACACACGGAACCTGCGCTGATAAACATCCTCTGTGGGTCGAGTATGTTGTTGCAAGATTCCAGAAGCTGCCAAGTTGGACTTTCTTTCATGATTTTGTTGTTAGTATTTTCATTGTACTCATTCAAACCAATTCTGTTCTCAGAGAATTTTTTTTTTAATTGAGGCATCACTGTTCTTCATGCCTTTTGTTTTCTATTAAGAGGATGCTGCAAGACAGCGCTTGTGGGCCCTGGCCGGTTAGCTCAGTGGTAGAGCGTCGGCCTGGCATGCAGAAGTCCTGGGTTCGATTCCCGGCCAGGGCACACAGGAGAAGCGCCCATCTGCTTCTCCACCCCTCCCCCTCTCCTTCTTCTCTGTCTCTCTCTTCCCCTCCCACAGTCAAGGCTCCATTGGAGCAAAGATGGCCAGGGCGCTGAGGATGGCTCTGTGGCCTCTGCCTCAGGCACTAGAATGGCTCTGATTGCAGCAGAGTGACGCCCCAAGATGGGCAGAGCATCGCTCCCTGGTGGGCATGCCAGGTGGATCCCGGTCGGGTGCATGTGGGAGTCTGTCTGACTGCTTCCCCGTTTCCAACTTCAGAAAAATACAAAAAAAAAAAAAAAAGAGAGAGAGAGAGTGTTTGTGATGCGCTGGGTTGTCCAGGACGGAGGAGTGTGGCTTTAGTGGGAGTGGTAACCAGAGGCCGGTGGAGGGAGGCCCTGAACTGGGGCTTCACACAAGGTGGAGGGACGTGCGCTTTGTGGGCATCGTGGGGGGAGATGGAGAGGTGAGCGGCCACCTTCACATGAGTGGTGCAGCCCGATGGTGTGGCCGGGGCTGCTGCTCAGACTTCAGCCTGTTCAGCCACGTTGGGTAGGAAGTGGTGTTTACGGAAAGGATCGGTACTGTTTAACCAGACCCTGAGTTTGTCCTCTGCTGGGATCACGCGTGAGGTCCTGCAGCAAGGCTTAGTCGACATGTGTGAGTGGGACATCCGCTATGTGTGCAGAACATACCTGCTGTTCTGGGGGCTGGGAGAGGGGTATAAAGCTGAGCCTCAGACCTGAAGGGCCTGCTTATTTATGTGGGGTGACAAGACTCTGAATGATTGAGGGTTCAAGTGGGGGGAATGACTGTTAGTGCCGTGGGCTGGAGGCAGGCAGATGATCAGGGAAGACATTGCGGGAGAGGGAGCCTGAGACAGTCTCAAAGAGTGAGAAGGGATTACCAGAGAGGAAGTATGTATGTGGGGGGGGGGACAGGAAGAACAGACTGGCAGCAGAGGGCAGGGTAACAAGAGAGCCACCTGCCCCGAGAGTCGCTAGGAATATGGCTCACAAGGAACCCAAGAGCTGGGCATGGCAGTTCAGCTCACCGGGACTGTCCGCATCTGGAGTTAGAAGGTCCTTTCTTCTCAGAAGGCAGTGAGCTCAGCTCTTGAGTCCCGAATAGCTCCCTCCTCTCGCTCACTGTGGTTCACAAGTGCTCAAACAGCTGCAGCATCTTGGAGGTCCCAGTGGTCGGAGATGGGGAGTTTTTCTCGCTGACCTGATGTCTGCACCAGGCACTGTTTCCGACATTTCACAAGCTCTAGTTTACTTAATCCCCTCTTTCAGTAGTGAGGTGGACACTCTCATTATCTTCTTATTGTCAGCGTGGAATCCAAAACTCCCCAGTTTGAGTAACATCCTCAACGTCATTCAGCAGAACAACAGGGCCAGTGTTTTTGGACTTTATAGTTTTAATGTTCACGTCCCAGGGTCACGCTTCTCTGACCCAAAAGACATGCTTCTCTGGCACCAGGGTGATGTGAAAAAGTCTTTTAAAAACACATTCAAGGCGTGCAGACACCTTTGGGTGAAGTCGTACCCTGGTGGTTGTCTGTGTTTTCTTGGGATGAAGTTCTGATAGGAAGAGCAGGAAAACACCTGAGATCCTGGGCAGACAAGCAGCAGAGACAGGAGGAAGCTGGAGGAGACGGATGGTTCACGCCGCCCAGGGCAGAGCACACGGTGGCGAGGAGCCTTCAGCACAGAAAGCTTTATTTACAAACTGCTCAGACATGTGTTTTTATTTTATTTTATTTTATTTTCAGCCTCATGGAGAGGGGCAGAGAGTTGGAAGAGTTGGGAGAGAGAATATTGACTTTAAGATTCCTTAAGAAGCTGTTTGGTGAGCTTGTCTGTTCCTTCAGGGAGGAAATAAGGTTTACATTTCTGTTATATTCTCCAAAATATACTGCTTTCCTAGATTTGGATTTTATATAAATCCACGCTGTGGGCAATCCTGGAGGACTCCAAGGTCTGATCCCAGCGGACCCTTCCAACTTCACTTCCTGCTGCTTCCTCCGGCCTCCCCCGCCTGCCAGTGAACTCCCAGCCTCCCTGTGCGGTTCCTTCCTCGCTGGGAAGGCTGCGGCGCCCAGCCTCTTTCTATTGGTGTCGGACGTTCTGTAAGACATCCCTCTCTGAACTCTGTCCTGCTCCTTCCAGCAGGAAGTGCTCTCTCCTCCTTCCAAGAAGTACATGGTGCTGGAGGGTACTCCTTGCCCCCCATCGAGGTTTATAACTCTTCATTTACACTCAGCCGGTCTGTACTGAAGACTTCCAGCAGCAATAATCAGCACACAGGAAGTTTTTCATTCATGAGTTGCACAGCCTCTCTAGCAATCTTTCATTTGGGAACCAGCTAAGTGAACCTTAGAGAGGCGTCACGCCACCAAGGTTCTCCTCTAGCACACGGGGGTCCCTGGCTCCTCATCCCCCCATCTAGCCCCTCGTAGGCAATGTGCTCCTAGAGGGCTGGGTCCACGTCTCATTCAGCTTTCAGCCCCCCAAAGCCTTGCATACACTGCACAATCAAATATGTGCAAAAGAAATTGCTGCCACCTTTGGGAGAAAAGTTTATATAAAACCTAAGGTGTACACAATGCTCGCCTTACACATCTGCTCTGCTCTTAAAGTCCCACTGTAAATCAGTGTTTGGATTGGAGGGTATTTTCCCGAGATGTAATACAATAAGCCGTGCTTGCGTTCCTAGAACAGACTACCAGCCTGACTTACTCTAACCTCAGGAACACCCATGCCGGGGAATAAGCAGGTGTGGATGGAGAGTTGCTTCTTTAGAAAGCTGTTTTCACTTTCTGTCCTAGGTATTACTAGTACATTTTCAATGTAGCACCTAACACTAAAACCTCTATTTTAAAACTTTTCATTTTGAAATATTTTACAATAATAGAAGAGTTGCAAAAATAGTTCAAAGAGTTTCTGTATACCTTGCAGCCAGCATCCCCTAATGTCAACCTTTTTCTGTATATAATGGTACAACTATCCAGAGTAGGGAGATAACATCGGTGCAATACTGTTAACTAAATTATGCCTAGGCGAAAAGATGAATAAGTACATAAACAGCGCCTCAGCTTTGTTTTGTGTTGGTTTTGTGTATGCCTGCGTGGTGTTCTCTGAACTTCCTAGATCTACTGTAGTTTGGTGTCTGTCATTCATTTGGGGAAATCCCGAGTCAGTATTTCTTCAGGTGTTTCTGGGCCCCATTCCTTCTCTTTGCTGGGATTCCAGTTCTGTGTCTGTCACACCGCCTGACAGTTTCTCCCAGCTCTTGGATGTTCTGTCTCTTTGTGTGTTAATTTACTCTTTTTCTCTTTGTGTTTCAGGAACAAGGTGGTACCCTTACCCCTCCCCTCTGTACCCCTAATCCAGCTAACACAGGACTTGGATCAACATGGGCATGAGGGAAATAGGGATTCTAGGTGGACCATGGTGAAAAGAAGAAAGGGATGGAAAATAGTAACCATTATTATATAATATAACCAATATATTATATAATATAATATAACCATATACTATATAATATAACCAATATATTATATAATACAATATAACCATATATTATATAATATAACCAACTTTTATTGACCTATCTCAAGTTAACCTTTTCTTTCCTCAGCAAAGAGAAAGCTACTGATGAGTCCATTCAGGACATTCTTTATCCCTTTTACTGTGGTTTTAATTTCTAGCATTTCCATTTGATCTTTCTAATTTTCATCTCTCTGATTGTGCATTGTGCACTTTCTCTGTTAGAGCCTTTGACATATTAATCATAGTTATTTTAAATTTCCTGACATATAATTCCAGCGTCTTTGTCATACCTGAGTCTGATTGCTTTGCAGTTCTAATCATTGCTTTGTTTCATTTTTTTCTTGCTTTATCTTATGCCTCATAAGTTTTTGTTGAAAGCCAGGGATTGTGTGCAACTTGTAGAGACGGAGACAGATAGTGTTTCTGCCTGGTCATGGCACTCTTTTCTTTTCTCCTGGGTTTTTAGTGTTTGTGTGGATGCGGGGGTGAGTTAATCTAGTCAGTACTTGGGCGGGATCTGGGCTTTGTTGTTGCTATGGTTACCCTCAGTGCACCCAGGCTTAAGTCCCTTTAGTGATCCCTTGCGTTTAGGCTGGAAGTGTTTTTGCCTGAGTGCTGTCTGCTCAGCCCTGCAGTGTAGGGATTCCCTTCGCACTGTGCCTTCCGGGACCTCTTGGGCTTCTCTCCTGTCCTGTCTTAGCAGTTCTCCTGCGACCTGTTGCTCAAGCTTGTTGGCTTAGCTGTGCAGGGCGGTGGGGCATGGGGCCACCTCTGATGTTCCGGTTAAATCTCAGACCTAAAGAGGCACCATGTCACTGGGTCTTGGGGTGTTCTCCTGTCCCACCACCCCCAATAATAAGGCTTTTTACTCCTCCTTTCCCCCAACTCGCATGAGTTTTCACCAGTTCCCTGAGGGCGCCAATGTTTGTTGCCCTTTTCCTACCAGTGAGGTTTTTGCTCCTTAGGGGGAGACAGTAGAGAAGAGTTTGGGAGGAGTCTCTTGCCTCTTCCCCTGTGGCCGCTCTTCCCCTCCCCCGGGCCTGCACTACATGGACACTGTCTCACTCTTCTGCCAGTACCCAGTGAGGTTCCTGGAGGAAGAGCCTGCCACAGAGTCTAGACTCCTCTGCTTTTTTTTTTTTTTTTTTTTTTTGTATTTTTCTGAAGCTGGAAACGGGGAGAGACAGTCAGACAGACTCCCGCATGCGCCCGACCGGGATCCACCTGGCACGCCCACCAGGGGGCGACGCTCTGCCCACCAGGGGGCGATGCTCTGCCCCTCGGGGGCGTCGCTCTGCTGCGACCAGAGCCACTCCAGCACCTGGGGCAGAGGCCAAGGAGCCATCCCCAGTGCCCGGGCCATCCTTGCTCCAATGGAGCCTCGGCTGCGGGAGGGGAAGAGAGAGACAGAGAGGAAGGGGGGGGGGGTGGAGAAGCAGATGGGCGCTTCTCCTATGTGCCCTGGGTCCCCCGCACGCCAGGCCGATGCTCTACCGCTGAGCCAACCGGCCAAGGCCTAGACTCCTCTGCTTTTTGGAACCTCAGGGGCTTCCCTGTCCTGCCAGCCTGCACTTGGCCTTCGTCATTTTGTTCATTTCTTCTGACCAGTGGCCCCTTGCATCTGCCCCAATAAGCAAGTGTTCGTGTCTCTTCTCCCCCTGTGGGCTTCTGTCTGCTCTCAGATTTTGGACCAGCTCTTTGTTCTGTGACCTCAGATTGCCGTTAAGTTCAAAAATGTCTTGTGTTTGAAAATAGTCGGGCTCTTTTTTGTTGTAAGTGATGCTCCTTCAAGCTCATTATATCCTGGAGTAGAAGCAGAAGTGTGAAACCACTTTTTAAAGTAATAATTTAAAACCTATTGATTACTTTGTCTACTTCCATTTCTCTATGGAAGTAATCAATAATTTCTCCTCACAATCTGGTTTCAAGCATCAGGCACAATCCAACAGTTTAAAAGAACTGACTTGCATTGATTTCACTCATGAATGGGAATGTTGTGGTATCATCCTAAATCTGAAAGTCCATTATTAGATTTACTTTGAATGAAAACCTCAAACCCTATGACCTCATTTTTTGTGGCCATGAATCAAAGAAATGTCATTGTTGCCTAAAACCCTACCTTGTGACTATATCTCTGTTGTTTTTTGAGTTGTTTTTGTTTGATCATTAATTTTTTAATGTGAGAAGAAGGGAAATAGTGAGACAGACCCCACAAGCACCCAACCGGCATCCACCTGGCAACCCCAACTGGGGCCAATGCTTGAGTCAACCGAGCTATTTTTAACACCTGAGGCTGACATGCTTGGACCAACTGAGCTATCCTCAGCACCCAGGGCCCATGCTCAAACCAATTGAGTTACTGGCTGCAAGAGGGGAAGAGGGAGAGAAGCAGATAGTTGCTTCTCTTGTGTGCCCTAACTGGGAATTGAACTTGGACGTCTATATGCTGGGCTGACACTTGATCCACTGAGCAATCCAGTCAGAACCATTTGTTTGAGTTTTAATGTTGAATGTTGGACACTTGGATTTCTTCTCTCAAATGCCATATTTTCATATAAGTAAAATTACTCTTATTGTGACAATTTGTAATTCATAAGAACAGTTCCTCAAACACCCCAAATAGGGTGTTAAGCCATCTCCTTCCTCATGGCCAGAAGTTGGGGTTACTATTTTCCATCCCTTTCTTCTTTTCATCATGGTCCACCTAGAATCCCTATTTCCTTCATGCCCATGTTGATCCAAGTCCTGTCTTAGCTGGATTAGGGGAGTTAAAAGGGTACAGAGGGGAGGGAAAAGGTACCACCTTGTTCCTACCTCCATATCCCCTCGTCCCTGCATGTCCCCTCCCCCTGCATGTCTGGAGACACACTGCTGCCTGTACTATTTATCCCCACCCAACACAAACCCTTGGTTAGGGACCAAAGTCAAGACTTCACCCCGCAGGAGACTGATTACTCCCTTCCGACTCTGCTCTGCTCCTTCCTCTGGGGCCCTGTCCCAGGCAGTCACTTCTGCTTCCTTCCTCTCCTGCTCCCATCCCACAGTCTGAAGCCTGTGCCCTAAGGAGCCATCACCAGTGACTTACAGTTCCCTAGTCCCCAGTCTGCCACCTGTCCTGTGATGGAGGGGTAGTCCTTTATCCCATTCAAAATGCCATTCTGGCCTGACCTGTGGTGGCGCAGTGGATAAAGCATCGACCTGGAAATGCTGAGGTTGCCGGTTCAAAACCCTGGGCTTGCCTGGTCAAGGCACATATGGGAGTTGATGCTTCCAGCTCCTCCCCCCCCTTCTCTCTCTCTGTCTCTCCCTCTCCTCTCTAAAATGAATAAATAAAAAATTTAAAAAAAAATGCCATTCTGACTTTGGAACCTATAACGGAATGGATTTCACATTTAAGAGCTCGGGGCGATTTATATTGCACTATAAATGCTGTATTGTGGGCACAGAGTGGGTTAAAGAGGTTTCTGTGGGCCGGTCTGAGGGCTTCACCACACGGATGAGAGTGTTTCTGTGTCCTCGGAGTGACTTACAGATGGATGTTTGAACACAAGCCATCCGTAAAAAGAGAGGATTACCCCTCCCCTCCCCCTCCCCCTCCCCATTTGCTTTTTAAATGTCTCTGCACAGCAGCCGGCGTTTCCCTGCCACATGGCAGATCCGTCTGATTCCCCCAGCAAAGGGAGCAGCTGGGCGACAGGGCTGAGATGGTCTTGACCGGAAGCAGCAGACAGGGTCCCGCAAGCCTCTTGCGTCTCGCTCCACCAGTTTCCCTCGCAGTTGCTGAGCGGAAGTCCCCGCCCACAGAGCGGTAGGGGCTTGTTCTTCAGAGTGAACCGTCTTGCGGAACCTTTTGGCCAGATGACTTGATTCTCATTATGGAACCTCCAGGAGTTGAAGTGCAGAGGGAGCAACACCAAAAAGGATGACCCCATTGTGGAAGTGCTCACCTGGGTCCCCCCTGGCTCTCCTGCTGCCCTCTGGGTTTTACGGCTGTACTGTGGGCACAGATGAAGGGAGGCAATAGGCCTGTCCAGCCTTGGAGAGCTGCGTTTGGTATGTAAAGTGTACACTTCTGAGAGGTGACTTCATCTGGAGGTTCTTGTAGGGGGAATACTGACGATAGAGAACAGAGCCAAGAGGAAATTGAATGGCAGGAGGAGGTAATTAGGTTAAGCACTACTTGAAACTTCATAGCTTGTTAAATGTAGGACTAGATGGGTAATGGGAGACAGTGAGACTTACGCTTTGAGATTTTTGAAGACTTGGCTGTTAAGTGGTCTATTCATTCATTGGACACACCTTATGCAACAGGCGTAGTCAGAGCTAGGGGTGGACAAGGTTATATTCACAGTCCTTGCCCCTCTTAAGCCCCACGGCCCAGTGGGAAGGGCACTCGTGTACACAGGCGATGACACCACAGAGTCATACCTTAAACAGGTGGTACAGCAAACAGAAAATTAGCCATAAGATGGCATGGTCAGAAATTATTAAGGGTTTTATATGCTGTCTAAGGGTTTATAGTTTACTGTATGAGGCAAAGTGTTAAACAAAATATTAAACATGGTTACTGTATGACTCAAAAATTCTACTCAAGAAATGAGGACATAGTCATACAATAATTTGTACACAAATGTTTATAGTAGCATTGTTCATAATACCCAAGTGGTGGCAACATCTCAAATGTTCATCAATGGATATATTAATAAACAAAATGCAACATATCCATACAATAGAAAATTACTTGCCATAGAAAGACATGGTACACACTACAACATAGATGTTTATTGGAAACATTATGTTGAGCCTGACTTGTGGTGGTGTAGTGGATAAAAGCATCGACCTGGAACACTGAGGTCGCCGGCTCGAAACCCTGGACTTGCCTGGTCAAGGCACATATGGGAGTTGATGCTTCTTGCTCCTCCCTACCTTCTCTCTCTCCCCTCTCTAAAATGAATAAAATCTTAAAAGAAAAAAAGAAAACATTATGTTGAGTCAAAGAATCCATATAAAAAAGATGACATACTGTATAACTCCATTTATATGAAATGTCCAGAACAGGCAAATCTATAGAGACAGAAGGTAGACTGTCAGTTGCCCGAGACTCAGGTGAGTGGGTGGGAGGGTGGGGATGAGCAGTGACTGCTAATAGGTACAGGGCTTCTTTTTTAGGGAGATGAATGCTCTAAAATTAGATTGTGGTTACACAACTATGTATGTGAATATAGTAAAAAATTTGACTCGTATCTTTTGAATGGTAAATTGGTTTGTGAATTATATCTCAAAAAAGCCACTTATAAATGAATAAACATGACATGCTCTCTGTCCTCAAAAGAAAAAAAAGGAGTGAATGCTAGGAGACGAATGAAGAGACTTTAAAAATAGTCTTGACATAAGCTCCTGACCTGAGCTGTGGGAGTGGAATAGGAGGATGAGAAGGATGCTAACCTCATTCAGGAGAAGGTCATTCTTCAGCTCTAACCATAGACTCTTAGGGTTTTCCATAGACATTTCTCAAGAGCGTTTAATGAATAAGCTACTATGAACATATTTATTTCTATCATGGCTTTTTCAAAAAAGAATTTAAGGCTGCTATCATATTTATTGAAGTCAGATCTCTTTCCCACTTCTGTATGTGCTAAATCATCTCCTTCTTATGGAAGATACAGGTTGACATTGGGCAAGGGGCTGGGACAGATGCTGAGAAAAGGAAGAGCTAAATCTTGTTTTCGCTCTAAGATTAATTCAACTGACAGGAATATGAAAAATCTCTGTTTACATGTTTCTGGCCATGGAGTCAACTGATTGCCTTAAAAATGAATTTCCAATTTGGAAGTAATTTTCCAAACATGCTATCATTAGTTTGAAGCTAAACATTCAGGCATAATAACTGAAAGCATGTATGCCATCGCTGGGTGGGTGGCTGTCAGAGCCGGGCCCCAGAAGCTGAGCTGGCAGGATAGAGCAGCTACGAGACCAAAACACAGCTGGGCCTCCAGCTGGTGTCGAAGTGGAGTATGCCATTACAACGAAAGCCTTTAGGGCAAAACCAAGTGAGATGGGGGCAACGGGCCCAGCACAGACACGGCTTGGCGGGCACTGGTTGGCAGGGTGGCCCAAGCAGATGGCACAGAGTTCAAGGGGCTGGACACAGAGGGAGGTTTGGAGTTCAACTAGACATCAAGAAACAGGCAGGAGATTAGATCTGAACCAGGAGCTCAGCAGTCGTGTGCTGGAACCCGGAGAGGCTACTGAATTTACCACCCAAACATTTATTGAATGTTTACTGTGTGTCAGTCAGAGCCCAAGGGCATGTTGGTTGATCTCAGGATAAGGGCTGGGTGCTTTTCTGAAAAGGAGCCTTCATGATTCTCATGTGGTTAATATTTTGTTACATAATATGGATTTCTAGACATTTTCTAAAGGATTCTCAAGTTCCTGTAAGGCTATAGTTTATAAACGTGTTATTCATTTTCAAGTTCATGGCTGAACCTCCTCGAATTATGAATATGTTTATGGTCAATAAATAAATAGAGTTTATTAATAGTACAGAGTGGACTTTGGCCTTTCCCCCATGTTTAATGAAATCGTTAATCTCTGTAACCTCAACCACAAACTAAACTGCACTGGAATTCATGAAAAGTAGCAGACTATATATCCTCAGAGAAAGTGTATAAATATAAAATTATGTCTCAGTACCCTTCAGTCAGGTACCAGATTATTCAGAATTAGTCATGTTCTTTTCAGAGAGGCAACAGACAGACACACATGAAATACTAAGAGTGAAGTCTAAAAAGATATTTTATTTTATTTGGCTAAAGATACACGTGAGCATGATGCAAATTCTTGCTTAAACTAATCCAGACAAACATCATGAAAGATAAATGGGCAAAAGATTTGAACAGATCACAAAAGAAGGGATATGGGTGTCTGATATACCTATGAAAAAGTGAGAAATAGATAAAAGTTAAAACAAAAGTAAAATTTTTTTTGAAGTGAGAGGAGGGGAGACAGACTCTTGCATGTGCCTCTACCGGGACTCACCCGGCAACCCCGTCGGGGCTGCTGTTCTGCCCGTCGGGGCTGATGTTCTGCCCGTCTGGGGCCTCGTGCAACTGTGCTATTTTTAACATCTGAAGCGGAGGCTTGATGGAGCCATCATCAGCGCCTGGGTCGAATGTGCTCGAATCAATCAAACAATGGCTGCAGAAGGAGAAGGGAGAGAGAGAGAAAGAAAAGGGGGGGCAGATGGTCACCTCTCCTGTGTGCCCCAACAGGGAATTGAACCTGGGACTTCCACACTCCAGGTTGACACTCTACTGCTGGGCCAACTGGCCAGGGCCAAAAGTAAAATATTAAATTGCCTTTATTTAAAAAAATGACAGTATATGGCATTGGTGAGGGTGAGGTGAAATGAACATTTATAATGAGTAATGAGAATATAAGTTGGTCAAACATTGTGTAAAGTAATTTGTATCAAGGGCCTTTAAAATGTTTGCATCTTTTCCCAGTGTTTTCATTTTCTTTTCTTTTGTATTTTTTTCTGAAGTGAGAATCAGGGAGACAGAGACAGACACCCCATGTGCCCAACCAGGATCCACTCAGCATGCCCACTAGGAGCCAATACTCTCCCCATCTGGGGCGTTGCTCCCTTGCAGCAGGAGCCATTCTAGCACCTGAGGCAGAGGCCATGGAGCCATCCTCAGTGCCCGGGCCAACTTTGCTCCAATGGAGCCTTGGCTGCGGGAGGGGAAGAGAGAGACAGAGAGGAAGGAGAAGGGGAAGGGTGGAGAAGCAGATGAGCGCTTCTCCTGTGTGCCCTGGCTGGGAATCGAACCCGGAACTTCTATGCACCAGGCTGATACTGTACCAATGAGCCAGCTGGCCTGAGCCCAGTATTTTCGTTTTTAAAAACGTATTCTCTGAAATGCTCATGAATATTTACATTAGTAATGTTCATTATAGAAGATTTATAATAGTGAATAAGTAGAAATGACCCTAATGTCTGAAAATAGGAGACTGGTAAAATCATGTGGTATTTATATAGTGGAATAGTGTGTAGTAACTAAATATCATTTATTCAGTAATTGTTAAAATGAGGAAAGCCTATGCCCTGAGAAAACTTATAATTTTAATTGTGAAAATAATTACAAAGTTTACATCTATTTGTATAAAGAAAAAAGATTTAGAGGATAAAAATTCTTTTATCAAAGCATTTATGGTTTTCTTTCTTATTGGTGGAATTGTAGGCAACGCTGTGTTTTCCAGATATTCTAGTTTGAAAATTTGTTGCTCTTGTATTTTGCAAAAAGATATATAACAATGCTTGAGTCATGTTGACATGCTTTAAAAAAGGAACTATGTTTGACCTCCTCATTGTGACAAGATCTGGTGATTGAAACAGACACAGAATTCCAGGTTGGTGGTTTTAGTACACTTCCTTCCTGCTTCCTGGTCCTTCCGGAGAGCAAAGAAGAAAAATAAATTGTAGGTCACTCTCTCAGTCTTGACTCATCTTTCCCCCAAAAACCAAGAGTGGAGGACGCGGTCAGCCTGCAAAGGTGAGGGTTGTTTTTAGGAAGGTGATTATTTGTCAACTGATGAACGTCAGTGCAAACTCAGTGTCACCACAGCTCCCCAATTTGGGGTATGGTGACAAAGGAAACTTTATTTAGTGCGCCCAGCTCCAGATGCTCTGGAAAGGCTGTGAAGACGGCGCTGTGTGGCACCGCTCCCCGGTGCTGCGGCGTGGCTGCGAGGCCATGGAGCTGCCCCAGGCCCAGGCGCTTCTTTAGCTCAGCAGCTCCGCTCTGCTCTGGGGCAACCAGCCACCAGTCTGGTGGAAAAATGCACTCCGTGAGCCAGAGAGGAGCTGTCTTATATAGGGGGGTCGTCCTCAGGTGGTGACATAGTTCTGTTTCTACGACAGTGATGTAACCCGAATTTTGATATAAGTTGAAACCCACCCTGGTCTACGTCACTGACCTATTCTAACACACAGTTGTAAAATTATAATCCAGAACATAACAACACAACAGAAGCCACAGAAAAAAGAAAAAGACAAAAATTCTCTGTACTGCGCATTCTTCCTCTGTGCAACCAAACTAGTTTGCCTACCTAAGTACGACGCTAACGGTGTATGCCGAAACACTCACGTCTCAATTTTTTTTAAAGTTTTTATGGGAGTGAGCGTCGTAAACTCGGAAAGTCTTATGTTCAGACTGTCATAATGTGAGGAGACAAAAGTCCCCACCCTGGTCCTCAGTTGGTCAGAATGGAGCCACTCTGGTTGGTCGGAGCTGCTCAGCTCTAATCGGATGGGGAGAGCCTCAGTCCTACTGGTTGTAATGGGACTCCAGGAGCTCCTATCTGAGCGCTGGCCCAGGGAGCAGGAACACAGTGCAGGCTGGATGGGGAAAGCCTCAGTCCTACTGGTTGTAATGGGACTCCAGGAGCTCCTATCTGAGGGCTGGCTCAGGGGGCAGGAACGCAGTGCAGGTTGGATGGGGAGAGCCTCAGTCCTACTGGTTGTAATGGGACTCCAGGAGCTCCTATCTGAGCGCTGGCCCAGGGAGCAGGAACACAGTGCAGGTTGGATGGGGAGAGCCTCAGTCCTACTGGTTGTAATGGGACTCCAGGAGCTCCTATCTGAGCGCTGGCCCAGGGAGCAGGAACACAGTGCAGGCTGGATGGGGAAAGCCTCAGTCCTACTGGTTGTAATGGGACTCCAGGAGCTCTTATCTGAGGGCTGGCTCAGGGGGCAGGAACACAGTGCAGGAGCGCAGGCTAGCAGCACAGAGCCTTCTCCGCAAAGCTCAGTTTGTGTGAGCGTCCCCTGTGCAGAAGTGGTTGCTAGGTTCTGCTTTTCCCCCCTCTATTTGATCCCAGGTAGCCACCCAGAACCTTTCTTAGTCCTCAGGGCTCACATTATCCGCCTCTTGGGAGCAGTTTGAACACAGCTCTTTTGTGCCCTCTCTTCCCTTTCTGCCTTCACCATGATCGATGGCAGGTGTCCGTACTGGAGGGAACACCTCAACGTGAAGCTCCGAGTGGATGCAGGTTTACCCTCATCGGCTCACTCTGAAGGCCGGTCGCTCTTGGTCCTCAGGGTTCCCAGCAACAGTTGGGCAGAACCTGGGTTCAGCTGACAGTGCCAGCAGCCCTGGTGCTGTCTCTCTGAGTCACTGTCCTTCTGGCACCTTACCATGCTTTCTAACTTTTTTTTCTTAGCCTTCTAGTACTCCTAGGGGAGGGATAGGAGTTTTAAATGGCAAGAGGAAAGAACAAATCACCTGTACTTCCTTTTCTTAAAAAAAAAAAGACCCTGCTGTCAACAGCGCCTTTTCTTTTTTAGCCTGTCTCTCCCTTTTCCCTTCTTTCCCAAAAATATGTTTCACAGTCGGTTTGTGAAAACGAGCGCGAGCTGCAGCAACCTCTCAGACATGGCCTGCCATCTGCAGCTTGCTCTGTGCGATGTGCCATATATTTAGAGTGCCTAAATTAGTAGTGTTCTGTATGCTGTTTACGGAGGAGCGGGAATGTCGGCTGGAGGAACAAGGCTACTGATCAGGATTGGCTTCTGGATGGATTGGGCTTTTATGCACAAATCCCAGACGTTAGAGATATCCGGGGGACACTGAGTGAACGGATGATGGGTGAAGGCAGCTGGCCCATGCGGTAATTGTCCACGGAGGCCGTCAGTCATTTTCTGAACTTGGAGCAAAATTTTGCTTCTGTTTGTGCCATTCAAGTTGTGGACAGAGGCTTCGGTTAGAACTCACACGGCTAAGAAGTGTGTGTAAATGAATCATCACAGCTGCTAGATAGAAGCTATGCTTGGTTGGCTGCCCGAGTAAAAGGTTCTTTTTTTTTTTTTTAATTTTAAGTTGGAAGATACATACTCAACTCTGTTCCATAAGGTAAAGGAAAGATGTTCTTGTCAGGGAGCCAGTGAAGAGACAAGATGGGACACATGATGGCTCAGATGTCACCAACTTCTCTTTCATAGCATTTGTGTCCTGTGATTGCTGAATTTTCTGGGCCTCCCACTAGACTGAGAGAGAAACTATTTCTCATGCCACTGAATAGCCCTAACCGTAAGCCCTTACCCATAGACGCCGATACATGTTTGTTGAATGAATGAGTGAACTCAGAGAGGGGGTAGGAATAGGATCACAGGTAGAGAGACTGGCCATGCACAGGAGGAAAAAACACTTCCTTTGACGGCTCTGCAGAGTGATGAGTAAATTTTTGCTTACTTGATTTTTCCTGTGAGACAGAGACTAGGAATTTAAGGCCTAAACACATAAAAATAACCACTGAACTGTTCTGTGAATGTCTGACAGTGATGATTTCACCTGGCACTTTTGTTCTTCCATAGCCCTATGTATCTTGATTTAAGTCTTTTGTTCTTCCATAGCCCTATGTATCTTGATTTAAGTCTCTAAAGAAAGCTAATTTAATTGTGTTTTGTGGTCTAGTGATTAGTCTCGTTCTCTCACGTGGTCCGTCTCCCATCTCCTCCGAGGACACCCTTTTCCCACTGTGATCCACACCTCTCTCTTCTCTGTTAACCCATCCTGGGTTCCCCATCTCTCATCTTTATGCGGGGCCTGGAGGGGACACATCTCCTGCCCTTCCAGTGGGGACCATTGTTTCTTCTTGGCCAGATTTACTCACAGTTATACTTGCATATAATTAATTTTCAACAATCTTGGCTCTGTGTAAAATGAAAACCCTCTTAATTCTACTGTGACTTGTGGGCAGGTAAACGATTTCTACACCCAATTCCACTGTCTGTGTTGAGGGAATGATGTTCCTCACATGGTTAACAAGCAATTCTTTTCCAGCAGGTGGCTATCCTCTAATTCAACCCAATTCTGAGACTGTCCACCTCGAGACAGCATCAGACTCCACAGGTTAAAGTCTCTGTCCCACAAGGCCCTCCGTGCCCCTAACACCCACTTCAGGTACCCGTTACCACCTGTGCTTCCGACCAGCTGGCTACCAACAACCCAACTCCTTTGGGTTGAGTGCTTTGCTAGAGTGGCTCACAGAGCTCAGAGAAACATTTTACTTACTAGATTACTGATTTATTATAAATAAAAGGACACGGTAAAGGATACAGATGGACACCAGACGGAAGAGAAGCACAGCACGAGGTATGTGGGAAGGGGTGCAGGACCCACCACTTTCCTCACTCCAGCTGTTGATCAGCCTCGAAGCCCCTGGAAGCCCGTATGTTTGGGATTTCGTGGAGGTTTCATCTTGTAGGCAGGATGAATCATTACCTCCTTCTTCAACCCTACTCTTTCTCCATAGAGTTGGTGGTGGGGCTGAAAAGTCCAAGCTTCTACTCATGGGTTGGTCTTTCCTTGTGGTGACCAGCCCTCCTCCAGGAGTCATCCGGGAGTCCGCTCAGAGTCACCTCATGCAAACCAAAGGCAGCCAGCCCTGTCACTCAAGGAAATTACTGTAGTTTTCACTCCATAAGATGCACTTCCCCTCCCCCCCAAAAAAAAGTGGAGGGGAAAATGCCCGTGCATCTTACGGAGTAAAAAATATGATATTCTATTAAATATTTTAACACACCATTTGGTTCAGAATATATTTTTCTTATTTCCCTCCTTAAAACCCTAGGTGTGTCTTATGGTCAGGTGAGTCTTATGGAGCGAAAAATACAGTAGGAGGGTTTCAGGAGCTCTCTGTGAAGAACTGGGTTCAAAGACCAAATATTAAAACAAAAGATGTTTTAAGTGCTTTTATCACTTAGGCAATTACAAGGGTTTCAGGAGCTCTATGCCAGGAACTGGGGAAGGAGACAGAGGTGGGTTTAACGGCGGGCGCCCTGGGCATGCGCCCTGGGCCCCGCCTTCTGAAGGGCCCCGCCAAACCCCAACTTTATACCTTTCTCTAATGACACCAAGTTTGGTTTCATACGTGCAATTTTAACATTAATAGTACATAATATTTTTTACTTATTTAAAAATATGGTGAACATGTATTTTTATTTTCCCTGTCTCTCTCTTTTTTGTAAGGGGCCCAGTATTTTCTTCTGCACCTGGGGCCTCAGCCAAACTTAATCCGCCTCTGGAAGGAGATCAACATGTATTTTCTGTTGTCTCATAGTGGGAACACTTATTAGTCCCATCCCTGTACTGCCTTCTTTCCTAAGTGTGGCTTTAGAGTCGGGCTGGATGGATTTAAGTCTCAGCTGAACCACTGAATTAAGTGTGCCAGGTGGACAGGGTGCTTATCCGCTCTGATCCTTAGTTTCTGTATTTGTAAAATGACCAGTATTAGTACCTAGTGGGATTTTGCAAGGAATCGATGGATTATTATACGATGCTTTTATAGCAGTGCCTGGCACAACAAATGTTAATAATTATTACTACTGTTTTGATTATTTGTTGGTAGCCCTGGGGGAAAGCATTTTTATAGTCCTAGAAAGTTTTTAGACTCCTTCCCTGGCTTCTAATACGTTCCAGAATTCTAGTTGATTCTAAGACACTGTTGAGATAGTGGTAGGTTTATTTCCATTTCTTGTCTCAATCACTGAATATAATCAAATTACAAGTTTTTCAGTGAAGAAGGTTTGAGAAGTTGTCTTCATAAAATTAGAATAGTGATCTAACCCAGTGTTAATATTACAGTGATCAGTGGTCATATTTTAAATGTCTGCAGTGTATTAATCATAGTTTCTGTGCGTACAGTATCTGTTGAAGTAAGAGGGTGTCTCTTGGGAACTGTTTGATGGGGAGTATTTTGGATCTAGGATGATTATCAGTATCCACTCACATTTATTCCAGCATACCTTGGAAGGGGAGTTTTCATTCTTCTTCATTTCCTTCCTTGGGCTGCTGTGTTTCATTCTGAAGCCCTGAGCATTTTTTGGCTAGATTGCGCTGCAGTCTCATGAATCCTCCCAGGTTTTCCTATTAGAACCCTATTAGGAGATGGATAGCATAGGCAGGAGAGCACAGTTGGCATGTGGAAAGACGCTTCTGGGCCGAGAGGCGCTGCCAGCAGCCGACCTGCCACAAGCCCCTTGGCTGAAGCGGCAGGCGCATTTGTTAGGGCTGTGGCTTCTCACCCATTGGAGTTCATGAACAGCCGCGTCTTTCAGAGACTGGCCATTAGTCTTGTCTGGAATTTTACCCATTATTCGTACTGACTCTCCATTCATCCTGTTAATTGCTATTAGATTCTAGTTTCTCTGGCTTAGGGCTCATTTGTTTTGCCCTTTGTGCTCTGTGCAGACTCCGCTGTGGTCTGGAGGCCGTGGCCCCTTCCTCCAGGGCGGGCTGTGTCCCAGACCTCCCTGTCACCACAGCAGGGCATCCAGAACTCTTCGGATCTGGCACCTGTTTGGTGAAGCAAGAGCAGCAGTAAAAAAAACTCAACTTTTATTTCCAGACACCACAGCTCCTGCCGGGGGGTGAACCGGTGATCTCTCTCGGGTGTTGGCTGTCTTTAGTCAAACTGTTTGCCTTTTTTTTTTTTTTGTATTTTTCTGAAGCTGGAAACGGGAGAGACAGTCAGACAGACTCCCGCATGCGCCCCACCGTGATCCACCAGGGGCGACACTGCCCACCAGGGGGCGATGCTCTGCCCCTCTGGGGCGTTGCTCTGCCACAACCAGAGCCACTCTAGCGGCTGGGGCAGCGGCCAAGGAGCCATCCCCAGCGCCCGGGCCATCTTTGCTCCAATGGAGCCTTGGCTGCGGGAGGGGAAGAGAGAGACAGAGAAGAAGGAGGGGGGGGGGTGGAGAAGCAAATGGGCGCTTCTCCTATGTGCCCTGGCCGGGAATCGAACCCGGGTCCCCCGCACGTCAGGCCGACGCTCTACCGCTGAGCCAACCGGCCAGGGCCTGTTTGCCTTTTTAAAGCAAGACTGTGTTTTAGGGCCTCGTTCATGGTGCGTTTTTAAATGTTAGCATGATAGCTGAGTCTCTGGGACAGAACGTGAGTAAGTGTTGAAACACACACTCTCAGGAATAAAATGTAAGCTCTTCCTAGTTGTCGGCTCGGGGAGAAATTGAGGTGATTCTTCAGAAAAGCAGCAACAGGTAAAAGTGTGAGCTGGCGTTTGAATGTAGGTTAACCTTCCTCCCTAAAAATAATGGTTGAAGGATTTTTCTTCACCTCGATTTCCTCATGGTGGACATGTAGTCACACAGGCGTTCAATAGTAGACAGACTTTGTCTTTCCTACCTACCCACCAGTGTCATCGAGGACCCACTCGGGCCCTGTCGCAGGTGTTGGGGACCCCAGGAATGCAAACCTAGACAGAAAGCCCAGCTTGTGGTGTATCTGTTCTAGTTGGGGAAGAGCATAAACATTAACTTAAGTAAGCAAATTATATAGGAAGAGAAGAGGTGGTTTCCTTTACTGGGGAAAATAAAGGAGTGGGAAGAACGCTATCGTCTTAAATAGTCAGACTGGGCCGGTTGACAAGGCGATGTCTGAGCAGACACTTGAAGAAGGTGAGGGACAAGTCATTCCTACATCTGGGGGAGGAGGATTCCAGGGAGAAGGAGCAGCTGGCCCGCCAGCTCTGGACAGGAGCCCACCTGGCGGGTGGAGCAGATGAGAGAGAGAGGAGGAGATGAAGTCAGAGGGGGAGGCCCATGTGGACCATTGCGGGGACTTTGGCTTTTACCTTCAGTGACATGGGAGACTCTGGCCGGTTGTAAGCAGAAGGGTAACATGACCTGATCTGCATTGTAAAAGGACTATTTTGGGTGCTGTGTTGAGAGTAAATTGTGGGGAGACAAGGTAGAAACAGGGAGACCATTAGGTGGCAGTTGCCGTGGCAACCATTAGGTGACAGTGGAGGTGGTTAGCAGTGGTCAGAATCTGGGCACATTTTGAGGGTAGACCCAGCATAGTTTACTAATGGATTGATGAGAGAAAGAGAGGAGCCAGAAATGACCGGAGATTTTAGCCTGAAGAACTAAAAGGGAACCTTGTTATTAAAGGAGATGAGGACACTCTGGGTGAAGTGTGTGTGTATGTGTGTGTGTTTTACGGGGAGAACATGGGTGTGTTTTGTAAGTTGTAGATTTCTTTCAGATGCCTAAACTGAAGCTTGTTTTATTTTGGGGGGGGGGATTATGAGAAACATATTCTGATAATAGATTTACACACATGATTTTTTCTCAGAGAACAGACCCCTGTGTAACTGAAGGTGGTTGTCATTGGTTGCTGGGCTGGTGAGAACATATGTAGTCGTATGGCAGGGCAGAAATAGGATTGAAGGAAGTAGAGGAAGTGGAGTCCTTGGATATAGTCTACACAGTCTGGTACTGCTCTGTGAAGCATGGAGTCACTCACCGCCTGTGGCTATTTAAAATTAATTAAAATGGTATAAAATGAAAACTTCAGTTCTTCACTTTCACTAAGTGCATTTCAAGTGCCCAGTAGCCATTTGAAAATACAGATTAAGTCTATGGCCATACTACCCTGAATGCACCTGATCTCGTCTGAAGATACAGATTGAGAACATTTCCATCATGACAGGGCATTGTATGTGACAGTGGTGATCTGAAGACAGCATGGTGAAGGCAGGGAAAGAAATGGACTAGTAGCTATTCTGAGCTTTGTGTGTATGCCTTCAGGGGTGGCGTGTGTGTGTGTGCGCGTGCGCGTGTGTGTGCGTGTGTGTAAGAGAAAATACTGTTTTATCCCTGTATCTCCATAATTTTTAGCTTTGCACATACAAAGGGGTTGGTGTATGTTTGTTGATTGACACTCTGACTTGCTGTTGGGCGGCATCAGTGTTCTGGTGATCTAACACATTCCCAATCACCCAGCAGACTTGTGCTGAGCACTCTTTGTGCTCCGACTACTGTGCTGCATGTTGAGGATTTAGAAATGAATTTCAACTGTGTGAATGTATTTGTGTCCACAGTTTTGCACTTTCCCAAGGGAAGTTCACAGTCCTTTGAGGTGTTGCCCCCACCACCACCGCTGCTGTGATTTGGGGCTTATGGGGAGCTTGGGTAGCCCTGCTGAAGTCCCCGGGCAGGTTAGTTAGCTAGAGACCTGTGATATTATATCCCCAACTCCACTGTAGCCCCTTAGGTACACAATTGTCCATGTGTGTTTATTAAGCTTCTGCTAAGTGCCTACCCATTTAATAAGTGGTAGAGTGTAGCAAAGATTGTAAAGGAAGATAAAATCCCTACTCTAGTTGGGAGTAAGAGACATTGTAAATGCATGAAGATAAAACATGTGTCTACAGTGATTAGGAAGGTGCCACTGGGAGTGTGGGCGGATGGGAGGGCAGACATCCAGGGCATGGAAGGGGGTGTGGGGGGACATGAGGGGACAGCCGCCTGGAGCAGTGGCCAGCAAGGCTGCAGAGGAGCAGGATGTGACTGTAAAGAGCAGTTGTGATTTTATTAGCCACACATGAGAATCTGCTGCATTATGAGGCTGTGTCTGATTAATGACAGCCTTGAAAACTTGGGAAAAGAATTTTAACTTTGTTTCCAGCAATGGGGAGCATTGTTGGTAGTTGCTCAGGGACATGACCTGATGCAAGAGGAACTTGCTGAGTGCACGGCCCTGGCGTCCCTCACTGGCGGGTGAGACCAGAGACGTAGAGAGCAGGGTTGGGAGGCACTGACCTTGCCTGAGCCTGACACTCTTCAAACTTCAGTGTCGTGAAGAGAAGTAAAGGTCCTTCTTTCTCTTCCCGATGTTGTTAGTGTTGTTTCTAATGTCACAGATAGCTCACTGCTGGGGTGTTTGGTGGGGATATAAAATGGGAAGAGAAACAAGCCCCTCTTTATAAATTCACATTTTAGTCCTTAGCACTAAATAGTCCTGATCACTAAATTGCCCAGAAAACCAAAGATTCCTGGTGATGCTTCAGCATCTGTGTGATTTACCAGATTTGTTTTTTTTTTAAAAATACGTGTTTCCTAATTAGAATTTAAAGGAGGCAACTGAAATGTGCATTGATGTAGTTGTAACTAATTTAAATGAAAAATAAGCCGACTTGCCACATTGAAAAAATATTCCTTCAGGGCTCTGAGACAGAGGCACCTGTCATCTCCCTGTTTATATCACACCTGGCTCTTTAAGAGTCCCAGGCCGCGGGGTAAAGTTCTTTCCTGAAGATTAGGTATTAGTGTGATTTGTGGACAGGAATCTTTTTTACCTAAGTCAAGAAATGTGGCTCTGCCTCAGGTCCTTGGTAAAGCTCCCAGCTTCTGAGGGCACTTCAAGGGGACTACTAACTGTCCAGGTGCCCCTACTGGCACGAACGTCCCTTAATTCTGGGTAAGTGCCTGTTCATAAAAGCTCTTCTTACACCTTTGGAACCTGTGCTCCTTTCATGCGGCACCAGATTTCTTCATAAGCCTCAACTACTGCAGTGAAGCCATCATATGCCTATGACGGAGCATTAGGGAGAAAAACGAAGAGTGAAGTGTGCAGATTTTACATGTGATGATACTGGGAGAAGAAGAAGAAGAAATTTAGCTGTATCAAATTTTGACATCGATAAAACCAAAGGCCAGTCTGCAGGGCACTTGAACCACCGGCCTGCAAGTGACACTTGAAGGACTCTCCTCTCACCATGCTCTTCCTGTCCTCTGAGACCGTCCCTGTGTCTACACTGAGAATAGAGGACAGAGTCTGGAGTCTTTCCTGCTGGCAGTATGTAGCCTTTGAGTTGTTTTATTCCGGGTCAGTGCCGGCTTGATGATACCATCCTCACTGGAATGAATGTGTTCCGGAACCCAGAAGACCACTTTTACAAAGTTTTACATACGGGTCCTTGTCTTGAAGTGTAATATTTTCTCATATCTCTTCCAAATTCCATTTTCTCACGTCATAACAACCCACATCTCATAATCAGACACTCATAAGGACATTTGTCTTTGTATTCCACATCTATGACACCATCAAATAAGCCCTTTTCCAGGCATTCACGATTTCCTTGTGTTTCCGACGTTTCATCTCCATGTTCTTATAGAAATGTCCCCATGCAAACACTAACCTAAAATGGATTTATATAGAACATGCAAAACAAGGTCTTATCAAGATCAGTACTGTTACGCTCATGACAAAGATGCACAATGTCCTTATAAATCCTTTAACGGAGAATAACAAGTACAGAGGTCTGGAAGCTTTCCTGATTTCAGTGTTGTTTACTCCTTTTATTTGATCATTAGGCCTTCCAGGGATAAACACTTCTGTTACATTAGGCCCCTGCAACATCAGCGCTCCTTTACTGATGTCATTTAGAGTAACGGAGCAATTCAGTGGTGGAAAGAGGGAAGGCATTACTTTTGTTGTTACTTAATTTCTAGAATCATACTGAAGAGTACTGGTGCCCCTTGACTGCCTGTGAATGACTTTGCCTCCATTAGGGAATCACTAGATTATGGAAGCATTGAAATTATGTTTCCTAGAGCAGTGCTTTCTAACCTTGGCTGCACATGACAGTCTCTCGTGGGTAATCCAGGCAGCACTACAGACGAATTAAATCAGAATTTCTGGAGGGTGGGACCAGGGCATCATTGTTCTTCAGGCTCTCCAAGTGATTCCAATGAGCAGCCGTGGTTGTGAACCATGGCTTTTAAGAAATCACAGGGTCTAGCGCAGGGATAGCCTCACAGGTGATAGTTCTTAAGCCTGTGCCTGTTCAGGGTGCTGGTCCCTGGAAACTGTGATATACTCTTTGTGAAACATAGTGAATTGCAGATTTTCCCTCCCCTCTCGAACGAGTACATGACCTTCCTTGGTGGGTGTGTGTGTGTGTGTGTGTGTGTGTGTGTGTGTGTAGGGGGGGAGGGAGAACCTGAAAATTATCTTCCACACCCTCAAGTAATATGCTAGCTAACACTTATTGAGTGCTTAAAATATTTTGTGAATTGAATGCTATATATGTATGTCAGTCCTCACAGCAATCTTATGACATAGGTCTTTTATTATGATCAATCTATTTTATGACAAAGGACACAGAGGCACAGATTCAATCACTTGCCCATGACTACACAGCTGGAACTTAAAACCTGGCTCTAGATTCTGCTCCTATCTTCTGCCTCTCAGTCCACACAGAGAGAAAGTCAAACACTGATTCATTCCACAAATACAGGGCTGGGCAAAAGTAGGTTTACAGTTGTTCATATGGAAAGAATATATAAGAATAAAAATAATAATAATAATAAACTCTGGGCCATAACTGGTTGGCTTAGTGGTAGATTGTCATCCCAGTGAGTGGATGTCCCATTTTCGATTCCCGGTCAAGGCACAGTGGAGGAGTGCCCAGCCCATCTGCTTCTTTACCCCTTCCCCTCTCGCTACTCTCTCTCTCTCTCTCTCTCTCTCTCTCTCTCTTTTCCTCCTTCAGCCATGGGTTGATTGTTGCAAGTTAGCCCCAGGCACTGAAGATGGCTCCATAGCCTCTGCCTCAGGTGCTAAGAAGAACTCAGTTGCTGAGCAACAGAGCAATGTCCCAGATGGGCAGAGCATCGCCCCCCCCTAGTGGGCTTGCCAGGTGGATCCTGGTTGGGGTGCATGTGGGAGTCTGTCTCTGATGCCCCTCCTCTCACTGAATTAAAAAAGAATAAAAGAATAAACTCTTGTTTTGTGCACTCACAACTATAAACCAACTTTTGCCCACCCCGTATTTACCCCTACTTTTATTGTGATGAATAGCTTTACAGATAACAGACCTATGAATCACTGTCAGAAAAATGAATTAAAAATCAGTGGTTTGAAAATAATTATTCTTGATTAGATATTCTATATTACCAGCTCTTCTATAGCTAACCACCTTATATAGCATGTTAACTATTTAAATGTATTTTTTCAATTCTCTTTGAGACTCCCTCTTTGACCCATGGATTATTTAGAAGTGTGTTATTTAATTTCCAACTGTTTAGAGATGTGCTTGTCTGTTATTGGTTTCTACTTAGAACCTTTTATGATGAGGGAATACACTCAGTATGGTTTCATTTCTTTTAAAATTATTAGTTTGTTCTATGGCCTCAAATATAATCTATCTTGTTGAAAGTTCTATAGGTGCTTGCAAAATGTGTGTGTTATGCTACTGTTGGTTGGAGGATTCTATGTAGTTTGTCGATCCTGTTGGTTGATTGTGTAGTTCACATCTTATCTATACTTAATGATTTTGTCTAGTAGTTCTATCAGTTGCTGACAAGGGGATTCAAGTCCCTAGCTATGATTGTGGAATTATTTATTTCTCCTTTTAGCTTTATCAGTTTTTGTTCTATATATTTTGAAGCTTTGTTGTTTGGTGCATAACCATTTAGGATCATTATTCTTCCTGGTGAAGTGATCCTTTTATAATTTTTTTTATAATGTACCTCTTCGTTTCTAGTAATTTTCTTTGTTCTCAAATCTATGTATCTTATATAGCCAATTTTTTTTTATTAATGTTGCATGGTATATCTTTCTCTATCCTTTTTTTTTTCAACATACCTATGTCATCCATTGAATTTGAAGTGAGTTTTTTTGTGAATAGCCTATACTTGTGTTTTGTGTGTGTGTGTGTGTGTGTGTGTGTGTGTGTGTGTGTGTTTAATCTACTCTGTCAATGTCTTCCTTTCACTTGGTATATTTAAGCCATTTAGACTTAAGGTAATTATTGATGTGTGAGAGTTTGTCTTCCAAGGTAACTATTTACATAAGTAGGATACATTTTTATTTTAGAGAGTTCATCAAGAGACTTAATTAAAGTAGCTATCAGTGGCTACTTGACCAAGTGGTCTGTTTATTTGTGTGATTTTATGGCCAAAGTAAGAGTTTGAGATTATCCACTTGATAATTTCTAGATTAAATTTATCGCAGCCATGCTCAATTGTGTGAGGTTTTGGGGTCTCAGCTGCACATTTGTTCATGTGTTTGGTGAGCTCAAAACTTTTTATGAGGGAAATTTTAGTCCTGGCTGGGGAATTCTCTTTGCCAGCTCCATGTCGAGGTTGGGTGACCTTATGTCCTGGCACATCTCTAGAGAATGTTAGCAGAAGAGGATGCCAATAGTGCTGTAAACACAATAACCAATAATGCATGTTTGCATCTACTCTTTCTGAGCAGCATAGCATATTTACATACTTACATGTTATCACCAGTTACTCATGTCCCAGTTGTTATTGCTGCATTACAAACTATCCCAGAATTTAGTGGCTTGAGATCACATTTTTATATGCTGATGACCAGGAATCCAGAAAGGACACAGTGGGGACGGAGATGGCTTATTCCTGTTCCAACACATCTGGGGCCTCCTCTGGGAATGTTGGGAGAGTGGGGGTGACTTGACAGCTGGGGTCTGGAATCGTCTGAATGTGAGCTCGTTGACTCACACATCTGGCACCAGGGCTGTGATGGCATTAGTATCAGGACTGCTAATGGGAATGCCTACCCGTGACCTCTCCCTGGAGTGTGGCTTCTTCCAGCATGGCAGTCTCAGGGGAGTGGAACTCTGCGTGGCATTCTGGGCTCCCAAAGCAAATGTTACAGCAAGCAAAGTGGAACAAAGTGAAATCTGCATCACTTTGCTGTCCTTTCTTAGGCAAAACAAGCCATAAGCCCAGTAGATTCAAGGAGAGGGAAACAGACCTCTCCCCTTGATGGGAACATTGTCAAATAATTTGGTGGTCATGACCTACTGGAAAGAAAAATGTTTAGGTAGTAACTACCTAAATAAGGTAAATATTACCCATTGTTATAATTCTCTAAATTAAAAAAAATTTCCTTATTTTGAACTACCATCTAAAAACTGCATGCCTAATAGAACACATTGTTCTTTTGCTTTAGTTGTACAACATCAGTCTTATATGTTACTGAAGTTACTAAAAGAGTTTTATAGAGGCATCCTAAAATCACAATTGTATTTCTTCTGGTTTGTTGTTTTGTCATGGACAGTCATGTATTGTTTAGTACCTGTGTTGTACAACTGGGGGAACTGAAGCTTTGAGAATTGACTTTGCCCAAAGTCAGAGAGCGAGTTAATGGTTGAATGGAGTGAAAATTCAGGTCTCTCTTTCTCCTGGGGCCAGATTGTCTCTCTAACAACGTGCCCAGTCTTGGTTACCTAAGATGTCATCTTAGGACTCACCAGCCCTGAAGAGAGAGCTCGGTTGACTGGAGCGTCGTCCCAATGCACAGAGGTTGCCGGTTGAATCCCTGGTCAAGGCACATATAGGAACAGATTTATGTTTCTGTCTCTTTCTATAAAATCAATCAATAAAAATATAATAATAATAAAAGACTTGCCACCTCACATAGCTTGAGCACATAGTTCTGAGCAGATTATTATATTAAAAATATGTTCCAGTTGGGTTAAAAAAAAATCTCCTCCTTCCCAGTAGCCAGTATTAAAGTTGTCTCCTGGTGTACTTTTCACCCAATAGGAAAAATGCCTTTTACACTCTATTATGTGTTGTGTTTTTCCTGGGTGATCAAGTTGAGGTGTATGTCCATATCCAATTCTGTGTTTCTAAAGACCCAGAAGAAAGTGTAACATGGGATTCATTCTTCCAATTGAAAGTTGATCACTAGGGTTTTTCTTTAAAATTTTACAGTGGTTAGAGCTTAGGTTATGTATGTATGTATTTTTTAGTTTAAGATTCAGATTGTTATATTTTAGCTATAGTAATTTCCCCTCAAATAAAAGAAAATCCACACACCAATATGCAAACAAAACCCAAAACCTATGTGGTGGCAAATGATAAGACCACCTGTTAAGCCTAATTTGGAGGGACCCAAAACATTGAAGACAGGAACAAGGTCCGTCGTTTACACATCAATGCTCTATTGTCTAGCTTGGCCAAGCAGCGGCAAACTCCAACAGTGGTCTGAGGGAGAGCGTGCGCTGGCCCTTTGTTCTACTTAGTTTTTATAGTTTTGTAAGTGGGAAGTACAGAAGTAAAAATTGCAATTAGAAGCCCCTTACCACTATTGGTTATAGTCATATGTCCTTTAACATGATAGGACCACGTTCAATTTGCAAGCCATACATCCTTTTGGGGAAAACAAAATTTACAAGCCAACACAATGGTAGAAAGATGTCTCTTTACATATTAAAAGGCATTCCTATATTATCTAGTGTTCATCTGCTATCTCTCTGTCCAGAGTCACACGTGTTAACCACACGCATTTACATAGGAGAGGTAGTTTTGGTGGGGACAGATGCCCGCAAATGGCTCATTGCTATGAGAAAAGGTTTATTTTGGCTTTTCTCTCCCTGTACCTGGCTAGCCATTCACCCTTTTCCCCACAGGCGTGGTGGGATGTCTGGGGATCCATGTTTCCCTCCCCTTTGCATTTACAATACAATGCCAAGGGCCATCTGACTATGCCAATCACACAGTACAGAGACTATTCTCACAATTTCTCTGCTGCACTCCTTAACCCAAATCAACAAAATGTTTCTCAAGCCTCCCAAAATATTAATATTAATTCTGTAGCTTTTGGTACTTTACAGCACCTGCGGGTGAAGTGGCTCAGTGGCTCCTCAACTGAAGGGGAGATTCTGCCCCACCAGTGAGAGGTGCGAGAGGATTTCTTTTTCTCTCCTGAAGTGGCTCAGTGGCTCCTCACGCCTTGGCATGATTCGTGATATGGAAACTGCCTAACCCTTCAGCCTCATGTTTTGCTGTGTTCTCTATCTAGCCCCACTCCCAGCCTTCCTGAACTTCTATTGATATTTTCTGAATGTACCGTATTCTTTCCCTATTCTGTTGTACTCTATCATGTATGGTGGCCCAGCTAACGACAGAGGGCTTCTCGCCTGCCCCATGTTGTTTGTCTGCTACACAGCTCCGCATCTTATTTCAGGTGCTTCTCTTGGGTGGCTGTCCCTAAGTCTTCCAAGAAGAGTTAGGGGTTTCTCACCAGCCTGTTAGCCCTGACCACAGTGCTATAGCTGCTCATTTCTGCTCATGTGCCTTGCAGGACAGGTCCATGTTTTTTATTCATCTTTATTCACTCTAGTCCAGGGGTAGTCAACCTTTTTATACCTACCGCCCACTTTTGTATCTCTGTTAGTAGCATAATTTTCTAACTGCCCACTGATTCCACAATAATGATGGTTTAAAAGTAGGGAAGGAACTTTACTTTATAAAATTTATAAAGCAGCGTTACAGCAAGTTAAAGCATATAATAATAATTATTTACCAAGTACTTTATGTCAGATTTTGGCTAAGTTTGGCAGAATAAATCTTTATAAAACAACTTACTATAGTTAAATCTATCTTTTTATTTATACTTTGGTTGCTCCGCTACCGCCCACCATGAAAGCTGGAACGGCCCCTAGTGGGTGGTAGGGATCAGGTTGACTACCACTGCTCTTGTCCATTACCAGTAATGGAAGGTGCTTACTGAGGATTGTTGTATAATATAAGTGTTAAAAAGAAAAGAGGATTGGGGTCTACAGGTTGTTTTTCATGTTGATTTCCTAGATTGGTGTGGTTATCAGTTCCTCTTTTCTTTCTGTGACCATCATAGAAGCAACAGGGATAGCAGATCCAACCTTGTCATTGAATGTGTTTAATGGGCATTTAAGAATAACTTATCTCTCATTAGATGTTTGGTAGACTTGGACTATTATTCTATCATTACTTATTACAATGTAATAAGTTATTGTTTTTTTATAATGTCTAACATTTTTACCAGTTTGGCATAACACAGTGATTTCCCAAAAGCTAGTTCTTACACCCAATTTAATAGGTCTGGTGTGAGGTCCACAAATCTGTTTTCTCTCAAGCTGGGCAGTTTCTATTGGCATAAACAAATACAGATCAACTGGTATCCATTATGGTGGAAAATTGTGAGCTATATTCTAGGCTTTTGGATTTATTTCTTGCTCTTTAGTTTGCTATGTTTTATCTATAGTTTAGAAGTTCCTCAAAGATACATATATTTCCCCCCAGATGTCCAGGATTCAATCTTATAGTTTATTTGTTAAATTAAAACAAATTCCTAAAATTTTTTTTCAATTACTGTTGACCTTCAATATTATTTTATGTTAGTTTCAGATGTACAGCGTAGTGGTTAGACATTTATATAATTTACACAGTGATCCCCTGTAAGTCTAGTACCCACCTGACACCATACATAGTTACTGCAATATTACTGCCTATGCTGTACTTTACATCCCATGACTATTCTGTAACTACCAATTCGTCCTTCTTGACCCCTTCATCTTTTTCACCAGCCCCCCAATGCCCCTCCTATCTGGCTACCATCTGTCTGTTTTCCTTACCTGTGAGTCTGATACTGTGTTGTGTGTTTATTTTGTTTTTTAGATTCTACATATAAGTGAGATCATATGGCTGTTGTCTTTGTCTGACTTATTAAAATGAACTCTTACCACTGACCAATTAGACGAGTTATTCAAATAAAATAAATGCTTATAAGAGATGCAACTTAACTATTTTTCTTGAAGCACAAGCAGTTGAGGTTGGAGCTTTCAGTGTACACTGTGACTTGATTTTTAACACTAGGAAGTAGGAACCTGGAGTCATTACATATCCTGTTTAAGGTGATGCAAAGTCAATGGCAAGGTCAGGTTTAGAGCCTCTGGTATAGGTGTTGGCCAAGCACCAGAGGCTGTTGGGCACAACTAGGAGACTGGGTGTGTCCGGCGTCTGGAAGGAGGCTGTTATAATTATGTTAATGACTGCGGGGACTGTAGGTGTGATGTGGTAGAGTTGTGCTAACCAGGATGAGGGGGTGGTGTAGTGAGATAAAAGGTCATGGTATCTGATAAAGAGCCAACAATTCCCATTGATATTATACATTAGAAATGGGTTTCTCAAGCAACAGCTAAAAAGTCCTCTTGCAATATTGCTAAGCAATTGTCTAGTCTAGACACAAATATTATATATGTTAGTTTGTGTATCACCAGGCTTTTTACCAGAATTTCAAGAATCCTCCTATCTCTGGATCTACAGTGACAACTTTTTAAAAAAAGGAGTGATTGGATTCCGCTTCCAGACGTATTCAACATCAGGGAACGGCACAGCAAGAGGAGGACTTGTTCCTGCGCTGTGACATGTCACACCGAGAGCAGTACTATGTTAACTGGCTGATGAGGCCGAGAGGGATGACAAAATAAAAATAGTAGTGACGATGCGGTCCTTACTGCTCACGCTGACATCACTGGGCCCCTCTCCCGTGGACCGGGCTTGAGTGTTTACATGTGCTAATTTACTTAACATTCTCAACATCCTGTGCAGAAAGAGGTATTATTATTGATCCCATTTTTTAAAGACGAGGAAATTATTGTCCATGACTCAGTTAATAATGTATACCTTAGTCTTCAAAGGCAAATTTTAAGACTGACTTTTCTGGTATTCCTTGGGAAGTTGATTAGCTTTCTGAAGTATCTTTATTGATGTTTTTCTATCATCAAAAAGTCAGTCTTGAAAAGAAAAGGAGAACAGAAAGGAAAGAAGAGTTATGAACATTCTTCTGAGTGTAAAGTGGATTTACCTTTAAAGAGCTTTACCATGACATGCTCCTAAATTCAGTCATTTTGCCTGTCCCTCTGTGAGCATATCATTTGTAACTTTGAACAAGTCCTATAAGGACCCCAGTTCACCCATCTGTAAAAGGAAATGGGTAGATGGCTTACCTCTTTGGAGGAGTTTTTCTAGGGTTAAGATGATACTTGTAAACATGGTTTGAGAAGCAGACATGAGTGAGGGTAATGTAAACACAGTAGGCGGTCTGTCCTCTGTTTTGGAGATCAGTTGCCTAAGGAGTCGCGCACCACCCAGCTCCGCGGTTAGCCGGAGACAATGGTGTGGACAACATTCCTTGCTCTTTGACCTTGCTCACTGCTGCTGCCTCTATCTGACATTTTTTGCTTCTCGACAACATCCTGGGTATACTGTCTCACGGTGTTTTGAGAGGAAGTCCTGCAGCTGTTCGGAAACGAACCCTGATAATGGCTGCTCCAGCTTCCTCTCCTCGGATGTTTGTTCTGGAATCCCTGCTGAACTCTGCTATCTCAGTCCCCACCACTGCGGTCCAGCCTCTTAAACTCCTTAGTTCAGGTGGGCATCTCGGGGGTGCACGTTTTCACAGTGGGCTTCTTAAAGTAAGGTTATGGAAAGAGATGGAGCTGCCATTTCTTCATAAGAAGTCAACGGTTCTGGAAGCACACGAGCCCCGGGTGAGAAAGGCCTGTGCGGTGGAGGTCTCAGGCATCACAGTCCAGTCCGGCCTGGGCGGCCGAGGGAGGGAAAGGGAGGGGCCCGCCTCCCCGGCACCTGCACCCTGGGCCCGCCCAGCCCCTGCGGGAGCTCCACGTTTCCATTAAACTTTCCATCCGCAGGAATCCATTCCCCTCCTGACTTCTGTTATTCCTCTGACTTCCGGCTCTTCACTGTTTATTGTCACTTTGGCCCACCTCCTGCCCTTTGACCCTGCCTTTCCGCAGGCCTTACTCCTCCCGCTGGGACCCTGTCGTGTTTTCCTTCAGCCCCTTTCTTCCCAGCGCCTGCCTTCGCTCTTCATACTTGTCAGCGTCCTTTCCCCTCCTTTCCCGTTCTTCGTGCTGCTGGAGGGCAGCCGCTGAGTCGTGTAAACGCATGGTCTCTGCCTCCCCCCTGTGCCATTCTGTCATTCCTTCCCAGGGCCTGACCCGCTCCATCTCCGTCCCCACCGTCACTGCCCAGCCCTCCACCGCCCCATCTCCGTCTCCATGTCACTGCCCAGCCCTCCACCGCTCCATCTCCATCTCCAGCATCACTGCCCAGCCCTCCACCGCCCCATCTCCGTCTCCAGCATCACTGCCCAGCCCTCCACAGCTCCATCTCCGTCTCCACCGACACTGCCCAGCCCTCCACCGCTCCATCTCCGTCCCCACCGTCCCTGCCCAGCCCTCCACCGCCCCATCTCCGTCTCCACTGTCACTGCCCAGCCCTCCACCGCCCCATCTCCGTCTCCATGTCACTGCCCAGTCCTCCACAGCTCCATCTCCGTCTCCACCGACACTGCCCAGCCCTCCACCGCTCCATCTCCGTCTCCACCGTCACTGCCCAGCCCTCCACCGCCCCATCTCCGTCCCCACCGTCCCTGCCCAGCCCTCCACCGCCCCATCTCCGTCTCCACCGTCACTGCCCAGCCCTCCACCGCCCCATCTCCGTCCCCACCGTCCCTGCCCAGCCCTCCACCGCCCCATCTCCGTCTCCACCGTCACTGCCCAGCCCTCCACCGCCCCATCTCCGTCTCCATGTCACTGCCCAGCCCTCCACCGCTCCATCTCCGTCTCCATGTCACTGCCCAGCCCTCCACCGCTCCATCTCCGTCCCCACTGTCCCTGCCCAGCCCTCCACCGCCCCATCTCCGTCTCCACCGTCACTGCCCAGCCCTCCACCGCTCCCCTCACAGTCCATACCCCACCCCAAATCTGCTCGCTCTCAGCGTTGCCTTCCTCCTGCTTCACTGAGCAATCAGACATGCATTCTCCTGAGTTCCTTTGGCTCCTTCTCCAAACCTGCACTCTGTGTACCCTGTGGTCCTCCTCTGTCCTGCTTTGGGAAATAGGTGACCGTTCTCTGTCCAAGACCAAATCCTTCCCTGGGTTGTAGATTCCACCCTTTCTCATTTCCTCATTCCATCCTTTTTGTTTGTTTATTTGTATTTTTCTGAAGCTGGAAACGGGGAGAGACAGTCAGACAGACTCCCGCATGTGCCCGACCGGGATCCACCCGGCACGCCCACCAGGGGCTACGCTCTACCCACCAGGGGGCGATGCTCTGCCCCTCCGGGGCGTTGTTCTGACGCGACCAGAGCCACTCTAGCGCCTGGGGCAGAGGCCAAGGAGCCATCCCCAGCGCCCGGGCCATCTTTGCTCCAATGGAGCCTCAGCTGCAGGAGGGGAAGAGAGAGACAGAGAGGAAGGAGGAGGGGGGTGTGTGGAGAAGCAAATGGGTGCTTCTCCTGTGTGCCCTGGCTGGGAATCGAACCTGGGTCCCCCGCACGCCAGGCCGACGCTCTACCGCTGAGCCAACTGGCCAGGGCCTCATTCCATCCTTATCTTCATTATTCCTATGTGTTCCTTCCTCTCAGCATATGGAGTTGTTTCTCCCCTGCTCCCCTTCCTTTAAATGAATTTTAAAAAAAGAGAGAAAACACTGTTAACTCTGTAGGTTCCTCTGCTTACCACTCTGTTGCATTTATTTCCTTCTTACCCAAGCACCTTGCTGCCTGCTGTTCTGAGCCTCAGATACGCATGAGGTTTGCAGAAACAGATCTCTGGTTTTTGTGGAACTTACCTTCTAGTGGCGGGAACAGTAATAAATAGGTGGGTAAGTAAACACACTCAGATGATGTGCAGTGAAAACAGGGTGATGTGAAAGAGGTGACAGAGAATGACGGGGTAATTCAGAGAGTGAAACTAGGGAAGGCCTCTCTGAGGACGTGACATTTTGGGTTGAGAACTAAAAGGGGAGAATGGTCAGTCATGCTAGGACCCTGGGGAGAAAGCATGGGCAAAGCAAATATCCTGAGACAGCAATGTACTTGATTCAAGAAAACAAAAGGAAAGTAGTTACTCAGCTTGCTCCTGCCACTTTGTAAGGCCAGTAGCCACAGCCGCCTGGCCCATACAGGTTTGCATTTGATTCGGATAGATGGTAATGAAACAATGGAGTCAAAAACTGGTGGGCCATTAGCTTTAATCCTAGCTTGCACCTGGCAGGCAAGAAATACACACAGTGGGAAAACACTTCCCTTTCTATTCAGGGCTCCCAAAGTCACTGACTTATCCGAGTTTTCTAGAATCAAAGGTTTCTACCTCACCAACCTTATTCACCTCTGTTCCCCATCTCCTTCTCTCTGCACAAACTGGCTTCTCCTTCAGCACTCCGCCATCTTGGCTGCTTCTCCTCTCCTCCATGTGGCCTTTCTCTGCTCCCCCCCCCCCCAGCATGGGCTCCTCTGCCCCATTTTATAGTGTAGAAATCAAAACCTTTAATCCAATATACAAACAAGGAAGTCTCTAATACAAAGTCACTTATCTGAGGCATAATGGGATTCCTCATGAGAGTGCACCACCCCACATCATGCAACAGTCAAGGGTGGGAAAGGCTTAGTCTTAAAACTAAGCCTTAGGCTATAACCACCCTGCCTGCTTACAACCTGTTTCCCCACACCCAATGCAAACTATAAGGGAGCAAACATATACATCATATTTACAAACTTATTTGACCAACACACTTCATTTCAATCATCTTTTATATCTGGCTGCTTCCCTGTCACTCATCTGAAACCATTGTTGGTAAGGTCACCAGTAATCTCCTACTTGCCATCCAGTGCTTCGTTTTGTCCTCATTGTACTTAACCTTGATGTACCTACCAGCTGCAGTGTTGAGCAAGCCCTCCTCACCAGTGGGGGCGACCTCCCTGCTGCTCTGTTTGGCCTCTCTCTCTACTTTTCTCACAGCCGTGAACCTCTCTCTGCTCTGTGGACCTGCGCACTCTGCACCTGCACGGTCGGTCGGGCTACCCCAGACCTGTATCCTGGGCTCCCTCTTCTCTTTCTACAGACTAACTGGGTCATCTGACCACATCCACAGCTTCACCTTATATGCTGGGGACACCTAATTCTGTCTATAAAAGGCGTATCTGTGGAGCTTCAGACGCCTCATGTAGCCCCTCCGACCAGCATGTCCAAAGGTTCACCCATATGCTTGTCTCCCCGGTAACTGGAGTCACACTGCCTTTCTCCCTGTCCCTCGCCTGCCCTCCCGTTTCCGACCCGCTGCCCCCGGGCTCTTTCTGCTTCTCATCCTCTCTGCCGCCCTGTCGTTTCTCTCCGATTCACTGTGCTTCTCCGCTCGCTGCTCTCTGATCTCACTCCCGGTCGTCCATTCGTGCGCCACACCTCTGTGAGATGATGATGATGATGATACTGTAATGACCTCATCTCGTTCCTGTGACAGACTTCGCGTGGCCCCCTGGGCTCCAGGACTGTGAGGGTGACCTAGTGGGCCAGTCTGGTGTGCCCTACCTGACTTGCCAGCCTCCTCCCCCACTTCTCTCCCATACCTACCTTTTGCACGCCAGTCTTGCTGAAGCTCGCCGAACATAACAAGTTGGGTTTCGTTTGCATTGTTTACTCAGTATCTTTGCTTCTGCTGTTATCTTGCATAGAATGCCCTTTCTGATCTGTAGCCTTGGCAAACACCCACTCAGTCTTCAGTTCTGCTGAGGTATCTTTGAGATCAAACTGTCCATACCCTCCAGCAGGTGGAGACGCCTTCCTTTCTCTTTCTTACACCTTGGCCAGATTCTCATAGGTGCTTCTCATATCATGTTTGCCTGTTCTTGTTTACCTACCTGCCTTCCTCTCTAGAATGTGAATTCTGAAAGCACCGTGATTTTTATCATGTTCATCTTTATATCTCTGCTATAGAATACAGTCCATGGTAAATAATAGCCATAAGAAAAATCAAGAAGGATAAAAATAGCAGTGTCAAGTGAATATGAATCGTGTGAAGTTTGCGGGTCACCTGGTAAGGGACTCTGCCCACTGTTGCACAAGAATCATACATTTAATTGCTTCTTACTTTTCGTCTAATATTGATAGCTTTCATGGAGTGATAGGTAGGTTGCAGTTCTGTGGGGGCAGTGACGCTGGAAAGAAAGTCAGCTGCCAGGTAGATTGTTGTACATGGAAATAGAGTCACAAGAAATTCTTAATGGAATTCAGAGTTTGGCTGGTTATGCTGATGTTTGTGATGGCATGACTACAGTATATTAATAAGTTTTGATTTTTTTGTTCAACAATAAATTGAATTCTTGTTCATGGGAAAATGAGACATCTCCTGAAAATAAGACCGAATACGTCTCTAGGAGCAAAAATTAATATAAGACACCGTCTTATTTTCCGGGAAACACGGTAGTACGAGTGATGAAGTAAGGAGGAGCTCTAAGTGAGGGAGGCTCTTAGAGGCTTCTGATTAAGAACCAAGTGTTGAATTTGTCTGCCCGGATCCGTGACATGAAAAAATACGCACCAAATGCAATAAATAGAAATAAGGAAAGAGCTTCATGCATTGTTTCAGTAAGGACATCAGTCAGTGAGATTGCTTCTTATCAAACGAAAGAAAGGTTTAGTGAAAGCAGATGCACGGAGATGCCCGAGAAAGTGGAGGGCGTGCAGACCGTTCTCTGACCCTGCAGGTGAGGAAAAGCTTTAAAGTGGTGACTCTTGATTGGTTTTTTTATGGGGAGAAATTACTTACATTATAGTATCTGAGTGTTTGGCAGTCTTAGGACATCTCTTTCCACAAAAGTCACCTACTTTCTCTAAGAAAATAAAGCTGATGACAGATGGCGCTGTAATGATGTCTCGTTTATCTCATGTGGTCTGGATTTGAGATGTTTCATTTCAGCAGAATTTTCTAGATAACTGAAGCATTGTTTTGAAGTAAAATCTTTCTCAAGTATTGCCATGTTTCCCTTCTTAAACAGAGTAAGGATAGCGTGCTCTTGTAGGAACAGAGTAAGCAGGTATATGGTCTTTGTGATATTTCCAAGGCAGTTTACGAGGGTGGAGTGTTTTCTATCTCTGTTGAATCATCTCAGACATTTACATTTCCTTTTAAAATGATGTTCTGCCTCCTCGCCTGCTGTCAGGAGGTGACCTGTCACTCTTGACTACTGTCAGCATTTCCATCTGTTACAGATTTCCTTTTCCTATATACTCAAATTTTTCTTGTTAGCAATATTTTTTGTTGTTGTTGCTGTTCACAAAAAGACCGCCTTTCAGAATTAATGGTGTTGAATGTGTTGTAGACTGTAAATTCAGATGATGGTTGTTTAGCGACTGTTACTGTCGTCCGTTGAAGTAAAAGAAGAGCCCTAAGGGTGGGTGTGCACATTACCTGGGGGTAAACGAACTAAGGCTTTGCTACTGACTTTCTGTTGTTTATTCTGACTTCTGTTTTTTATGTTCCTGCCTTTCCACACTCTTGAATTATAAATGTCACTTATGAAATGTGACCTCAGAGGAGTAAACCCCTGCACAGGGTATGGCCCAGTCAGTCATTCACACGTTTGGAGGACACAGGCAGATCACCACTTCCTGCGTCTCCGTCCGCTCCTCCGTAAGACTGAGAAGGCCGGATCAGGCGGGGTCCTCTCGTGTTCCCGTGCAGAAGGGTAGTTCAGCAGAGAAGAGTTGGAGAGCCCTTACAGCAAAGTGTCTGGAGGACTGGGCGATCCCTTTGGATGGGGAGCGTCATGGAGTCTTCCCAGAGGAGGAGGGCAAGAGTGTGTGTGTGTGTGTGGGGGGGGCAGACACATGAGGGAGTGTGTCTGGAGAAAGTGGAAGCCTTTTCAGAGGAGAGCAGTTATCTTGGTGAAATGCACGCAACATGAAGTTTATCGTTTTAACTATTTTTATTTTTAAGTTTACGTTTTTGTGGCATTAAGTACATTACATAGTTGTGTAACCATCGCCGATACCATTTCTACAACCTTTTCATCATGTCAAATAGGAGCTCTGTGCCCATTAATCACTAAGTCCTCCCAGCCCCTGCCAACCCCCAATCTACTTTCTGTCTCGATGACCGGCTATTCTGAGTTCCTCAGATTAAGTGGGATCCTACAGTATTTGTCCTTTGTGACTGGTTTATTTCACTTAGCACGTGTTTCCAATGTTCATCATGTAGCCTGTATCAGCATTTCATTCCTGCTTAAGGCTGAGTAATAATCCATTGTATGTATACACCATGTTTTGTTTATCCATTTGCCTGTAGAGGGAGGTGTGGGTTGTTTCCATCTTTCGGCTATTGTGAAGAATGCTACAGTGAACATGTGTGTACAAGTATCTGTTCCAGTGTCTGTTTTCATTTCTTTGGGGTACATACCTAGAAGTGGCATTGCCGAATCATATGATAGTTCTGTGTTTAATTTTTGAGGAACCGCCAAACTACTTTCCACAGAAGCTGCCCCATTGTGCATTCCCACCAGCACTGCAGGAGAGTTCCCATCTCTCCTGGGGGAAGCGTAGCTGCACGTGCTCGGTCTAAACCAGCTTGCCTGGAGCCCAGATTTCACACGAGGCAGGAGCAAGACCTCCAATAAGCACAGTAGATCAGGGCCAGATTATGGAGGTTTTAACAGCTGGCCATGGTCTTGGTACTTTATTCACTCTGGGAAGCTGGCGAGGGCTCCTGAGCCAGGGGAAGAGCTGGATCAAAGTAGCACTACAGGAAGGCTAAAGGTCAAAGGATATGTGCAGGATGTGTTGGGCCCCGGAAGTGGCACATGGGTTGGCAGAAGATGGCAATGACCCAGCTGGGAGACCTGCTCCATGGAGGAAGGTAGGAAAGGCAGGGATGAAAGAGGAGAGATTTGTGGGCTCAGCAGTGCAGCATGGGCCACAGCTGGTGCACATTTGTGATGAGTGAGGGTAAGGTGTGATACCTCCTTGACCTCATGATTTCTGAGCTCCGGCGTTGAGAACAGGATGTGGAGAGGGGGCCTGCATCTGGTTAGCTCCCTGTCTGCTGAAGGCACAGACATGTGCATGGAGCTGTATTCGGATCCTGGGTGTGCTCCTCTGATTGGCCAATCCAGGGCCTGGGCCCCTTCAGTAGGATAAGACGGGCATTAGGGTGCTTGCACAGAGAGCAGAAACACCAAACTCAAAGTAAGTATGGAGAAAAAGAAGGGGAAAGAAGCTGCCAGAGTGTCTAAACCAAAATGTAAGCTAGCTCCAAAGTTCTTATTTTGATGCTCAGTTAGCATAGTGTGTAGACCTGATATTCTCCTACAAAATATCGTAAGGGAGGTGTTTGTGCGGCCGATTTGCTTTGCATTTGCCCTTGTGCATGCCAGCTTATTGGTTGAAAACCATTCCTGCCTCAGAATGCTTCTGCCCCTTTTCTCTCAGTCCATTTGCTTTTCCACCACTAAAGATTTCTAGCAGGCACAGGGGTGGAGTCAGTGCCATTTGTGTTACAAGGAGCCTGGGAGTGCTGTGTGTGCCCAGGTGTGGGAGCGTGAGCCTCTGGGTGTAGTGGCAGATGGTTGGGGGTGGGTTGGATTTTAGTGGACATAGGTTGCAAGAGAGTACTGTATTTAAAATAGAATTAAGGGATCTAAAATCAGGTTTCTAAGCCATGATTAATTTAATTAGGCAGAGTATGGGGAAATATGGTAAGAAGTTGATGTAGTAACTGTTTCATGCCCTGGGTTGTGGAAGACAATGAGAAAGCAGCTAAAATTGTGGCCACAAGGTTAGCCTGGATACCCCGGCCTTCCTGACAGGAAGGGGTGCCACTCCCAGAGAGCACTGACCAAGGCTGCCCCCTGCCCGCTGGGTGACTGTGCCCACTCCGCCAAGGCAGCCATCCTGCTCTGGTTACAAAAATCAGTGTTAATAAGAATGATTACATTTTCTGGCTTCTTTATAAATAGATGCCCATCTCTCTCTTTTTTTTTTTTTTTTTCATCTTTCTGAAGCTGGAAACGGAGAGACAGTCAGACAGACTCCCGCATGCGCCCGACCGGGATCCACCCGGCACGCCCACCAGGGACGAAGCTCTGCCCACCAGGGGGCGATGCTCTGCCCATCGTGGGCGTCGCCATGTTGCGACCAGAGCCACTCTAGCGCCTGAGGCAGAGGCCACAGAGCCATCCCCAGCGCCCGGGCCATCCTTGCTCCAATGGAGCCTTGGCTGCGGGAGGGGAAGAGAGAGACAGAGAGGAAGGAGAGGGGGAGGGGTGGAGAAGCAAATGGGCGCTTCTCCTGTGTGCCCTGGCCGGGAATCGAACCCGGGTCCTCCGCACGCTAGGCCGACGCTCTACCGCTGAGCCAACCAGCCAGGGCCTAGATGCCCATCTCTTGAGACAGGTTTGTGTATATTTCTACCTGTCTTTTCAAATCTGTGGATTTAGGTTTAAAAATTGATGATGCTGATCCTGGTCCTGAGAGAGAAAATGACTCAGTTAAAAAGAAAAAAGTCACCAGCCCACGTACATTTTTATCCGCACGTGGAGCTGTCAGCAGCCTCTTCCACGCCTGCTGCTGTGTGGACAGGGCACGCCTGCTGCTGTGTGGGCAGGGCACGCCTGCTGCTGTGTGGACAGGGCACACCTGCTGCTGGGTGGACAGGGCACGCCTGCTGCTGTGTGGACAGGGCACGCCTGCTGCTGGGTGGACAGGGCACGCCTGCTGCTGTGTGGACAGGGCACGCCTGCTGCTGTGTGGGCAGGGCACGCCTGCTGCTGTGTGGACAGGGTACGCTTGCTGACGCGAGGACAGAAGCTTGACAGGAGGCAGCCGGCACCCTGGCAGGCCTGCTTTGGTGTGGCACCCTCTTACCGAATGTGATGCCTTTCTGACTCAGCCCCGCTGTGGTTGGACCCTGGGCGCTGAAGTTGTATCCAGCTGGGTGGACGCTGGTGGTGGGGGAAGAGCCTTTTTTCTCCATGAGTACTAGCTGCCCAAGGGAATTAGACTTTGAAGGGAACCACTTCACATTTTCAGAGGTGCACTGAGCTTCCTAAGTGTAAAGCCAGTAGCCACGGCCACCATCACAGCCACCTGGCCCTTGTAGGTTCACATTTGATTCGGACAGATGGTAATGAAACAATGGAGCCAAAAAACTGGTGGGCCATTAGCTTTAATCCTAGCTTGCACTCGGCGGGCAAGTAATACACACAGTGGGAAAACACTTCCCTTTCCATTCAGGGCTCCCAAAGCCATGGACTTCTCCGAGTTTCCTAGAATCAAAGTTTCTACCTCACCAGCACTATTCACTTCTGTTCCCCATCTCATCTCCTTCTCTCTGCACAAACTGGCCTCTCCTTCAGCACTCTGCCATCTTGGCTGCTTCTCCTCTCCTCCACATGGCCTTTCTCTGCTCTGCTCTCTAATGCTAATCTCAGGAATAGAGAGCAAGTCCCCAGTCTGTTTCCATTTTATAGTGTAGAAATCAAAACCTTTAATCCAATATACAAACAAGGAAGTCTCTGATACAAAGTCACCTAACTGGGGCATAATGGGATTCCTCATGAGAGTGCACCACCCCACATCATGCAACAGTCAAGGGTGGGAAAGGCTTAGTCTTAAAACTAAGCCTTAGACTATAACAACCTGGCCTGCTTATAGCCTGTCCCCCACACCCAATACAAACTATAAGTAAGCAAACATATACATCATATTTACAAACTTATTTGACCAACACTAAGGAATGAACCTCTTTCTTTCTTTTGTAAATGGCCCCTGCAGGGACCTGAATTCTGTTCCAACGTGAGCTCAGCAGACCTTCTCTCGGCGTCCCTGACTTTGAGGGCTGCTGAGCCGTCTACCTGTCACCCGAGGAAGTGACGAAGTCTTCAGGAGAGGACTTGGTCCTGGTGACTGGGCTTTTTGCACATTTTGCATCTCCAGACAGGCCCATGAGACCACTGTGAGGAATGATACTATATAAAAAGTCACAATCCTGCTTGACCAGACAGTGGTGCAGTGGATAGAATGTCAGCCTGGGACGCATAGGACCCAGGTTCAAAACCCAAGGTCGCCGGCTTGAGCACAGGCTCACCAGCTTGAGCGCAGGGTCACTGGCTTGAGTGTGGGATCATAGACATGACCCCATGATCGCTGGCTTGAGCCCAAAGGTTGCTGGCTTGAGCCCAAAGGTCGCTGGCTTGAGCCCAAAGGTCGCTGGCTTGAAGCCCAAGGTTGCTGGCTTGAGCCCAAGGTTGCTGCTGTAGCCCCCCAGTAAAGGCACATATGAGAAAGCAATCAATGAACAACTAAGGTGCCATAACGAAGAATTGATGCTTCTCATCTCTCTTCCTTCCTTCCTGTCTGTCCCTATCTCTCCCTCTTTCAGTCTCTCTTGCCAAAAAAAAAAAAAAAAAAAGTCATAATCCCAAAGTCCTCTCTGTCACACCAGAAAGAGAGCCAAACTTTGAACAGGATCAAAGAGGCCAGAAACCCAGCGTTGTAGGATGAAAAGCACCCACCAGGCAAAGAACTGAAAGGGGAACTTGGCAGTGTTGGTCAAAAAGAGCAGAGAGGAGGGAGAGGGAGGAAGATAGAAAAGTGGATTGGGGAGAGGCCTTGAAAACTGTCACTGCCCTGAGGCTGTTATTTTCCCTTTTATGAAAAGGGAAATTTACTTTTATAGCTACTCAAAGACAGGGAAGTGCTCTCTAGTTAATGTGGAGAAGGAGAGGAAGGGACCTGGGAAAGAAAACATGGCAAAATCAAAGATAAGACACAGGAAGCTTATCTGTTGATTTTACCTTTTTTTCTTCTGAGGATAGGAAAAACGCCCACACACGGGTGATAAGGGCAGGCAGGGAGCATGGGCGCCAGGGGTTGTGTGCTCACTGGATAGGGAAGTTCTGTCGGAAGGCTCCGCCTGAGGGCTGGGCTGTGATGCGGGCTTATCCCTTCCACCTGACGAATGAGAGTGTGTGGAGTTTAGTAACAGTGACGTGGGGTGGAGCACATTTTGGGGACTTGCTCTGGAGCACTGAGCTATGCTGCTTCTCAGAGATAGGAAGGACAGTATGAAATTAAGATGTGTGCCTGCCATGGTGCTGGGTGCTTTAAGTGCATTCTGTTTTAATGCTTCCAGAAGCTTCCAGAGGGCCACATGACCCATAGGACTTGCCCTGAGCCACTTCAAGTTACCTTAAATAAATCACTATGGTCAGTTCATCTGAAATGGCTATACTTTTTAAGAGATTCTATTAATGCATTATTTAAATTAAATATAATAATTATATTTATCTAATCACTGTAGAAAATGCAGAGGAGCAGAAAAGAAAAAAACACATAACCCCATTCCACATCATAGCCAGTCTTATTTTGACATATTTCTTCATAGTCCTTTTTTTAATGTTGCTAAATATAATTTAATATCCAAACATTCCAAACATCCCCTTGTGTTTTTATAAGGTCTTTATAACTGTGCTTTTAAAAAAATTAATGGTATTTTTATTTCCTTGGGGATTTTTTTAAAATGCGAACATTTTGAGTTTTCTAATAATTATTAGATGTAGAGATTTAGTCTTTATTTAATTTGTTTGTTTTTTTTTTAAATAAATTTTTATTTTAATGGGGTGACATCAATAAATCAGGGTACATACATTCAAAGAAAACATTTCCAGGTTATCTTGTCATTTAGTTCTGTTGCATACCCATCACCCGAAGAGAGATCGTCCTCCGCCACCCTCCATCCAGTTCTCTCTGTACCCCTCCCCCTCCCCCTCCCCCTCCTTCCCTCTCCCCCCCCCCCCCCCCCCCCCGTAACCACCACACTCCCATCCTTGCCTCTTAGACTCGCTTCTATGTCCCACCAATGTATGGAATCCTGCAGTTCCTGTTTTTTTTCTGATTCGCCCATTTCACCCCACACAATGCTACCAAGACTCCACCATTCCACTGCAAGTGATCCGATGTCATCATTTCTCCTAGCTGAATAGTATACCATGGTGTATATGTGCCCCATCTTCTTCATCCAGTCCTCTATTTTTTTTTTACAGTGATTAAAAGCCTTTAAGCAAACTCTTGGCCAATACAGCAAGAATCCCTAAAAGAGTAGTGTCCTTAACATGTTCACCAAGTCCAAGTTGGCCCCATCACCATGCCACATCCCTGAAAAATGCAACCCAACCACAGTTCAGTCTGTTAGGAGCTGTCACAGGGAGCAGGAGTTTTGTGCTAGATCTTGACTATTAAAAACACGCTATCTCTTCTTGCGTTTCTGTTAACAGGGATCTACCGCACTGAGAAGGATAAAGGCACTTTGTACGAGCTCACGTTCAAAGGGGACCACAAGCACGAGTTCAGACGGCTTGTCTTGTTTCGACCGTTTGGCCCTATCATGAAAGTAAAAAAAGAAAAACTCAACATGGCCAACACGCTTATCAACATTATCGTGCCACTGGCGAAGAGGGTGGACAAGTTCCGACAGTTCATGCAGAATTTCAGGTCTGTTTGTTTGCACCTGTTTATCTTTCCCTGTGTGGTGCATGTTAAACGCTGATATCATTTCCCGTCATCTCCCTCATTTCCCCTGCCAAGGACAAAGGCTTCTTTCTCCTCTTGTTCAGCTCTGTTTTCTTCATATCAGCTTTATCATTCGTGTGTTTGCCTTTCCCTAAAGCAATTAGAAGGCTGCCAGATAAGCAGCTTTGCCTTCAGAAGGGGAACACAGGAAGGACGGGGTTTTCGTCAGGATCTACACAGATGGCCTCCTGCCTGCTGCGTTCAGTGCTGACTTGAGTTGGGGCTCAGCTGTGGGGACAGCAGGGGCTGTGCTAGTTCATCAGTAGAGTGGGCCCTCTCCCCGACCCTGAAAGGCGCGGGCCACGTGGCCGTGGACTCATTCTGGAGGCTGGCTTCGTTTGCTGACCTGCTCTAGCAGTGGCTGGAATGGATTGAATCAGATCTATGTTTTATTCTAATGCACGTCTCCTCAGAGATTAAATTTAGAATTATGCCAAGAAGTTTCCAAGCACTCATTCATGTAGCTACTCAAGAAGACTAAGTGGGGTTTTATTTTCAGATGCAGAAATGTAGGTTTTCCATGTGTGTCTTCAAGGTCTTGTGCAATGTGGGATCTTATTGGTTATTACGGCCAGCACTCATTCACTGGTTGAGGTTAGTCGACTGATTTACCTAGCCAGCTTGTTTTAAAGATAGAAAGTCAAATGTGTCTAATTATAAATCTTGGAAGATCAAACTTATTTTTAATCTTTTATTATTAAATTCATATTATTTAAAACAAGTAGTGGTCAGTATAAGGGGATGGTTGATAACTCAAAATTCTGGAAAATAAATGCATACTTTTTTTTTTAATTCGGTGAGTGGAGGGGAGACAGAGACAGACTCCCTCATGTGCCCTGCCGGGCTCCACCCCGCAAGCCCACTAGGGGGAGATGCTCTGCCCATCTGGGGCGTTACTCTGTTGCTCAACCAAGTCCTTCTTAGTGCCTGAGGTGGAGGCCATGGAGCCATCCTCAGTGCCCTGGGCCAACTCTCTCCAGTTGAACCATGGCTGTAGGAGGGTAGAGAGAGAGAAAGGAGAGAGGGGCAGGGGCGGAGAAGCAGAAGGACGCTTCTGTGTGCCCTGACTGGGAACTGGACCTGGGACTTTCACATATTGGGCCGACACTCTACCACTGAGACAACTGGCCAGGGCTGAATGCATTTTGTTTAATTTTCACATTTTAAGAATAACCCCTTTCTAATTAAATTTTAAGGCCAGAATCCAGTAGTCTTAGAAGAGACCTTTGGAGGTCATTTGGTCTAATCTTCCCTTAATTCACAATCGCTTGAGAGCATTCCTGACATATAGTTTTTCTATGCAATGTATGTGTGTACCAGGTAGCTACCTACTTCACAGGTAGGCTGACTCTATGCCGGGGGTCCCCAAACTATGGCCCATGGGCCACATGCGGCCCCCTGAGGCCATTTATCTGGCCCCCACCGCACTTCCGGAAGGGTCACCTCTTTCATTGGTGGTCAGTGAGAGGAGCATAGTTCCCATTGAAATACTGGTCAGTTTGTTGATTTAAATTTACTTGTTCTTTATTTTAAATGTTATATTTGTTCCCGTTTTGTTTTTTTACTTTAAAATAAGATGTGCAGTGTGCATAGGGATTTGTTCATAGTTTTTTTTTTTGTTTGTTTGTTTTTAAACAGAGTTGTAACTGTTACAACCCTTGAGGATTTTTTTTTAATTTTTAATTTTATTTTATTCATTTTAGAGAGGAGAGAGAAAGGAAGAGAGAGAGACAGAGAGAGAGAGGAGAGAGAGACAGAGAGAGAAGGTGGGGAGGAGCTGGAAGCATCAACTCCCATATGTGCCTTGACTAGGCAAGCCCAGGGTTTCGAACCGGCGACCTCAGCATTTCCAGGTCAATGCTTTATCCACTGCACCACCACAGGTCAGGCCTGTTCATAGTTTTTTTTTATAGTCCGGCCCTCCAATGGTCTGAGGGACAGTGAACTGGCCCCCTGTGTAAAAAGTTTGGGGACCCCTGCTCTATGCTGAGCTGCTCTAGATAGAAAGCTCACTCCTATTAGGACCTGAAGTCCACCTCCCTGTAATTTCTACCCAGTGGGTCCAGTTCAGCCTCTGAAGAATCGACTAAACAAATCCATTTCCTCTTAAACATCATAGTCTTCCAAGAATTTGAAGAAAGCTATCATAACTCCCTTTGTCTTTTCCGTGATGTCGCACAGAGTAGGGTGGAGCCATCTTCCCATCAGTTCCCAGTTGGTAGAATACCCCTGCGGGCACATTCACTTGACTGTCGGTTCTTCTGGCTCCAGTCCTGAAGCGTTCGTGTGGCTTTGGCTTCTCTCAGCTTCCTTCGGTGTTTCTGGGTTCTCTGTCTGTGTTCTTTATGTAATGGCAGAGTGCTGCTGGTTGATGAAGCATCACATCCTTACAGGGACCGATCCCGTGTTTGGCACTAGGGCATTATGGCAACTCATTACTCCCGTGGCTGGTGTGCCCATTTCCAGGACTAGTTCTTGTAAGTTTCTTTTGCTGGGAAGCTGCCAAGAGCTTGCCAGATTAAGGGCCCTGAGATTTGCTTCCACTCATAGGGCAGTTTCTGAACGTGCTGGGCTTGGTGAGGTAGTGCTTGTGCTAAAAGTATGTCTACTCAGTGAAAGGTCACCTGCTCTGCGTAGGACTCCGGGGCCTGGAATCGCAAGATAAAAATGTACACACACACCCATATATAACACAATATATGTAAGATGCATACTGCCTAGTGTCATGAGAATTGCACGTAGTTAACAATAGAAATAAACCGAGAAGGGAATATTGTTGAAAAAAGTAAAATTGAAAAAGCTTACAGGGCCTGACCTGTGGCTCAGTGGATAAAGCGTCGACCTGGAAATGCTGAGGTCGCCGGTTCGAAACCCTGGGCTTGCCTGGTCAAGGCACATATGGGAGTTGATGCTTCCAGCTCCTCCCCCTTCTCTCTCTCTGTTTCTCTCTCTCCCTCTCTCTCTCTCTTCTCTAAAAATGAATAAATAAAATTAAAAAAAAAAAGATAAAGCTTACAAGTCACCAAAATTGAGATGGTGAAATGAAATGTAATTCTAGTTAATGTTTTATTTTTATTTTATTTATTTATTTTTTAAAGATTTTATTTATTCATTATAGAGAGGGGGGAGAGAGAGAGAGAGAGAGAGAGAGAGAGAGAGAGAGAAGGGGGGAGGAGCAGGAAGCATCAACTCCCGTATGTGCCTTGACCAGGCAAGCCCAGGGTTTTGAACCAGCAACCTCAGCGTTTCTAGGTTGACACTTTATCCACTGTGCCACCACAGGCCAGGCAAGTAGTTAATGTTTTAAAAACAAGTAAGTCCTAGGGCCTCCTTTCCTGGCTGTCCCTCTTGAGATGCCCATGGTTGAGTGTAGGCAGGAGAAGGCGGGTTGGGTGACTGGTTACGCAGGTGGGACATTTGGAGGGTCTGTGCGTGTGTGCTGGACACCTGACCACATGGAGGGCTTAGAGAACGAGTTGGAGATGCAGCACCTGCCTTCAGGGAGAGTCAGTCTAGTCACACGACGCTAGAGGCTGCGGCAGAAATAGATACAAGGGACAGTGGGACACAAGAGGGGATTCCCAGGACAGAGGCCACTTGAGCAGAGCCTGAGTGGGGAGTTTGTTCTGTGGTCCAGGGGCTTCTGAGTGTATTGAGGTCTCTGAAAACAATGAGCCTAGAGAGAGTGCCCAGTTCTGAGGCTGTTTAGTTCTGTGCCAGGACTCAGTCAAGGTGGCAGTTCCATCCGCCAGCAGAGAGGGGATTGTTCAGTGTGAGGCTTAAGCACAGCTAATTGAACGCAGAAAAAATGGATTTCTTCATAACAAAACCCAGAGTAAACTCTGGTCATTTAAATATTTAAAGGCAATTAATATGACCATAAAAGGTATTGGGAGAAAATATAAGGGGCTACTTATTAAATATTTGATGTTGTCTTTATGATGTCCCTTCCATCCCAAGATTGGAAATGATTACCTATGGTAGGCACTGAATCCTTCTGAATTCTCTCCATTTTATAAATATTTGTATAGTTACCATATATTTTGTCATCCAATGACAGTTTTCTTTGGCTTTTATAATTTAAACATGACTTTTTCATTTGTAAAAGTGATAACACGGCTATTATAAGACATTTAAACAAAATAGGTATAACAAGGATTAAGTTATTTAAAAATTCACTCCTGATTGTGTCTCCCCAAATTAATCATTTTAAATATTAACTAAATACTATTCTAAGTACCTTTCTTTGTATATTTGCAGACATAAGAATAACTTGCTAGCCAGAAATAATTTAATACAACATAAGTATACTATATATCCTATTTTTAATTAAATTTTATTTAGGTATTGAGTTCAGAGAGAGAGAGAAAGAGGAACATCGATCCGTTATTTCACTATTTATGGATTCATTGGTTGATTCTTGTATGTGCCCAGACCAGGGATCAAACCCGCAACCTTGCATATCAAGATGCTCTAACCAACTGAGCAACCCAGCCTGAGAAGATTCTATTTGTAATTAAAAAGTTAAATTTTGCTGTACTGAAATATATAGAAGAGAATCTGAAGTATTACAGAAGAAATTGTTGATTTGTAAGAAAATGTTTCTTAACTCTAAGAGATACTGCTTCCTAAAAGAATCCTCTGCAGGTAAAAAAAAGTGATTTTGCAAGACAAAAATTAGAATTATTATGTGTTTTTTTTACTACACATTTTAATTTGAGACTGGATTCATTGAAAAATTACAATAAGAAGAGGAAATCGGCACAGTTATGCTTTCTCCTTCTATGTCCCATTTTCCAATCTTGTTAGCTACATAGTATTTTTACCTTGTCAGGGTTTGCAACCTTCCTGTTCTGGTTTAGAACCACAGTTCCTGTACTGAAGTGGATTTAGTGTACTAGTTAGCAGTCCTCTGACAACAGCTTCTTCATTCCTGAGGCTGTGGTTGGCTATAGTTCGTGGTCAAGAAATTTTTTCAAGAAGAATTATAAGTTATTGAGAATACAATATCTGCATATTATCTTGATACGTTTAACTTGGCTGGGCTCCAAATTCTTGGGGGGACACTTACTTTCCTGAGGACTTCGTAGAGATTCTTCCGGTATTAATGGGAGCTTTAATGGGAGAGGTGTTTGCACAGTTTTATCTTGTTTCTCCTGAAAATGACTGACTTTTGCTTGACTGCCCAAAGAATTCCTTCTTTCGTCGTGATGCATAGTAACTTAATCAGCGTATGTTTTCTCCCGGCGTCTATGGTCCTGGCTCAGGTTTTCCTGTACTTTAATTTCCTTTTATCCTGTGTGATTCTTTAATTTCAGGGAACATTTTTGCTGCCCTAATTTTGAGTACTTGTCCTGCTTCGTCTGTTGGAGTCTCTGCTTCGCATATTCTCAGTTTTTCTCCATGTTTTTAGCTTCTGTTTGTTGGTACCTTGGTCTTTGATCGCTTTCACATAAGCCTTTCCTTTAGGCAAGGAATTTGCTTTTCAGGTATCTCTTGTTCCATGCCTTGGTATTTTTAGTTATTACTTTTGTTTGTATTGTTTATTAATGCATTTGTTGAGCATAGAATGTGCCTGTGAACCTTAAGCTGTTATTTCGGTTATTTCCTCTTTGAACTTTTAAAAATTGAATTTACATATTTATTAAAGTGGGAAACATTTGTAAGATGTTTTCTTCTGTGTGAGTTGTATTTTCTTTCAGACTGGGTTTTGTGCTGGCTTTTTGAACACTGCTGCTTTCTTAATCCTCTTGTTCTCTTTCCTCCTTGAATTTTGTTGTTACTGTTGAAATGTGGTAGCTGTGCTGTTTGTCCTCATCCCTCCCCTGCGTGGGACGGAGGGCCGCCCAGACTGTCGGCTCTGACGTGGCCGGCTTCTCCCTGGCTCCCTCCGCGTCGTGACTGAGAGCGTTTGTCCCCCACTCCTGGCTGTATTCTGACAGCAGGCTATCTGTCGTTCTAGCTCCGTCATCTGTAGTCCAGGAGAACGAGGAGAGGAGAGGAGGAGCTCAGCCGAGGTTCTGTGCAGCCTCGGTTGGAGGTTTCCCATTCCTGCAGCTCTTCTGAGTCCCGGGCCGGGTCTGTGAGCTGCACCAGGCTCTGTCTGCCTCGTGGTGGGCGGATCTTTCACCCCAGGTGTGGATCTTCGGCTCTTAGGATGGACCCTCAGTTGAGGCCTGAACGTCAGAAAGAGTCAGCCCCATTATTTTACTTCTCTTATTTCATTTGCTTGTTGCCTTTAGCGGCTCTTTCCCAAACTCCCACAAGTTGAAAAGAAGAGAAAAAGATAAGGTTCTGGCCCTCTACTTAAAGGTATGTGGGTGTCAGGGGCAGACAGACAAGGTGCTTCGTCCGGCGGCCAGTGTCTCTCACCCCTTCCTCTCTTCCTGCTTTTATTACAGACCCTGACCAGACGTGATGGTCTTTGTCCTTTGGTCCTGCCAAGTACACCCTTTCTTGCAGAGGTTACCTCACACAGCATAACTGGGTTAGTTCTACCTGCTTTCTCTACTTCGCATAGGATGTGGAGAGGCCAACTATTCCACCCTGGCTGTTCCGGTGCCAACATCCTGAAGTGGGAGTTGGGGCTCCGGTCTCTTCCCAGACCAGCCGTTCCCCTGGGCTGCCTTCTCCCCACCCCTGCTGCTTCTCCAGCTCCTCTTCTGCAGGCAGGCACCGGAGCTGGGAGCCACATGAGGCTAAATTAGAGGCTTCCATTTCTTTCCTTGGACCTCCCCCCCCCCTTGTAATGTTTAAGGTAGAAGAGTATGTCCCTTTCATTGGTCATTTATTGGTAGCAAGACTTTTGCCATTCTGTATTTTTGGTACGTGGTTTGCAATTATTACCGCTTGAATTTAATGCATTTAAAACAGTGTCCTTTAAAAGGTAAATACCCTTTGTAGACCACCCAGCTGTTACTGCAGTGATTCCACCCTGCTCTTCAGCTGTCCATTTCCTCTAATACACTGTAAAGGCTCTGAGGCAGGTAGGGTGACCAGTTGTCCCAGTTTCCTTGGGACTGAAATGTTCCCTGGGATGTGGACTTTCAGTGTTAAAACCTGGAGAATCCCAGGCAAACTGGATGGTTGGTTCCCCAATAGGGACACATATGGTTATTTTGTTTTCAATCTGACTACAATGAGAACAATGCATTGCAAAATAAGTTAGCTCAAAGGATCCAGGCAGGCTTTGTCCAGGTACAAATAATTACAGCAGACCACAGACAGCTTCATGTATACAGTCACCCACATACACACTCTTTCTCTTCACATCATTGGGATAGAGTCTGGTGAGAATTCTTTTGAAAAAATACAGACATTACAAGACCATTCAGACAGATAGTGATGTTTCCATAGTACTGTGCTCATTCTCTCATTGAGCGTTTGTTCATTGCATTATAGACAGTTCCAGTCATGAATAATAGATGGAGAGCTTCTCCAGGGCAGACATGCCTTTCATTTTTTAAGCTCCCCCGGTAGAGTATCTGGCACATGGTGGTTTGTTGAATGAAGAAAGGAATTAATGAATAAATGGAATGGAACCCCAGAGTGGACCTCGGAACAAATTCTGCTTTGCCTCTTTGGGAAGCCTTATCAGTGAATGAAAAGTAAAGGTCCATTGTATCTGTTTTATTCCTTGAAAACAGAAGTGCTATGAATGGACCTTAAAATGCCAGCAAAGATGTTTCTAGAAAAACAACAACAACCAAGAACACTTTTTTTATTCAGGCTCAGTGGGTGACCCTCTAATGATCCTGGGATGGATTTTTTTCCAACTGCACACACAGTTTTAAAGCATACTTTTGGGGGCACTTTGCACTGTAGGTGTGCTTTCATTCTACCTGGCGGGTGCGCAGAAGGGCTCGTTCATGTACAGAGGATTTTATTGTCGGTAGGTGATGGTTCATTCTGCAGGACGGGGGCTCTGAGGGAGCTTTCAGTTTTGAAGCACGTTGTCACATCCTCAGCCTCTGTTTTTGGACCCTTCTCTGCTGCTAAGAGCTCTGCCATCAGTCTGGGTCTCAGGGGCAACTCTTACCTTTCTTCCACAGGAAATAAACACCATTCTCAGAGCCACGTCTGTGAACAGGGTGAGCGCTGCATGCCTCTGACCCAGGGTCAGTATAATCTTCCCTTCTATTTCTTCCACCTGGAATTCTCTTTTCTTCTTCTCTCCCTTTTTAAACCCTGTCCATCTTTCAAAGCCCCAGCCATTCCGGCCCACAGAATTTCCTGTGCTTTCCGGATTCTCTATAATGGTTATCGGTGCCACAAATTGTCCTTATTTGATTTGAGCTCATTTTATTTCTTATGTAAGATTTTTGAGGTCAGGAACTATATCTTCTATTTCTTTGGATTTCTCCCAGCAACCTGAGCTAGACAATCGCTCCTTTTTGATGTCATTATAAAATGCATTGAATAAATTGGCCTCTGCAATGAGAGCTTAGGGATTTCTGGAAAGCTATGATGTGGATTGCTCTTTGGGGGTTAAAGAAGGTAGCTGACACAGAGATGAAAGAAATAAGATGGAAATACGTGCAAAATATCAAAATATCATAAAATATTATCTCACCAGTAGAATCTTTCCATTAACACGCTTCCAGAAAAAAACCTGTTAAAATTATTCACATACACATATAAATGTATATACAGATATATACACATAAACACATGTTTAAATACACATATTTACATATACACATATATTAATTCACATACACATATCTTCCCATGCATGTATACACATGTTACACGTAAAGATAAAATAAACCCTCAGCAGAGGATCGTTCCGTGCTAGCTAGGTGTTACCATTGAGGGAACAGGACGTGGCAACTAGCATAAGCTTCGGAGGGGAATGCAGGCGTAGACCAGCCCAGAGCCGGAGGCCCGGCCCCGAGAGGGCTGCCTGGTTGGAGCGTGAGGTGCCAGGTGCCTGGAACAGTCAGAGTCACAGAGAGGAGACATGGGGATGTAGTGAAGGTGACTGTGTCTGCTTGGGAAGGGTGACAGGCAGTTCCTGTACTTCTGCTGTATGATTCTCTCAGCCTTTGTGTGTTCCCAAGGGTTTCTACAGTCCCAAGGGAAAGGATGTCATTCTTACGTTTACACATGGAGTCTTCAAAACTGTTTGGCACACAACAGAAAAGTCGTAGGCAAGAATTCTAGTCTCACCCTCTCTGGACTTTCGCTTGCTGTCTGTAAGGTGCAAGTTGTGTGTTCTTTATTTCATAGACTTCTTCTGGCAAAGAAGGGTAGGATCAATGTCCTTGTCATGACACTGGATGGTCCCAGTGGGCTGGGCCTATGGCAGATTGGACCTGTGGCCTCGGAGTTGTTATTTACCAAACCTGCGCATTCAAAGTTCATTGTTCTCCCATCCAAGTACTAACCAGGCCCGACCCTGCTTAGCTTCCGAGATCAGACAAGATCGGGCGCATTCAGGGTGGCATGGCCGTAGACTGTTGTTCTCAGATAAATACAAGTTCGAGTACTTGGGACGGTCAGCCAGAAATCCCCATCTCTGCTCTCCTGGCGTTCACTCAGTTTACTTTAAACCCCTTTTGCACTTTTACAAAATAGGTATTTGTCTGGGCTTTTACTGTTATTCGGAAAACAGGTCCAGACATGCATGTGTTTTGTTTTCTAGGGAGACATGCATCCAACAGGATGGGAGGGTTCATCTCACCGTCGTTTACTTTGGGAAAGAAGACATGAATGAGGTCAAGGGAATACTTGAAAACACTTCCAAGTAAGTACGACGTGGAGCCGTAAGCAGGAGTCCTGATAACTGAGCTCGTACACATCCAAAGCTGAAACTCCCGCTTGTGTTTTATTTTCCTTAATACTGTGGGTGGACTGGGAGACTGGTTGACTGCTGGCCATGTGCAGGGAGAATTCTGTGCCCTCTTTCCCGGGGACACCACCCTGCCTAATGCTGTCCTCATTGTGCAGGGTGTTGATTTTGACTTTGATATAAACTGTCCTGAGCAGCAGAGATAAGGAGCCCGGGCTTCTTTGGGCTTCCGCACGACTGGATGGCCTCCCTCCTGGCACTGCAGATTTGAGGTCTTGATGCCACAAAGTGGGAATTAGGGGGGTACAGCGGGGCCGTGAGCTCCATCTCAGCCACAGCCTGTAAGGCAGAGGGGGATATTCATGCTTGGCTCTCACCCACATGGTCTCAGCCTTCTGACTTTCATTCATTATGCATTTTGAGAGATTGAGGGGAAGCCAGGAGTGATGGCTGGGGCAGGAGCCTTAATTAAATCTACTCAGTTGAACAGAAATTATTTAACCAAAACCTTTAGACCTAGGGTTGTATATTTATACCCCATTGATCAGTTGTATGGGGGAATAAATGTATTCAACAACAGCAGAGATGGATTTTTTTTTCCTACCACAATACATATACAAGTATTTATTAACTAAATAAATATCTATGGCATTTTCTATTAGTGAGGAAGAATGGTATTGGCGTGCTCCCCTGGGTTTGCCATGGAGATTTACAGGGTTTCAGTTGAAAAATTGGGGGTATAAAAGTGGGGGTGGTTGTTTCTCATTAAGTGAACCTTGGAGGGTAGTCAGTAATACTCAGTGGCAGAAATGGTCAGAATAAATCCATATGGTCTAAATAGAAACAGGGCCTCTGATTTGAATTTCTGGTAAATGGTAATAGGACGATAGTCACAGGATAACATTCTAAGATTGAGTGCCCTTTTTGTATTTATTTGCATGCTTTGTTACTAATTTTGTATTACTAGGCACAAGGTCTGAATGCTCATTATAATTACTCAAACATTCTGAGGCAGTCCACTAGCCAAATTTTTTCCACCACTTTTTGTAAATAAAGTTCTATCGAGAATGCAGGCATGCTTACGTGTTTACATGTGATTTATGGTGGCTTTTCTGGAACAACTGCAGAGTTGATTTGTTGTGACAGAGATTGTATGACTCACAAAGCCTAAACTCTTTACTCTCTTGTCCTTTACAGAAAAAGTTTGCTGACCTCTGTTTTAAATCAATAAGGAGTTAAGAGTTTAAAACTAGTAGCAGCTAAAAGCTGTAGCCTCTGTTGAAGGGAGATCAAAGAGAATAAAATAGTCAAATATCCTAAATGTATGTGAAATAGAAACCTCTCAACTGCGATGCATTGCAATATCCTTTTCATCTATGCTTAGGCATGAGGAGCATGAATTATTAGAATCCGTGTCCTCTGCACAGGCTAGCTTTTAATATCTCTGGAAGTGTCCATCCCTGGGTATGCATCTTTTTAAAGTTTCCCAGGTGATTCTAACATGCAGCCAGGGTTGAGAGCTGTTGTCTGAGAAAGTGGCAGTCCATCCAGGAGATGCCCGTGACTGGCCTTGATTGCAGCTGGCCACTCATTCCGGGGTACTTTCATGTAGCTATCCAGGTGATCCTGAAGTGTAGCCACGATCAAGAACCTCAGTCCTGTTGGGTCTGACTTCTTCCCAGGTCATCAAACAATGACCAGACATTTGCTGATAGATGGATACATATTACCAGCTTTACACAAGTCTGATGGATGAGTGGCTAGATGTTGTGATGGGAAATACCCTTTCGAGTGACTAGAATGCTTAAGGACTGATGTTATCAAGGCATTTTTTTACCATATCAAATGACCTGGCAAGCTGAGTTCTCAGTCAAGGTTGTTTGATGAGCAAAGAATGAATAGACTCTGAACAGAAAAAGTGACATCATTTGAGTGGGAGGGAGGGATCTTGAACTTAAAATTTTGAAAAATTTCCAGAGGTTCATCTACCCAGAGCAGAGAACTTCATGCTAGAGACCGAATTGATCAGGGCTTTGAAGAGGTGCTACAGAAACCTTGATAACTGTTTCTGTGTTTTGATGTCCTTCCTCATTCTGCTAACTGGTGATGTCCGAAGCGTCAGCCTTGGGGCGTGTCTTAACCGATCCATTGTGTCTCTTTGACCCGCCCTCCTCTGCCTGGAAAGCTCCACGCTCTGCAGCCACCCTAGGTGGTCGCACACTGCTGCACCGCCGTGCCCCCTTCCTGACCAACCTGCCTCAGCACCCACGCCCCAGCCTGGTACCCACGCTGGCTCTCACTCTTAACCTTGTCTCCACACTTACTGCTCCCAGCTAAGCCGGGCACATAGTCAGCCCCTCTTGCCTTTGCTCCCATTTTCTCTACTACTTGGTGTTTTCTCCACCCCCCTTCCTACTTACATCCCCTGCCCATCCAGCGCCACCTGGGTCCTCACCTCTGGGGCTCTTCCTCCAGTCCTCTCCTCTCTGAACAGCTCTCCCTTTCAGCACCGGTTATGTTTGGCAGTTGGCACATGATTTGGTATTTACATTCCTTTTGACATTCAAATTAAGTTAAAGGCTGCTTAATAAGTGGTCCCATATTACACACCTCTTTGTAACTCCAGCCCTTACCAGGGTGCCTTAATCAGACAATGTTCAGTGTTTTACCAAAAGAAGGATAATGCCTGGTGTATACTAAATTAGTACACATAGCAATTTGTGTGAAAACTTATATAGGTTTATTTAATCATCTTTATCATTCTTTTAAGATGGTATAACCCTTATTCAAATGTATCTTATCTTTGAATAATAATTAGTATTATTTATGTATAAGATCTTATTTAATATTCACAGCAACATTACAAGATAGATGCTGTTATTAGGCCCATTTTGTAGATAAAAAAAACACACAAAAAACCCTGATCCTTAGCAAGGTTGTAACTAAGGCTGCCATCTTGGGCAGCTGGGAGAGCCAGCATCTGAACCTCTGTGAATTTTTAGGACTCCTAGCCTTTAAATTGCACCAAAATTTCAATCCACTGTACTCCATCCTAAAAGCCATCATTGTTCGTTGAAAGTAATAAGATTTGAAGTCAGTCTAAATGAAATTTATCTTGTTTGCTTATCGGCATTGTATCCAGCTAAGTGTATATATTTTAAGACTAACCCAGTCTAATGACTCTGGGTGACGATTTAGCCGCTGGGTTCGTGGTCGTCCAGTTCAGCTTTACCTTGCAGTTGATTGCTAGAGGCCAGTGTTTTGCAAACTGCAGTTTGTGATTCATTAGCGGGTCGTGAAATAGATTCAGTTGGATGATGTTCAGTGTTTTAAAAACATGGAAGTAGAGTGGATACAAGATATCAGAGTGCGTCACAAGTAGTAAGGATAAATATTGTTTCTGAAATTTTAATTTAATCTCAGGTTAATCTCAGTTAATCTCAGGTTAAAGCCTTGCTCAGTAGTTCTCAAATATTCATGTGCCGTATATAACCTGGGATGCTTTTTAAAATGTACATAGCTGGGATCCAGCCCCAGAAGTTCCGAATCAATAGGCCTGACATGAAGCTTAGGAACTGACACTTAGAATGAATTCCACATGTTGATATGGGTGGCCCATGGCTCACACTTTGAGAAATGCTGGCTTTGGTCGACGTTTGCATGGAGCTATGTACAAAAGTCCTCACTTAATGTCATCAAGAGGTTCTGTGACTTCAAGTGAAATAATTTATAATGAAACCAATTTCATTGTAGGCTAATTGATGTAAATAAGAGTTAAGTTCCTATGATGTTTCATCAATGTTATAATGAAATGATATTGACCATGAGTTAGGAAATTATTTTTAAAAATTGTAACTGGTAGATGAATTGGCATGAGTTGACACTGACTACATTGTGAGTAGCCATCTTTGTTAGCCATGAGAACACAGAGGCATCTTTCAGAGAGGTTCTCTCTGAGACTGAAGCACTGGAAATGAGATAGTGCATTTGCAACTATGTGACATGACAGAGGGTTTTTATAGTGTGTTGTCAGGTACCTGCCTGCCACGGTGTGTATCAGCATGTCATGCCTCCTTGAAGGGGTTTATTTGACATGTACCCTCAGGTAGAATTTATCAGGACACCCCAGAAGAAAATTTGGGAGGGAAGGTTTTGGTCTGTTTTGTTTTGATTTGTTTCTGAAATTTGAGCAGAATTGTTTTTTTTTTTCTGAGCTGTGCAACTTTTAGATAAGGTCATCTGCTAAAGTGAATCCTTCCCAAGTGGATGAGGCGTCGGGCACCCTGGGAAGCCACTCCCACATGAAGGCAGGCACCCTGGGAAGCCACTCCCACATGAAGGCAGGCACCTGGGAAGCCACTCCCACAGGAAGGCAGCTCTCTGGCCGGTGGCCGTCTCACTCAGCAATGGCCAGGGAAGGGGTTAGCGTGATTCTTCCTGGTGTTCCGGCTCTTTATGGAGATGTGCCTGTATTTTTTGGAATTCTAAATTGTTCTTTGGGGGATTCGGACATGGCATAGAGATTATAGTTTTATGACAGTGTTAAATTTCCTGAGTGTGATTATTATATTTTTGTAATGTTACAAAGGAGAATGTCCTGGTTTTTGCAAGTTACTTATCTTTGACGGTAGTTGTCAGGAGATCGGCAACCAACTCTCAAATGGTTCAGAGGAAGAAAGAAAGAACATATGGCAGATGTTAACCCTTGGTGAATCTAGGTGAAGGGAGTGTGAGTACTTATACTATCCTCACATTTCTGAAGATTTAAATTTTTTTCCATATAAACAGATCGTGAAAGTGTATTCTGAAAAAATTTAAATAATATTAAGTTCATTGTACAATAGAATATAATGCAACAGGTAAAAGAAAGTGATGTCAGCAAAAATGGTGACATAAAGACTCTGCAAACACCCTCCTCTTTAAAAGCAATGAGAGAATTGTTTAAAACAGTCAGAATCAGCTTTTTAAGATCTGTAGAAATTAAACAAAACTTGCAACAATCTGGAAAGTGTTTATCCTAGAATAATGACTGAATTTTGGTGTGAGCAGGGAGCTCCGTGGTGCTTTAACTTGCCCTATTCCCACCAAACCCCCGTCAGTTCTTCAGTAGCCATGAAACTCAACAGCCCAAAAGCACAGGATTCTAGAACCACAGCCTGGCAGCCACCAGGGGCCAAATGGGGCTAGAGCGCCTTTATAGCATCATTCCCAGAGAATTGTCATTATCTGACCTTTCTTGGGATCCCCTGAAAGACCCCACTTACAAGGTTGTCTTTAGTTGACTTGACTCAGAGCTCTGCAGTGGAGAAAAGCCTTTTTCTCCAGGAGGTATTTGTCATAAAACAATCATAGAAAGTGTGTAACTTGTGGCTGCCTGAAGTGGTACTTAAGAGCTGGGGCAAATGAGACTAACCAAAAAGCTTAAAGGTGACGCTGTGGAATGAGGTCTTCACAGGGGCTTGAAAGAGGGCAGGCACAGCTAGGGCTGTGCTCATACTGAGGAAAGACGTGACCAGGCCCTAACCTTTCATCTCTGGATGACCTTGAGGCTCTGTGCAATAAGGAAGTAAGGCTAAGGTAAGTTGTTAACTGCCGAGTTGAGTGTTAGTGGTATACCCCAACACACACACAAAGTCCCTTGACAAAGACTTAGAGACTTATTGGTTCCAGGAATATAAGGAAATCTCTGTCTAATCATTAGTTTATTACTAGTGGTCACACACAGCAAGGACTACAGACTACAGAATTATTTCATGAGAATCACTAAATAAACAAACGACAAAGTACAACAACAAATCCTGGGGAGATTCTGATTTCCAGGGTTGCCACATTATATTATTTAAAATATTCAGTTTTTAAAAATCATGAGGCATACAAAGAAACAAAAAAAAAAATCTGGTTCATGCACAGGGGATAATAATTAATCATTAGACATTGTCTTTGATGAAGCCCAGGTGTTGGACTGACTAGATAATGACTTTAAATCACTATTAAAAATGTTCAAAGAATTAAAAGAAACCATATTTAAAGAACAAAAGAAAATTAGAACCATATCTCATTAAATAGAACTATGTCTCACCAAACAATAGGATAGAAGTTTATAAAAAAGAACCAAACAGAAATTCTAGAGTTGAAAAGTAAAAATAACTAAAATGAAAAATTCAGTTGGTGGGGAGGGTGCTTAATATTGGGTTTGAGCGGGCCGAAGAAAAAATGGGTGAACTTTAAGATAGGTCAATGGTATGATCTAACTTGAGAAACAAAAATAAAAAAAACAATCAAGAAAATGAACAAACCTCAGAGACTGGTAGTGTACCATCGAGCATGTTGGCATAGACATAGTAATGGGAGTCCCAGAAAGACAGGCAAGAGAGAAAGGGCAGAAAAAATGTTTCAGAAATAATGGCCCCTGAACTCCTCAAATTTAATGAAAAATATTACTTATCCAAGAAACTCAACAATAGGAAAACTCCAAATAGGGAAACTCAAAGAAATTCACACTGGACATATCATAATCAAATGGTTGAAAGACAAAGAGAAAAAGAGTCTTATAAGCAGCAAGAGCAAAGCAACCCGTTAGGTCCGAGGGATCCTTAGGAAGTAGCTAACTTGTCATCAGAAACAATGGGGGCTGGGAGTGGGGTTGCATAGGAAGTGCTGAAAGGAACACGCTCGTCCAAGAATTCTATCAGCAGCAAAAGCATCGGTCAAAAATGAATGAGGAATTAAGACATCCCCAGATACACAAGAACAGACAGACTTCATCACTAGCAAACATGCCATGAAAAGGAGCCCCTGAGGCTGAAATGAAGGGACACTAGACACAAAGTGAAATCCGGGTGAAGAGATAAAAGATGCAAGTAGACATAACTGATAGGGGAATATAAAATACAGCATTTTTTTCTATATGATTGAAGAGATAACTGCATAAAGCAATAATCATAAATCTGTATTGATTTATACACACATGTATAAAGATATTGTTTTAATAAAATAACAAGTAAATTATTGAAATAGTAATTTTAAAACTTACCACAACAACAACAACAACAAAAAGCCCAGGCCCAAATAGCTTCACTGATAATTTCTACCAATCATCAAAGATGAATTAATACCAGTGCTTCACAAACTTTCAAAATAGAGAAGAGGAGGGAACACTTCGCACCTCATTCTGTGAGGCAGGTATTAACCTGATATCTAACCAGATAAAGGCATCACAGGCATAGGTAATATAGTCAGTAATTTCGTAATAACTGTATATGGTGTCACATGTTGACTAGACATTTCACAGTGATCACCTTGTAAAGCTATATAAATGTCTAATCTCTGTTGTGCATCTGAAACGAATACAATATTGCATATCAACTATAGTTAAAAACTAAATTTAAAAAAGACCTCACAAGGAAAAACACTACAGACCAATATCCCTTATGAATATCAGATGCACAAACATTCAACAAACTACTAGCAAACTGAATCCAGCAACACAGCAAGAGGATTATATACCATTGTCAAGTGAGATTTATCCTAGGAATGCAATATTGACTTAACAACTTAATATACAAAACCACATGACCATCTCCGTACAAACAGAAAAAACGTTTGACAAAAATGGGACTTACCTATTCTGGGTATTTCGTATAAATGGAATCATACCACATGGCCTTCTGTTCCTAGCTTCTTCACTTAGCTAGTATTTCTGAGGTTCATCTGCATTGTAGCATGTATCAGTGCTTCACTCCTTTCTATTTTATTGTTTCTCATGTTATTATAAATGGGTTACTTTCTTAATTTCTCTTTCAGATAGTTCATTGTGTGTAGAAACACAACTAATTTTCATGTTATTTTTTTATCTTGCAACTTTACTATCTTTGCTGATTAGTTCTAGCAGTGTTTTAGAGTCTTTTTAAAACTTTTATTTAGAAAATTAACTTTAACAGGGTGACATTGATCAATAATGTGTTTTGGAGTCTTTAGGATTTTTTATATATAGGATCACATCATCTACAAAGACAGACAATTTTACTTCTTTGTTTCCTGTTTGGATACCTTTTATTTCTTTTTCTTGTCTGATTGCTCTGGCCAGGCCTTTTAGTACTATGTTGAATAGGAGTGGTGAGAGTGGGCACTCTGGTCTTGTTCCTGAGTTTAGAGGAAAGGCTTTTAACTTTTCACCACTGAGTATGATGCTAGCTGTGGACTTGTCACATATGGCCTTACGATTGAGGTACATACCTTCTATTCCTAATATATATTTTGAGTTTTTATCATGAAAGATGTTGAATTTTGTCAAATTCTCTTCTGCATATATTAAAGTGATTTTATTCTTCATTCTGTTAATGTGATGTATTATTTTTATTAATTTGCATATGTTGAACCATCCTTGCTTCTCAGGGGTAATTCTACTTGGTCATGTTGTATGATTCTCTTAATGTACCCTTGGATTAAATTTGCTATATTTTGTTGAGGATTTTTGCATTTATATTCAAAATGGGGATATTGGCCTGTAATTTTCTTTTCTTGTAATGTCTTTGGCTCTGGTATCATGGTAAAGCTGGACTTGTAAAAGGAGTTTGAAAGTGATCTTTCCTCTAATCAAAAATTTGAAAGAGTTTGAGAGGATTGGGATTAATTCACTTTTAAATGTTTGCTGAAATTCACCAGTGAAGCCATCTGGTCCTGGAGTTTACTTGTTGGGAGATTAATTACTGATTTAATCTACTTGCTTATTAGTGATAGGTTCAGGTTTTTCTATTACTTCATGATTCAGTCTTGGTAAATTATATGTTTCATGAATTATTCATTTTTCTAAGTTACATAATTTATTAGCATATAATTATATGTAATACTGTCTTATGATACTTTGTGTTTCTGTGTTACCAGTTGTGATGTCTCCTCTTTTGTTTATAATTTTATTAATTTGAGTTCTCATTTTCTTAGGTAGGGTAGCAAATGGCTTGTCAATTGTTTATCTTTTCAAATGCTAAAACCAGAGTTGTATAAGCAGGTTTATATAAGCTCAGAATCTAGAAAATTCTAAAATAATTGTTTAAAGTTCGTACTCTAAATTTTTTACTGTATTCTGATGTCTTCAGTAAGTAGAACTCATAAGCAATTTCAATATTTAGGGCTGTTAGATTTAAAATTGTAAATGATACGTTGAATACAATCCTAGCTTCTATGTGATATTTTAAGTGCTCTTTCTAATGAAGGGCTATTGTGGGAAGTGTCACATTAAGAGAATTTCCTTGCAATGGTGGGAAGAAGGCTGTATTAGAGTAAATCATATTAGACAGCGAGATCTTTTATCATATTTAATCCAACAGTTCTGGGAAATGCAAGTCAATTACAGAAATTAAGTCTCCAGCAGAAACTGTAGCTTTCTCAGGTCATTATAACCTCTATCAGAATGATTATATATAACTCAGGGGGAGTCCCCATACACCAAACTTATTATATAAAAGAAAGAAATTGAATAAGAAACTCAAAATGTTCATCAGTCAGTAATACAAAAGCCAGGAAGAAAAGAAGATGTAATTATGCGTAATCTTGTGGCCTTTTGAAACCGCAGACTCTGGTTCATAATAGGAAATCACGAAGTATAGAATGCGGTGCTCTCGTTCTACCATAAAGAAGTCCATGGACGCAGGAGTCCCGACTCATGCACCGGTGCCCTTCCCATCACCAGGTCTCCTGCCGGGACCTAAACCTGAAAGCATGTCCGGCAGCAGACTCGGACAAAGTTGGGCCCACGGGTTCCCGAGACAAAACGCAAAGCTCACTCCCAGGTCGGAAAGAAGATGCTAAGTCAAGGCAGGGGGAGTGGAACTTGTTCCACTGATTAAATTACCAGTCACAAGTACGACTTAGCATTTGAAAAGTCTTTGACTCTTTATTTCTGTTGACCTTTACCCACACTAGTTACTTGGAATACACACTTTAAACAGTGGAAATGGGTTTTTGGACTTGTTTTGACTCATCATTAGAGAGCCTTTGTGAGATAGGGATAGGCCAGGTGGGGGAGGGCTCAAGGGATGAAAAGAAGGGCGATGTCAGCAGGAAAAGGGGGATTTGCCAAGTGCCAGGCACCTACCTGCCCAGGTAGAATTAAGAGCTAGAATAGGACTGAAAGTGGTTCTCCACTTCTGTCTGATGGGAGACAGTCCCTGTCCCACTAGGTACTGAATCCACTCCTGGAACTGTTGCTCAGGACATCCCGTTTCAGATGGTCCCGGGGAAGAACAGCCAAATGGAGAAACATTTTGGCTTTGCCGCCATGGGCCTGTGGATCCTCGCCTCTGCTAATAACAGCAACAGCTGATGCTTACATCGTGCTGAATGCTCCAGGCCAGGGGCAGTCAACCTTTTTATACCTACCGCCCACTTTTGTATCTCTGTTAGTAGTAAAATTTTCTAACCACCCACCGGTTCCACAGTAATGGTGATTTATAAAGTAGGGAAGTAACTTTACTTTATAAAATTTATAAAGCAGAGTTACAGCAAGTTAAAGCATATAATAATAATTGCATACCAAGTACTTTATGCCGGATTTTTGCTAAGTTTGGCAGAATAAATCTTTATAAAACAACTTACTATAGTTAAATCTATCTTTTTATTTATACTTTGGGTGCTCCGCTACCGCCCACCATGAAAGCTGGAATGCCCACTAGTGGGCGGTAGGGACCAGGTTGACTACCACTGCTCTAGGCAGTATTTATCTAACTAATCACTTTGTGAGACAGTTACGGAAGGTGCTGTTCCTATTTTGCAGATGAGGCAGAGGTTCTGGGAGATTAATGGGTTTGCCTAGATCACAGAGTTCATCTACAGGGAGCCAGGTCTGAGGCAGTCCCATTCTTCTGAACCCCAGTCTGTCATTTTCCAGATCATGCTGTGCTGCTTTAGCTGATGGCGGGGAAGGAATCCAGGTTTAAATCCAGGATAGACATCTATAAAACCATCAGGACTGGCTCCTGGAGTTTGCAGATGAGAAGGTGCTAGGTGGGACCACTCCAATGGGATTTCAGTTCCTTCGCTCAGTGGTTTCATTAGGATGACTTAGAAGGCAAAAAAAGAAAAAAAAGAAAAAAAAATCGTTAATCATGACAGTATAGTTTTCCATTGGGAGAAATTACTGAGAAACAAGAAATAACTGGTACTAAAACTTCACTAGGTGTTTGTTCTTGGTACCTTTTTTGTGTGTGTGACAGAGAGAGGGACAGATAGGGTCAGACAGGCAGGAAGGGAGAGAGATGAGAAGCATCAATTCTTTGTTGCAGCACCTTGTAGTTGTTCATTGACTGCTTTCTCATATGTGCCTTGACTGGGAGGAGGGCTACAGTAGAGCGAGTGACCCCTTGCTCAAGCCAGCGACCTTGGGCTTCAAGCCAGCGACCTTGGGCTTAAGCCAGCGACCTTGGAGTCATGTCTATGATCCCATGTTCAAGCCAGCGACCCTGTGCTCAAGCTGGTGAGCCTGCGCTCAAGCTGGCAACCTTGGGGCTTCAAATCTGGGTCCTCTGTGTCCTGGTCCAATGCTTTATCCACTGCACCACTGTCTGGTCAGGCTGTTCTTGAGACCTTTAATCCCGGTGCATTTCTAATGAGTCTGGATCATTCTGTGATGGCTTGGCAGTCTCAGTTCCCTCGGGGTTACCAGAAGCAGGGCCAGATGTGGATGGTGCTTGGTTGTGGATTTTCCAGGTGATGATGTTGGACAGGAAGCCTGAGTGACTGTGTCTGTCACCCTTTCAGAGCCGCCAACTTCAGGAACTTTACCTTCATCCAACTGAATGGAGAGTTTTCCCGCGGAAAGGGGCTTGATGTCGGAGCCCGCTTCTGGAAGGGAAGCAACGTCCTTCTCTTTTTCTGTGACGTTGACATCTACTTCACCTCTGAGTTCCTCAATACGTGTCGGCTGAATACACAGCCAGGTGAGGCTCTGTGAGTCGGCTCTTGCCTGCCCCCTGCCCGGGGAACGCGCTACGTGTGCGTGCGCTCTCTCTCTCTCTCTCTCTCTCTCTCTCTCTCTCTCTCTCTCACACACACACACACACACACACACACACACACACACACACGTCATCCTCTTCACGGTTCCACCTTGATGTCCTGCCTCTGGACCAGACTTCTCTCGCCCCAGTGACAAAAGCGTCTGGTTGGGTTTCTCTTTTAGTGTGACAGTGTGGGCCTGTTGGCCACCATAATTCTGAGACTTTTTGTCCCCAGTTCATGTTGATAACCTCTTTTCCATTTTCACCTGGGCGGTCGGCTTTCGTGAGCATCCACAGGGGAAAGTGTGGCGGGGAGGACATGACCTGGAGAAGCTTCCTGAAGCCAAAGAGAAAGGAGTAGCTACGGGCAGGCACTGAGGGAGGGAGCGCTCTGAGCGGAAATAACTCACAATACGGAAATTCTTTTCATGGAGTTTGACTCGTAGGCAAGACTGATATTCAGCTGTTAAGTACTGTCCTGGAATGGGCATGTCAGTTGTTAGAATATTGATGCTCTTCATGTAAATTGGTACAGAGTTACTGCCTTGGGCTCCCTCGATCTACTCCTGCTGCCCAAAGTCACCCTGGCCTCTGGCGACCCTTCTCACTGTCCCATGAGCCAGCAATTAAAAGGTTAAAGTCTGGCCGGGCAGAGAGCATCAGGACCGGCTCTCACACCTCTTGACTCTCAATATTTCGAATATCACTCCAGGGCTAAGAGGCCGGATGTATTTGAGAGTCTGTCATCTGGTCTACCTGGTACAGCACATGGAAGGTCTGTTTTAGAGTGGAGTGACGGGAAAAGGAATAGTGGACACAAACATCTGGGATGTTTCAGAGGGTTGACTACACTTGAACAAACCTAATCGTTTTATCTGCTGCTTTCAGTAAATGTTTATTTTCTGGTTTGCAGGGAAGAAAGTATTTTATCCAGTGCTTTTCAGTCAGTACAATCCCGGCATAATATACGGCCATCACGATGCGGTCCCTCCCTTGGAACAGCAGCTGGTGAGTAATCACCCCCCGGGGCCTTTGTGTGACTGCTTCATGTCTTTCATTACCAGGGGCACCTGACCATGAGTAGAGGTGAGTGGACATCTGTGGATTGATTCCTGTGTTAATTTTTAAGTTTGGCTGATGTTCTGGCCTTTGCTCCTGGTGCCTTGTTGATTAAAAGTGCTTGCAATATTTAAAAGTGGAAAGTAATAGGAACAGGACCTTACAGAAAGGTAATTTCACACCTTCCTAGTTTTCTTTTATGGTTTTTGGAAACTAGTATTACTGTATTATGGACGCAGCATATTTTCCTTTCTTATTACCAAGTCCTGCAAGGTAAGAAAGGTGAGATGTATGTTCCCATCTGACAGATGGAAACTGGAAGGCAGAAAGGGGTGACTCACCCCAGCCCATATTGAGTGAGTCATTGAAGGGGGTGCGGGTACTAGATTCAATGCCTTCCCGTCATGCTATCATTCCCACATATCAGAGTGTCTTGGGGGTGGACATTAGCCTCAATACTGTCATATACAAGGTCGCTTCTTTGCTGTATAGGTGGTGATGGATAGTGGAACCCTACAGCCAGGAGGATCTCTGTAAGCTGAGTGGTCTCTGTTGGTGGTGGCAGGAGTCAGTCCATTTAGCAGAGAAGCAGGGCAGGCAACGGGGAGATGAGATAAGCCAGAAGAGGGTCCCTGTGCCACACAGGCCTTCCCCTGTGAGATTCAGTGTCCCATTCTTGTCAAGTCCACAAGTTGGGCTGTGATCTTTTCCTGCAAAGAGATCAGCCCGGCTTGTCTACAGCTGTGTTCTAGCTCAGGCTGAATCTCAGGGGAGCGCCTGACCTGGGGCCGTCTGCTCTTTATTGCCTTGGGAGCTCCATCTCCTGTTGAGGCCAGGCCGTATTTCTTCCCGTTGAGTACCTCATAGTCCGGGGAAAGGAATTCTGCTGTGTGAAAATGAAAATGTGATAGGACTACGTCTCGTGCTTCTGTGCGATGGGAGAGTAAACTGATTTTCACTGAGAATATATATGTGTTTTATGAAATTCTTTTGTAGGATGGATTCTGTGTTTAAGTTTCCAGGAGTAGCCCAGCCTGTTTTCTCCAGCCGTATCCTGTGCCCCTCTCCAATTAACTTCTGGAAGCTGATGGAATGATCTGTTCCAGAAAAGTTTAGCTTGGGTTCTTTCAGATTGAACAAGGGTCGTGTCCTAGCATGGTTTCACTCGGGACCTATGCCGTACAGTACAGTAATGATACAGTTTTCCCTTCCCCAGTGCAACTCTGATACCACAGATATGCGGAATGTCTGTTTATGTACCGTGTGTGTGTGTGTGTGTGTGTGTGTGTGTGTGTGTACTTTATACATAATCACAGTAAGAGGTTTTCACTCCCCCGAAACCAATTTTGATCTACCCTCGTTGACACAGAAAAAGTTATTTCCATTCTGTAAGGGTTCTAAGCTTCTAATAGGGCTTGAGGTGGAAATGGGAGACAGGGTTTATTTCCTTTCAACCAATAAGGATAAAAGTTCCTTTGATTTTAAGTAAAGTTACAGTTGACATCAAACATGATTAAGGTTTTGACTTTAAACTCCTAAAGACCTTATTTGCTTTCAAGGAATTCTTTTCCTTTCACAGGCTAAGGTTTTATCCTGTTGTTATTCTTCCTGCAGGGAAGTGGGTGCAGAGAGAAGCCTGTTTCTCAGCTCCTCAGAGTTAGTGGCCAAGCCAGAAACAGAGCTCAGGTTGCTGTGTCCACAGCTGGGACCTGTATCCTGCCACCTCTAACATTTACCTCTAAACATACCTTCGACCTCTCCTAGACCACATAAGTGTGATCTTTTGGAGGTCAATATTTATGACTGTTCATTCCAGAGAAAGACAGCAGTTGTCTGTGAGATGCTGGGGTCTCCATCCAAAAAAGAAGAGTATTGGTTATTCTGTCCTCTACTGGATGAGCCATTTCTAGAGCACTTGCCGCCTACAGGGACTAGTCTGGGTGTGAGTCGAGGAGTCAGAGAACTGAAACAGTTTTGTATGCTCAGAAGTGACTGTGAGATCATTACCACTCCTCCCATCTTTTCTGTAGACTTGCCCAAGATTACACAGCCCGGCTGGTAGCAGAACTCAGGCCCAAACTAGGATTTCCTTACTCTGGTGCAGTAGAAATAGATTTGCTTACAGGGGTCTCCAAACTTTTTACACAGGGGGCCAGTTCACTGTCCCTCACACCATTGGAGGGCTGCCAAATACAGTGGTCCTCTCACTGACCACCAATGAAAGAGGTGCCCCCTTCCAGAAGTGCAGTGGGGGCTGGATAAATGGCCTCAGGGGGCCGCATTGCGGCCCGCGGGCCATAGTTTGGGGACACCTGGCTTAGGATCTAGATGAGAGCTGAAAAAATAAAGGAAATGACATGATAAAATTTTCAAGTGAGAACATCAAACTACAGAAATTAATATACTGGAGGTAGGACATGTAGGAGCTAAGAAGGTATAAAATAAAAAGTAATGGTTCGAGAGGGATTAATTAGGGAAGACGTCTGACCAAGGCTTCATTTTGGCCCAGTCTAGAGAGATATGGTGCATATCTCTTAATACTGTACATTTGTGTTAGCCTTCCTGGGATACATCAGTATCAAAGGTGAAGGGAAATCGTAGATCCAGAATGTTCCTATTTACAAAAGTTATTTATGCAAACAAAGGACAACTTTTCCCAGCAACCCTGCAGCTATGACCTCATAGTCAATGTGCTGGTTATTCTGGCTCTTGCCACTGTCATTTGATAACATTTTGTCTGCAGACAAAAGTAAGGAAACCAAACTGAGGATTTCTGTGTGTGTCTTCAGATTGTTCCTTTACTTTTGAGGACAGACCATTAGTGATAAGTAGTAAACAACATCGTGTGACCTTATACTCATACTGAATTTCTTGTGTTTTACACCTGAGATGAAACTTGCTGATGCTCTAACTCTCTGAGAAAGGAATGACGCCAACTTCAATAGTTGTCAACATTCCACTTTCCCGGTTCCAGCCTGCTTAGTTCTTGCTGGGGCCGTGGCAGGAGCCTCTTACCACGTCTCCCTTTAGACCCCTTTCCTTTTCCACACTCAGTCTTTCCTTCACCCTCTGCCAGAGATGCATTTCCAAAGTGCAGATTAATTCCATTAAAAGAAAATATATATATGGCATAAAGCCAGTGGTGTGCTAGTAAATGTTTAACAACCCACTTTCTGAACAGCGGGTTGGGAGAACCCCGATTCATAGCCTTTGCCATTTCGCATGGTGTCAGTACTCCCCAAGTGTGGCCTACTTCAGGCTCCCGACGTGATGTCACTCAACAGAGTGGGAGGAAACTTGCACAGTCCTGGCCGGCACCAGCACAGCTCTGCAACCCCGATTCCTCATTGGGAACAACTGTCCTCACAAACTGACTCTAAAAACTGATTGCAGAGAAAATGTTTGCAAACTCCAGCACCTGGCCCAGCTTGACAGACGCCCAAGCCAGCCCCTGGGCCCGGGGAGTGCTCTGCCCAGCGGATCCTCGTCCCCTTCCACCTCAGGGCCCTCTCCTCACCATCCCTACAGCCCACAGTGCCTGCCAGCCCCAGGGGAGCGCTCTGCCCAGCGGATCCTCGTCCCCTTCCACCTCAGGGCCCTCTCCTCACCATCCTACAGCCCACAGTGCCTGCCAGCCCCTGGGCCCGGGGAGCGCTCTGCCCAGCATCTCCTCGTCCCCTTCCACCTCAGGGCCCTCTCCTCACCATCCCTACAGCCCACAGTGCCTGCCAGCCCCAGGGGAGTGCTCTGCCCAGCGGATCCTCGTCCCCTTCCACCTCAGGGCTCTCTCCTCACCATCCCTACAGCCCACAGTGCCTGCCAGCCCCAGGGGAGCGCTCTGCCCAGCGTCTCCTCGTCCCCTTCCACCTCAGGGCTCTCTCCTCACCATCCCTACAGCCCACAGTGCCTGCCAGCCCCAGGGGAGCGCTCTGCCCAGCGTCTCCTCGTCCCCTTCCACCTCAGGGCCCTCTCCTCACCATCCCTACAGCCCACAGTGCCTGCCAGCCCCTGGGCCCGGGGAGCGCTCTGCCCAGCGGATCCTCGTCCCCTTCCACCTCAGGGCTCTCTCCTCACCATCCCTACAGCCCACAGTGCCTGCCAGCCCCAGGGGAGCGCTCTGCCCAGCGTCTCCTCGTCCCCTTCCACCTCAGGGCTCTCTCCTCACCATCCCTACAGCCCACAGTGCCTGCCAGCCCCAGGGGAGCGCTCTGCCCAGCGGATCCTCGTCCCCTTCCACCTCAGGGCCCTCTCCTCACCATCCCTACAGCCCACAGTGCCTGCCAGCCCCAGGGGAGTGCTCTGCCCAGCGTCTCCTCGTCCCCTTCCACCTCAGGGCTCTCTCCTCACCATCCCTACAGCCCACAGTGCCTGCCAGCCCCAGGGGAGTGCTCTGCCCAGCGTCTCCTCATCTCCTTCCACCTCAGGGCCCTCTCCTCACCGCCCCTACAGCCCACAGTGCCTGCCAGCCCCAGGGAGCGCTCTGCCCAGCGTCTCCTCGTCCCCTTCCACCTCAGGGCCCTCTCCTCACCATCCCTACAGCCCACAGTGCCTGCCAGCCCCTGGGCCCGGGGAGCGCTCTGCCCAGCGGATCCTCGTCCCCTTCCACCTCAGGGGTCTCTCCTCACCATCCCTACAGCCCACAGTGCCTGCCAGCCCCTGGGCCCGGGGAGCGCTCTGCCCAGCATCTCCTCGTCCCCTTCCACCTCAGGGCCCTCTCCTCACCGTTCCTACAGCCCACAGTGCCTGCCAGCCCCAGGGGAGTGCTCTGCCCAGCGGATCCTCGTCCCCTTCCACCTCAGGGCCCTCTCCTCACCATTCCTACAGCCCACAGTGCCTGCCAGCCCCAGGGGAGCGCTCTGCCCAGCGTCTCCTCGTCCCCTTCCACCTCAGGGCCCTCTCCTCACCACTCCTACAGCCCACAGTGCCTGCCAGCTCCAGGGGAGCGCTCTGCCCAGCGTCTCCTCGTCCCCTTCCACCTCAGGGCCTTCTCCTCACCACTCCTACAGCCCACAGTGCCTGCCAGCCCCAGGGGAGCGCTCTGCCCAGCGGATCCTCGTCCCCTTCCACCTCAGGGCCCTCTCCTCACCATCCCTACAGCCCACAGTGCCTGCCAGCCCCTGGGCCCGGGGAGCGCTCTGCCCAGCGGATCCTCGTCCCCTTCCACCTCAGGGCCCTCTCCTCACCATCCCTACAGCCCACAGTGCCTGCCAGCCCCAGGGGAGTGCTCTGCCCAGCGGATCCTCGTCCCCTTCCACCTCAGGGCCCTCTCCTCACCATCCCTACAGCCCACAGTGCCTGCCAGCTCAGTCTGCACACATCCCACCCATCATTATAACCTGACGACTTTGTGCCGCTCTGTTCAGTGTGCGAATGGCATGCTGGCTCCTGTCTTCACCCTCTCTCTGATTCAACCGTCACCTCTGCCTGCCTCCAAAACGTCATTACCACTGAACTGCATTTCAGTTGAAACTTACAGAAACCGCTGACCAGGCATAGTCTGCTTTCATTTATTTGGGAAGCAAAATACTAAAAGTAACATCAACAGGTGCGATCCACCCGGTCCTCTGTAAGCCAGCCCCGTGCCCGCCTCATCTGAGGTAGTTCTCAGCGAGGTGAAGAGATGTTATTACACTCATTTCACAGAGGAGACACTTGAAGACCAGAGGCGTGTCACTCTCCCAGATTGCTAAGTCAGTGGCAGGGTCAGGGATGCAAGCGCCACCCGTGTGACAGAGATAGGCTAGGATACTGAGGGGACACACTCTTCACACTTGCGGGAGAGCACGGAGTCTAGCCTTTGTTACAGATCCCTAGAACAGAGGCAGCCTGGGCAATTCCTTGTCCAGCGTGACGCCCTCCAAAAGACACCTCATTTTTTTAAAAAATGCAGATACTGATAAAAGATGACTTGCTGAGAATGTGGGTTAGTACACATTTGGGAGAAGGTGGCATTTGAGCCTGTTCTTAAACCAAATCTCTGAAAGCAGTGGCTCCAGAATACTTTATTTCTGAAGAAATAGAAACTGTCATAGCCCTGTGCCTTACCACGGGGCACATGCATGCCCCACGCAGCCCCTGGCATCCTGTGCGCACCGAGCTTTCAGGGCCCGGATAATGTGTAGGGTCAGGGGGCACCCAGCCCAGCCGCAGAAGACCCTGTAGCTCAAGGTGTCTGCTGCTCACAGCCAGAGTTGGCCACCTTCTTGACATGGCCCCGTGTACAATGAAAGCTCAGGGCCCTTGGTCAGAATGTAAGCATTTCAAGATGTTAACAGCAGAGCGTTAAACGGGACCTGAAGCTATTAAGCGTGGGGCCTGTGGACTGCATGGGGTATGTATGTACCACTGGTGTTTCTGGTGAACGTGAGGCTGCTCTGATGCAACCTCAGTTCTTGGGAGACTCTCTTATATTTAGAGGAAATACTCCCCCTGAGTATGTGTTATTTATTTTACTTTAGGACCCAGATTGCTTCATGGGCAGTTGTCCAAGTCAACACCATTAAATCAGACAGGCCTGCTTCCCAGCGCCCCGAGCAGCTGCAGGGCGGCCGCCTTTCCATGTCTTTGGGGAGAGACGCTGGTTGGTGCATTGTGTTTTGGTCCTTAATAGAAAACGATCACCCTAGAACATGCATCGCCCACAGAGCTGTGGGTCTGGAGACTTCCTGTGGGAGAGCAGGCTTGACAGCTGTCCCTTTTGATGTACTCATGCCCTGCAGTGCTCTGAGAGCGAAGGAAGGGAGAGAGAGGGTGCTCCCGAGACTTAAGAGGAGGCCAGCCCTGCATAGACGTTTTAAAAAACGAGGATAGCGCTTGCAAACAGATCGGGAAATTCAGGACAGGAGGAGGGGATGTTTCTCTTTTAAAGTCTAATGTTTATCTTAAGATTTCTTTCTCCGCTAGACATCACTGGTATGTATCTGTTCGATGCTTGACCAGAACAGTGGCACTCCTATGTTTGGGACAAAGTTCTAAGAAGTTAAACCCTCTGCTGAGACCCCAGGAAGGAGAAAATGGTTTTGTCTGTCCAGCGCCACACAGTTCTGAGGGTTTTCCCACTGGGGTTCCCAGGCAAGATTTCCAACCTGAACCATGTCTGTTTCCCCTGGCTCGATGATCTCTCTTCTGTAGGACTGCTCCTCATTCATTCATTAGAGAAATACAGCAGGTTCTCAAATAATGTTGTTTTGTTCAACGTCATTTCATTTCATGATAAAGCTGATGAGATGCCATAGGAACTCAACTCCTGTTAATATCAATTAGCCGATGGTAAAATTGGTTTTGTTGTATGTAGCTTCGCTTAAAGTCACAGAACCTATCAATGATGTTAACTGACAACTAACCGTGTGTATTGAGTGCCTCCTATGTGCGAGTCAGTGACCTACGTGCTGGAGACACAGCCGTGAATGAGACCAAGGGCCTGAGCTAACATTCGTCAGTGGTGGTGAGTAAAGACAGTCAGCTAACAGAGAAACAGATGAAATAGGGTAGTTTCAGAAAGCCTGGTTTAGAGAGGAAGTAAACCAGGAGATGGTGTAGCATGTGACATGGGTGGGAAGGATGGACAGTGGCTGGGAGTGCCAGGATGGCAGCTTTGAGCAATGACATTGGATCAAAGCCCCGGAGTGAGCAGGGAAAGGGTGACCCAGGGAAGACAGCCTGCAAGTATCCAGCTGTGGAGACAGTGAGCCTGGTGCATTCCAGGGACAGAGTATAAGGGGCACATGACATGGGCAAGGCAGGCAGGGGCCAGGTCACCTGGGGCCTTTGTAGGATAGAGGCTTCCTCGTGGATTTTATTCTCATTGCATGAGAGAGAATGCCATTAAAACCACTCCAGGGCTTTACATGGGAACGTGTTGTGGTCTGATGTTCACTTGAGAGTGCTCACTCCCAGCGAGGCTGCTTGCTGAGGGCACCACTCCAGTCAGCGACTCAGCACAGCTGGGGGTGGTAGTGAACTCTAATAAGCGAACTCTAATAAGTGCACTCCATCTCGCCCTGACATTAGATGCTGTGGGCATGATCACATCAGTTCCTACTAAGGGCTAAATTTCAATGAACTCTTTAGATAGTGGCTTTTTGTGGCTTGCCAACTTTAAAGCCAGTGTTAATAAGTATCTATATAGCTCCCTCCCCAGCTCACAAATCCATTTGTTTCTGTCACACTGTCCCCTGCTGAGGGTCACTCTTTACTCTGTTCAGCCTTGCCAGGCCCTGGATGACACCCTCTTGCAACTCCCCCCCCCCCCCCCACACACACCGCCTTGTCTTTCTTCCCAGCCCTGACCCATTGTTTTTCCTGTTGGGAACTTTCTCTTTTACATTTTTATATGCATCTCAGCCAAATATTTGGAATTTGGATACTGGCGCTTCTCTTTGACCCCATTTTTACCCAGAAGCCCAGAGGACTTGTCGGTGTCCTGGCCAGCGGAAAGGATATTAAGCCGTTAGCTACAACAGAAACAGTGTACCTGGCATGACGGGAATGAAACAGAAACTATTATTAAAAAAATGACCCGGTGGAGATTCTTCCAGATTTTCCTGCCCTGAAAGATCTTTCCTGTTGATACTAGTGGAGTTGTCTTGTCACATGGGAGGTATGGCGTAACGGACCTTTGTTCTGAAGGAGGATTGGCGAGCACGTGCTGGGGACCACACTGACTGACAAGACCCCGTTTGGTCTTGATTTTCCTCGGGCAGTCCTGCTGTGCACTTAGCAGCGGGGCAAACAACGGCACAGAATAAGATTGTTTCATAGGTTCCAGAGGAGAAGAGTTTTCAAGATCATCAGCCCTTCTGCAAGCCATTTCTCAAATATAGCTTAGCCTGCGGTGTAGATAAAGGGAAATTTCAGGGCGGTGAGACAGCAGTAATAGGACAAATGTTTGGATCTTAGAGCTGGCAGAGACCTTGGGGATGGTTTAGCTCAACCTCCTCATTTATAGGAAGGGAAATACAGGCTTAAGAAGTACGGGACCTGCCTGAGGCAGAAAAGCCAGCCAGTGGTCAAACTGGGACAAGACACACACACTGTTTCTTACTCGCTGCGAAAGGAGCCAGATGGCCCAGACCGAAAGTGCAGAAATCCAGGTGGACGGGGACCTGCCGCAGCCTCCGCCCACCCCCTCTGCACCCCTCGCGACTTCCTTTCATCAAAGCACCTATGTTAACTGCGAGAATGAATCATGTATTAAAATAGGTCCCAAAACCATTCCCAGAATTACCTCAGCCAAAACTATAGAAGCAGTTCTCAAAAAGTCTTGCTGCTTCAGCAAGTACTTTGGAAATTTACTTGCAAAGTGAGAGACGGGCAGGGCCGGATCCGGCTCTGTAAAGACAGTCACCGCTTGGCTGGCCTCTCGGCAGCCCTGCAGCCTGGCAACCCTGGCAGACGCTCTGTGGAGCCGTTTGGTTCTAAAATAGTTTCAAGATGAATGGACAGAGTCTTTCTTCACAGGCTGGGCTCTCAGTGCCCTTCTCCTCCGCCGGCGAGCACAGAGCCGGAGTCGCACACTGAGGCCTCGGCTTTGCCTCTCCCTCCCCGAGGGAGCCCCGTTGGCGCACTGTGCTGGGGCCGCTGAATTCCGAGTTGTTCTCTGTTCCTTTTCTCAACTTCCTGAGCCCTTCGCTGGCTCCCTGCCCGGCCCTGTGTGAGGGGCCGCGGCCTCGAATTCTCGCTGGCACTGGTGTTGGGCCAGACGCGGAGGTGGCTTTTCCATGGCGCTGCTCAAAAAACTGCTCTTTGGTTTGTTTTTACGTGTGTGTGTGTGTGTGTGTGTGTGTGTGTGTGTGTGTGTGTGTGTGTTTTCATGCCTACACCCTAGGAACAGTCCAGCCAGAGGTGCCAAAAACCACAAGGCACTTCTCTGGGACAGGCGAGCTGACTATTGCTAACTGTCCAAAGGGCCTCAAATCCGCCTGCATTTCCCGCACAGGGTTGTGCCGACGGATCCGTGCTGGGGTGGGCTCCCTATTCAACTTGCTTAGAGGAGTTTGTGAATAGTCTTTATTTCTTGTTATCTGCTCTGACCTTCCTCTCAAATGACAATGCTTTCCCTCCCTGCAGGTCATAAAGAAGGAAACTGGATTTTGGAGAGACTTTGGATTTGGGATGACATGTCAGTATCGATCAGACTTCATCAATATAGGTAAGACAAATCCATTTGCAACAAAGCCTGCATCTCGACTGCCACCTAGAGGCCGATGGGCGGCGGCGAGGGAATCAGGTCAGCTTCCCAGGAGCCTGGTGGCAGAGGTGGTGCCACTTCCTAAGGGAAGGCCTGTCAGGTTCATTCCTCTGGCCGTGGACGGGGGGCCGGACCAAGAGGGGACCTGGGGGTGCTTGGCACTTTAGCCCCTATAATCTCCACCAGCACCTTTCAGTCGTCCCAAGTAAGGCTCACATCTGAGGATTAAAGGCAGCTTGTATGAAGGCAGCTTCGAAACATTTCTCCCGTGCCGCCTTCCCGGCCAGCCTCGCTCCTGTGCCGCGTCCTGCAGTGTCCTGGGTCTCCGCAGGAGCAGATCCGTTACAAAATAGGGTGACGTGGCGAATTTTGGAAAATCGCACACCAGAAAAGATCCAGATTTCTCTCTGCCGCACCTTTGAGAATTCCAGATGTCACTTCAAGCTCTAAGTACACAGTCACTGCATACACACACACACACACACACACACACACACACACACACACACACACATTCCCAGCGCACAGAGAGGAGAGGCCTTTACGTTACAGTTGAGACCAAGGCTCTTGGCGGTGGCAGAGGGACCTCCTGTCAAGTGAGGGCCATGGTCAGGGTGAGAACAGGGTGTCTGCTGTCCCCCTTGGAAGCCCCACCCTTTCCCCGGGGTGGCTCTCACTCACGTGCCTCCGAAGGGAGTAGCCCTGTAGATTGATTATACATGACTAGGGAATGCACGAAGGGGTCGAAAACCTTGATCTCGGGCTCAGGTCAGGGTGGCCCTCGAGCCCGGATGGAGTCGGGGAGGTCCTGCCCTCACACAGTGTGGAGACTCCCATGTCACCGTCTCCCGCGGGCCTCCCAGAGCCTGCTCACCTGCCTCTCTCCTGGTCTGTGTCCCTCCCACCCCCGCCTCCACCTCGCAAGGCCGAGGGCTGCTCTTTTTAAGGCCAGTGAGTCGGTCTGAGCAGCCCCAGGTTTTGTTCAGAGGTGAGTGGTCTGTGGGGACTATGGAACCCTCACAGAAATCAAACAACCTGAAGTCAGGTCCACTAAGAAGCAAGACATTGGTCTGAGTAGTGGGTAGTGAACCACAGGTGTTCTTCGATGTCTCTGAAAAATAATCCTAAATGATTCCACGCAAATCAACTTCCAAAAATGACATATTTTTAAAAATTCCAAAAGATTTCCATTTCAAGGAACTTGTTGTTTTCTTGTTCTATGTACAGGCAAAGATTATTTTGTGATGATGTATGTTTATCAAATTTGAGCTTATAATACATTTCCCCCCCTAAAGATAGGGCATAATTATAGCCATAATGGAAATGGGAATGGCAGGTTGGGAAGGGTTCTCGTTCTCCACAAGCTGTTGCTATGACCTCAGAATGAATCTTTGGGTCACTGGTGGGTGTACCCCAGCCATTCTTTGCAGTCTTGTATAAATTTGCAAGCATCATATACTCATGCACCTTCTGTTTAAACAAGTGGTAATGATACCAGTGGTAATAATAAATTAGCTACAGCTAACCACGCACTGCCCCTTACATTACTTATCTCACTTGGTTCTGACAGACACCTACTTCATTTCAGGAGAGAGAAACAGAAGCTCTAGAGAGCTGAAGGGGAAGCGTGTATGAGAATCAGGACTTGAATTCCACTCCCTTGACTCAGAACGGTCTTTGCCTGCACGCATGCCATCGAGGGGTCACAGATTGCTCGTATACATAGCTCAGGGGTGGGCGGGGTGTGATTTCCCCTGCGCTGAGTGAGCCCCCTCTTTCAGCCATAGCCTTGATCAGGCAGCACAGTTTGCAGGCCTGGCTGTAGGGGACAGAAAAGGGAGACGTATGCAGCAGCTCTGAGAAGAGATGTTGAGAATGGCTTCACTGTTTCTTTTAAGAATTGATACATCTCCCCTTGAGAAAGAACAATGACAAAAGGGGGGCGGTTCTTTGGTTGTACTTGAGACATGGTGGGCTTTGGGCTAAGAAATGATGTGGGGCATCGTAACTGACATAGGTGAGCGTTTAGGGGACCTTTACTCATGCTGTCAAGGAGTCCATTCCTAAGTGACTGAAGCCAGTCCCTTTAACATGAGTCACTTCACCAGCATCTTGAGACCACTTTAGTCTCCAAAAGGAAGAGCCTTTGTGGGATGTGATTCTTTTCACGCTCAGATCCTGTTTCACTACTGCATTTCACGCCGCATGCTTCTGTTCATTCCATTTGAAGTGGCAGGAGGAGGCCCTCAGTTAAACGGAGAGTTTTCATTTGGCAGTTTCAGGTTGAAGTTAGGACGCTGCTGCAGCTCTTAATCAGAGGCTCGGGCTGATCGTCGACATTGCTCATTGCTCCCGAAGGCAGGCAAATAAATGCCGGGGGGCTGTTTGCCATCTTGTCATCGCCAGGAGTTGGTTCTCTGACCCGGATGGACACTTACACGTGGGGGGTCAGTGGAACATCTCCCCTAAGTGCTGCTTCTCTTCATGCAGAGTCCTGCGCTTGTGCAGCTCGGGAAAGCACGTATAGGTCAGGAGCCGCGGGCCCAGCATGACTCAGCAGTGTGTTCTCTCCTGACAGGTGGGTTTGATTTGGACATCAAAGGCTGGGGCGGAGAGGACGTGCACCTGTATCGCAAGTATCTCCACAGCAACCTCATCGTGGTGCGGACGCCCGTGCGGGGACTCTTCCACCTCTGGCACGAGAAGCGCTGTGTGGACGAGCTGACCCCCGAGCAGTACAAGATGTGCATGCAGTCCAAGGCCATGAACGAGGCCTCCCACGGGCAGCTGGGCATGCTGGTCTTCAGGCATGAGATAGAGGCTCACCTTCGCAAACAGAAACAGAAGACAAGCAGCAAAAAAACATGAACCCCCAGGGATCAATTTGGGGAAATGTTTTTTGTTGTTGTTGTTATTGGTTTTTTTTCCTTTTGCAATTAACCTGACCAGTGGCTACAACAGGAAAAGATTTCCATAAAGGGCAAAAAAAAAAAAAAAAAAAAAAAAAAAAAAAAGAATTTGACTGATTAGTAAAAGACGAGGGGAGAGAGCCTCCACTTTCTGCCTGTGTGGTTTTTATGCAACAGGAATGGAAATCTCGCACTTTGCCTGCGAAAGTAGCCCAAGTCCGTCCTCTGCAGTGTCTGACAAAGGAGAATGATTGTGAGACAATCAGTGTGATGGCGTGCAGGTTTTGATTGTGTTTGCAGCAAAGTGAGTTCTGTTGTTTTTTATTAGCTTTGAAATATTCATGAATTGAGTTTTGTACAAAGTTCATTAGAATGAAAGGCAAACAGATTTCTCCCCGTATGAATTGAGTATATCCGTAGGGCTCTCGTCTCCAGGATTGCTGAAACATCAGAAGGCAGGCGAGGAGGCTGTGTGAAATTCAAAGTTACCCTCATTAAGGTCCTTGTAAGTATGTTAAGCAAAACCAAATGAACTAAAAAAGAAAAGAAACCGTAACCGTTGTGTCATTTTCCCCCAAGATTAACCAAAAATAATCTGCTCATCTTTTTAGCTGTAGTTTTAACCGTATCCACTTTTTATTTAAAAATGCACTTTCCTTTTGCTTATGAGCTGTATTTGGCTTAACGACCAATTTGCAAGCCTTACGAAGAGAGCACAAGCTAGCATACACTTGTATATGTGGTAAGAAGATACTTTTAGCTGCGTTAGGAGAACTTTCCGTTCGGAGCATCAGCTCCATGCCGGTGTCTGAGGACGTGCCGAACGCTGATCCTGCTGGGCCCTGGAGTCAGCCCTCCATCCTGTGGAAGGCCTGGCCTGAGCCCCTGACAGAGCGAGACATTCACATCCTCTCTCTGTAGAGGATTTCCGAAGAGGAGCAACCGACCACTGGAGGGAAAGAAAAATAGACTTTTTTTTTTTTAAACCTTAACAGAGAAGGGAACTCATTCAGGCTGGTGGTATCCTGATTTATTCTCAAGTCAGAAAACACATCACCCCCCAGGAGAACTGGGGACCACTTTCATACCTGTTTAAGTAAACCAAAGTGTACTGTGTGAACCAAACAATCTCTTTTTAAAGCAGGGTGCTCTTCCTGGCTTCTGGCTTCCACGAGAAGACTTGCAGGAAAATGTATTTTGTAAGGGATCACTCCATCTGCCGGATCGTGTGGGATGGGAGACTTTGCTACATGATCACCCCCACCCCAATCCAGGGGGAAGGAACTTGATTATTTTTTAAATGAAGCAGTTCTATTCAGTCATCATGACGCTTCTGAAAATTGCATTTTATTATAGTTTCTAACTATTTAAAAGATAAATACAGTTAACACTGAGTAGTTTCCACATTCATGTGGAAATTATTTATTTATTAGCCAGCACCAGATGCACAAGCTAATTACCCCTGATTCCTTCTCTTCTGTTTGCCCACAGTCAAGTTGTTGTTTAAACGCTTCAAGAACAGTCAAGCTCTTGGTGTGTTAAAAAAAAAATGCATTGTATTGATTTGTACTGGTAGTTCATAAAAATTTAAAACACAGGACATGAATGGAAAGTGGCATTAGAGAGCTAATAAAATATGATTTGTAAATATGATTTCTTCTTAGAGGAAGAATGCCATGTCGTTAGTGTTCGGAAAAGTATTTTTTTTTTTTTTGCACAGACCAGGTTTTCTCAACCTCGACACTGTGGGCATATTGCGCTGGACCATGTTGTGTAATGGGCAACATCTCTGGCCTCTACCCACTAGATGCTAGAAGCATCTCTCACCCAGGCTAATAACCAATGTCTCCAGTCACCGCCAAATATCCCCTGTGGGCAAAACCACCCCTAGTTGAGAACCACTGGTCTAGAGCAGCGATCGTCAAATTTTAAACAATCGCAAGAGTGTTTAAAACATGCAACACCTGACTTCTTAGTCTGGGGCACTGACCTCTTTTTCCGTGGACTGTCAAATTAAGAAAATAACAGCCAACACAGCGAGAGCCGTCAGTATGAATGAATAAAAAATTACACCTTTTCTTCTCATCAGATCAGCAAAAAAATATATTTCTGGGTGTGCTGCAGAATTTTAGTAAGGTGTGCCATGAGATGAAGAAGGTTGAAAATCGCTGGCCTACAGGGAGGAGAGAACCATAATGATAAACCTGGCCTTTAATACAGTTCACTTGTCCTTTTTATTAGAAGAAATTGACAAATGATTTCCAAGGTCGCTTTTGACCCTCTGTTTTATATTTTTACATACAATGGTGACACTAGAGATTTGGGGCACATGTCTAGCCTGTCTCTCCCGTGGCTCTGATGGCTTTGTGGGGTGACCTGCACACTCCTGCCCATATTCTCCTAGTGTCAGGAGGATGCAAGTCCGACAGGCTGGCGGCCGGGAGCACACGTGTGGCCCCGGAGCTGGGCAGGTCCCGCAGGTGGTGCAGTCTGAGGCTGCGCTCTGGGCTCACCGGCCATGGGTGCTTGTTTAAATTGCACATCACAGAAGCCCAAGATCATGGTTAAGAATTGGGTTTCAAGTTGCTGATGGTAGCAGAAAAGAAAAAGAAACAGCACAATATTGAACTAGTTTTCTAAAGCTTAGTCAGGTAAAACAGGTTTATCAAAAGGTAGGCGCTCTCATAAAGCACACATGTAAGAGGGAGTCTGTCTTAATTTGGGCTGCTATGCCAAAAAAAGCGTAGACTGGCTCACACAACAGATGTTGATTTCGCAAGGATTGGGGGCTGGGGAGTCCAAGATCAAGGCACCGGCAGATGCGGTGTCTGGTGAGGGTCCTTCTCAGTGTATCCTCGTGTGGCCGAGAGCTCGCCTCTTGTTCTTAAAAAGAAATGAGTCCCATCCTGGGGGCTCCACCCTCATGACCTGGTTACCTGTTAGAGGCCCCACGTCCTACTGCCTTCACATTGGAGAGTCAATGTCAAGTTTAGTGGGGCCCATGCAGTCCATAGCAGGATGTCTCCCCAATCCGCCCCAGAAAGACTGGCAATAGCCCCACTGAAACATTATCAATAGGGACCTGCCCTGTGACCTTAGACAGCAAAGGAAAGCAGCAATGACTTGTGACTGGAAGGACCCACTCACATCACATCCAAAGGAATGAAGCTGCCAGGGAAGCACTGAGTCTTGGGCTTGGGGTAGGTCTCTTTCTACCCTCTGCTTTCTCTCTCCGTTCTTACATATAAACCGCCTAATAGCTAGCCCCAGTCATCTCACCGGGGCTGGGGTGTCTAATGTGAACCTCTGGTCTCCTCCAAGCAGCAGTGTGCTGATGCAGCCGTATGAGAGCCCATGGTTGGCACCTCTTCCCACTCCTCACTCAGCACTGGCAGATTGGGAGCTTGACGGCAACCACCGTGGGAGTATTTACACCACAGAAATGGGCAGTTAGCAAAGGCTACATATACAACCCTGCCCTTCACCCCCCACCTCAGCCGGCTGTTCACTATTTACCAGCACACTCCTGCCTCCAGGCAGCACATCTCTTCTCCTTGTGCCCAGTTTCCCCTCCAACCGGCAACTTTCTAGCCGCTCCTTTGTACTCATCAATGTGGCCAACCTGCTTGTCTGCACACTTCAGGGATGAGGAGAGAATCAGACCTAGGAATTTTCAACAGGTAAAAAGAACTTCATAGGGCACTGTTTTTAAGATTTTTCCCGAACCAAGTAGACATAACACACAACCCTGGAAAGTAAGAAAATGGCTACCCAGAACATAATTTTAATAAATTTTGTTTCAGGGGAAATCTTTCAATGTTATCAGGGTTCAGTGCAGAGTGGTAGTTAATATCATGGCTTCCCCAGCCTGACTGCTGGTTTCAAATGCTACATCTTTCACTTTCAACCTGTATGACCTTGAACCAGTCACTCTGTACACCAGTTTCCTCCTTCGGGGAGACGAATGCTGTCACATCCGCATCATAGGATTATTGTGAAGATTAAATGAGTTAATATGGATGACGTCCTTAGGCCATGTCAGCTGTTATTCAATACCGGTTCCCTTGCCAGAGGCAGGCGCACCAGGCATGCGCTCTGGGCCCTAACTTCTGAAGGGCCCCGCAAAACCCTAATTTCACACTATTTTCTAATGACACCAAATTTAGTGTCATATGTGCAATTTTAACATTAATAGTACACAATATTTTTTTAAAATATGGTTAACATGTATTTTTACTTTCCATCTCTTTTTTTTAAGGGGCCCAATATTTTCTGCACCTGGGGCCTCAACCGACCTTAATCCGCCTCTGTCCCTTGCCTAGTACTTCCTGGGTATAATCAGAGGGCCATATGGGTCACACATTACAGATCACAAACCCATCCTGTGGGCATTGTTGTTCTTTATTTCTATCATTCTGAAAACAATTTCAATCTATCTGAAGAAGGGTTACTAGGAGTATAAAATATAATGAATAATGTCTCCCTTAAACTCCATGCTCAGTATTTGGAGTTGATGACCCCTGAGACAGTTGGGAGGCATTAGAGGTTTTTGAAGACAGGAGCACAGCCAGGAACCGGATGCATATAATGCCAACCTTCTAAGGTTGGTAATATCATTACTTCCATTTTATAGATGGAGAAAACCAACTCTTAGAAATGGTAAAGAACTCACCCAGAGGCCCAGCCAGAAATGGGCTGGCTGGAGGCTCATGTCATTGTCCCATCCCAACCAGCTCCAGAGGGATTGAAGGTCGTGGGCGGGGGTGAGCCTTGGCCTGGGTGAGTCCAGCTGTCTCTCTGCTCTCCAGCCCCACCTGCTGAATCCCCGATAACGGATGGCAAGTCCTTACCACGGTGATCCAGGAACCCTGAAGCTAGCTGGCGTGGCCCCTCCAGCTGCGCTGTAGTTCCCCGCAGGTTAGGGCTCTGAAGTCTTGGAAGCTGGCCCTGCAGCAGGATCCCAAGGCGCTAAAGAGTGCCTTGAATAGGAGGGGAGAGCAGGTGGGAATATTTGCTTTTTGAAGGTTTGACATTGTGTCTGAGAATTGATAAAGCCCTTTGGCGGTGGTCCCTTAGATAGGTCAGGGTGTTTTATTCCAATACCCATCAAATAACTGGTAGCTTTGTGTGGTCCATATTCTGATTAGCTTCGTATTTGAATCCAAAGCTGTTTCTCCTGGCAGACCTCAGTGCTTTGCTGCCACCGCCACAATCTATGGGGACTGTGCCAGTAGGTTGGGGGCTCTGGGTGGTGGTTTCCACACAAAAAACGCTCGGTCAGCAGAGGTGCCTTTCAAGATGTCTCTGCATTGCTGATCCAGAGTAGTCCAGCCCCGGGCCCCCGGCTGTGTCTGGCTTGTCCGCTGCTCTAAGGAAGGAGGTGCAGGTGGCAGCCTGGGCGGAGAAGCCAGCGCTGTGCTGCCCAGAGCCACCTCTGCCCAGTCACCCGGCGGTCCAGGGAGAGCCAGGCCGTCTTCTGTGGCTTCTGCCCAGGACACACCAAGTGTCCTTTGGCCTGGCAGCTGGCCGTGCCTGTGGCTACTGGCAGACCCCGGGTGGGATGCTTGGTGAACTGAGTCTTCATCCACCTGGGAGTCAGACACCTGAGCCAGAAGTGAGGGAAACAAGGTCCTGCCTGAAGCTCCCTCTGTCCCGGCCGTCCACCCCACAGCTTCCAACCCCACACCAACCCCCACCACACCACCCTCTAACTCGTGTTGTTGTTGTTGTTAAACTTTTATTGATTTTAGAAAGACAGGAAGGGAGAGAGAGAGAGACAGAGACAGAGACATCAATCTGTTTCTGTATGTGCCCTAACCAGGGATCGAACCGGCCACCTCTGCATATCAGGATGATGCTCCAACTAACCGAGCCACCTGGCCAGGTCCAACTCATGTTTAAAGAATGAGAACAATAAGTATCACTTGGCCTGCTAGGGAGTTAAACTCCATTTGCAAAAGTTAAGAAAAATATGTATTTAAAAAATTTCTTCTGTCAGGAATTGTGAGTGTGGTGTGGGAGCCTCTGCTGGGCCCGCGCCACGCCACGCCACGAAGAGCCCCCATAGGGACGGCACTGGCCCGCGGCTGGGCTGACAAGGACGGGGTGGTTAATGTCACAGCAGTAGATCAGATAGGCAGTTTGTTGCAAATGCCCTTGGTGGCCTGTCCGTGCTCCATTTTCGCTTTTTCTCCTCTGTCTTGATCCTTTTTCTTCCTAACTGCCCCTGTGTTTCATCTCTTCTCGGTGTAAGGTGTGAGCTGACCTACACTTCTTGACATTGCCCAGCACTGCCGGTGACCCTGGGGGACAGAGCGTCGTTCTTGTGCATCCTGCTGTCAGCAGTTCCGCAGAACTGTTGTGCGTTCCTTGGCTCTTGTCTTCTCGAGGGAGATTTCAGACTAGAGACGTGAATAGCAAAGTGGGTGGCTGGCGGTTTATTGAGCAGAGAAAGTACACATAGAAAATTTCCAAGCAGGCAGCTCAGACCAATCGGAGAGCCCTGCTTGGTCACATAGTTGAGTTTTTATGCTTAACTGGGCAGCTCCTCCATCTTCTGGCTCCTCCGCCAGCCGGGTCCTTCCACCCATCAGACGCACACCTCTCTGCCCGTGGGGGGAGTCGTATGCCTGTGTTTGCAGTGGGAGCCCGTGTGCATGCTCTTAGTCATTGTGCCCTTTCATGTCTAGCGTCCCCAGTGGAAGGCCATATATTGGTCACTGCCTTGTCTGTTAGTCTCACGGCACCTTCTCCCCACAGAGAGAGATGCGCTGGCCCATATCAGAGGCTTGGGAACCGGTCAGCCATGTGGTTATCAGCTAGGACTATGTTTAAGGTTGATACTCTCTTCCCCTTTCTGTCCCTCTCTGGGCTCATGTCTGACTAGCTACCCACTCGAACACCGCTGCAGCGGTGCAGGGCAGGTGACCAGAACCAGGGGCCGTACAGGTAGGTGAGGGTCTGGCAGCAGGGACGGGGCAGCTAGAGACTTTGGGATGACTGTAAGAGGATGTTCCAGAATCTTAGTGAGGGAGCTGATGGAGAAGAGAATCAACACGGGCAGGGAGGGGCATTAGTGCACAGTCCGGAAGAGGCAGGCAGGCTGCAGTGCTTGGGATTGGGGCACGTGAGGTAACAAGGGAAACATCCCAGACCAACAAACCTCGGGCAGGCAGGTCCAGGTGCTGGGCGTGTGGAGGCAGCAGCAGGAGGGGCGAGGGGTTTGGACAGACTTACCTTAGGCAATAACCAGAGTCAGACATGGGGAGACTGAGTTTAACAGCCGAGCTGGGATGAGAATTTGGGCCTCCTCAACCCCATTTAGTTGTACACAGTTTCTGCATTCTGTTAACTCTTCCCCTTCCCTAAGAATTTCAGGTATTACTCCCTGACATCATATCGTCAACACTGGACAGTGTGTTCTTCTGAGTGTCAGTATCCAACAGGATAAAACAATATAGAATTCAAATCTCCTCCTGTAATAGTAGGTTGTCAGGTCACTTCCTGTTTTTGAAATCTTCTTCCAGTAGGCTGTCACTTGCTGTAGTTATATTTGGAGGTGACTAAAATAATTATAGGCAGAGAGCAATGCTGGGGTCTTTTATGTCTTCATAATTCTTAGTGACCATAGGTTACTTTTCTATTCATTCCAGAACCTTAAGATTTCAGAGCTGAATGAAAGTAAGACAGATCACCTAGTTAAAATACCTTGTTTTATTTTATTAGAAGTGAAAACTGAGGATTGGAGATGTAAAGGGACCTATCCAAGGTCACAAAGCTAAGGACAGGAAAGAGACAGGACTAGAAGCTCCTGACTTCAGCCCTGTGCTATTTCTGCAGTTCTATAATGTCATGACTGGTGAATCACAATTCAGAAACAAAAGCTGAGAGAGACAGGTTCTTAAGACAACTGACTAATTGACAGTTGTCTCTCAGACAACAGAAACCACATGGAACCTTTCAAGAAACACATAACTATCTGTGTTTAAAAACTTTCTCACTGAAGTCCACATATCCACCCCACGCACACTCATACATACATACATACACAGACACGCGCCCTGCGTGTGCTCGGGTTCCATTGCACACTTCCACCGAACGCTTTACACAACCAGCCACCTCCTGAACGGAGTGCCGCCACTGTCCGCTTCCTCGGAAACAGTGCCGATGCTGGGAGCTTGGGCCTAGAGTACGAGTAAATGTCCGTCTCCCCAGAATGATCTCGGGCTCAGAGCCTCCACGGTCAGGCCACTCCCCTCACTGAGGCTGGAAGCTGGGGTGGGGGCTGCAGTAGGGCATAAGATCCTGACTGAGCAATTCTTCGTCCCAGAGCTGAGCAGAGCCAGTGGGAGGTTCTCATCTCCCATTTTTCCTTCATTATGAGGGTGGACTGTATGCCAACAAATGGATGGTCTGTAACGTTTGTTGGGTCCCGTGATCACATACACGCTGTATTAGTTTCCTAGGGCTGCCGTAACAAGCTACCATCAGCTCAGCGGCTTAAGACAACAGAATTTATTCTCTCCTAGTTCTGGAGGTAGGAAGTCTAGAATCCAGCTGTCAGTGGGGCGACACTCCTTCTTGAGGCCCTGAGGAGAAGCTGTCCCGTGCCACTCTCCTAGCTCCTGGTGGCTGCCAGTGATCCTTGGTGTTCCCAGCTTGTGCCTGCATCCCTCCAACCTCTGCTCCGTCATCTCCTTGTCTTCTTCCCTTTACGTGTGTCTCCGTTTCCAAATCTCTCTCTCCTTATCCGGTGCCAGTCACTGTTTATGGGCATCATTATGAGCCCTAGTCCAGTATGATGAGCTCATCTTACCTTGGTTACCTCTGCAAAGACACAAGTCCAGATGAGGTTCCATTCACAGGTGCAGGGGCCAGGACTTCAGTGAGTCCTTTTAGAGACACGGTTCAAACCACCGGAAGCAGTATTCAAACAACTCCATTCTGTTCTCGTCAGTCACCACTGACATGGAGCCCCTCACGTGTGCATGGGCGCCACCCTTGGGCACTCTGGGTAGAGCCAGAGTAGATGGCCAGGCTGCTTCTCCAGGAGGGACTCACTCACAGACGCCTGCTTGCTCACCTAGGCTGCAGTATTTTGGTGCGTGTGAAGCCTCTCATCTTGTATTTTAAAATGCATTCAGTTTACATTGCCATCTTTGCTTTGCTATGCCTCTTACATCCTGACTCCAACATGCGCAGTAAGTGAGGGTGTGTCTGGAAGGTCATCTCAGCCATTAGTAAAGGCTTTTATTTTGCCAGTTCCCCAAAGCCAGCACGTAACTTCATATAAACAGGACCCTGAGACCTTTTGAGATGATGCAAAGAGAAAGTGTAGAGGCCATGAAATGGTTCCCATGAGCTACTGGTTTTTTAAGAACAGCTTCATTCCTAAGAGGCTTCCATTTCTTCTTTGTTCGTTTTATCTTACGTACGTCATTAAGGTTGTATCCTTCATGTCCGGGAGTTGATGAAATGCGGAATCTCCCTTTACTCTCGGAGTGCACACAATGCGGAGGTCACTTTCTCTCAACACTGAACTCCAGCAGAAGAGAGATTTCTGTAGGACTCCAACGGTGCTTTCCGTTGGTCAGTATTGGCTCTGCTGCAGGGTCATTTTGGCTTCACACACCCACGTGTCTGTCCAGAGGAGAGCCCCGTTGGAGGCTGCAGGATGACATGTGCTTGGGGCTGTCACTCAAAGAGCTCCAGGTAGTCGGGAGGCTGGTCCTGCTGACCACAGGGGTACAGGAGGCGCTCTTTCCCCAAGGACGTGATAGGTTCCTCCTGTGAGTCAGAAAGCACAGGTCAGGCGAGGCAGGTTGTTAAGATAATACAAAAAAAAAATGATGCTGTGCCATTCCTGCCTCCTCAGAGTCCATAACTGCATGCTCGATTTACACCAACCAAGCTTTAGGGTTTACAGCAATTTAAAAAGAGATCTTCCTTATCCACAAACCACTGTGTCCTCTCCTCCTCCCCGCCCTCCCCGGGCTTGAGTGCTAACTTAAGTGCTCGTGGTGTGGTCAGCACAGGCACAGGTTTTTAGCATCTCCTACATGCTCTGCCCCCATGGGACTCTCCCCATGTCTGTGAGGAGGAACAAGCCTCAATGATAAAGGAAATGCAATTAAGACTCCTGATTATCAGGAGGAATTATCAAAGACTAATCCCCCGTTACCTGTCTCCGTCATTTTTCTTGTAATTGCCTTTCCCTGTTGGAGCTGCTGCGGGACAGTAATTCACAGAGCAGATGAAGTCTGTGCAGCGTCTCACCTTGTGATACTCCACCAGCTCCGCCAGGGATGCGTGCTGCAGCTGGTCCACGCCCAGGAAGCTGTAGGAGTCGGTAGAGGCGTCAATGAGGAAGTGTTTGCAGCCGTCCTCAGACAGGTAGGACAGGGCATAGCCTCTGATCCTCTCGCTGACTCGGATCAGAAAACTGCCCGGCACGCATGTGCTCAGAAGTTCATTTGCTCTCTTTAGTGTGAGAATTCCTGTGGGCAAGAAAAGCAAGTATTTATATTTCAGCCAAATCATTTTCAAAACTCTCCTCTGTTAAACGTAGCTGTGTGGACAAAGTTCAGTAAAAGTGAGCATGACTTTTAAATCCATTTTTGGCATGTAAGGGGTACAGTATATCATTCATCTTCTGGTATTTGGGAACTGGGCAGGGTAGCAAATGGGTAGTGTGAATGAGAGTGTAAATGGCTAGCCTTCAGAAGAACAAATTTCCACGCAGGCACTCAGCTACAGCAACACAGGGGTTAGGAGGCCTCTGAGTCTGGCAGGACCCTTGACAGCCGTCGTGGGGGTGTCAGATCTGGAAGGGGCCTGGAAAGTGCTCTCCTCAGTTTACTGATGAGGGCTCTCTGTCTTCGGGAATGCTCCTGCTTGGCCTCACACAATGGTTCTCAGGGCCATGTCTGGAAAATCTTTTTTGTCATTTTTCTACTTGTTTATTTTTTTAAATTTTATTTTATTTTTTAAAAATTGATTTTAATTTACTGTGTTTACATAGATTCTGGTGTTGCCCTGAATGCATCCCCCCTCCCCCGTATTGGAAATTTTTGAGTGACATTTTTATTTGTCATGAGCAAGGGGGAGGTACTACTGGCATCCAGTATATTGAGGCCAGGGATACCGCTAAACATCTTACAGTGCACGGGAGCGCTCCTCATGACGAGTCATTATCCAACCGAAAATGTCAATAGTGCTAAAGCTGAGAAACCCTGGTCTGGGAGTCAGCAATTTAGTGTAACAGGTCCAGGGAAGCTAGTCTACAAAGTACCCTCCACTGTAGCTACTCCTAAATGAATAAAGGAGTAAAAGTATGTGTGTGTGTGTATGTGTATAAATATATATATGTATATGTGTATATGTATATATATGTATGTATGTGTGTATATATATATGTGTGTATGTGTATATATATATGTATATATAGATGATATATACAGACACACGCACAAACACACATCTGTCTTTATATATATTTGAAAGAATGAAACTCTTCATATATATGAAGATATAGAAACACACCCCAGAGACTGCACATGTGTGTATCTTCACATAGATCTTTTCATATACATACATTTATATATATATATATATGTGTGTGTGTGTGTGTGTGTGTGTGTGTGTATATATATATATATGCATTTTTAGATGCCTCATGAGATTACACTAATTCAGACCAGACCTTTCCCCAGTTAGTTCAAACTCATAAGGTTTGGCTCATATTCCAAATTTCCCTTCTTACTCCCATTGTAATTCTTCAGATGAATCAGTAATGTTCAAACATATAGAAAGTGCACACACACATCTTGGGAAGATGGTGAAGTCAAATTATTCAGGAGCTCCGATTTGGGTGGGAGGAACAGCCTTCTCCTCGTGTTCTTTCTCATTTCAGCAGACAGAAGCCCCTGCCTTCTCCCATTCCACAGCTGACACTCAGTCTCTTATCATCGGGGAAGCACCCCTCTGGTGAAAAGGCAATGGATTGTCATAGTCCTTTAAGCTTGTTGGTAAAGTTCGTTGAGCATGAATGCTAATAATTCAGAGGAAAGCATAAAAACATTTCTCTATAATTTTTTGTAAGTAGATTTTTAATAAAGGGGGGATTTAAAAACCACCTGTTGGCCCTGGCCAGTTGGTTCAGTGGATAGAGTGTTGGCCCGGCATGCAGATGTCTGAAGTTCTATCCCCAGTCTGGGCACACATAAGAAATGACCACCTCATTCTCTTCCCCCTCCCTCTCCTCCTTCTCTCTCTCTTCTCCTCTCGCAACCAGAGGCTCAGCTGGTTCAAGTGTCGGCCCCAGACACTGAGAATAGCTTGGTTGATCTGAGCATAGGCCCCAGACAGGGGGTTGCTGGGTGGATCCAGATCGGGGCACATCTCTCGGATCTGTCTATCTCCCCTCCTCTCATTAAAATAAATAAATAAATAAAGTAAAATAATAAAATAAAATTACATTAAAATCGCCTGTTCTTGCCCAGCCATGACCAGCCAGCCCTTCTTGTGTCTTCTCTTCTGCCATGTGCCCCAGGGCTGCCCCTCAAAGTCTCTGTGAGACCCTGGGGTAAGATTGGGGGGGAGGCCTGGCAGTTCCCTGCTCACAGGTAGGAAATGTCCCTAAACCAGAAGAAGATTCAAGGCCTCTCTTCGAACAGAAGAGAGCTGGGGTTCTGTTGCATTTGTGTCCAGCAGAGTTAGTGATGCCTATGCGTGACCTCCATCACATCTGGTCGTGACCTCCATCACATCTGGCTGCCTTCTCGCTCTTTCCCTGGTAAGACGGAGCCACTGGAAACTGCAGGTGCTACGGAGACTGAGTGAGCCTTCTGGGTCAGCTGCTGCACTGTCCGCTTTAGGTGCTCAAGTGATACCTGGGAAAGCTCCAACAGATAGGGACTGCTGCTTCTGTTTGCCTGTTTTACCTTCTAAGCACACCTGGTCCCATGGATAAGTCACAGATGATGACCATAGCTGAAACAAGGCAATGGATAACTAGCATGCCCAGGGATTGCACATGACCGAGGTGTGAAGACTCTGGCTTTGACTGTCAGTGAAACCAGGGATACCTTTCGCTGATACTGAAAACTCCCCTGCAGAGCCAAGAGACTGATAAACCGTGAATGAGGACAAAGCAGCATTCTGGAAGAAGATTTCTCTTCCCACCCCGAGTTACTGACAACCTAAATCTGAAATTCCGAGGGACTTCAACCAATGGGGTAGAGGTTATCATTGACAACATCTGGGTGTTATCCAGATAGATCTGGATTCCTAAAGTGAAGGCTATTCTGGAAAATTATAACCAAACTTGGATTAAGGTCAAATTGCTCCTAGTATCAGCTCGTACAGTAGCTGTAAATCAAACTCCCAAAGACTTTCCGACTTTCCGTCTGTAATCGTTACCCATTATGCACAATCGTGGCTCCGTCTAATCTCCAGGGCAACAGAACACAATCAAACGGTTCTGTGGCAAATCGCAGGCCCCTGTGGAGACTCCTTGCTCACACTGGTCCTGACAGCAGGTTCAGAGTAAGTGCTATTGACAAAGGCTTTGTTCTTTCTGCTTTACACAGGATTCCCATTCCTAAAAAGCACCGTCTCTTCAGTGCATCTGACGATACAAGCCGATGTTGCAATCTGTCGTGATTCCATCAGGGGCACTGGGTGCCTGCAGGGAGGCCTGGCTGTGATCACCGCCAAGCAGTGAGCTTTGCCCGCGAAGGGAGTTCCTGAAGGCAAAGCCCAAATCCAGTGGCAGATATTAATCACCATGGACTCGAGCAATCGCCTGATAGTATTTTTCATCCCCTGCTTTGCCCGTGCACCACGAAGAATTCTGTGGTCTTCATCCAGCCACAAAGGGCATGACACCTCCGGGCCATTTCCCTCTGACCGGCTCTCTCCACGTGGCTGACAGAAACCAAAGCTATCTGGGGTCCGAGGAGGGTTTCTGTGCTCGTGAGAAGGGGGTAGTTTAAAACGCTTTCTTTTATTTCATCAACTTTTTAAATGAACCAGATCTCACAGCAAGTCTACTGTAGCCAGATGGGTGTGGCAGAACTACAGCGTCCAGAAGAAAGTGGGTGTCTCCGTACACGGGCTTGCTGGACAGCTCCTGGCTCTGAAGAGCCCGGGGCAGAGCTGGGCCGGGCCTCAGGCCTGAACACCCAGCTGAGGGTCCTAACAGCTGGCGGAGAGGGAGCCCAGAGAAACGTCCCACTCCCCTCTCTGCATGATGGAAACAGTCTTTGCTGCCACTATGGGGTAGCCACTAGCCACAGGGCCACAGAGCCCCTGAAATGTGGCCAGTGTGACTGAAGGACTTTTCATTTTATTTAATTTTAATTCATTTTGATATAAAGAGCTGCATATGGCTAACGGCTACCATATCGGACAGCACAGCTTTAAATCTGTCTGGACTGAAGGTAAACTCCATGACAGGCCCACGAGAACTATTATTTTGCACAAAGGAGGTCAAACAGATGCTGAGAGACCTGAAATAACTCAGACACCCTAGCAGGCCTGGGTGGGACATCAAGGTGGCAGCGACTACCTTACAGAAGGAGGGCAGGTCGATGGGAGGCCCTTCTGCATGACTCCCTCCTGGAAAACACCTACTCATTCTCCAAGAATCAGTTCAACAGCATGGAACTTTCTGGTATCCCCATGAGGAGGGAGTCTCGGGTCCCTCCAGGCCTGCTGAGCCCCTGTTCCCACCTCCACCTCCACCTGAGCACTCACTGGTCTGTCGAAGGTCTCACCCGGCCCCGCCTCTGTCTGAGCACTGCTCGGCCCCGCCTCTGTCTGAGCACTGCTCGGGCCCCGCCTCTGTCTCAGCATGTCAGCGTACTCACAGCACATCTGCCCTGTCCCTTCCTGCCCCCCCCCCCCCCCCGTGAGCTCCTAGAGATGTAAGGAAAGGGACAAGCCCAAGTTCTCACCACTTCTTTATTTTCACACCTTCTGTACCTGCCACTTAGAAGATGCTTAGAAAAGGTCTAATGAATGATTTATGTCTTACAGTCAAGTCAGAAACTCCCTTCTTAGGACACTTCTAGGCAGCCACTGCCTCTAGTCTGAGAACTGTCATCACTGGGACAAGAGACGTACAGCATGCTTCCCTGAAGCACCACCAGGCCCAGCTCCGTTGACATGTGGACGTCTATATGACCTCCTTCCGGCGTGTGAACAATACGTGCTTAAAAACCAAGTGAAAGATAACCAAGTAATAATGGCACTTCGAGTTGCTAACATCTGCCTGGCCCGTCTCAGAGTGTGCATTACCTTATCTAATGCTCACGGTGGCCTGACAAAAAGGCACTGTGACCACCCTCAAATAGAAGACAGAACACCTGTGTCACAGAGAGTTCATGGTGTGCTGGAGGTCACACAGGTCAGCCAGGGGGAGTGCTGGGCTTGACCTCGGGCCGCCCGCCCCGGGCAGGCTCCCCCACCCTCGGCCAGACCCCTGCCCCAGGCTAGCACTGCACACTGCGCGTCATGCTTCCGTTGACCATTTCATTAATCCTCACACAATTCCACAGTGAGCAGAACTGATAATATCGCCATTTTTCAGACGGAAAAACTGAGAGAGAAAACGCACAAGCCCGAGGTGGCGGGGTTTGTTAAATGGTGGCTTCGGGTCTCTGGTTTCCTGCTCTAGTGTTTTATTTTTTAACCCACTGGGTCGGCGACATTTTCCTGGAATAGGCTGAAAATAAAATATGAGCATTTATTTCACAAAGAGGTGTTCGTTTCTCCCCTGGGCAACTTAAAGACATGCTTTTTTTAGTGATTATTTAAGTGCCGGGATGTGGGGATGATACATCAGTGACCTCTGTGACCTCCCCTAAGCTCAGGATTCCCGTTGCCGAGGACTGAAAAGCTCCAGGGCTCGTCAGTGTGCGGCGCTCTCACTGACCACGCGTGCGCGGCAGGTCCGCGGGGCAGCCGCCCGGGTGTGCCCTCCTTGCTCCTGCCTCTGTCATCAGTCCTCCGTTACCTGCCTCGTGGGCTGCCCCGAATAGGGGGCAGGGAGGGGAGGCACTAAGACAGTGTTCATGAAGGCACGCATTTGTGCCATTAGCAGGTGTCCCCAAACTACGGCCCGCGGGCCGCAATTTGGCCCCCTAAGGCCATTTATCCAGCTCCCACCACACTTCCAGAAGGGGCACCTCTCTCATTGGTGGTCAGTGAGAGGAGCACTGTATGTGGTGGCCCTCCAATGGTCTGAGGGACAGTGAACTGGCCCCCTGTGTAAAAAGTTTGGGGACCCCTGCTAAGGAGACCCACAATGCAGTCTGCCTTGAGAAGGGGTGACTAGAAGAAAAACAGACTTTTAGAAACCTTATTTTCAAGTAGCACCCCTGCCAGACTCGGCATACACACGTTATCTGCTGGGGGTCTTAAATTTGGAAGAGAGCGTGTGTTTCCACACTTTAGCTCCCTTCTACTTTGTGCTTTTCTTTAACCTCTGCTGGATTTAAAGGAGGTATTTTCAGAGAAGCTCTGGGCCCTGCCCAAGGTCCTCTGTATAGACGGGGGTGTGATGGGATGTCGACCTGCCATCCTTGAAGTCTGGGGCACACAGCGGATGGGGAAAATGGTCAGAGTTCTTAAAACATTATTCATAGTGCTTCCTTAATAAGTTAAGGATTGGAATGACGTCATGTGTCCTCACGTCATTCCCATCATGGCTAACACTTTTAGCTAGGGCTTCCTATGTTCTAGGCTTACACACAGTTCTAAGCACTTTACATATATGAACTCATTGGACTGGAACAACCTGTGAGGCAGGCAATATCATTATCTGCATTAAACAGACGAGAGAGAAACGTACCGAAGTCGTGTGACTTGCCTGAGGCTGCATGGCTGGCTGGTGGGGGACAGGGATTTGAACCCAGGCAGTGTGACCCCAGAAACATGCTGTTAACCACTACACTCCATGGGCTCCTTCCCTGGCATAAAGAAATCATGTCTAATGCCCTCTGGTTGTGGCAGTGGAAATCCAGTGCACAAAGCAGGTGAGGACAAAGAAAAGTCTGCTAACAAAAGCATGGGTTTAAAAATACTTCTCTAAACAGTAGAACCCCTTTCTATAAAAAATCTGAAGTAGAACCCCCAGAAAAGAGTTGCCCTCCCTTGCCCCTCATCCAACCACTCCACCATTCCCTGGCTTCTGAGGTCCCCCCAGGACCCCCCAAGAATACAGTAGGGAAACTACAAGACGGGAGCCTGGGCATCTTTCGTGGGGAAGTGTGGGGCCCGGGCACAGGCAGGCCATGACACCCTGTGGCTACAGTGCCAGGGTAAGGACTCAAGCACAGCATTTGAAAAACTCAACTAGGCCTGACCAGGTGGTGGTGCAGTGGATAGAGCATCGGACTGGGACGTGGAGGACCCAGGTTTGAAACCCCAAGGTTGCCAGCTTGAGCGTGGGCTCATCTGGTTTGGGCAAGGCTCACCAGCTTGAGCCCAAGGTCGCTGGCTTGAGCAAGGAGTCACTTGGTCTGCTGTAGCCCCACGGTCAAGGCACATATGAGAAAGCAATCAATGAACAACTATGGAGCTGCAATGAAGAATTCATGCTTCTCATCTCTCTCTCTTCCCGTCTGTCTGTCCCTTTCTCTGTCTCTCTTTGTCTCTGTCTCTCTCTCTCTCACACACACACACACTAAAGAAAACTCAAGTAAGAGAGGGCTTGGGGGTTAATGGACTATTTACAACATTAATGGAAAAACATACTAACATTTTTGCAGCAAGTTTGCTGCACTGGGTAATTTATGGAAAAAGTCAGGGTCTTCCAGAAAATAAAAATAAGCAGTGCAAATAATTTGCTGCAGAGAAGCTAGTTCTTCTCAAATCTGAATGAATGTGTGTTGCTTTGCCTTTTTGTTTCATCTTCAGCTACTTTAGAAACCAGAACTAGTCCCAGGCAGTCACATAGAAGCTCTACAGAGAATCACTCAGACAGAGTGCCTTGACACTGCTAATGTAGTGAGCCTGAAATTCATGCTAAAGTGCAGAGGAATTCCCAGGGCTTCCCACTAAAGTCCTGCAGGTCCTGCTCATGGGCAGGACAGTGACCGCCAGGGAAGGGACTTCCAGTCGCCCTTTCCTGCCACGCCCAAGCAGTGACACAGTCTTGCCCCTGGCCACACCTATTCCACCTACTACATGAAGTATATGAATCACATATGTAAATGAGGCAGAATGTTGCATGTGTGTGACTTTGAGAAAGTCACCCAAATCAGTAATTTGTATTTAATAAGGACAGAAGCTTGAAAATCCCTTTGTGAGAGACAGGCAGAATGTTGATGCCTCACAGTTCATCTCCACTCCTCAGCAAAACAGCCGAGGGACAGGTGATCACTAAGGGTGCCAGTTCCCAGGTGCGTTAAGATTTTAGATTAAAAGATACTTTAGGAGGCCATCATAACACTTTTTTTTTTGTATTTTTCCGAAATTAGAAACAGGGAGGCAGTCAGACACCCACATGTACCCGACTGGGATCCACTCAGCATGCCCACTAGGGGGCGATGCTCTGCCCATCTGGGACATTGCTCCTTTGTGGCCGGAGCCATTCTAGTGACTAAGGCAGAGGCCATGGAGCCATCCTCAGTGCCTGGGCCAACTTTGCTCCAGTGGAGCCTTGGCTGCTTGAGGGAAAGGGAGAGACAGAGAGGAAGGAGAGGGGGAAGGGTGGAGAAGCAGATGGGCGCTTCTCCTTTGTGTCCTGACCAGAAATCAAACCTGGGACTTCCATATACCAGGCTGACCTCTACCGCTGAGCCAACTGGCCAGGGTCTGATAAGACTTTTTTAATGCAACGTAAACAGTTACCAATGTTCAGTCCTTCGGGGCTGTGGGCTGCCATGCTGCTGGGGGCCAGGGGTTGTAGGCTGGCACACTGCTGGAGGGACAGGGGCATGGGTCTGCATGTGGATAGTCATCTCCAGGGAACGTAAATTCCAGACAGCAACTGCCTCCACAGAAACAGAGGGGATTTACCCCAACAAGGAGAATGAAAATTTGGAGGGATGTCTCCAAAATGGAAGCTATCAAAACAGCTGCAGTATGAACCACCACTGGTGTCCCACAGATGGGAAAGGAATTTACTACTTAAGTAGCTTAAAATAGAAAATATTGGGACTAAAAGATTTAGAGGGCAGGTTCAATTATATGCCATGACTGCAAAAGATATTCACAAGAAACAAATCAGACTGGAAATATTTTGAGTAAGGAAGTGTTCATTACATTTCAGAGAAATAATGATCAACTATTGAGGTGGAAAGCAAAAATGTTAATTCTCTAACAAGAGAAGCAATTAGAAAATTCCACGATCGAAGATTTGTTCATATATTTATTTCTATCTTTTTCCCACATTGCCAACCCCAGCCCCTGCTGGTTTCTTCGATCCTGAAAACTGCTGTATATTTAACAGGAGGAGGAAAACACTGATGGTCAGAATGATGAAATGGGTTTCTAGAAAGACCTTCACCAGATTTGTTTTATTTATTCATTTTGAGGGGGGTATTTTTCTGAAATGAGTAGTGGGGATCCCTGCATGCACCTGACTGGGATCCACCCAGCATGCCCACCAGGGGGCGATGCTCTGCCCACCTGGGGTGTTGCTCTGTTACAACCAGAGCCATTCTAGCACCTGAGGTGGAGGCCATGGAGCCGTCCTCAGAGCTCAGGCCAACTTTGCTCCAATGGAGCCTTGGCTGCAGGAGGGGAAGAGACAGAGAGAAAGGAGAAGGGGAGGGGTGGAGAAGCAGGTGGGCACTTCTCCTGTGTGCCCTGACCAGGAATCGAACCCGGACATCTGCACGCCAGGCCGATGCTCTACCACTGAGCCAACCGGCCAGGGTTGTTTTATTTATTCTTTAACCCTTCTCTCCAAGGAATGTGAGAAAGAAAACATGTTAATGAGTAGAGTTAAATTATAGATTTACACACTTCGAAGACTCAATCAAGAGGCAGAATAAGTAAAATGACTTGCCTTAGCTGGATGTTAAATTTAGCCAGGAGGACCATGCAACCCTTAGCACCAACTTTACAAACGTTCTAGACATGAGGTCTGTCTTAAAGAATGCTGCCCTGGCCGGCTGGCTCAGCGGTAGAGCGTCGGCCTAGCGTGCGGAGGACCCGGGTTCGATTCCCGGCCAGGGCACACAGGAGAAGCGCCCATTTGCTTCTCCACCCCTCCGCCGCGCTTTCCTCTCTGTCTCTCTCTTCCCCTCCCGCAGCCAAGGCTCCATTGGAGCAAAGATGGCCCGGGCGCTGATGGCCCGGGCGCTGGGGATGGCTCTGTGGCCTCTGCCTCAGGCGCTAGAGTGGCTCTGGTCGCAACATGGTGACGCCCAGGATGGGCAGAGCATCGCCCCCTGGTGGGCGTGCCGGGTGGATCCCGGTCGGGCGCATGCGGGAGTCTGTCTGACTGTCTCTCCCTGTTTCCAGCTTCAGAAAAATGGAAAAAAAAAAAAAAAGAATGCTGTAATATGATGACCAGATGAAAGTAAAATGAATGAAAGTAGGACTGTATTTAAGGGTCAAGATAGTCCTGAACTGAAAAATGAAGTTCCGAACAGGATGAGAGGAGATAAAGGGTGACAGAAAAAACAACAACCCATCAGGAAACAAAACCAAATTGACTCAATCAGTTACTGTTGCAGAAGATTATAAATCCAGAGAACAGGAGCTGTGACTTAGGCAATTGTAGGACTCACTCCCATCTCCCTGCACCCCTCCCTTCCAGTCCCATATTCAACTTGAATTGGCAATGTTCTGCTAAACTCTTTCAAACAATGTTACTCTTTATGTTGGGGTGGTTATCCTTTCAAATTTCTGTTGCTTTCTGGAGTGACTTCTGGGTTCTGGGCTTCTTAATGATAGGTCCTAAATAAATACTTGTGGATATAGCATAGTATCATTTTATTTATTTATTTATTTTTTCATTTTGAAATTAAATTCAATGGGGTGACATCAATCAATAAAAGTACATAGGTTTCGGGTGAACATCCCTACAGCTTTTGAACTGTTTGTGTTGTGTGCCTATCAGCCAAAGTCAAATCATTTTCTGTCACGGTATATTTGTCCCTCTTTGCTCCCCTCCCCCACCTCATCTCCCATTTCTCTTTTATCTATGTCCATGAGCCTCAGTTTTATGTCCCACCTATGTATGAAATCATCTAGTTCTTAGCTTTTTCTGATTTACTAATTTCACTTAATGTTCTCAGGGTCCACCCATGTTGTCATAAATGGCAATATGTCATCATTTCTTATGGTTGAGTAGTATTTCATTGTATATATGTACATCTTCTTTATCCAGTCATCTACTGAGGGACACTGGTTGTTTCCATGTTTTAGCCACTATGAATAATGCTACGATGAACATGGAGGTGCATTTGTCTTTACTTACCAATGTTTTCAAGTTTTTTGGGTAGCTACCCAGTAAAGGAATTGCTGGGTCATATGGTAGTTCTGTTCTTAATTTTTTGAGAAACCATACTTTCTTCCATAATGGCTGTTCCAGTTTACATTTCCACCAGCAATGAATGAGGGTTCCTTTTTCTCCACAGCCTCTCCAACACTTGTTATTACCTCTGCCAGCCTGACAGGTGTGAGGTGGTATCCCATTGTAGTTTTGATTTGCATTTCTCTGAGTCTAACAGCTACCAAAGATGAGCATCTTTTCATATATCTATTAGCTATTTGTATGTCTTCTTGGGAGAAGTATCTGTTTAGGTCCTCTCCCCATTTTTTAACTGGATTGTTTGCTTGCTTGTTGCTGAGCTTTGTGAGTTCTTTATATATTTTGGATATTAACCCTTTATCAGAGATGTTATTTCTGATAATCAATTCCCATTTGGTTGGCTGCCTTTTTGTTTTATTATCCGTTTCTTTTGCTATGCCGAAGCTTTTTTTTTTTTTTTTTTTGTATTTTTCTGAAGTTGGAAACGGGGAGGTAGTCAGACTCCCACATGTGCCTGACCGGGATCCACCCGGCATGGCCACCAGGGGGTGATGCTCTGCCCATTTAGGGTGCCACTCTGTTGCAACCAGAGCCATTCTAGCGTCTGAGGCAGAGGCCATAGAGCCATCCTCAGCGCCCGGGCCAACTTTGCTCTAATGGAGCCTTGGCTGCGGGAGGTGTGCCGAAACTTTTTGTTTGATATAGTCCCATTCATTTATTGTTGCCTTTACTTCCCTTGCCTTTGGGGTCAAATTCATAAAATGTTCTCTATGGTCAAGGTCCGTAAGTTTAGTATCTATGTTTTCTTCTATTGATTTATTGTTTCAGATCTTATATTTAGGTCTTTGATCCATTTTGAATTGATTTTTGTGCATGGTGACAAGTTGTAGTCAAGTTTCATTCTTTTGCATGTTGTTTTCCAGTTTGCCCAGCACCATTTATTGAAGAGGCTTCTTTTTTCTCCAGTGTCTGTTTTTGGCTCCTTCATCGAATATTATCTGTCCATATATTTGTGGTTTTATTTCTGGGCTCTCAGTTCTGTTCCATTGGTCTGTTTTTCTGCCAGTACCATGCATGCTGTTTTGATTATCGTGACTCTACAGTATAATTTGAAGCGAGGCAGTGTGACACTGCCAGACTCATTCTTTTTTTCTCAGGATAGCTTTGGCTATTTGGGTTTTTCTATGGTTCCATACAAACCTGGTGATTTTTTTGTTCTATATCCTTAAAAAAATGACAGGAATTTTAATGGAGATTGCATTAAATTTGTATATTGCTTTGGGTAATATGGTCATTTTACCTATGTTGATTCTTCCAATCCATGAACATGGAATATTTTTCCATTTTATTGCATCTTTTTCAATTTCTTTTAATAATGCTTTGTACTTTTCAGTATATAGGTCCTTCACATCCTTTGTTAAGTTTGTTCCTAGGTATTTTATTTTATTTTATTTTTAGTTGCATTGTAAAAGGAATTGTTTTTTTCAATTCATTTTCTAAAGTGTCATTGTTGGCTATAGGAGAGCAGTCAACTTTTGTATATTGATTTTGTATTCCATGACTTTAATATATTTGTTTATTGTTTCTAATAGTTTTTCAGTGGAGCCTTTGGAGTTTTCTATATACAGGATCATGTTATTGGCAAAAAGTGATACCTTCATTTCTTCTTTCCTGATATGGATGCCTTTTATTTCTTCATCTTGCCTGATTGCTCTGGCTAAACTTCCAGTATTATGTTGAATAAGAGTGAAGTGAGTGGGCAACCTTGTTTTATTCCTTTTTTTAGAGAAAAAGCTTTCAGTTTTCACATTTAATATGATATTGGCTGATGGTTTGTTGTATATGGTCTTTATTATGTTGACATACTTTTCTTATGTACCCATTTTATTGAGTGTTTTAATCATAAATGGATATATCTTATTGAATACCTTTTCTGCATCTATTGATAGGATCATGTGATTTTTGTCCTTTGTTTTGTTGATGTGAGTGTATTACATTGATTGATTTACATATGTTGAACCACCCTTGGACTCCTAGAATAAATCCTACTTGATCGTGATGTATTATTTGTTTATTATTGATTTTTTTAAAGAGAGAAAGGGAGAGAGTGAGAGAGACACAGGAACATCGATCTGCTCCTGTATGTGCCCTGACCGGGATCGAACTGGCAATCTCTATGCTTCAGGATGATGCTCTAACCCAGGGGTCCTCAAACTTTTTATACAAGGGGCCAGTTCACTGTCCCTCAGACCGTTGGAGGGCTGGACTATAAAAAACTATGAACAAATCCCTATGCACACTGCACATATCTTATTTTAAAGTAAAAAAACAAAATGGGAACAAATACAGTATTTAAAATAAAGAACAAGTAAATTTAAATCAACAAACTGACCAGTATTTCAATGGGAACGATGGGCTTGCATTTGGCTAATGAGATGGTCAATGTGCTCCTCTCACTGACCACCAATGAAAGAGGTGCCCCTTCTGGAAGTGCTGTGGGGGCTGGATAAATGGCCTCAGGGGGCCGCAGTTTGGGGACCCCTGCTCTAACCAACTAAGCTATCCAGCCAAGGCATTATTTTTTTAAATGAATTGTATTCAATTTGCTAGTGTTTTGTTTAGGATTTTTGCATCTGTATTCATTAGAGATATTGGTCTGTAGATTTCTATTTTGTATTGTCCTTGCCAGGTTTTGATATTTCTTATAGTGAGGGCTTTTTGGTGATAAATTCCTTCAGCTTCTATATATCTGGAAAAGTTTTTATTTCTCCTTCATATTTGAAGAACAACTTTGATGGATATTGTATTCTTGGCTGGTGATTCCTCTCTTTCAGTACTTTGAATGTGTGGATCCCCTCTCTCCTGGCTTACAGGGTTTCTGCTGAGAAGTCTGATGATAACCTAATGGGCCTTCCTTTATACCTTATGTTCTTCTTTTTCATAGCTGCCTTGAGGACTTTCTTTGTCATTGACTTTTGACAATTTTATTACAATGTGCCTTGAAGAAAGTCTGTTTGGGTTGAGGTCACCTGGTGCTCGGTTTGTTTCTTGGGTTTGAAGATCTAACTCCCTAGTCTTGGGAAGTTCTCATCAATTATTGTTTAGATAAGCTCTCCTTTCCCTTCTCCCTCTCTTCTTCTTCTGAAGCACCCATTCTTATATTGCTCTTTCTGAAGGAGTCAGACAATTCTCGTAGAACTCTCAGTTTTTTAAATCTTGAGTTTCTCTCTTCTTCTCTCTGTATCATCTCTATTTGCCTGTCTTCAATGTCACTGATTCTCTCCTCTGTCTGGCTTGTTCTATTAGCTTAACTTGCTAGCTCACTTTTCAATTCATGACTGAGTTATTCATCTCTTTTTTAAAGTTTCAATCTCTTTGGTGAGGTATTTGTTTTGTTTTCTGAGCTCATTAAATTGCCTATCAGTGTTTTCTTGCATCTCATTGAGTATTTTCAGAACCTCAATTTTGAATTCTCTATCGTTTAACTTGAAGGTTTCCATGTGTTTGAGATTGCTTTCTGGAGATTACCCATTTTCTTTCTGAACTGCATCTATTTCTTGGGTAGTTATGATATTCCTTTTATCTCTCTCTTGAGGGCATTTGAGAGTGGTATTGTTAAGAAATCAAGCAAAGAATAACAATAACAAAATAAAAATAAAATTTAAAGTAAACATTAAAATTAAAGAGAAAAAACATTAAAAACAAAAAACTCATAAAATAATAAAAAAACAAACAAAACAACAACCACAAAAAACCTAAAGGAAAAACATTTCCATGAGGTTTTTCTATATTTTTCAACTAGGTGGCATTGGATTACAAGTTTTAGCTCTGTAAAATCCCAGGCTGAACTCTGCAGAGAAGCTGCTGTCGCTAAGGTGGAGGTAGGACTGCAGTTGCGATGATGAGTGGGACTTGTTATGAGGGCTTTATGACTTTAGTAATGGTGATTTCGGGCCTCCAGGTACTCCTCCCTGCGTCCCAACACAGCAGGGGACCAGACACACAGCACCTCTGTTCTTCAGCTGTGTGGTATGTCTCTGTTACTCTCCGTAACTGAGAGAGGAGGGAGGCAGTATCTGGGAGGCTGGAGGGTCTCACTTCGTATTTTTGTGTCTCTGTCCAAGAGCAGGCTATAGGCCGACTGTGGGAATACTGGCAGTGACCCTACACTCTGCTGCTTTGGTTCAGTATCACACCAAGTTCTCCCCAATCTCTTTACTCCTCCTGGCAGAAGACCCAGTCACTCTGGGCTTCTCCCCTCTCTGGAGCCCGAGAGGACGAAAGCCTAGACCAGTGGTTGGCAAACTCATTAGTCAACAGAGCCAAATATCAACAGTACAACGATTGAAATTTATTTTGAAAGCCAAATTTTTAAAACTTAAACTATATAGGTAGATACATTCCTTATCGAGGCAGTACCCGCACATGGTATTTTGTGAAAGAGCCACACTCAAGGGGCCAAAGAGCTGCATGTGGCTCGTGAGCCATGGTTTGCCAACCACTGGCCTAGACAGTCCAGGCCTCTCCCTTCTCCAGAACCCAGGTGAGTGGGTCTTATCTTCCACACCCCTCCTCAACCCTTCCCACTTTTAGTCAATTGCATGTGCAGATCTTTCAGGCAAGCCTGCCAGCCCAACTGGGGTTTCTTCACTGTTATAACTGTTTAATTTGTTGAAATTTCAAGGGGAAGATCAAGGATATCTTTCACAGCTGCCATTACTCTGCTATCATCCCCTGGGACCATTTTAATTAAGATCTATTCTATTGAAGTGCTGCCTTTTGCTTTATGACACTGTTACTCAAGACAGTATTTTGTAGTAAGGTTAGGATTATAATGAAGAAAGAACAAGAATGGGTGAATTTATTCTTGAACTCTTTAGTTCTGGTAAACCATAAGAAGAGAAACACTACATGCACTGTTCTAAGCATATTACATAAATCAGCTGATTTACTTTTTAAACTCTATGGTGTATATATTATTTTTAATCTGGTTTTAGAGAGAAGATACAACTCAAAACTAGGCCTTAGAGTCTTGTGCTAAGTCTGTACTCTACAACCTTTCCATGTTGGAGCTAAGAAAACTCTATGCTGCTTTGGGACTTTAAATACTTTGAAAATCAGCTGGAGATATACTTTACATACAATAAACTTGCCAATTTTAAGTGTGCAATTTGATCGGTTTTGACAAATGTGCAGTCGGGTAATGACCAGCACAGTCAATGTAGGTTGCATTTCTACTACACCAAATGCTGTGGCCTCAGGGCATTCTATTGAAGATTTGAATGTTAATTATCTGTTTCTTGGAATTCTACCTGGGCGTGGACAGAGTAGTATCCAGATAAAATATACTTTTTCCTTATTCTCATAGGTTGGGATAGGACAAAACTTATGTTGAATAAATTTCCTTCACATTTCTCCTCCCCCCCCTCACTGTGAGAGTTAGTGAACTGATTCATTTATTGGAGAAACAAGTCTCTATGGTATTACTGTTCACTGACTTAAATTTCACGGGCTAAATAAAAAGCATGATATAAGGGTTCCCACTTGTGTTAGACGTCAAGTATGCTGTGGCTTTGAAGTCAAACAGATCTGGGCCTGAGTTGACTCTACCATCACTAGAGGTAGAAGCCTAGAAAATAACTTCACATCTCAGTTTCCTAGGTTCTTATCTATAAAGTGGGAATAAAAATTACTGCCTTGAAAGTGCTCAGTGTAGTATTTGGCACGCATTACTATCTCAGAAAATCATAGCTCCGTGGAATCTTCTGGAAAACAAACAGAATTACTAAGAGACTTGAACAGTGTTACTGGACTCAAGATAAATGTACAAAAACATAATTTCCTCGTTCCAACAGCTACCAATTAATGTCAGTAAAAAATACCATTCAAAATAGAAATAATTATAAGTAATAGAAATAATTATAAGTACATGGGACTAAATCTAGTTTGTTTTCTTTTTAAAAAGGTACATGTCCTGTATAAGTAATTTATTTAATAACTTAAAATAAGTAGGAGAGATTTACCATGTTCATGAATGAAAAGATAACATAAAGATGGCAATCATCTCTTCAAATTAATCTACAAAATCAATGCAATTCCACTCAAAATCCCAACAAACTTTTTAAAACTTGAAATATTTCTCCTAACAGCCATGTGAGCATATAAAGAAGAGAAGGGAAAATTTGCCCTCTTAGATATAAAGACTTATAAATATATAGTCATTCCCATATACAGGATCTTGGCATACAACAGAGATAGCGTTGTAAGTCAGCAGAGAAGGGCTCTTTAATGAAAGATGTTGGGACAACTGCCCACTTGTATGAAAAAGAATAAATTAGACTTCTATACCTTATAACATATACAAACATAAATGATGGGTGGATTGTATAACACAAGTAAAAGCCATAAAGGAAAACTTAACCTCATTGAAGAGAAAAACTTCTATGCCTCAAAATGTGCCCAAAAGTTAAAAGACAAATCACAGACTAAGAGACAAATGAGTAAGAAGGAATTCTGCCCACAGGGAGCCTTTGACCTTAAGCTTCCAGTCTTCCCTGAGATACCAGCCTGCCAGCCTATCCAGCAGACTAAGGACCCACCAAGACTCCACAGTCATGGGAGCCAGTTCCTTAGGAAGTTGGCCATGAGAAGAGCAACCTTAGGAAGAGCAACTACAAAGGCCCTTGAGAAGGGACAAGTGTGGTGTGTCAGGGTCAGAAGGGAGGTTGGTGGAGAGCAGTGAACAAGGTATGTGGTTTGAGGAGAGTCAGGGGCAGAGCAAGCAGGCTCGTGGGGGCCCTGAGGAGGAGCCTGGGTTCCACTCCGGCTGCAGTTTGGTCGTGTTGAGGATGGAGGACAGCAGAGGAAAGACAGAGACAAGTTAGGAGGTTGATACAGGTGGCCAGATGAGGGACTGGCATAGATGATCCTGGTTATTCACATGATAAAGTCCAGAACTCTTTCCCATTGAAGGATCTTAGCAAGATACATGGCAGTATTACCAACAGTCCTCCTAAATGACTGAGTATAAAATTTCCAAATTAACACACAATCATATGCAGAATATTTTAAAAAATTAAAAATACCAACTATAAAATTTCTTCACAGGTCTTTTGCCCAAACTGTTGGAACTTCCAGGTGTTCTTTGTGATTCTGTGATTACACAGTGTAGTAAGCTGAGCTACAAGTCTGCAGGGAGGTCCTTCCCCTGGGGCAGAGGGAAAATATCCCGGGAAGGAATGAATGCAGATGACCTGGAACTAGGTCCCTTATCTCCAACCGACTACAAGAAGCAGACAGGAGATGCCAGCAATCTCTGCATTATTCCATCCAGGTCCCAACACCGACTGATCCATGTTAAAGCTAGAAATGTGCTTTGACTCTCAGGAAAACTAACAAACCATGAAAAAATGTGTTCTCCCAAACATCCCGCATAACTAGTGGGACCAAAAGTCCAGTGAAAGTTGGGATTGTAAAAAAGCCTTAGATTTTTGCTGAAAGAGATGTGGGGACCCTTTGTACATACGGATCTGCTTGAGATTACAAAAGGATCATAGCTCTCAGGGAGCAGAGCTCAGAACTTCATCTCAGGATCTCTCTTGCACGTGGGTATTTCATCTAGCTCCTCCATCTGGGAGTTCAAAGGCAAACATTACCTCACTAGTCACAAAACTGGCATCACAAAGCTTGTGCCAACAGCAGGATATTTCCAAACTGTAGACCCTTTTGCTTCCTTGTGACCCCAAGTGGGCCAAGAGACCTGAGACAGATGGGCTCTCTGTTCTTCTCTGCCACGTCACTGAATGTCGGGGCTCCCCCCGGACTTTGTCCTGGGTCTCCTATCATTCTCCTCAACTCACTGCTGGAAAACCTCATCCCCTCAGACTTTAACTACATGCTGACAACCCCAACCTGTTATCTCTAGCAGGAGTCCATTAATCTAATTGTCAAATGGATATTTTCGCATGACTGTCCCAAAGACATTGCACACTCATCTTATCCCAGATACGCTCATTATCTTCCTTCTTCTCGCCTCCCCTAAGTTCCTCATCCTCCTATTCCTTCTCTCAACTGACAGCAGGCCACCTTCCACCCAGCGACACAGGCCAGTTGTCCAGTATCGTCATTTCCCTTGTCCTCTCTACCCGTGACTGTCCCCCCCCATTAAAGCTGATGAAGAGAAAGGGGTGAAAGTATGGACTTCTGTGGGGTGAAAAGTTAGGTGACCAAAATAGTAACTTGAGAAGAATAACTTACAACAATGAAAGCAAGATGATAAACCAATAAAGAGAAGCTTCCATTCTCATATTTCCAAACAGGGTTCCTGACAAATCCTTATGTTTCCAAAAGGTAAGATGTGATGCCTCTTTAGTACAGAAATATGTGAAATTTGTCTTCCTAAAACTAAAGACAATGACTTACACTGACCACATGGCTATGTACTTATTATATTGTTTTCCTGTATGTCATGTTCTTTATTTTGTTTATGCCTATGATAAATATTTGTATAAACAGAATACATCAATAACAAAGCAATTAGTAAGTTCTTATACGTAAAACTCAAGAGTTTTATTTTTAAACCAAAGTTTCAGCTAGATTTTTAGTCCAACTGTGCCTTCCTCACTCTCAGCAACTGCAAATAGAACTGCCTGTTAAAGTACCAGGATTTTTAATAACATCAGCCGACACCGTCAATTTTCACTCCCTGCTGTTGAACTGCCACGCTTGTCATCAGGAACGAGAGCATCGTCTGCCCAATGACACGAAAACTACGGAGTGGCTGATTGCCTCAGTTCTTATCTTAAGAAGGAAAATAAAAAAGGCCCTATGAGATAAGCAGCGGTAGCCACGACTAACATGTAATTAACCCGTGTTCCATTTATCTTTTGACACTGTTGTCACTCTTTCTCCGAATGTTTGTGAGCAAAATGGGAAGGAAGGGGGTGTCGGACCTGGTCCTAGGAGGGACGGGAGCCCCTCTGGGAATGGACACTCAGAAAGCCCGCACTGCCAAAGAACAGTAGTGTCCAGGAAACCCAGACAGTCTTGCTGAGACATTCTAACGGTAAAAATAGCCCTTTAGCAGAAAGCTTTCCACAAATAATTGTGTTCTTTTTAGAAGAGTTTGCTACACTCTATTTGGGAGCTTATTCTGGTAGATATATTTATGTGTGATATGATACTACTGAAAAGAGAGAAAACTTCAAATCAAGACATCCTTTAGGGCAGTGGTCCCCAACCCCTGGGCTGCGGACCGGTACCGGTCCATGGGCCATTTGGTACCAGTCCGCAGAGAAATAATAAATAACTTACATTATTTGTTTTATTTATATTTAAGTCTGAACAATGTTTTTTTGTTTTTTGGGTTTTTTTTTGTATTTTCTTTTGCATTTTTCTGAAGCTGGAAACAGGGAGAGACAGTCAGACAGACTCCCGCATGCGCCCAACCGGGATCCACCCGGCACGCCCACCATGGGGCGACGCTCTGCCCACCAGGGGGCGATGCTCTGCCCATCCTGGGCGTCGCCATGTTGCGACCAGAGCCACTCTAGTGCCTGAGGCAGAGGCCACAGAGCCATCCCCAGCACCCGGGCCATTTTTGCTCCAATGGAGCCTTGACTGCGGGAGGGGAAGAGAGAGACAGAGAGGAAGGCGCGGCGGAGGGGTGGAGAAGCAAATGGGCGCTTCTCCTGTGTGCCCTGGCCAGGAATCGAACCTGGGTCCTCCGCACGCTAGGCCGACGCTCTACCGCTGAGCCAACCGGCCAGGGCTGAACAATGTTTTATTTTTAAAAAATGACCAGATTCCCTCTGTTACATCCGTCTAAGACTCACTCTTGACACTTTTCTCAGTCACGTGATACATTTATCCATCCCACCCTAAAGGCCAGTCCGTGAAAATATTTTCTGACATTAAACCAGTCCGTGGCTCAAAAGAGGTTGGGGACCACTGCTTTACGGCAAGCGCACTCTGTGAGACAACTTGATTTTTGTTTAAAGCACCTTCGTTGTACATAGAGCCAATCAGTCCAATCTAGCCGCACATTTAAGACAACTGAGGCAAAATGAATAAATAAATAAGTAAAACCACTTTCTTTGCCGGAGTCTCAGAAAGGTCCCTGAGAGGTCAGTGAAACATGAGATGTGTAGATGAGGGTTTGAATTAATCAAGTTTCTAGGGTCAAGTAAATAGTTTATTAGCTAATATCTGCTCAGGCTCCAACAAACCCACCTTGCCGTCTTCACTACGTATTGGAAATAAAGATCGAAAGAACAGAATTTTTAAGTTCAAGATCACAAGTTCAACTCCTTCATTTAACAGGTGAGGACAGTGAGAGTCAGATAAATCAAGCTGCTGCAGAGAAAGATGATCTGCTCACAGTCACTCACCTCGTCATTGGACAGCTGACTTCTTGACTGTTCCACGGATGCCCCGCCCACCATGCCCGACGACTAGATTTGACTCCCCTGGAGAGGACCATGGACGAAGGCAGTGCGGTTTGATGGAAGTCACAACCGAGAGCCCTGGCACTGCTCTCCCGCCCACCAGCGCTGTTTGACTTGTGGTGACAACGTAACCCAAAATGAGCGCAGCGACCATGACTGCTCCCAGCTTTTTCTAAGTGTCTTGAGAAAGCAGCTTCCTGAGAAACCTCTGGAAAACTGCCTTATGAAAGTAACTTCAAAGATCTTCCTTGGGCAGCCCCAATAAAAGAAAGCCTTTATTCTTTGTGATTTCCTGGTGGATCGGCAGTTCCATCCACCGTCAGATGAGGTTCCCTTGAAGGACCCTCTGCACTCACCATGGAACCAGGGAGCTATGGTGTCCGATGTCTTCTCGTAGCCTGCTCTCAGAGGTAGCTGCTCCTCTTTAAACCAGCGGATGATGTCCTCCTGGGCAGAGCTGGATGCTGTCCTTGTCACTCCCTGATTTCTGTTATTTGTAAGACAATTTATCAAGTTACAGTGGACTACACTGAAAAGAATGCCTTCAAAATATGTATGTGTACATACAGATTTACAGGGTGAGGCAAAAGTAGGTTTACAGTTGTGAGTACCCGAATCACGGAGTTTATTCTTGTATTATTATTTATTAATTATTGTATTATTTTCCATATGAACAACTGTAAACCTACTTTTGCCCTAGAGAGAGAAAGAGAGAGAGAGAAATGAGAATTCTAGACATTGAAAGATCTAATTACATGGGCTGAGCTCATGGGAGGTTGGACGCCTACACACTGCCACAACTCCTCAACAGCAGAAAATAGGAAGGCACATATATCTGTCACTCGTCCTTCCTGTCCTACAGGGCTAATCCTGGGGATGAGCTACTGCTGTGTTAACACATAGATTTTAACTTATTTGTAGTATGAGTTAAAAGCTCCATTAACTGCTGATTAAAACCTGAGAAAATAAGCATTAAAAAGTGAAATGCACCCTCCAGCACTATTTTCCTGGGGAACATGTACTTGCAAACACAATAAATCAAATGCAATAAAATACACTTCTTTCCTAACATGTTCATTATTCGATTTTTCTCTTCTCTACCCACTCACCTCCCTGATTTAGTTTCTTCTCTGCCACACTTGGAAGAGGTTTAGTTCTGTTAAAAGAGTCTGAGAAATAAAAAGTTGAAGAAGAGTGTTTTGAGATTGGTAGGAAAGAGATAAAGGCAGCAGAAACCTTTGGAAATGAATTCAGTAGCAGAACTGAAGTTCTGGAAGGTCAGTCAATTTCCATTACAAAAAGTACCACTGCAGTACAATAAACATACCGCCGGGTGCCAGGCAACAGCCCACTATTTTGAGGAGAAGTCAATATAAAAACAATAAGTCTGGATGATCTAATGGAATGTCCTGTCATGGTAAATTAACATTATGACTCTTTATGCTCTTTATAACAAATGCTACCATGAGTTACATATGACATACATGTCAGATGGACATATATATGTATATATGCATACACTTACATACTTACATAGCGTGTTAGAGAAAATAGCCTACAATATTTGACTTGGAGCAGACACTGAACACACATGGGATTACATAAATTCTCTTACTAGTTTTCAAATTAGGTTTTTTGTTTCTTGAGAAATCTTTGGAGATCAAGGGAGAACTCCAAGGGCAGCTGGTCTCCACGTTTTCCTGGGCTGACTCCAAAGTGACCTTGGTCATCACTGATTAAAGTGCCAGCCGTAAAACCATCCAGTCTGGCTGCCTCATGTGAAGCGCTTCATGCAAGTGTCTTAAGTTAGAAAGAACGCGCTGACGGAGCCCAGCTCAGTACAGGCACAGCCCGGAATAAGGCACCTTCGTCGCTGTCAGTCACACGCTGCGCTGAGAACACTGCGGGCGGGCGAGGGCACAAGTCGCACTCCCACCCTTGGACGAGCCAGGAGACCAGGCGCAGGGACACACGCTGTCCAGCCAGGGGCCACGGCCAAGGCTCACAGATGGGCTCAGGCGCCGGCCAGGGCCCTGCACAGGAGTCACAGCTCTGTGACCTGGTCACAAAACTGCAAGGAGACCTACTTCCTGACTACCTTTCTTGTTTTGTTGTCCACAAGAGAAAAGCCACCCCCAAACTGTCATTTTGTAGAACATGGTCATTTAGCCCTAAAATGGAACCTTTCCGTGAGTAAGTAGAAATAATCATAGTGGAGGAAAAGGTCCACCTTCCTATTTCCTCTGAGGTCATGATCCGCATTAGGAAGAAACCTTGACGGTAACTACTGGCTCCGAGCAAAGGGAAACTTCTGTTTTTTATTTCTCCCTTCTCATAACAGAGAAGTATTTTTAGTTTTTATTTCAGAAGGCAAGGCTTTACAGACAGTTCTGTTTCCTTTGGTCAGTATTTGATGTCTCTTGGTTATTTTACATACTGTCTCCCTATATATTAGAATATGAAATAATCATATACCAATAACCAGGAGAAAATAATTTTGTGATAGGCTTCTGCTGTGATCTTACGATACTTTTTCTTTAGGAATTGTTGTGCCTAGTTCTCCCCCAACCTAGGAGGCAAAAGTACCATCATCAAACAATCAGAGTTCATTCAAAAAAGGAACATTTCCAAATTCTCCACATGTGAGAATGCCTAGGCATCCGAGTGAGCATTACCACCAAACCTTCCATCCTGGGCAGCGGAAATGCCACGCTACCGAGGACGTGAAGGTCAGCAAGCCCGTAGGCTCCTGCTTTGTTATTCTTCCTCTACTAAGAACAATATTGGGCCCTGGCCGGTTGGCTCAGGGGTAGAGCGTCGGCCTGGCGTGCAAAAGTCCCGGGTTCAATTCCCGGCCAGGGCACACAGGAGAAGCGCCCATCTACTTCTCCACCCCTCCCCCTCTCCTTCCTGTCTCTCTCTTCCCCTCCTGCAGCTGAGGCTCCATTGGAGCAAAGATGGCCCGGGCGCTGGGGATGGCTCCTTGGCCTCTGCCCCAGGCGCTGGAGTGGCTCTGGTCGCGACAGAGCGACGCCCTGGAGGGGCAGAGCATCGCCCCCTGGTGGGCAGAGCGTCGCCCCCTGGTGGGTGTGCCGGGTGGATCCCGGTCAGGCGCATGCGGGAGTCTAACTGTCTCTCCCCGTTTCCAGCTTCAGAAAAATACAACAACAACAACAAAAAGAGCGATATTGGGAATCACGGGTCCCAAGCCGTGTCCTTTGTCCCTTCATTGGCTCACCTGCTGCCACCAGGTGGGGATGGGCTAGTGGCACAGGAAAGCAGAGAACTCAAGGTGCACCTTCACTGAGTTACTCTGGGTATATTAACCGTAACAACTATGGATGTTACAGATAGCAGGATGAATGCCACACCGAGCACCCCTGGCAGCCAGGCTCAGAGGAGAGGCTGAATGTGGTCCCCGTCCAGTCCTCCATGTCCTGGGGCCCGTTAGGCTGTCCCTCCTTCCTCAGCTCATTTCAATCCTTGTTCTTTTTTATTATTTTTAATTTTATTTTTATTAAAAATTTTTTTTTAACAGAGACAGAGAGAGAATCAGAGAGAGGGACAGATAGGGACAGACAGGCAGGAACAAAGAGAGATGAGAAGCATCAATTATCAGTTTTTTTATTGTGACACTTTAGTTGTTCATTGATTGCTTTCTCACATGTGCCTTGACTGCGGGCCTTCAGCAGACCAAATGACCTCTTGCTCAAGCCAGCGACCTTGGGTCCAAGCTGGTGAGCTTTGCTCAAACCAGATGAGCCCGCGCTCAAGCTGGCGACCTCAGGGTCTCGAACCTGGGTCGTCCGCATCCCATTCAGATGCGCTATCCACTGCCCCACCGCCCGGTCAGGCTCAACCCTTGTTCTTAAAGCCGTGTGCGTGGCTTCTTACCTAGAAGGCTTTTGAGGGTAATCCGCCGGGTTTAGGAATTTAGGCTTGGGCGGGAGCGGGGGCCGTTTTGGTTTCTGTGGAACACGTGGGGGGCTCTGCAGTCCGGCGCTGCTTCCTCCTTTCTGGGATAACCTCTTGTAGTCTTCCCGCGCTTGTTTCGCCAAGGAGCGTCTCCTCTCGTCGGCTGCTTTGGATTTTCGCACTAGAAAGACAAAAGGGTTTGAGGAAGGTGCTCATCAACCCCCAGAGAAGGCCAGACAACTCAGCACTGCAGCTGGAGTGCAGACTCTGGCATCTGCTGATAATAATGAACAATCGCTATCTATCAACGCTGTCATTCAGACGGCTGGGCTTGCACATTCGCACTGTCCAGTGTTCACTGTGGACTCTTTATCTGGGCGCTCGGGGACTTTCCGAGTGGGAGAGAGAAAGAAGAGGGGGAGGAAGGGACAAGATAGCAATGTAGAACCATTGGTTGGAGAATTTCCTGCAGTTGGCAAGACTAAGTGATGAGTCACAGCCCGAGTGAGGATTCCAGTTGGCAGGAGGGGCTTTGAATGACAAGAGGTGAAAATCCTTCACACAAACAGTTCAGGATGTCAGAGGCGCCGAGTCATGAGCAAAGATCAGGCTGTCGGGAACTGTTCAGTGGTCCAGGCTGTGCACGCGGTGAGCAGACAGTGAGGCTCACCACCAGCCACATTCAGAGCCCACTGTGAGCTGAACCCACTACAAATCAACCGGCCAGGCCAAAAAGTAAAGTGACACCATAGACGATGATAGGGTGGGTACACATAAAGTACCCCAAGGCTGCCTCTTCATACTGCTTTGTAAATAGAGGGTTTATTCTTTTATTCTGCTTTTGTTTTAGCAACATAGTATTAAAGGACTCTACGGCAGGATATAAGAAGAATCTTTTTCTTGACGTGTATTTACATCATTAGTTAAATCCTGTTATGTCTGACTTCAAAGAGATGCCGAAGATGTTCCAGTATTCTAGGATTTCACTGTGGAGAAGTCGTGGGATCTTGCAAATATTCACATTTCACAAAAATCTGTCATTTTAACGGTGTTCCTTGTAATGGAACTGACGATCAGTTTCAGATTCCCAACATCTTGCCAACAGGGCTCCTTCTATTCCCCACGCTGCCTCAAGGGCTGAGGGCAGTGAAGGCTTCCCTGCCTCAGTCACAAGGAAACCCTCGTCCCATTTCCCCTGCACTCGCCAGCATCGTCCAGCACGTGCTGCTCTGCCTTCACCTGCACTGAGTCCTCAGGGGCTATTTCTGGCAGTGCTGGTTCAGACAGGTGTCAGGGTGCTCACAGGCCTGGGAGGCATGCTGAGATAGCCAGCCTTTTATTCCTGTGTTCTTGACAACAAAGTTAAGATGGACCCACTGTTGAAAATTCAGACAACTGTGGAATAACTACAAGAATTATTCAAATTAGTAATCTTGAATTCCACCTTTCAAATGTTAACAGGGTAATAGCCTTCCAGTTTATTTCCTTTATATACTTCAGGCATTTGAAAAGAGAAATGTGTTACATACTGTTTTATAATGCTTTCTCTTCTCCACGCTAAAAAGATGTTAACATATTCCAAGGTCATAAAACACTCTTCGGAAACATGTTTTTTTCATAGCTAGATACCATTCTATCATTTAACACATTGTAACTTTGATAGTGCAAAGATGAACTGAGACCCTTTCTGCCATTCAGCAAGTGGCTCGTAAGACTTGCAGTAATAATTTAATGTTAAAACATCTCTTAACGACCTCTTAACATGCTTTGTAGATGGACCGCTTTAGTACACGGACCGACGAGCTTAGCGAGGCGTCTGGGTACTCACATGACGCCTGCCACTCCGAGTCTTCTTTCCAGCTCTTATAAATCTGCTTGGTTCTCTCTTCATCTATTTGGTTGTTTTCTTCATCTTGTGTTTTCTTCGTGGATTCTTTCTTCTGTTTAAAAAACCAGAAATAAACCCTAGTGAGTGACCATGGCCGTTTCCCTGGAGAAGGAGAGCTGTAGGTGCGCCAGCTGCCCACGCCCTCCCCCAGCGCCCCAGGAGGCGATATAGTTCCGGGGGGGGGGGGGGGGGGAGACCGTCCGCCACACCTGGAGCGCTCCGCGCTCGCTCACTGTGCGGCTCCACGGCTGCTTCCCGGGTCACACTAAGAGATTAAGAACACTTCGTTGGGTTATAATGAGGGCTAAACACTTTTTTTTTTAAGTGCCTAGCACAATGTGCAATAGATAGTAAGAATTTGGTAACTATTCGTTCTTCTCAGATGTAGCACCTACCTGCTTTAAACTGAGCCCCGAGAAGTGGTGGGGCACACGGTTTCAGGGCAGCCGGGTGACACGGCTCTGCCTGAGCCACAGTCAGTCCCACAGCGGCTCAGCTGTGTCACCTGCAACCACGGGGCTGACAGCGTGGTATTTACACATGGTCGGAGGGGGCTCAAAAAGGATTTTTGTGCGTTTGTTTAAAAACAAAAACAAAAATATATTTTAAAAGCATCCTCTTTCAAGAATGGAAAATATAAAATAAGGAACATGAGTCTTCCTTTAAAAAGGAATTCGGGGTTCCTTTTGGTGATAAAATGTACATCTTAACCATTTCGTAAGCATGCAGCTCTATAGCAGTAAGAACTTTTCAAGGGCATTAGTTTCCAACTAAAGCGAAACGAACACATCAAATCGCTGAGACTTAAAATGTGTTTTGTTTATTTGGATACAGACTTCTGAGTACTGGTGAGAAACCGAATTTACAATTTGGGGAACTAAAGAAAAGCCTTGGTTAGCTGAGCAACGAAACAATCCGAAACAGGGTTGCTGTTGTTTCTTTTTTTTTCTTTGTGTTTTCCTACAGAAAGGTAGACATTCTTGCTGTTAATCTATTTCACCAAAGCTGGAAAAATTGATGTTGTGAAACTTATTTTTAATTATTGTGGGAAGTCACAAGTCACAGTTAATGGAGGAGGTGATTATTCATGAACTATATATATATTTCAGTTCAGGTATAACTAAACTTTTATTTACTGTTTTCATTTTTTCTGACATTCTTTTCCTGCCTAGAACTCAGTTCCTTTGGTTTGTCAATATTACAAAAACCAAACAACAGTTTTTAATGTTTGGCATGACTGCAAAAATTAGTCATCCCTTTCCTGAAGCTGTTTATACGGCTGAAATACAAATAAAGTGCTGCTAGCAATTTCGAAGCTTAAACGGGAAACAAAATGAAAAAGAAATATCCTGAAACGTAAACGTGGAGCTTTGTAGCCAATAATACTGTAATAATTGTGTGTGGTGCTAGGTGGGTACTTGAAATATCGGGGGACGCTTTGTAAAGTACATGACTGTCCAACTCTGTGCTGCTCACCCGACACTAAAACAAAACAATATTAAATGTAAAGTATAATTGAAAAATAAATTTTTTTAAAAAGTGGACCTTTGTCTTCCACATGCATATTTTAACATTATTTAAAATGACTATAAAAATATAGTTATAATGTTCAACTATGACATCATGGATATTATTGCTTAGAAAAAGCACAAAGTTTACAAAGTGAGTCTACCGGAGGAAAAATGTTGTTAGATAATAATGCAGAGGACACTAACACGTCTGAGTGCGCTCTATTTAGTAAGCGGTCCTCCTGTTTAATCTGTGGTGCAATGATGTGTGGGCACAGTGGGGAGGGGGACAAAGTTAATGAGTTTCACAGAGTGATAGCAGATGAGATCGGCCCTGACCACTGTGTTTATTCAAAGCAGCTGAAAAACTGTAGAAACCATCCTGAGTTTCTCTAAGAACTCCTTCAGAAAATTGACGTTGAGCACATCTTTACAGGTTGATCTTTACTTTCTCTATTTTGAAAACTATCATTTCCTCTTTAGAAGTCCTTTGCTGGAAGCACGCAGGCCCAGGATGGGGACTGCAAACCAGGCAGGGGAAAGTCAAGGTGAAGGCTGGGAGTGGCCGGCAGCCGCGCTGAGGCCGGAGGCAGTCCAGGTGCCCGGGACCAAGGTGTGAGGACAGACAGGGGCAGATACAACATCTACAAAAAGCCTCTCATCCCGCCTGTTGATGCAAAACACTTCCCACCAGTTCCTCATTAGACGCTCCCCCCCTTCCTGATCCCTGAAGCAGGAAGGCTCTTTCTTATTCCCTTTGTTCCGCAGAGAAACTAGATAAGTGACCTGCTGTCATTCTCTTGAATTCTGATATAATTTCGTAGGGTGGGAGAAGGAATGTAATGGCACATGGCCCTGGGCATTCTTGTGTGAAGACATGAAAATTGAAAATCTGGCGTCTCACTGAAAGGTTTGAGAACCACGGATCTCGTCCACCCACCTTGATGTAGAGACAAGAAACCTCAGGCCCAGTCTAAACACTGAGCTGCCTCCGGCCTCAGACCACTTCTCCTTTCCAGCTAAACTCATGACCTCATCTGTCATCACAGCAAGAAATATCACCGAGATGCCAAATTCTCTGTAAGAGTCTACAGGGTTCTCAGCCCTCCTCTCTCCTCTCATTGACTGAGCTCTGCTGTTCCCTGACCATCCAGTGCGCCTCTGTGCCATCAAGCTGGCTGTTCCCTCTCCGGGAATATTCTTCCCCCCAGCCACCCACAGAGCTCCCTCCCTCATTTCCTCAGTCTCTACTCTGATACTACCTTCCCGGGGCAGCCTTCTCTGCCCACTGGTCTAAGAAACCATCTCCCACCCTCCCGGCATCCCCAGCTCCCTTGGCCTTCATTCTTCTCCTTCACAGCATGAATGACCACCTGACATGTTAGAAATGTTTACTGTCTGTCACCCCTGACTGGAATTCAAGCTTCCTGAGGGCAGAGCCTTTATGGGTTTTGTTCACCGTATCTCCCATGCCCAGAACAGCGCCTAGCACATGGGAAAAACTCAAAAGATGTGGGTGGAATGGACGCAGATCCTTTGTCTTTCTCGCCTGTCCTCATTTAAAATGGTATAACGTACCCCGGACAGCGTTACGGAAAACTTCCTTTAGATACTCTGTTGCTGCTGTTTTAGAAAGAGGTATGTATTATGCCTGCAGAACGACTGCTCCAAAACTTCAGTGTGCATTCTTGAAATCTCAGACATGTGAGTTACCCAAGTTCACGTACAGCTCTGCAGAGAAACCAGGGAATCGATCCCAGTGCCCACAGGGACACGGGCCCCATCTTGGGCCTGTGGTCACTTGGAACTGGTTCTTTACAGCCTGGTATCTGACCTGGCTTTTTCAGACTCTCTGCAGGTCAAATTCTACTACAGTCTCCAAGAGCCGGTCTATGCCTCATTGACTATGAGCAATGCACGATGCGATAGGGATCTAACACAATGGAGGAAGTGGGCTCGGTCTGCAGGGAGGATCTCCCGTCTGGCTGGATGGGAGAGGGATGCGAGTGCCCCATGGAGCCCTGGCACAGTGGGTGTGGGTGGTACAAGAGGCTGATCACAGTAAAGGGACAGGCTCACAGAAACAATGAACACATAAAGAACTTAGTCCGAATGCACTATTTCTGCCAAGTCTGGTGCCTCATTTATCACTCTCCGCAATGAGCCTTCCTGCTTTCGGTGTTTGCAGTAGCCCAGGATGCATCTCTGTTTTAGATCTTTGGTGAGCAGTCTAGCAGATATGTCTTGGCATCTGTTTCTTCCACGATACTTAAGACTTTTTCAACTCCAGATAAACAGGCAAAGATGAATAGCTCTGTTCGCAAGCTTTTCAAGACAAATTTCGCGTTCTGCTGCTTAATTTCATTTCTGCATGAGACTGATATACCCATTTGTGAAATGTTAGTGGAAATGGCTATGCATTAAGCCCCCTGAGGACAGAACGTAAATCTTTTACCTGGTGAAATCCATATGCCTTCATACGATTGATGGAATCTGCCAACATTTGCTGAATATTTCTTGAGGAACTGGAGGGTGACTAAAAATTAAACGAGACACATTTTTATACCATTTAGAGCTGCAGTGCAGTTTCGGAAAATAATCTGTTAATGTTTCCCTCCTTTCATCATTCCCTAATTCTGCCCCACTCTCAAAACTGAATCCACCAACGCTTCCCATCAGCACCTGAGTTTCTGAGCCGACCCTGGCTGGCAGCAGGGATGAGAAGCCTCAGCCTCCCCACTCAGTGGGGTTTAGAAATGAATTATTGCCCAAGAGCCAGGGTCTAGTGGTTTGCCCATGATGAGCAGGTTTGTGTGTCTTGCCCCGAGCAGGTCCCGGGGCCCCTGGGATATCTTCTAGTTGTCGATATTAGTTCTTGATCTAAATTCTCTTCCATCTTAATCCCTGCTCTATCCAAGCCCTGTTTTAGGTTAGGGCAGAGAAATGCTTCGTCTCTGCCACTCAGCTGCATCCGCCTTCCTCCCCAGCTAAGCCAGAGGCATGCCTAGAATACCAGTTTGGTCCCTGGCACCCTGCCCACTTCCCCTGCCTGATCACATTCCTCCTCACTCCTTCTCCTGACCCCGTTACCCAGCCTGGTATCTAGATTTCTGTAATTCTAGATGGGTTTCCCAAGAGGCAACTCCTACTAGTGGGGTTCTCAGATCCACAGCCTAAACTCCCTGGCCTTACTCCTGCCAGCCACGTGCCAACCTCTCTGGCATTGTGACCAATCTGGAACATGTCAAGTGCTTCTTAAAACCAGGTCAGTCACACACAGGCCCTCATCACCCTGTCCCAGGCTTGATTGCAGAATCTGGGCCATGTCCCAGCGTGTGACCGTATACCCCAGTATCACACCACCCACAACCCATATTACCATGACTTTGTGCCTTGTGCCTGAGGACTCATTCCTGAATTCTGGCATAGATCAGAAATTGTCTGCATATTTTCAGCAAAAAGGTTGGTACCAAGATTCAGCATGTACCACACAGGGTTCTTGGGATATTTATTATGCTGAGTAATACACCAGTATGGCTATCTCAATTTTGCCCCTTTTTTTCAAAGAAGCTGAGCTGTTGTGCTAGGACAGCAGTGCCCCCGCAGGTAGGCGCACCCGTGTGAGTGAGTTATCGCTGATACAATGCAGGTGAGAACTGGTATTTTCCACTTGTATTTGGATTCCTAAAACCTCCTTCACACAAGCACCCAGGCCACTTCCCCTTCCTTTGGGCTGGAATTGTGACGGCGGTCATGTGAGTACCCAAGACAGCAGAGCCACCAAAAGCCCGAGCCCCTGAATGACTTAGCCCTCCTGCACCAGAACCCCCATTCTGGATGTTGTAAGGGAGAAAGACTAATGTCTGTTGTGTTTTTTTTGTTTTTGTTTTTGTTTTTTTTTTGTATTTTTCTGAAGCTGGAAATGGGGAGAGACAGTCAGACAGACTCCCGCATGCGCCCAACCGGGATCCACCCGGCACGCCCACCAGGGGCAACGCTCTGCCCACCAGGGGGCGATGCTCTGCCCCTCCGGGTGTCGCTCTGTTGCGACCAGAGCCACTCCAGCGCCTGGGGCAGAGGCCAAGGAGCCATCCCCAGCGCCCAGGCCATCTTTGCTCCAATGGAGCCTCGCTGCAGGAGAGGAAGAGAGAGACAGAGAGGAAGGAGAGGGGGTGGGTGGAGAAGCAGATGGGCGCTTCTCCTGTGTGCCCTGGCCGGGAATCGAACCCGGGACTTCTGCACGCCAGGCCGACGCTCTACCACTGAGCCAACCGGCCAGGGCCTCTGTTGTGTTTTTAACCATTGCCTTTTGGGTCTATTTGTTACAAAGGTTTGGTCCATCTTAGCTGAACCAGCAACTGCTGGTGGCAAGGCACACGTCAAGGTCTCTGCTGAGGGCTTTTCCTAATCCTGGGCAGCGCCATTAATGCTAATTCCACAAACAGCCACTAGTCTCTGGAGGGCTGCTATGACCAGGCACCGCTGTGGTGGCACAGGGGGAGTTACTTTTACTTCTGGCAGCATCTCTGATGGATGGGCAACATCTTGGCCATCTTCAGACGAAGAAAGTGAATCTCAGAGGAGTTGTGTAGCTTGCTGAGATCACACAGCTGGCTTGTGCCAGAGTTTATGATTCTCCCACTATGTCAACATTGTGATGATAGGACAGTAAGTGGGGGTCAAAGATTCCTTATACTTATTACCTGGCAAATAATGAATCCTATAGGTTTCACTCCTGCTACTTACCTACTCCATCTCATTTTTTTTTCTTATTTCAGTATCATTAAAGACAATACAGTGCTGCTCTGCATCTGAAACAGAATAGTACGTAACCAGCTCCTCTATTTCTGAACAGGTCAGGATGTTCCACCAGATTTAGTGTAAGTCCGTTCAAAAGTCCAAGATGACTCTGAAGAGCTCATTCCTGCAGTCTCTGAATGCATTTCCACTATAAGGAATGTGAGCTTTAAAAACAGGCTCATTCTCCCTTTCCTTGATGACATAACGTCAATGGGACATCATCATTTTGCAAAGGACCAGTTTCTTCTATGTTTAAAATTAGGAGGCAGGTCACCTCCTCAAGTACTGTAGATAATGCTCCAACAACGCTAGCTGCACTTGGAGCCTCTCCACTTGCTTGTTTCAGGACCTAGACCTGGGCAACCAGCAGAGCTTTAGACCAGGGTGTTGCCAGCCGCACCTCCACCATGCTCAGTCTTTACATTATTGAACAAACTGTTAGTTGTTTCCCGAATTAGCATCAGGCTAATAGGCAAATGGCACTTCCTTCCTAAACCGTATATTCCAAAGTGTTGTCTATTTCACCAAGTACTACTTCCCTATTCCTGTCATCTGCATAGGTACAACGCTTTAAACATATTATATGAGTGATTCTTTGTCCCTTAGAATTATTCCTTCAACTGGACTATTCATCTGTCTACATATACAACACTGTTTTCTTACCATGTGCTTTTTTCTTATCTTAATTTGTTTTCTTTCATCATCCTATTCCTTTTCTTACTAGCATGTACAATATACTTGCCGCTTTGGCACCTATCAGATAGGATGGGCTATTACTATTTTTAAAATACCTCAAAACTAAGTACAGACACATGAACCAGACAATGAAAAGGACAGGCTGGTGGGGACTAAAGGAACCACAGTGCCTGTCAGCACCATCTACTGGGGCCAGTCAGTGTTGACACCTTTTCTGTGAAGTTTAGGTTTCTTGCTTTTTTTTGTTTGTTTGTTTTTAACTTTTCCATTGATCTGAAAGAGAGAGAGAGAGAGAGAGAGAGAGAGAGAGAGAGAGGGAGAAAGGGAAGGAGAAAGGAAAAGGAGAAAAGGGAGAGAGGGAGGGAGAGAGAAGAGAGAAGCATCAACTCATTCTATTTAATTGTTCCATTTAGTTATGTGTTTATTGGTTGCTTCTTCTATGTGCCCTGACTGGGAACTGAACATGTGACCTCAGCATGCCTGACTGATGCTCTATCCACTGAGCCACCAAGCCAGGGCCTGAAGTTTTAGATTTTGGTTTAATTACCAAAGCTGGTTCTTGGGTAGAAGAGTTTAAGCCTAAATAATTGATTAGTTTAACAACCAGCCCAGAGATTGATACTTTCATTCAAGGACTTCCATATGTCTAAAACATATTGTAAACTCTAAAACTATTTATACATGCTCAGAGCCACAGTTATAAAAACACTAATTTTCAAGATGAAACAAGATCTGCCACTATTCCAAAGTGTTAAAAGAATATGAAGAACTTAAGACTTGTGGAGAGCAGGTTCATTCAGGTACCCTTACAGGTTCCACACATCAGTGGAATGCACTAAGTATGGTGTAGTGGGCTGAGACAATGTGATACAAAAGAGAGTTCCTTTATTTATATATATAAAAAAGCCACATTTAGTGGCACCAATACCAAGGGGAGACAACATCAGGAATACCGTTGCCTCTCTGAGCATTCCCCGGGGACCAGGGGTGGGGAGTGGATGAAGGGGCTTCTTGGAGAGAGTACTGTGCCCTCTCTGAAGCTTCCATATGATTCTGGGTCCCAGGAAACATACTCTTTAGTTATTCCTATTTGGAACACAAGAAAGGGAGGAAAACTACCCATCTAGCTATATAATTTTTGTTTATAAAGTACTTTCAAGTCCAATTCATCATTTGACCTTTATGTCAACCCTGTAAGGGTGTCAAAGCAAGTAGTGTCCCTTTACTAAAAAGGTAAGGTGATCTATTAATAGGTAGAAAAACAGAGACCCCGTGTCCTCTCCCTATCGACTGCTTGCTCCTCCCACGGGGAGGCCCAGAAGAACACGTCGGCTCTCATGCATGCAAGTCAGTGCAGCCACCTCCCATGAGCTACATTACAGAGGCCTCTGCAACTGTTGAAACTCTATGTGCAGAATGAAAGCAATCTTATCTGCTTCCTATTTGCTTAATTTAAAAGTAAACACTGTATTGCTGCAATGAACATAAGGCATTATTCATAATAGCCAAGACATTGAAATAACATAAGTGTTCTTCAAAGGATGATTGGATGAAGAAGATGTGGTACTATATACATACAATGGAATACTATTCAGTCATAAAAAGATGAAACAATGCCATTTGTGACAACATAGGTGGCTCTTGAGTATCATGCTCAGATGGAAAAGGACAAGAACCATATGATTTCATTCACATGTGGGATATAAAACAAAAAAACAACAAGTGAACAAACATACAAACAAAGCAAATGCAAACTCATAGATACAGACAACAGAATGGTGGTTACCAAAGAGGAAGGAGGTGTGGGGAGGGTGAAGAGGGGCAAGGGGATCAAATGGAGGGTGACAGAAGGAGGTGAAGCTCCGGGTGGTGAGCACACAGCGGAGGATACTGATGTCATATGATCAAGTTGTACACCTGCAATTTATGTAATGGTGTTAATCAACTAATTTAATAATAAAATAAAAACTGCCACATAATATTTTGGCAAAAGCTCCAAAAAATAAAGAGTAAATTTGAAAACCAATGACATAAGGGACTTAGTGGACACCCTTTAGACACCATGTCAGAACAGGGTCCTTTCTAATCAGTACAGGCCCAACTCAGCCTGGGAGTAGAGCCCGTCCATCCTGCCTGATCCCGTGAAACTGACAAGTATGGCCATCTGAACCGACAGACCCAACTCAGCCTGGGAGTAGAGCCCGTCCATCCTGCCTGATCCCATGAAACTGACAAGTATGGCCATCTGATCGACAGACCCAACTCAACCTGGGAGTAGAGCCCGTCCATCCTGCCTGATCCCATGAAACTGACAAGTATGGCCATCTGATCGACAGACCCAACTCAACCTGGGAGTAGAGCCCGTCCATCCTGCCTGATCCCGTGAAACTGACAAGTATGGCCATCTGATCGACAGACCCAACTCAACCTGGGAGTAGAGCCCGTCCATCCTGCCTGATCCCGTGAAACTGACAAGAATGGCCATCTGAATCGACATAAGCCACTGGGTTATCAAAAGATGCTGCTAGCAACATTGATATTATATGGTTACAAATTATATTTCCCTCAGAAACCGTGTGTAATATCAGGACTTAAACTAATTACACTTTTAAAACTGGTTTGAATAAAACAGTTCATTCTGGCCACTAAGTTAATATTTATTCTCTTTAAAGATAGGGCTATGCAATCAAACAAATGCCAAACAACTTTAATTCCAAGGAAACCAGAAAGTTCCCGTAAATAGAACTTTATTAGCACTCAATTTTTACGGTGAAGATGAAAATGATGAATTAATGGGCTAAAATCAAGAGTTTACTTTTGAAAATGTACTACTAGGTTAAGTATTTACTCACCCTGTTCTAGCACCTCTTAAATCCATGATGTTCCTTAATAACCTCCTGAGGGCAAAGAGCATGTCACCTTAATTCACTGATATTTGGAGTCTCAGCCAAGCACAACAGGGACGGGCATTTAGTAAAGCCTCAATAAGTAGTTGGTGAATGAATGAATGCATTATAAATTCGTGACACATTCTTAACCAATAAAAGATACTCCAGTCTAGTTTTAATGTTAATCAATGCAGACTGAATTCAAGTTCTCTGAAAATCGGTGGCCTGCCCTATAACACACTCAGTTTGCTGACCAGGGCACCGGAACAATCAGACCTTCTATTCCCAGCCATTGTAAATGAAAAAGGAGTTCCCACTGATGACTATAATACCAGCTTTTGAACATACTGGGAGTTCGCTTTTTCTTTATAAAATAATGGGAGAGTCAGAATAATGGAACTGTGCTTTGATAAAGTTACAAAGAATAATAATATAGAGTGGAGATATTTTCCTGAGGCCAACTAGACTAACAAGATGAAAAACGGGACAGTTTTATTGCTAAAAATATAGTACATAGTCCCTGCGGAATGATTTTACTGAAACATGAATTAGGACAACAGGGACCCTAAGGAATATTTCCTCTGGTTCTCTAGCAAAATCTATGCACAGAGACTGCTGGCGAGCCTGACTTAAAAGTACAGCAGACTCTAATATGATGGGTAATTTCATGGCACACCTTTAGGTGATAACACCATCTGAGTTTATTGCGGGCATATTAAAGCACAGAACTGTCATGCCAGATGAACATCTGCCCATTTTCATCTCACATCCCCCTACAGCAATGAGCAAACAGCAGAGTTGGACAGTAACATCCCCAGAAAACGCAATAATGTATAAGTGGTAAGGGTGGTTAGGGCAAAGCATTTCAGAGAGAGAGAGAGAGAGCTTCAAAGGCCGCTCTTACATTCTCACCAGGGAGGCACTTGACATATGATCCAGAAGAAGAACAAAAGGAAGAACGAGGGAAGCAAAGTAAGTATTAGATATAAAGTATAAGTAATAAAGGATTGTTGAGAGAACAGACAAGGAGTCTGAACAGCATGATTGATTTGGGAAGTCTTGCCACAATGGGAAATAGGAACCTAACTACAAATAATGATAGAAAAAATATTTGTATCATATGTAATACTTTACATAACAATTTTATGCATATTATTTCATTTCATTCTCACATCCAAACCAGGGATATGCAACTATTGTAACCTCCCTTTTTTAGATAAGGAAACTGAGTCCCAGAGAGATTTAATGACTGACTCTAAGTGGTCAGGAGGACCCCGTGTCTCCTCACTCAGGACTCCATCTTTCTCTTCCCAGCACACTATCTCTAGTGAGTTAATATAAGTGAATTATTGCAAATATCACTTGCAATTATACAAAATAAAGTTGTGTCACCAACTATATAATGTACAACCCTCAAAACTATCAATAGAAATGCTTTTCTCTTCTGTAATGTACTTTAGGTTAAGCTTTTCATGCAGCATACTGTTTTTAAAAACACAACAGCTTAAATGGCCTTTAAGGGCCCAGGATTTTAAAATCTATCTTATATAAAATTTAATCCTGCAGATTACGGCAAAATTCTATGCCAGTGACACAGAACTGCTTGAGTAATTGTGTAACTCTGATTATGGCTCTACTCTTGAACTAACAAAATGAACACAATTAAGGCCTCATCTCTTTTTACCCGGTACACTCAATAAATATTTTCTCTCACACAAATAATTCTGAAATGCTTCATGCATGTATACAAAAAGAAATATGCAAATGAAAACAGTTACTGGTTTGGGATTATCCCTGTTTTCTCACCTCCAACTCAACATTTTGGTTTGCGTTTCAGGAACACAGTTCTCATCCTGTTTAGCGTGGGCTGCCTCATTATAAGTGTGAACCCGACTCCCTTTCAGGGAGCGGCAGTATGGCTGTCTATAAACAAGAGCCAGGCCACCTAAGATGGTTCTACCGAGCACAGGCACAGGGCATCTACTCTGGGGCTGGGGGCAGGTTTCCCCACCTGGCCTGCTCACCAACCCTTAGTACTCACTTCAGTTACATCACCTAAGGAGCTGCGCTCTAATACTGCCTTTCACCCTTACAGAAAGCCCAAGTCACATAAAACCCTGGTTGCTGGGCAGGAGCTCCTGGAGATGAATAAGGGTCCAGAAATACAATTCAGCATCTGATTTTCTATTCTTTCAAAGACGTGGTCTGATCTTAGTATCTTGTTTCTGAATCTCTCCTTTCTAAAGGCAGACAACCAAAACCTGGTTTTAGAGAACTGTTGGTTTCTGAGTAGACAGCAAGCTTCGCTGTGGTCCAAGGGGTGTAGGGAAGAAGGAAAAAAAACACAGTGGAAGTCTCTCATTTTGTCTGAAAATCATTTTAGGGTTGCTCCTCCACTGCTACTCACGGATGGGAACATAATGCTATGAATCAGAATAACACTTAAAAATATAACTGAAAACCACCATGGTTTCAACGTCAAGTTTACCATCAAAATGTACATTTTAGCAGCGAGTTTTTGTTGTAAGTTGTTATAGTGAAATGACATACTCAAAAACTGATACCAGAGCTTCATGGCAGGTGGCAGTGTGTGTGTGTGTTTTGCGTGTGCAACATTTGTGTGTGTGTGTGTGTGTGTGTGTGGACATGGTAGGGGTGGAAAGGTCACCTCTAACTCCATTTGGTTAAAGAGGATATTAACGGGAATAATCTTGCTCAAGGCTTTTTAATCTACTAGTTTCAAGGTCTTATTATTTTTTGAATGCTCTGACTCCTAGATGTTTGTCTTCTAATATTTTTAAAACGCCTGTTTTGCATTGTGGTCCACTCTGAAGGCTATTTCTGTAAAAATAGCAAGTAATTCTCTGGAGATAAAATCTAAAAGTGAGCAGATATAGTTTTATTCAAGGTCCCCTTTGAGGCAAGGACAGTCAGTCCACTGCTTAATGAGTTCTCAGCCTACAAAATACTATAACAAACACAAAGGGGCTTATTTCGAATTAGCATTCTCTGCCATTCTCCCAACCACACTCAACTGTTCTGTTCTCTCCAAATTCTATCTCAGGAGAGGGGCAAAACAACTGGCTGCATTTGGAGGGCTGTCCACACGGCGGGGTCCCTAAGGACAGTCACTCAGCCATGAGTGTTCCAAGTTCTTACCCCACCTTCCTCCAGGGTTGGGGACAGGACGAGCAGGCACCCAGTCACAGGGAGTGTTCGCCGTGATCCACTGAGAACCACAGTGTGCTCAGTAAACACTAAGCAGAGCATCATTTCTCAGTGTTCCAGGCACTGTCTTCATGCCGAAAACAAGGACAGGGCAAGAGGGCAACAGCTTTTCAGAATTAAAACCATACACTCGGCTGCAATCAGGACACTGTGTCAGCCTCCTCCTCAGCCTGCACAAACCACCAGCCTGCCTTTACCTCCAAATCTTCATCTGAAAAATAAGAAAGACCAATGCTGGGTTCATGATGGTAAGAATAGCAACTTATAATTGAAGGACTTCAGGGGACAATTCTTTCTGCTCCATCAGATGATATTGGGCAAGCATCCCCATGTTTGTAAACGGTCTCAGCTTCCTTTGTAAAGAAACAATATTGCTAATTTAATCCCTGTTCTATAAATGGAATTAACTCTTTCCGGGATACTGCGGCAAGTCACAGAGCAGCCACTCAGGACTGAAACCTCCATGCCCACACTAGAGGCATCGCCCCCTTTGTCAGCAGGACGGTTTCCTGGCATCTGGTACTAATAACTTGCTTTTGGCTATTTGTTAAAATGAAAAATTTAAATCAGCATAAATATAGTCTTAAATTTTTTCTTCATAAAGATAATTGTGTGTAGAAAGATGCTCTGAATCCTAGATGTTTGGAGCCCATGTTTTTGAAACCCTGGAGCAGGGGTCGAACAACTTCCCGGCCCCCCAGATCTGCTTCTTGTGGCTGCAAGAGTTTAGCAGAAATTCTTCCCCTTGAGAATTGGGGCAAATCATTCCTTGTTCTAGAAGAGATCTCCTTGGATGAAGCCGTCTGCTAATGAAGATATAAAATCAATCATGGTATAAAGTAATCCAATGAAAACCTTTAGATTGGGCTTTTCATTCCATGGAGGGAAAGGTAGAGCTCTTTCATTTTTAATACGTGTGAAGACTAGCTACGTCCCAAAAGATACAGTTTGAGTCTGACGGTGGAGGATTGTGGTGACAAGCTGAGGGCAGGATTGCTAATTGATTCCAGAAATAAGACTGGATGAACCCTGGCCCTGTACTACTGGGCGTGGACCTCACACCCTTGTCTAACTTCTGCTTGAATATGAAAAGTCCAGCTCTAATGGTCTGGCAGCTCCATCGAAACTGTATAGAGACTCTTCTTAACCACCAAAGTGAAGTGAGAATATATTTTACTTTGGGTCATGCAGGCATAGGTGTTGTTTAGGATCAGGAAAGCATAGAACTAGAAGCAAACTTATGAGGAATCATCTCAACAAACAGATTCCAGCCCTACAGCTAACTTCTGTGACCAAGTATGGCTACGGGAGCAGTCTGTGGACAAGGATGTGAGGGCAAGCCCTGGCTCTGCAGGGAGGAATGCTGCAATCGACTAGTGATGCCTGCCCTAGGTGCAGGCCTGGAAAGTAACTGCACTTATGCTCTATGGCTATAACTGTTTAAAAGTCTCTCATTTTATAGATAAGGAAAATGAAATTCTGCATAGGCAGAGTCAGAATGAAAACCCAGTTCTCCTGACTACATTTTCCATACTTGCTCTCACTGTATTACCATAGATCAAAAACATACCACAGGTCCCTTATTAACACTCTGAAATCCATAAAGCTCTCAAAAGATAATGCTTTATATTGAGGGGGAAACCTGACTTGAACTAACAGGGGGCTATTTACAGTATTTATATTGATTATTAAGTACTGCGCCAAACCTTGTTGGGAGAGTCTGGTTGATAGAAATGCAGAAATCCAGTCTTCTCTTCTGTCTCAGTACAAATATAACAGGTCATTAACTAGAAACATCTACCTCCTATAAGTAACTGACTCTAACACAAGGATTTCTATAGTGCTGATCAATATCTGGGTTGAAGTTAACTGGGGCATATTTTCTGGTGATGACTGGTCATGTGGAAATGTACTGCACATCCAACAGGACCATTTTACTTTAGTAAATCTATAGCTGATTTTCTTTGTTGTTTATAATATTCTGGAAGATTGATTGCTCTTTAAATCTTTCCATGGTTATTCAGATAAGCATCAGGATCACTGAACTCAATAACAACTGCTTGACAATTTTTCTTTTTATAATATATTTTAGACCTTGTGTGCAGGAAATGAACATTTAAAGACATGACAGTATCCTTGTAGCTATTATAGTTAAATTATGGCTGAAACATGGGACTCTTTACTGTGCAAACCTGGAATGCAGTTTGGAAATGTGTACTGGGTGGCTCCCAAAGCCCCAGTGTTGGTTTTCACCAGAGTTCTCGTCTAAAGAAGCAGATCTGGGGAAGATGATGAATCGTTTTAGATACATCAAGGTTATGATGAGAGTGGGAATTAGAGTAGATATATAAAAATGAGGGTTTTCTGTTATTTGGGGCAAATCATTTAATCTCTTTGAGCACTCATTTCTTCACCTGTTCAAAGGAAATAATACTTGCATGGTCTGCTTCATAGGAGGGTTATGAAATGAAATCACTGTATGAGAAAAGGCTTTGCAAACTCTAAGTCAAACTGTATATATTTTACTATTACTGTATTTCCCCATGTATAAGACGCACTTTTTTCGAAAAATTTGGAGTCTAAAAACTGGGTGCGTCTTATACAGTGGTTGTAAATTTTCTTACTTGCATTTCCCGCTTTTTCGCGCTTGTTTTTGCGCTCATTGTTGAAGACAGTGATATGTCATCAGACACAGATGAGGACAAGCTAATGGATGGGAGTTTTGACAGTGATGAGGAGTTGTATGAATTTTATGATAAATAAAACTTGACTTCAATAACTTTATGTAATACATTTTTTTTTCCAAATTTCAGGCCCCAAAATTAAGGTGCGTCTTATACATGGGGAAATATAGTATGTATAAAACCAATTTGTATCTATCACTTCCACCTTCAGTAGTGTGAGAAATCCCTGATGTCTCTAAAGCAGACTCATCTCCTTTAAAACCAGCTCCTCTCCAGATGTTTCTATTCATGCTTATGCCATCCCATTCTCCCAGGCATCCAAGCTTAGAAACTTCAGTTGTGCTAGAAACCTCGCCCCTCCCACCCACTCTGATCCACAAATAATCAGTCCCTTTCAAAATATAAATCTGATTAGGTCAAGCTCTTGCTCCAAAATCACTGACAACTTCCAATTGTTCTTGAAAAAATGGATCAAAATACTTAAGTTGTCCTCAAGATCCTGTTCTGCCTGGGCCCACCCACCCCACGCCTCTCATTCAATCAGAAGCCCTCCTCCTTCCGTTCTACATTCCAGCCACACAGCCTTCTTCCATTTCTCCAAAGCCTCATGTTCCCTCCAGCTGCAGAGACTTTGCCCACACTGTCCCTCTGCTGGAACTGCCAGCCACAGTCATCTGTCACCATCTCCAGCTCTATGTCCTCTGCAAAGCTATCCTGCAATCCCTGGTACTACTCCAGTTCTAGTGTAATGGGGGCGCACGGAAACTTATCCTTGACATTGGAGCACTTATTATTGTTTGAAATGAAGTCTCCCTGCTTCCTCAACTATAGAGTTTGTGACAGAAGTGACTCTCTTTTTACTCCTACACTGTCATCTCAATGCCTCACACACAATTGGCACTTTTTAAATGAACGAATACATCAATCAGTCTTGGATCTTCTCCTCACTGTCTATATATATATATTTTTCTAAGACACTGAAAGTATTTTATCTGGTGTAGGGAAAGATGAAAATCAGGAATAGAAAAGACTCCTAACTGTTTTTTCCAAATGCCTGTACCTCCATGTTTTCTTATTCTGTGCCCCAATTTCTTTCCACATGACAGTTAAGCAAACATCTAAGGCAGTGGTAGTCAACCTGGTCCCTACCGCCCACTAGTGGGCATTCCAGCTTTCATGGTGGGCTGTAGTAGTGGAGCAACCAAAGTATAAATAAAAAGATAGATTTAACTATAATCAGTTGTTTTATAAAGAAATTTTCTGCCAAACTTAGCGGAAATCTGACATAAAGTACTTGGTAAGTAATTATTATTATATGCTTTAACTTGCTGTAACTCTGCTTTATAAATTTTATAAAGTAAAGTTACTTCCTTACTTTATAAATCACCATTACTGTGGAACCGGAGGGTGGTTAGAAAATTTTACTACTAACAGAGATACAAAAGTGGGCGGTAGGTATAAAAAGGTTGACTACTCCTGATCTAAGGGATAGAAGAGTTCCACTCTTCCCTCTAATATTTATGATAAAAGAAAGCAGAATAACCATGGCATCTAATTTTCCTCTTCATCTTTGGACTTACTTGTAAAATTTGTTTTCTAGGAAAGTACTATAATTCAAGCACAAAGAGAAGCATGCATAGCTAATGCTCTTATTTATTTATTTATTTTAGTGAACATGCTATAGACAGGGACAAACAGGAAGGGAGAGAGATGAGAAGCATCAAGTTGTTGTTGTGGCACCTTGCCTGTCCACAGATTACTTTCTCATATGTGCTTTGACTGTGGAGCTCCAGCTGAGCCAGGGACCCCTTGTTCAAGCCAGCAACATTGGGTTCAAGCCACTGACCTTGGGATTCAGTCAGTGACCTTTGGGCTCAAGCCAGCCACTTTGGGGTCATGTTTATGATCCCATGCTGAAGCCAGCGACCTCAGGGTTTCAAACCTGGGTCTTTAGAGTCCCAGGCCGATGCTCTAAACACTGTGCCACCACTTAATCAGGCAATGCTCATTTAAAAAAAAAAGAATTTTACTTAGAAAATTAAATTTAATGGGGTGACACTTACTAATAAGTACACAGGTTTCAGGTAAACATCTCTGTAGCATTTGAACTGTTGATTATATTGTGTACCCATCACTCAAAGTCAAATCATTTTCTGTCACAGTACATTTGTCCCTCTTTCTGCCCCTCCCCCCACCCTATCCCCTTGGTAACAACTTCACTTTTACCTATGTCCATGAGCCTCCATTTTATATTCCAACTATGTGTAAAATCAGATAGTTCTTAGCTTTTTCTGATTTTATTTCACACAGTATAATGTTCTCAAGGTCCATCCATGTTGTCATAAATGACCCTATGTCATCATTTCTTATGGCTGAGTAGTATTCCATTATATATATGTACTACATCTTCCTTATCCAATCCTCTATCGCAGGACACTCGGGTTGTTTCTATGTCTTAGCCACTGTGAATAATGCTATGATGAACATGGGATGCCTGTGTCTTTGCGTACCAATGTTTTTGAGTTTTTTTGGGTCGATACCCAGTAGAGCAATTGCTGGGTCTATTCTCAACTTTTTGAGGAACAACTATAATTCCTTCCATAATGGCTGTTCCAGTTTTCATTCCCACCTGCAGTGAATGAGGGTTCCTTTTCTCCACAGCCTCTCCAATACTTGTTATTACCTGTCTTACTGATAATAGCCAATCTAACAGGTGTAAGGTGGTATCTCATTGTGGTTTTGATTTGCATTTCTGTAATAGCTGGTGGAGATGAGCACCTTTTCACATATCTGTTGGCCATTATATGTCTTCTTGGGAGAAGTGTCTGCTCAGGTCCTCCCCCCATTTTTAAATTGGATTGTTTGCTTATTTGTTGTTGAGCTTTGTGAGTTCTTTATATATTGTGAATATTATCCCTTTAAAGGACCTGTTGTTTGTAAATATCACCTTCCATTTGGTTGGCTGCCTTTTTGTTTTGTTGTCAGCTTCTTTTACTGTGCAGAAGCTTTTTAATTTGATATAGTCCCATTCATTTATTGTTGCCTTTACTTCCCTTGCCTTTGGGGTCAAATTCATAAAATGTTCTCTATGGCCAAGGTCCATAAGTTTAGTACCTATATTTTCTTCTATGTAATTTATTGTTTCAGTTCTTATAATTAGGTTTTTGGTCCATTTTGAATTAATTTTTGTGCATGGGGACAAAGTAGTCAAGTTTTATTGCTTCACATGTAGTTTTTCATTTTTCCTAGCAACATTTATTGAAGAGACTTTTTTTTCTCCATTGTGTATTTTTGGCTTCTTTTTCAAAGATTATCTGTCCCTATATATGTTGTTATATTTCTGGGCTCTCAATTCTGTTCCATTCATCTGTATGCCTGTTTCCTGCCAATACCATGCTATTTTGGTTATTGTGACTCCATAGTATAATTTGAAGTCAGGTGTTGTGATACCTCTGGCTCCATTCATTTTTCTCAGGATTGCTTTGGCTATTTGAGGTCTTTTATGGTTCCACACAAATGTGATGATTTTTTGTTCTATTTCTTTAAAAATGACATTGGGATTTTAATGAGGATTTCATTAAATTTGTATATTGCTTTGGGTAATATGGCCATTTTACCTGTGATTCTTCCAATCCATGAACATGGAATATTTTTCCATTTCATTGTGTCTTTTTCGATTTCTTTCCATGATGATTTGATAGTTTTCAGTATATAGGTCCTTCACATACTTTATAAGTTTATTCCTAGGTATTTTATTTGTTTTTGTTGTAATTGTAAAAGGTATTTTTTTAGTTCATTTTCTGAAGTGTCATTGTTGGAGAATAGGAAAGCTAGGCTTTTGTATACTGACCTTGTATCCTGAGACTTTACTGTATTGCTTTATTGTTTCTACTAGTTTTTCAGTTGAGTCTTTGGGGTTTTCTATATACAGAATCATATCATCTGCAGAAAGTGATACCTTTACTTCTTTCCCAATATGGATGTCTTTTATTTCTTTCTCTTGCCTGACTGCTCTGGTTAAAACTTTCAGAACTTTGTTGAATAAGAGTGGAGAGAGTGAAAAGACTTGAGTTGTTCCTGATTTTAGAAAAAAAGCTTTCATTTTTTTCACCATTTAGTATGATATTGACTGGTGGTTTCTCATATATGGCCTTTAGTATGTTGAGGTAGTTTCCTTCTATACTCATTTTATTGAGTGTTTTAAATATAAATAAATGTTGTATCTACTTGAATGTCTTTTCTGCATCTATTGATAGGATCATATGATTTTTTGTCCTTTGTTTTGTTGATGTGATGTATTATATTGATCGATTTGCATATGTTGAACCATCCTTGTGCTCCTGGAATAAATCCCACTTGATTGTGATGTATATTTTTATGATGTATTGTTGTATTCAATTTGCTAGTATTTTGTTTAGGATTTTTGCATCTGTGTTCATTAGAGATATCGGTTTGTAGTTTTCTTTTTCTGTGTTGTCCTTGCCAGGTTTTGGTATCAGTGTTATGTTGGCCTCATAAAATGTATTAGGGAGTATTGCTTCTTCTTCTGTTTTGTGGAAGGCTTTGAGAAGAATAGGTATCAAATCTTCTTTGAATGTTTGGTAGAATACACTAGTGTAGTCATCTGGTCCTGGACTTTTTTTTGTTGGGAGGTTTTGATAATTGTTTCTATTTCCTTCCTGTTTATAAGTCAATTTAGGTTTCCTCCTTCTTTGTGATTCAGTCTAGGAAGAAGGTATCGTTCTAGGAATTTATCCATTCCCTCTAAGTTGTTGAATTTGGTGGCGTATAATCTTTCATGGTATTCTACTATGATTCTTTGTATACCTGTGATGTTTGTAGTAATTTCTCCTCTTTCATTTTGAATTTTGCTTATATGAGTCCTTTCTCTTTTTTCTCTTAGTGAGTCTAACCAGTCATTTGTTGATTTTATTGATCTTTTCAAAGAACCAGCTCTTTGTTGTATTAATTGTTTCTATTGTCTTTGTTCTCTATTTAATTTAATTATGCTCTAGTTTTTACTATTTTCTTTCTTCTGCTGACTTTGGGTTGCCTTTGTCCTTCTTTTTCTAGTTCCTTAAGATATGTGATGTTAGGTCATTTACTTGGGACCTCTCTTGTTTCTTGATAGAAGCCTGTAATGATATAAACTTCCCGTTTATAACTGTTTTTACTGCATCCCAAAAGTTTTGATATATCGTGTTGTCATTCTCATTTGTCTGTATGTATCTTTTGATCTCTACCTTTATTTCTTCTTTGACTTAGTCATTTTTTTAGAAGTATGTTGTTTAATTTCCTAATTTTTATGGGTTTCTTTACTTTCTTTTTGTATGGAGTTGAATTCTAATTTTCATAGCCTTATGGTCAGAGAATATGCTTGGTATAATATCAATCTTCTTGAATTTGTTGAGGTTAGTTTTGTGGCCCAACATATGGTCTATCCTTGAGAGTGTTTCATGCACACTGGAAAAGAATGTATAATCTGATGTTCTGGAATGAAATGTTCTATCAATGTCTATTTGTGCATTTGGTCATAGTATCAGTTAAGGCCAATATTCCTTTATTGATTTTCTGTTTGGATGATCTAGCTAAAGTTGTTGATGGTGTGTTGAGATCTGTAAGTATGATTGTGTTTTTGTCTTGTTTCTATTTTCAGGTTAGTAGATGTCATATATTTTGTGCTCCCTTATTCAGTGCATATATATTAAGAAATGTTATGTCTGTTTGATACAATGTTCTCTTTTTCATTATGAAATGTCCTTCTTTGTCTCTTGTTACCTTTGTTGGCTTGAAGTCAGCCTTGTCAGATATAAGTATGGCTATACCTGCTTTTCTTTGGATATTATTTGCTTGGAGAATCATTTTCCAACCTTCTACTTTGAGTCTACTTTTCTTTTTGCAGCTAAGATGTGCGTCTTGAAGACAGCATTGGTTTTCTTTTGCTTTTTGATCCAATCTGCTACTCAGTGTCTCTTTATTGGTGCATTTGGTCCATTTATATTTAGGATAATTATTGTCACTTCAAGATTTCCTGTTTTGTTTTTTGGTAGCTGTGTCTCCTTTAGTTCTTGTCTTTTGTGTTTCTGTCAGTCGTTTTTGTTTGGTAGTATTCCATATTTCTTTCCCCCGTTTCTTCTTCTTTTAAGCTGTGTTTCAGTGTTGGGTTTTTCAGTGGGTGGTTACCATTAGGTTATTAAGAGAAAAATTTTCATAAACACAATAGTCCTTTGTCTTATGAGTGTCTCTGCATCTTCTTTACTACTGCAGATCTTTATTCTCTCCCCCTTTACATTATTGTTGTCACAGATTATCCTATTATCCTTGTTTTTATCGTAACCTTGTCGGAGCTTTTACTTATAGTTTTGATTTTATCTGGTCAAATAACCCCCTTGAGTATTTCCTGCAGTGGAAGTTTTCTGGTGATAAATTTTCTCAGCTTCTGTATGTCTGGAAAAGCTTTTATTTCTCCTTCATGTTTAAAGAATAACTTCAATGGATATAGTATTCTTGGCTGGTAATTCCTCTCTTTCAGTACTTTGAATGTTTGGGTCCACTCTCCTCTGGCTTGTAGAGTTTCTGCTGAGAAGTCTAATGATAACCTAATGGGCCTTCCTTTATAATTTATGCTCTTCTTTTTCCTAGATACCTTGAAGATTTTCTTTGTCATTTGTTTTTGACAATTAATTGTATTACAGTGTGCCTTGGAGAAGGTCTGTTTGGGTTGAGGTAACCTGGTGTTCTGTTTGCTTCTTGGGTTTGAGGATCTAACTCTTTCCATAGTCTTGGGAAGCTCTCATCAATTATTTGTTTGCATAGGCTCTCCATTCTCTTCTCCTTCTCTTCTTCTTCTGATGTAGCCATTATATGTATATTGCTCTTTTTGATGTAATCAGACCATCCTTGTAGAGCTCTTTTTTTTTTTTTTTTTTTAATTCATGAGTCTCTCTCTTCCCTCTGTAGCATCTCTACTTGCCTGTCTTTGATGTCACTGATTCTCTCCTCTTTCTGGCCTTTTCTATTAGCTAAACTTGCTAGCTCATTTTTCAATTCATGTATTGAGTTCTTCATCTGTTTATATAGTTTCAATCTCCTTGGTGAAGTACTCATATTGTTCATTAATTTGTTTTCTGAGCTCATTAAATTATCTATCAGTGTTTTCTTGCATCTAATTGAGTATTTTCAGAACTTAAATTTTTTTTGTTTGTTTTGTTTTGTTTTTTGTATTTTTCTGAAGCTGGAAACGGGGAGAGACAGTCAGACAGACTCCTGCATGAGCCCGACCGGGATCCACCCGGCACGCCCACCAGGGGGCGACGCTCTGCCCCTCTGGGGCGTCGCTTTGCTGTGACCAGAGCCACTCTAGCGCCTGGGGCAGAGGCCAAGGAGCCATCCCCAGCGCCCGGGCCATCTTTGATCCAATGGAGCCCTGGCTGCGGGAGGGGAAGAGAGAGACAGAGAGGAAGGAGAGGGGGAGGGGTGGAGAAGCAAATGGGCACTTCTCCTGTGTGCCCTGGCCGGGAATCGAACCCGAGACTTCTGCACGCCAGGCCGACGCTCTACCACTGAGCCAACCGGCCAGGGCCAGAACTTAAATTTTGAGTTCTCTATCATATAACTCCAAGGTTTCCATGTGATTGAGACTGCTATCTGGAGATTTCTCATTTTTCCCCCCTAAACTATGTCTCCTTCTTGTGTAGCCAGGGTATTTGTTTACTTCTTCCTTGATGGCATTTGAGAGTGGTACTGTTAAGAAATCTAACAAAACTACAACAGAAAAATAAAAATTAAAAAATACAATGAAAAAATGGAAAAACTTTTAAAATAATGAAAAGTAAAAAAGAAAATCCATAAAAAGGAGCAGAAACCAAAATAAAATAAAAAACAAAACAACCACAAAAAATAAGAATAAAAATATATAAATTAAAGAAAATGAAATTCAAAAGAAAAAATATCTGTTTTGAGAGGCTTTTCTGTTTTTGTTTTTACAGTAGGGGGTGCTGTATCACAAGTTACAGCTCTGTGGAATTTCTGGGCTGGCCTCTGCTGTGATGTTGCTATAGTGATGATGGGGGTAGGTCTGTAGTTGTAATGATGTGTGGGGTGTGTTATGAGGGCTTCACAGCTTTAGTAATCATGATCTCAGGCCTTTGAGAGCTCCTCTCATGTCTCAACAGACTAGGGGTCAAGACACATGGAACCTCTGTTCTTCAGCAGAAAGAATGGTCCTGTAGGTCTAGGTGTGGGGTAAGTCTCTGCCACTCTTTTTACCCACAAGTTGAGGATCGAGGGATCTGGTAAGCTAGGCTACACTTTGTTTTTCTCTGTCTCTGTGCTGAGTACGGCTGCTGGCAGACCACAGGAACACTGGCCGTGACCCCCTCGCTCTGCTGCCACTTTGGTTTAGTATCTCTTTCATTTCCCCTCAATCTCTCCACTCCTCTCTGCAGAAGAAGACCCAGTCATTCCAGGCTTCTCCCCTCTCCAGAGCCCTGGTGGAAAAAAACCCAGACAGTATGGGCTTTTTCTCTCCAGAGCCCATTGTGAGTGCATCTTGTCTTCCACCCCCCTTCTCAACCCTTCCCACTTTTAATCAATTCTAATGTGTGGATCTCTTCAAGCAAGCCTGTGAGTTCTTTTCACTGCATTACAGCTGTTCAATTTGTTGAAATTTCATGGGGAGAGATCAAGGGTATCTCTCTCACTGCTGTCATCTCATAGACTTTCCCTTATTGCTCTTAAAGGTGTTTTGTTATTGCTGTTATTCTTAATTTTAGGAGTGTTATAAAGGGGGCTGGCTATTCAGAGGAAGTTTGGTTTTAAATGTGTTGAGTGCCCTGGCCAGTTGGCTCAGTGGTAGAGCATCGGCCTGGCGTGCAGAAGTCCCGGGTTTGATTCCCGGCCAGGGCACACAGGAGAAGCGCCCATCTGCTTCTCCACCCACCCCCCTCTCCTTCCTCTCTGTCTCTCTCTTCCCCTCCCGCAGCCAAGGCTCCATTGGAGCAAAGATGGCCCGGGCGCTGGGGATGGCTCCATGGCCTCTGCCTCAGGCGCTAGAATGGCTCATGCCGGGTGGATGCTGGCCGGGCGCGTGCAGGTGTCTGACTGACTGTCTCCCCGTTTCCAGCTTCAGAAAAGTACAAAAAAAAAATGTGTTCAGTGCAAAGAAGGCCTAGGAAAACCTGGGAGCTTCACTGCAGATGTGAAGAAACTCTCAGGGCTGCCCCCCAGGGATGTAAACCAAATTTTAAAGTTTTGTAGCTTTAAATATTTTGAATCTCACATTTATAGCCCTTTATAAAGCTTCTTCACATTCTTCATATTAATAAGGTAATCGAGTGCAATGGTTAAGGTGTGACCTAGGTAAGGGTTTTGCTGACCTAGGTTTGAATCCTGGTTCAGTCCTTAATCGACTATAAGACCTTGGGCAGATGGAGTAATCACATCTAACCACAGCTTCCCCACCTGTTAAATGGACAAATACCAACAGACCCTAGGTCACAAGGTTGTTGTGAGAATTAAATGAAACACTCAGCTTTGCCACGTAATAGCCCATGAAGTAAGCAAGACATAACTGTTCCCCTTCCTGACAGTCTCAAGAGGTCAAGAGAACACGCAACCAGTGTGAGAGAGCTGAGGATCCGAGCGGAATGCAAACAACTGCAAATCCCCTGTTAATTCTCCGTGTAATGAAATTCCCAGCAGAAGAAGGCACTTCATAATTTAGTTTAATTGTTCTTCCACACTATAATCCAAGCAGCAAATTATGTTTTAGCTCTTCAGACTATCTGAAACATAAGAGAGTTCCTACCAGTTCTGAGTACAAAACTCTGTTATGTTCAAGAACTAATTGTCCCCACAATCACAGGCAGAATCTATGAAGCCAAAGAGGCACTGATATGTATGCTCAACAAAAAGGGGAAGACTTGGCCCTGGCCGGTTGGCTCAGCGGTAGAGCGTCAGCCTGGCGTGCGGGGGACCCTGGTTCGATTCCCAGCCAGGGCACATAGGAGAAGCGCCCATTTGCTTCTCCACCCCCCCTTCCTCTCTGTCTCTCCCTTCCCCTCCCGCAGCCAAGGCTCCATTGGAGCAAAGATGGCCCGGGCGCTGGGGATGGCTCCTTGGCCTCTGCCCCAGGCGCTAGAGTGGCTCTGGTCGTGACAGAGCGACGCCCCGGAGGGGCAGAGCATCGCCCCCTGGTGGGCAGAGCATCACCCCCTGGTGGGCAGAGCATCGCCCCCTGGTGGGCGTGCCAGGTGGATCCCGGTCGGGCGCATGCAGGAGTCTGTCTGACTGTCTCTCCCCATTTCCAGCTTCAAAGAAAAAAGAAAAAAAAAAAAAAGAAAAAGGGGAAGACTCAATAGAATAAAATCTAGCTCAAAAAAAGACAGGGTCAGTAAATTACAGCCTGCAGAGCCCTCTGCCTGCCTTGGTAAATGAGGTATTCTTGGAGCACAGCCCTGAGCATTCAGTTGTGAAAGGGCCCACACAGCCCACAAATCCTCAAGTGTTCAGTATCTGGCCCTTCACAGAAAAAGCTGCGGGTCCCTGTTATAGAAGACATATCACCCTGAAAATACCTTCAAAGCAATATTTTATTCCTGAGGGTTCTGCTTTCCATACCTCAGTCCCATGAAGAAGGGGTGCTTTACCTTTCAGGAAAAGTAACACGTGAACCAAATCCCCCCCCCTAATTCAATGAACAGCAGGACCTTCAAGTTAAGAGGGTTCCCCCTTCCATACACAAAAAGCCAGTTTAAGATCCTGGTACCCAGCTACATTACCTCAGTGGTCCCAATAGCCTCCCCACTCCCAGTGATGAAATTCTGCATGTTTATAAATAGGAAAAACTCACTGGTATTTTCTCTTCTTTTTGGGGTGGATCTGGTCTCGAGCCTGGCCCTGGTTCCCCCTCTTCTGGCGCTTTCTTACAGATGTTCTGAGACCCCCAGTGGTCTGGTGTTTGCAGGTCACAGTAGTGTGATTTTGTTTTCAAACTATTGGTGAATTCTTTGGACGAAGTTTTGCTGTAGAGAAACAAATGGGGAATGATCAAAAACATTCTTTCACATGGACAGCTTTTCCAAAGCAGATGCCTACATTCAAATTAGGCGAAAAAAGAGTAATAGATACTATTTGCCGAGAGCTTATAATATGCTGAGCTCTTTGCTCAGTATTTTAAAGATATTAACTCAATCCTCATAACGAACCTGTGAGAAAGGCATTGTTACCTTTGCTTTTTATAAGAGGCTCAAGATAATTATATAATTTATCCAAGGCCACATAGTGGATAGCCAGAATTTGGACCAGGTCTGCCCAACTCCTAGTTCAGAAGCTAAACTGCTAGGCACACCACCTTCCTGTGATTAGAGGCAAACAATTCCTTTATCTGTGTATGGCCAGTTATAGTTTTAAGTTACAGAAGTGGGTGGGCAGCACCATCAGCCCTTTGGATCTGAATTAAAGTCCATGTGTCTGTTTCTCTTTCACCAGCTCAGATAGGACTGTCAACACTAAGGGACAGCAAGCTTCACAGGGGTCACCTGGGCACCGAGCAGAGGGGATCCATCATCTACCTCCCTGCTACCACCCAAGTCACCTTCCTATATCTCCAGTTGATCATGTCACTTCCCTATTCAAAAACTGCCTCGCTGTCCACAGAATGAGGTCTGAACTCCTAAACCTGGCCTTCGAGGCACCTTAGAGCACAGCCCCCACCCCTTCTGTTTGCCCATGACTACCCCAAACACTCAGGAGAATCCTACAAGCTCAAGTCCAGGGGTCTTGATCATGCCTTCTGCCTGCAACTCCCTTCCCGTCCTTTGTAGCCAGGAAACACATCTTGCCAGGCCACTTCGGATCTCACCTCTTTGGTGGACCAGTCTGATGGCTCAGTTAATGTGTGCTTATACCTTAAGTGTAGCACACACCACAGTCTGGATTGGCTGCGGGTGGCTGCCGGTTTCTCCTCCTAGGCTGGAAGCTCCTGGTTCAGCTTTGACTTCCCAGTGCCTAGCATAGTGTAAGCACCTAACGGGCCTGCACACTCAGCCTCCCAGATCTTTGAAGCAATCTTTGAAGGCCCGAAGCTTGAACAGTGACATCCACTACTGACGTTCAGCTGTATCGGCCTGCACTGCTCTACCACCATTCCAGTGATGGCAAATATCACGGGGAAAATCACATCCTCCTGATCAAAACGGGAATGACAAGAGGGAAAATAAGACAGCTGGTCTGAGAGCATCATGGGAAGGAAGGGAATCACCAGGAGTCTAAAGAAACTTTCCACAGAGATCAAAGTCACTTTTGTGACCCTGAAAATCCCACCCCACTCTCCCACCAGACACTGTGAGCGAGAGGCACGTTTGCATCGCCCCCCATGGGTCTGCAGATCTCATACCTGAGCTTTGCTGCCTCCTGCTCTGCTTTCTGCTGGGTCCTCTCAGCAAGAATTTCATTACAGAGCACATCGTAGGGCTTGTCCAGATGATGTTCGCCCATCACCCAGACCCAGACTTCCCTATCGGCTCCCAGTTTCCAATGAACAGATTTGCTGTTCTCTGCAAGCAAAACAAAAGCCGACTGAACAAACTCTTTGGCTAGGGGTCATCGCGTGTCCCATCATTAAAGTATTTAGGGTCTTTGGGGGTAAGAAATTGGACAAGGCGAGGCACTTCCAACCTGCAGAGACAAGCAGCTCTTCCAGGGAATGATGAAAACGGCGACAGCAACGTTCGCTGTGTAGTACGATGAACCTGGGTTTTGAACGTACCCATTGTGTAAATGAGGAAGGTGAGATGGGAAGAAAGCACACACTATCGTGTCAGCCTTTCGGGTCACAGAGCTCGCGTCGGAGCCCAGAGCCCCGAAAGTCTAAGCGTCGCCCTGGAACCCGGAGTTAACAGCTGCTCCAGGGTCTGGGGTTTCCACTCTCTTCATAGGCTTCGTTGCTGGTAAAAAGCACGCATTCTAGAGCTAAATCCTGTCTTGGACAAATTACTTAATCACTCTAAGCCTCAGTTTCATCATCTGCAGCAAAGGAATACTAACATCTATGACACAGGGCTGCGGTGGGAGCAGGAAGGCTGGGCATGCCGGGCTCTGCCCCTGGTGCCCCGGACACCAGGAGTTCAAGAGAGGTTAACTGCTATCAGCACTCTCCTACTGTTTACTTATATGGCTGCTCAGAGATTCACACCAGCTTGTGAGAAGATAATGCTACCGGTACTGTGATACTTGGTGAAACTACTTAAATAACCCTTGTTTACAATTGGTGCGAGGGTTGTATTACATCCTAGTGCCAGTTCTCCTGAGATCTGGCCACACAGGTCATGCTCTTTGAAACCTGGGGAAGGTGGAACATACCTGGGAGAGGCCAAAAGGTGGAATCCCCAAATCTGAAGGCCCCAGGACAGACCTACCCTCCTAGACCAACATGGCCCACGGTTGGTTCTGGTCAGGATCCCTGGACTTGAGGCCCCCAAACGAGCCAGCAGTGTTGGGTATGTGAAAGGGCACCCAACTGGAATACAGGGGTCGGGAACCTTTTTGGCTGAGAGAACCATGAACGCCACATATTTTAAAATGTAATTCTGTGAGAGCCATACAACGACCCGTGTACTTTACGCATTATCCAATAAAAATTTGGTGTTGTCCCGGAGGGCAGCTGTGATTGGCTCCAGCCACCCGCAACCATGAACATGAGCGGTAGGAAATGAATGGATTGTAATACACGAGAATGTTTTATATTTTTAACTTTTTTTTTTTATTATTAAAGATTTGTCTGCGAGCCAGATGCAGCCATCAAAAGAGCCACATCTGGCTCGTGAGCCATAGGTTCCCGACCCCTGGGCTAGGCCATGTTTATAGGTTAGATAGAAATCCATACTGAGATTGTCTTGTCTCCTTACACTAAGTAGAAGAAGGTTTCCAATTAATTAAAGCGTCTTCTGGCCTGTGTATTGTTGACCTACTTCCTACTGTTGCCTGAGGACACGTTAGAAAAGCAGGCTGCTCAAAGTCAGATTTGTTCTTTATTTTGGTGCTTTCCACTCTGCTCCGTGCAGTGGAGACTTTCTTCGGGATAATACAGTTTTAAATAGGGTGCTGGGTGGGGTGGGGATTGAATCATAGTCTTCACTATAAAAGGAGTCCAATGTGTCCTTCAGAAGGAGGCTGACCTCACACTGTTTCACAAGCGGAGAAACAGGGGAAGTGACTCCCAGCGATGAAGGGAACATCAATTCCCTGATGTGCCTTGCCCTCCTGGGGACAAACCCTGGCCAGCTCTGGGCTATGTTTGGGGAAATGCCAAAGGGCTTGTTAACTTTAGAAAGCTGTCATACCTCATAACACTCTCTTTATAACACTCTCTCAGGGCAACTAACAATGTCTTTTACTATTTCCATCTCTCAACCTTCACCTAAGTGATACTCTACCAATATTTTTAACAGCAGAAGGGAGGTCCCTAGGAGGAGACAGGCAGAGCACCAAGGGGCACAAAGCCGGGAACACGGGGACCCAGCGGTTCTGCTCCATATGGCGCGGCACATGCTTCCCCCAGAACTGTCTCCAGAGACCCCCACATGCTGCAGGCGGGGGCAGAAATCCCAGCGCTGCCTGGGAACAGACGAGGGTGCTCATGAACAAAGAACAGAGAAGAGAACCAAAGAAGAGGACCAGAGTCTTGAAGTTAAAAAAGGAGGAAGGTAGTGAGAGGGTGGTGAAGTTAAAGAAATCAGGGCTTGGGAATAAGAAGAAAGAGAAGTAGCCATAACATGTCAGATTTAGCCAGATGCCAGAAACATGGGCTCTTGACAGAGAAGCACTGACGGTAATCGGTAATCTGATCTGCCTACTCCTCGCCTTCAGGAGCTCTTAAGTGGGGCCCAAGAGCAAAGAGGGGCTTCAAGCGGTCCCACATGGCACTCTAAAGCCTTGGGGCGGGGAGTCATTGCAGGGAGGGGAGGGTTAGCTTTGACACCTTCCATTTCACGCCAACACGAGGAAAATCTATTAAGATCTCTGTTTAGTTCATGCCACAAAACCTGAGAATTTCTAACCAGGAGCCGATGCAAAGCTAGATGCCAGGAGATGTGTGGACAAAACAGAGGAGGCCATTTCCTGCAAGTCACCTGCAGTCTGTGAGAGAAAGAGGCATCCGGTTACCTACTTAATAAATTTTATTGTTTCCTCCGTGTGCCAGGCACTGAGGTAGACGCGTGTAAACAGGAACGAGACAAACCGCTTCCTGCTCTCGCGGACCTTACATTCTAGCTGGAGGAGGCAGGCAGTGAGCGATTAATTAATTATAAAGGTAATGCATTTGGGGAGGGTGGTGTTAAAGGTGCTATGGGAATGCTTAAGAAGATGAACTACCCTGGCCAGTTGGCTCAGCGGTAGAGCGTCGGCCTAGCGTGCGGAGGACCCGGGTTCGATTCCCAGCCAGGGCACACAGGAGAAATGCCCATTTGCTTCTCCACCCCTCCGCTGCGCTTTCCTCTCTGTCTCTCTCTTCCCCTCCCACAGCCAAGGCTCCATTGGAGCAAAGATGGCCCGGGCGCTGGGGATGGCTCCTTGGCCTCCGCCCCAGGCGCTAGAGTGGCTCTGGTCGCAACATGGCGACACCCAGGATGGGCAGAGCATCGCCCCCTGGTGGGCAGAGCGTTGCCCCTGGTGGGCGTGCCGGGTGGATCCCGGTTGGGCGCATGCGGGAGTCTGTCTGACTGTCTCTCCCTGTTTCCAGCTTCAGAAAAAAAAAAAAAAAAAAGATGAACTAACCAGTTTGGAAGGCCTCCTTACAACCACCTTAAATTTTAAGTCTGGTGAGCATTCAAAGGAAGGAGAAACTGCTTTGGAAAGATAGAGAAAAAATAAGAGATTTTTTTTGTGCTGAGTTTTAGTGGCTGGATATGGAACTCAGACAGAGAGTGGAGAGGGTTTGGTGCTCAACACAAAGAACACCATGATCAGAGGTCAGAGCACAGAGTCAGTGAGGGGCTGCGAGGAAGCAGGGTCCCAACCAGAGCTGGGGAGGGGTTCGGGGTCACCTGGCCATGGGCTGAGCATGTACAAGGGAGCCAAGGCCCTGTGGCACGGGTCCGAGACACCTGGCTGGAGGGTTTACAGGGAGGCCCTGTGCTGCACAAAGCCAGAAAGGGGTATTAAATCCTAGTGCTTCCACCAACTCTTGATGTGACCACGTAGGTGTCACTTTACCTCTCTGAGCCTGAGCCCCCTTTGACCGGACAGAAGTCGGACCTCACAGGCCCGTCACATGATAAATGCTCAGAAAGTATCAGCTCCATGTATGTGACCGAGTGGCCAACGCAGAGTCCGTGACTGACTGTGCGGGCGATGCCAGGATCACAGCAGCGGTGGAGGGAGCGCCAGGACACGTCAGCCTCTCGCCGGGTCAGTGTGGTGCGAGGTGGGTGTCGGGTGATGGGGTGGGGAGGGAGCGGGGAGACACGAGCGTGAGAAGACCGGGAGGCAGGCAGCTGCAGCCCCAATGAGGGAAAGGACAACGTTCAACAGGCAGCGGAATCCGGGAAGGACTCAAAGATGATGCCGACATTGCGAGACTTCGTAACTGGGAGGTCGGTGGGGGGTCAGCAGAAACAGGGACGTCAAGAACACGCAGCTGTTCGAGGAGTTAGATAATGAGATGTTCTGGGAATGTGGCATCCATGATGTTTAACTTGACCAGAAATCTACATGCCGTTCCAGTAGCGATCTAAAAGACTGAACTGGAGTTCAGAAGGGAGCTGAGCCTGGCCGCACGAATTTGGGAATTACGTTCTAGATGTCACTGTTGAGCCATGGGCACAGAGGAATTCACAAAGAGAAGGAAGCCTCGAAGAGAACCCCAGAAAAGCATGTGCTCCATGCAGGAAGCAGAAGAAAAGGGAGGAAAGAGAGAGTGCTGACTCAAAAGGAGAAAAAGGAAGAGGATTCTGATCCCTAAATAACTAATAACGTAGGAAGAGACAGGCGGCCACGAGAGGAGAGACCGCAGGTGCTGAGATGAGGGGAAAGGAGGTGAAGGCTGAGCAAGATCTTTGGAGACCTCTGACCTCTGACCTCTGAGAGAGCGATTTGAGGGGGACAGGGAGGGGGAACAGGCTAAAAAAGTGGGACAGAAAGAACAGTGAAAGACGGAGGCTATAAGTATAAATATATGGTCTGGAGAGGTGACTTTGTGAGGGAGAATGTGAGGATTCGGTCAACAAAGGTTCGCTGAGTGTCTGCGTGCCCCAGGCACTGCGCACAGGCCAAGGGGCAGAGAGAGCCCTCGGGAGCTCCGAGGGCTGGAAGATGGCTTTAACTAGGGGAGACATGGACAGGTTTTACACTTGGGTTGTGGGACAGGTGGCAGGGATGAGGTCAAGGGACTGACGGACAGAGGGATGACCGAGACTAGGTAAGGGAGAAAGTGTTGGCAGGAGAGGAGAAAAGCTCCAGTCCCGTAAGAGTTGAAAACTGACATGCGTAGACCATTTCTGTCCCCACAGGACTGCCTTAGGGACCCTAAGGCGCTGCCCTCTGACTTCACTTTTATGTGGAATGTAAAATAAATAATAAACTAACAAACAGAAAAAACAAAACCCAGAAACAGACTCATGGATACAGAGAACAAACTGGTTGCCAGATGGGGGACTGGGCGGGTGAAAAATGAGAAGTGATTAAGTACGAACTGGCAGTTACAGACCAGTGACGGGGAACATAGTCAACAACACTGTCATACCTATGTATGGGGCCAGGTGGGTACTAGACTTCTGGGGGGATCGCTTTGTAAATTATATAAATATCTAACCACTATGTTGTATGCCTGAAACTAATGTAATGAACATTATCTGGAATTAAAATTTTTTAATTAAAAAATATACAACTCTTTATTCTAAGTTAAAATAAAATAAAATTGGCTCATAAATATATATGATGCTATCCGGGCATTCTGGATTTTCTATCTAGTGCACCTTGAAATTACATGCACTCTTTAATCAGAAGACAGCTGAGAGAGAGGACTTTATATAGCACTTCCATTTAATTATAAGTTTTCTCCCAGCCCCTGGATCGTGTTGATATACTGCAGGGTTCTTCATGTTTGCGATCTTAGGGGTTCCTGAGAATTTCTTCTAAAAACAACTTTTCTGGAACCATGGGTCAGTCCTGCTTGGCGCCACAGCACAGACTCGCTGGGCAGACCCCCCGTCCCCAGCTCAGTCCCCACGTAAAACCTATAACCAGGCAGTGCTGTAAAATATCACAGGAAGCAGTGACACACGTCCTTGGCAAGGAAATGCCAGGCTGACTCCAGTTCTTATATTTCAGCATGACGCTGTTCACGTGATCATTGTGTCTGGTTCCTCCACATGTGGCGGGCCCAGCGGGGGTGCAGGAGGGAGAGACCAGAGGGGTCAGTGGGGATGACCTCCTCATGGGCAGGTCGGCCAACTCCAGGGCTTCAGAGAGTTGGCACCTGGCCTCCACCCCGACTGGAACCACACTAATAGGTAAGGGTGGGAGGGGAAGAGCGAAGAATACACAGTTGTCCCCCCCTTATCCACGGGGCATGTGTTCCAAGACCCCCAGTGGCTGCCTGGAGCTGTGAATAGTACTGAATGCTAGTAAGAGGTTAACAATAATAACTGATAATAAAGTAGAGGAATTACAACAATACGCTGTAACAAAAGTTAGATGAATGGCTAGGGGGGACGTTGTTAGGTCCAACAAGAGTTACTTAAACACACGCACTGTGGTTCTGCCACCATTGATCTGGTAACAAAGACAGCTCCTCAGTGACAAACGGGCAGGAGACACACACAGCTGGACGAGGGGATGAGTCACACCCTGGGCAGGACACAGAGGACAGCACGAGATTTCATCACGCTACTCAAAATGGCGCGCAATTGAAAACTTATCAATTGCTTGTTTCTGGAATCTTCCATGTAATATTTTCTGACCGCAGTTGACTGTGGGTAACTGAAACTGTGGAGAGCGTACCCTATCCCCACACCAACAGAGGACCCAGGACTGAATTAACAGAAGACAGAAGAGCATCAACACCGGGAACCTCCCAACAAATCTAAATACAGTGGGGGTATTATCAAGGCTGATAAAAGCAGTGCACTTACCAAGTTAAAATATCAATATCCTACCCTAAACTCCCAACATCCCAAGTACCTCCCACCACTCTGAGTGGTGGATACCCTATCCCACCCCCATCTGGAAATGAAAGACAAATGCCTGGTTGGTGGGTTGGGGGGGCACCCTCTAGGACTTGGGCGCTCTGGCTGTGTCCCTTCTGATGGGTGCCCGTGTCATGTGTGCCAGTAAACATTTAGAATCTCACCTGAGGCTATTACTACCCCTAATTTACCATGAGGAAACGGAGGCTTCAGGGAGGGTAAGGAACTGGCCCGAGATCACAGAGTTAGTGAAATTGAAACAAGAATTCAAAACTAGCCCGTCGTAGGACTACAAAACCAGCAGTATGTCTAGGGAAGCCTCATACTGTATCGTCCAAACTGAAACACTTCAGAGAGCAAAATGTGAACCTGCCCCCAAAAGGGATGCCGGAATAACGGACATCAACAGAACTCTGCTGGACAAGCTGGGGTGTGGGGTCACCATCACATTCCCTCTGGGCTTCGCACAGCACGACGGGCCAGGAGAAGGCTCAGTCCGGCCCCGTGTGCATTTTAATGAGGACCAGGGCGAGTCCTATCAGGACTTCCTGAATTACTTAAAACTGTGGCTTTCCCCCTTGTTTGCTAGATTTGTTGACCTGGGTAATAATCCTGTAATTACTAAGACTAACGTCCATCTTTTAAAACTTGTACATTTTTATGCTTATTTTAGAGACAAAAGGACAGAAAGGGAGTTGGGGACCTGCACAGCGCTACAGCCCAGGGACGCAGGTGGCGCTGAAATAAGTGAGAACTTGAGTCAGGAGAGGAGACCAGCTGAATCCCGCGCTCAGGAGGTGAAAGGGACGAGGGCGGCTATTGTCCACACACGGCCGCTCACCGCGTAAGAAGCCGAGCCCAGCTGAACTGTGAAGCCCAGAGTTAAGGGAACAGACCAAGTGCTTCAGACTTGGAGTAGATTTGGACCTGAGTTTAAATCCTGTCTCCACCACACACATTCCTCTAAGTTTGTTTCTTTATTTGTGAGGATAAAGGGGACAACGTTCACCTTCCTGGATTCTTGTGAGGATTAAATGAAATAACACAGATACAACGCTTACGCCTGGCACCTACTAACAGCCAGTCCAGGGCGGAGAGAGGGACACTATGAAATAGAGATGAAGTAAAACCCAGAGGGTGCAGTGACGAGGTGTGTGATGAGGTCAGGAGTAACCAGGTGGTTCCTGGGTACCTGGCTTCGGTGACTGGGAAGAAAACAGTACCACTGATGGTGACAGAGGATGACAGGCAGCGGCAGGCGCTGAGGTGGCAGGAGAACTGGGTGAGTGACACTGATGAACAAGGTTGTGCATCAAGCATGCAGGGCTCGTGGGTCTTCTGAGTGGAGATGCTCACGAGGCCGCTGAGACTGAGACGGAAGCTCAGGTGAGAGGTCTGACTTGGCAGTACGGGCCTGAGAGTGATGGCACTTGGTGGTGTTTAACCCTAACAAGTAGAGGAGGCACCCCAGGGAGATGCTACAGAGACCGCAACTTTATCCTCAAATCTATGAACCCAGGAAACTGTGAACAGTGGGCAACTATACTCAGAATGTTGTCTGTGTGCATTTTCCTAGGTCCAAGCTTTCAGTAAATTCCCAAAGGCATCTATGAGCCCCTCAACTCCATCTCAAAGTTACAAAGCACCAGCGAGGAGTGAGGCGCCCGCTGGGGAACACAGATATTCAGGGGTCAGGCAGAGATGGAAAGAAACAGTAATGGAGAGAGCAGGAGACTCCTGACACCATGAAAGAAAGACATTCTGAGCCACAATTCAACAGAGTCCAAAGTGGCTGAAGAACCGATGGAGGTAAGAGCTAAATCCAGCAGTTTAAGAGTTTAAGAGCAAAGAGAGGGGAGGAAGTCGACACCGCAGGTGGCACAAACCAATGGATTGATCCTTGTTTCATGAAAAAGGGAAGGCTCTGCATAAAAGAACTTACTCATTTGTAAACAATAAGAATCCAGCAAATGACCCTGGTCAGCTGGCTCAATGGTAGGGTGTCGACCTGGTATGTGGAAGTCCTTGGTTTGATTCCCAGTCAGGGCACACAGGAGAAGCAACCATCTGCTTCTCCACCCCTCCCTCACTTCTCTCTCTCTCTCTTCCTCTGCCACAGCCATAAGCTCTATTGATTTGAGCACATTGGTCCTGGGCAGTGAGGATGGCTCTGTGCAGCCTCTGCCTCAGGCACTAAAAATAGCTTGGTTGTGAGCTTTGGACCTGAATGGGCAGAGCATTGGCCCCAGATGGGGGTCACCAGGTGGATCGAGTCAGAGCCATGTGGGAGTCTGTCTCTCTATCTCCCCTCCTCTCACATAAATAAATAAATAAATAAATAAATAGGTAGGTAGGTAGGTAGATAGATAGGTAGATAAAAATGATCCAGCAAACGAAGTTACATGACTCCAAGTTCATGTCAAGGGCACACACACAGGGACCAGATCCCAGCCTATTGCATTAGGTTTCCATCAACTTCAGCGAGACCTAATGAAACAAGTGCTGGGCAGCCCTCTACTAAATAAAGGCCTCCTCTATTTGTGTTACCAGAAAAAAGAATACAGAATGAAGGCTCCCTGGCAGAGCTCTGATGCGTGTATATGTTTCAGATGCACACAAGGCACCTGCAAACAACAGTAGCTGTTGAAGCTCCAGGAAAGCTTGACATGCAGCATATCTGTTCATAGCACCAGCTTTGGGAGTCAGACTCAAGGTCCATTCAGCTCTATTACTTGCTTGCCAGTTGTTGCCCTGGGCAAGTTAGTTAACATCCCTCAGCCTCAAAAGTGTGAGCATTAATTGAGCCTCAGGCTTGGCCATGATTATTTAACGAGATAATACATTGAAGCTCTGAGCTCAGCAGCGTCTGATACACCATCAGCTCAATAAACACCTGCTGATGCTACTTTTCTAGTCTAGAGCAGCATGGTCCAAATGTGAACTACATCTGTAATTATACATTTTCTAGTAGCCCCATTACAAAATCAAAGCAACTGGTGAAATTAATTTCAATATGTTTCATTTTTCCCAAGATATCCAAAATATTATGTCACTATAGAATGAACATAAAATTACTAATGTGGTATTTTATATTATTTCTTTCTCAGTCCCAACTAGCCTCATTTCATGTGCTTGACAGCCGCACCTAATTAGTGGCTGCAACGACAGACAATACAGCTCTCGACCCCACCAGTCACAGGAGGTCCGTAATCCTCTCCCTCTCTAAGAATCCCATTTGCCCACCACATTTTGAAATGACTTTGAGCTCTAATCCTGAATTAAATCCAAACTGCTGATTGTTTCCCAGCCCCTCCTACTTTAGCTCCAAGATTACTACAAGGTGGACCGGTACCTGGATGCCCAGTGGCAAACATTTCAGTGATGTTCCTTGAAAACTCACTGCAGTGGACTGGCTGGAGATAACAATGACCAGCTGACATTGAAAGTGCAGCCGGCGATGAGCTAGATGGTGTGGGGGGGGTATAAAATATATTTAAATTTTTAAAATTAAATTTATTGGGGTAACAAATGAACTCACAAAAAAAACAAACTCAAAGATGTATTTAAGGAGCCAGGGTAAGGCCATTCTCCAAAGCCACAGTCTGGCTAAGAACTGCTAAGAAATAGCAGTACTTGAGTCAGGCGGTACAAGCCAGGTGGGGATGGGGTGGAGGCAGGGAAGATGGGGGGACAGGGGAGGCAGGGGATGCAAGGGACACAGGGGACGCAGGGGAGGCAGTGGATACAGGATACAGAGGAGGCAGGGGAGGCGGGGGACGCAGGGGAGGCAGTGGATACAGGATACAGAGGAGGCAGGGGAGGCAGGGGAGGCGGGGGAGGCGGCAGCTTGGGCCTGAAAGGGGCAGGAGGGCACAGTGAGGTGTCTCAACAAACAAGGGCCAGGGGCTAGGAGTGTGCCGCACAAACACACCTCTGGAAATCCTGTGCCCTGATAATACTGCCTTTATCTGTGGCTTTAGCTTCAGAGGCAGAACGATATGAAAGAGAACTGTTGTCTTTTTAGGGGGAAGTGGGGAAAGGATCCAAAAACGTGCCTTTTCTGTCATTAGAAAAGGAACTAACTTAATGCAAAAAAATATTTTTCCAAGTGTTACATTTAAGGGAGTAATAAACTTCCCACGGGAAATACTGCTGGAACTTTTTCTGTGTGGATTAATATAGTTTTTCATGATCATTTAACTAATATACTCATATGGGTTTTCTGAGAGGTAGATTCAAAACTCTGCAAAGAAAGGATTTAAGCAAAGAAACTGAAATTGTTTCTTAAGTTACCACAGGGAGACCGATTCAGTAAACATGAGAAGCCCAAAGTCTAACGAAGAGTCTAGGCCACTAGTCCCCAGTTACCCACCACGTCAGTATGTTATGTTCACAATGAACACAGGGCCAGTTATATCTGATAAACTCTGACTAAAGCATGCAAGAAGAGGCATAATCCAGTTCAGAAAAGTCAAAGGGTTATGTTTCAGATTGGACATGTTACTTGTGGAAGGAAAAATTCGATTTGGATAGTGTAGAGTACTGTGAAATCCAACAGGACTGGGCACCTTCTGGAGGTGTGACCTTGCATATATTACTTCTCTGATTCTAGTTTCCTCCTCTGAAAAATAGGAAAATTGATACTGATTTTGTAGACATTTTGTAAGGTGAGATATCATGTGTGTAAACATGCTTTGCATGGTGTCTGACAAAACAGATGTCTACCAAACAGCTGTTCTTGATAATAGCAATAATAATAAATGAGATATGCACTTATTTCTGTATCATTACGAAGGTTGAGTTGGAAAAAGTTTTTAATAAAAAGCAGTATACAGCAAAGGTTACTCAAATGACTAACTTTTTGAGTCTGTGAACATACCAGCATTCAAGTAAGATTCATTTTCTCAGTATTTGAAACCCCAAATAGTTTTACCAAACTTTATTTTCCTAGCTTAATAAAACAAGGAGAAATTGGTCTTGAATGCCTGCATAAGTGACCTTGAAAACTCTGTGTTTTAAAAACAACTTATTCATCCATAACAAAATCTGACGGAGGCGTATGGGGGTTGGTTGTGGGGGGAGGGGGGCTAAGGTGTGCTTTTCTATGACTGTGTATATATATATATATATATATATATACCCTAAGTCTTAATGTACAAAGAATTCCTTCCCCATGGTCTCAAAAGGCCCCCTCAAGCTACCAAGGCATTCTTTGTGTCAGGAAGAAATATGTCTGAAAAGTTAACTTACACTAAAACAATTATAATATTAAAAAGTATTATGACTTTTTCCTTATAGCAGTCTTTGTATTTTAAGAGGGAGTTTTCAAAAAAAAGAAAAGATAATTCAAAGAAAAATCTCTTAAAATCTAAAAACTGCAGACACAATTGCTGTAAGATGCTGATAAAAGGACTTCGTATGCCGCTAAATAGAGCACTAGGCATCTGTGACAATAAAGGGGGACAGAAACCTTCCTTACTAACCCTCACATGAAATTCACAGGGGACTTTTTAATCTAGCTTTAGGTCAGGCTGGTTTCAAGCAAGCAACGAGCTTACACAACCCCAGGGTAACTCCTGTGTGTACCTGTGTATGTGCTCCTGCGTGTAGACTTCAAGTTGATAAACTGCACTATTAGAATCTCAATAACATTTAGTGTCCGTCTACCCAACTGGGAACACACACCTGGCTTGTTTCTGACTAGTGTGAAATGTTAAAACAAGCCAGGAGCCGGCCTCCTAACACATTCATGGAAGAGGCACAGTTAAGTTTACCTTTCTTGGGTCTGGATTTCACTGGCAAGGACTCCTTTTTTTCCATTGCCGCTTCTCTTTCTTTCCACCGGCGGATCTGTTCCTCCCTCATCTTGAAGAAGAGGATCTGTTTCTGCTCTTCGCTGAGCTCTGCCAGCAGATCGGGATCTATGTACATCTCCGACAGTATCTGTTTCAGCATCTCTGCGGGTCTGGAGTCTTTTACACCTGTGGCCAAAGTTCTTGCAAATGGCTGCCAGCTGTGCCTCCACCGGGGCTGGCACTTGGACGGACCTTCCCAGAGACTCACAGCAATCCCAGATGACGGGGACAATAACTCAGCAAACTGGCCGTAGGTTCCTGGCACTGGTCATCCCGCCCAAAATGCCGTTCACGAGCCTGCAAAGAGCAACAGCCAACAACAGGCAGTGTTAAAATGTGTAGAAGCTGGGCAAGGACAGGTTCATGAATAAAGGTTGGAGGAAATACAGTATCGCTTTTCATTTCTGGGGAGAAGAAAAAAGCTGAGGCAGCTCTGTCAAGAGTTTGTGTAACCTCTATCCCATAATTTCCAAAGATACTTTATCAAATAAAACAAAACAAACCCTGCCTTTTTACAGGTCAATCTCAGGGAAACAAAAAAAATTAACTGAGGTTTGGCCTTGTCCCAACCAAGCAAACATCTTATTACCTCAGAGCCTCACAGACCAACTGTATGGCTGAGAAAAGAAAGAAAGAAAAAAAGGCATAGGAGGAAATTAAAAGCCTCTTTCCAAACAGCTTATTTCAAAACAAAATACTATTTGTGAAATTTCACAGAATTACCCACCTCAAACCAAATCAAAAGAGAACCATGTTCAAGGAAGGAAAAAGAAGAAATAAAAATTAGACCACAATGCCATTTTTCCATTTCCCCTTAAAAATTCGCACTGAATGAACACAATTCTGTACTCTCATCTTCATAGAAGGACAGTGCAATTTCCAGACCACCTACTGAAACCATGGAAACACTGCAGGTGCAGGAGAACCTTCATGTACATTCTGGAAGGCCACCAGGTTTTAGGTATACGTCCTCCAGATAACCTAATTTAATAAAATCTAAATTTACAGATCAGATAAACTGGGGGAACGAAAAGGTGACTAGTGTCATTACAAAGGATCCTGGCTTTATAAAAGAACTTATTAGAGGCTTCTTTAAAAAGACTGTGGAAGTCAGCGATTAGAGTCATGGAAGGGGCCAACAGAAGGATATTTACTCAAATGTTAAGGAGTCATTCACTTTGATTTCTTACCAAAGTGTAGCCTGGACGAGTACATTCATAAGTAGTTTCACAGTGGTTCTACTGGAAGGGGGCTGACATTCCACTGAGGTTTCATTCTACTTTACACACTTCTGTTTGGTTAATTAAAAAACAAACAAACAAACAAAAACCCTTCATACTATTGTAATCAGAAGAAAATGATGTATACATTTCCATTCTAGAAAAACAAGACTTTTCATGTGTTTTCAGTATGATAGGATCACCAAAATTCTAAGAAACGGATTAATAATTTGGTGCTTATTGTCAACCATGTAGACATGCCCTCTCAATGCCATTTCTCCAAACTAAGTTCAAACGCTCTTAAACTCCAGACTAGTCACTTAGCCTCCTAGATCCTCCACCTGTTGTCACCCACCCAGCTAGACTGTGATGCTCCCTCCACCCCCTGGGAGTGTCCTTAAGCTCTCCTTCTTCCTCCTCTTCCATGCAAACTGTTTCTCCATCTACACCAGTCTTCTGAGACAAGCGCTCAAACCCAAAGTGGTTAGTCTATGTCGCACATAGTTAGACTCACTATTCACTGTGTAGCAGGGACACTTACTGAGGCTACAACTACTCTAGCTACCTGAATCCTATCATCTCTCTCCTGCAGCATTCATCAACAGGAACTCAAATGGAACACAGTGTTAAGAGAACATTAAAATAGAATAAAAAGCAGTGTCTGACTCCAATTCAGCCAGGTATGCCTATTCCAGGCTCTACCTTTGTATTTTGCTCTGAGGTGGCCCTCAAAGGCTGTAACAGAATTGATGTCCTGTAATACTTGAGTTCGAACAGCTTCCCGAGGGGCAGAGCTCACTCAGTTCACACTGACGAAGAGATTTCCAGAGGCTGCCCTCTCCTCTGTAGATGACGGGAACCAGAGCAAGAATTTGGTTCCTTGGCACACTTGACTCCATTGCTCTGAGGTGAACTGGTAAGAACCCAAAACGAGTGACTCCTGAACATTCCAGTAAATGCCCTTCCGTTGGCCCCTTCCATGACTCCAGTGGCTGACTGCCACAAAAATAGAACACGGTAGAAAACGAGGAACCCAGTGAAGCCTGAGGCCTCTGCTATGTTCCCCACTCAGAATGGGGTGAATCCTAGCCTCGGTGACAGTGTGGATAGAGCCTCAAAACAAAAACCCTGAAAATGCCAAATTCACCTTCCTCCCCTCCCAAAGTACTGACTCCTGGTAATAAGAATCCACACTCACTGTGCCAGCCACTGTGGTCAGCGCTTCCGCGTTCTAACTCATTTACTCTGCACAGTCAACAGCCCTTGGGTCCCCCTCACTCTCACAGACGGAGACTGAAGTGGCGGAGCTGGGCCATCTGGCTCTAAGGCGGCTTGACTGCACTCCACCAGTCCAGCGGAGTTTCTCCGCGGGCCCTGAACCAGAACATCATCCGGATGTGGGACTGCACGTGAGATTTCCAAACGAAGCCCAGCAAATTCTTGCCGCCGTGGAGATGCTGAACTAAAGGTGTGTGACACGCAGTGCCTCTCCGGCAGAAGTGGCTTCATCCTGGTCGTTGTGGATAAGCTTAGGGGAGGCCAGGTATGGAAAAGACCCCCGCCCAGGGAGGACAGCATGCTGACCCGGGTGGGATGTCTTTCCTCGCTTTTTTCTCCTTTGTGTGAGAGAGTCTCCCCTCTCACACAAGGTACAGCCTCTCACAGTGTGAAGAGCTCACAGCACCTCTGTGACGAGATGCTCAAGCTCTTTCACAGTTTTAACTTTTTTGTTTTGCCTTTTGTAGCAAACATGGGCTTTTTAGCATTACAGTTAATTAGTGGATCTTGAAGGCAAGACACTGGCTTCCCTGTGTCCTCAGAAGATACTTGGGGACTTCACTGACCACTGTCCTGTGATCAGGTATTTAAATAACAGGCAGACTATTCTAAGACTTGATTCCTACTGGTATGAATTAACTCTTTCCTCCCCATGCTTTCGGATGGAAAAGTCAAACCCAGCTCGGGGTGCTCATAGGACAATCAACAAGGGACCCCAGCCTGGGTTCCCAGCTCTGCCTCTCGTGAGCTGTGACTTCACTTCCTCATCAGCCAATGGAAGGCCTGCACTGTAAATCTTTGTAATTTGAGGACTATGCCAGATAATATGTAAAGTTAGAGACGAGTAGAGTCAGCCAGGGTAGAGGAAATAGAAATGAGGAAATTAACCAGGGTTTTTCCCACTTTCACTGTCCGACAGGGCCATCACTGCTGATCCTGAATCAAACTCGAATGGCTTTCCCCCAACATACCGACTGCAGCAAACTTCCAGTTATTCAAGACCCGATACAAAGAAAGAGCTCAGCTAACTCAGTTTTCTTCTTCTTTTAATGAAGGTAATGAGAAGCCACAGCCCACATCTGCTATTTATTCCAAAAATAAATTCCTAAAGGGTCACAGGATCAGCTGTTTTCCAGATTACCCAAAGATTTGGCCTGACTCTCACACCTTCCACTGCCCTGTTCTACAAAACAAAAAAATTGTTTTTAATGACTTTGAGACAAAAACAAAAGCAAACAAACAAAAAATAAGCCTGATATACAGCACAAATCATAAAAATACAGTAGAACTTTAATATTAAGAATATAATTTGAATTTTAATTATTTTAAAGCAGCCAGTTGTTTTCAGATTTGCAGTTACCTTGTTCAACTTCATCTTATTACTCTATCTGCAAAGAGGCCATTTTTGAGGATAAAATGAATTACCAGAGGTGACAGAGATTTGGTAGGTTTTGTAACTGTGTACCATTCTTTAGAAAGTTGATTTATTTACTGTACACACAAATTTGTCTAGATTTCACTAGCATGCCAAATCTATGCCCACAGATGCCTTCTACTTATTTATGAGCTTAAAAAAGATGGTGGCTAAGTCGTTTCTATTAAACAGGCAATCCAATAAAAGCCTTCTTAAGAGGTAAGGAGACTAAGTTTAGAGAAAGCTGCCGGGCTTGCTTCTTCCCTGTCACCCAGGAGAGGGAAAGACAGCTCGGAGAAAATCGACAAGCTGTGACTTATCGTGCGTCTCCATGCCCACCAGTTCGAGCACCCGCAGGAACCCCGAGGGCAGGAACGGACACGGGTGCCCATTTGGTGGAGGAAGGTCATCGCCACCGAACTGACGGGGTTGGGGGACGGTGGGGACGGGGGACTACTGTCTGGGTCTGAGGCAGGCCCCGGCTCCCTCGCCGCAATCTCACAGGGCCCTGGGTGCTGGCGCGCTGAGACTGTTCCCAGACTCTCCTGTAAGGTCCGGGGCGAAGCAAGACCCCCCGGCTCTACCCACGTGTGTCGCGTGCTGGTCCGCGGTGCAGTCGCTGCGGCGCACCGGAGTGGGGCGCCCGTCGCGGGGCCGCGGGGCCGCGGGGCCGGGGGAGACGCGGGCGCCGAGGTCCGTTGGGCCGGAGTCCGAAACCTTAGAGCAGCCCGGACCCTCCCACGCGGCCACCATCCGGGAGGCCACCACCCGGGCGCAGCGGCTCCCTCCCGCTGGAACCCCGCCCGACGTGCGTGCACACGCCCCGCGGGGACACGGAGCCCCGCCCGCAGCCGGGCTGCCCCTGGGCTTTCCCACGTGCTCGGTGGCCGCCCCCCGGGGTCCCTCTTACAGCGACCAGGAGCCCCCGGCCCGCAGGCTCACCGCCCCGGCTCCAGACACCGGACACCAGACACTGGACACCAGCGGCCCCGCCGCCGCGGCCGCGCTCGCCGCCCAGCCCCGCACCTGAGCCGGCCCGGGGCGCGGCGGCGGGGCCGCAGGAGGGGCGCGGGCCGGGCGACCGAGCCCAGCCACCGGCCTTCCCCAGCGCCGCGCCCTCCGCGAGCTCTCTCCAGCCCCCGGCCCCGCTCTGCTGCCGGCCGCCCTCCGCACCCCGACACCCACCCGCCCGGCCCCAGGCTCACCTGGCAGAGCGACCCGCCCGCCACCTCCGGTTGGGGCGGCCGAAGCTGTCCGGGAAAGCAGCGAGAGGCAGAGGCGCCCGCGAGCGGCACAGGCTGGCTGGCTGGACAAACTCACTCTGGCGCGATGTTGGCACACAGAGTCCCTCAGCCCGGCCCGCCCGCTCCGCCCCACCCGCGGCCCACATGCCGGGGTGACTGATGGGCGCTCCCGGCCCCACCCGGGCTCCTGGACACGCTCCAGGGCCTGGCGGCGGCGGGGCCTGGCGGCTTGCTGCAGCCCAGGCCGGGTCCTGGACGCGCACTGGCCCCAGAGGCGGGGGTCCCGGGCCAGGCCTCCCCCTCCACCTGCTGCCTGCGATGGCTCGTCCCGCCATCTCGGGTGCTGTGTAACTTATTAATATCAGCGACGAGCCCCTTCTCCGCCCCTGAGCGCAGGGTTTCTTGCGAGGTGGAGCCTGCGGAGGCGGGCAGGGCCTTCTCAGTTACAGTCACCCGGCCAAGTCAGCTCACTTCTCGCGTTCTGCTCCTGCTTCTTTTGGAGCTTACTTTTTTTTTTCTTTCTTTTGTTGCCATTAAGTAAATGATCAAACTCTCAGGCACTTGCCAGTACAGGTGTGGTTTTGTAGGACAGGATCGAAGAGGAGAAAGGCTGGAAAGATGGAGACTGAAAACAGCGACAGGGAGAGAAATTAAAAGAAATCTGGAATAAAAGTTAAGAAATTCTTGTGAATTTCAGCAAGAACAGGCTGGGGTGATACATGAAGGGAGGAGCTGACTGAGGGCAAGAGAAGGAAATCTTGGACGAAATTGGAGCGGAAGCAGAGGCATTAGAGGGCGTGTTCTACTGAAGAAGAACAGACAGAAGGTGCGGAGAAAGACGGCTTGACTTGGTGAACCCCGGAGTGCCCGTGTTGGGGAAAGGGAATAAAACAGTAAGCATTCAGTCCTCTCCACAGAGGATCCGGTAAATTCAGGAGCCTGACTTTGTTCAACCGTGGAACTTTTTCATACACAGCCTCTCCAACTACAGAAGACACCCAAGGTTAGAAAGAGCCTGGGGCAGAGATCAGTCCTAGAGACACAACTATTTAGGAACCATTCTAGGGATCCTAACAGGGGTGAATTTCTGGTTTAGGTTTGGCTCCCACTGCTTACTAAAGGAATGGCCTGTGGGTGTTTTTTGGCTGGAGTGTCATTTGACCCTGGTTAGCTGCTGTGGCTAGCTCAAAATGAATCCTAACACTTTGTGGATTGAACAATTGATGAGCCAGGAAGGGCGGTTCATTAGCAAGTTAAAATTCCAGAGACACTTGTAACAGCCGACTACCTTCCTCCACACTCCATCTTCTTCCATGCCCTGATAAGTCTTCCTAACAGTGCTCCCACACTACTACTAACCTCTCTGTCCTTCCGTTTCTCCCTCTGGATCATAGTGCTTACCTACCTCGTTAACTTGCTGCAAGGGTTAAATGAGATAATATAATTAAAATGCTTACAATAGTTTCTGGAAGTTGTAAGTGTTCGAACACATTAGGTCATATTATTTCACATTACACACTATAATTTCAAGTTACCACTTCACACCTAGGTTATAGATTTTGCCTAGACTCTAAATTAGCCTCAGTGATCCCCACCTTTTAGTATAGTAGTCCCTTCCTTATGTGTGGGGGATACATACCATGACTACCAGTGGATGATTAAAACCATGAATAGTACCAAACCTTATATATACTATATTTTTTCCTGTACATGCATATCTATGATAAAGTTTAATTTATAAATTAGTCACAATGAGAGATCAATAACAATAATTAATCATAAAATAGAAGAATTGTAACAACATACTATAAAAACAGTTATATGAATGGCTTTGGGTCATCATTAAGTAAAATAAGGGTTACTTGAGCACCAGCACTGCAATATCATGACAATCTGAGAACCAAGGTGGCAACCTAGTGAGTAAGGGGTGGGGAGCATATACAGTGTGGCTATGTTGGACAGAAGGAGGATTTACCTCTAGGGTGGGGCAGAGCAGGAGAGATTTCATTAGAATGGCACACAATTTAAATTTAGGAATTTTTTTTTCCTGGAATTTACCATTTAATATTTTCAGAGCACTGTCGACCAACCACAGATAAGGAAGGACTACTTATGTCACTTCTGAGATTAAGTTATAAAAGACCTTGTAGCTTGTCTTGGTGTACGTGCGTCTCCCTCTCTAGGATCGCTTACTCTTAGGGAAACCAACTGCTGTCAAGACCAACCCTGTCGACAGGCCCACATGGGGAGGAACTGAGGACTCCTGCCAAGAGCCACAAAGCGAGCTTGGACATGGATTCTACAGCCCCAGTCAAACCCTCAGCTGACTGTAGCATTGGCCTATAGCTTCAGTGCACATTCATGAGACCACTCAATTAAGCCACTCTCAGAATTTTTATATTTATTTATTTATTTTATTTATTTATTTATTTTTAAGTGAGAGGAGGGGAGATAGACGCCACATGCATCCCAACCTGGATCCACCTGGCAATCCCCGTCTGGGGCTGATTCTCAAATCAACCGAGCTTTCTTCAATGCCTAGGACTGATGTTTGAGCCGATCCAGCACTGACTGCGAGAGTGGAAGAGAGAGCGGAAGGGGAGTTGGGGGGAGAAGCAGATGATCACTCCTCATGTGTTCCCTGACTGGGGATCAAACACGGCACGTCTGCACGCTGGACTGGCACTCTATCCACTGAGCCAACCAGACAGAGCCACTCTCAGAATTTTGACCTACAATATTGAGATAGTAAATTTGTGTTGTATTAAGCTACTAAATTGGGGGCAATCTGTTACACAGCAATAGATAACTAATACACCTCACTTGTCTTGTTTCTAAGCCAGTTTTAGCTAGTTTTTATGTATTGGAAACTTCATGTGCTGGATGGCTTATTGAAACCCCTCACCCCAGAGTTAAAAAATATAACATCTGTGTTTTGAACAACCTCTCCTAGTGACTGGATCGAAGATGGGATTACAGGTTTTGCTGTCAGGAACTCTGCTCTAGGGGTTCTAGGTCAGACATTTTTAAATGCAGTATTCAAATTCATCTTTTTAAATATTAATTCTAGTCTTTCATTTGGTTGCTTAAAAAAATCTTTGATGTCCACCGCTCATTTTGTCCAAAGTAAGACTTACCCTCTTGCAAACTTTCAAGGACCAGAACAACCTAATGCCAACATCTCTCAGCTGTATCATCTTCCTAATACAAACCTCGCATTCAGGTAATCTGGTATTTTCAGGCCCTAAACCTACACAGGCTCTGAAGCTTCACACTGTGGCCTTGGTCTAAAATGGTTTGTTCTACAGCGTGGCTTATGAATATCCCATCTATTCTTCAAACATCAATCTTTAGGAAACCTTTCTCTTGTACCCTCCCCTCAGCCAGAAACAGTCCATGCCTCTTCCATGTTTATATATTTGTATCACAAGTTAGTGTTTTACACATCCAAGAGCCATTTAATGAACACTCGCTAGGCGCCAGGCCCTGTGGTGACACTGGGGGATGACAGAGAGCAGGCAGTCAGGGCCCCTGCTGCCATCTTCGCTGTTGCTCTGCCTTGTGTGGCAACTGTGTGTATGTTTTGTACCTCTTTGAAATTGTAACTGTCATGATAGCAGGAACTACCTTGTGCGAGAGAAAATCCCTATTGAACACTCAGGCACACAATAAACAGGTATGCAGTGCACGTTAGTTGAGTGAATATTAAGAGCCCAAATGAGTGCAGGCTATACACACACAGTATAATCATTCATTCAACTTAGAGCTCAGTATCTCTTTCCTTTTCTCTCCTTGTCTCCTTGCCGTGTGCCTCGTTCCTGTATTTGTAAATACTGTATCTCTCTTTTCTTCCTCCTGTTATGTCTGTAGTTCTTTCTCCATCCTCTTCACCGTCTCCCCTCTCCTCTATCACCTCTCCTTTTTTGTTCCCTCTCTCCCATCTCCTCGTATTTCCTCTTTCACTTGGCATAATCTGGAACCAAAATACTTTTTTTCCCTTTATTTAAAAAGTAGATAGAATGGCTTATATTGATTAAAAATAATCTAGCAGTTTTGTTAGTTATTTATGAGGCCCTCAATCACTCTCTCCCTCCCTCTGGGCCAGGATTCCCAGCAGGAAGCACTTCCGTTCTCCATGACCCAGGATGCACTGTGGGGAGCACTGTGGGGAGCACTGCCACCTTCATGTGCTGGCCACACTCCAGGTCACATGTGAGGTCTGGGTCACCAAGTGGAGCATCTACTGCCGGCCACCGGCAAGTTAGAGACCTGCATGATGGGTGCCTCCCATACACAAGCTCCGGGGTGCCCCAGTGCAGAGTTCTAAGGGAAGAGCTAAACATCCGTTTACTATATACTCATTTTTAAAATTGGTCATTTATTTCCAGTAATGGGCAACCAGAGTTTAATTGACGTGCTCTCTGGCATTCCTCTTGGAAGGTTGCTCACGAACCCTGCAGCTCAAGGCTGTCGTGTACAGCCACTGTCGTGGCACTGGCCACCTGGAGGGGTGCCCAGCAGAGTCGCCCAAGCAGTACGGGGGCTGCATGGCACGGCAGCTCTACTGCTTCCAGAAAGCCCGGGAAGCCGCCTTCCACTTCACAAGGTCAAGTTGTACTTACGGTAGGTTCTACAGAAAGGGAAAGTTACCTTCAGATTTTCTTCTGTAGGGAAGAAAATAGGATAATATTTTTCCTATCATATTTTATCATCAGCATCAGAAACCCCAAAGACTTTTTTTTTTAATTTTTAAAGAAGTTACACGTTTGTCCCGTAGTAGGTAAGTATGAAGTGATGTGGAAGAAAAAGACTAAATATTTCAACTTTATTAAAAACTGATCAAATTTCAGAATACATCCTAGGCAAGTCATCAATCATAGCAAAGCAATTTATTGAAGGTCCTCTGTATTTTCAGCTTTCTGCCAGCAGTTAGATTTGATTTTGAACTAATTTCAATGCTTCATGACTCTTTGTGGACTTTTATTTTTTTCATCCTCATAAATATCAGGCTACATTGTTGGCCTTTCTATTCATCTTTGATTTGATTAGATTACTCTCCCGGTTGATGTTTTTCCCTGACTTACCATTATGGAATTGTGTCTGAGAAGAAGGTCCTCATTGTTTATGCTTCCATGTGGTCAGCAGCCTGAGGCCTGGAGACACCGCTGGCCTGAGGCTGCGGATGGAATTGGATAACTTCCACTCCAGGTGATACTGGGCATCTGCGAAGAGCCTGCGGTGAGCAAGGCCTTTGACCTTGAAGGCTGAACGAGGAGCAGAGCCAGCTCTTGCCGGTGTTCTGCGTTCCTCGGACCTTCCCAGGCAGCTTTGCATAGGACCCTGCTGCTAACAAACCGAGGCCTCAACTCTTCCCTGTAACAGGTTCAGAATCAGGTTTTGATTTCCTAACTTCTCTCTGATATGTAATCTTTGCCAAAAGTACACCGATTCATCGCTGGGCAGATAAAATATATTATGCTCACTTTGTTAAAGATGGCGCTGCCCACGTGGAAGCCCATCACCCAGGTGATAATATTAGTTGCCCTTCTTGCTTGGGATGGGCGTGATTATATTAATGTGTGTTGAGGGAGGGCTTTCGCGCCAAAAGTTTTTAAAAGAGATCACTTGTTCCTGGGAAGAGTGATTATGTTCTAGGAGGAGCCCATGCTGGAGGAGAGCAGAAAAAGGCCACGTGGAGGAGAGGAGAAGCAGCCAAGATGGTGGAGTGCTGAAGGAGAAGGGAGTTTGTGCAGAGAGAAGGAGATGGGGAACAGAGGTGAATAAGGCTGGTGAGCTAGAAACCTTTGATTCTAGGAAACTCGGATAAGTCAGTGGCTTTGGGAGCCCTGAATGGAAAGGGAAGTGTTTTCCCACTGTGAGTATTTCTTGCCTGCCGGATGCGAGCTAGGATTAAAGATAATGGCCCATCAGTTCTTGGCTCCATTGTTTCATTACCGTCTGTCTGAATCTAATGCGAACCTGCATGGGTCAGGCGGCTGGCCATACATTCATTTTAGTTTTCTAAGAGTTTACTGGCAGTGAGCACAGAAGGAGTTCTCAAGCACATAGTAAAATAATCTAGGGAGATTTCGTGTTTGTCCCTTTGTCTCCCCCGTTAAAGGGGTTCTTATTTGATTGGGATAGGATGGAGCACCGACATCAGCATTTCTTTTCAAAACATCCTACGAGGTTCTAATGTGTGGCCAACCTTGAGAACCACTAAAATATGTGGAAAGAGTTCACTGGTTATGGGAGATTTTCAAGGTGTAGTAATGGCAAGCCCTAGACTTTACTAAAATAAGCGTGAAACTGGATGTTCATCTTCTTGGTCTGGTCTTGAAGTAAGTGCCATGACCTTGTCTGGGGCTGACCTTGTCTGGGGCCGGATGGTCCAGCAAACCCAGCCTGTCATTCACTATGGTGGGAGGAAATGTAACGCAGGTACTGACAATGTGCCTGGCTGACCATGGCTGCCAAGTATCTAAGACTTGGTCACTTCTTTCCTTTTACTGTTACCAGGTGGTGAAACCCAGTGTTCCCTCGGGCCTTTTAGTTGAGAAGAGCACTTCTCTCTCTGGCCCAAAGACTCCCCACCCACACTGCAGGGATCCAGGTGTTCTCAGTCTCTTCCCTGTATTTCCTGGAGTGGCTTTAGTTCTCCTTCCTGGAACTCCTGTCCTCCCCCTGAACCATTTCCCTCAGAAATACTCTGTTTGCCTGAAGACTGTTCTCTAGCTGGAAGTTGAAGTTCGTTCTACCCTGAGGGAAAGTAAGACACTTTGCTTCTTCCTCTAAGTGCCTGTTTATACTTGGTCTTAGCCAAAAGTCTGAGAAGCAATCCTTTAAGTGTATGTTTTAAAAAGCCAACATGGGCCTCTGCCTCAGGCGCTAGAATGGCTCTGGTCGCAACAGAGCAATGCCCCAGATGGGCAGAGCATTGCCCTTTGGTGGGCATGCCGGGTGGATCCCAGTCGGGTGCGTGCAGTAGTCTGTCTGACTGCCTCCCCCGTTTCCAACTTTAGAAAAATACAAAAACAAACAAACAAACAAAAACAAAAACAAAAAGCCAACTTACGGCTTCAGTAGTGTATGCCATTGTTTAAGTTTGAGACAGAGAGTTGGTTTGTTGGTATTTTAGTATTTTAATGACAGAGAAACTTGTACAGAAAATATAGTGAAAGTTATGGGCAATAAATGGCAGATTATACTATACAAGTAGAGAAATATGAAAGATGATAGACTCTCTTTGGAGAAAGAAGTCTGTATTCATATAGAATTATATAACCACATTTGCCCCTCATTGGGAATGAATGCTACATTTTTACAAGTCCTCATTAAAAATACAATAAATCAGCCCTGGCCAGTTGGCTCAGTGGTAGAGCGTCGGCCTGGTGTGCAGAAGTCCCAGGTTCGATTCCCGGCCAGGGCACACAGGAGAAGCGCCCATCTGCTTCTCCACCCCTCCCCCTCTCCTTCCTCTCTGTCTCTCTCTTCCCCTCCCACAGCCAACACTCCATTGGAGCAAAGATGGCCCGGGCGCTGGGGATGGCTCCTCGGCCTCTGCCCCAGGCGCTAGAGTGGCTCTGGTCGCAACGGAGCGACGCCCCGGAGGGGCAGAGCATCGCGCCCTGGTGGGTAGAGCGTCGCTCCCTGGTGGGCATGCCGGGTGGATCCTGGTCGGGCGCATGCGGGAGTCTGTTTGACTGTCTCTCCCCGTTTTCGGCTTCAGAAAAAAAAATACAATAAGTCATACAATAATGAGGTCTAGAAGAAATTTGGCCTTCGTGTGCAGCTGAAAAAGAAATGGGGGAAAAGTAAGATTAACCCTCACAGACCTAGTTAGTGACAGACCCAGAATTAAACCGAGGTTGTTACACATGACCTCTGCAGTCACTATACCACAGTGAATGAGCTAGTTCGTGCACCTTACTGAATTCAGGAGAAGAGGAACCTGTGTTTCTCTCCTAATACAAAGCCCCTCGGCCTCTTGATAAAGAGGCAGACGGAAGCTGCCTTCAGGGCTGTGCTAACTCAAGACCAGCTGAGGAATGTACAGGACTCCACTCCAGCCTATTCACAGCGCTGGGCTCACAGTAGAAGGCCTGCAGGGACCACGTTAAGCATTCAGCACCCTCTGGGGAAATAGCTGAGGCTGTGATCCTCTTAAGTATAATAAGCAGGTATTGATAGAACAATCGATCAGTTCCAAGTTTTTCCTTAGGTCCAATTCTGACTGAAGGAGGAAGCAGAAGAGAAGAAAGGGGGAAATCGGAAGGAACAGAAGATTCAACGCCAGAAGGATAATGAGAATGGAGGTGATGTTTAAAACGAATACATAACCCAGTTGCTTTCTTACGTGAGCCTTACTTTCCTTTGAAGCCTCAAATCCACACACTCCTTTCTGATAGGGGAGTGGTTCACACAGAGAGGAAGGAAGAATTTGGCTGGTATCAAGAAATGATTTTGAAATGGCAGAGGATGAATTTCTCTGGTCAATACTGGCTTAAAAGCATGGATTTTATTGTTAGTTTTGCTACATGGTGAGCAACTCTCCCAAACTGGCTGAATAAAAGGTCTAATTAGATGCCCAGGAACAACAGACTCAAATCTTCTAAAATCAATAAATAACATCTTTAAAAACATACTATTTCCTACTTAGACTCCATGAAAGCAGCGGATATCACTAAAGAGATGACACTTAATGGTCAGACAGAAATGGTTTCTAGTCTCTTGAATGTGCTGTGAGTGCCAACAACACCATAATGCTGGACAGATGAACATTTCAGAGCACTTTTAAGCTGTTTTTTCATTCAGTTCTCAAACATGTTTGGTGACATAGGCCTTTTGATCTTAGCTGACAGGGGAGTTGGCCCTTTGGGTCTGCCTCGGGCCAGCCAGGAGTGTGTGGGTTCTTGACTTTGTGCTGGAAAAATTTCATAACACAAGTCCAGGTGATTCTGAGAGTAAGTTTCTTAAAGCTGGGACAGTGAAACAAGGAAGGGCCGAGGACAGAAGAAGCAACAGGAGAGCCTAGGCCGGTGGGCTGCTCTGGGTCACTAGAAACCTTGTGGGAAAGAAATGAGCAGAGAGAACAGGGCCTGGAGGCAGGTTCAGGGGGTTAGCCTGTGGCAAGCGGCCATTGCTCCCCTGGTTGCAGGGTCCTGGGGACCCTTGGAGTCTAGGAGATGCATGGCTGTGGGGGAAGAAGAGGGGACTGGGGAAGGGCACAGGCTCCTGAGAGAGTGTGCGCCGGGTCCTTTGTTTTGAGGGTTGTTAAGGACTGGGAATTTAGGGGGAGATTTCAGTAGAATATTCATCAGCTTTTCCAGTTGTGCCCCCACCCCAGGGCTGTGGCCTCCACTGATTGGTTAGCCCCAGGTCAGGTGGACATTAGTCATTGTAGCAGGTCCTAGTGACCCTCACCTGGGCCTGGAGCTAAAACTCAAAGGAGATCTAGATGTTAGCTCTAGGGAGGTGATATTCTGTATCTCGCTGTAAATTTCTCAGCCAGTATACGGAGATATCTTTCTCAGATTCCTCATTCTACTTGCCAAGGAATTTTCCTAGCTTCTTACTATCCTGTTTCAAGGGCACTTAATTACAGGCCAAGTCGATGATTTACCTAGCTAACACAGTAGCTTGGGTAGTGGTCGGACTAGCTGGGACTTGGAAGTTCTAACGTCCGGTTCAGGGCTCTACCCCTACACCCTATAGCTTCTGGCACTGTTATTTTTCCAGCTTGCAGAGCAGGCCTGGAAGTTTGTCTCATGATGTTTGTATCTCCAGAGTCTAGCCCAGTGCATGATACAGAGTAGGAACTTCATACATGTTTGGTGAGTAAGTGAATTAATCTAAATTTGGGCTTCCCCAGAGAGATTCGGTGCCTCCCTGAATAGTGTGGGGAAGCACATTTTAGGAAATTAACGTTAAGTAGCTTTGTACCTGAAGAAATTATCAATATGTTTTGTGGTATTATCTTAAAAAAATTTTTTTTTTCAGAGACAGAGAGAGAGTCAGAGAGAGAGTCAGAGAGAGGGATAGATAGGGACAGACAGACAGGAATGGAGAGAGATGAGAAGCATCAATCATTAGTTTTTCATTGCGACACCTTAGTTCAGGGGTTGGGAACCTATGGCTCATGAGCCAGATGTGGCTCTTTTGATGGCTGCATCTGGCTCGCAGACAAATCTTTAATAAAAATAAATAAATAAATAAATAATAATGTTAAAAATATAAAACATTCTCGCCTGACCAGGTGGTGATACAGTGGATAGAGCGTCAGACTGGGATGCAGAAGAACCCAGGTTCGAGACCCCGAGGTCGCCAGCTTGAGCATGGGCTCATCTGGTTTGAGCAAGGCTCACTAGCTTGAGCCCAAGGTCACTGGCTCGAGCTAGGGGTTACTCGGTCTGCTGAAGGCCTGCGGTCAAGGCACATATGAGAAAGCAATCAATGAACAACTAAGGTGTCGCAACGCGCAATGAAAAACTAATGATTGATGCTTCTCATCTCTCCATTCCTGTCTTTCCCTATCTATCCCTCTCTCTGACTCTCTCTCTCTCTGTGTCTCTGTAATATATATATATTATATATATATATATTATATATATATATATAAAAGATTCTCATGTATTACAATCCATTCATTTCCTACCGCTCATGTTCATGGTTGCAGGTGGCTGGAGCCAATCACAGCTGTCCTCCGGGACAACACCAAATTTTTATTGGATAATGCATAACGTACATGGGTCTTTGTATGGCTCTCATGGAATTACATTTTAAAATATGTGACGTTTATGGCTCTCTCAGCCAAAAAGTTTCCCGATCCCTGCCTTAGTTCATTGATTGCTTTTTCATCTGTGCCTTGATCGCGGGCCTTCAGCTGACTGAGTAACCCCTTACTTGAACCAGCAACCTTGGGTCCAAGCTGGTGAGCTTTGCTCAAACCAGATGAGCCCGCGCTCAAGATGGCGACCTCGGGGTCTCGAACCTCAGTCCTCCGCATCCCAGTCCAACACTCTATCCACTGTGCCACTGCCTGGTCAGGCTTGTGGTATTACCTTAACCTCAGGAATGACCCATGTAGCTTGAATGTTCTGAAACGAGATGTTATTCAGTGTGAAAGGAGGGGAGAGTCTCAGGGGGATTATATTATTATGTTGCTACAGAATCATATGCCCCTATTTTAATTTTCCCTTGAAGTTTTATTATTTTTCAAATTACCATTCATTATATGCAATGATATAAATCTTTCATTCCTGGAATGTGAAGAACACACATTGGGTAACTATTGTTAGGAAATACTTAGCATATCTAGAACTCTGGCCCAGGAGGATTATTATTTACACAATTGGTCTCGCAATTTTAGTAATGTATACCACCTTGAGTTATTATTTAACAGTTTCTTCGTTCCTGGCTCGCCAACTAGATTACAGATTTCTTCAGATCAGCTTGTTCATTTTATTTATTTTATGCCCCCCTCGTGCCTAGTGAAGGTCTGCCTGCACAAAGACGGATATCCCATACACAGATCAAGTCCGCTGCCCTTGATGGTGCTCTTACTGTGGCCGTGAGAATATCTGTTTGTTAAATGTTCCTCTTGATCCAGCTTAACAGATATTAGAGCTGGAATGGTATTCTGTTTTCTTAAACTACTCCTGGTATTTTGTAAGAGTTATATATTTTTTTATTGTAAAACTTGTAGGAACTGGCATCCAATTAATAGCGAACTCCAGTGATTATAATATTTATACAATTTATCTCACATTCCCTCCTTCTTCCTATAGTGTGGGAGACAGGCTGTAAGCTGAAAAAAATCCTTATAGCCTACGACTGAGTAAGACCCACACCCTTGACTGTTGCATGGTGGGGGTGGTGCACTCTCATGAGGATTCCCGTTTATACCTTAGAGATGTGACTTTGTATCAGAGACTTCCTTGTTTTACAAATGGGTTTGTTCTCTGCACTCTATAATAAAGCTGGCCAAGGGGTGGGGGTGGGAGTTGGTTGGCCCTTCTTTTCCTGTATGCCATCAGCCTACAGGAGGCCTCCTGATCCCATCTTTTTTCTTTCCGTACTTATTTTTAATTTCCCACCGCTCGCTCTCCCTCAGGACCTGGACAATTATGAGTCGCACTGGTTCGCAGCACTATAGCTTATTGGTAAGGAAATGGTGGATATTCATGAGGCGGTCACAGAGACAGTTGAGGTTGTCAGTGAGGCTGGACACATAATAGGATTTTAAGGCTCTGGGATTTCAGGAACATTTTCTTAATTAGAAATTTTAAGTTCTTTTTTTCTGATCTTTCCAGCTTGTATCAGTTATCTTTTGCTGCATATTAAACACCCCAACACTTAGAGACATTAAACAATAACATGTAAATATTTCTCATGGGTTTGTGGGTCAGCTGGATGGTTATTCTGCTGGTCTTGCCTGGACTCACTCCTGTGGGTCACTGAGACCTGGGACAGGCTGGAACAGCTGGGCCTCTCCCTGTATGTGGCCTTTCACTGTCAAGTTGTCTAGATCAAGTTCTTCACATGGCAGTAGCAGCACTCCAAGAGGACAAGTCCCAGTGTGTTGCCACACGTGCTGTTGTTCTGTCGGCCGAGACAAGCCACATGGCTAAGTCCAGGGTCAAAGTAGAAGAGGCCAGACAGTGGCATGGATATGAGGAGGTGTGACTCACTGGGAACCATTAATGTAACTATCTACCACACAGTCTAATACAGAACACTCTAGGATATGAACAGTGTACCCAGGGAAGCTCAGAGCTATATAGGAACTTCTTCTCCTCTGTCCTAGGATGGCTTGTTACTGTAGATGTCTGATCTGGGGTATCTGGACATGCTGTAAATTAGAATAAACCAACAAGTGGTACTTCCAACAAGCATCTTTCCCTCCCTCCCTCCCTCCCTCCCTCCCTCCCTCCCTCTCCCCTCCCCTCCCTTCCTCCTTCTTTCTTTCCCAGAGAGACAGTGACTTGCCCATGCTAACTTAGAGAGCATTAAAGACTAGGATTCATATCTCAATATAATGATCTTTGTACAAACACCTCTCTCTCTCTCCATCCTCTGTGGATATGTTTTAAACTATAAATTTGAGGGCTTCTCGGCTAACATATTATGTGATATTTAACGTTTATAATTGGCTTTATTTAATACTTCCTTTACTTTTCAATGTTATGAATGATCCCCCATACTTTACAATTTCTCATTGATTCTTTTCACTATGTTTGACATTAATTAGTAGAAACACTACCACTGACCCCAAACCAGATCTTGCAGCCCTGAACCTTTCATTCCCAAAACTGTTTGCTCTTGTTTATTATTAACTTTGATTTACCTTGTTTTAGCTAGTCTTCTATGAGACTAAGGTCTGATAAGTGATAACTTGGTTTTTTAGAAAAGAGGTGATCATTCTACATCAAACAAATCTCCATTTGTAACTATAAGTGAATTGAAAGTGTATTTTTAATAGATTTTATTTTTTTAATTAAATCTAAGGATAAAACATAACAAACAGAAGAGTGCCAAACAGGAGCAGGATGCTGAGTCCTTCTTTCTGTTGTTCCTTCTGTATGAACAGAATTTCCCAGTAAGTGAGCTATCGTGTGGAGATAAGTTAGGCATCTCAAGGAAGCCATAGGTGTTCTCCCCTTGCCTGACCTGATTTAAACCAGGAAGTAACTTGGGCATTAGGAGTAACAGGTCCCCAAGCGAGTCACATATTTCTTATTTTACATATAAGGTTCAGGTTAAATAAACAACAAAACCTGAATATTCATGATCTACCTTATGACTGCTAATGCAGATTCTGCGAGATACCTGTCACCCATGGATTGCTTTGATCATCATCATCATCATCACTATCATTCATGTTGTTTTCACTTGTCATCAATGAGCAAATTATTGTTCAGACTCAAGTACATTTTGGAGGGAATGAAGAGAAGAAGGGGGACATCACAAAAAATAAAGTCAGAATCTTTGTTTTGGCTCCATGACGCCGTTTTAGTTTGTAGGCAGAAAAGCTGGCATAGTTCCACCTTATTCTCCCTCAGGCAAAATTTTGTTTGATTTTGAGTACAACATTTTAAGATGACATTGGTTGCAACCAAGTGCAGTTTTTTTAAAAGAAGAATGAGTAAGTTGAGGATAGTTAAAGGGACTGGAGGTAACAGAGAAGGCTTGAGGGTATGCAGGAATATCTTCCAATGTCTGAAGGAGTGTCACGTGGTCTCAGGTATGGCTTACTTAGTGTTGGTCCTAGAAATGCTTGGACAAAATTAGGATATTTGAAACTTGAAATCAGTTACTGCTCACCATATGTCTCATCTTTTCTGATAATATCATTTACCAAATGAAGGAGAACCAGAACCTAATCACCACCTTCACCCTTTCCTGTTCCATATTCTTATTTATTGCTACACTGGGCTTTGTTAACATAAAAATAAAAAGCCAAAGTAAGCCTGACCTGTGGTGGCGCAGCGGAGGCAGCATCGACCTGGAACTCTGAGGTCACTGGTTAAGGCACATATGACAGTTGATGCTTCCTGCTCCTCCCCCCTTCTCTGTCTCTCTCCTCTCTCTAAAACCAATTAATTGTAAAAACAACAATGAAAAATGCCAACGTGACAGGCAACAAGTATTTATTTGCAATCGCAAAATTGCAATTCTGGGACACAGAGTCAAGCAGAAACCCAAATAGTGTCCTGATTATGGGGTAAATGAAAGGAGTTTTATGAGAAAAGAAAAGGAAGTGATTACCTGCATTAGGAGAAAGAAATCTCTATTGGCGCTAACAAGTTGAATTATTCTTTAGCTATACATGGCTGATTACTGACTCTGTCTTCAGAGATAGTGTCCACAATCAGTCCCTGTGAGGCAGGAGAGACAGCTGCCGGGACAGGAGAAGGGGGAGGGAAATAAGAAGGGTTTCTTTCACCCACTAAATAAGAAAGTCAGTAGTTGTGAGACTGGCCAGAACAAGACAACCAGATGTCCCAACAATTACAAGAAAAACCACAATGTTGCAAAAATAGGGGATGGGGCTTGAAACCAAGTCTGTTAATGCCAACATCAGGGAAAGGGAGCCTTGAAATTGCAGCTAAGGATATATAACCCGGAAAACTCCAACAGGTGGAGCACTCAGACTAGCTGAGTTGCCCACTTGGGCTTTATACCAAGTGTATTTCTTTAATAAGTTTCTTAGTTTGCTTTAACACTATATTTTTTCTCTCACCTGATTTTTTTCTTGTGAGTGTGACAAGCACTGATGAGGGAGAAGCCCTTTGACTTGAGTCTTCTCTGGTGACAATCTCTCTGGTCAGAATTTCTTTCTTGTTTGTTTTATAAACAGTTGTTCATAGGACAGTGTTACTTTGTTGCTTTGACCCAGTCCAAAGGTTGTTTTGCCCAGTTCAAACATTCCAAAGGTTCAAGGAACAAGATATGCAAGCTGTATCTCTGGAATGGCTGCTCTGGCTCTATTTTAAAATGGCTCCACTTATGCCAAGTTTTCACAATTTTGTAATCCACAATTCGTTCTAACTGTGTCTCCTTTCTGAATATTTTCATTCACCACTACTGTTTCTAGTTTATTTCATTTCTTGGTTTAAAGCTCATTCCACAGTTTTAGACTAATACATTAGGCTGGCTACACCATTTCATCCCTTTCACCAATGTCTTCTACCCAGCTTCTAAGCACTACACTTCACCCATAGACCTTGAGACCAGATGCAAAGTTTTTCACTCCACTCCAAATCCTGCCATCATCCTAGGAAATTTTACCATCTATATAGGTAGATGATCCATCCTACAGCCTAGCTCACACAATCCTAGGTCTCTTTAATTCCAGAAATATCCTCTACACTGGATCTGTCCATGACCTGGCTCTTCTCTGTCTCTAAAATCTAATACAACCTTCTGGCTACAACCTTACTAATTCCCCCAGCGTTCTCATGAACTCACTCTATACTGCTATTTGAGATCAAAAAAATTTAATTCCCTTAATTGCCCCAGTTTTCTAGATTTATCAGTCACTTTCTGCACTTTCCTTCTTTTCTCCCCAGGCTTACCTTCCCTGGTTGATTTCTGATCACCACTTTCAATTCCTTTACTCTCCCCTGATTCTGCTAAAGAAAGAAAATTACACAAGAATGAAGACAAGAGCTATTAGGAGTCCTTGCCCTAACCAGCTGGAACCTCAGGCTTCCCATCCATGCCTCCGCTGCTCTTGGACCGGCTTCTTCTCCAGGTGTTTTCACCAACTATTCTAAAACATTATCACATCCATCAAGCCCTCGCCTCTCAATTTCAGCAAATGACCTTGCCTCCTCTCTTGAGAAAATTAAGCTTTTAGACCACGGGGTGTGTTAGTCAAGGTTCTTTGTTACAAAGAACAGAATCCAATCTACTGGTTGAATGCCACATTTGTTAAAAGTTACTTTGTAGTTCAGAGAATTCCCAGAAGGATCAGAGATCCAGCTTAGAAGCTACGGGGCCCCAAACATGCCATGGGGGCTGTTGTAACAAACACCACTGTCAGAACCCAAACTTGAGCTTGCACCAGACACTGATGATACTCAGAGCTGGATGTCAAAAGTTCTGTTCCTATTGCGTTTGAGGAGATAAACGTTTCACCTCACATGTCAAAATATGGAGTCTGCACGTACCTACCTCCTCACGTTGCTCCTTCCAAGTCAGTATCTCCTGCAGAAACATCTAACTGCTGGAAGCTAGATCACATGCCTGTACCTTTGCATTGCAGCAAGGGATGCCAGGAGCATGAGGTCTGGTTTCTACCTTGAGGAGGAAGGATTCACATGTGGAAAATTCATAACATGATCAAAAGACACTTGGCAGCTACACACATGGTAAACATCTCCTATACTCTCTTTCAGTTTCTCATCCCCCTACCTAAAAATTTATCCACTGTCTTCTTTGTAACAAATACTGTGCCTTCTTTCTACTTTTGAAGAATCATCCTCTTTATTTCTACACTTAATTCCACACCTTTCTGCTTCTTCCTTGTCCTCTATATATTATAGCCTCTCCTCTATATTCTGAGTCTTTCTCTATTTTGACAATTAGCCTCAGTCAATGAATATATTCAAGTGTCTCACACCCTAAAAATCCTCGATAGACTCCAATTTGCTCTCCCTTGCTTCTCCAGCTACCTTCTTGAAATAACAAAGTAAATTAATCATTTCCATTTCTTCATCAACTATTCACCCCCAATCTATTGCTGTCCAGCTGCGGCTCACTCCTCAATGCTCCCAACCCTGTCTTCCTACTGAAACTGCTCCTATTATGACAAATGAGGGTCCACCTATTTGTCAAATCCAGTGAACACAGGTTCATCCCTAGCTCCCAGTGCCCCACTGCAGCTTTTGGCCCTGGAGATGTCTCCTCCCTCTTGAAACTTGCTTCTCCTTGATCTTCTGTGAGTGCCCGCTCTCCTGGGCTTCTCGACCTTTCTAATCAGTCCATCTTTGCTCCTTCCTGGGCTGTTCATTTTCCACTTTGAAGTGTTGGGTTCCTAAGTCCAAGACTCTTCTGATTCCAACAGCTCTAAAGAAGTCCTTTATTGTCATTAAACATCTGATTTGGTTTGGGTCCCTACAGGAAATCCCTCTATTGGTAGAATCTGAGCTCTCAGAGCAAAGGTGCCGGTAAAAAGGCTTTTGCTCTTTACTTCATAAACTGTCCCCTTCGACAGGCCACACCCTGCAATCATATATATAAGGAAGATGACAAACATGTATTACAGTGCAGTAATATAAAGATTTGGGGACACAAATTTTATGCTTGAATTGCAAGCATACAATTTATTGGCTTTACTAAGATAACCTGAACGAATTGGTGGGTTATTTTTTATCTATGAGCTGTATAGCTCATGCTTAACTGGCCACTTTCAATAACAGTCATAACTATGATTGTGGGAGTCCTTGGGTTCTCAGCCTAAAGAACGAGGTGAACTCTGGTCCTTCCTATTCTGTTAGCCTTGTTGGAAGCCCCAGTGGAACTGCTTCCTTCCTTTCCCTGGGAACATGCCAGCTGCTGGTGTGAGGCCACCATCCCCTCCCTCCTGCACTGTCTCCATGTGCCACCCTCTGCCCAGCATGGCAGGAGCTGTATTCATTGTGGCTGGGAGCCTCCCACCCCACTTTCTTCCCCAAGTGGATCTCAGTATGACGATCACTGGGACTGGCGTCTGTTTCTCCACATCTGGGATGGTTGTGCTCTTTGGCAGGGAACTACATCAGAGGACAAAAGAACCTTTCTGTAGCTCCACTTTTGGAAGAAGTAAGTTAGTCATTAACCAAAACACTTCGGCTTCTGGCAACGAATCCTTATCAGCTGAAAACATTCTCTTGTAGGAATGGCCCAAGATTGAAAGAGAGATGACAGTTTGGAACAGAATAAAGACCGATTAAGGAATAGAAAGGGATGGGGGTGGGTACCTGGAGGCTTATTGGAGTCTAACAGGGGACCAGGGCTCAGTCTCCTTTCTCCAGTCTCAATTCCTCCATCTACATCCTTAAAGACTTAAAAAAGAAAGGAAACAAAAGGTCTAAAATTCTACAGTTTCATGAATCTTGAGAAATAGGCAATGAATTAGCCTGAGATTGTGAGTTAAATGTAATTAAAGGTATATGTAGTAAATTTCCAAGTTCCAACAAATATTCTATACCTATTTATAAAAAAGAATGAATGGGGAAGATTTTGAAAATGCTAGTAGTCTGTTATTTCCAGCCCATGGAAGATTTATCCAGTTGTCAATCTATTTCTTTTTCTTTTCATAAACTAGGCACCCAGTACTTGGAGGTTTAAGTGGAATGATTCAAAACTAGAATTTCTGGTTGTGTCATTAAGATTAGGAGTGTGTTTCTGTAATTATTTAACTTTTCTCTTTTTTCATTCTTAAGGACCAATCTTAAACTCAAAGGCAGGTCAGTTATATTTAGCATTCCCGCATCAAATTGACACAGGTCAGTGACGGCAGTTTGCTGGAGTCTCACTAAGAACAGGGGTCTAGGAGGATATGAAGGTCCTTTGGTGTTTCTGGATGACAAGATGCACCTAGGTGAATTTCAAAACTGCTCTGTCATCTGCCGAAGCTCAAGGAATGCCAGGTCCAGGTCCCATCACAGCGGTGATTAGCGAGAGGCTGGTGACATACGAGGCTTTGGAGACTAAACTGCTTGGTGGGTTTCCAACACTTGGATAGCCTTTACAAAGCCACTGCGTGTTCCCCAGCTGGTGCCCCAGCACTTCCAGAAGGAGTGGTACAGATGCATATAGACACCTATGTAACTGAAGTTTTTGAATTAGTCTCAGTGACTCGTTTCCAGGATCTGATCTAGCTGTCAAAAAATGCGTGCAAAGTGTTAATATGTTCTCAGCCCAGTATGAAGCAAGGGAATCTGTAAAACAGCAAGATGGACAAGGTTTCCTCAGACTGACATAGCAAAGATTTCCAAGTAGATTTCTACTAGGTTCCTGTAATAGGAGACCAGGATTATTTGGACAAAAGTAAATAAATAAATAAATAAATAAATAATCATTCAAACTTTAAATGTCCTGATAATCTACTTCCCTTAAATGCCCATTGGCCATAGAAATGTAGCATCTTTTCTCATCTTTCTAAGAAACTCATCTCATTCAGCCCCCCGCCCCGCCCCCTTTGTTCTTGCCTGGCTCTCGTTTTGTCCTCTACTGACCATATACTCTGAAATAGAAAAAACCTGACTAAGTAACTGAGTTTATTCCCTCCGTCCTGGAGGTTGTCTTCCTGGAGGGTTGTGTGGTTCTGGACCACAGAGCATGGACAAACAGTAGAATGTAGGTACCTGTGAAGACAAAAACGATATGTATAGAGAATGCAGCAAATAGTCACATGGATTTTGTCATTTATCACCTTTTTTTTTCCTAGCTGACTTATACAGCTGGGTATAGTCCTGAGGAAAGGGGACCAGCGACCTCTGCCCTGAGTGCACCGGTGTCTCTTTTAAGAAACAATCCAAATAGCTTTCAGTGAATAGACAGCTCGCATTGATTGACTGTTTACTGGGTGCTGGGCATCACATGTCTCATATGTTTCATTTATTTAACCATCATAGGAAACCTTTTGTTATCTCCGTGTTACAGATGAGAAAACTGAGGCAGAGAAGTTACTTGCCCAAGATCACACAGCTGAAGAGTGGTAGGATACCAGCCCAGGCCACTGGCCTCCCACCTTGCTCATTAAACATTCTGCCATCCTGGAGTGCAAAGTACATTGGGAATCTTCTTTGTCACATTTCACATTCCTCTTGAATTTGTGTCAACCAAGGTGCAATCCCAAAGTATGCCCGGCATCCACAGATGCTAATCGATCTGCAGGGCTGGCCTCCTCTACCAGGAAACAGCAAGCAGGCCCTGAGTCACTCGTGATGTGAGCATCTGGCTGGAGCTCACAGCTTCTGAGCCAGTTTGCCTGTCGGGAAGTGAAGCTGTCTAACTGGCTTTGCAGCTAACATCACATGGGGAAATAATTTTTTTTTAAGCCATCTCTGTATTTTTCTGACTTCCTTGAATAATGGTCTTCATTAAGTGGCTATGCAACATGGCTTGAAAATTATTCCTTTTAACTTAAATGCTTAAGGATATAATTAATTTACAAATCAAAACCACAATGATATATCACCTTACACCTGTCAGAAAGGTTATTGTAATAAATTCAACAAACAACAAGTGTTAGCAAGGATGTGGAGAAAAGGGAACGCTCCTATACTCATTGGTGGGATTGTAAATTGGTATAGCCACAATGGAAACAGTATGAGGGTTTCTCAAAAAATTAAGAGTAAAACTACCATGTGACCCAGAAATTCTACTTCTGGGTATTTATTTGAAGAAATCCAAAACACTAATTTGAAGGGATATCTGCATACCTATGTTGTTGCAGGGTTATTTACAATAGCCAAGGTGAAGATGGCACCTAGGTGCCCATCAATAAATGAATGGATAGAGAGGATATAGTACATATGAACAGTGGAATATTACTTGGCCGTAAGAATGAAATCTTGCCATTTGCAACAACAGAGTATTATGCTAAGTGAAATAAGACAGGCAGAGAAAGACAAGTACCATACAATTTCATTTACATGTAGAATCTAAAAAATAAAGTAAGCAAACAAACTCATAGATACAGAGGACAAATTGATGGTTGCCAAATGAGAAGGGGTTGGGTGATGGGCAAATAAAGAGAAAAAGAAACAAAAGGATTAAGAGGAAGTACAAATTTCCAGTTATAAAAAGTCATGCATATGTGAAGTCAATAATACGGTCAATAATATTGTAATAAATATGTATGGTGCCAGGGTGGGTACTAGACTTATCAAAGTGATCACTTTGTAAGGATAATAAATGTCTAATCATTATGTTGTACACCTAAAACTGATATAATATTATATGTTAACTATAATTGCAAAATAAAGTTTAAAAACTTAAAGTCAAGGGAATAAAAGACCTGATAATTGACAGAAAGTAATAGCCCCTCCACCCTCCCAAAGATAATTAATGAAGCATGCCAGTTTTTAGAGTTATTGCATAATGTCTTCCCTCATTAGTGTGCTTCATAATTTGGATTATTTAATGGTCAACCAATATAATGCTTTTGAAAGAGAAGCCATTCTCTGAAAATCATAAAGATATTTATATAATTCTCTCCTGTTTCTTAATCTCCATGGGATATAGATCTATTCTGTCTTAGGTTGTTATTTATTGTTTCATTTGTGTAAGTCTTGTCTCTACACTAGATTTTAAACTCCTTAAGGACACATCACGACAGCTGGGGACACAGTAAGATCAATACCTAATAAATATTACAAAATTGCATAGAAAATATACAGGTGCTAAATTGTCATTATCTACTCTGCAAACCAAGTCTCAAATGATAAACAGAACTTCAGTATTAATTCTGAAAATAAATATTCCCCCTTACTTTTCAAGTAATCTCAAGTCTTTTTTTTTATTTCTGTGTTAAAGTTAGGTTTAAATGGTCCCTCTTTGTGAATATAATGAAGTAATTATTGTAAAAATGTATCTTTTTAAAAAGTCAAAGAATAATGTGTTTCTGAAAGATATTAAATTTAGTAAACAAATATACTTGTTTTTCTCATAGAATTTAAAACAATAAATAAGTTAGGGTTTATTTTATTTTATTTTATTGCTTTTATAAAGAGGCAGTTTCTATTTCCATCCATAAGTACTTGAGGGCCATCTTAATATGTTTCAGTCTATGCAAAGCTCTACTTACAGATTTCTATCAATAGGTAAAATAAATGCTTTCATGGTATAACTGAAGCTAGGTAAGGTTGACCAGGAAGGAGTTCTTAGAGGGGAGAAGATCTGACTGAGTGGAAATTTAAAGATTTGGGTGACACCTCACCTATTTCAGACAGTGAGAAGAGCATGCATGCAGGCTCAGAGACAAGAGTAACAAGTCACGTTTTGGGGAGAGGAATTGCTTTGCTTGACTAGTCCAAAAAATGAAAATCAGAGATTAAAGAGCATTACAGTACATTAAGTTAAAGATGAGAGAATTCGTCAAGAGCCTGGAATTGGGAGGCAGCTTGGAGGAGAGGAAGACAATATGTTGTCACAAAAAGATCATTGGAGCCAGGAAGCCTGAGTCTGGCCATGAGTTAGCAGTTTCTCTTTGGGTAACTGAGTTCCCTTGGCCTTAGTGTATTCACGTGTAAAAGAAGTCTATGATTCTACCACGGGCAGTTGTGTTTTATTTATTCATTCAGGAAATATTTATTGAGCAACTACTCTGTACCAGGCAGAAGTTGAGTGCTGAAGACTTAGCAATGAACAAAACGAAGTGTTCTTCCTCGTGGAGCTACATGCCTAATTGACAAAATACCAATCAAAACAGAGTGAGAGTCAGACACACGTGATGAGAAATTCTGCCTTGTCTCCTTAGTCCCGCCTTTCCTGTGCACACTTGCTTTCTCAGACACACGTGATGAGAAATTCTGCCTTGTCTCCTTAGTCCCGCCTTTCCTGTGCACACTTGCTTTCATGGAGCTCCTTCTAGGGCTACATCATTCCTTTGCTGGTTCTCCCTGCGGTATCAGATGGCTTGTCATTGTCACAAAACATTTACCAGGCTCTTCAATTGGGAGTTTTTGAAGAGTCTCATTAATAACACTACTCTTTCTTTCCCAAGTTCTGAACCACTTAGGAAGTAAGTCAAGTGTAAGACAGATGGGAGATCTAAATGACTCCTTAATTACTGATAACTGCTAGGGCATGATATATATCTGCTATGAAGAAGGCTTCCTGACGTCGAGCTCCTGAATTAGACACGTGCCCACTGGGTCAGTGCAGGCTCTCCGCCCGGTGTCCCGCTTTGTGCGGTCTCCTGATGGCAGAGAGAGCAGACCATGCGCGTCCTACAGGCGGCTGGTTCCTGCGAGGGGAGAGCCTGGCCTGTGCTTGTCCGATCCTCTGCCCAGTTCACTCAGCAAGTTACTCCTCCTCCCTCAACTGTTATGCTAGCATCTGTTTGCTGAATTTTTTCTGTAGCGATAAAGGGGGAAATTTTTGTTCCACTTCCCCAGCAGAATCAAAGTAGAGACAGGGACCCTATAAAATAATTCACACTTACACTTCCCTCAGCCTACTAGAAGTGCAGGGTTCCCTCTCATAATTGCTAATGGACAACCCACTTTGGCAAGTTGTCTAACCTCTTTAGATAGTATTGTTGTAAGTCCTGGGAGCTATGGTGAGTTTTTCACCCAAAACCTGGTCATTTGAAGAATAAATAAGTACCAGGCCAGCAGTTATTAACTAAGGGACTAGACCTATGCTGTCCAATATGGTGGCCACATACAGCTATTTCAATGTAAATAATTAAAGTAAAATAAAATAAAAATTCACTAGTCACATTTCAAGAGCTCAATAGACAATGTGTCCAGTGGCTGTTATGTTGGACAGTGCAAAGTGAGGACATTTTCTTCTGGACACTGCCGAGCTGGAAGAGCTCCCGTTAACTGATAGAAGGGCTGGTCAGTTGATTAACTTCTGAACTTCAGATAGGTCAAACCTTGGCAGTGAGCATCAGTCTGGGTCCTGGGAGTAAACAGATGGTACACTTAAGAGATTAACTGAAGAGAGTTTAATAGACAGATTATTTATAAAGTTGTGGACAGGGCTAAGGGATCCAACAAGAGATAGGGAGGCACTGCCGACTGCACAGCGGGGAGCTGTTACCATCCTGGTGATGGAAGGCCCGAGGGAGGAAAGCCATCACTGGACATAACAGGCACGGCTAACCTGATGGCCGTGCAGTGGGCACTTTCAGGAAATACCCTGACTCATACTCTTCCTGATCTTTGGTTGTCTTGCCAGTGCCTTCCACTAGCATCTGACTGGCAGCCAGAGGGTGAGAGAACACGGGGCTGCAGGCTGCCATGGAGGGGCACAGGAGGGGGTCAGCCCTCCCCCAAGGGCTGTCCAGGGCAGAGGGAGATTTTTTTTTTTTTTTGCATTTTTCCGAAGCTGGAAACAGGGAGAGACAGTCAGACAGACTCCCGCATGCACCCAACCGGATCCACCCGGCACGCCCACCAGGGGGCGACGCTCTGCCCACCAGGGGGCGATGCTCTGCCCATCCTGGGCGTTGCCATGTTGCAACCAGAGCCACTCTAGCGCCTAAGGCAGAGGCCACAGAGCCATCCCCAGTGCCCGGGCCATCTTTGCTCCAATGGAGCCCTGGCTGCGGGAGGGGAAGAGAGAGACAGAGAGGAAGGCGCGGCGGAGGGGTGGAGAAGCAAATGGGCGCTTCTCCTGTGTGCACTGGCCGGGAATCGAACCCGGGTCCTCCGCACGCTAGGCCGACACGGCAGAGGGAGATTTGACCCAGCTGAGAGTGGGAGCTTCAGGTGAGGCTTCAGGTGGGCAGTCCTAACTGAGGTAGATGCGGGAGGAATGCAGTCCTGGGTAGATGGTTTGGTTCCCAGGTGGGTCTGGCTACAGAGGAAGGGCTACCCACCGTGGGTGATGCTCAGGCCTGTGCATGGGCCAGTTTTCTCTCTTACTGTGAATGAATATATTGGCAGTCTGGAGAACTTGGCAGGTCAAAAGCCTTAGACCGGAGTAAATTTCACACTGCCACATGAAGCCTTTTGGGAGGACTCTAAAACATTGCTATGGGCTTAAAGACTAGCATTTTGGTTTGTAAAAATAACATCTGCCTCATGGTGTTGCTGAGAGGCTTCCGATATGTGACAGGTAAGAGCAAGGGGCACAAAAGGTCATTTGTTCATTCATTTGATGAATATGTGATAAGTATTTATGAATGTTGGCATGTGTTGAACACTGTTCTAGGCTCTGGGGATGTAACAATAACAAAACAGACAAAATTTCCTGCCCACATGGAGCTTACATTTTAGTGAGGGAGAAGAGTTATAAGCAACTAGAAAGCCTGGCGGTCATACGAAATGACCGCTGTTCTAGATATTATAAATTGTAATTAAAATGATTTGTGCAAAGGTGTCTGCTAATTCAAACTGAATTACCCAGGGCAGGCGGCGAGGACGCCCCTTTGCTTAGTGCCCCACGGGGTTTCCCCCTTCTACTTGCTTAATTGCTTAAAGTAGAGTGCAATGAAGGAAACCACTGGCGGTACATTTCTTAAGAGCCACCGCTAGCTCAATAAATAAAGGTGATTTAAATAATAAAATGTTAATTCACATGTCAAAGATCTCTTTGTACACAACATTTCTTGTGTAGATCTTTCCATCATTTTTAAGCTCGCCTTGCAGAGGACCATCAATTATTTTTAATTTTATGTCCGTTCTTTCACGAACTCTTGAACAGGCAACATAAAGTTGACCGTGTCCAAATGCAGGCTCAGGTTAAAAAATGCCAACACATAAATTATTAGTCAATAATTTATTCAAGAGTGGTGGATAATTCTCAATTAGTGGAACTACAATGTTTCCGTACTTGCAACATTGAGAAAATCCTTTCTTGCCACGGTCAAATCGATTAGTTTCTAACTTGAAGTTTAAGGACTGACAGTGTTCACATTTAATATTCATGTCACCAGAGGAATGCTCAAAAATTAAAGTTTCTCCGTTTGAAACTGTTCTAATCCTTTTTGCGTTTCGGTCAGCATTACTCTGTCGTTTTTTTTGCATTTCTCTGCTGCCTTTGTTCAAGGGACTCATTTTGTCGAGACAGGCTTTTTTGTCTTGCATCTGAGGCAAGCCTTGTTTCTCTATGCTTATCAGTCTCATTTTGCCGAGAAAGATGCATTTGCTCTGCGACTGAAGCAAGCCTTGTCTTTCTCTGCTCAGTGGTTTCTTTTTGTCGAGAAAGCCATTTTTGTGCAGCTTTAGCTCCTTTTCTCTCCTCTTCAGTGCTGTATTTTCTAGGAGGCATTCTTAAAAGAAATTATGTTAAGACGTAGTTTTTATGTAAAACAGATGATTGCCAATGCAAACAAATGTTCACCTTCCCCCCTGACACGCTCAATTTGCGTTCAGCCGTGGCAACTTCACCCCATTGGCTAGTACAGTTACGCAAGCAACCAATAAGCTATCGGTGACAGACACTTAAGCCGTATATAATAAAGATATAGATATATATTATGTTAGATGGTAGAAAGTGCTGAGGATGAAAATAAAGCATGGAATCGGGAATGTAAAAAAGGGGTTGCAAATATAGATAAGACCTTTCTTACAGCATAAACTGCGAGTAGAGTGGATGGTGGGGGTTGGTTGGAAAATCACGCGGGCCTTGCAATCAATCTGTGTTAGTGACTTCCCTGTTATTGAACTCTTCTGTTTTCACTTAACGTTCTGTCTGCTCTCTCTAGGATGCTCAGTCTGAGCATTGTGAAAGCAGGGTTTCTATTGTATATAAAAACCAGATTTCACCTGCCTTGTCCAACCTAGCTCCTTGCATCAGGTTGATGCCCAAGCAATGCTATTGACTGATGCAGACATTCCCACGTGCTCTTCAATTTGCTGCAAAAAATTCAGTGGTGTTCCTGTCACAATGTCATATGAACTCTTGGAAAAGAGAGCAGAGCTTTTAAATTTAACATCAGAAAGAAGTAACCTTATCTTATCTGCATAGTAATAGAAAGCCAGGCCATATCCTTCAGGAATGATATCTTAGTTCATCATTCACGCAATAAAACAACAGAATAATTTCAGTGACTGTTTAAGCTTTCAAATGATCTTTTGATCACATGCCAAGAATGTGGACCAAAGCCACACTCGGCAACCTCACAACAGAGGCTGACTGTGCCAGCCAGCGCCAAGATTGATGGGCTCCCACGCTGGCAGGGCAGCTGCGGAACGCAGCGTGCAGAAGACCCGAGCCGGTTACGCCCATCCATCACCTGTCTCTCCCAGAAATGACAACCTGCATACTGTGTTGTGCTCAGGGACCCGATTGAAATCTCTCAGACACATCAAAATGAAAAAGATGTGTTTGCACTTGATCAAAATGGAGTTTCCTAGTGCCCCCAATGGAAAGCAGGAATGGGAAGCCAAACCAGAACTCCATTTATTTATCATGGTGCTATCATGCTCTGCGTGTTCTGTGATCCACAGCTGGCTGGCCTGTCTTCCCCAGTATGTCTTTTTTTAATTTTAATAAATCTCCCCCAGTCCTACAGTTCCCTGTCCCTCTTCTCCTCCTGTCATTTCCTTTTTCCCCTTCACCTAGACAGAGATCGGCAAACTCATTAGTCAACAGAGCCAAATATCAACAGTACAACGATTGAAATTTCTCTCGAGAGCCAAATTTTTTTACACTTAAACGATATAGGTAGGTACATTCCTTATTGAGGTAGCGCCCGCATGTGGTGTTTTGTGGAAGAGCCACACTCAAGGGGCCAAAGAGCCGCATGTGGCTGGTGAGCATGGCTTGCTGACCACTGACCTAGGACAACATTGGTCTTCATTTGTTCATCACTCAGTTTACTGTCACATCCTTACTCTTATACAGCCCTCCACGGCCCTGTCTCCCCTGCCAGTGTTGGGCCCCTGTGAAGACAGGCACCTTGCTTAAGGGCTCTACCACCCAGCTCCCTACCAGAATGTTTTTGATAGTGCTGGACATAGAGTCAGTTCTTGATATTTTTTAAAATTCTAGATGTTTTCTTTATGTAGATAACCATCTTATTCTAGTAGGACATTGGGATGGCTTATAGAAATACATAAAGTTCAGTATGATGTTTTTGATGAAGACACCGTAGTGAGATGAAAAGTGCTGGTCTTTACCCCTCTGTGATTCTTCCTTTGGTCCTTCCCATAGCTCTCATGATACAACAAAGCCTCAGATCCTGTAAGACAGGTCTCTTGAGCATTGCCCTACCCTGAATCCACCGGGGTCGGGAGAAGGCACAGCTCTGTGACTTGACTTAGGTGGAGTGGTAGCCTGTTCTATGCAGTGGCAACTTGGAGATAGAATGTTTGTTATCATTTAATCATTTTGGTTTCCAAGGCACTCCAAAGCCATTAAAAAATATTTTGTTTTCTTGGCACTGTGTCTGCAATTAAGGGGGAAAAAAATACTAGCCCTGGCTGATTGGCTCAGTGGTAGAGCATCAGCCTGGAGTGTGGATGTCCTGGGTTTGATTCCTGGTCAGGGCACACAGGAGAAGTGCCTATCTGCTTCTCTCCCTCTCTCCCTCCTCTTTCTCTCTTTCTCTCTCTTCCCCTCCCACAGCCATAGCTCGATTGATTTGAGCACATCAGCCCAGGGTGCTGAGGATGGCTCCATGGAGCCTTGGCCTCAGGTGCCAAAAATAGCTCAGTTGCAAGCATGGCCCCAGATAAGCAGAGCATCAGCCCCAGACAGGGGTTGCCGGGTGGATCCCGGATGGGGCACATGCAGGAGTCTGTATCTCTATCTCACCTCCTCTCACTTGGAAAGAGAAAAAACAAAACAAATCTAACAAGTGAAAAGCAATGTCTGGCAGGCCAAACTTCTTGCCTTTCATTTTGATGTAGTTAGTTGAATCACAAAGAACACCTTTCTAACTTGATCATGCTCTAATTTTACTTTTATTATAGTAGGAAAATTACAGAGCATTTAGAAAGAAGAAAGTCGTATACTCTCTTAACTCATAAAGTGTAATTTTTTAAACATCTGCTTCTAAGCATTTTATTGGTTGTAACAACAGAGCCTCGTATTACGCTTTGTTCCTTAACGTTATTTCCTGTGTGGTAATTTTAATATCTGTATAATATTCCTTCTATGGTGTATCATAATCGTTCTCCATTAGTTAGCATTTAAATTGCTTCCAATTTTTCACTGTAAGTGCTGCAGTGAGCATCTATGAGCATATGGTTTTTCTTATAGTTTGGATTATTTCCTTAGGACACATTCCCAGAGGTAGAATTATGGGCCAGAGAGCTTTAATATTTTTATGATTCTTTACACATATTGCCAAATTGCTTTCCAAAAGCTTGTAAAGCTTTACAAAGCCACCATTGATACAGGATGTAGTGATATTCATAGCACTCGGCCCGCACTGGAATGTAGGTATTTAATCTGTAAATTAACCAGGGGAGAAGGACATGTGATTAAATTCAGTGTGGTAATTAAGAAGTATATCTATTACTATATTTGTAATTGGACACTTCTTATTTTCACATACAGTTAACCTTTTTTTTTATGAAAGAGAAGGGTGGGGAGAGGGAGAGAGAGAAGGATCAACTTGTTCCACTTAGTTGTGCACCCACTGATTTCTTCCCATATGTGCCCTGATAGGGACCTGAACCAGCAACCCCCCAGAAGTCCTCACCAGCCTATCCATCCCCCCAAGTGCCAACCCCGGGGACTGGGCCCAGGGTGCCTGGAGGCTGCCACAGAGGGTTCCGCATGGGCAGTCTGCTCCGGCATACCTGTCCCCGGGCGTCAGGCCCTCTCGGCCTTTTGAATAGGGCCTGCTCTCACCCATCCACCATCTTTCTGAAGCAACCTGAGGAAAGAGTGAAGAAACAGAATGGATTCACCACTTGGTTATGGAGTCACCATGACTAATCTAACAACGTTACTTGAATCAGAATGGGTAGAAATACGAAGAATAGCTTTTATTTTTATTAACTAACCTGAGGACTTACACTTCTGAATTTTTCAGTTATGTATCAATGCCTGTATGTATATATATATATATCTTATAGATAACTGTCTGAAGAACTTAGGAAAGGATGTTCACATTCTGCCTGACATCCATCAGCCAGACAAGTGGCCATCCGGAAGATTACCATCTCGGACCAACCCAAGGGCTAACAATGCAAGACCGATTCTTCTCAAGAACGTACTTTTGACTGTAAGAACTCTCAACTTTTCTCCTTTCTTCAAAAACACTCTGAGTGCTACCTGGTTTGCAAATCTTAAGACCCTTGAAAAATACTTCATCATTTCATTCTAGTGAACGCTTTCCCAGCATCACTGATGAGGATGTTTGAATGGTGATTACTATCAAACTCCATATGTCCCTGCTGTCCTCATAGGACTGGGAGCCTGTCTGGCAGCCATGATTTCCAGGTGTCTCCCGTCCCAGGTAGCCCTGGTCAGGCCAAGGATAGCTTTTTGCTCCTGGGAGATCTGGTTTGGAAATATCTCAAGATCTGACATCAGGAGAATTAGCTACTCTTTTAAGCGCAAGTGGACCCTGCAGCCCAGTGTGTCCCCCCTAAGTCTCCGTCTGTGGCTCAGTTTCGGAACCAATCCCAGGGAGCCTGGAGCCTGAGTCACAGCCACGGACACGTGCACAGTTTGCTTCTGTGCACCTCTTGCCTTCAGGTGTCCTGGTCCCCTAGGACTGCATAGACAGGGGCCGCTTCTGTCTGGCAGGCCATCTTCTGGGGCCAGGGTTCCCCACGCTGAACTCCTTTTGCAGAGCATGGAAACGGTCTTCAGCCAGACCACTATGGCCCTGCTGGCTGTCTGGGAACAAGGCTCATTCTAACAGTCCAGCCTGCCTGTGTCCCAATGCAGACTCTTTTCCTGCTGGCATGACACCGAACGACTCCAGAGATCCCATGAGGCATGCATTCTGGGGGACTGGCACCTCTGTTTGGAGCGGGCGGGACCTGGGCAGTGTGGTGTCCCCCCCAAAACTCCCTGCCTGTTACCTGGCTTACGTCTGCCCAGACTCAGGGACAGATCCCAGGGAGACTGCACCTGTTTCTGGAGTTCGCTCTGGCTACAGTCCCTCTTGGCGTGTTTGTTGGGCCTGGGACCTCCCACCTGGACAGACATGCATAATCAGATGTAGGCAGTAAGAGGGTCCCTCGGGCCAAGCACTGCTTCCTGTCTCCTTGCCTTCTGTGTGCTCCCTTACCATCATTGTCTTCTTTCTGCTTAACTCACCCTCCAGACCTCCTCTGCACACACCCCAGGACAATGTCATAACACTTCACAAGGGCAATAACGAAAACTCAGTAACCCAGTGGCAGGGATACCGATTGCATGCAGGCCTGGAAGGGCATTATGGTAGCGGCCAAGTAACTGGGTCCCACGTGTGTGGATTAGGTCACACCTGGAATTACATAGTGGGAGCTTCAGATTCATAGCTCACTATCTGGCGGTGAGAAGTGTGGGTGTCCAAAGTGAGGGTGTACCTGGAAAGAATCCTGGTCTTCTTGCTGTGTGTGTGTGTGTGTGTGTGTGTGTGTGTGTGTGTAGTGTTATTCCCACTTTACAGATGAGCAAACTGAGCCTAAGAGGGCTAAGTAATTTGCTTAGGGTCCCAGGTCTGGTAAGTGGCTGGGTCAGGGCACAGATCATCTGCTTCAGAATACTTGCCATCCTGAGTCACCATCCTGAGCAGCCAGACAAATGGCAAGTGTCAGTTTCCCAGAGCCCGGCTTTCTCTGCTCACCCTTGTGCTCTGGACAGAGAATCTATTTCCTGAATATACATCGAATGTCTATCATGTCCCACGCATTGTGGGAGGTGCCTGAAAGGACCGTGAACAAGCAGATGGCCCTGTGTCGATGGTGGAGGCCCGTCCTTCACCCTCATCCTGGGCCTCTCAAGCTTTTATTTGGGGAACCTCAGTCTTCCCTTCCACGTCCTGAACCAGGACAGGGTGCAGGGCTGTCGCCTCCAGTGAGGCTCTCTGCGGAGGCTCAGCATCAGAACTAGAGAGGGACAATGTAAATGACGAAACAGCCACCCTGCCTGATCTCTTCAGGTCTGTGGAGGTCCCCTGGTCCCAGGATGTCCTTCGCCCTCTCCTGGTCCCCTGGTCATGACCGTTCTGCAATTCCCTCCCCCTCCGTTGCATTAACCCCTTATCCTCAGGACCACTGTCATCCTCATTCTTTGGGCTCTTTCTATGAGACTGGCACCAGGGTAAGCCTATCACCTATGTTCTTGCTCACTGTCCATAACTTATTAGGCAGAACTCATGAGCTAGGCACCATGTTCTTCCCGCTTTTCCTAGGAGGAACGGACATGGTCAGAAAGATGAACTACGTTTGCTTAAGTCACCCAGCTAATAAGTGACAGAGCTCGGATTTGGACCCACGTCTCCCCGAGTTCAGAGCTCAGGCTCTTTATATTACTCCACACGGACATTTAGAACCATTTAGGCTGTGAGGGGCAGAGGAGAGAAAAAAAAAAACAACACCAAAAAACCAGATCATACGTTGATTCAATCTTTAAAGTGATTTCCAGTAGTCTGGCCTTGTCTTTCCTTTCAAGGTTAGACTTGTTGGGCCACCTGCAATAGCTCACCCCCTAAGTCATCAAGTCATGCTGAGGAGGGTTCCAGGTCCTTCCGGACAGCTGAAGTGGCCCAACCTGACAAGCAGGGAGGGCTGCTGTAGAGAGAATAGGGGCTTCACGGGGATCTTAGTCTCTGCAGAGACTTGAAATAACCAGGGAAAGATTTTTAGATTTTCCTGATATGTATTAAAGTGCCCAAAACTCTTTTTTAAAAAAAAACTCTGACATTTTCTCCTCCTTAACCCAGTCTGTTCTCAATGGCATTATCAGACTTGTCTCTGGTAGTCACGTTGTTACTGTTGTACCAAGGAAATCAACGCTGTCGAAAAGAATGAACAGAACAGGTGACTGGACTAGAAGCAGAATGAGGAAGGAAAGCAGTTTCACTTTTCAGAGCCAGGTTTTACAGTCCTGTACTCAAACCTAGACACAGCCGTATCCTTGTCAAAAACCCACACGCTGTGGGTGACAACGGTGGTGATGACAGCACCCCACACTAGGGGCTGCTCCAACGACTCACAGGCGTAGAACTGAAACATCCCCAGGTGAAAATTCCCAGGATCTTTATTTGTGTCTTATTTAACAATTCTGGCCTATCTCCGGATTGACATTTTCCTAGAGGTAAAATAATTTTTTATTGCTTGCTGGAGGACTCCTCCTGCAATGGTGCCTTTCTTTTTCCCTCCTCAAAACCTGTCAGAGCCCATCGTTTTTGCTTCCAGCTGGAGTCGTTCCTAGGGCTGTATAACTTCCTTGGAGTTATTTTCAGCAAGACGTGGAGCAGAGCTGTTTTGATTGGCTTAGAACGTCTTGTTGGCATAAAATGTAGCCTTTATTGATCGTGGAGCAGGCCCACAGGTTTTAATATCTTGCCTTTCCCGTTTCTGTTTAATGGGCATATACTTTCTATATGGTATTGGTCCTGCTGCTCCCAGGCGTCGTCTAAAACTGTCTAGCTGTGCACTGGCTTTCGAGATAGCCCGGGTAGGATAGTCAACATAATGGCTGCCTAAATAAAGGGAAATAATCCATTTTTCTTCCTTCCTACCACCCTCTCTCCACCCACCCCCTCATCCTTCCCTCCATTGGGCAGAATTTCCCTTTATAGTCTGGCCCTCTGTTTGCCTATACGAATGGGGTTGGCTGACCGCTTTTGTATTTTTGTGTTTTTCCGGATTAACCACATCCAATTTACTAAAATTGCATGAAATGAAAAGTTCTTCCAGCAGGCGGCACTGTAGGCTTACAGAGGCTCTGGACGCGGCTGGCTCCAGGACCAGGTGCATATCCTACAGTCTGAAAACAAACCTTACTTTCTGGGTTTGTTCAAGGACAGAGTTACATGCCCAGGGTTTTTTTTTTTCCTGGAATCCAACAGCGTTGCCATGTGATCCTTTTACAGACAAGGCAATCAGTAGAGGCCACGTGGGAAATCAGTGCATACAGCCTTGGGTAAGTTAGCCAAAGTAAGCATTGAGAATAATCCTGGCGAAGCACCGAAATGTTGGCTTCAGATATGGTGTCTTAACAGAAACTGGACTGACTTAAAGCGGGAAACAAACAAATGAGCCGAGCAAACCAAACAACTTAAGTATAAATAAAGCATAAAATACCCTGACCTGTGGTGGTGCAGTGGATAAAACATTGACCTGGAATGTTGAGGTCACAGGTTCAAAACCCCAGGCTCGTCCAGTCAAGGTACATATGAGAAGCAACTACTATGAGCTGATGCTTTCTGTTCCTTACGCCCACCTTTCTCTCTCTAGACGCTCTCTAAAATTAATAAATAAAATCTAAAAAAATATAAATAAAGCATATAATAATGCAATTTTAAAAAAAATTATTTTTAATTTATTGTGTTGACATGGTTTTAAGTGTCCCACTCAATATAACACCCCCTACACACTGCATTATCCCCCGTGCCCCATGCAAAGCCTCTTCCGTTCCCATTTCACCCCTTTGCCCTCCCCCCACGTCCATCTCCCCTTTCCCTCTGGCTATTGCTCCCCTGTTATCTGTATCTGTGTGTTATGCATTTGTAATTTGGCTAATCTCTTCACCTTCTTTGCTCTCATCCCTTCTTCCCCCTTCCCTCTGATAGCTCTCCATCTGTTCCCTGTGACCCTGCCTCTGTTTCTGTTTTGTTCTTTAGTTTATTGTATTCATTAGATTCCACATATAAGTGATACACATGATATTTGTCTTTCTCCATCTGGCTTATTTCACTTAGCATAACAGTCTCCAGGTCCATCCATGCCATCACAAAAAGTAAGATTTCCTTCTCTTTCACAGCTGTGTAGTATTCCATTGTGTATATGTGCCACAGCTTTTTTATCCACTCGTCCACTGACAGACACTTGAGCAGTTTCCATATCGAGGCCATTGTTAACTATGAATCCTGCAATGAACATGGGGGTGCCTATCTTCTTTAGGGATTCTTAGGATATAGTCCTAGAAGTGGAATAGCTGGATCATAAGGTAGTTGCATTTTTAATTTTTTGAGGAAATGCCATACTGTTTTTCCACAGTGGCTGAAAAAAGTGTGAGGTGATATCTCATTGTGGTTTTAATTTCCATTTCTCTAATGATTAATGACATTGAGCATTTTTTTTTGTACGTCTATTGGCCATCTGTATGTGCTCTTTGAAGAAATGTCTATTCAGGTCCTTTGCCCATTTTTAAATTAGATCATTTACCTTCTTGGTGCTGAGTTTTGAAATTTTGGTTATTAACCCCTTATCAGATGTATCAGCAAATATATTCTCTGATAGAGTGGGTTGTCTTTTTAATTTGTTAATGGTGTCTTTTGCTGTACAAAACCTTTTTAGTTTGGTATAATCCCATTTGCTTATTTTGTTTTTTATTTCGTTTGTCCACAGGATATACTGGCAAGAATGTTGCTATGAGAGATACTGAAGGTCTGCTGCCTATGTTTTCTTCCAAGATTTTTATGGTTTTGTGGCTTATGTTTAAGCCTTTTATCCATTTTGAGTTTGTTTTTGTGAGTGGTGTAAGTTGGTAGTCTAGTTTTTTTCCTTTTTTTTTGCATGTACCTGTCCAATTTCCCAAACACCATTTGTTAAAGAGACTGTCTTTACTCCATTGTATACTCTTGCCTCCTTTGTCAAATATTAATTGACCATAAAGGCATGTGTTTATTTCTGGGTTCCCTGTTCTGTTCCATTGATCTGTATGCCTGGTCTTATGCCAGTACTAAGCTGTTCTGATTACTGTGGCCTTGTAATATAGCTTGATATCAGTAAGTATGACATCTCCCATTTTGTTCTTTATTTTTGAGATTGTGCAGCTATTTGGGTTCTTTTTTGGTTCTATTTTTTGGAATATTGGTTCTAGATCTGTGAAGTATGCCATTGGTATTTTAATAGAAATTGCATTGACTCTATAGATATTGCAATGATTCTTAATCAAAGGAACTCATCAGAATCACCCTTAGAGCTTGAAACAAATAAATATTTCTTGATTGCACCCCTGAATGCTCTGATTGACAAGTCTGGGTGGGGGGCACATGTGTTAAGTCCACAGGTGATTTTAATGCATACTTCTAGCATCTAATACAGCATTTCAAAAGTTACTTAGATATAATGGGAAGAAAACATCACATCTAGTGAGCTTTCACTTTTCTGAATCAGTTTGCTCATCTGTAAAATGGACCATTTTGCAGAGATGGACTCATTCCTCCAACCCAGAGTCCAGACTTTAGCTATGATCAGGTGCCCAGACCTCTTCTCATCCTCCCTCACCTCTGAAAGAAAAAGCACTGGTGGCCCTGGCCGGTTGGCTCAGTGGTAGAGCATCGGCCTGGAGTGCGGGAGTCCCGGGTTCGATTCCCAGCCAGGGCACACAGGAGAAGCACCCATCTGCTTCTCCACCCCTCCCCCTCTCCTTCCTCTCTGTCTCTCTCTTCCCCTCCCGCAGCGAGGCTCCATTGGAGCAAGGATGGCCCGGGCGCTGGGGATGGCTCCTTGGCCTCTGCCCCAGGCGCTAGAGTGGCTCTGGTCGCGGCAGAGCGACGCCCCGGATGGGCAGAGCATCGCCCCCTGGTGGGCAGAGCGTCCCCCCTGGTGGGTGTGCTGGGTGGATCCCAGTCAGGCGCATGCGGGAGTCTGTCTGACTGTCTCTCCCCATTTCCAGCTTCAGAAAAAAAAAGAAAAAAGAAAAAAGAAAAAGCACTGGAACCATGCTGAATGGAGAGGCATCACTGTTGAGATCCTTGCCTTCCTCAGTAGTCAATTACAATATAGTGATGTCATTAACAAGATTAACTCAGTCCTTTCTCTAAGGCTGGTAAGTATTAGGAAATTGAGCCCCTTTAATTTTCTAGTCGAAGAAGTAGCAAATGAGTGCTTATTCTTAAAACAGTGCTTATTCAGGTCGCTAATTATTTAATGATTTGGGACTCAGAGACTTCTCAAAGGAATCCTTAAATCTGTTTACAATCAGAGGGAAGTAATACTGCTGTTCCTGGGCTTTGATTGGGTTATATCCTGATAAATCAATTGTAAGTTAAAAATGCATTTCATACACTTAACCTATAGAACATCATAGCTTAGCATTGCCTACCTTACAGGTGCCAAATGCAGGGACTGTGACTCATTCAAAGTGAAACAAGCCCTGGCCGGTTGGCTCAGCGGTAGAGCGTCGGCCTAGCGTGCGGAGGACCCGGGTTCGATTCCCGGCCAGGGCACATAGGAGAAGCGCCCATTTGCTTCTCCACCCCTCCGCCGCGCTTTCCTCTCTGCCTCTCTCTTCCCCTCCCGCAGCCAAGGCTCCACTGGAGCAAAGATGGCCCGGGCGCTGGGCATGGCTCTGTGGCCTCTGCCTCAGGCGCTAGAGTGGCTCTGGTCGCAATATGGCGACGCCCAGGATGGGCAGAGCATCGCCCCCTGGGGGGCAGAGCACCGCCCCTGGTGGGCGTGCCGGGTGGATCCCGGTCGGGCGCATGCGGGAGTCTGTCTGACTGTCTATCCCCGTTTCCAGCTTCAGAAAAATGAAAAAAAAAAAAAAAAAAAAAAAAGAAACAAAGTGAAACAAATAATGATGCAAGATTAATAGAGAAGTAGTGTTCTTATCTGCAGGGAATATGGGTGGTCATTTGAGGGGTACATCTGAAATAATGAGAAACAACACCCCTACCTTTAGTATCCCATGTATTAGCCAAGCAAGTATTTCATTTTACAAATAATTTATTTTAGGGGGTTAAACATTGACCATGCCTAGGACCTCTTTGAAAATATGAACATCCGTAGGAAGGACAGACAACCCCCCTGGAATAAGTGTGACTACCAAATCTTTTCCTCTCAGGCAGGAGAAAGGGTTCAGGGTGGCTGTTGGAACCAGGCCCCGAACCACAGCATTTAAGAGAGGAGTGTCGCCTCAGGATTATGCAGAGGACCAGCTCTGGACGAAGGGACGCCCCACTATGTCGGATGGGCTTTGGCACAAGGGAGAACTGCAGCTGATTGTGAATAAGTAGAATGTACAAGGTGGAAGAGGATCCCATGTTCTTTTTCACAGAAGCAGCAACTGAGGCCCAGGGAGAGAAAGGATCTTATCCAAGGTCAGCATGGGGACTTCACAGTCGCCATGCCAAGCGGCTTCCGTAGTGACGTGAGCAGCGCCCTTGTGCCGCCCTGGCGCTGCTGGCGAGGCCACGAGCCCAATGCCGGAGCTTTGCTCTGCGTCCCACTGGCTTTACTGGAATTCTCCAGGACTCTTTTATTTTAAAACCCAGAGGTAATATTTTTAACATGGATTTTTATTTTTAACAAGTGCTCCCAGATAGAGAGCAGGGTTTGGGCAATACTGGTCTAAGTTAGCAGGACTGCTCATATATGTAGATATATATAGATAGGCATAGAGTCCTGTTATTTTTTTCTTTTTAATTACAGAAAAGTTATACATTGCTAAAAACAGTCTAGTTCCATGCAAAAAAATTTATAGAAACTAAAAGGAAAAGACAGAAAGAAGTCAGAAAGAAAAAAGAAAAAAAAGAGCTTACTATGCTATATCTCAGTGTTTTCTTGGCCCCTTCACTGCCGAACAGAGAAAACTAGATCTATTGTATAAATGTTAATAATTTTTCTCAAAGTCACACAGGTAAGTCGTTTGTGGCGGGCTGAGCCTAGGAATCTAGGCTCTCTGTCACCATTCTCGCAAACGCAGAGGACTGTGTTGGTGGAAAGAAAAGGCTTGTGGGAAAGCAACCACACTGTTCTCAGGGGTTAGCTCTTGACACTGGGATTACTGACACAGACTTTCATTTTATACCCACCTGTATTGTCTGAATTTGTTCCAGCTGCAAGCAACACAGAGGACTAAACTACCTGGAAATCCTCCTACTGTACTTCAAACTCTTTACAGTACTGTACTGCAAACGACCCTTTCACAACAGGACAGAGCTGTCAGAAAAGACGGGGCAATGTTCGGGTGCTAAGAGCGAAAGGGGTGCTGACAGTCAGGGCGGCTTTGCCTCGTGCCACACTGCCCTGGGCAGACAGGAGCTGAAGTTTTTGCCCCACTGCCTGCAGAGGTATGAGTGAGTCCCACCCGCCCAAATATACATACTGAAAAGGGGAAATAATTAGACAAAAAATTGTAAGGTTATGAACGAATATATTCTAATGAACTTGACCCATAAAAGGAATAGCCGTTGTTGCCGAGATGAAAGCTATGCATGAGACCAACAGCATGGAGTCCTCTCACCAAGGCTGACCGAGCTACCCCTGCTGCTAGGAGTCTGACACACCAGTTCCATGTTCAAGGTGCTTGGACAGTACGCGGTGTCATCCCTCAATGTGATTAATCAGCCATTTGATGGCAGGTGACTGTATTGGACTCTCTCATCCTCCTTAATTCATCCTAATTGCCATTGACATGTTTTGCACGGATGACTTTCCCTTTCCTGGAGGAAGGACTACACTCTAAGAAAAGGAGCGATTCCCCTTTGAAGTCAGAGCGAAACAGGATGAGTCAGTGTCCTGGCCAGTACCATTCTCCGAGGTCTCAGAGAGGGTCTCAGCTCAGACAGTACACCCCACCTAACATTGCCTCAGACCACAGGACCCACTTTATAGCAAATGAGTGGTGACAATGTATACACGACTAGGGGACCCACTGGATTTGTCATAAACAACAGCACGTGGAAGCTGCTGGCCTGATCCGGTGTTAGAATGTAAAGGTAACCGAAGGCAGTAGCGTGGCTGAGAGAGCTGTCCTCCTAGGCGAGCCATTGCAATGTGTGATTTCTTCATCGTTAGCTCGAATGCATGGATCCAAGAACCAAGAGGGGGCAGCAGGCCTAGGCCCCTCTCCCCACCACTCCTGGTGACCGGCTTGGGAAATTTGTGCATCCTGTCCCTGAAACGTTTACCTCCCCTGGGCTAGCAGTCCTTGTTGCCTGAAAGAAGGTGAAAGATGGTGAGACCCTTCTAACATGGGACATTGTAAAATTTCTCTAAACATAAGTCATAACCTAGATCTAATAATTTCAGATTTCTCGTGCCAGTAGACCATCTGGCAAAGACCGGAATTACTGTAGTGATTACCCTGGGGAGGCAGAGCGGCTGCTGTGGAGGGCAGGGGGAAGTGCACTTGAAACTCAAGCCTTAACCTGAGGGCATCTCGATCCTTGTGTGTCTACCGCGGCAGAGACATAGCCGGGGTCTCCAACTCCACGGGGGTAAAGGTCTGGGTTGTCCTACTGGGCTAGCAGCCTAGAGAGCAACCCAGAGGGACTGCTGGCCAAGAAGGAGAGTCTAGAGTGGGCATTAGAGGAAAGAGATACAAATGATGGCTTTAGCACTAACTGAATAGCAGGGTCTGTAGTGTGTCCTGGGCACCTTCCTATGGCACTTTGAGGAAAATCTACTTATTTATATATTATATTTAAGGGTTGAGACTGGCCGCCACAACCACAGAACAGAGTGAACGTCATGTGGGGCACAAGCGGATGTGAGCGGCACAAGGGATACACTGTAGCAGACACTGTGGGTGATCCATCCACATCTCCTGCCTAGGAGATGTTCACTGTCTGAACTTTCCAGGACTCCATCGCTTCACACAGCGAGCCTGAGCCTGGGCGCTTTCTCTGGCTGCTGGAGCCTACTTGATCTGCATGAGGTTTGGGGGATCAGCCCGGAAACAGGGACTGCTGGAGTTAGTGGATACCTGAGAATGGAGAGCTTGTCATTAAGAAGACAAGTGAGGCCTGACCCGGTGGTGGCGCGGTGGGATGTGGAGGACCAGCTCCAGGACAGTGGTGGGCTTGGATGGTAGGTCTCACCGTAGAAACAGTGTGCCCCTGAGGCTGGGGTCCCAACCTCCCTGTGAAGCCTCATTGCCACAGAGCCAGTCAGCTCCTGTGCCACCACCACCACGGCCACCACCCAGAGCCCAGCACAAGTCGTGTGCACCCCTCTTCCTGTGCAGGTCACCACTGGCCACTGCTGGGCACATTTCTTCATCTCCTTCTTGTTTTCTCCAGTGGCTCTCGGATCCCGGCCGGAGGAGTCACCCTGTGCCTTTTACCTGCACCCTGGCTGCTCCCAGGGAACGAGCAAGTGCCTTCCTCCCAATCCAGATCCCATGTCCCCAGCAACGGCCCCAACACCCCCCAGCAACGCCCAGTGCCCCTTCCAGCACAGGCAGCAGGCTCTCAGAATGCTTTAAAGGGGTGAAAACCCACAAAGACCACCCAAATGAGGACGAGCAGGGGCTGTTTATTCAGAACTTACTGCAGCTCAAGGGCCGGCCTACGTCACCTGCGAGGGACAGAGACTGCCCGGCGGCCGGGACCAGGAAGGCTCTCACTACCTGCGAGGGACAGAGACTGCCAGGCGGCCGGGACCAGGAGGGCTCTCACTACCTGCGAGGGACAGAGACTGCCCGGCGGCCGGGACCAGGAAGGCTCTCGCTACCTGCGAGGGACAGAGACTGCCCGGCGGCCGGGACCAGGAGGGCTCTCGCTACCTGCGAGGGACAGAGACTGCCCGGCGGCTGGGACCAGGAAGGCTCTCGCTACCTGCGAGGGACAGAGACTGCCCGGCGGCCGGGACCAGGAGGGCTCTCGCTACCTGCGAGGGACAGAGACTGCCCGGCGGCCGGGACCAGGAAGGCTCTCACTACCTGCGAGGGACAGAGACTGCCAGGCGGCCGGGACCAGGAAGGCTCTCGCTGTTAAACGGGGAAGAGGGTGTCAGGTAGGTGCCATCTGCAGGCTGTCGGCCTGGGGAAGCTGGAGGCAGACATCCTATGGGATTGATTCGGAAAGTCTATTTGGCTTTCTTTGGTTGGTCCTGAGTTGGAAGCCTGGTGGGTGACCGGGCAAACCCTAAGGAAGCTTGCATTTATCAGTCCAATTTTAGGAGTTTTGCACTGGTTGCGGCAGAGACGGTGGGTCAGAGTTCTATTGTCCGGTTTGGTCTGGCCATGATCCCATCGTCCCTACCACTCACCCCCTTCTGTTTCCTCTGACCACATACAGCTTTCCTAGTGAAAACGGTCATGGGGCGTTCACAGTAGGGTCTACCCTTTCCACGTGCTGGGGTTGAGCATCTTTTCCCGAGAGGAGGAGCTGCAAGTGCCAACATCTGGCACAGGCAGCTTGTGACCACGGCTGTGTCTTCCAGGCCTTCCGCTCTGCAATGCAGATGGACAGCTGAGCTCTTCGGCTTGAAAATTGTGACACCTCCCCTCCTCTCCTCACTGCTTAGTTCTGTCTATATTTTCATCGCATTCTCGTGAATAGCAACCAGGAACTGAGTATGTTCCCCAGTGCAAAGCTCTGTTACACCAGAGGACGAAGTAAGGCGTGGTGGACGTTCTGCGGCCACGAATTTGGTATCCATCCAGTTTCTGTATTCACATAACCTCCCAAGTTCAATTTCGTTACAGCCCTTTGCTGTGCCTGCAATTTCACCACAGTGTAGGGAAACACATCATGCCCTGATGCCCAGAGGGTTCCAGCATCTTGCAGAACCTTCCATCCATGAAGAATGATGTTTTTTGTCTCCATCTTTACTCTCCCCCTGTGCCCAGTTAGCAGCACTGAATGGTCAACTGGTGATTCATTGGATGCTATTTAGTTCATTCTGTCAGCTGTTTATTAATCTGAAACTTCCTGTGAAGATGCAGGGTGTGCTTTTTTAAGGAAGCCTTACACAGCATATGTTTTATTTTGGGACTGGATGTACTAATATATAAAGAGGATCTGTGAAAGTTCCTTAGTCCTGTACATAAGCCTTTTTATTTTTTCAGCAACAATTGGTGGGCACTCGCGATGTGCCAGGCACTGCTTGGTGCACCGGTGCTGCAGGAGTAAGTGAGAGACCCCCAATGTCCAACAGCTCACCATCTACTCCTGGGAGACAAGTGTCATAAAGTGTGGTGAGTGCAACGCTAGAAGTGCAAGGTGTGACGGCATGCAAAGGAGGAACTGGAAAATTCTAGGAGAAAAAAGGAGTGAGAGGGTTCATAGAAGAGGCTCAAGACGGGAATTTAGGAAAGCTTTTCAGTGGGTGGATGACATGACAAAGATGCCACAGCTTAGTGACAATGTAAGGGGACAGACTGGATAAGGAAGAGCTTGAAAGCGAGGCTGTTGCAATGGTTTAGGCAAGAGATGATAAGGGCCTGACTGAAGACAAGGGTGGGTGCAGAGGAGATTTGACAGAATTTTTAAAATAAGATGAGACAGTGGGAGGTGAGAAGAAAAGAGTTGAGTGAAGGTGTTTGTTTAAGAGCCCTTGGTAAGTGGTGTTATCTTTAGATAGAATGGAAAAGAAGGGGAAGCAGGTGTGTTGGGTGAGGCCTATGGAGACAATGGGTCCACTGTCGGACCTGTTGAAATTCAAGTGCTACGTGGGGACGTCACTTGTTCATTGGAAATCCAAGTTTGTCGTTTGAGAAAGAGGTCTGGGCTGGAGATAGAGATGTGAGCGATATCTGACAATATGGAAGGATGACTCTAAAACGGATTGTGCTATCTGTTTCGGTGCTTGACAACTGACTGGTGCTTCCAAGGTTTATAGTGTTTATTGTAAAAGATAGTTTTCAGGTAAAATGTCAGTGGATCCCAGATCAAGGTTTTTTTTTTCTTTAATCTGAACAGCTTTTATGCTGAGGGTTAGACATATCAGGAGGGGGAAAGAGAGCAGTGCAAACTAAAAACAATCTACAAATTAAACTTTAGGGTGTTAACATCAACATTAACAGTGTTACTCGCCTTTTCAGAATTAGAGATTTAAAAGACACTCTGACAAACAATGGAAGATTGCATAGTTGCATTTAATCTTGGAATGCTATAAAATGAAAGTTCTTTCCCAACAGTACTTTATGAATCCCTGGGAAGTTGGTACAAATGTGAAAGGCCTATAGTCTTTTACTATATAAAGTGGAATTTTTAAGAATATTTTTAAAAAATATTTACAGCTTTTCGTAAAATTGTCCTTTGTATCCAGAAGTATAACCTAACTCTAACCTTAATTCTACCCTAAACTGTAACCTTAACTTTAGCACCAACCCTAAACCTAAGTAAAACACTAACACTAATTCTAGCATAAATCTAGTTCTACACACTCAAATCTATACCTCCTTTAAAGCTGAATCTTAACTCTAACATTGACCACAAACCTAATTGTGACCCTAATTCTAAACCTAAATGTAGCACTAACCCTATCCTTAGCTTTAACCCTGTTTTTTTTGTCACTAATCCTAACCTTAACCCTAAAATTGGCTTTTTAAGGGGTGTACCTAGTAGAGGGAAAATGTTCTTTAGGTCTCTAGTAACTAGATAAACAAAGCTGAGAAATGAATTTCAGATTAGGTAAGTTATAAGGAAATATCAGGAGACTGTCTTTAACAACATATCATGATTAGGTAGCCTGACCTTTCTGATAAAAATATCCAACGGTCAGGGTATTAGTCCTGGATGTCGACAGGACATCCTTGCCTCTCTTCTCTGATTTCAGTAAGGTCCCTAATCAGGGTTGCTGGGAAAATTCAGTGACTATCTCTGAGAGGCAAGATCCAAATTGAGGGTACATTTTCATGGACTTCACAAAGTGTGTGATGACCTGATCTCAGACTTTTAGGACCCCCCAAAATAAAAGATTTTCTTCCTGCAGATGACACACGGTATGCTGAGGCTTTTCCATTTATAGCTAAATCCCAAGGTGCCCGGAATCCAGTCCTTACCAGATAGAACTCATCTAGATTAGACTAGCAGTTATTAAGACAATGTGCAGTGTTGGGCTCTGGGGATTATAGAAGTAATAGAAGATGCTGTAGTGCATTTAGAGACCTAACAGCCAAGCCGAGGAAAGATTATTAACATATATAAAACAATAAGAGAGTATGATAGGACAGAATGTAACTCGGTGCCACGTTATGTATAGACTGGCATACTGACCTGGTTTGAAGTGTAGGAAATATTTTCTCTCATTCATCTAGTACTTAGCTGCTTACCAAAACTTTATAACATACATTCAATCCTTCCTGGGATCTTGGGAGCTTTTGATATAGGGCAGATATTAGTATACTCATTTATATTTGCATGTGCAGAAATAGGCTCAGAGGAGTTAACTATTTCTCTCCAACTCCCCTAGCAAAAGCAGAAAAATAAAATTTTGAACTCAAAGTGGCCAACTTCAAAAGCAATGGGAAGCTCACTGTATTCCATGGAGCAAGTGAGACTTGAATGGGGCTGAGAGGGTTGAAGAGATGAGGTGAAACAGAGGAGTGTTCTGAATGGGGAAAATGCCATAAGGAGAAGGCAGGAAACCAAGGATGGGATAGAGAGCAGACAGAAAGGGGAGCAGACGGCAAGACGGGATGGTCAGTGGGGCTTTGAGAGCCAGGCAGAAGGGTTTAGATTGCATCTAGGACTTCAGTGAGCAGCCAGTGATAGCGGCATAGAGAAGGGCCCATCCGATAGTGATGTGCAGGAAGGGGTTAAGCAGGGAGGCCCCAGGGGCAGGAAGGCCATCTAAGTGCCTTAGGGTGTGACTACAAGCAAGGGCTTGGAAGGGGGTGGCAACAGTATAAAATAGAAATAAATAAAAGAAATACAAATGAATAATCTTAGTTGCAGAAGTGAAAACAATCAAAGAATTTCACATTTCAAATACTACAGTCATGCTCTGCTTAACGACGGTGATACATTCTGAAAATTTTGTCCTTAGGTGATTTCGTTACGGTGGGAATTTATAGAGTGACTGACAAGCCTGTGTGGTACCGCCTGCCGCATAATTGTATGTGCTGTGCTTTTACGCGACCGGCAGCCCAGTAGGCTTGCTTACCCTGGCATCGCCACAAACACCTGAGTGACTAACGCATTGCTCTACAAAGTTAACAGTTAACAGCACGATGTTATGACAGCTACGACATCTCTAGGCAATAGGAGTTTTTCAGCTACATTATAATCTTACGGGACTATCCACGATGTGTGGTCCATCACTGACCAAAATGCCAGTATGGCACACGTGACTGTAACTAGTTATGTGGCCCCAGGCAAGTCGTAGAATCTCTTTGGGCCTCTCGTGGGAAGAAAATGGGATGGCAACACTCACTTCACCAGTGATTGAAACTTGTTATGTACGTATGTTGTTTTAATAAAGAGAAGCAATTTAAAAATGTCTAGAAAGATATTCTAAGAACATTATTTAAAAATGATAAAAAAATTGGTAAATATCTAAATGCTCTATCTACTGTGGGGGATGAAGTAAATAAATTATGAAATTTATGTAGAAATTAAAATCACATGTGAAGAAAATTGGGGCATAAATACTCAAAATATAAAGGTAGGTGGAGAACACAGGACACAAAGCTGTCTGAATATTTAAAATAAATATATGACTTGAAAAAGGGAACGGAATGAAATGTTAAGAGTGATTATCACTGGCTAATGGTACATGACTGATTTGTATTACCACTTTTATACTTTGTATTTTTCTGGAATTTCCAAATTGTTTACAATGAACCTTTATTCCTTTGATAATGAGAAAAAGATACTTAGAAAAAAAGAAAAAGACATGAGGTCAACCACTACTTTTAAAATCTTTAGATGTGTTGTATCTTTGATAACTGTTTCAAAATAAAATAGTATATCATAGGTAAAGAGATAGCATCTTTTTATAAGAAAATATTAATGAAGTGGAGTAGATTCTTGGCATGGCAGAGAGAGAGAGAGAGAGAGAGAGAGAGCAGTGAGGTTAATAGGAGAAAGGGAATAGACCTAAAGAAGATAAAATACTGCAAAAATAGAGCAGAGTTATGTGCCTTGACTGAAATGACTGAAAGGAAATCAGAGGACTTCTGTGTAAGGTAGTCTGACCTTTGGAAGCTGTTTATAGCTCAGATAAATACAAAGGCAACTCCGGAAGTTGATAAGAATGCAGTTATGTCACAACTACAAACAATGCTTCATTGTCCGATGTATTTCATTAGGTTTGCTAACCTCTGAGGAGACCTTTGCCACAATTCCTCTTGGTTTGCCACTAGGACTGCAAAATTTTTTCAATGAAAGTGCATTCAAGAATAATGAAAACTGACCATCCCATGACACCATAAATCGTTTATATGTTGAGAACTTCTAATGAATTTATATACAATTAAATGAAATATTTCTAGGAAACAAGACCACAGTGTGTCCTTGAAGAAAATAATAATTGAAAACCAAGAGATTAATTTATCTTAGAACCACGGTAATTCCTAGCTTTGTATACTTAGCAAACAGGTAATATGACATGATAAGGCTACTTACTTGAGGCAATATGGAATGGTAAAATGGTCTGACTCCAAAGTTTCTGCTACATATATCCCTTGAATTGAAAACGATGGCAATTATCTTTAACAGACAGAGAAGTTTCTGACAAATGGAGCCCCCCTTTTGGTTGTTCTTAGAATTTATTTTACTCTTACCTTGTGTTGTTGTTTGCCGCCAAATGCATGCCACTCAAAGTTCAGGGAACTCTTCAAATATTGTTTTCTTCTCCCAGGGTAAAGTCGTCGTCCTTGCTCGTGTTTACCATTGCTCTCTGTTCTGGATGTCACTCTCCCAGGTCACGGGTGCAACAACACTAAGGTCCACCTGGCCGGCGTTCAGAGTTCTGTAAATATGAAGTTTCCCAAACCCCAGTAAATACCATATCTGGAAAGGGTCAGGATGCAGCCTCTCTGTCTGGTTTACTTTAGGACCAGCTTGATATTAGACTTTGGATAGACTCACGTGTGCTAATATTCTTGGCTGTGCTTACTCTGGCAAAAATGGCATTAAAGAAAATTGTGAATTACTCACTGTCTCTTGCCATGCATGCCTATGTTCTACATGCAAAGTGGGCAAAACTGCTCCGTATAGAAATAACAGATTTTCCCCAGTTGTAAGATATCTTTCAATATCTGAAGTTGTCAAAGTAAACACTGTGAGATTGTTTGCTTATGATGTCAACATAGAGAATACTAGAAACATTAGGAAACCCATAATTCACGGGTCTGTACTAATATTTTAAAAGTTGAATCTCATTAGACTGTGTTTGCATCTTTGAAAAGTCTGGAGGAGGAAGAAGAGATACAGGCTAATAACCGGTTGGGAGCTATTGAATGTTATTTATTAAAATGGACTAATTAGGCCTAAGATGGCTTTTCTAGTGTAACCCTCTCATCCTGTAGTTTCACTTGAATGGGAGTCAAAAGCTCCCACACCGTGTGTAATCAGTGTGACATCTGGGACTCCGTAAGAGGCCACTGTTTCTCTAACTTTAGCTAACCAGTGCACTTCCTGAATCATGCTTTGGATTAATTATCAGAGCCGAAGGGTCCGATTTCCCTCTGGCTTGTTTTAGAATCACTCTCCCTTTCACTCTCAGCCAGCAGGAGTGTACCTTGTTGCTCTTAGATCATTCCAGCATTGGAAAAAAACAAAAAACTTACTCTTTTCACAAACACCAGCAAAGAGCTCATGGGGTTAACTACAACTATTTGAAGAAACTTTTACATCATTTTGCAATTGATGATCCCTAATTTGCTTGAGACATGTACATTTTACACCTCTTCCTTGACAAGTCAACTAAGATTGTGTGGTTTTCATCGTGGCCTGAAGTATAGAAGAGAAGGGGAATGAAGAGAGAATACTTTGAAGATTTTACAGAGAAGAGATTGAGCTTTTCATTCTGTTGTGGAGTCCTCCGGGATGAACGGTCACTAACACCAGGCCGCTGAACTGATTGCATTTTCTATTTCACATTTCAGGCACAACCTCGAAGCAAAGAGGAACCTTTCCAAGAGCTTGACCAGACGCAAGCCTGGTAAGTCACTGTTTAGCACTGAGCCTTTCATGTGAAGAAAAAGTCTAGTACGAATATATTTTAGAAAAAAAATGTTAGGGTCCTAAAAAAATACGTATCTTCTCTATAACCACGACTGTGTGAAAATAAGAATTCTCACACGACAAGAGCAACAATTTGAAGTATTTTGCTGAGCTAAGAAAAATATTCTTGTTTTACCATTTAAATCTATTCTAGCATTATATTAAATAGCTAGTGGCTTGGGATTTGAGGATCTCAGCATGTTGATGACTTATGAATTATGCTTTTCTTTCAGTCTATTCTGAAACAGTGACTGGCTGTATATGTAGAATTTTCATAAATGTACCTAAGGAACGATTCTACTAGAAAACTCAAGTCTATCCTGATTTAAGGAGATGTAATTCCATTTTTCAAAAATGTTGCTTTTTGCTATTTATTTAATAATATCTTCAGTGTGAAACAGACAAAACTATAATCAAAGTGTTGAGTTGCTGACAAATATATTATAAAGGAAACCTGTGAACAGTAACCATATTAGAATAACAGTTCATGTATTTCCAGAGAAAAGCTAAACAGTTAAAAGAGAAAAAAAAAGTAGAAAAAACATTTTGTTTTCTGCTTGTCCATAAAAATTGCCTTTATTTTTAGAATTGGACCCACTAAGTTGGCCTTCCTATGGTTCTTTGCCCTCATCAGGCAAGTAGGGAAATACCTAAATGTGAAATCACTGCAATTTATTAAATGTCACAGGAAACTTGTTAACCATATATTGATAACCAGTTGCCACGTAGGGCAGTTCCTAACCACAGAAAATGTCAGAATTCCCTTTAAAGACACGTAATACCTACACAAAACGCATAGTTTATAAATAATTATAAAATGATCCAGCAAGCATGCCCCTTGTGTTATATGTTCCTAAGAAGAGTTAATATTATAATTAGTGTCATTAATAACACTGACTAAGTATCATTGCGGTAGCAACTGTGAAGGTAGACTAAATTTCAGCCTAGTTGTATAATCTCAAGTAAATAAGTGAGCAGGATGGAGCATAGGAGTGAGATTTCAGGGACAAGTGTTGGGTGAGGGGAGAGCAGTCCAGGGATGTACTTTTGCGATATGAACTGAAAAGATAAATTTCTCAGGAAGAACTCTGTCAGTCATGTGATGTGATTTATTCCCTGCTCTCTATCCTGGAACTTTCACTTTCCTGAGATGAGGGAAGGAAAGGATGCTGACCAAGTTAGAGAAACTCTAAGGGGACCCAGCTGGTTCCTCCTTGGGTGGACTTCAGAAAACCTATAAACGCCCTGAGATTTTATGCAGAATTGCTGTGCATAGAGAGAGGGAGGAGAAAACGCTCCTGGTAAACAGATACACATCAGCCAGTGAAATTTGAGAACGCTGTGTAGTCATTGCTGCATAAAGATGTTTTGGTCAGTGATGGATCATGACGTATATGACGGTGGTCCCGTGAGATTCTAATGGAGCTGAAAAACTCCTACTGCCTTGTGACAGTACAGCCATCAGAACATCCTGGTGCAATGCATCGGTCGCATGTTTGTGGTGATGCTGGTGGGAACAAACCTACTGCGCTGCCAGCCGTGTTAGAGGATAGGACACAATTATGTACAGTACATAGTACTTGATACTAACAATAAATGACGATGCTACTGACCTATGTGTTTACTATACCATTCTTTTTTTTTTTTTTGTATTTTTCTGAAGCTGGAAACGGAGAGAGACAGTCAGACAGACTCCCACATGCGCCCGACCAGGATCCACCCGGCACGCCCACCAGGGCGACACTCTGCCCACCAGGGGGCCATGTTCTGCCCCTCTGGGGCGTCGCTCTGCCGTGACCAGAGCCACTCTAGCGCCTGGAGCAGAGGCCAAGGAGCCATCCCCAGCGCCCGGGGCCATCTTTGCTCCAATGGAGCCCTGGCTGCGGGAGGGGAAGAGAGAGACAGAGAGGAAGGAGGGGGGTGGAGAAGCAAATGGGCGCTTCTCCTATGTGCCCTGGCCGGGAATCGAACCCGGGTCCCCCGCACACCAGGCCAACGCTCTACCGCTGAGCCAACTGGCCAGGGCCTATACCATACTTTCTATTGCTATTTTAGAGCATAGAAAAAAAATTTCTGTAAAACAGCAGCAGCCTCATACACCTCACACTTACTGTGTCTCTTGATTGTATAATTTTCTCTTGTGCTTGATTTAATCTAGTGTTGTTTTATGCATTCAGTGTAGCCTAAGTGTTTTTACAAAGTCTACAGAAGTGCACACTAATGCCCTCAGCCTTCACACTCACTCACCACTCACTCAGTGACTCACCCAGAGCAGTTGCCAATCCTGTAGGTTCTATGCATGGTAAATGCCCTCTATATACAGTGTACCATTTCTTATCTTTATATACTGTATTTTTACTGTACCTTCTATGGTTAAATATGTCTAGATACACAAAAACTTACCATTGTGTTACAGCTGCCTACAGTTTTCAGTGCAATAACATGCTGTACAGGCTTGTAGCCTAGACTCAATAGGCTATATATATATATATATATATATATATATATATATATATAGATGTAGCCGAGGTGTGCAGTAGGGTCTACCACTGAGGTCTGTGTAAGCGCACTCTGTGATGTTCGCACAATGACAAAATCACCTAACAATGCGTTTCTCAGAACAGATCCCTGTCACTAAGTGGCATGTGGCTGTTGCTGGGTTCGTCTTGCCCAGAGATGGATAGAGTCTTGGCCGTGAGAGAAGCTGAGGCTTACAGGGATGGCTCTGAGTTTCATCCAGGAGGGGGGAGATGAAGACTCAAGTGGAGAATCACAATAGTAGAGCATTAAAATCCTAAGAAGGAAGAGAGGTATGTGGATCTGAGGATCAAGGCAAGGAGAGAAGTTGGAAGCTGGCAGTAAAGTTAGTGATGAGTTGACAGCAGCACGGGGCAGGTGAAAGGAAGAACTCACGACGAATGACTCTGAACTGGTTCTGCTAGCAGAGAGAGCACCTAGCTGTGCTAGCTGAGCTGGGCGTGGGTGGCCACGGTGGCCTAACGGGGCTGCGACGGATCGGGCTCACCGGTTTCCGAATACTGTGGCTAGGCAAACTCCGGCGAACGTCTTACATTACAGGCTAAAGGTTACCTAAAGAAGTCTTGTGCAACTGACTCAATTTCTTCCTTGGAAGCTTGCAGACTCTCAGGTGGATCCCATAACTTTTCCAGGCCACCCTCCCCCTTGAGGACAAAGCATCTTCTGTCAACGTCAGATACAAGAGGAGTCTCATGTCTGTATTTAAATGTCCAATCTAGTGAAATAATCAAGTGTCTAGCCTCATTCAAAAGAGAAGCTTCCTCCTCCCTGAGGTCTGTTCATCCTGGGAAGCCTACAATGCAGTGGCTTCCTGTTTCTCAAGTGCTGGAATTTCGTTTTACTCGGATGTGGTAGGACATGCGGACAGTGAAGTGACTGTCATGAAGGGATCAGTGTTCCCTCACAGTTAGTAAGAGGTGTGGCATGGCACGCAGAGCCAGGTGGAGAAGCACCAGGGTTGGTTGGAAGTAAAGGGAGTGAGGGGAAAATTGGGCAAGCACTCTTGTTGTGGTTTCCATGGAAATGGGGAAGGCAGGTAAATGGGCTTAGGATTGGCTGGTTTGAATATCTTTAGGCTCTGGGGTATAGGGCTGTCTCTAGTTTTCTGGTACTTGGCCCTGGGATCATTAGGGCAGGGGGATAATGGCTCAGAGAGTGACAGGGTATGGGCTTTGGGTCGGCCAGTTTGCCTATGCAAAGTGCACTCCCAGGAAAGTCTCTAGGAATCATCTAGCTGTGGGAGGGGCAGTGTCCCTGGGGTCAGCAAGGTCCCAGATATCAAAGCATGAGGAATACAGAAAATAAAAAAGCATGAGTAATGCACTGGTGTCCTCTGTTCCCGCTTGCTCTCTGCTTGACCCCTCCCTGCACTACCACCTGTAGACAGCTGGTCCCATCCACCAGGAAGGGAGATGAGGCACGTGAGAGCTCCTGAGAGTCCAGCTCCGAGCTAGTATGTTGGCGTGCTCTCGGAGTGTGGTGGATTCTCGCAGCTGATTCATTGCTGGGAACGAGGAAGCTTCCGTGAGCTGTTCAAGAATCCCTCTGGGACTTATTCTGTCTGAATTTTAGTGAGGTGGATCTTGAACTTGCCTGGCTGGTCATTATCAACTTCTAACCCTCAGCCTCTTTGACCAAGGCCTGCCTCCAGTTTCATTCTGCTGACGTAGGCTTGTCACCAGCAGAAGGCTCTGGGGAAACATCCCCTTTTGTAAATGATCCTGTGTGGTTTGCATCTCTGGGCTGCCCCGCTGACCCAAGGGAAGATATGTGCCCCTGTGTCCAGCCACTCACTGATGGAGGGTGGTGAACTCCCATTGCATCAGGTTGACCTAGCAACACATCTCAGACCACCCTTCACGCCTGTGCCAAGCTCCCCGTGGGGTTCTACCGAAGCTCCTCTCCCACCCGATTATGGCTGGGGTAAAGCCTCCTTCGTTCCTTCATTGTGTCAGGGCGAAGGTGGCAGAGGAGGCACAGCACACCACAACCCGATCCCAGAAAACCTCTCTCTTCCTCTTCACATCCAGTCTTTTTACAGCTTGAGTTGGGCAATGGGTTAAGCTTTATGAAAGCAGTTTTCAGCTCTCATGCACCTTGTCTAGGTTGGTCTTTGAAATTCGACAATACCTGGGATCTCTTATTTTTCAGTCTTTTGGAAAAAAACTCCTGTTAGAGTTAATAATGAAAACCACTAACGAGAAAGAGGAAACACACATTGAATATGATAAAATGTGCTGAGACTCCAAAAGCTTTCCAAAGAAAACCACATTAACCACTTTAAAAGTTAGTCAAACCCTATTTTTTCTATATTTGGATTACAGAGTAAGGGGCACCTAATTGACTCAGTAATTTAAGGCAATTTCTATGCTCATAAGTCAGCTCTGATATTTCTTCTGTGCTGACATTCTAGAAACCAATATTTTTATTGTTGCTTACTAAACTAGTCAAGGCAAGAGTTTGGTGCTATTTTTAATGTGATATAATAAAGTTATTGGAACTTGTATCCAGTGACTATGTTTTGGCACTTGGCCATATCAAATAATGAAATTTAGGTTTTCAAAACTATCAAGTCCTAACTTTCTTTAGAAAAATTTAATTGGCCAGTTATGCTTAAAAGGGATATTATTTTGTCTCAGAAATTAATTTCTGTCAAATGGCTTCTTTAACATTTCCAGTCAGAGCAAAGCTTATAATCACTGCTGAAGATCTGAGAATAGTATTTCCAATTTTATTCCTGGCTTGTGTTTGCTTTTGGTGGTATTGTTCGTATGCTTAATTATCCTTATTATACTGACTAAATTTTTGTAAAGCTGTGGGAACAATTAAAATCTCATATTAATTAAATAAATGTTAACTAGAAAACTCAGGTATTATGTCTTCTTGTTGCAAATTAAAGTGTAAGGCACTCAGATAACTAAATTCCAGGTGATATGTATGAAATTAACCAACATCTCTTGCATTCCAGAATAAATTTATAAAACTTGAGCTATTTTTCACACACCCTTCCTGAGTTTCTTTTTGAGTTTAAATTCAGTACAGAATTGGAATTATCTTATATTGTGAGCAAGGATCAATATCTGTTCAAGTTATCTAGTTCTGCATAACAACCCCAAAACTTAATGTCTTAAAACAGAGGTCCTCAAACTATGGCCCACGGGCCGCATGCGGCCCCCTGAGGCCATTTATCCGGCCTCCGCCGCACTTCCGGAAGGGGCACCTCTTTCCTTGGTGGTCAGTGAGAGGAGCACAGGATGCATCCTGGAGTACTGTATGTGGCGGCGCCGCAAAGCACAGCATCACTCACGTACAGTATTACTTCCGGTAACGCAGGACGCACGTGTCACGGCTCGGGAAGTGCGTCATATCACTTGTTACGGCTAGCAGTGACAAATAGGGAACCAGACGTTGACCATCTCATTAGCCAAAAGCAGGCCTATAGTTCCCATTGAAATACTGGTCAGTTTGTTAAATTTACTTGTTCTTTATTTTAAATATTGTATTTGTTCCCGTTTTGTTTTTTTACTTTAAAATAAGATATGTGCAGTGTGCATAGGGATTTGTTCATAGTTTTTTTTTATAGTCTGGCCCTCCAACCGTCTGAGGGACAGTGAACTGGCCTCCTATGTAAAAAGTTTGGGGACCCCTGTCTTAAAATAATGACTTATGTAGCATTTCTCATGGGTTTTATGGCTCAGGAATTTGGGAGTGGCTCTGCTTAGTAGTTCTGGCTCAGTGTCTGGCGTGGTGCAGGCTGACAGTGACTGCCGTGGAATCAGTAGTGTGCCGGAGCATCTGGGGACTGGCCAGGCATCTCTCTCTGCATGTGGTCTCCTCATGACTAGTTGTGCTTCCTCATAGCATAAGAGCCTCAGACTCTTACATGGTGGTTCAGGGCCCCAAAGCCTAGTGTCGAGAGAGAGAGAGAGAAGAGAGAAAGCCAGGATGAAATTGTATTCCTTATAATGAACTTGCCTTGGAAGTCATTTGTGTCACTTCTGCCATATTCTGTCCATTGAGACAGTCATCAAATCACAATCAAGTTCAAGGGGAGGAGACATAGACTCTCTCTTGATGGGAGAATTGAAAAGTTCTCAGGAGAATATGTGGGGTCACAAATGTCCATTTTTTGGAACACACAATATTCTACAGTTTATTCTCTGGCTACAATAATCCACATCCCAGCCAAAAGCAAAATGCATTCATACTCTCTTATAAAACCCCCAAATATCATGCATTAAGACACCAGGCTTAGGATTAAGGTTCAAGATCAAGTTATCTAAATAAAGTATAGGTAGAGCTAAGGCCTCTCAAGTGCAGTTTTTATACACAGCTCCTTAAATAACATTCCTCAATCTAAAGAGTTGCAAACTAAAGAGACAGCTTATCTGGTCTCTTCATGTGCCACCTACAATAGTAGGACAGTGTAGAGTAACTGCCGTAGGCGCGTCCCTTCAGAAGTGGGACGGCAGGAGAACCCAGCAATAAAAAACCTGCCAGGTACCTGATTGCCACCTTCTTGATTAGGGCTCAGGCCTACCACTCTAGAAATAATTCCCTGCAGCTCTTGGCTCTGTCTTCCGAGCCCTTCATTACTCCTTTTGAATAAAATGTAGCCCATATTTGCAGCTGAGTAATTTTCCTATTGTGCTTCCTGTCTGTAGAAGGTTTGGGGTCCAAAGGTCTTTTCACTTTATAATATTTTATCTTTTCCTGTCCCAGTTGATGTTGTTTCTACCAGTACAATTCTCCTAAAAACCTTGTTGCTTTCCTATAAATCATACTATGATTCATTTAGTTGAAAAATAGCAAAATATTTAAATGGAAAATTACCAAAAATGCAAATGGAACTTAAACACGTGAAAAGAAACTTCATTGTGCTCAAAGTAAGAGAAATTCAGATTAAAATTTATTGAGAGAACGCAAGGGGGCTTTTAGAATGCTAGGAACTTTCTACTTCTTCATCAATGTGCTGGTTACACGGGTGCGTTCAGTTTGTGAAAATTTACCGTCTGTGTACTTATGCCATGAGAACTTCTCTGTATGTATAGTATACTTAAATAAGAAGTTAAAAAACAAATTACACCAAGATACCACATCTCATGTGTCAGATAGGCAAACATCACAAAGTTAAACAACACACTCTCTGGAGAAGGCAGTAGGGAAACAGACACTCATATACAATGCTAGTGTATATGCACACTGGTCAGATCTCCATGGAGGGGTATTTGGTAATACATATCTAGAAAAATCTTTTTCTTTTTTCTTTAATGTAGAAGGAACTCTTTCATCATTCTTTTATATCACTTTCCCTCTGTTATAACTTTCCTGACGTTTTTTTTCTTCCTTTTTATGTGAAATATTTCTATCTCTATACTACTTCTTCTTGCCTCTTTTTCCTACTCTTTTCTTGATCCTACTACCCCTTCTGTCTCCTTCATCTCTCTGCCTTTCTAAATATATTTTAGATTATTGTTGTTTTTAGGTAAGGTTCTGGACCACCTGTTCTTAATTAGCAAAGTTATTGAATTATTTTATATTATTCTCTCAAAATTTGAATTGCTTTATTTAAACTTACATGAAGTCTTTTGTTGATTTCTTTTTAAGTACCTGAGGATAGTCAGTAGACCTTCATGGAGAAAAAATAATTCCCCACCATTAAAGTGACAGACTACATCCTTGGGCTTCTGTAACTTCTTTGGTTTCTTTCTGGATGTGCCCCTGGAAATAACCTGTCGTTTGAATGAAATATGTACTTTTACCTAAACCATGCAATCCCCACTTAGTAAAGATTTCATTCCCAACTCCCCACATTCTGAAGACTATATATCTAACACAATATGGTAAAATGTTGCAATATTTTATACTTTTTACAAAATTTTATATTTTGTAACAGTTATAAGAAAGCAGAGTATAACTCACACAGTTTTCTTGGAATCATATGTCAGGAAAATTTATGAATAATATGACCTCAACAATATTTTTTTGGATGAAGCATCAGCTATATCTGAAGTTTTAATAGGAAATTTTTGGTTAACCACAATTCCTGCTCACTTTTAAACAAGGAATTTAATATCTTTTTAAAAATTGAGTTTTAAATGGTGTCCTCAGAAAAAATAAACTCATGGATTTCTTAGGCAGAAAATACAGGCCAACTATCAGAATAGATAATTAATATTTTCTTTCTTTCTTTATTTATTTGAGAGAAGATGGAAGAGAGAGAGAGTGAGAGAGACATTGATTTGTTGTCCCAATTACTTATGTATTCATTGATTGATTCTTATGTCTTGACTGGGGATCGATCCCATAACTTTGGCATCTTGGGAGACAACCCTAACCAACTAAGCTACCCTAGCCAGGGCAATAATTAATATTTTCTTACCGTATTTCCCCATGTATAAGATGCTCCCATGTATAAGACGCACCCTAATTTTGGGGACCAAAATTTGAAAAATAAATGTATTACATAAAGTTATTAAACTCAAGTCTTAGTCATCATAAAATTCATACATCACTGTCAAAACTCCCATCCATTCGCTTGTCCTCATCTGTCTGATGATAAATCACTGTCTTTATATATTACCTCATCCTCAGTTCCATTTATGGCATTTGAAATGCCACAACCACGGTATAAGACGTACCCAGTTTTTAGAACCCAAATTTTTCAAAAATAAGTGCATCTTATATTTGGGGAAATACTAAAATTCTAATAGCAGCTAACACTTTTTTAAACACTTGCTTACTTATAGGCACTTTCTTAAGTGTTTTACATTACATGTAATTAATTTACATTAACCATAATTTTTACAACTACCTTATTAGGTAGGGACTTTAATAATTGGAGAAAAAATAAAATTGTCTCAATATATAAATAAATTAAGAGATAGATACATTTGCCTTAATATGCTCATGTATAAAATGGGTATATTCAACAAATTTGACAGTGGAATGTGAACAAAAAGTCCATGCTTCCTGGCAGTTGTCGACACTTTGGGTCAAATAAACTCATAAAAATTCTTATAGGTTTAGACATTTCTTCTGTTGGCAGAGAAAATAATGGAAGATATGATAAAATGGTTTAAATTATTTTTTTTTCTAAACGGATATTTTAAGAAACTACTGAATAGCTTGACTAAAAATACTTTGTTGGGGGGGGGTATTGTTTGATCCTAAAAATTTTTTAAAAGGTTTGATTCATTAAAGAAGTATTTTCATAATTTTACAACATAGGTAAGTCAAATCACTATGTTACTGTACATCTTAAAACTTATACAATGCTGTGTATCAATTATATCTCAATAAAACTGGAAAAGAGCCTGACCAGGCGGTGGTGCAGTGGATAGAGCGTCAGACTGGGATGCAGAGGACCCAGGTTCAAGACTCCGAGGTCGCCAGCTTGAGTGTGGGTTCATCTGGTTTTAGCAAAGCTCACCAGCTTGGACTCAAGGTCGCTGGCTTGAGCAAGACGTTACTCGGTCTTCTTTAACCCCACGGTCAAGGCACATATGAGAAAGCAATCAATGAACAACTAAAGCACCACAACGAAAAATTGATGATTGATGCCTCTCATCTCTCTCCATTCCTGTCTGTCTGTCCCTGTCTATCCTTCTCTCTGACTCTCTCTCTGTCTCTGTAAAAAATAAAAAAAAATAAAAAAATTAAAAAAAAAACTGGGAAAGAATAAAAGAAGTCTCTTAGGATTGAGAATCTCAAGCGAAGAAACTATTAGAGGCAACATACAATTTAAAAATAAAGAAGGAGGAGCATTCAAAGGAAGTTAGTGACTTAATTGCCAAGGACCTCTTTTATGCTGGAACAAGAAGAAAGCACAGAAAAGTACAGTCTATACCATGGGTTCTTTCTTTTCTTTTCTTTTTCTTCTGCTAGCCATAAGGAAGAGAACATTCACTGTTTGGAGCAGAGAGGAAGTAACTTTCTCTTAGAAAAGAGGATTCAAGGAATTTAGATTCCTGGAATAATTAGGGCATAGATACAGATAAAGTCCTAGTAATTAGAGTAAAGAAGTAAATACAGGCCTGTTAGCTAAAGCAATATGCTTTCTTGTCCAAGGAGATTGGTCTGTATATGTAACATATAAGTCTTAGGTAATTTCTGATCTTAAGAAAAGACTCAGAGAGTCTTAAAGGCAGACATATTAAATTTGAATTCTAGTTTCTTCAGTCCCAAAATATACCTGGGTGTTTGAGTTTCTTTAAATCTTGCTCTGTATTAGCTTATGTCAGTTATTTAAGAGTTAGTTATTATTTTTCCTTTCTTAAAATGTTTTTAGAAAAAAATAATTGGATGAATTGTGACTAAGTGTATTACTTCTTAACTAGAAACTATACACAGGTCACCTGTGTATCCAAACTTCAAAACACCATTGTTTTTCTGGTAGCAGCTTATCTATGGGAAACATAATCAGTTTTCTAGGCTCAAACAAATATTTTGTGATAGCACATATTTTGGGTTCAATATTTTATAAAGGATTATTAGTTCAATGTCTATATGGTAAGCTGAACATTTTCCCATTTCCAAAAAACCCCCACAAAACATACCTTAGCTTCTTAGAATGCACTGTACATTACCTGGGGTTCTGCTGAGACTTCCTTCCTTCGACTCCGAATTAAGTTTGGCATTGAGTTCCTCTTGCCTTAGCAGAGCCAAAATTAGAACCTCAAAGGGGATATAAATGCAGTACTTGGGGTTGTACTCTGCTTCCTTATTTCGGGCCAAGCAAGCAGGCTAGGGATACCTGAAGTCAGGTTATAACAAGGTTTCTTAACTGTGATGGCTGAAAGAGTCCAAGAGTGAAGGACTCTTTGCCTTGGGTAAATGTTACTTTTATCCCTGTGAGAGCAACTGAGATGACCAGTTGAGGTCCCAATCAACTACGGATTCTCTTTTAGACCAAATAATTCTCTTTTAGACCAATCAATATTACTTCTGCCCCTGCCTCCGCTTCACTTTGAGTCCCACTATTCTCTTCAGTTTAGGTGGTGAACGCACAATACAATATACAGATGATGGATTATCAAATTCTACACTTGAAACCTATATAATTTTATTAACCAGTGCCACTACTAATAAATTTGATAAAAATAAGTTAATTAATAAATAAAATATCATTTTACCAGAAAACATAGTGACTGAAGGAAGAAGCTTTAAATAAATGTTTTGGTTTGGTCCCTAGCGATGAGCGTCCATATATCTCTATATAAACTCAGTTGACTTCTATTCTCAGTCCCATTAGCCATGTTTGCCCTTGACAGGGAGCCTGGCTTCCAAGGTTATTCAGAAAAGAAGCTATGAGGCATCTTCATGCCTCAGTTTCCTTTTGTCCACTTCCAAAGTTACTCATCTTATTCCCCCTTCTATCTTAGAGGGGGGAAAATCCTTCATTTCTCTCCAAAACCAGTTTTTTCATCTTGGCTGACAATCTTTCCATTTTCCCACTGTCTCTGGGGATTTATTTCATCAATTTTCCTACTCTCGTTCTCTCTTCTATTTATTCCTTTGTTCCTGCTTATAATTGCACATAAGTGTTTCCCTTCCTTAACGTCACAATGTCCCATCTACTTATTCCCCTTTCCTTCTCCATTGCTTCACTACCGAACTTCTTGATTGCATTTTCTACAATCACTGATTTCTCTTCTCTCACATACTTCTCAACCCCTTGAAACTTAGTTCCTGGCCTCACCACTTGGCTGAAATTGACATAGCAAAGATCATCCATGATCTTAAACCCAGTGTCCTTTTAAAGTGGTCGTCTTACTGAAGCTCACTACAACCTCCCTTTTGAAAACTCCTCCCTTGGGCTGGTGAAGCAGCTCTCTTCTCCTCCCCATGGTTCTCTCCCTGGGGTCAATTTTAATTGGGACTGAGATGGACTTGGCAATGGCTCCTACCATGTTCTCTCTAGTGACACTTCAAAGCATGGATCATCCCATGGTTTCCATTTTCACTTCTTCCCTAGGGTTGTTATAGAAATAAGAATGCTTCAGAATATCTGATACTCAAGTCCAGAAGTTGATGGTTTTGTTTCCCTTCTTGCCTTACCCTAATACAGGAAGGAAGTTCCTTTTGGTGACAAAGGCCTTGGTCTTTCTCTGTTGTTTGCTGGCTATTGAAAAGGATCAGAACAAAAGAGGGTTTTACAAGGCTATGTGAAAACCTGGAAGCAGGTCTTGCCTCTGGGTCCTTTATGAACTCAAAGTGTATACTGCTATGACATTTTGCTACATTGAGTCTGTGAGCCCCCATGAGTCCCATCTCTCAGCAGGAAGCATGGCAGCATATTCCATTCTAAGTGAAGAGTCATTACAGAAAATATTTTTGAAGCACAAGAACTGTATCTTTTATTTAGAAAACAGCACTGCCTATTACAAGGTACTTAATACCTCTTTACCACAGCACTGAGAAATATCCAGGAAATCACCCAGTGAAGCCTTCCTGTAGTTTCTGGGTATATTCCCTAAAGTTAGAGCTTCTCCAAAGTTAGAGCATTCATTTGTGCTGCAGATTTACATGTAAAGACTGTAGTTACTTGCCTACTTCTCATTTTAACTGTCTTCTTCCTTCCTCTTCCACATTTTTTTTTCTTTTCTGCCCTTCCTTTTTGTTTGTGGGATGATTTTGCTGGAAACCATTAATAACCCCTAAAAAACTGCACTTTCAACTTTCTTCTAAAGAACAGAAGTCACAGAGGACAAGAGTTGTGCAAATACTTCCAAAAGGGAAAGACTTCTTGCAAAGTAGCAAAGAAGCCTGAAGTAAGACGTAAGACTTGTGTACATCTCATAAGTCTGAGGGAGAAGGGAAGCAGAAAACCAGTCACAGGAGCTCTAGAAATCCCCAAACGAAAGCCCCCCCCACCCCAGTATTAGTAAAGAAGGAAACCCGATCAGCTCAGAGAGGTAGCTGAGAGGTTTAGTCTCAAAATTCATTTGATGTTGAGCTCTTCCATGTCTTATTTCCAACACTCACTAAAAGCCTAATGTACTAGGGTTTTTTGTTTGTTTGTTTTTTTGGAGGAAGTAAAGATACTGATTTTACCAGCTTAAATGATCCCTTGATTTTCCTGATTTTCCTTCTTGTAGACTTAATTTTTAGAGGAATGTGAACACTCAGTAACTTTTCAAGGAGCATCAATTTACAGTCACGCTTTTGGGTAGTAAGGATTATCAGAAGACCCTTCCCTCTATATTCTATTTTTGTATATTCTAGACAGTTTCAAAGGTCTACATAGGAATAAAACAGCTTTAATTTAAAATGGAGGTGACTCGGGCAGGAAGCAGTTGAACGTGCTAATAATATTATATATCGTTTGTTCTTTCCTCCAGCCTCCCAAACATTTCCATCCACTTACATCCAAACAAAAAGTTGTTCCTTTGCGTTTAGTTTTTCAACACAGGTCTTTTCTGAGTCAGAGTGCTCACTAATTACTCAGGGAGTTTAAGTTGCCCAGGCTAATCAGATGACACGCGGAGTCTGAAACTATGCAACATTACCCACTCCTGCAGAATAATCTACGTTGTCAGCAACTCAGATGCAAAATTGTTTTTAGGATCCCGTCTCTTCTGAAGTTGAATGGCAAACGGCAAGGAAGCTATCCTTCCAGAACTCTCTTTTCAGTGAACAGAGTCTAGGATTTATGTTTTAGATGCATGAGAACACAGCAGTTCCAAAATTATCTAGCTGGCTTAATAGCAGATGTGAGAACAGACCAAAGAGTGTGCAATTCAGTGGTTTCCCTTCCCTTCATGTCTAATAATGAATCCCTGTCATCAGTAAAAAATAATGACAGAGTTTTTCTCGAACTTTGTCTTGTATCAGAAGCGGCTGGCAGGCTCATCACATGCAGGTTGCGGGGGCCCACCTCCAGAGTTCCTGGTTCGGTGGTTCTGGGGAAGCCCAAGAACCTGCATTCCCAGCAGGTTCCTAGGTGCTGCAGGTGCTGCTTGCTCAGAGACTGCACTTGGAGAGCCGCTGCTCTGATTGTAATGTTACAGCATGACCATTATACACGGCCTTTAAATCAGTTTCTGTGTTCACTCTCTGCATACGGAAGGGAAACTAAGGCATTCATGTGGGAATTTGTGATGAAGAACACATATTGAGAAAAGTGATATTTTAAAAAAAACCTACTATCTCCTGTGACTTGAAAGGTATAACACAGAGCTTAAAAAACATCTGAGATGAAGAAGCCAAATCACCTTTTTCTCAGGGATTTGCTGCTATGGGACCCCTCTCTGTGATTTTTGCCTTTGCAAAGGGACCGTAACATTTGGTGTCAGATGGCTTTTGTTGAGGCCGGCTCCGTTTATATACAAAACCTATGCAGTCAGCAGTCCAACTGCATCTTTAATCCAGCTGGCCTACTTGACATCACAATATTTAATTATCTGGCATCCATCCAGCAGACAGGATTGAATCGGGACGTGTCCCTTCAAGCGAGTTGTAAAGCACTAAGTGTCTCTCTAAAAATTTTGCCTTTGGAACTTAAACACAACTCAGATTCCCTGTATCCTGTATTCTTCTTCAAAGACATCATGCAACATCATCCCACAATGTGCTTGGCTTGGCTTGGCCTCGTTTTATTAATTAATTAATTAATTTAATTTTTAGGTGTTTATGACTTTTGAAGCACCCTGAGGATACCAGTCTTCTCCTTTACATTTTCCACATGATATTTCAGCTTCTTAAATGCTCATGTGTCAAAATAAATAAGAGACCGTCGTGCTGTCTCAAGCTCGGGCTCGAACACTACTTTAAAAAAGGAGCGAGGACAGTGCGGTCATAGCCGAGCCCTGGCTGTGGCTGTGGCTGTCCAGCCTGCAGGGACTCACAGGCTTGTGCCCCAGGAGGAGGGGGGGGGAGCCCATGCTTGGGGACTGACTGTGCTCTTATGGAACTGTCTCTCTGGCACTTGCTGTGCCGGGGCTGATGGAGAACACTGAAAATGGGTTGCTCGTTACACACACAAAGCAGCAGCCGTGCCTAAAGATTGTTTATCTTAGCACATGGTGTCCTGAGTCTACCAGAACTGTGCAATCCCTGCTGTTTGGAACTGGGTCTCATTAGCCAAATAGTCAGAGAGGAAACTTGGGGAAACAAATCGACAATATGACGTTGGGTTGTGATGGTCACACGTGTTCTTTCTGTGACCTGCCTCATCTGGGTTGCTTCCTTTCACTTTCCACTAGGAATTGAGAGCAAGGGTAACCATTGCCACCAGGAAGGGACAGAGAGAGCTAAGGAAGTCATTTTAGCTTTTGCCTTTTTCCTTCTCTTTCATTATTGGTCTTTGGTTTTGCCTCCTAATTCTCCCTTTCACCATCTCCTTCTTCTTCTAATATCAAATTACTAGAAAGTCATATACTGGTTACTCAACTGCACGTGAGAACAATCCTTTTATTTTCACAGCTGTGACTAGAATAGATAGATTTGTTCTCAATTACATTTTCCAGGTTATTCAGCCTCACTCTTTTTTTCATTTTTTCTTTATTCTTTTTTCTGAGTCTCACACTGAATGAAGTCTCTTCTGGTTTTGCAAAAAACTCTCAGGTTACTTTCTTTATTGTCTGACTGTATGTGCTTGAATAATATAACCCTTAATACTCGCCTCTCCAAAAAATATGGGTTTTTTGTATTTTTTTAAAAGTGAAATAGAGAGATAGTTTCCCACATGCACCCTGACTGGGATCCACCCAGCAACCCCCATCTGGGGCCGATGCTGAAATCAACCCAGATATTTTTAGCAGCTGAGGCTGACCAGCTCGGACCAACTGAGCTATCCTCAGCGCCCAGATGGATGCTTGAACCAGTCCAGCCGCTGGCTGTCAGGGAGGAAGACAGAGAGTAGGGGGGAGGGGAGTGAGAGGGAGAGAGAAGCAGATGATCACTTCTCTTGTGAGTCCTGACCAGAAATTGAACCCGGATGTCCATATGCTGGGTCAACACTCTATCCACTGAGCCAACTGGGCAGGGTCCCAAAATACTTTAAAAAATAACAATTTACAAACACCACATGCAAAAGCCAAAAAAAAAAATGATTTTTACTAGTATCTATGATTTTGGATTTTGATAATAGATAACAATATATTGCTTCATAATTTTAATAGGCAGAAATTATTTTTTAATTAAAGTTTACATTTAATATTATTTTGTATTAATTTCATGTGTACATCATAGTGGTTAGACCAGCAGTTTTCAACTGGTGTGCCACAAAAAATTTTAATTAAAGCATGCAATACCTGACTATTTAGCCAGAGGCACTGATCTGTTTTCCCTTAGATTGTCAAGTAAAGAAACGATAGCAGCCAACACAACAATAGTCATCTGGTGTGAATGAATCACTGTACCTTTTTTTTTTTTTGTCAGATCAGTAAAAAAGATATAGTTTCTGGTGTGTTACAGAAGTTTAGTAATTAGTTTATGTGTGCCATGAGATGGAAAATGCTGAAAATCGCTGGGTTAGACAGTCATGCCCTTAACCAAGTGTTGTGTGCCCCCTGATATTTCCAGTACCCACCTGGCACCATACGGAGTGATACAGTATAACTGACTACCTTGCCTAGGCTGTGCTTTATAGCCCCGTGACTGTTCTGTAACTACCAATTTGTGCTTCTTAATCCCTTCACCTTTTTCTCCCAGTTCCCCAAACCCCATCCTCTCTGGCAACCATCAATCTATCCTCTGCATCTTTGAGTTTGTTTCTATTTTGTTTGTTTCTATTTTCTTTAGATTCCACATGAAAGTGAAATCATATGGGTCATTTGTCTTTCTCTGGCTGGCTTATTTCACTGAGCATGATACCCTCTAGGTCTGTCTAAGCTGTTGTAAATGGTAAGATCTTATTCTATTTTACAGTTGAGTAATGTGCCATTGTGTAGGTGTACTACACTTTTTAAAATCCACATGTCTATTAGTGGGCACTTGGGTTGCTTCTGTATCTTGGCTATTGTAAATAATGCTGCATTGAGCATAGGGGTACATACATTCCTTTAAAATTAGTGTTTTGGCTTTCTATGGCTATATATCCAAAAGTGGAATTGCTGGGTCATAAAGCAGTTTCTTTATAATTTTTTGGGGACTCTCCATACTGTTTTCCAGTGGCTGCACCAATCTGCATTCCCACCAGCAGTGCAGGAGGGTTCCCTTTTCTGTACCTCTTTGTCAACACTTATTTGTTGATTTATTGATGATAGCCATTCTGACAGGTGTAAGGTGGTATCTCATTGTGCTTTTTAAAAATTTTATTTATTTATTAATTTTAGAGAGAGATAAAGGGAAAAGGAGAGAGAGAGAGATGTTTATTTTTTGTTCCACTTATTTATGCATTCATTGATTGGTTCTTGAAGGTGCCCTAATCAGGGGTAGTACCAGCAACCTAAGCGAATCAGGACAATGATCTAACCAACTGAGCTACCCGGCCAGGGCCTCATTGTTTTAATTTTCATTTCTGTTGTAATTAGTGACATTGACCATTTTTTTATATGTGTATTGGCCATCTGTATGTTCTCTTTGGAGAAGGTCTATTTAGGTCCTCTGTTCATTTTTAAATTGGTGTTGAGTTGTATAAGTTCTTTATATATTTTGAATATTAATCCTTTACTTGATGTATTATTGGCCAATAACTTCTTCTTTTTTTTTTTTTTTTTTTTTTTTTTGTATTTTTCTGAAGCTGGAAACGGGGAGAGACAGTCAGACAGACTCCCGCATGCACCCGACAGGGATCCACCCGGCATGCCCACCAGGGGCGAAGCTCTGCCCACCAGGGGGCGATGCTCTGCCCCTCCGGGGCGTCGCTCTGCCGCGACCAGAGCCACTCTAGTGCCTGGGGCAGAGGCCAAGGAGCCATCCCCAGCGCCCAGGCCATCTTTGCTCCAATGGAGCCTTGGCTGCGGGAGGGGAAGAGAGAGACAGAGAGGAAGGAGGGGGGTGGTGGAGAAGCAAATGGGCACTTCTCCTGTGTGCCCTGGCCGGGAATCGAACCCGGGTCCCCCGCACGCCAGGCCGACGCTCTACCGCTGAGCCAACCGGCCAGGGCCTTGGCCAATAACTTCTATTCAGTAGGTTGTCTTTTTGTTTTGTTGATGGTTTCCTTTGCTGTGCAAAAACTTTTTAATTTGATGTAGTCCCATAGTTTATTTTTTCTTTTGTTTTCCTTGCCTGAGGAGTTATATCAGAAAAAATATTGCTAAAATAAATGTCAGAGATTTTACAGCCTATGTTTTCTTCTAGGAGTTTTATGATTTTGAGTTTTACACTTAAGTCTTTAATCCATTTTAAGTTTATTCTTGTATATGGTATAAGAAGATGGTCTAATATTCTTTTTTTTTTTTTTGCATGTATTTGTCCAATTTTCTCAACACCATTTATTGAATATACTATCTTTACCCCATTATATGTTCTTTCCTCTTTGTCAAATATTAATTGACCATTTAGATGTGGGTTTATTTCTGTATTCTTTAAGAATAGATCTATTGATCTATATGGCTGTTTTTATGTCAGTACTTTGCTCTTTTAATTACTATAGCTTGTAATATAGTTTTATATCAAGTACCATGATTCCTTCAACTTTGTTCTTCTCTCTCAAGATTGCTTTGGCTATTCAGGGCCTTTTTTGCTTCCATTTGTTTTAGTACAATTTTTAGTGAACAAATGCTATTGGTATTTTGATTAGAATTGAGTTCAATCTATAGATTGCTTTGGGTAGTATGGGCATTTTAATAATATTAATTCTCTTTAGCCATGGTATATGCTTCCATTTATTTATATTTTCAATTTCTTTCTACAGTGTCATAAAATTTTTTGCATATAAGTCTTTTTCTTCCTCAATTAAATTTATTCCTAGGTATTTTATTTCTTTTGAAGCAACTGTAAAGAGATTGCTTTCTTAGTTTCCCTTTCTGATAGTTCATTATTGGTGTGTGAAAAAAAGCAACCAATTTTTAAATATTTATTTTGTATCCTTCTACTTTACTGAATTTCTTTATCAGTTCTAGTAGTCTCTTGGTGGAATCTTTGGGGTTCTCTATGTACAGTATAACGTCATCAGCAAATAATAAGTTTTACTTCTTCCTTTTCAGTTTGAATACTTTTTATGTTTCTTCTTGTCTGATAGCTGCCTGTGACTGCCAGTGAATAAAAGTGGTGAAAGCAGACATACCTGTCTTTTTGTTGATCTTAAGGGAAATACTTTTAGTTTTTCCCTGTTGGGTATGATGTTGGTTATGGGTTTGTCATATATAGGGTTTATTATGTTGAGATATGTTCACTCTATTCACATTTTGCTGAGAAATATTATCATAAATAGGCACTGGGTTTTGTGCAATGCTTTTTCTGCATCTATTGATATGATCATATAATTTTTATCCTTCATTTTCTTTATGTGGTGTATCAGTGTATCATATTAATTGATTGGTGGACATTGTACCAACCTTGCCTCTCCAGAAAAAATCTCACTTAACCATGGTGTATGATCTTTTGTTGTTGCTGTTCTTAACTATTGGTACTGTATTTATTTATTTATTTATTTATTTATTTATTTATTTATTTTAATGGGGTGACATTAATCAATCAGTGTACATAGGTTCAGAGAAAACATCTCCAGGTTATTTTGACATTTGATTATCTTACCCATTACTCATTACCCAAAGTCATATAGTCTTCCATCACCTTTTATCTGGTTTTCTTTGTGCCCCTCCTCTCTCCCTACCTCCTCCATTTCCCTCCCCACCCCTGGTAACTACCACCCTCTTGTCCAAGTCCCTGAGTCTCATTTTTATGTCCCACCTATGTATGGAATCATATAGTTCTTAGTTTTTTCTGATTTACTTACTTCACTCAGTATAATGTTATCAAGTTCCATCCATGTTGTTGTAAATGATCTGATGCCATCATTTCTTATGGCTGAGTAGTATTCCATAGTATATATGTACCACATCTTCTTTATCCAGTCTTCTATTGAAAGGCTTTTTGGTTGTTTTCATGTCTTGGCCACTGTGAACAATGCTGCAATGAACATGGGGCTGCATGTGTCTTTACGTAACAGTGTTTTTGAGTTTGGGGGGTATATTCCCAGTAGAAGGATTGCTGGGTCATATGGTAGTTCTAGTTTTAGTTTTTTGAGGAACCACCATACTTTCTTTCATAGTGGTTGAACTACTTTACATTTCCAACAGTGGATGAGGGTTCCTTTTTCTCCACAGCCTCTCCAACACTTGTTATTACCTTTCTTGTTGATAATAGCTAATCTAACAGGTGTGAGGTGGTATCTCATTGTAGTTTTGATTTGCATTTCTCTAATAGCTAATGAAGATAAGCATCTTTTTATATATCTGTTGGCCATTTGTATTTCTTCTTGGGAGAAGTGTCTGTTCATGTCCTCTTCCCATTTTTTTTTATTGGATTGTTTGCTTGTTTGTTGTTGAGTTTTATGAGTTCTTTGTATATTTTGGATATTAGGCCCTTATCTGTGCTGTTGTTTAAAAATATCTTCTCCTGTTAAGTTGGTTGTCTGTTTTGTTGTCAGTATCTTTTGCTGTGCAAAAGCTTCTTAGTCTGACATTGTCCCATTCATTTATCTTTGCCTTCACTTCCCTTGCCTTTGGAGTCAAATTCATAAAGTGCTCTTTGTAACCAAGGTCCATGAGTTTAGTACCTATGTCTTCTTTTATGTACTTTATTGTTTCAGGTCTTATATTTAGGTCTTTGATCCATTTTGAATTAATTTTAGTACAGGGGGACAAACTGTAGTCTAGTTTCATTCTTTTGCATGTGGCTTTTCAGTTTTCCCAGCACCATTTGTTGAAGAGGCTTTCTTTTCTCCATTGTGTGTTGTTGGCCCCTTTATTGAAAATTATTTGACCATATATATGTGGTTTTATTTCTGGGCTTTCTGTTCTGTTCCATTGGTCTGAATGTCCATTTTTCTGCCAATACCATGCTGTTTTGATTATAGTGGCTCTATAATATAATTTGAAGTCAGGTATTGTAATGCCCCCAGCTTCGTTCTTTTTCCTTAGGATTGCTCTGGCTATTCAGGGTTTTTTTATAGTTCCATATAAACCTGATGATTTTTTATTCCATTTCTTTAAAAAATGACATTGGAATTTTGATGGGAATTGCATTAAATTTGTATATTGCTTTGGGTAATATAGTCATTTTGACTATATTTATTCTTCCTATCCAGGAACAAGGAATATTTTTCCATTTCATTGTATCTTTTTCGATTTCCCTTAAAAATGCTTTGTAGTTTTCATTATATAGGTTCTTTACATTCTTTGTTATGTTTATTCCAGGTATTTTGTTGTTGTTGTTGCAACCATGATGGGGATTGTTTTTTGAGCTCGTTTTCTGATGTTTCATTGTTGGCATATAGGAAGGCAATGGACTTTTGTATATTAATTTTGTATCCTGCGATCTTACTGTATTGGTTTATTGTTTCTAGTAGTCTTTTTGTGGAGTCTTTGGGGTTTTTGAGGTACAGGATCATGTCATCTGCAAAAAACGTTTATGATCTTTCTAAATGTATTTCTGGATCTGATTTGCTAATATTTTTTGAGAATTTTAGCATCATTATTCATCAGGGATATTGGTCTATAATTTTCTTTCTTTTAGTGTCTTTATCTGGTTTTAGAATCAGGATAATGCTGGCCTCATAAATTGAGCTTGGGAATCTTCCTTTTTCTTGATTTTTTTGTAATAGTTTGGGAAGGGTAGGTATTGGTTCTCCTTTGAAAGTTTGGTAAAAATCATCTGTGAGGCCATCTGATAAAGAACTTTTGTTAATTGGAAGTTTTTGATTACTTTTCAATTTTGTTGGTTGTACTTGGTGTGTTAAGATTTTTTTGTTTCTTTTTGATTTGGTTTCAAAAAATTGTATGTTTCTTGGAATTTATCCATTTCTTCCAGATTGTCTAATTTGTTCACTTACAGTTGTTTGTAATATTTTCTTATAGTCCTTTGTATTTCTGTGGTTATTACTTCTTTTATTTCTGATTTTATTTATTTGGGTCCTCTCTTTATTTCTTGATGAGTCTGGTTAAATGTTTATCAATTTTTTTTTAATCTTTTCAAGAGCCAGTTCTTGGTTTTATTGTTCTTTTGTGTTGATTTTATTTAGACTCTATTTATTTATTACTCCTCTGATCTTTATTATTTCCTTTTTTTTTTTACTCACTTTGGGATTTTTATTATTGTTGTTCTTAATCTAGCTCCTTTAGGTGTAAAGTTAGATTGTTTATTTGAAAATTTTCTTGAGATAGGCCTGTATTGCTATGTATCTTGAGATAGGCTGTACCTCAGATTTTGGGTTGTTGTGTTCCCATTTTTATTTGTCTCAAAGATTCTTTTTACTTATTCCTTAAAATCATTGTTAATCTAGTCATTGTTTAGTAACATGTTATTTAGCCTCTGTATGTTTGTGTGTTTTTCAGTTTTTCTTATAATTGATTTCTAGTGTCAAATCATTGTAGCCACAAAAGATGCTTAATATCATTTCAATCTTCTTAAATGTATTTATTTTTTAAATTAAATTTATTGGGATGATATAGGTTTGCAATCTTCTTAAACTTATTGAGATATGTTTTGTGTTTTAGCATGTGGTCTATCCCGGAAAATGTTCTTGTGCACTTGAAAAGCATGTATGTTCTGCTGCTTTGGGGTGAAATGCTCTGAAAATATCAATTAAATCCATCTGATGTAGAGTGTCATTTAAGGTCACTTTCCTTGTTAATTTTCTGTCTTCCTCTTCCTGGTTTTCAGATCCTCTCTTTGTCTTTAAACTATTTTTATTATGCTATGTCTTGGTGTGGGCCTCTTTGAGTTCATCTTGTTTGGAACTCTGTGCTTACTGGACTTTTGTGTCTCTTTTCTTCACCAGGTTAGGAAAGTTTCAGTCATTATTTCTTCAAATAACTTCTCAATCTCTTGCTCTCTTTTTTCTCCTTCTGGTACTTCTTTGATGTGGATGTTGTTGTTCTTGATGTTGTCCCAGAGGTCCCTTAAAATATTCTCATTTTTTAAAATTCTTCTTATTTTTGCTGCTCTGATTGCATGTTTGCTACTATCTTGTCTTCCAAATTGCTGATTTGATCCTCTGCTTTATCTAATCTGCTGTTGATTCTACCTAATTTCATATATTATGTTCTTTATTTCTGACTGGTTCATTTTTATGGTTTCTGTATCCTTTTTTATGCTTATTCTTTGTTGAAGTTCTCACTGAGTTTATTTATTCTTCCCTTAAGTTTCTTTTTTTTTTTTTCTTTTTTGTATTTTTCTGAAGCTGGAAACGGGGAGAGACAGTCAGACAGACTCCCGCATGCACCCGACCGGGATCCACCCGGCACGCCCACCAGGGGCGAAGCTCTGCCCACCAGGGGGGGATGCTCTGCCCCTCTGGGGCGTCGCTCCGTTGCGACCAGAGCCACTCTAGCGCCTGGGGCAGAGGCCAAGGAGCCATCCTTAGCACCCCACCTGGGCCATCTTTGCTCCAATGGAGCCTTGGCTGCGGGAGGGGAAGAGAGAGACAGAGAGGAGGGGGGGTGGAGAAGCAAATGGGCGCCTCTCCTACGTGCCCTGGCCGGGAATCGAACCCAGGTCCCCTGCATGCCAGGCCGACGCTCTACCGCTGAGCCAACCGGCCAGGGCCCCCCTTAAGTTTCTTGAACATCCTTGTAAACATTGTTTCAAACTCTGTATCTGTTAGATTGCTTTCCTACATTTTATTTGTTTATTTTTCTGGGGATAGCTTCTGTATTTCTTTGTCTCCCCATTTCGGCTGCCTCTCTATTTTTGTTTCTATGCATTAGGCAGATATGCTATGTCTCCCCATATTGATATGGTGATCTTATGTAGCAGGTGCCCTATGGGGCTCAGTGATGCAGTCTTCTTGAGCATCTGAGCTGGGTGTATCAGGAATGTCCCTGTGCAGGTTATGTGAACCCTTTTGTGGTAGTTGAGTCTTGAGTGCTGTTGACCCATCTGCGGGTGAGGTTGACCCTTTGGCTGGATGATTATGGGGACTACCCCTGACTAGAGTACACAAGGTACTTCTTGTGCACTTGAAAAGCACGTATATTCTGCTGTTTTAGGGTAAAATGCTCTGAAAATATCCATTAAATCCATCTGATCTAGAGTGTCATTTAAGGTCTCTTTTCCTTGTTAATTTTCTTTCCAGAAGATCTATCCATTGATGTCAGTGGGGTGTTATAGTTCCCCATTGACAGCTACTGTGGGTGTAGGGAGGACTGACCTTATTAAGCAGAATTCTGGTGAGTGCCTATTGAATGTGCAACTTGTGGAGCTAATTAGGTCATTCTCTGATGTGGTCTGATGTGGCCTTCCACTACATGTGTTGTTTCTGGGGCCTCTTGGGAGGGACTCCAGTGCAGGTCAATGTCAGACACTGCCTGTGACCAGCCCAGGGCTACCTGCTAGGAGGTACAAAGTGACACACAGTTTGTAGCTGCATGTGCTGGGCCTGGGTGTGTATGGGAGGGGCCAAGCTAATGTACTAAGACTGGCTTTCACCAGATCTTAGTCTTCTGGGCAGGTCATCAAAAGGCCCAAGGCAGCCCGAGATCTGCCTCTGTCTTCTAGCTACCTGTTAGACTCAGTCACTGAAAGAGCCTCTCGCTGTATGTGAGCTGCATGAGGTAGATTCTCAGTGAGTCACTGGGTAAGGTGAGTGGTGTTCACCAGGTTTAAACAGATTTAAACTCAGTGCCAGTGCGTGCTCTGAGGTCACTCAGCAAGTCTCACTGTACACCGAAGCCAGCCACTACCAGCCTGGGCCTGCAGACTTTTATTGGGGCGTGGTGTTTCAGGAATTCATCAGGAAGAGGCCACTAGGGTTCTTTAGGCTAAAATGGACTATGATTTGGCCGTGTGGAAGGAGCACTGTGCATAGGAATGGTGGCACCCATTAGGCATGAAAGAAAAATGGCCTTTACTCTCGTACCACACAACTAGGTCTCTGCAGTGCATCTCTGCCACCCTTTGAGTCTGCCTGGACCTCTTCAAGAGCCTTCCAAGAAAGTTTGCACCATGAGTCCAGGCTAGTCACAGCTAACTGGCTCCTCCACGGGGCACCAGCTTGGCATGGCAGGGCCACCGGGAGTCAGGAGTGGATTTCCTATGAGGGGACATGTGGGGAAAAAAAAGCTATCAGCCTAAAGCCATCAACTTATTCTCTCCCTGTGCATCCCTCATGCCCCAGAATCTGCCCAGAGCTCCTCAAGAGTCCTTCAAGAAATCTGCATTAAAAAGAGAGAAAGAGAAAAGAAAAAGAAAGAAAGTTTGTATTGTGAGCCTAGGCTGGCCACAGCTAGCAGACTCCTCCACAGGGTACAAACTTGGCTGGGCGGACCCTGGTAGTTGGGAGGGTGGGACTAGTGCATTCCCCCAGGCTGATGTCATAAGGAGGGGAGTGCTTGCCCAGGAAAGATGGAGTCTGTGAGCAGCATGGGAGAGCGACTCAGCACAGGGACCATGGCAGCTGTCCCTTTAGCCCTCTCCCGAAACCCACACAACCTAACCTCTCCCGGTATGGCTCTAGCTGACTCTGAGCTGCAGGAGCGTGGGGTGAGTGGCCATTAATGAGATGTTGTGTAGTGGAATTGACCTAATCTGCTGTAAACAGGGTTATGGGAAGCAGAGTTCTCAGGCCACACACTGGGGAGGCTGTCTCAGTTGGTTTCTCAGTTGGTTTTCAATTTATAATGGGGACATAGTCAGCACACAGAAATACTTTTCATTGCTGAGTTTTAGATATTCCTCAATGATATACCTTAGAAATACAGAAAACAATTTTAGCATTGCTACAGCCTAGTTAGCACAATTTGAAACAGAGACATATAAAAATTGAAAGTGTGATGTTGTCATTATGAATTTTGATTTCCAAACTGAAACATAAAACTAATTGTTTTTTTTTTTTTTTTTTTTTTTTTTTTCATTTTTCTGAAGCTGGAAACAGGGAGAGACAGTCAGACAGACTCCCGCATGCGCCCGACCGGGATCCACCCGGCACGCCCACCAGGGGGCGACGCTCTGCCCACCAGGGGGCGATGCTCTGCCCATCCTGGGCGTCGCCATGTTGCGACCAGAGCCACTCTAGCGCCTGGGGCAGAGGCCACAGAGCCATCCCCAGCGCCCGGGCCATCTTTGCTCCAATGGAGCCTCGGCTGCGGGAGGGGAAGAGAGAGACAGAGAGGAAAGCGCGGCGGAGGGGTGGAGAAGCAAATGGGCGCTTCTCCTGTGTGCCCTGGCCGGGAATTGAACCCGGGTCCTCCGCACGCTAGGCCGACGCTCTACCGCTGAGCCAACCGGCCAGGGCTAATTGTTTTTTTTAACAATGTTATAGCCCAAGTAGGTGGTATCATATGACTACAAAGTTATAATTTTTTCCTATTAAATGCATTGAGACAAGGATCTCATATACTCTTCAATATTTGAAAACATATTTTTTGTTCTACTTTTATTGCCCAAATGTTGAAATATTAAATATAATTTTGTGTGCTGGGACATAATTATGTCAAGTATAAGTGACTCAATGGAATCTTTGAAAATGTAATGCAGAAATACCATACTTTCAGAAATGTAGTAAGAAAATGTAAGCTTAACTTCAATATGGGTAGTAGGCTAACAGTAGCCCCCCAAAAGATTTGTCTATGCCTTAATTCCTAGAACCTGTGAATATGACCTTTTTAGAAAAAAAACAAACAGTCTTTGGAGGGCTAAAGATTTTGAGATGAAGAGATCATCCTGTCTTATCCTGGGGGGATCTAAATGCAATGACTAGTGTCCTTATAAAGGTGAAATGGATAGTGCTTTCATTGACAGAAGAGGAGAAGGCCATGAGAAGAGGCGGAGATTGGAGGGATGTGGCTACAGGCCAGGGAGCACCAAGGAATGCCTGCAGCCATCGGAAGCTGGAGGAAGTTTCCCCTAGAACCTTAGAAGGAGTAGAGAACAACTTGCACCTTGATTTTGGACTTCTAGCCTCTGAACTATGAGCTAATAAATTTCTGCTGTACCACCAAGTTTGTTACAGCAGCCACAGGAAACTAATACAATATGGCAATAAAGTGACAAATAATAGCATAAATGCTGAGATTTTAATGTCAGTAAAGGGGCTACACGAGGAGTGTTACCTATCTACTTAAAATTTTTGATGCTTAGACTGAGGTCAGGCCTTAAGTAGGGTGATCATAGCATTTATTGACCAAATCAGAACACATTTTAGGGAAGAAGGGGGTCTAGCAATGATTACACCTGGACAATGTGCATAAATCCTAAACCAGCTGATTTGTGTGACTATGGCTTAAGCTATTAATTTCCAGCAAATGAGTAGCCACTGGTGAATCTCAATGTATCAATTATAGATGTTCAAGGAATTTGAGTGTCTGATGCAAATACTGCAGGGTGTTTTTGTTAACTAGATCAATGAGAGAAATGAATACTGTGGGGATTTTATGTTGCAGAAATCATCGGGCAGACATTTATCCAAAGCAGAGACTGACTGCCGGGGAGAGACTGCCGGGAAACCCGGAGCACCGGCATGCCTGTTTGGGGACCTTGGCAGGCACTGCAGAGAGTTCCTGGGTCCACTCTCCAGTTCCTTCAGAGGGGGTGTAACTGATATATTTGCATGTGTATCATTATCGGCAGCACTTGACATTCTGTCTAAGACTTACGGTGTTTTAATTATTAAATAGCCTGAGGAGCTTCAGCATTTGGGCCATAAAAGTAGAACAAAAATGTATTTTCTAATATTGAAAAGTATACAATCCACTTATGAATTACGACTTCATAATCATACGATACCATATACATGGGCTATGGCATTGTTAAATAAAACAGTGTTCTGTTTTGGTTTAGAAATCAAATTCAGCATGACAACATAGCACTTTCAATTTTTATATGTCTGTGGTTCAAATTGTGCTAACTATTGCTGTATGTAGCAATGCTAAAATTGTTTTCTGTATTTCTAGGGTATATCAATGAGGAATATCTAAAACTCAGCAATTCAATTAAAAATATTTCTGTGTGCTGGTACTGTGCTGGGCGCTCTGTTTAGTGCCAGGGATACAAATATGTGAGCACTTTCTCTATCTGCCCCACTTTCTGTCCTCTCCTCCCTGCTCTGTGCCTTGGGTCTGACCACCACCCCTGGCGCCCTTGCCTTCTGGCTTCCGGTTAGGGTCAGCTGCACCTGTGAAGACTGTCAGCAGCTTTGTTCCACGTGGCGTTCTCTGAATCCGGAGGGGTGTCAGTAATTGGTCAGGTGTGGAGGTGATAAATAGGTGGGGGGAGGGCTGAGGAGAGAGAAAGTGAGAGAAGGAAAAGAATATTGTATGATTTCATTCATTTTCTTAAACCCTGCTCACATCTTTGTAAATAGTCCCTTTGTTAAACTCACTCGAAATTACTAATTTGCGGGGCCGGGCCCCTGATAGATGAAGATACAGACTCACCACCAAGGAACTCACATTTTAGCTGGAGAGACAGACATATAAACAGCTAACTGTGACGTAGAGTGAAAACTTTACATAAAGGCCTGCACAAAGGGATGTCGGAGCACCGAGGAAAGAGGGATGAAGTCTTCCTGGGAAAGGCAGAGGTGCAAACAGAGGAGTCTTCACCTAGAGGTAGCATTTGGGCTGGTGGGGGTTTGGAGGTGTGGGATTTCCTTGCAACTAAGGAAACTACTAAAACTGCTATTACTATTTTTAGAATAACGTTATGTGGCAAAATGAACAGTGAGCTCAAGTCAGAAAGCTATTTGAGTCTTCAAGTTGTTACTAACTATGGAGATAGACAATTTTCTAACCTGCCTGTCTCAACACCCCATCTACATAATGAAGAAGATAGATGATCTCCACCCTTTCTCTTGGGGAATTTCTGTGAGACTCAAAATGAAATAGTATTTGTAAAAATGTTAAAGGGCTAAAGCACTATACCAATGGGGAGTAGGTGAGTGTAGGTAAATATGGAGTGAGACTAGCTATGGTTGGTAACAGCTGAAGCTAGATGACAGGTGCATAGGACATCATTACACTGTGTGCTCTACTTGGTTGAGTGTGTGTGTGTACATGCAAAATGTTTTATTTTGAAATAATTAAATACAGAAGAGTTGTAAAAAATGTAAAAAATTCCTGTATACCTTTCACTCAGTTCCTCAAATGTTGATAACACCCCTTCTGCCTTATTATTTTCTGTGTATATACATGAATGCGTTTGTGCATGTGTGTGTGTGTGTGTGTGTGCTTGCGTATTATTTCTCTACTGAATAGTTTGAGAATGTTGCAGACATGATGTCCTTTACCTCTATGAGTATATATACTGCTCACAAAAATTAGGGGATGTTTCAAAATGAATATGAAGCTATAAAATATCCCCTAATATTTGTGAGCAGTGTATTTCCTATAAACAAATTCATTCTCTTATATCCCATGGTACAATGATTAAATTCAGGAAATTCATACCGATACAGTACTATCATCCAATCTACGTATCTCACTCAAATGTCACCAAATGTCTCACTAATATCCTTTATCGCTAAAGAAAAATAAATTTTTTTCTGGTTCAGAATCCAATCCAGGACCACAGATTGCATTTAATGGTTGCTTAATCTTAGTCTCCTTAAAACTGGAACAGTTCCTACGTCTTTCCTCAACTTTCATGACTTCAACTTAGACAAATGCACAGGCCATTTATTTTGTAAAATGTCCCTCAATTAAAGTTAGTTTGATGTTTCCTTATGACTAGGTTCAGATTATACCGTTTTGGCAGGAACATCACAGAAGCTGTGTTCTTCTCTGTGGATCAGATCAACAGTCACACCATATGTGCTTGTCCCATTATTGGTGACTAACTTTACTTGGTTAAGGTTATTGATGCCAGAAAAGTAACATTTGCTCTTTGTCACTAATAAGCATCTTATGGGGAGATAATTTACTTTCATATAAATATTTTTACATTTTTAGAATAAAATGAGGAAGGCAGGAATCAAGAGTTTGAAGTCAGATAGGCAGACACTGGAATGAGGAGGAAGCTCAGAGATGGGTCCTGAAACAGGGAGCGCGGTGCAGCACCGCTGACAGAGGAAGTAGAGTGAAGAGAAGGGACTAAGTAAGCATGTCAGGAGTGTATGGAGAAATCTTGTGTACCTGCTGGTGTGAGAAAGAGCAAAATAATGGATTTGAGAATAATATAAGGTCAACAAAAGGATTATTTTAAATGTTGGGGAAATACGAGAACATTAGACGCTGGTAGGAACGACGCAGCAGTGAGCGGTGAACAGGCTCTGAGGAGGAGTTAAGCTCTAGGTCAGGAAGCCTGGCTCACCCGGGTTCCAGTCCCAGCTCCGCCACTCACTGGCTGTGTGACTTTGGTAAGTGGATCAAGCTCTTTGTACCTCAGTTAACTCATTTGAAAAACAGGGATTGCTATGAGGATTAAGTGAGATGATATTGATAAACAACGCAGTGCAGTGCCTGCCCAAAGTAAGCGCCATGCAAGTGTCAAAGTACGTCTGATGTTAAACTTGCCATCATTTAATATTATAAACTTGTTTTAGCCCTCAATTCTGAGGGGAGCTCCTTAAGTCTTCCTTCTCTTTATATCTGATCTGTCATCTGACCTATATCCTGAGTTTTTAACATCAGTCGGCATCTATTTCATTGTTAGTTCTATTTAGGATCTCCTTTTCTAAGATAGTGTCCTGAGCTTTCATATGGTTTCTATTCCGGGCTTTTAAGTTTTTAATTATTTAAACATAGTTATTCTATACATTCTTTCTAGTATTTCAATTTGGTGGAGAGCACATATTTTCCTGTGTATTTATATCTGCTGACTTTCTCTTATGGTGACTCATTTTTTGTGCATGCGGTTTGTAAATCTTGACTGTGAGCTCATCTTCAGCTGAGGTTGTTTGTTTCTGTGGGTGTTCCACGAGCCACGGTAGGAAACTGTCCCTACAGACTCATTCTACATTTTCTTTTGCCAAGTGTTCCATGGGTTTCGCTGGTCTGGAAACCATTTTTGTGTTAAGTGAGAGATTTATGATTCCATAAATTGAGGCTCTATACTTGCATTTGGCTAGGATTGGAATTTCATTTCTCAAAGGAGGATTTTTCCCCATTTATTTGATTTTTATTTTTAAATCAGAGCATGTTCCAGAAACAAAACTAATAGCAGAGTTTTCTAGAACTTCTTTCCAGATACTTAGCTGTAGAAAGCATTTCCCAGTTTCAGCTTCCTACTTTGCAGGGAGCTAAGACCTTATCAACATAATGACCTTCTTGAAGCCTGAAAACCTCACCCTTGTGAATCTGTATCCAGCTTGGATGTCTCCTGGAGCCACCAGAGGCTGCCTGTCAGCCTGCCCCTCTGCCGGACCTTTCTTGCTCTTGCTGATAACTGGAGGAAGTCCATTTGTTCTTCCAATCTTGGCTGAGTGTTTACAATTTTTTGTTATAGTTTATGTGTTTGTAGAAGGGATGAAGCCTGTTTTAGTTAAAATGACTGTGTTGCTGGAACCAGAACTCTGCCACTTAATATAGATGTAGAGAGAGATCTAGCCTTGAGATTGTCCTGAAGAATATGCAAGCCACCCTTTTCATAGATTCTCTGACCTCCACTCCTGGGGTAAGCCAAATCAAGAGCTGCGTACCAGGAATGTATCTCATCAGGCCCCTTGTAGAATTGCTTTTCCTGAACTGCAGTTTGGCACAATACCCTCAGCTTATAGTTCTTATAAGAAACAGCTTTGGGAAAACCCTTGCTGCCTTCACTGTAAAGATCTAGCTGAAGACCATATTACGCCTTTCTGTTAGTACTATTCATGAGTAACTGGATTGCTTTTCTTTAATGGAAACTCTGAATTGAGTAACTACTATTTCTCCTCTTTGAATGGACTATTGGAAAGCTTTGAGCCAAGTTGTGGCTAACTTCTAACAACAGTGTAAGGTTCTTGGAATGCATTATTGGATTCTAACCTCACTCTTGACTTCATCGTTTTTCACTATGCTTATTTTCTCTTTTAGTCTCAGATGTTTAACATGTGCTTTCTCTTGCTATATTTTATTTATCTCTGCAAACTATTTTGCATCTTTGGTAAGGTAGGATAAGTGATGTATTTATAAATGAATAACATAATGTGCAAGGTACCAAGTTCGTTGAATGACAGAAGAAATCGACCCTATGAGTTTTTATTGAGTGCAGAAAATATTTTATAATCCTAATGCCACAAGAAATATAGATACCACAGAATAATAGGCAACTGTTAAAAATTGAAGAATATTTAAATAAATGAGACACACAAGGACCAACTATTTATTTAATACTGCACTCCTCACTCATACCAATAGTCAATGATTACCTCCTTTTCGCAGGATTCTGGTTGCTTTTTATTTTTTATGTATTCTCTATTTTCTAAAATTTCCACAATAAACCAATATTTTTATTTTGATTATAAAATGGGAGAAAAGATGAATCAGGACCATACAAGGAAACAGCATTCACCCTAAAAGGTTCAAATGAAGAGACTTGACTGATGGATTATATGCAGGGGTGTGTGCAAGGTTAAAAGAAAGTTATTCAGGCTCCCAAAGACTAATAACCGAGGGAGATGTTAGCACCCTGAAGGGATTAGAGATATGTGAAAGAAAACAAACAGAATTATAATAATTGACAGTAATAGTACCTAGCACTTACCCTGTGCTGGGTGCTGTACTAATTGCTTTGCGTGAGAAATCAGATATTTCCTTTTTAAAGATTAGATGATGAGGCAGAAATGTGGACCCTTTCCCAGAGACTCAGGCATGTATGTGCAAATCCAGCAGGTGTTTGGACGAGTAACAGCAGTCTGCTCAGGTCCTCTGAAAATAAGAAGCTCCAAAGATGGAGGAGTTGCCATTTTGGGTTTTATGTTCATTCCATGCAACCCCTAATACTGCCAGAGCAATACTGGTCTTGTAGTCAAGCTAAGGCCCCTCTACGTGTAAACAAAACAAAGGCCAAAGCCCTGCACCAGGAATGGTTCAAGTCCTTGCAGGAGGAGAGACGCTCTTTCCGGTAGGGTGCTTGCTGATTATTTCTCGTGGCTATGGCCCGTGGCCAACGACAGCTCAGAGGAATGTATCACCAAACATTTCCCATTCTGGAAAGGAGACAGGAGGTGCTCGGCTCCGTACCAATATGAAGTTCTATTTCTACCTATTTGATCTGCGTCTTGACAAGCCTTTGAAAGATGGAAGGTGGTGGCCATCATGCTGTCAGCTATCTCTGAGTCCCTCGGTAGGGAGAGAAGAAAGGGTAAATGAAAGGAAGCCAAGCACAACGGGTCAGATCATCCTCTGCCAGGTGATAATGCCCATGGCAAGGCAGGGAGGAGCTTCTTGCCCCTGTCCCTAGGCCTTTCCTATGCATAGCACGTTGAGACAGCCTGATGCCTGACTCAGATCTGCCTTCAGCTGGCTCTCACCACCTAATGACTGGAGAAGAATGTTGGGGCTTGTTCAAGGGTCTCTAGATGTAGATCGAAGACATCCAGTTTTGTTGCTTACAAACCGTTCCTTATAATAAAGGACAGTATACTCCAGCCTGAGCTCTGGACGCATTAGAAGCCACCATTATTGCTATATCCTCAATTACTATGTGCAGTGAGCCACTGGATCCTGAAGAACAAGAGAAAGTCAATCCTGTGACAGTAAAGCAAGAACAGAACCCAGGGATGCAGCTGGCCTTCAGCCCAGAGATTGTAAACCTACACAGCTCTAAGACTAATCTGATATGGCTCCCCAGGACCTGGGAGCAGGGCTCCGGGGTGGGAGCAGGGGAGGGACTTCCTGTTGCCTCAGAGCTTTAAGTCACAGTTCTGGGAGGCAGAGATCTTGGGCTCTGGTCCCAACTTGGCTTCTAGCTTTTCTTATGTCTTAATGTGAAATAGCTTCTGTGGCCCCAGCTTCCTCATAATTAAAGTGATGCAGTTGAGGAAAAAGAGATTTCTAAGAACTTTCCCTGTTAAAGCTTAATATACATATGACTTCCAGAGCCTAAGGTAGTGGCATCTAAAACATGGGTTCCTGGTTTCTTCGCTGCTGGTGGTCTCCTTTAAGGGAAGAATGGAGAATCTCGACTCCAGAGCCCTGGTACAGGATGTCCATACTGCCTGGGTATCTTGGATTCTGACTCTAGCTGTGGTCTGAGAGAGCTTTCTGCAAATGGCAGACAAGTTGTTACTAGCTCATCCTATGTCATGACAGACATCACTAATGACTAATGGCTTATGTTGTTTTCCACAAGCCATTCTTAACCTAGAGCTTCAAGCAGACACCATTCATGGCTCAGAGTAGACTTGCTAGACAAAATGCATTTATCTTCCCTGCTTTCATCTCTCTCTTTCCAGTTTGACATTCTTTATCGGGTGGCATCAAGACTAACTGGCCCACCTGGAAATTCAGCCATGCTATGAGATGACCACATTCGAATTAGGGCTTTTAAGTCATTGGACTCTTTAGGTAACAGGTTTCATATTTAAAGTACTGTATAAATGAATAAATCTGTTCTCATAATTTAGCACTGGGAAAACAAAAATGCGGTTACCACAGAATCATGGCATTGGAGAAGAGAAACAGTCAACATGTGTCGGACATCCCTCAGACCTGGGAAAACACACAGTGCAGTTACTCGTAACATTCAGTGATAATATCTTTTACTCAGTTCTGAGTAATGGTGTTATTTACATCTCCTTAGGGAGATTTCTATAACCGAATGGAGTTTCACAACACTTGACCCTGATTATCTTTAAATTAATTTAATTCATTTGATTTAATTTAGACTGCTTTGCACCAAGCTAAATCATCCATCCCTTTCCTTGTAAACACACACAGCAATTGTTGGAAGGCAGCTATCATAGCCCTTCTTAAATGTCATGATGGTGTGAAAAATTCTGGGCTTGCGTTGTATCATTTGCTCTGATGTTTGATGCTCTTCCCAGAATTCTTTGTAAGTTATCTACCAAATAGCATCAAACACTCAGAAACTCTTTTCCTCTCATTGTTAACACAAACTTTGTGTAGGTTCTTTGAATTTTGTCCGATAAAACTTGTGTTTTACTTTTCATATTCTTGATTCATTTAATGGTCATTTCTGCCATAACTCATAGTGAGAACCAGAGAAGACTGGAATTAGGGAGCTCAGTTGAGGCAGCTTGGGTTATCAGAAGAAGCCAGAGGGGACATGTTTGCATGAAGACACAACAGACCACATGGGAGAAATGGAGAACACCGAAGGACTCGCTCACAGGGCTTCACCACTCTGATTAATGCTCCTGAATAAAAGGGAGGCAAAGGTGCCCATATCCAGATAAAGAGCACAGTGGTGGGCATGGGATGCACCCTGACACAGCAGAGAACTGAGACGCCTGGGCCAAGTCCTGAGGCAAGGGCGGAGGCTGACCTACTGTGAAGCTAGTAAAGCTTATGCGTCAGGGCCCCTCATTCGGTGGACCTCTTCCAGGACCCCTGGAGGGGCCTTAGAAATGTGTGCACGTGTTCAGATGTCCTGGTAAAATACGCACCCAGAAAAGGAAAAACATGATATTTTAAGCAGTGCCAGTCAAGACTTCTGTCTCTGTCCACTCTCACTTTGCCTCTGTCCTTCTCTCTCTCTTGCTGAGAATGTCGAGTGCTCGTGGAGTTTTGAGGCTCCGTCTCAGGGGAAGTTGAATTGGGAGTATATTTATGAGGTTCACAGTCAAGTGTTTTCAGGGTCTAGTTGCTGTGAGCTGTCCCGGAGTGGGGGTCCCATGCCCTCACATCAGTTCAGTTGCTGTGATGCAATGAGACAGGGCCAGAGGTCATGCTGTGATGACATGTCCTGTGTTACCCGCACTGGGACAGCTCGACAGTGGAGGAGAAGCTAGGATTTGCACAGCTGGAGACAGACACTGGTCTGTGGGAAATCTTCCAGCTCTCAGACATGCAGTATGAGTATGAGAGGTAGAGGATTCTATTTTCAGTAGCACCTGGTCAAAATAAAAAGTGCTCTTCTCTTAGGAATACACACAATAACCTAGTGAATGAAATAATAAAATTTCTGTACCATGTTTTTCTTTATTGTTGGAAGTCACTGCAATGAATTGATTTGATTTCTTATGTTTAAGGGCACAAACCTATACTGTACCAAATACAGGGGAAATATCTATGTGAGGTTATGTGCTTTATGCGTATATTATACCACGTGAGCAACATCTTAATATGGCTTGTCCTAACAAAGTCTTGTAATTCCAGAAGAAACAACGTGCAAACTAGTCACTGGCACTACTGACCCAGGGACCACACGCCTGAGCTCAGTCACTGAGAAGTCAATGTATAGAGCAAAAGAGTGATCTGATCACACAGCGAGGCAGCTCAATACACAGAACAGCACTGTAGCCATTCAAAAGTGCCTTTGAATTGCTCCAGTGTATGCCTTAATTTCAAATTAGTTTGGTAAATCTCTTCAGATTTATTCTTCATACTAAAGTTCAACTACAAAGGAAGTCCAAATTATACGCTGACAGAAAGACTAGCAGAGTTTAAATGTCAAAAGCTCTCCTACATAGCACCATAGAAACCTAAAAAACAAACAGAAACACCTCTGATGGTGAACACTCATGAAGAGAAGGATAAAATGAGTTAATAAAGCCAAGAAAATATAATAAAAATTACATAGAAGAATTTTAAAAGATAATGAAGGTCAGGCCACTTTTAAATGAGAAAGAAAAAAGCAGGGGGATTAACATAAGAACGAAGTGAAACACAATGTGGATAGCCAGACATACATAATGGCCAACAGCAACTTCATCCTAATGAATTCACTGGCTTTAATAAATACCGTGATCAGCTTGTTGCAATGAGCAATAACTTTATTTGATACTATTTAATGAAAATAGTTGTTTTTATGTTTTCCATAATTATTATTCCAATGCCATTTATAGAAACCAAACAAAACACACACACACACACACACACACACACACACACACACACGCACATGCACACATACACACACAATGATGTCTTGAAAATAGAGATATTCTGGAGAAAATTTAAATGATCTAAACTATAATGAGATTCTGATTGGTCTATTCTAAGACTCCATGTATCATTTTGCTTATAAACTGTTCTCAGAGATGGATATTCCTTGTACCAGATCAGTTTCTAGACTAGATAAATATGCTGGGAACCTTCAAACATCATAAAGATTCTACAAAGCACTAGAAGGCTATGTTTATTTGGATCAATTAAAAACACAGTATGTCTCAAAGAACAGACAAAGAAGTACAGTATTATTTTGATTGCTAAAGTACAGTTCATTGATGTTGCAATGAACAGTGGCTTTTTTCAAATAATGAAACTGTTGGAATCGTTGAGCTAATTCCAGAATTTGATTCATGGCTAAGTAAGCAATTGGCAGTTTCATAAAGGGGACTTGCTTATCCAAAATAGTTTACAAAATATCAATCAAAATAACTTGAAAAGATATAAAATATGAGTTAGACAATCAAATAAATAAGCCAAAAACAAACACTGCTGTTATTGTAAAGTCTCCCTTGGATATGACAAATGTTTTATTAGTTGGTGATTATTGTGCATCACTCGTATATCAGAAAACCCTAAGCATGATATTTAACTTTTTTTTTTTTACCAGTTGAAACCATTTATCTGTGACTTTATTAAATACAATAAAAGAAATAGTCATATGACAACATATGAAAGGTGAATACAAAGGGGCTGCAAGCATTCTTTTAAAGTATTAGTAATTATGTAAGGTATACGACAAACACAACCTGTTCCTCAAACCTCTTCAGATAAAAAGCTGCCCCACTAGTACGGAAGTGCTTCATTGCTGCACCGTTTCTGCAGTTGCTAATATGCTTGCTTGCAGGTTTGTCTAGACCAGTGCTCCCTCACAGAAATAAAAGGCAAACCATATTAAAAATTTCCAGTAGTTACATTAAAACAAGTAAAAAGAAACTGTTAAAATTTATTTTTATAATGTATTGTATTTAACCCCATGAATCTTAACCTGCAATCAGTGAAAATATTTAAACTTTTAAGATTCTTTTTTTTTATTGTAGTCAGTCTTTGAAATCTGGTGTGTCGTTTACTTCACAGCATACTCAGTTCTGACCGGTCACATTTCAGGCATCCAATAGCCATGTGTGTTCGTGGCTACTCTATTGGACAGTGTGGTTGGTGTGTTTTAAACTCACAACTCAGATTTTTCTTTAAAGGGTCTAAATGCCATGAAGCAGGTTGCCCGTTTCAGAGTGTTAAAGCCTTGCAAGGAGGGTGCAGGCTAATAACAAGCTACATTCGCGGCAGGGCGAGATCTGGGGCTGACCTCTGGGACCGAACCTCTTGTGGGTGATGAAAAATAAAAGCTCAGATCGGTGTGTCCCTTGGAGGAGTGGGCAGGCAAGAGCAGCAACAGTGGGGCCACCAGTCAGAGCTGGTGACCAAGCAGCTGAACGGCAGGTCCTCGGGAGGGCACCCTGGGCAAAGCATACAGGTTATGGAGGAGACACCTGAGGCTCAAGGGGAGAAAGAAAGGGCCCGAGGGAATAACAGATGGTTAACCTTCTAGAATGCCAGGGCGGGTATGCCAGGGCCCTGGAGGCTTATAAAGATATGACACTCATTGAGCCTCAGAACAATATGCAGGTAGACATTATTCTCCTGAATTTCCAGCTAACACCAGGAAAGCTGAGACAGGGTTTTCTGATATCACTGAATAAGGAGTGGAATCAAATGTGAACACAATTCTGTGTTGCTTCAAGCCTCTGCATTCCACTCTGTGCCATGTGCCCCCTTCAGGAAGGCGTGTTCCAGAGATTGTGTGGGAGGTCTCAGGAATCAATACACAAAAATTATGTCACCATCTGTAGAGACCTGACTTGCAAGAAGACATTTTCCCAGGTGATTTTCATACTCGAGTGTCATTGTTTGGGATAATAAGAATCAACTCTGAGCACTCTTTAATTAATCAATACAAAAACTATGGAGTTGGAGAATCTGGGTTCAAATTTTAGCTCTGCCACTTACCAGCTATATTAACTTGGGCATAATGAATAAAATGGTGGATATAAATATTTAGCTTATTGCCTAGTACATACTAAGTGCTCTGTAACCATGAGATATTTTTTTTGTATCATGAACATATTCTTGTTGAGCATCTATTATAGATTGTTTAGTAGAACTCAGTTTTGGCTCTAAAATGTGACATAGGAGAGATTAAGGGGTAGCATTCTAGTTAGAGGGAGAAGACTTGGCAGAGAACTTGTATTTAAGTAACACTGTGGTTGAGAAGCATCAGCCTTACCTACTAACTACTTAACAGGGTACACCAACAGAACGGTGGAGGGACAAATGCTGCTTCTAGCCACCCCTTATGGCCACAGCTGTAGGCTCTATAGAGAGTGCATATGCATCTCTACATACCTGCCATTGTGCTAGAAAAGAATGTGCTGTAACACCACCTTTAAGAACCTAATCATTGTCCTGGCCAAGTAGCTCAGTTGGTTAGAACATTGTCCCAATATGCCAGGGTTGTGGGTTCAATTCCTTAGTCAGGGCACATATAGGAATCAACTAATGAATGCATAGATAAGTGAAATAACAGGCCAATCTCTCTCACTCTTTCTCTCTCTCTCCTTTCCTCCCTGTAAAATCAATCAGTAAAAAAAAATTTTAAAGTAAAAAAAAAAAAATAACCTGACCATGTTATTTAAAAAAATGGACATGTAAATACATCATATGGTAGGAGACTTTCTGAAGGAGACACCTTACCACACACTGTGTCACCTTGGAGGAGGGAGCCGACAATGCTTGTGGAGTTGGGTTCGGTGTCACCAATACCATATTTCAGCTGGGTCTTGCAGGATATGTAACCATATGCCGGGTGGAGAAATGTAGGAGCCAGCGAAGCAAAAAGAACAGCATGACTAACGGCCTGGCAGCAGTTAAAGAACTGAGATATCCTGGAACTGGCAACTTGGGGAACGGCCGAGGAGTCAGGCTGCAGTTTCAGGTGGAGGGTGGCGGGTCGACTACCAGGAGCTTAGCCCAAGGATAGGCTGTATCGGATAGTCTGCCAGAATCAAGCGTTTGGAACTCATCCTCACTGTTTAGGTCATGGTGAGCTCCTGATCCTTTTTAAGTAAAGAAATACTATGATTGAATCCTCATTTTCAGGATATAAAAAGATCAGAGTATAGTGCCAACTGAGCAAAGCCTCTCCAATTGTATTAGTCAGAATATGCTAGATTGTGCTGTAATCGTTTATTATTTTGTAATCGTCTTTTAAAAACCCATAAACTTTAAAGACCTAAAACACATTTACTTTTCTCTCCCACATGACATGGTCCACATGAGCCAGCAAGGGTTTTGCAACACATATAATCCCTCAGTTTTCCACCTTGCAGTTGCACCATGTGGGGCAAGGAAGGAGAAAATTAGCCACACAGCCCTGCCCAGCTGTGGAAGAGCTGGGATTGGTAGGAGTGTTTGGGGAGCCCCTTTTGGGTGAGTCTCTGCCATGCTAGTAGAAAGAGAATTTGAAAACTCTCTAGATGGGGCAACATAGGGCCACTGGACAGATGAGAGTGGGGTTAGGTATGGCACCTAGAACTTGAAGCGCTCAGCCAGGGCCGGCCAGCCATGGAAACAAGGGTCCTTCTGTATCCAGTCCACATGCTGCGTCTCGTTATCCCGTCCTCGCTCACAGATGACTGCCAGCTAACCCCTATTGAGATGGCTGTGAGTAACTAAGAAGTAAGCCAGGGAATATGAATATATATATATATATATATATATATATATATATACACACATATATATATATATATATATCATAGGGGGGCCTGGGAGGATGCGGTGTGTGAAGAGCTAAGGCCACAGCAAGTTATCGACCCCAAGAGCTTTTCAGTGCGTACCACTGTACCCATCTCCCTTTTCACCTCTCTGCACTACCTGTGAGGGGAGATCAGCAAGGCAACCTCTGGGTGAGAGAGGGAAAGAAAGAGACCAAGAGAGGAGAAAGGGAACAAAAGAACATAGTACTTTGTATTGGGAAACAACGTAACCAGATGTTAATAGTGGTTGTTGGGAGGGAAAGTATAGATTACCTTCTCTCTCTCTTTTACTTCCTTTCTTTTCTGTACTTTCACATTTTATACCTGTTATAAGGTTTCATCATTTAAAGGCAACTTGTGTTACTTAAAACACAATGTAGAAGGTTTGCTGTTTATTCTGACAATAGCTCTGTGAGGGTCACACACAGTTTTGATTTGATTTTTACAGTATGCAAGTAAAGAATAGAAAAGATTAGCCAAGAATTCTCTCAACTTCTTCTGTGAAACAAGTAGTAGGTAGGCTCAATCAAGGATCTGAAGACTGAGTTTGGCCCAGTGTCTGGGAAAAGGGTCTCCAGGGGAGGGGAGGAGGCCTGGTCTCAGGTAGAGGGCAGCACAGGCCCACGCACCCACCGCAGTGACGCAGTGATGATGGAGGCTGGGCGTTGAGAGTCGAGAAGCAGGCTCTGCCCTCCCCAGCTTGGCTGGCTCAACATCTAAGTCTTCCATCTACCTAGAGAAACTTCTCTCCTCTCTGCTCTTGATTGAATAATGAAAATAATTACCTTTGGTAAGAATCTTATATTGATATGAATACTTAAAAACTCCTTTGAAAAGACAAAAAGGATGTAAATTAGGTAATGATTAGCACTGTGATAGGAGTTAGCAGAGTGGGGGGGGGGGCGATAGTCATCGGAATAGAGAAGAATAGAGAAGAGAAACACGGAGGGACAAGAAGGTTGAGGCTTGTAACTGCGCTAATGCAAATCATGTCTCTGAATCAAGCCAGGATGGTAACTTGTGGTTATGTCACTGAACATTCTTTCCCTCTGCATCATTGGAGAGGTTACGCAGGCGGTCTGACTTTCCAGCTGTTTCTAATCAAATGAAATGAACACTTGAAAATATACACTGAACTGAACCCACACCATCTCCAGACAGTTCTTGCTTCAGGCAACACTGGCGGAGTGGAATCTGCTTATCACCTGCTTATGGCACGTTTATTTCATTCCTGATGGAAAGAAAAAACACACTAAGAGCGAGTAATTCAGCAGAAAATCTGCACTATTCTCTCTCTGGCCCCCGTCCTTGGTTTGTCTCGCTAGAGGGATTGTGTAACAAGCCCAGGCATTTAGTGGTATGTGTGAAACAGACTGATCGAACATGATAACCAAGACCTCAGGAGACGTCAGAGGTTCTGAATACCAGCCAGAGCCAAGAGGTAGTTCAAACACCAAGGTCAGGAAACATGTTTGCAAGGAAACTGCACAACCGTCTCACTTTTGACAATAGCTGTAAACATCACAAATATTTAAAACACTAGCAAAATTTATTCTACAATATAATAAAGAAATAAAGCGGTAATGTTCCATGTGGATCGATAGAATTGATGAGACCACAGGCTATATAGTATCCAATTCCAGCTCCCATTTACTGGACACCTCTGCACATGTCATTTCACCTCTCTAAATATCAGTTTTTCCATCTGCACAATGGGTAGAGTGCTCCTCTCATTGGACTTATTTCTGTTATTCTTTTTTCCCATCATCATGAAGATATTTCTGGTTATGCATCTCAAATTTTCTTCAAAATATTTAGTGTAGCCTGGGTTGTAGAGCTATAAGAATCTTGGCATAATTGATTATCATTTAAAAAAAAAACTTGCCAGTTATAAATGCTGATAGCTAATCTATGGTGTTATGTTCATAAGAATTTATTTATGTTTAATCTGTATACTCTTTATTGAATGGACCTAAGAAAAATAATATTTTGGAGAAAAGTTAAAGAATTTTTTTTTAGTTTCACCTCAGTTATCTTAATCTCCTGCCAGTTAAATTATACATATATTTTTTTCTAATGGCTATTTATTTGTTTATTCACCTGTCTGCCATTTATGAGTATATTAACAACATATTTAAATACCCTATAACAACATGGTCATGGGTTAAATAACTCCCAAGATGAGAAACAACATAGTAATATAGGCATAAGTTATCCCTGCTAATGAGAAGAATATTAGCACTCATGAAATTCTTTTCACCTTACTTCTCTGGAGTACAGGTTCTTTATTCAGACTAGTGACTTTTTACGTACTTACAGCTAGTGAGTTGTTTACTTCCCCTTCTCCAAATCATCCCTTTCTTCTTCTTTTCTATTTACTTCTTGTTTTTAGATTACATTCTGCTTCTAATTGAATACCTTTCATCACTCAGACTTTAAATGCTATTAAGTTTCTTTTAAAAATTCTTTTCAAAAATCATCTTACTTTTCTTCCTGGTTCTCCCTTTCTTGTCTGTAATCTTTTTTTTTTTTTTTTTAAAGATTTTATTTATTCATTATAGAAAGGAGAGAGAGAGAGAGAGAAGGGGGGAGGAGCAGGAAGCATCAACTTCCATATGTGCCTTGACCAGGCAAGCCCAGGGTTTTGAACCGGCAACCTCAGCGTTTCCAGGTTGACGCTTTGTCCACTGCGCCACCACAGGTCAGGCCTTGTCTGTAATCTTAAGACACACCTCCCTGACATTTTATTTTCTCTTTACAGAATACATTCATTGCCATCATCTCTGAGCTTTATATTTAGCAAAATTATTCTTGAAGGTAAACTACAAATACTGCTAACTGCCCCCAAACTCAATGCTACCTTGACTCTGTCAATAAAGCTGTGTAGAAACGAGGGGAGTAGACAGTATTGGTTCTGCAAGGCTTCTGCTGGAATGTTACTGGTTCTCTTTCTCATGGAAAACCAGGCTAACGTTTTCTTTTCATGGGATAATACTTTTTCTGAGTGATCTACCATCACTTGCAATCAACAAGGAAGAGTTCATTGATCTGAGATGAAGCCTGCATGGGATGGTACATTTCCTCCAGCATAATCACCTCCTTCATCTAAGTGTGAAGATAAATTCTGAATAAACCTTTATGATAAATAAAATGAGCTCCAACGGGCCCTGGCCGGTTGGCTCAGCGGTAGAACGTCGGCCTGGCATGCGGGGGACCCGGGTTCGATTCCCGGCCAGGGCACATAGGAGAAGCGCCCATTTGCTTCTTCACCCCCCCCCCCTCCTTCCTCTCTGTCTCTCTCTTCCCCTCCGGCAGCCAAGGCTCCATTGGAGCAAAGATGGCCCGGGCGCTGGGGATGGCTCCTTGGCCTCTGCCCCAGGTGCTAGAGTGGCTCTGGTCACGGCAGGGAGACGCCCCGGAGGGGCAGAGCATCGCCCCCTGGTGGGCGTGCCGGGTGGATCCCGGTCGGGCGCATGCGGGAGTCTGTCTGACTGTCTCTCCCCGTTTCCAGCTTCAGAAAAATACAAAAAAAAAAAAAAAAAAAATAGCTCCAACGGACTTTGATCAAAACATATGTTATTAGGAGAAAAAAAAAACCTAAAAGATTCAACTGTCAAGCTGGGAGTCTGAAAGTTTCACTAAAAAATTCAAAAGAGCAGAATTAAAGAAATGACTGTTGGAAAAGGCCTGGAAATCACCTCGGGGCCCTGTTCATTTTAAGGATGAGACAATGAAGTCGAGTGGCAGGAAGAGACTTGCCCAAGCCTCCCGGGAACTACTGGTGAGCCAGGAGTGAAACCAGGCACCCGCCAACGTGCCCACCGGAGCCTGTTGGAGATACCAGACTCATCTCCTAAAAGCCATTGCTGCAACTGATTGTACTAACACCATCTACAGATCTTGTGATTGCCCTAATATTCAATGAAAGGAATTGGAAGACATATTTTTCTATCGTTTTGATTTCATAAACGTGTACTCAAGCGAAAGTTAAAATTCAGACTGCCAAAAATGTTTGTATAATGTCACCATGGTTTTGAATCTTCTCAGTGTACTTGTGGTCAGTTTTAGTTTATTGTTGTAAAGGTACATTCAGGTTTCTCTTTTTATAAATGTGCTTTCTAAACAAGCTGGAATTTGCAGGCAGGGATGTTTTAATAGAAACTTTGGGGAGGAAAACCTACATTTCCAAAGCATGCCTTCAATACAGAAAAACGCAAATGTGTTGATTTTTCTTTTGGGTTTGATGTTTCTGCTTAGGGCTCAGCCATAGCACAGTATATGGAAAACTCATAGGACTTTATCTTAGCAAATAGAATAAAATAGAGCAGTAATCTAAAGGAACAGATATCTGGGCAAGAACCCAAGCACCTAGCTTTCTAAGATATATATAACCACGTTCGGAATCACCACTCCCTTGCTGTGTGTGCAGTATGACTTTCATAGGCACAGACTGAGGTGCACAGAACTCTAACTGCCTTTGTTTTTCTATAACTAAACCTAAAGCCTATCTTCAGCCCCCGTGCTTCCTGAAGATAACCAATACAGTCAGCTCCAATCAAACCTATTACAACAAGGCTTTTTCAGACATTTTTGGATTTTCCCTGCCTCTTTCCTCCTACTCTGACGGATGCCCTAAATCCCAGAGGCTTGTGTAGCATCATAGCCAGGGCAGGGGTGGCACGTAGGAAAGCATGAGGTCTCTAGTTGATCTCCATTCTCCAGTGACATCCCGTAAAGGGAGCAACCTGCCTGGTCCTTGGGTGTGGACTTCTCTGCACACAGCACCTGTTGGGGTAAAGTCATCCCTCTCTTCCTGCGGGTTGTAGGATACGCCCCCTTTATCCTGGCCAAGAGATGCTCTTTAAATTTCCACAAATCAGACCACTGGCTTTTCTCTAAGTACATGTTCCCATTTCTCTGGGGTTTTTGTTTGTTTGTTTGTTGTATCTACACTGTTCCTTCTATTCCTAACTTATTCTACATTGTATTATACTTTTATACTTCTTTATGCTGATAACTGGGTATGTTATGTTAAAAATATATATTTTGCTTTCAAGCTATATACAATTAGGTTTCATCTCCTAAAATAATTGATTACGGAAATGCCACCTCTTTCAAGAAGCTCTGTGATTCCTCTGAGTCAGAAGTAATCTCTTTATGTTGTTATCTTATTGCACTCTATATCGCTCATGCTATTTACCGTATATTTTGTATATTGTTTATTAGTGTCCTTTTCTATTTTACTTTCTAGATTGTAAGGTACCTGAGAACAGAAGAGATTAAATCCTGCTTATTAAAGAAGAGCCATAGACTCTAATGCATGATAGCCTGCTCAAAATATGCTTGAATAAATAAAATTATTATTTTAGTCAGCTTTCACTATGATAATGCTGTGTAAAACAAAACAGAACAAATCACTGTCTGATGAACACACAGCTTTCCCTTGGAGGACATGGACAGTCTGGGGTAGCTCTTCTCCAAGCTGATGCTCAATTCAGTTCTGTTTCTCGTATCTTCTGTCTGGGACTCAGGCTGAAGGAAATGAGACATTTCTATCTGGAATACCCATGGTGGGTAGTTATAAGAAGGTTGTCAGGGAATCTCAAAGGCTCTTCAAGAGTCCACTTGGGTCCCTGGCTGGTTAGCCTGTTGGTTAGAGCATTGTCCTGAAACAACAAAGTTGCGGATTCGATCCCTGCTCAAGGCACAAACAGGAAGCAACCAATGAATGCACTGCTAAGTGGAACAACAAATAAATGCTTCTCTCTCTATCTCTCTATCTCCCTCTTCCTCTCTCTGTCTCTCTAAAAAACTTAATCAATACATTATTTTTTTAAAAAAAAGAGTTCATTTGGAGCTAACAGGGGTCACTATTTCCCTCACTATTCAGCCAAAGCAGGTCACCCAGACAAACCCCACTGCACTGGGAAATAGTCTTCTCTCCTGGGAATGCACGAGGAGTGAGACCAACAATCAGAGGTGCGAGGAAGCATTTATGGAGAAATTATATGATCCACACAAGGACCGTGAAGAATATAAAGGAGAAAAAGCAGTGGACCCACAGGGGAGGTCTAGTGCTGTGGCAGAGCACCACCGAGCTGAGTCGCTGCCCTGGGAGGCTTTTTCACATCGATTCTCCACCCTTACACATTTTCTGCTTGGGGAGCTGTCTTACATACAGCCTAGCCTGCGTGGAAAATACGTGCAGATACGGTAAACTACAGGTCAGCTGTGGACTAGCATGCAGGCTCTCCCTAGAGCCTGAGCACAGACAGCTCCTCTCTATTTTGGACCCAGGCTTAGAGAAGCAATGGGTGGGGAAATCTTAATTAAATAAAGTTAATCTTAAAAAATTTGTAACACCTTTATTAAGCTATAATTCACATATCATAAAATTTACCCATTTAAAGTGTGCAGTCTAATGGATTTGGGAGATTGAAAGAATTGTACAATCATCATCACAATCTAAATTTAGAACCTTTTGTCAGCTCAAAAAGAAACCCTGGACTCATTAGCGATCTCTTCCTGTTAACCATCCCCGGCTCTGGGCAACCACTAAGCTACTTTCTATCTCATTAGATTTGCCCCATCTGAACATTTCATGAAATGCAGTCATACAATAGGTTGTCCTTTGTGACTGCCTTCTTCCACCTGGCACGTTTTCAAGGCTCACGTACTTTGTGGCATGTGTCAGAACTTACTTCGTAATGTTTTCTGGCTGGATAATATTACTGTGTGTATATGCCACATTTCGCTTACCCATTCAGCAGTTGATCGACATTCAGGTTGTTTTCACTTTTGTGCTATTATGAACATTTGCGTCTAGGTTTTTGTATGCACATATGTTTTCATTTCTCTTCGGTATATGCTAGGAGTGGGATTGCTGGGTCATATGCTAATTTTGTGTTGAACCTTTGGTAGAACTTGCCAAACTGTTCTTCAGAACTGCAGTACCATTTTACATTTTCATCAGCAATGCATAGGGTTCCCAATTTCTTCACATCCTCACCAACATTTGTTATTATCTGTTGTCTTAGACAGTCTTGTGATAGCTCATTGATTTGCACTTCCAAAATGGCTAATGATGTTGAGCATCTTTTCATATGACTGTTGGACATCTGGATATGTCCAATTTTCTGGAGAAAATTTCTACTCAAAGACGGTTCATTTTTAGTTAGGTTGTTTCTTTATTATTGAGTTCTCAGAGCTCTTTACATATTCTAGATACTAGTCTCTCATCACGTAAGTAATTGGCAAATATTTTCTCCAATTCTATGGGTTGTTTTTTCACTTTCTTGATGGTTTCATAAACTTAAATACTTTTGCCTTAGCTCTTTTTCAAAAATGTTTTTCAGTTATAGTTTACACTCATTATTATTTTGTATGAGTTTCAGGTCTGCAGCACACTGTTAGATGATTATATACTGTACAAAGTGGTCTCCTCAATATTTCAAGCACCCACCTGCACACAACTCAGGCTCTCTCCGTACACGTCTGACACTCCCTGAGTCTGCCCAGACCTTCTCCAGAGCCTCCAAAGAAAGGCCGCAATGCACGCCCAGGCTGGCTGCAGGCAGCAGGCCCCTTGGCAAGGTGCAAGCTTGGCAGGGTGTGGTCAGGAGGGTGGGGCTAGTGCATTCTTCCAGGCTGATTCTATATGGAGAGGAGTGCTTGACTCGAAATATGGCGTCTGTGGGTAGCGTGGAAGAGGGACTCAGCACAGGGACCTTGGTAGCTATCTCTTTATTCCCATCTCTGAAGTCACACAACTCAATCACTCCCTGTATCACTCCAGCCCACTCAGAGCTGCTGACCCTCTACTGGAGCTTGGGATGAGTACCCATGAATGAGATTTTATATACTGGTCCTTTAAGAGGACATCTGGGTTTCTAGCAGTCTCCCATCTCACCCTGGTGGACAGAATCCCCACTGATTTTGACAACCAGATGTTACGTGGGCTCCTCTTCCCAGCACTGGTGCTCCAGGCTAGGGTACCTGGTGTGGGGTTCAGAGCCCTCGCTCCTCAGAGGGACCTTTGAAGCTGGAGGTATCCTTCCAGCTTCTCAACTGCCACATGTGGCTGTGGGGTCAGCACTTTTCACATCTCTGCCCGTCCTACCAGTCCTGCGTGGCTTCTTCTGTATATCCTTAGTTGTCAGACTTCCGTTCAGCTGGTTATTCCGGTTGATTGTTCTGTAATTTAGTTGTAATTTCAACTTGGTCCTGGGAGGAGGTGAGTGTAGCTTCCACCTGCTCTGCCCACCATCCTGGGTCCTCTCTGTCTTAGCCCTGAAGCATTGCCTCTTTTGTGCCGAACCCTCTGTATTGCTTCAACTGTCATAGATGCGGAGTTAGGCTGCACATGGCTTTGTCCCCAAACCTTGGCTTCTCTGTTCAGTTTGTCAGCATAAAGGAAGTTACACCATTACTGGGTGAGACTACCTCCTTAAACAGCAACAATACCACGCTTCCTCGGGTCATGCATCAGGGGCCCAGGAGGAGACCTGAACAGCGAGCCAACTCATGGGAGGCTTGACCAGGAGCCCCAGGAGTAATGTCTGCTCTCACTTAGGTGGAGCTCTTTCTGCCTGAACTGGAGGTCAAGGTCACCAGAAACGTTCAGCCTAGAATATAAGCATCACTGCTAGTTTTCTTCTGGGTCATATCACCCTGAGAATTTACTTTCTATCATGTTAAGAAATTATACATAACTCTTGATATTTAGTCCCAGGTGATCTAATTAGGGAAGACACAGTGCACATTGCATGGACTTTCAATCAAGTGTCTCCCTTGGGGTGGTTCAGAGCTACCTGAAACAGCGTCATTATTTTCGAGTAATGTTCCATAACCATACCTGCGTAGCAGTCCCAATCCTCAGCTCTGAACCCTGAAGATACAAAATGACCTAACTGAATATGCTACACCCATACACTTCCGAGCATGAATGTGCCTTTGTAAACCTGAAATCTCTTGAGAGCTCCTTGTTTCCAAGTGCAAGATGGCTTTGGAGAATGCAGAGACTGCTTTGAGTTTCTGGCGGTCTTTCAATTAGCAAACTGTAAGCTTGCATGGAGCTATTACAGGTGAGATGTTTTTAAATTCATTAATAAAACTGACTGGAAGCACAGAGAAATAAAAAGCCATTTATAGAGCTCGCAGAGCTGTTGGGTCTGTTGTGGACAGATTTATGGATATCAGTTTCCCCAACCCTGCTTCCTATCTTTCTAAGTGCATTAAAACATTTTAAAATGTGAAGTTGTATGCAAATAGCCAGCCTGTCTAGGATGATGACAACACTTACTGTCTTAGGTAGGGTTTCCAGAAACAGGTCCTGAGACAGAGATCGGCTCCGAGGTTGATGGGGCGTGCTCTTAGGGGCCACTTCTGTAAGAGAGGAAGGGACACAGGCTCATTCTGTATGTTCTCAGCATCTGGGTTCTGCTGAATCTTAGCCCTAGTTATAGGATGAGGGGTCAAGAGGCGAGGTGGCGGCAGGGTCCGAGGGGGACACTGTCCTGTGGATAGAGTCTCTACAGCCTTCAAGCAAAGGAGAGTGCTGTTCGTAGAGTGAGGGGTGGCCCGCTCCCACAGGCCCAAGAGGTCTGGGGAGTTAGGAGTTTTGCAACTGAAGTGGGGCTGAAATGAACCCAGAGGCCCTTGGCTGGAAGCTTTCCCTCCTTCGGAGTTCCACTGTTCTGACAGTTAGGTCCTGAGCCTGGGGTCAGCAGCTTTCTCTGCCTCCCCCCATGTGCTGTGTGCTGTGGGGGTCCTGTGGCTTGCATGCTAGGCTCTTAACGCCCATAAATTGTTCTTAGGTTTTCTTTATATTTTTTAGAGTGTCAACTTACCGTAGTCATAGTTAATGAGTTTTACCTGACCAGGCGGTGGCGCAGTGGATAGAGCATCGGACTGGGATGCGGAGGACCCAGGTTCGAGACCCCGAGGTCGCCAGCTTGAGCACGGGCTCATCTGGTTTGAGCAAGAGCTCACCAGCTTGAACCCAAGGTCACTGTCTCCAGCAAGGGGTTACTCGGTCTGCTGGAGGCCCACGGTCAAGGCACATATGAGAAAGCAATCAATGAACAACTAAGGTGTTGCAACACGCAATGAAAGACTAATGATTGATGCTTCTCATCTCTCTTCGTTCCTGTCTGTCTGTCCCTGTCTATCCCTCTCTCTGACTCACTCTCTGTCTCTGTAAAAATAAATAAATAAATAGATAAAATAGCTACTGAGTTTCATTGTCATTATAATTACTGTTTCCTCCAGACTTTTCACACACCTGGCCCTCCCCACCAGCTGCTGCCTTGTCTTCCACGGGTAGACCATCTCGATTCGCCATCGGTGAATGTTTTAACAACCAGGCTGGGCATTCGTTTCCTAGGGCTGCCCTAACCAACTGGGTGGTTTAAACAACAGAAGTTTATTCTCTCCCCGTCTGGAGGTTAGTCTGAAACCGAGGTGTCTCACTAGAGTCGGTGCCCCTCTGAAGGCTGAAGGGAGATCCTTCCCTGCCTCCTCCGGTGTCCGGTGGCTCCTGGCGTTCCTTGGCTGTGGCTTCATGACTCCATGTCTGCCTCCGTGTTCACATGCCTTCTTCCCCAGTCTCTCTGTCTGCATGTTTTCCCTTTCCTCGGAACGGCAGCAATCACTGGTTCGAAGGCCAATCCCAAATCCAGGATGCTTTTATCTTGAAGTCCTTAATTAATTACATCTGCAAGACCTTATTTTCAAATATGGTCATATTCTAAAGTTTTGGAAAGATATAAATATTGGAGGGGGACACTCTTCTACCCACTACCCACAGCCACTTTGTGTCAGAGGCTGTTTGTGCTTGAGACTTATCATCAACGAGGGGTTCCACATGGCCGGCCATGTGACAACTGATCAGTTCCAAAACTCCATATTGCCTCTGTCACCCACTCCTGACAGCAATTTCACAGTTTGGGTTTTCCGCGAAGCAGACCCTGCAGAATGATTATTAGGGGGTGTTCTTGGTACCTGTGGAAGGGAGGGGGAAGTCAAGATGCAACAGCCTCAAACAACCCCACAGGGAGCGTTGGAGCTAAAATCACTTCTCAGTGTTGTCCTGGGTTGGGCCAAAATGCCTGGGTGTTTATATACCTGCATCTATCAATCTCTGGAGGTGGGTTACCCTGGGAAAGGCTTGACCTTGAATGAGATGGCTCTTGCAGCCATGCTAATCCCTGGAAGGGCTGACAACGGAAGGTTGTCTGCTGACAGCACTCCCAGCAGTGGGCAAGAAGCCCTTCCCTCCAGGAGATTGGAGCGATATGTCACCATGTCCACCACAATACCCCAGAGACCAGGATAATGGGGTGAAGATGGAATTACAGCTCAATGAGCACCCTAGGCGTACCAAATTCTGAATCTTGTGACATAAGATCCATTCTGGGCCCCACTAACTAATGAAGACAGCCTAATATACCTCAGTGAGGGGTAGTAATGGAGCTCAGCCAGTTTAACAGGTAGCAGGAAAACCACTAGCCACTGTCACTATGTGTCTTACATATTAATATTATCATTCTAGAGAAAAATAAACTAATATTCAGGAAAAGTTGCCCAAAGTCATCAAGCTATGGAAATGAATATGAATTTTGTTAATTTTTCATTTCTGTTTTTAAAAATTTATGAAATATTCCAGCATACATAAAGCTATGGAGAATAATTTAACACCCAAGTGCTCAACATTCAACTTTATGAAGTCTTAACATTTTGATGTATTTGCTTCAGATACTTTACTTAAAAAAACAACAAAATTACATTATTATTCTGACTCTATTTCTCTCCCTTCTTTTACAGAAAGAACACCATAAATTTGGTGTTTATCATTCCCCTGACTTTTTTCTAGTCCTCCCCGTGAATGTATTCATAAATAGTATATAATATTACATTACATGTTTTAGGCTTTATGAAGATGAATCATGCCAAAGTATCATTTGCAACTTGCTTTGTTCACTCAAAATTATGTGTTTGAGATTTATTGTGAGATTTAGCCATGTTGATACAAGTAACTCTTTCATGTATATTTCATAAATATACTGTATTTATTGATGGACATTTAACTTGTTTCCAATTTTCACGTTTATGGACAATGATGCAATGAGGTCCTTACCTCTGTCTCTCTTGGTACACATGTGAATGAACTGACGGGTGTTTATTTAGAAAGGGAACTATTAGCTTCTAAGGAATAGACCTCAGGGCCTGGCCCAGGGCAGGGCAAGCCAAGCACCCAGAGCACAGCTTTTCAGAAGGCCCCTGAGAGCAGGGGCCAACCAGCACTGGCTGGACCCTGGGACGGGCACCTCCATTAATGTTGGCCTTCGACACCTGGCTTGACCTACCCTAGTTAACACTGAAGAGCAAACTTGTCAACTTTCATAAATGTCACCACTCCACACATTTGAGCCAATTTACATTTTCATCAGCAATATTTGAGAGTTCCAGTTATCTTACATTCTTGTTAAATTTGATGTCAGACTTTTTAACTTTTGCTCATCTGATGGCTATGATCCAGTGTGTTAGTTTTATCTACATTTCTCCTATTGCTAGTAAATCTGAGTGCATAATCCTGTTTATTAACCATTCACATTCTCGCTTTTGTGAATTGTCTTTCATAGTCTCTGTTTTTCTGTTTTACTGCTTATATTTTTCTTACTGGTTTATAAGTGTTCTTCTGTTTTGAATCCTAACCCTTTTGTGTCATATAGGATGCAGATACTTTTTCCAGCCTGTGTTTTCCCTTCTATACTGTCTTTTGTTATACAGAAGTTTTACATTTTAATATACTAAAAATTATATATTATTACCTTTCTTGTTTGTATTTTTCTTTTTCCTAACTTGATGTCATAAAAAATATTTTCATAAATTTTATTCTAAAGTTCTAAAGTTTGGCTTTTTACATGCCTTCAACATACTGAAATATATTTTTTGTGTATGATATAAAGTTTTCCACATGAATAACCAAGTTTCATAAGGTTCATCAGCAAAGATTTTGAAGACTATTCATAAGTTTGACTTAGGAATTATATCATTAAGATTCATCCCAAATAAAGGAACAAAGATACATGTAAAGATATAGCATGATGAGGATCCTATGATGATGGAAGAATTGAAGACAATTCAAATATTTAACAGTGGGATAACTGGTGAAATAAATTTAATTATAGTGATATAATACTATGTAGCTATAAAAGATAATACATTTAAAGAAAATTTAATGACATGGAAATAAGTTAGTGATAGAGTCTTAAGTGGAAAAGACTGGTTTAAGCAGTGTATATAGTTCAATATTTCGGAAAAAATATAAACAGATTCAAGTTAAACTGAAAAGTTTTCTATTGACTATTAATGGTTGTTATCACTGAGTCATGAAATTATGGACAGATGATCTTATTTTGTTATATACATTTTCTGCATTTAATATGTTTTACTTTTAATAACAAAAATTGAAATTATATCAGCCCGGTGTGTGGAAGTCCCAGGTTCAATTCCCAGTCAGGACACACAAGCCATCTGCTTATCCACCCCGCCCCTCCCCTTCTCTCTCTATCTCTCTCTTCCCCTCGCACAGCCATGGCTTGATTATTTCAAGCTGTTGGCCCTGGGTGCTGAGGATGGCTCCTTGGCCTTTCCTCAAGCACTAAAACAGGTCGGTTGCCAAGCAACAAAGCAGTGGCCCCAGATGGGCAGAGCATTGTCTAGTAGGGGGCTTACCAGGTGGATCCTGGTCAGGGTGCATTCAGAAGTCTATCTCTCTGCCTCCCTGCTTTTCACTTAATAAAAAATTAAAATAATAAAAAAAATTAAGTTATTTTGAAATAATCATTTCAAAGAATGAGGTTAACAGAGCATTCAAGTTGGATTAATGAGGAATAAGTCCTCTTTGATACCTGGTACTATGGTCAGATGGATCAAAAGCCGAGAATCTTAACGACGGGACAGGACTGAAGGCAACCATCCTTCCCCACAGTCCCCTGTAATTATATGGCATATGTCCTGATTTGGGGTTCAGAAAATGTGATTACTGTAACCTTAAGTTACGAAGGCAAAGGCCTACTCAAACGCCAGGGACCTTCAAGGCCATATTTTAAACACTTTTAATCCTAATTTATTTTTATACAAGGAGGAATGAAAATTATGGTTCAACAACTGGAATTTAGTAAGGCAAACCTAGGCATTCTGGCAGTTATGAAAGACGTTCTCTTCTTTAAGAAGAGGCAGGAAGCCCCTTATTGCATAGGGATGTCATATATAATTTGAAGACAAGTGATGCTGAAATTGTATAATAAGTAGGAGGTCCAAAGTTTTCTCCCAGCCCAAATGAATCAAGTTTTCTCAAAAGCCGAATGCAACCTGACTTGTGGTCAGATCTTTCTGAGATGCTTTACTTTTCCTCATCACCACCAAGGCACACATGTGGATGATTTGTACAAAAAAAGCATCATCCTGAAAAACTAGATACAGATAAAATTTTAACTTTTTATATTTTGAAAAGTTTTAAAATCATTAAAAAGTACAAAGATTAATTTAATAGATGCATTGTACCTATCAGTGTGTTGGTCAGTGTAAATAATAGACTCTCCAGAGGCAGGAGGCGGGGAGGTTCTGATTTGTAGTATTTGTAGTATTTGCTGCTTTCTGTGGTATAAATACTTTCACTGTTGATTTCAAGCTATCACAATGACATCACTGAATGGGGAGTTAAGAAGAGAGGTGCATTGTCTACTCTCCCCCAGGTGACACTGATTGTACCCAATAGCCATAATGAACAAATATCCACAATATTTGAATGACATTATTTCACAAAAATAAAACATTATGAATAATGCTGAAGTCTTCTTGTTCTCTCTACAGATCCAGCTCCTTACCTTCCTTCCCCAGAGACAATTATTATCAAGAATCTGGTATGTATTTTTCCAGATTACATTTCTTTCTTTATCCTACATTTATATTTATTAAAAACATAGTTATGCTTTGCATATTTTGAATTTTACCTATGCTATCATATTATACATATTCCTCTACTTCCTTTTCTCTTTAATATTATTATTAAAATGTATTTATATAGATGCAGTTCATCTATTTTGTGCTCAATTATATAAAAATACTGCTATTTATCCATCCTCTTAATTTTCAAATTGTTTCCAATTTTTGCTAATACGAGTGATGTTATAACCACCCTCTAGGTGCATCTCAGTCTGTAAAATTACACTAGATGTGAAATGAAGGGGATGCTTATTTTCTACTTTAGTAATTTTGATAAATTGTTCCTCAGTGGTTGTACCAATTTACTCTTCTGGCAGAAGTATGAGAGTTTCTCATTTCTCAGATTCTTGCCAATTTTTAGTATCATCAGATTTTTAAAAAATGATGTCAACCTTATGATATGAAATAGTATCTTGTTTTAACTTGCATTTCACAGATTTCTAGTCAGGTTGAACTTTGTGTTAGTTAGAATAAAGGCTAAGCCACTATAACAAATAGGCCCCCAGATACAGTACTTTAAGTAAGAAAGACGTTTCTCTCTTGCATAGCAACCTTATTCTGGGCAGTCTAGGCTGGTAAGTGGCTCTGCTTCACACAATTATTCAGGGGCGCTTCCATTGGTTAAACTGCCATCTCTTAAGCAGTTTAATGTACAGAGGAGCTTAAGGGGCAAGAGATAGGCAAAGAGACACATAATAATTAAAATAAATAAACAAATGCAAACGTGTCAGTTAGTGGTAAATAGCTTGGAAATATTTTTAAAAGAGTGATATGGCCTGACCAGGCAGTGGCGCAGTGGATGGAGCCTCAGCCTAGGACACAGAGGACCCAGATTTGAAACCCCAAGGTTGCCGTCTGGAGCATGGGCTTATCTGGCTTGAGCATGGGTTCATCAGCTTGAGTGCAGGGTCACTGGCTTGGGTGTGGGATCATAGACATGACCCCGTGGTTGCTGGCTTGAGCTCAACAGTTCCTGACTTGAGGCCCAAGATCACTGGCTTAAGCCCACGGTCTCTGGCTTGGGGAAAAGGTCACTGGCTCATTTGGAGTCCCCAGTCAGGGCATGTATGAGAACGCAATCAATGAACAACTAAGGTGCTGCAATGAAGAATTAATGCTTCTCATCTCTTTCCCTTCCCATCTGTCTGTCCCTGTCTGTCTCTCTTTCTCTCTTGCTAAAAATAAAAATAAAAAAAGAGTGATGTGTAAGAGATTAGGGATATTAGGGAAGGTCTTTCTGAAAAAGTGACATATAAGCTGAGATATAAATGGTAAGAAGCAGCCAATCATATAAAATTAGGTGGGAAAACACTTGGGACTTAGGGCTCAGCTAGTGGAAAGGACCAAAAGTAGGGCCAAGTTTAACAGGTCTGAGGGACAAGGAAGAAGGATCTGTGGGAGGTGAGGGGAGATGATGGAGGGGCATGCACAGAGGTGGGCTGGAGCCAGTTCACACAGCTCCGTCAGGCAGGGCCTGAGTTGCAAGCCCAGGGGTGTAGTCCATAATGGAGTCCACCTTGGGGAGTTTCTGGTGCCATGCTTCTCAGGATCAGGTAACTTCCAGGTCCAGAGAGTTTCTCTGGGTGAGCTCAAGGGCAAGTGTTTGGGGGTAAAGGGCAGACATTGGGGAGATAGGAGCTATTACAAAAATAGTATCCCACCCTGGAGGAATGGACCAGTGGGTACTGCGTGAGTAGGTGATGACCCAACCCGATGGAAGTGCAACCCCAGAATGAGGAAGACAGACAGACAGAGTCTCTAGGTGAAGACTGAGTGGGTACATTACTGAGGCTTTTAATTCATGTGAACATGACATAGGCATTAGTTCAGACCCTCAGATGCCACACCACAGACCCGGGGCATGAAACAAGCTCCACTTGCTAGTGTATGGGAGCTTAAATGTCCTGAAGGTCTGGCTTCCATCCTCACCAAGGCTGAGCCTCAGGTTGATCGGTCATTTCAGCGGGAAGGTGGCAGTATAGAAACAGTCCTGGAGCAGACTGAGAGCGACAAGAAAGATGGACAGAACCTTGCTTGTGAAGGTTACAATCAAACTCAGTGTTCTGCACCTTTGAGTTTGGGCACCACTCAAGCCCAAACTTTTATATTTTTGAGATTATAAGTTAACCACCTGGTAAAGGAACAAAGGTGAAAGTTTGTTGTGAATAAGACTTCATTATGCACTCCATGAGTAGAGAGGCCCTGGAGTAGGTCAGGCACAAGTTGAAGCTTTATATGTCAAGAACATCTCAGGACAGCAGAAAGTGTCCTGCTTCAAAGGTGTCACTATGTCTAACTTCAAGGGCCTTCATTTTTGCAACCAGGAAAACCTCCAGATAGCACCAAAGCTCATATTTTTCTTACTAGATAATCTTGTCTCCTGAATAAACATATCCTCAAACTTTTTATTGTTGTAGTTTACAACAATAAATAAATCCACAATCATGAGGAATTGAAATGAGGCACATTTTGTTAAAAGCTACTATATAATATTAAGTTAAAATGTATATGTCTGTTTGCTCAGTAGAAATTATATCAATATGATATATAATATACCTGACTATATACATCACATGAGGAAATTTCTATAAAAAAATTTACAACACAACTGTTATTATTTTTACAAGAAATGCTTGTTTCCTGATAACCTGTGTTCTAGGCACATATTACATGATCTCACACTCCCTCTTTTAAGCCAGTGTTTCTAACTGAAAGTAATATACTTAAGAAATCCCAGGGTTTGGAAGGTCATCTGGTCTGGCTTCGGCAGCTTTTCCATTAATGTAATCTTCTTTACCTCATAGGACTTGGGTAATCACTTATTTGTACTTCCTTTTTTTTTTTTCTTGGGAGGATGAGGGCAGTAACAAATTAAACGAAGTGCTTGGTTCATAAACATCGAGATAGACGGGACCCAGAGAGGCTGGAGCTAGCCTTCTGCCTTTAGACGGTCATGCACAGGAGAGCAAGAGATACTCAGTCACCTCCTCAAGGTCATCTAGCTAGAAAATGGTAGAACTGACACCATGGTCCAAGTCTCCTGCTAAGATCTTGTTTCCTATTCAGGCATCCTTCCCCTCCGCCGAGCTTCAGCGTGAGAGTGAGAGTCAATGAGTCTGAGGCATAGCACCTCTGTGTCATGGCTCCTCCTCGACAAGTTGCACTTTCAAAGCGTAGAAAGAAGAGGTGAAGGTGAAATAAAAAATGGTTCCTGCAGATGGCATATTGTGCTTCTAACTCCCTAATTTGGAAGACTTTAGGCAAAAAAGCTAAAACTGAAAAACGTTGCTCAGAATAAGCACCTCACCAAGGAACAGAATCATTGCCTTCTTATCCCAGTCCCACCTGTAATAACATTCGACCCAGATAATAAACCAGACAGACCTCCTCCTGCTTCACCTCTTCTACTCAAGCGTGTCTGCTCTACCCCTCCCCTCTGCCTCAGGACACCTTTAGGACGCGGTGCAGAGTTACAAAGGGAAGGTGTTGAGGGGAACTTCTTCTTGCAGGGAAACTTCTGCAAGTTTCAAGTGGTCTGTATAATGCAGAAGTGTGTGTGTGTGTGTGTGTGTGTGTGTGTGTGTGTGTGTGTTTTGAAGAGGGAGCAGTTTTCCTGATGACTGTCCCAGAAGGCCAGTCTTTCCTAACCTACTAATGAGATTTCCTAAATGGCAGAGAAATAGCCTCTCCCCCTATGAAAAGAGCTAGCCCCCCACCAAAAAAAACGCTGGCAAGACAAAAGGTCTGAACAAATATAGACAAGACATTGATTTAACACAGATGCTGACACCCCAAGAAAAACGAGGAGAGAAGTGGAATGAATGTTACGGGAAAAGCAGCAGCATCTCTTGAAAGGAAGGAGACGGTAAGGGAATGAATGGAAAGATCATGAATTGGCAGCGAGGTATTTATCTTGTAACATTCATAACCATGTCCACCAGAGCATGCAAAGTGACTCTGGAAGCAATAAGGAAAACGTGGAGCTTTAGCAAAGGACCAGGTACCCAACCGGAACGTGTAGCCTGCTCACCCAAGCTGTGGCGCTGTCGTCTGCCTCGTAAGGAGGGGTAGAGGCTCAAACTGCACTGGCCCTGGAATGATTTATTTATGGATACATTCTATAACTATAATTGAGCATATAGATTTAACTGAAATATTTAGTTACAATATTATTCATGCCCTGCTTGTAGAATTAAACTTCAATGACCATTTTGCATTTAAAGTGCCATTCAAAAGCTAGGTAGCGGGAGGTGGGAGGAGGGGATGGAGAACCCCAAGGATAAGCTGCATACTGCACAGTGAAAACCATCCTAGATGGGGGCTCCCTGTACCTATACCTACTTGCTGGAGAGGGGGGTGTGAGGGAGTTAATGTTTCCATATGGAATTTCCATCGGCATATTTGAGGGTGTGCTGGTGGACTGAGTCAGGGAGTGAGTCCAATCCCTGCTCCACCCAGGAGCGAAACGACAATAGAGCCTTTCAGGGCATAGGTGTGAGTCATGCTTGAGCACCAAGCCATGCAGAGCAGCATCATGACATCACCTCTACAGTCTATGATTTGGCCCACAGAACCGCTGTAGAGGCGGTGATTGAATCTGAATCCAATTCAAGTCTATTAAGTTAACCTTTGCAAGGTCAACATCTGCTACTTGCTTTTTGGCCAACCAGCAATCTCGAAAATGAGTGTAGATGGCTTGGTTAATGAGGCTTCCATAATAGCAATCTGGGCCCTGATTAAATTTTGTGCAGCATGTGTTTGTGGACACTAGGGTTTTTGTCTTGTGGGTTTCTCAGAGTTGTCAATTATATGTCAAAAATCATAACAGCAACTGCCATTTAAAATGTATCCCACAGATAATTTTTATTAAATATATATATATGAACAACTCTGTGTATATATACACATACATACCTATATACACATATATCAATATGTACATTATAGATACTTAATGTTTACCATAGTTTTTGCTCCATAAGATTCACCTGACCATAAGACACACCTAGGATATTAAGGAGGAAAATAAGAAAGAAAATATTCTGAACCAAATGGTGTGTTAAAATTTTTAATAAAATACCGTATTTTTTACTCCTTAAGATGCACGGGCATTTTTCCCTCCAATTTTGGCGGGGTTGGGGGTGCATCTTATGTAGCGAAAAATGTGGTATGTATCTGTAATGTAAATAGTATAGGTATATATATAATATATAGACACACAAAGTTGTTCACTGTAGCATTTTTTGTTGCAACAATAAACATCCAACACTGAATGCCCAACAGTAAGATACGTTTGATTAGATTTTGACCCATCTATGAGTGAGATGTTATGGAACTGTTGACAAGAAAAAGAGTATATTGATATGTACTAGCACACATGCTATTTATTACATGCTATGATTTTTTTTAAATGCTTAAGATATATTAAGTGAACAAAAAGTATGTGATAGAAAAAACTATGCAGTATGGTCTTATTTATGTAGAAAAATCAGGCAGACATAAATATAAGTACATAGCTACTAACTGTGTTAGGCTGAGGCAGGGGACTGGGGGGCTGGGAAAGGCAAGGAGGTGTGAGGGAAAATTTGTTAAAATTAGTTTTCTTTTTCTTAATGTATCTTTTAGATATGCCATAAACATTTAAATACACACCCACCCATGCCCCTACACACACACACACACACACACACACACATACACACACACACACACACACACACACACAAAAGAAAGATACACTAAATAGATCTAATATTCAGAAGCCAAACTATCATTACTAAGTTATTGGCTGAAAATATACTTTAAAAATTATTCCAAGTTTCCATAAATAAGGAGTCAAGTGCCCCCAAAGTAATCTCATTGTTGATGGTTTTATGCTGCCTTTTCTTCTCTTTAGCTCCATTTTCAAGGCATTGGGCATTTTCTTTCTAAATATTTCCTTTCTCAATATTGCAGACAATTATTGATCTAACAAAAAGAAACCATTACAGACTTTGTGTGCCAGATATTACTCATGCTCAATAAATTGCATGCTTAAGGGACTACGAAAAAAAGCACGTCAACAAAAATAGAGTTTAATTCACATTGATTGAAACAATATGTGCCCAACAGCTCTTTTTGTTGGAGAGAAAAAATAGTGACATCTATCAAGAAACCTAACAACGGACTAGAGATTATGATTCCCATAGGTTTCAATTATTCTATGAACTTTTTTTCAGTTATTTTATATCAGACATTATGCTGAGGGTAAAAGCAGGACAGTAGAGTGAAAGGAACAGACAAGTTAAAATAATAATTACAATGCAATGCAATAAGTGCTAAAATAGAGGCAAGAACAAAGTATATTTAAGCAAGTTAAGACAGCATATAAACCTGAAAGAATGAGGTATTGAGGGAAAGACAAGAACGCTGCTATTCCTGGTTGTGAAGGAAACACTTCTCAGACTGTCTCTCCCCGCTTACCACATGCAGTTGGCTGTCTAGCAGGCATCTCAAAGTAAAGACACCCCAAACTGAGCTTCTTATTCACACACACACACACACACACACACACACACACACACACACACACAGCCTTATCAATTCCTCGGTCTTTTTCCTCTTCTTAGTTCATGGCAATCTCAATCTGGCTCAAACCAAATGCGAAAGAGTCACTACTGAATACTTTCTATAGCCCATATCCAGAGTGTCAGCAAATCTTTTTGGCTCCACTGAAAGTATCCGAAACCTGATCATGTTTTCCTAGCTCTACTGCCTCTGCCCTGGTCCAAGCCAACATTATCTCTCACAGGTTTGCCTCACTTCAGCCTATTCTCAGCATAGCAGACAGTGATATGTTTATACAGTGAAATAAATCACATAATTTTCTAGTCCCAAACCCCCCAGCGACCCTCACTTCAATCTGCATAAAAGCTAAAGCACTCACTGTGCCTGACCAAGGCCCTCAATGATCTGACCGCCCCCCCACCATCCTGCCTACCTGCCCTCTACCCCCCCTTCTGGCCCACTCTTCTTCGTCCAAAGGATCCTAGCTCTTCCTCTAGCCTCCCACAGACGCACTTGTTCTGCCCTATCCAGTTTTTATCCAATGACCCTTCTCAGCATGTCTTCCTAATCCCCACCTAAATTGCAATATCTCTCCTCTTAGACCTTACCCTCTTCTTTCTAACTTGTCTCATACTACATGTAAGGATCACATACACTCTGTATTCCACATATGTAGGTGACTACGTGCCACCTACAGCCCATCCCCAAAATACAAGCTCCAGAGGGTAGAGATTTTTATCTGTTTTGTTCACTACTATATTCCCAGAACCCAGAATAACACTCAGACTATTACAGATGTTCAATAAATATTTATGAAATTTACAAATGAATGAGTGAAGTCTAGATGGGGTATAAAATGATCAAAGTTGAGATTAAAGGAATATGCAAAGGCCCAGCTCTGGAAGGTGCCATGGTAAGACTAAGAATTCTGATCCTCATCAGACAATAAAAGACCACAGGAACAGAAGAGGTGGTTATATCATTTGTGTGTGTGTGTATATATGTATATAATGCATAAATATATAATATATAAATATATATACAATATAAAAATACAAGGAGGTAGGGAAAAGTTTAAAAATCATTGCAATGATATTTGACAATAATGATGGAATAAATGATGTCGATTCTAGGACATTTTAAAGTAGAATTTATGAAATATAGTAGCTAAATTAATGCGCACAGTAAAAAAGTATCACCCAACTATAACTCTGAGGTTCTAGTCTGGGGGTTTGGACATGTATTTAAAGACCATTAAATATTGGTAGAATGTATGGCCTGCAAGGAAGTTGGTAAAATTCAAGAGCGGTGTTTTCCAGGAGGGAATATAAACTGGCTCACTTCTGGGCTTTGTCATCAGTCTCAGGCTCTGAGTCCATTTTTGTGTGAGTGATTTCCTGCAGCAGATGGTGAACATACTAAACTGTGGCCTGTCTTTCTGTTCCTCAAGTTCACATCCCCTAATATGAATCTGAATCTAAGGCTGGAAACATGGGGAGATTTAAAATAAGCAATTCATACTGAGATCGCAGACACTTGAAATGTATTAGATAACACTGCAAAATTTTATGATAGAGTGCTTCAAGGTCGCAAAGGAATTTAATGACCATAAAAGCAATTCATATCCTGCTAAATAGAAGAGAAGAGGAGAAATAAGTAATAGATAAGTGGATGCTGACAAAATGCTTGCTACCATCGCATAACATGTAAGAGTGGGCATCACACTATTTAGGCTGAGGTTTTGTTGTTGTTGATGTTTTACAGAGGCGTCTTAGGACATGCTTCGAACACAGATATGCTTTATTTGCATATTAAATATGTGAGCATATTCTTAGCTTCTGCAAAGAAACACTCTCTCTGTTGTTTTTTTCTGTGCGGTATGGATCCTCTTAGTCTAGCTTTCATTTTCTAACTTCTGATAAAGACACGAATCTAAGAAATGCTTCACTTCCCTCTTCACTCTATTACAAGAAAAATTTCAGTGTAATAAAAACAAGGGGCGGGCCCAATGGCCAAGCCCAGCCGTCACCTGGTCTCCATGGCAGGGCGGTCATCCTGGTAGCTGTGTTCCCAGGAATATCAGTCCAGGACAGACAAGAGAAGCCAGAAACCCAGTTTTTCATACAAAGTTGCCCTCTTAAAAAGGTTAGCTAGTGAGTAAAAAATGTTAAAGCACTGCGTGGGCCCACAGTATATACCAGAATGAGACTGTTCTGCTGGCTCGGGTAGGAGTTGTACGTTCTCTCTCTGGACTGCGTAGGAACCCGGTGAGATGGGAATGTTATCATTTCCCTTCCCTGAGATGGCAGTGGTTTGAGAGAGGATGAGAGGCTTACCCAGATTACATGAGCCCAAGCCTTCTCAAGTCTAAGCCTCTTAATCCAAGCCTCATGCCCTTCCCTCAATTCCATGATGTAATTGAAAATGTTCAGAAGATGGAGACAAACTGGCAGATTCTGCTTACTTTCATTTTCCTTCAAATTACACAAATGATTTGAGATCAAAGTAAATATACCAAAATTAATTGCATATATGTAATTTCATTGACCTCGCCTTTTAGGTTAACAGAGGGGAAAAAAGAGAGTAATCAGGAAAAACGCAGAAAGTTTACTCTCCTTCAAAATCTTAGATTAACTTAAGTCTAACCTTAGCTGGATGACATATATTTGTTTCTTCCTTTAATATGTAGATGTTATATCTCAAAAAATAAGCACAAGAAAAATAAGATACCTAACTAAATACCTATAATCTGTCAAGACTGCGGCTGAGAGACTGGCTTACATTGTATTTACAGAACATTTAAGACTTCATAGTTGTATGTTAATTATACTTAATAAAATAAGGCTTTATATATGATCCTGTTTGATTCTCATAACAATTTATGACATACAGGGAAGGTATTACTACCCATTTATGGGAGATGAGGAAATCGTGGCTCAGAGACATGAAAAGATCTATTTGCTCAAGGTCATGAGTAGAGACCAAGGGGCTAGCATCCAGGGCCAGATTTTCATACAAAGTCTGCCACTACATAGGTCCGTGATGTAAGCAGGACACATTTCATAACAAGGCATTAATCATCCTTTTTAATGAAATAATGGATGTTAAGTATATTGTCTCTAAGTCCCTTTCAGCTCTGACATTCCGGGGTGTAATCACCAGTTGCCAGGCCTCTGATTCCTAGTCCAGCATGCCTTCTGCCACCCTACCCTGTCTTCTGTGCTCTAACCGAACAGGCTCTTTCTCTACTCGGAGATTTGTGACGTCTCTGACTGAACAGAGAGACATCACAAAGCCTGAGTAGCTCTTGGGCCAGACAGTCAGATAAGGGCTTCTCCACTAGCTGCTACAAGTCAGAAGAGATCTAAGTAATTAAGATCCGGGGGAATAAGGCAGCAACTAAGGACACTGAGCTAACAATAGTCAAAACAAGACAGCTCTGGAAACCAAGAGATCCAAGCTAGGGATGGAGGTCTTTGGAATCACTAGCCACAAGCTGGCCAGAGATCAAGAAAGAAGAGGGCCATGCTAAGGAAGAAGACAGCCATGTGCCAGCAGTCAAGAAAGAAAGATGGCCAGATGGGTGCCAGGTGGTGAGCTCACCCAGGGTGCTAGCAGGTAGTGGCCAGGCTGAGTCAGATGCTGGATCTGGACAAGAATGGCTTCTTCCTGTCAGATCTTTTATTCTTTTTAATTTTTTAGTATGTAGGGTATAAACTAAAGTGATCTTGGCAAACTTGAGAGCTGAAATTTTCTGGATAAAGATATAGGTCCAGGATCAGTGGAATTGTGGAGGGGAGGGAAGTGGAATTCTTTGATTTTATTGATACCTGAGTTCATACAATTGCTCCTGCTTCTTACATCCAAGCACAACATAGTACACTCACTATTACAGCCTTCATGCAGAGGAGTGCTCTGCACTCTGAGCAAACATTGGTGAGGATCTGGCACATTGAAGATGAGTGAGATAAGCCTACTGCCTCTCTATCAAGATCAGTCTTCCATTAGTTCACCTAAAGTGAACAAATGTAGAGAAATGAATTGAAAATTTGCTACTTTGGGTTCATGAAGAAAGATTAATTAGATGTAATTGTTTAAGAAGGCTGCTCCTTGCCTGACCAGGCGGTGGCGCAGTGGATAGAGCGTCGAACTGGGATGCGGAGGACCCAGGTTCGAGACCCCGAGGTCGCCAGCTTGAACGCTGGCTCATCTAGTTTGAGCAAGGTTTACCAGCTTGGACCCAAGGTCACTGGCTTGAGCAAGGGGTTACTCAGTCTGCTGAAGGCCCACGGCCAAGGCACATATGAGAAAGCAATCAATGAACAACTAAGGTGTTGCAACGAAAAACTGGTGATTGAAGTTTCTTATCTCTCTCCATTCCTGTCTATCTGTCCCTATCTATACCTCTCTCTGACTCTCTCTCTCTCTGTCTCTGTAAAAAAAAAAAAAGAAGAAGAAGAAGGCTGTTCCTTTGGGGAAAGGGATAAAATCCGTTGGATACTGTAGGGGGCGCTGTGGTGCACTACCAGGTTGCCACCACATCCACTCCTGTCCACCCTACCCTTTTGGAATGAAAACTATTTTTTTTTTAATTGCTGGAAGTGCTTGTGGTCTGGCAGCTCTCACCCAAGTCCTTTTCCTGTATTGCAAGCCACTGAAGGGAACAACTTTGACCAAGCTCACAACCCCTGTCCAGGGACAGCCCATATCCAATGATTGGTTGATGTAGGAATACAAAGGTACAGCCCCCTTGCTCCAGTGTGAGACAACACTAGCTCCAGAGTTCCCCACAAGATTGATGAGACTTTAGCTCTGGCTGCATGTGACTCCCTTGATCTGGTCCTGCTTCATTCTTTCCCTCTTGGTAGTGCTTCAGAGAGAAATCCCAGGAAATGTCCTGCATGTCAATCGCCATCTAATTGTTGGCTTCCAACCTGTGGCAGACACACTCCAATGTGTGAAATATTGTGCTATTCGTAGTATAACAACTACATAAACAACATATATTTAAGTTTAATCTACATCATTAATGCTTTTACTACTTGTTTTCTTAAGCCTAGGCAATCAACAAAACAATAAATCAAACACTGATTATAAGTGTTTGCCAATTTCCTTGGCTGATTAAATTCTACCAACAGGGTGTCATTAATTTGAGGTTGTGAAGTGATGTATAAATAGCACACCATTCTTCAAAGAGAGCTTTTGCCATTTAGAAACAATAGATGTAAGTGACCTCAAGAGCATGGATGATGTTAAACTGGAGTAAAATAATCAGAAGTTGATAAAATTTTGAGTTTTCTCTGTATTTTCAATATAATTTACTTAATTATACATTTATATAATTTAATTTTTAATAATGGCTATGTTAAACAACTGGTTTCCAAATTTCTGAAATATTAGCAATTGATTCTCATACACAACACAAGCTGGCCCAGTGAACCACAGACAAGATTGCATAAAAACAGGAACCTTTCCTACACGGCTAATGAAGGTGTAAATTTAATACAGCCACTAAATTTAGTTTTCACTTATAGAGAAAATTTTACACATAAAGCACAAGAAAACATGGACAAGAATGTTAACTGCAACATTGTCTGCAATAATAAAAAAGTAGGATGATGAGCTAAATGTTCATTGATAAGGCAATGCACAAATAAATTGGTTATATTCACATAATATATAGAATACTATATAATAGTGACAATTTAAAATGGAAGCTATAGATAACAACATGAATACATCCCAAAAATTATCCTACATGAAAAAAACAAATTGCAGAATGGTGTGCATATTATTACAAATGTATGTAAAGAAAAAACTATAGTAACCAAATACTAAGCTTTGTTAAAGCTGAGTACTGAGCAATGGGTGTTGGTTATATTATTTTCTTTACTTTACTATAAATTTAATATATTTTAAATAAAATTTTTTTGCCTAGTTCACATTTATCTTATTTCTCTTTAATTTTCTGAGTGTAAATAGTTAAAGGTTTGTTGTTCCTCTAGAGCAGAGGTAGTCAACCTTTTTATACCTACCGCCCACTTTTGTATCTCTGTTAATAGTAAAATTTTCTAACCACCCACCGGTTCCACAGTAATGGTGATTTATAAAGTAGGGAAGTAACTTGACTTTATAAAATTTATAAAGCAGAGTTACAGCAAGTTAAAGCATATAATAATAATTACTTATAAGTACTTTATGTCGGATTTTCGCTAAGTTTGGCAGAATAAATCTTTATAAAGCAACTTATTATAGTTAAATCTATCTTTTTACTTATACTTTGGTTGCTCCGCTACCGCCCACCATGAAAGCTGGAACTCCCACTAGTGGGCGGTAGGGACCAGGTTGTCTACCACTACTCTAGAGATATCTGTTTTTGTCTCCGTTTTTTTTTTTCTTGAATAAAAACAACCATATAATCTTTGCCTAGATTCATTAGAGGTTGATATTTTGCTATATATTTTATTTTTCTCCCTACATATATATTTTTTACTTTTTATCATTATTTAATTTTTTCTTTTTATTGAATTTATTGGGGTAACATTGGTTAACAAATGTATACAGGTTTCAGCTACACAATTCTACAATACATCATCTGTACACAGTATTCTGTGTTCACCACCCCAAGTCAAGCCTCTGTCCATCACCATTTATCCCCCCTAAACCCTTCTCTGCCTCCCCACACACCCCCTCCCCTGGCGATCACCACACTGTTGTCTGTGTCCATGAGTTTTTTCTCTCTCTCTTTTTCTTTCTTTGCTTAATCCCTCCACCCCTCACCTAGGGGTTAAGTGAGAGGTAGGTGGATAGATAGATGATAGATAGATAGACAGACAGACAGATAGATAGATAGGATAAATACATGTATATTAGTTAATATATTATAAATTAAATCTGAGATAGTTATAAAACATGAGAATACACAAACACATTCCATTAGCCATGTAATACTGATGGCTGAGGCCAGGCAGGTTTGCATTGAATTCAGGCAGACGGTAGAGGAACTGCAGAGCCGGAAAGTGTTGGGCTACTCCCGTTTATTGGAGGCTCGCAGAGACAGGCGAGCAAACAAACAAAGGAAAACCACTTTTCTCAGTGGAGGGCAAGGGATCAGGGAACCCTCCCCTCACAGTGGCAGCTGAGGGCCTCAGGGAGCTGCACTGCGTAGTGGTGGGACAGTGATCTGTGAGAATCGCCCCGGGGGGAAAGCACCCATAGCTGTTCCCTCCTGGCTTTCTGCTGCATGCTCATGCACTAATCTTGCAAAGTGCTTGCAGCCAGGAAACCAGCTAGCAAGCCTAACACAGCTGTTTCCCCCACAAGCTGTTAGAATAGTAACATCATGGAAAACTCTATTGTATACTTGTGAGAGAATGAGGGCAAAAAAGGCAAATAATGTCTTACAACTATTGCGAAGACAGTTTTAACTTCACTGATTCTCTGATCTTCAAGAGACAGAACTTTGAAAATTGCTCTTCAAGACCTTAGTTTCTACATCTACATAATATGGTATTAGACTAGATAATCTTTACTGTTCTTTTTACTGATTGTCTATGATCTCTGACTTCCATTTTTTCTGTCCCTTATATAGTTCACAAAACACTCTCCCACATTTGTGGACTCCTTTTCTTTCTGAATCCTGTGAGACAGTAGAATAAGCCATGTTTTGTGTAGGGCACCTGGAAAGATTGTGAGTGAAGAACTAATGTTTCCAGACCAGCCGTAAAGGCACTCATAACCTCGTCAGGTGCCACAGAGGCTGATGTGGTGGGAGGCTCCCTATTGTATCAGAGATATGGGATTCTCACTTTTGCTTCACCAGAACCCCTTCACTTTTTGTTCATTTTATTTAGTGGGGTTCCACATAGATTTTTCTTTTTCTTTTTTTGTATTCTTTTGAAGTGAGAAGCAGGGAGGCAGAGAGACAGACTCCCGCATGTGCCCAACCAGGATCCACCCAGCAAGCCCACTAGGGGGTGATGCTCTGCCCATCTGGAGCGTTGCTCCGTTGCAACCAGAGCTATTCTAGTGCCTGAGGCGGAGGCCATGAAGTCATCCTCAGAGCTCAGGCCAACTATGCTCCAATGGAGCCTCGGCTGCGGGAGAGGAAGAGAGAAACAGAGAGGAAGGAGAGGGGGAGGGGTGGAGAAGCAGATGGGCGCTTCTCCTGTGTGCCCTGGCCGGAAATCAAACCTTGGACTTTCACACACCAGGCTGATGTTCTACCACTGAGCCAACGAGCCAGGGCCAGATTTAATTTTTTAAAAAGGTTGTCCAAACATAAACAACTAAATATATATAATATATATAAATTGAACCTCATCAAAATTACAACCTCTTATGGATCGAAAGAACAGGAACAAATATGTGCAAATCATATATCTAATAAGAGTCTAGTCTCCAAGATAAAGAACTCTTCAACTCAATGATAAAAAGAAAAATAATCCAATTTTTATTTTATTTTATTTTATTTTATTTTTGTATTTTTCTGAAGCTGGAAACGGGGAGAGACAGTCAGACAGACTCCCGCATGCGCCCGACCGGTATCCACCCGGCACGCCCACCAGGGGCAACGCTCTGCCCACCAGGGGGCGATGCTCTGCCCCTCCGGGGCATCGCTCTGCCGCGGCCAGAGCCACTCTAGCGCCTGGGGCAGAGGCCAAGGAGCCATCCCCAGCACCCGGGCCATCTTTGCTCCAATGGAGCCTTGGCTGCGGGAGGGGAAGAGAGAGACAGAGAGGAAGGGGGGGTGGAGAAGCAAATGGGCGCTTCTCCTATGTGCCCTGGCCGGGAATCGAACCCGGGTCCCCCGCACGCCAGGCCAACGCTCTACCGCTGAGCCAACCAGCCAGGGCCAATTTTTAAAATAGACATAGGGCCCTGGCCAGCTGGCTCAGTAGATAGAGCGTCAGCCTGGTGTACGTATGTCCTGGGTTCCTTTCCTGGTCAGGGCATGCAGGAGAAGTGACCATCTGCCTCTCCTTCTCTCCCTCTTCCCCTTCTCTCTTTCTTCCCTTCCCGCAGCCTGTGGCTCAATTGGTCTGAGCATCAGCCTCAGGTGCTGAGGATAGCTCTGTTGATTTGAGCACAGGCCCCGGATGTGGGTTGCCAGGTGAATTTCAGTTCTGGCACATGTGGGAGTCTGTCTCACTACCACCCCTCCTCCTCTCACCTAAAAAAAAAAAAAAAAAAAGAAAAAGAGAGATTTCTCCCCCAAAAGGGATAAACAAATGGCTGAGAGCACATAAAAAGATGCTCAACATAATCAGTCATTCAGGAATGCAAATCAGAATGACAGTGAGGTACCACTTCACACCCGTCAGAGTGGCTGTAATTAAAAAGAGAGGTAAGGACAAGTGTTGAGGCTGTGGAGAAAGTAGAAACCGTATGCATTTCTGCTGGTATTATAAAACACTGCCGCTGTGGAAAACAGTTTTGCATTTGTTCAAGGTATGTACTTCTAGGTATTTACCGAAGAGAACTAAAAACATATGTTCACACAAACACTTGTATGCACATGTTTATAGCACAATATTTCAGAATAATCCATAGTGGAAGCAAACCAAATGTTCGCCAACTGATTAGTGGATAAACAATATATGGAATAGCCATACAATGGAATATCATTCAGTCATGCAAAAACAAACAACCCTAACAAACATGGATGAAGAAAAGAGACAGAAAAAACTACATATTGTGTGATTCCATTTATACAAGATGTCCAGGATAGATATATCTACACAGAGAGAAAGGAGATGAGTGCCTGCTGGGAGACGGGGAGGTGGGGGAATGGTGCGTGACTGCTAACTGGTACACAAGTTCTTTTTGGAGTGACGAAATGCTCTGAAATTATATAGTGGTCACAGTTGCACAATATTGTGAATATATTGAAAATCACTGGATATACTAAAACACCAGTTAAAAATGGTTAATTTTATGTTATATGAATTATATCCCAGATAAACATTACAAAAGAAAGAAGAAAGGAAGGAAGGAAAAAGAAGGGAGAGAGGGAGGGAGGGAGGGAGCTAGGGAGGGAGGGAGGAAGGAAGGAAGGAAGGAAGGAAGGAAGGAAGGAAGGAAGGAAGGAAGGAAGGAAGGAAGGAGAAAACAAAATAGTGTTCTCCAGAAATTATTATTTGGAACTTTAGAGACAACTTGTGGTCTAGAAAATTAACAAGTTGGTAAAGGAGACTGCTGCACATTTCCACTGAAGAGAAATGTATGGAGAATTCACGCTGCCAGGCTGAGGGAGCCTCTCAGATAAGCAGAGGTTGGCTGAGTCCTCAGGTCACTGCATTCCCAGGGCAACTGCTGTGCTGCTCAAAGTTTGAAAATGCAGTTGTTCAGGCTGAGTGGACACAATGCTGGTGGGGCACATGAATACTCACAAGCGAGTGTAGATAGGTCTGCTTACCAATGAATGCCCTCCACCTGAATGAGAACAGAACTTTCATATGTTCTTATGAAACTCAGACCAAAGTAAAACTGTTAGAAAGAAGAAAATAAGAACAAAACCAAAAACACCACCATAATCATAAATGCACATGGGTCTCGTACCTCATGGGAAAATCATCTGTTTATGCAGGGAATGCCGTTTCTCTGGTCATTTGTGGAGCTTGGGATAGATAGGTAACCCAATCAAAGCACACTCATTTAAATTCATTGCCAAAGGAAGAACACAAAGTTTCAAGAACTAAGTTTAATGGCAAATGAGAAAAAAAAATTTTTTAAATATGAGCCAATTAAAAGTTCATTGCCCAGAAACACATCTGATGGTGTGAGGTGGTGTAAATCTTGCGAGGAAATGGCATGATGACCTTTTTTCTTGAAGCCACTCCCCAATTTACAGCTGAGGAAGAACCAGGAGAGAGGAGAAGCAGTGAGAGTCTCTGCCTGCAGGTGGCAGTGTCAGAGGAAAGCCAGACAGGGCTGTTGTGAGACAGAGGGACTTGCAGAAAAGAAATACAAGGGTGGTTCTCAACATGCTGAGCAAGGGGATGTGGCTGCTATAAGTGAAAATCTTTGGGTTTCGACTTTCTTAGGGGACCTGGAGTTGTAGAGGGGCCGTGATCTGTAGATGACCGTGTCAAGATTTCTTTATTTCTTTCTTTTCCTTCCTTCCTTCCTTCCTTCCTTCCTTCCTTCCTTCCTTCCTTCCTTCCTTCCTTCCTTCCGGGTTATAGTTCCATGTTTTAAATACTACAAAATTTAAAAGACAAAAGCATGAAAATAATTATAAATTCATATTTGTATATATTAACATATATATTATAATATATAAAGATTTAATTTGGGAGGATTTTCCAGTCATGACTAAAATGACCCCAAGCAGGCAGGAGGGAAGAGGAGGTTCCAAATAACTTGGCATGTAGGAATTCTGTATAGTGCACAAGGTTTGAAAGGTACATTGTGTCTTGTGTGTTAGGTAGGCTGACTATACTAGAGTTCTCAATTTGTATTAGAGCAATAGTACTCAAGCAGCAAAATAGTCATTTAACAGATATTGACTATAATCACAGCTTATTATAAGCTATATATAGAGTTACATGGTTAACTCACTCCCTGAGAGTGAGATATGGAAATTTTTTTTAAGACAAGGAAAGTATACATCCCTTTGATTAGTTTTCTCATGTTCCATCATCGTGGAAAATGAAATTTAGGTCCAAAGGGCAGTAAGCAATAACAAATATGCAGCATCCATCTGGAGTGGTGTATGAATAGTCACTAAGGAAATGTTTCCAAGAAAGAAACCGTAAATACTTTCACCAAAGCCAGATAATTAGAAGTGTTGTTAAAGAAACAGTGTAGAATTTTTTTTAAACTTCCTAATTAAGGTAAATCAAGTCTAACTATATTTCAGTTGTCAATTTCTACCTAAAGCTTGAAATCTTTTATGAAAATAAATGAAAAGTATCATTCTTAACAGGAAATTGGAGAAAATTCAAGCTCTCTCAGTAGAGTATGTGGCATAGTTTCTTAAAATAATTTACAATCTTAATAAGAATACAACATCATCACACATTACTCTCCTCTCATAACTCATGGGATTCTTTTCCTTTGTAGTTGTACCAAAAAGATCTTCCATACCCTTTTCCTGTTTCAGTAAGAAGGTAAATTGAATTAGTGTAAGTCCATGCAGGCTGGCCAGCAAAGACTGACCCGTGTCATAAAGACCCAGTGTGCACATTTTCACCATGTATCATTAACGTATCTGGCAACCACTAACTCATCCACTAAATTACCTTAGAGTTAGGGGAGGATGGTGGCAATGAGGAACTAGAGTGTAAGGGGGAAAAGTAACTCTTACGTAGCTGGCTGAGTTGGGAGAAAACGTGAGTAGGTGGAGAGCTGTTACTCCCTTGCCTCTGAGCTGTGATGGACCATAAGTAGACCCGTTACCTGAAATCCGTGAGGTTAGATGGGTTTCCCAATCCACAATGTTGTGGACTTCGTGGAGGTAAATTATTTCAGTGATGTTGCCTATGATGTGACAGCCCCAGATGGCCTGGGTAGCAGCTCCTAACCAAACACATCAGCAGGCCTGGAGCTTACTGTACGAGCATCAGGCCAAGTGGGGTCAAGGCTGAAAATAGCCTCCCGTCAGTTCGGGTCAGGTTTTGCCTTCAAATCAATTCTGAAAAATAGTTTTTTTTCAGAGATTTTCCAAAAGAAGTTGTGGAAATAAGACTGAATCTTTAATTAAAGTTGAGACTACACCCTCTTCTTCCCGCAGAAAGGAAAGTTGTTTCCTGGGTTGTCAGTGGAAAATCGCTCTCCTTTGCCCTCTGTCTCTCCTTGACCCTTCACAACAGAGCTTGAGCAAGAGACGGAGGCGCCAGGCACCCCAGGGGTGACCTTGGCTCTGACACGTCAGTGTGTCTTGTTAACTTCAAACTCATAGATCCTTGTTAGTGGCGCTCCCAAGAGGAGGATTTCATAATTGCTGGATTTGGTGAATCCTGGCAAGTCTGTGAGCTTCCAAGTAACTACCTGGAGGAACCTTTACTCTATCATCCCCGTTACCTAAATTCTGTGTGACACTTGTCCAAGCGGTCCGAGATAATCAGATGGTGAAAAAAGCGTTTTCATTTCCTAGTGAATTTAAATACATGAGGTGTCCCTGTCTGTTCTCCTTCTATCTGCACCGTTTCCCACCCACTGAACCCTTTTTTCCACCAGAGCAATGGGATTAAAAGTGAGTAACTTCTGAAAAGCCTTATGTTGGGTGTTCACAAGCACAGCAAATGCAGTCAGTGTGAAACAAGGCCGCCCTGGCCAGTTGGCTCAGCGGTAGAGCGTCGGCCTAGCGTGCGGAGGACCCGGGTTTGATTCCCGGCCAGGGCACACAGGAGAAGTGCCCATTTGCTTCTCCACCCCTCCGCCGCGCTTTTCTCTCTGTCTCTCTCTTCCCCTCCCGCAGCCAAGGCTCCATTGGAGCAAAGATGGCCCGGGCGCTGGGGATGGCCCCTTGGCCTCTGCCCCAGGCGCTAGAATGGCTCTGGTCGCAACATGGCGACGCCCAGGATGGGCAGAGCATCGCCCCCTGGTGGGCAAAGTGTCGCCCCTGGTGGGCGTGCCGGGTGGATCCCGGTCGGGCGCATGCGGGAGTCTGTCTGACTGACTGTCTCTCCCTGTTTCCAGCTTCAGAAAAATGGAAAAGAAAAAAAAAAAAAAAAAAGAAACAAGGCCATCTTTTTGGCTGTAAGCCAAGTTCGAGCTGGCAGAGCTGGCAGTGTGGGAACTGGAAGTGCCATTTGCCTGGTGGGCAGACCTACTCAATGAAGAAAAGCAATGAAGGAAGGACCTTAGCTGGGAGGACTCAGGGCTCTGTCAGGAAGGACCCACTGTGTCTGTGCAGACCAGTGCTGTCCGATAAAAACATAACGTGAGCCACACTTGTCATGTAAAAGTTCCTAGTAGCCCCATGTAAGAAAGTGAAAAGAAAAAAGATAAATTAATTTTAATAATATATTTTATTTAAACCAATATATTCAAAACATTAACTTTTTGATATATAACTAATATAGAAATTAAACATAAACTATTTTACATTCTCTTTTTTGACACCAAGTCTTTGAAACCTTGTGTATACATCACATTTTAAAAAAAAATTCTCAATTTACACTAGGCATATTTCAAGTGCTCAGTAGCCACATAGGACGATGAGCGACCAGCTTTGGACAGTGCAGCGAATGTGCCAGTTTGGAAAGCAGAGCTGGCTGCAAATCTTCAGTAATTTAGGGTTCTCCTGGGAAAAGAAGGGCTCCCACTCTGGCTTTCCTTTCACATGTATTCTACTGCCTTATAAAAAAATGAAGACCATCAACTCGTGAAAATAATTTCTAGCACTTCCAGTAAACTCATGAAATACACTGGATTTATGCTAAGAATTGCATGTCATGCTTTGCTAGATAGATGTCACAATTTGAAAGCTATGTGCCATGCAGTGTTTAACCATATACCATACTACCACACTTAGTATTGTAGTACTAAGTTGGTTGGCTTAGTGATGGGAATGTCGGCCCAGTGTGTGGATGTCCTGGGTTCAATTCCCAGTCAGGACACACAGGAGAGGTGACCATCTGCTTCTCCACCCCTTCCCCTCCCCATTCCTTTCTCTCTTTCTCTCTTCCCCTCTTGTAGCCATGACTCAATCGGTTGAGCAAGCTGCCCCAGGTGCTAAGGATGGCTCCATGGCATCGCCTCAGGCACTAAAATAGCTTGGTTGCCAAGCAACAGAGCAATGACCCCAATGGGCAGAGCATCCCCAATAGGAGCTTGCTGAGTGGATCCCGGTTGGGGGTACACATGAGAGTCTGTCTCTCTGCTTCCCTTCCTCTCACTTAAAATAAATAAATAAGTAAATAAATAAATAAATAAATTGTACTCCAGTGCTTAACAATGAGTTCATGAAGGCCTTGAGTACCTGTTCAGTTCTTCCCTTTCCTTTTTTGTTTCCAAAGAAATTAGAGCCAAGTGACTAGTCATTGAGGCCTCTTGCCTGTTCGCAGAAGTTATAAAGTTGGCATCAATACTTTCATTCATCTGCCTCTCTTCTGGGTCAAGAGGGCACAATGACAGTATGGATTATGAAACAAAGGAGTGTTAACTTGGGGGCAAGCGGCCAAAAAAGAAAGTAATCCATATAAACAAACCATAGAGGCCAATGCTAATGAGCAGGGAAACAGCTTATAACTAAGACTGTCCAAGGCTTTGAGAAACTTAATAATATTGGATTATGTTCCAATGACTGGCATCACAGCAAAGCTAAATAATAATAATTCAGTTAGTGCAGTACATACAAATGACTTGTGTACATAATTATGGATTTATGCAAACTAATGAACCAGATGAACTCCTCCTTCATCTCTGACTGGGAGCCTTTGTTTTCCTTCTGGGAGTTGGAAAAAGCCAATGTGTCAGCGATTCATCTATTTCTGCCTGTTGGTTCATCATGCAGAAATTAAATGAGATGCATAATGTGAAATTAGATGTCAACATTCTGTTGAATTCTAGAAAGATGCACTAAAATGTTTGGTTTGCATTACATTTCAACAAATTTGTGTCATTCTGAGTCTGTTAATTTTGGAATATGGAAAATTGAAGATTTGCATAAATCTAAATTCTACTAAGGACCTCATGCTATAGTGTTCTTCACATTATTTTTCTGAAGGACAAGCTTTGATTTGTTCAATTCTATCTTTTAAATCTTCATTATATACTTTGGAAGGCAATAATATTCTCTTCAGTCTCAAATATTTGGCTATTAAATTACTCTTTTGAGTAGGTCCTAAAAATTAGTAGTTTTAACTATTATTATGTATTATTAGACAAACCCAAATACAGAACAAAACAAGGTCCATGCTGTTTAGCGTTTGGTTGGTCTGTGCTAGAGTCCTTTGTAGGTTCTTACTCGGTGCCTCCTGACAAATGGCACATATCTGGGGATAGAAGCTGATCAAGTCCAGAGCCTAGAACTGAACCCATCTAAGCGAGTTTTCTTGGGATCTATTTAAACAAAGCAAGTTTCAATATTGTGCGATACTGTAAAGCAGCCTACCGCATGCGCTGCACATTGATTCATTTATGTAATAGCTCTCCTTGAGACGGGCTCCTTCTGTAGCTAATGGCCCCACTACCCTCTTAAACATCACCACTATTGATACCCATCTGATCTAAGTCATTACCACCCAGACTGAGGCTGCTGGAACTCCGTTTCTTGCCTCAGCCTCAGCCCTTTGAAGCGGGTCTCCACGATCAGGTGCATCTCTCTATAACAATGCTATTGTCATGACATACCACATCTAACCGACCGACAGTTGCACACAATTGCCACTGAACTAGGTTCAAGTTCTTTGATCTAGCTTTACATTCTTCCCTTTCTTCCTTCCTTCTTTCTTCCCTCCTTTCTCTATTTCCTCTTTCCTTCCCTTCTTTACATCTTTCCTTTTGACTTTTCCTTGAAATATAATATACAGAAAAGTGCACAATATACAATAACTCAGTGGATTTCCACAAACCACACCCCCAGATCAAGGATAAAAACCTGACTAGCACCCCAGAAACCCCTCCTTGCTCCCTCTGGGCATTGCCCACACTCCCTAAAGGACCGCTATCCCACCTTCTAAGAGCAGAAATTAATTTGGCCATGCTAAACTTCCATTAACTATCTCCTACATGCAGGACTCAGGGGAGGCACTGACTTGGGGGGCATGAGGATGCCTCACATCCCCAGGCCTTGCAGCCTATGGCAGCAAGTCTAACTAGAGTCCCTACACTGGTGGATCTGAACGTCCTGAGATATCATCTGCCTTGATCAGAATTCGCTCAGACACTGTCAGCTGGGGACGGCAGGGTGACAGCTGATGAGAGCTGGGCAGGAAGCCTGGCAGTGAATAGTGTCGTCTGAAGATAATGATGTAAAGCTAAGATCATATGTAACTCGGCCCCCTTCCTATTTTCTCCAGCCCAGCTCCTTACTTTCTTCTGCTTCCCACTCAATTGCATTTCCATGAACAAAGTCACAAGAGGCAGGCCCTGGCCAGTTAGCTCAGTGGTAGAGTGTCAGCCCTGTGTGTCGAGGTCCCAGGTTCAATTCCCAGTCAGGACACATAGGAGAAGTGCCCATCTGCTTCTCCACCCCTCCTCCTCTTGCTTCTCTCTCTCTCTCTTTCTCTTTTCCTCCCCTCCCGCAGCCATGGCTCAATTGGAGTGAGTTGGCCCGGGCGCTGAGGATGGCTCCATGGCCTCCACCTCAGGCACTAGAATGGCTTTGGTTGCAACCAAGCAAGGGCCCCAGATGGGCTGAGTATCACCCCCTAGTGGGTATGCCGGTGGATTCCAGTTGGGGGACATGTGGGAGTCTGTCAAGTCTGTCTCTGCCTCCCCTCCTCTCACTGAATTAAAAAAATAGTCACAAGAGGCATCTGCAGCTGTGGCATCCAACCTACAGAGTCCTCAGCTGATACCTTAGTGGCCTTGGGCGTCCCGAGCGGAAAAGCTCCCACCTGGGGGGGCCTCTGGTGCTGCTCTGACCTAAGAACACTGTTCCTCCTGTCTTCTAGGAACAGAGGCAAGAAAATAGGTCTTTTAAAATCTCTGATTCTTTTTAACAGCAATTCAACAAATATCAGTTGTTGTCTTACGGTAAAGTTGAGATATTCTTAAGCATCTCTATAGAAAACATAACATAAAAATAGTAAATTAAATACTGAAGAAAAGTCAGAGGGTACCACTCCTAATCTCAACCTGACTCTACAACTACTGCAGTTTGGCAGATCCTCCCCCGGGGCCCAGTCCACTCCGACTTTTACACCGCTGTTATTGTAGTGTTTGTATCAGGAAATGCTCTTTAAGGTTGGCTTTTGTTTATGTAAACAAAGGAATGCATTTACAGAAAATTAATTCTTTACAGTAAGGGAATTTTAATACATAATCATGAGCTTCTGCCTTTCTTTTCTGACGTACCCTGTTCTGTGTATTCCGGGGAGCTGCGTAACTGACCTAAAGCAAGTGGCGGGGACTCCGTCCACCGAGAGCCAGGTTCCTGTCCCCTCTCTGAAACTCACTTTTAAGTCAACATATGAATATCATCCTCACCTTCTCATGCCCAGAATCACCCAGAGTAAAGAACAGAGGATGATGCCTACCCCACAGGATGCTTTTATTTTAGCTCAATAAATGAACACCTACCACACTCGAGCAGGCCCCTTCTAGGCACTGTGCCAGCAACTGCAGCTACCTGGGCAGGGGACAGGTGAGAGCTCTGGCCCAGATGGACCAGCAGTGCCACCAAAAAGGGGACTCGAGTCAGGTCACGGTGCAGGCTCTGGCTCTGGACAGTCCCGTCCTCGTCCCTGGTACCCTGGCATCCCCTTACAGCAGGCGCCCTCGGTGCCCAGGGATCTGAGCATTGGGCTGGGGTCCCACCCTGTTCCTTCCCCAGGCTCCCCAGCCCCGTCCCCAGCTTCCATCGCATCCCCTCTTAGCCCTCCTTCACAAAGCCCCATTCTCTGCTTTCTCCCAGGCAGGGGCTCAGTGGTCTGCCAAACTCGATTACCCCTCCTTGTTTCCCCTCCTGGAAGGGAAGTAGGGGGGGCTTTAGAAAGAGAGGAGTCTCCCTGTAAGACAGCAGTTCCCCACCTGTGGGTCGCGACCCCAGCGGGGGTCAAACAACCAAAACACAGGGGTCACCTAAAGCCATTGGAAAATACATATTTATTATACAATACATTTTTAAATAAAATATGTATTTCCGATGGCTTTAGGCGACCCCTGTGTTTTGGTTGTTCGACCCCCGCCGGGGTCGCGACCCACAGGTTGAGAACCGCTGCTGTAAGATATATCACCCTCCCTCAGGAGTGCTCAGCTTAGAAGGTCTTCTGTCGAGGAGGGAAAAAAAATGTTTTAAAACATTCCATCCATTTCAAATTTAGAAGCGGGAGCAGTTGTTTCTGATTGGAAATGTCCTGCAGGATTTTGCAAAGAGTGTGGCATTTGCGTCAGGCATTAAAGACAGAGGGGACTAACATAGGGCTTCTGGCATGGAGGAGCACTTGGGGCAGAGTTCAGAGGTGTGGGAATCCAGAGTGTGCGTGGAGAAAGGCGAGAACCCAGAGGTAGTCACAGTGCGCTCTGCAGAGAGGACAAGGGCACGACTGTGGGCCCAAACTTGTCCATGTCCTGTCCTCTCCCCTGAAATATGGAGGTTCTCTGAAGACACTTTTCCCACGGCCATCAAAGGGTGTTTTTCTTTTCCTCCTCCTCTTTCTCTTCCTCCTCCTTCTAACCACCCCCCTTCTTCAAGGGAGAAGTAATCTTTTCTGCCTGTTTTAGTTTGCTATTGCTTCATAACAAACCACCACGCATTTAGCAGCTTAAGCATCCATGTTTACCCAGAGTTCTGTAGGTCAGCGGTCTGGGTGGGCTACTCTGGTGTCTCTGCTTCCAGGCCTCACAAGGCTGAAACCAAGGTGATGGTCAGGCTGGGCTCTGAGCTGGAGGTTGTTGGGGATAATTCACTTCCATCCTCATTTACATTGTTGGCAGAATCCCGCTCCTTGCAGCTTTAAGTCTTAAGTTCCCACTCACGGCTGGCCCACAGCCAGGGCCCCCCTCCCTGTATTCCTTTCCACGTGGCCCCTCCATCTTCAGACTGACAGTGTCCCGTCAAGCCCTTCTCACAGTTCAGCCCTCTCGGAAATGTCTCTTCTGCTCAAAAGCCTTTCTTCTCCCCTGGTCCGTGTAAGCAGGGGCCCAGCAGTAAGGTGCGCGTCCTGGCTTCCCTCTGCCACCGGCGGACCATTGTTCCCCTCTGTCCTGCAGAACCTTTCCCTTTGACATGCACGTCACGTGGATATGCTCCCTCCCGTTTCTGTCCCCTCCTGGTCGCTCCTCTTCATTCACGGCTCAGTCTTCCTCTGCACTCGAGTCTGTCACCCTCTGTAACCTCCGCATTCCCAGGGAGAGACCATTTTAATTCCTTGGCATCTTAGATTCTTGTCTCCAATGACCTTTTCCTTATTTTGCACCTCAGTCATCCGCTCCAATCATCGCACCCTGGAACACTGCATCAGCCCAAACACCTTACATGCCAACAGCAGTCTCCCGGACTAGACTACCCACATCCTCCTGGTTCAACTGTTCAAGTATTTCTACTAGAAAAGTTTTTCAGTCTCATTGTGATTTCCACGTCATTGGTTCTTCCACTTTCTCAGTGTCCATCAACATCCTCATAAATGCCTCCCTTCTTACCTAGGTTCAAGCCTTATTCCAGCATTCTAATCATTTTTACAAATGCCATAAATTCCTTTACCTGTCACAGCCTCATGGGTGCCTATGGGCAAATATCCTAGTAGCACTATAGGGGATGGATTAAATTAGAAAGAAATTAGAATGATAAAATGATTTAGTATATATCTATATCATCTATATCTATATCATCTATATCTACACATATATATATAGATATATATATTCTTTGAAAAGGTAAGTGAACTGTATAAATGTTATGATTGTACTAAGTTACATATAATAATTATATTTTTCATTGAGAATCCACAATATTTGACTTGATCAAATTAGTTTAGCATTGGACTTGTCATGTTCAAACTATCATAGTTCTGGAAAGAATGTCCCAGATTATCATAGAATACATTTATGCCCATAAAATGTAAAACATTTATGGTTTGTGGTTTGGGGGCTAATCAAGCCCGGAAGTCTCTTTCCACAGGAATTAGAAAAAGCCTCCCATATTCAGCTGGCTATTTTTAAACACAAGCGACCTCTGCCTCCTTCCAAATCAGATTGCTTTAAAGTCGGAGAACAGGAACTCTCATTCAGGACATGTGTGCCAGCTCCACACGGTGAAAGCCCAGCGCCCTCAGAGTATCTGGATTGAAACGGTGCCTGGAAAAAGTGATCAAAGGAGCTATGCATCTTGAACACTTCAAAAACAGTCCTACAGCTTTTAAAAATGTATCTAAAAACAAATAAACAACAATGAAATCTACCCAAAGTACCTGGGAAAAGAAAAGAGGTCAAGAACAGCCCTACCCTTAACAGCAAGAAAAATGACAACGGGGAAAGTGGAACTGAAGCTAAGAAGCCCACCCCTAGCAAAGGGCTTTAAAAGATTTCCAGTTCCTATGTTGTCTCTAAATCCAGAATCTTTATGAGAAGCAGCCACCCTGGGCGTGTTTGTTTCAGTGGTCGTCATGGTGAGGGCGTCTGAGGGTGAGAGCGGAGTCTCTGCCTGCTGCGAGGAGGGCACATCGCACGCGCCCCTCCTGGGCTCGGCAGGTGTGGGTCCTCCCCTTACTGGGGCATCCTCAGCCCCACGGGACACAGAGAAATGCTGGGGGGAATGGTGCTCCTCTGGAAGGCAGTCTAATAAATTTGTGTTAGCTTTGATTGTTGGGACAGGAAACAGTATCTTAATTCCTAGGTGGCTTCAGGACTAGAATGGTTTATCTTGAAGAAACAGTGCAGTGGAAGGGAAGAAAAGATGTCCACACTGCCAGTTATAAAATAAGTCACGGGGATGTCAAGTACAGCCTAAGAAATACAGCCAATCATATTGCAGTTACCATGTATGGTATCAGGTGGGTGCGAGATTTGTTGCGGCGATCACTTTGTAAGGTTTAAAAATATCACTACATTGTACAGTTGAAACTAATGCGATATTGTATGTCAATTGTAATTTTAAAAATAAGTTAAAGACCAGTGCTTGTTTTGATTACAATTTGCATTTAACACTATTTGTGTTAGTTTCAAGGGTACAGCACAGCAGATAGACATTCATTTAGGTTACAAATTGTGCCCTCCGATAATTCGTGCCCACCTGGCACCATAGATAGTTATTACAATATCGTTGACTCTATTCCTTATGCTTTACCTTACCTCTTAAAAAATAAATTTAAAATAACTCTTTTAAAAGAAAAGGAAGGAAACAAAATAGTCCTAGTAAAAGAAACATGGTGGATACTACCGATGGATATCCACAGTATGACTTGTAGCTTTATGTCAGTATAAACCACGTGTTAATGGCATGTGTCTGTCATACATGGGCCTCTCGGAGCAGGACTACCTCCCAGGAGGCACTGAGATGTCAGTGTGGCCTGGAGAAAGGGCCCTCACCTGGGCATCACGGGGAATCTAGCCAGGTCCCTGCCTCTGACTCATTCTCTGACCCTGCACAGCAGCCTCCCTTCTCTGACAACTCTTTCCTCTTCTTAGATGAAAATGCTGCCATCCACCTTCAGAAGGAGAAAGAACATCTCTGGGAGGAGCTAGGACCGTCTGTGGACGTAGGCACGTTTGCTAAAAGGGTGGAGTGGGAGTCCGACCTCTAGCATGGACTTCACCCTTTCTATGGCGAAGAAGTGAGGTCATCTCCTGAGGGAGAGGCAGGGGCCCGTGAGAAGGGAAGGTCGAGGGGTGTCTGGGGGAGCAGACAGAGATCAGGAACAGCTGGCAAAGCCACAGGAACACCGGTTAGCACAGACATGCGGGGGCCGACTGAGACTCCCGCGGTGGGCGGCAGCATCTGCCCATGTGGAGCTGGAGAAGGGCAGTCCTAAGGCAGCGGGAGTACAGGGGAGGGTAGGAGTCAGGAAAAGGTCCTGGGGTCAAATGTGAAGACATATGGCACAGTACATTCCCTTACTGAATATTCATGATACATGTTAGCATAATAAAGGCTCTGAGAAGTCCTGCAGTTCTAAGAAATAGGGTTAACTAGTGAATCTTGAACTTGTTTGGCTATAGACACTTTAAAAGATATGCTTGTTAAAATTGCACTGAACACTGTAGACACACCATTGTTCCAGGGTATAGAATACAGGCTTCCAAATAGGGCATAAAGTGCCCTACGGGATCGAGCTCCTGCCACTGCCTGCCTCAAAGCTTTTGTTCTGTACTACTGAGCCCAACCACCTCCGTCACCTCTGCCCACCCCTGCCCGCCACAGTCTGCACGCCCTGGCCTGTCCTGCAAATTGCATGCCTCATGCTCACTGAAAACTCAAAGGCTCTCTTTGACTGGCTAATTCCTATTCATCTTTTAAGATCTGTGTTAGAATCAGCCAGGAGGACATGTTTGTTGGGAATATTTTGTAACCTTGAGTGGAACCATCTACTATATTTAGAAAAATGACTCATCTCTACATAGCAATAACCAGTCTATATGTTGCTTTATTACATATTATCTCATTGAGTTCTTGCTTCTATTCTACAAGGGAGACATTATAATTATCATCATTTTATAGGTGAGAAAGTGAGGATCAGAAAGCCCGAGTGACTTGCCTGAGATTGCCCAGCTAAGAAAGGGTAGAAGCAGGGCGTTCTCACTTCAAAGCCCAGGCCTGCCCACAGAGTGGGTACGTGAGTCACCAGGGATAGAAAGACTCAAAGCGTTTGAGGAGTTTCTTCCGCGCCAAACCCTCTAGCTACTTCTCCATCCCTCTCTTTCTCTAATGTCGTTATTGCCAGCACCATGGGGTCTGTCTCCCCGATGGGCCTTTGGTGACCGAGGAGGACGGAGAGTCTGGGGAGGAAGGAAACTGATTTGTGCCCTGTGCACACGTCCCTCCCGACAGCTGCCGCTGTTCCCAGTTCTCTGTGTGGCAGGACTTTCTTAGAGTAGGAACTGTTCTCTTCCTATTGCTAAATGCAAAACAAACAGAAAGCACAGTCAGATATGAAATGTGGGCTAGTATACATTTTCTTTAGAAGCAAATTTTTGTAGTAACAAGGTGCTAGAAAGTGTAAAACTTAGCTTTTTATAAAAAATATTTACATCATTTATCATAGTTTAAAAGTAGAAAGGCTTAGAAAAAACATCTCCAACTACAGTTGTTGACACTGAGCCCCAGGAATCCTGCGTTGCTGTAGGACAGGGGTCCCCAAACTTTTTACACAGGGGGCCAATTCACTGTCCCTCAGACCATTGGAGGGCCGGACTATAAAAACAACTATGAACAAATCCCTATGCACACTGCACATATCTTATTTTAAAGTAAAAAAACGAAACGGAACAAATACAATATTTAAAATAAAGAACAAGTAAATTTAAATCAACAAACTGACCAGTATTTCAATGGGAACTATGCTCCTCTCATTGACTACCAATGAAAGAAGTGCCCCTTCCGGAAGTGAGGAGGGGGCGGATAAATGACCCCAGGGGGCCGCATGTGGCCCGCGGGGCCGTAGTTTGGGGACCCCTGCTGTAGGACTTGCCCTTAGTCAGCTGCCCCACCTCCTGGACTTGTGGGAGTTCACCTGGGATGGTGCGTGCTGGTAAGGCTTGTCTCCAGCCTGCTTGGAGCCCATCCTGTCCCTCTGTCACCCCACCCCCACCTAGGAGCCACCGAACCTGGACAGCCTGTAAGGAAGCGGCCTAAGGGAACCACTTGCTCCGAGATATTCAGGGTGTGGGGGTGTGCCCCGCCCAGAGTGATTAGTATTTTAAACGAGACTCCATCCTCACCCGCAAGGCAGCGATTAACCCAGAGAAATTAATCTGTCAGGGTAGAACTCTGGGGTCTCTGTCACTCTGATGAGCACATGTTCAGGCCAAGCAGGCCTCCCTGGCATCTTTCAAGTTGCATCCTACGGAAGAACCTTGTCGTCTCCCAGTTGTGACGCTGTCCTGATACCACGGGAGATGAGAGGTGCTGAACTGAAAAGGGGGTCCTAACGCCCGTGTGTGTCAGATGCAATAAACAGTCATTTTCCGTTATTTAAACAGCTGCACAGACCCAGTGAAAAGCGTTCTGTTTTCAAACAGTTGTACTGTTAAGTGTTGCTTTCTGCCCTCTGCCCCTCGCTCTTCTTTCACGTGCTGTGGCCTTTCGAGATAAATAAGGCCCTTTTTCTCCTACTGCAAGATTTCCTTCTGAAAGACGTAGCATGTGTGTGAGAAACGCCTCCACTCGTACCCAGTGGATGGTGTGGAGTTGGCCGACCAGGCGAAGGTGAACCGGATCGGCATGCCCGTGTCTGTCCACATCTGGCCGCTTGGCACGACTTCGTGCCTACCGAGCCCTAGCGCCCCGTACTGGCTCCATTCTCCTCCCAGCCACAAGGATGCTCTGTGTGCCGCGGGCGGCTTCCGACAGGAACACAGCTTGAGGGCCGCAGAGAATGGCTTTGAAGTCTGGTGGCTCCCACCACTTACTAAGGCTGCTGCAGGTCAAGTTACCCTCAGCCTCCAAACTCATCTAAAACTGGGGGTGCTCCGGGGACTGGTGAGGTACAGTCCAGGAAGTGTTGGCCCGGGGAGGGTTCGTAGCCACCATCAAGCCCCTTCCCTCGTGCCCAGCTGTGTGGGGAAGTAGCTTTTGCCAGACCCCCGAGAAAGGTTCGTTGGGCTCAATTGTATGCACTAACAAACAGTCTTTCGCTGACTCAAAGTCACCCCTTCCCCAGAAGCCTTAAGAGACACCCCCCCTAGCTTGGTTGTGAAGGCTCTCCGTGATCTGGGATGAACCCCTCCAGCCCTATTCCCTATGTAAACCCTGCACGCTCTGCAGGCGCTCCATCAGTCTGGGCCAGGCACCGTGCCCTAAACCAGCTCTGTGCCTTCTGTGCCTTCTCTCTCGTCTCCCCAGCCTGAACGCGCTGCTCCCCAGACTTTACCTGGTGAAATGCTGATCTGCACGGCTCACCTCACACGGCATTTCTCCCATGAGCCTTCCCGGACAGACCCGCCAGATTGAACCCCTCTCCTTGGACCCTATTCAGTATTCATCACATCTGTCTTGTATTAAAGCTATATGTTTTCTGTCTTCCCCATTAAATCACAGGCTTATTAAAGACAAGAACCTATCCATTTATACACCATTTTTTCACTTCGCAAATAGTTATTGAGCCTCTACTCTTTGCTTAGCTCTGAGCAAGGGACTCAATATAGAGTGGACAACAAAATCACATAGGGCCTGCCTTGATGTTAGGGAAACAGACTTCAAACAATTAAGCAAGCAAGTAACTCTGTAACGACTCAGTGTGCTGTGTGCTGTGAAACCTTCTTTCCATTGCATAGACTCACCTTGAGTAAGCAAATGACTGCTAAATTGCCCCTCTCCCCTCCTCTCATCTCGCCTTGGTCTTCTGAACTAAAATATTTATGATGCTTCTTACCTGGAAGTCCACACCCACACTAATCTCCTTATCAAATGGTCCCTTGGCTACACCCTAAGTGTTCTCTTCCAAGCAGCCTTTTTCACTTTTGCAATATGCGACTTCTCCAAATCTTTACATTCTATATAGTTCCCTTTTGCTTCATAATTCCATTTTCAAGCCATATCTCTCCTCCCACATTTTAGTATGTCAAGTCAAAAGGAACTAAGCCACTCCTCCAACACTGCTTAAAAATTTTCTCAGCTAAATATTTCATTTCATCACTGGCTACATTCTACCTTCCACAAAATACTGGAACATGCACACACTTCAGCCAAGTTCTTCGCTACTTTATAACAAGGATTACTTTTTCTCCATTGTCCAATAACAGGTTCGTTATTTCCATCTGAGAGTTCATCAGAATGGCCTTTACTGACCCTATTTCTACCCACAGCCCATACATGGTTAGTTGTGTATTCTTTAAGATGGAAACTTCCCTTTCTTGCTGAGCTCTCACCAGAATTGCCTTTAAAAGTGCTTCTATGATGATCTCGAGTTCTTCCAGCATGCACTTAAGAGACCTCCGGCCTCTACCCATTACCCAGTTTCAAAGTTGCTTCCTTATTTTTATTTCTTGGTGGTAGTTTCTGTCTTAGGTCAGGCTGCTATCACAAGAGACCATAAAATCAGTGGCTTACCACCGATAGAAATGGATGCTACACAGTTCTGGAGGCTGGGAAGTGCCAGTTCAAGGTGCTGCCAGTTTGGTGTCTAAGGAGAGCCCTCTTCCTGGCTGCACAGTGTCTCCTCACATGGCAGAAAGAGAGGATACACTTCTCTGGTCTCTTCTTACAAGGATACTAATCCGCCTGACTGCACAGTTGCACAGTGATAGAGCATTGCCCTGGGACGCTGAGGACCCAGGTGTGAAACTCTGAGGTCACCAGCTGGAGCACAGGATCATAGACATAACCCCATGATCACTGGCTTGAGCCCAAGGTCGCTGGCTTGAGCAAGGGGTCACTGGCTCAGCTGGAGCCCCCGGTCAAGGCACGTATGAGGAAGTAATCAATGAACAATTAAGATGCCACAACTATGAGTTGATGCTTCTCATTTCTCTATCTCTCTCCCTTCTTGTCTGTCTGTCTGTCTCTCGCTAAAAAAAAAAAAAAAAAGATACTAATCCTACCAACAGGGCTTCACCCCCATGACCAGATTACCTTCCAAAGGCCCCAACTCCAAATACCATTACAGTGGGTCTAGGTTTCCACGTATGAATCCTGGAGGGACCAAACATTTGTCCCAAAATGGCAGTATTCTATTGACTCCCCCCAGTCTGAGCATTCCTACTCATGCCATATCAAATAAGGCTTCAAGTTTTCCCAGGATATTCTATCTACTGGTTAGGAATACACCTTCACAGTAGTAGGTTAGTTTCCTCCATTACTGTAAGGAGATTTGCCTAACAGTGAGCTTGTTGGTGGTGATGATGATAACTATCAAACATTGCATCTAATCCTCAGAACAAGGTGAGCAGTAGACTCTCTGTCTGAAAGACATGGGCACTGAAGTCAGCAGAAGTTAAGCTATTTTCTCAAAGCAACATAGCAATGAAGTGGGTACAGACCTAGACTTTTCAGGCTCTGAAGTCTGTGCTCTTAACATAATGCCATAGTGCTTCCCAGAGTATATATTTAGGGGCAACTTTATCTTCTATTTTATAGACAAAGTTTGGAGATTTGGAGAGGAAGGAAGGAAGGAAGGAAGGAAGGAAGGAAGGAAGGAAGGAAGGAAGGAAAAGAAAGAAAAGAAAAGAAAAAGAAAAAGAAAAAGAAAAAGAAAAAGAAAAGAAAAAGGGCCCTGGCTTGTTGGCTCAGTGGTAGTGTCGGCCTGGAGTGTGGATGTCCTGGGTTCAATTCCTGGTCAGGGCACACGGAAGTGACCATCTGCTTCTCTACCTCTATCCATTCCCCTTCTCTCTCTTTCTTTTTCTCTTTGCTTCCCATAGCCATGGCTCGATTGGTTCAAGCACATTGGCCCCGGGTGCTGAGGATGGCTCCATGGAGCCTCTGCCTCAGGTGCTAAATATAGCTCAGTTGCGAGCATGGCCCCAGATGGGCAGAGCATTGGTTGCCGGATGGATCCTGGAATACATATGGGAGTCTGTCTTTCTATCTCCCCTCCTCTCACTTGGAAAAAAATGAAGGAAGGAAGGAAGGAAGGAAGGAGGGAGGGAGGGAGGGAGGGAGGGAGGGAGGGAAGGAAGGAAGGAAGGAAGGAAGGAAGGAAGGAAGGAAGGAAGGAAGGAAGGAAGGAAAAAAGGAAGGAAAGGAGGGAGGGAGGGAGGGAGGGAGGAAGGAAGGAAAAAAGGAAGGAAGGAAGGAAGGAAGGAAGGAAGGAAGGAAGGAAGGAAGGAAGGAAGGAAGGAAGGAAGACTTTCTTTACATTGTTTCCAAGTAACAAGGGTACATGGTACCTCAATTTTTCCACTTCTTAATATTCTTCAAACTCACTTTCTTGTGGCCATTTTCTACCTCTTCCCAAAAAGCAAGCCCAGTTCCTTTTTTTCAGGAGATGTCACTGTGTCTGATAGTCCTACCTTCTGATGACTATTTATGGAAGAACCAGATGGGAACACTTGAAAAATATTCTAATTAGAAAGTCCTTCATTTCCATCCCATTTCTATTTTCGTGGCTGCCTGCCCCCCCAACCCCAGACACATGTGGGTGTGCTTTGAGCCATTCTTTATATTTTCAGTTGGGATGTGCCCACCCTGGCATCTGATCACACAGGCCAACTTCTTTTGAAGTAAATGAAAAAAGTTCTTGAACAGACCAGAGCACCCGCCATGAGGAATTTAAATGCTCTGTCTTGTGTCATGTCCCAGTGGTCATCCTCTTATTCATGGTTTTTAAAGGTCTTCCCGCTGTGGAAGTGCTGGGCACTTAGAGGCAGGGGTCCTCGCAGGCATGTGGGAATCAGGTTGCACTCTGCAGAGGGGATGGGGAGGGCTGGGATGGGGGTGGTTTGAGCAATTAACCTCTAATTGCTCCAGATTGGTGCTCCCTGAAGCCACCCTCATAGTGCTGTGAGTTTACGGGAAGCAGCCTTCAGAAAGGCTCGATGAACTGAATAGGAATTATTTCTAACTGCACATTTTATAAATAATCAGAGACAATGGCTTGTTTCTATTAAACTTGCTAATGGCTGCAACTTTATCTCCTGCCCCCATGCACCAAGCCTCTTCCAATTGCTTTCCAAAGTAGTTATCAGGAGGCCATAAGGATAGAGAAACTGACGCCCAGAGAGATGAAGCCACCACCCTGTCCTCATTCCCAGCTCACCCCCACTGAATCTTTCCAGTGCTCACTCCACCCCATTCAAACCATTTTACTAACTGCTGCTACCTTGGTCCTCTAGACCCCACGTCTGCCACGCTTATGACCTGCGGTTGCCAGTGTCTCCAATGTGGAGGGCAAGTCCACAGCCAGTGGTTTGACTTTCCCCACTGTTCCCCTGTGATTGCCCTCAGATAGGAGGTGCTCCCCAGCCCCGTGGTTCACAGCCGCACTCAGACCCTGGCTGGAGCCCTTCCTCTTCTGCCCGCCCCACTGACGCAAGTGCTGCTGCCGCCTGGATCTTGTCTAGATTCCACCATTTCTCCAGCATCTTCGCAGATACTCGGCTACCAGTAATACTTCCCTTTCTAGCACTTTCCCCCAATAACCTTTATTCTGATGCCAATCACATATTGTTCCTTATGGTGAAATAAAGAAAAAGATAGAAAAGAAAGAAGGTGTCCAAAGGCTTTTAGACTCAGTCTCAAAAGCCATTCAAAATATCTCAGTGTTGCAACTCTTCTCCCATAGGTAAAATATTGGGCTCAACTGTAAACTCAGATCAGAAAACTACATAGTAGTAATTTTTAATATATACCAGAAAACAAAATTCACTGAACACAATCAAAATGTGACCAATGCATCAGTTATTTTGGAAAACTTTGTGAATGATCCAGTGACTAGCACAATGAGGCACTGTTTAGATAGAAGTGAAAGAGGTTTTTATCAGGTCTTAATAAAAACAACTATTAAACTCATATTGATTGAGTAATGGCCCCGAATGAAGGCTTCAAAAGTAAAGCACGGTGGTCCTCGGTCCTTCTTGGGGATTCTGATCTTTTGCTCTATTCCCTAATTCCTGCATGGGCAGAATGATCCCAGAATCAAGAACCAGTCACCTGGATCAGTGTTAAACACAAGTTCTGTCCCAAGAAAGACCTTTTATGCCAGTGGTCCCCAACCCCTGGGCCGCAGACTGGTACCGGTCCATGGGCCATTTGGTACCGGTCCGCAGAGAAAGAATAAATAACTTACATTATTTCTGTTTTATTTATATTTAAGTCTGAATTATGTTTTATTTTTTTAAAAAATGACCAGATTCCCTCTGTTACATCCATCTAAGACTCACTCTTGACACTTGTCTCGGTCACGTGATACACTTATCCGTCCCACTCTAAAGGCCGGTCTGTGAAAATATTTTCTGACATTAAACCGGTCCATGGCCCAGAAAAGGTTGGGGACCACTGCCCTATGCAACAAGAAGGGAGAAATCTAGAATCTAGTAAGGCCAGATAATATTTGGGATTTTTACTTGTCCAAATGCTTATTCTTGAAACTGCTCTGACTGTCCCAGGTCACATTCAGCCCCCATGTCCCTGCCCTTGACATTCCTTCTCTTAACCTCTGCGTGCCTCCCTAGCCATTCAGGCTACATTTCTGTCAAGATCTCCCTCAGTCCCATGCCCCACCCCCTTGCCTCTCATTCTTTCTCGACTGTAGAAAGCATTTTTCAAATACATCCTTATAGCAGGAGAAGTTACTACCTTCTTTCCCTCCTATCAGGCTGTGAATGTCCACAGGTCACAACCAAATTGGGCACAGTGACTCCAGAAGGCCCCCAATTTAATTGCCTGGGACAGAGTGCTGTGGACTTCACCTTCTGAGAGAATGAATGAGTTCTGAGGAGCAAACTGTGACTCCTTTGACTTAAAACCCCGAATGGACTATTCATTGGAATTTCCCGGGACTTGGGCCTCTAACACTTGTTCTCTGGAATTGCCACTCTTGGGAGAATTGCTTTCTTCAACTCAGACAACAGATCTTGATAAGATCTCTTGAAGACTCTTGAATCATTGAAACTGTTAAAAACACGAAGGAAACAACTTTAGAAAGGGTGAAACTCCCTGGGTAGCAAAGTCAAGATGTGTGTTTATGTGGGAGTGGGGGTGGGGGCAGAGGATCTTTCGTGGGAATCCAGGCTTTGGCGATGAGAAGCACAGACAGGCTGGACACGACGTGTGGTTGGGTCCTGCAGCTGTAGAGAGCAGCGGAGAGAGTCAGACCTGGATGAAAATCTCAACTACTGCCCTCCCTAAGTGTTGCTTTAAGCAAGTTACTTTATCTCCCTCAATCTCTCTTTCTGCATTCTAAAGAGGGGGTCATTGTGCCTACGTCAGAAAGTTGTCCTCGGTTTGAGAGAAGTGACTGCTGATATCTGTCCTCAGTGCTCATCCCCTGTCCACCTTTGTTAAGATTCTAGAAAGTTTCCTTTCTCTCTAGATGTGATAAGAAGAAATCATTAGCAGCAATGAGTACAGTTAAAATTATCTGTTGTTGGCATTCACACCTTATGAATCTTAATGGCAGTAGTGGTGAAGAAATATGAAATCAACTTAGAATCCTTTTAGACAAAGAAATCTGGAATCTGCAGAGAAATCAGATACAATGATTTGTAGTAATTACTAATGATAAGAGAACAATACTCATCCTGACTTGGAGAAGATATATAAATTTTGTGTTTACAAAGTACTCATACATTGATGATCCCATTTGACTTTCAAAACAATTGTGTAGGTCAGGAAGAGCAGAAACTTATTTCACTCAGGTACATTCACTGAGGTTCAGAACCTTGCTGTGAGCCATAGCTAATAAGATCACACCAAGACTCAAGTGTGTCTCCAGACCCCAAATTAACTGCTGACCCTTCCCTCATCCCAGCTACTTACTTAGCTCTTAGATGCTCACCCATCAGGTAGGAAGTATAAAAACATGCATGTGATGTCCGTTGCAGCTTTAAAAAGAAAAGCTATACTTCAAGCAACAGTTCAAATTGTTCCATTGGGTCAAACAATTTTCTCTAAAAGTGTGTGGGTATAACTTCTAAGAGCTGCTAACATTTACTGAGAAACGATTATGTGCCAGCTACTATTACAGCCTTTTACCTAAACTTCATTTAGTCCTCTCAACACCCATGTGATATAGGTATGGTTACCTCATCTTACAGAAGAGGAAACTGATTATCAGAGAGGTTAAGTAACTTGCTCAAGGTCACACAGCTACTCAGTGGACTCAGAGCTCTGCTATTTACATCTCAGCAGAAACCCTTGTTTCCTTGGCACTTGCCCCTACTCCTCATGTAGAACCTCAGCCTTCTACAGGTGCTCCTGGATACTTGAGGAGTCATCTTATATGTGTCGTATATAAGTCAGCCCTCCTGTCACACCTCCAGTGATATCTATCATTTCTTCATTTCTTTCCTCTTCTCCTATGTCAGCCCACACAACCTAGAAATGAAATATTTGTCAGTAACCACCTCTGTGATAGGATTGCAAATAAAAAGTTAGAAGAGAGGTGTCCTGAACATATCACCACAATTTTTGTTGTTGTTGTTTTATTTTTGTACATTGTTTTATTTGGAGTTTGGCGTTGAAGTGAAACTTCTCATCCAGTACCTCTTTGAAGCCCCTGCCTATCTGCGGCAGTTTTTGGTTAAAAGGTACGAGGCACTTATTTTACTTCCCTGAGCTCCACACTCCTCATCTGCCTCCCAGGGTTGCGTGGTGCTTAAATAATGTGCAACGTGTACAGCACCCAGTCTAGTGGAAGGCTTGGCACCTCCAGAAGCTAAAACAAAGAGATGGTCCTTCTCTCCCAAATCCCTGTTCTGTATGAACACATAGCTCCTTGCCTTATTAGCAGTTAATCACTTAACAAACTAGTATTTGTTGAGTCATTTCAGTGTTCAAACAAGTTCCTATATAGGAGAGTGGGAAAATTACAGGAGGAGGACTAGACACACTCACACAGGATCGCTGTTGACAATTAGGGTCATCAGATACACTGCATTATTTCAGTGAATGAGTCTAACTAAGACTTGGGGATGTTATTATTTGCCAGATTTTTCTCTGTAATGGTGTTTGTTATAAAGAGATTAGAGTGGCCTGTGCCTGGTCCAGACAGCTCTGAGCACATCTCTGAAAAGAATTCACTTGTCCGAAAATGTGGGCAAAGCTGCTATAAACTTGGGTGGAAATCTGTGTGAAGATGTTTAAAAAGGAAAACCCACGTAGGGCCCCAAGCACCCACCCCGAGAATCCCCTGCGAGGCACCCTGGCCAGCAGTGGTCGGCCGGGGCTGAGGCCCTCGCGTGCTTTGGGGTGCTGTCCACGCGAGGCAGCGGCCACGTGTCAGGGAGGGAGACAGCCAGGCTCCTGTGCTGCAGAGCAGACAACTCTGGGGCCACGTGCTCCTTGTACCTCAGAGGATGCTTTCCTGGTTCTCTTTCAGTCAAGTTCAAATTGATTAAAAAAAAAAAAGTATTCTCACCCCACCCCCCACCCCCCGCCCTCATCCCTCCCCAGGAATGAAGTCTGCAGGACTCAAAAGCTTCTTCTCTGGAGTGACAGATAGTGAGCACAGACAGTGACAGATAGTGAGCACAGACAGTGACAGATAGTGACAGATAGTGACACTCAGTGGGCTTGCAGGTGACTTGCTACTGTTCTCACAAGTTAAGAAAGCTAAAGTGTTTTTAAAAACAAACAGAAAACCATCCTGGGTAAACCTGCCTGAGTTGTTACCCAGACTTCTTTATTTTACCTTTTCCTCTATTCTTTTTCTTATTTTTTCTTTCATTTTCTCTTGTTCATTTCTGTCTCTTTTATTTATTTATGTATTTATTTTGTGTGTGCGGGATGCCTGCATCGTCATGTAGGAGTGTGGGACTGCCCCGGGGGAGCCCCTCCATAACAGCAGGATTTAAAGCTGAAGCTCAGTAAAACATTAAGTTGCTCACAGCTGTGTGTGAGCAGTGCCAGCAAGGTGGGTTAAGAGCACGCTCTGAAGTGTGCTGGAGGCTTCATCTAGACGTCCCGTCGTGTCTCGCCGGCCAGGCACCCAACAGGTGTGGCTAATGTACAGTTTAGGATTAAACAGTGAAACAGATAGCTTTAGTGTTTTCATTTCAAATACGGGGAGGGGAACAGTTAAGAAGAAGGAATTCCACGTGACACACCCAGGTGACAGAGGCCAGGTCTTGACTGTCCCTGTGCCCCGAGGCCTCGGTTGTTCTCCACCAGCCTGTCTGTCTGTCTGTCTGTGCTCGTGATCCTGTGGGGTGGGTGCGGAGTCTAGTCCCGGGCATCCCAAGACCATCCCCGACCCTTGCTTCTTGAGGACCCTCCCGGGGTGCTGAAGATGTGTCGTTTGCTTCCTCAGGCTGTTGGTGGAACCATGGGGCTGCCCAGTCTCGTCTGCCCACAGCTGCTGGCGCTTGCATCCCTGGGCGCTGAGGTCTGAAACGCGACCCTGGCAAGGACCAGCCCTACCCCCTTGGAGGAAATGGCTGAGCAGCCTGAGCAGCAGCAGATGAAAACTTCCTTCCTCTTCATCCAGCTGCAGGCCCCCCCTGCCCGCGCCCTCCCCGCCCCGGCTCCAGCGGCTCCAGCCTGGACAGCGGCCCCAGGGGGCCCCGAGGAGGGACACATTCTCCTAAGTCCCAGGACAGGCTTCTTGGCAGGCCAGGACCTCAGGCGCACACAGGGCCGGGCTGCTCCTCCCTCAGGCCTGCTGCAGGAGGGGGGCCGTGGGACCCAGCTGCCAGCTGCTTTCAGTTGCCCTGCTTGGACTGAGGCGAAGGAGGGAGAGGAAAAGCCCCGGGATCCTCGGGATGTGAGGAGGGGTGGCCTTTGCGGACCCCCGCGTGGCGGGCGTTCCCTGGCCTCGGCCTCCAGGAAGCTTGGCCGGCTCCAGCCCCTGTCATGCAGACTTCCTAGGCCAGATATCATCATGAGCGATGGGAGCAGAAATCCCTCCATGGGCTGGAAGCAGTGGCTGGTTGTTACGGCCCCTCAGGACCTTTGGGGCCCAGGGCCTCAGTGTTGGAATGCTTTGGGATGTTCGGCTCCACAGGCCACCTTGGCCCATGCTGCTGACGGGGGTGAAAGGGCCCCGCTGAGGAGAGGTGCCACCGCCTGCCCAGGACTTCCGGAGAGCGGTCCAGAGGGCACAGGTCCCACCGTGCGGCCCAGGAGGGCAAGGCTCTCCAGATACTGCCCGCCCCTTCAGACCAGCGAGAGCTACCCAGCCCCGCCTACCGTGCTGCCTCTCAAGGTAAGAGAGCGTGTGTGGCTGGACCCAGCGGCTCCCGCTGGAGGAGAGAATGGAGAGAGGGGACAGGTGCACCCACGAGGGCTCCCAGGGCCTCACACTTGGGTCTCCTTCGGCTCTGGGGGGGGCTGGCTACACGCCCACGGCAGAGGTTCTGCGGCCACAGTCCTCCTGGGCCTGCCTGTTCCTCTGTGCTCCGACACCTTCCAGCCACTAGCAACGTCTTGTTTGGAAAGAGAATGAATAACTGTTTGCCAAGGTTTCCGCCAAAGATAGGGAAAAATTCAGGCAAAGAAGTGCATAATTTGTAGGAGAAGAGCAGAGGGAAGGAGAGGAGATGCACAGCCATTTCCTGAGCCCTCGGACGTGCAGGCATTACGCTAGGTGTTTCTAAGAGCCAGCTTGGCCTCATGACCACATCCCCAATTTCAGATGAGGGAACTGAGAAGGGGCTCAGCAAAAATCCCCCCACCCTTCCGAAATGGCAAGGGCAGACCCAACCCTCTTCTCCAGAAAGGGACTCCGAGAGGTTCGGGGAGGTTTCCAGAACTGGAGCGCAGCCTTGGGAGTCAGCCACCCCCTTGCACACTCGACCTTCTGGGGCCCACCTCCACCCTTCAGCACCCCTCCCCGGTAGACGTGTAGCCCCGGGCATCAGCCTCCTCCCCGCCATTTTCCAACAGGGAGGGGGAGGGGAACGATGTGTGGTCTCCGGGGTCTCTTCCCGCCCCGCTGGGCTCTGCCTGTGATCACAGCCACGACTTTGCTTTGTTATGAGCAACTCACTCTCTGACTCCACCCCCTTGTCCCGCTGATGCCTGAGCTCAGCCTGCCTTCTCCACCCAGCTCAGGTGTACTGCTCCCAAAATAGGCGAGCACACTAGAAAACCATGCTTTTGCTTTCCCTTTCCCCACATCTCTAAGTGATGGGGGTGAGGGTGAGGATGAGTGTGTGTGTGTGTTGGGCGGGTGGGGCGAGTCAGAGGAGGGGGACTCTTGCTGAAGTATGTGGAAGGTTGGCATGGAGGAGACTGTCAGGGAAGTCACAGGAGAAATGGAGGAAACCCATGACAGCGAGGAAGGACCCCTCTCTGGCCTTGGACGTGATGCTGTTACATCTGGCTCCGGTGGCTTTCTCCTTGGTGCTTCCACATGCCACCCTCCTTCCCAGGGCTCCTCTGGACAGGGAGACTGTATTGCCACAGTTAGGAATCAGGGAGAAAGGATGAGCCCAGGTTTTCTTTGGAAGGGAACTCTTGGAAGAAGAAAGACGCTAGCCTGCTTCCTTAAGGAATAGTTTACATTCCATCCTGGTTCTTGTATCACTCATTTCCTCCAGGGACTTCGGAGGAATGACGTACTGATGTGTCAGAGACCAGTCTCTGTCTGTGGGGTCACATGCTAGTTGTTTGTGTACTTAATGCTGCTCTGGTGACTTGGAAACACCATCTTCTCCTCGTCTCCCTTCCCGCCGTCCCAGTACAAGTCAAAGCCTCAGAGCTGTTGCCATTTCACTAGGGAGAGGGGCATTGGGAGTTGGTTCAAGTGGGCAGATTTCTGCCTTGTCTGCAGAAGCCTAATAGTCCACAGGCATCTAAAATAAGGAAGGCAGGATTCCTTGCTAAAAACTTAGAAACCTCAGGTTCAAGTCTAACTTTGAGCAACCCACCAGAGCCCTCAGTTTTCCCATCTGGGAAACCTCACAGTTGCTATGGAGATTTGCTATGGAGATAACGTGTTGAGCAAGTTGAGCAGCCCTGTCTTAAGTGAGAGAAGAGAAGAAGACCCAGTGGGACACCAGGTAGGACCAGGGAAGCCATGGAGTTAGAGGTGCAAATGTAAGGTGGGTCTGGGGAGGAAGCAGGGCTACAGAATCTTACTCTTAACCGTGCTGCTAGGATGCTGGGAGTCCCTCCGCAGTGGGAAGGAGGAGAGTGGGGAAATGAGCACCTTCAGAACCACAAGTCCTTAAAATGCCTGTGGCTGTATTAACCAGGTGACCCTGCCTGGTCTCGAGTGTCAGAGGAAGAAGTGAAATCAACAGAGAGAGTGTTGCCGTCTGCCCAGCGTTGAGCAGACAGATGAAGGTGTCCTCTAGGATTGATGATAGATTAGTGTATGAGAACTACCCCATCCTCTCCTGCCTTATAGGTTAGCTTTATGAGTCACAGCAAAATGGCAGAAGCTGATTGAAAATGTTCTCTTGTCAACTATGAATGGTGAGGTCCTTGATTACCCATGTTGGGACCTTTCATTCGATATCCTCAGGAAAGAGGTAATCAATTACCCTTATTGAAGTGAAATGTTGGTTACACGGAAGCAAAGTCTGTTCCTATATGTGTATCACAGGATTGATACTTTCCTAGCAGAAAGAGCTGGATCTTAAGTGTAATTTCTCTTCTACACAGTCCTCCAAATAGCTCGATTCTGACTCGCGCTGTTGAAACAAGTGGGTTCCTAAGAATTGTTGACTTACATCCTTCCAGATATCATAGGAGTGATTGCTGTGAATTACATCACTTGGTTCTTAATTTACACTATGACTGGACTTTGGCAGAACCAACTCTGTCACTCCATGACCTACAGAAGGCTTCGGAAACCTCAAAACTGTGTGAGCATGTGGATTACTAACATCCCCTCCTCGCAGATGAGGAGGCAGGGCCTTGAGGGTGGTCGGCAACTTGCTAAGACCCAAGGCTGAGACATAGCAGCTCAAGACAGTCTTTCTTTTTACTTTTAATTCTTATTTTTAATTTATTGTGTTGACATGGTTTCAAGTATCCCACTCAATATAACACCCCAGACAGTTCCTTGTAGCCTCTCTCACTGTCTTCTGAAAGGGTAAGGTTTCCTTGGAAGGCAGTCCCCCATTTCCTGGGCCTGGTGGTCTTATATCGTTTATGTTTTGAAATAACAGTGATTTTTTGGTATGTACATGATGTTAGAAAATTAGCAGTAAAAATATTTTAAACTTTTTCCTCCAAATGCCATTTTTATAAACCCCACAACATTTTCACCTGTAGTTTTAAATTCCAAGAAATTTTACCTCTCTAGTTGGGTGTTCCTTTTTCTCATCTTCTTTCACCTGGAACACAATGACCTTTTTGAGTGTTCAGGGCTTGCGAGACGGGGTGAGAGAGAGTAAGACAGACAAGGAGGCCGCAGGAGGCTTGGTGTGGGAGCGAGACAAGGATGGGTACAGAACTCCTAAGGGCTGTGGTCTCCAACCTCACTCACCTCATGGCACACATAAATTAATACTAAAATTCTGTGGCACATCAAAAACATATATTTTTCCAATCAGACAGAAAAAATAGATTTAATAGCGACTATTGTGGGCCCTGGCCAGTTGGCTCAGTGGTAGAGCGTCGGCCTGGTGTGCAGGAGTCCTGGGTTCGATTCCCGGCCAGGGCACACAGGAGAAGCACCCATCTGCTTCTCCATCCCTCCCCCTCTCCTTCCTCTCTGTCTCTCTCTTCTCCTCCCACAGCCGAGGCTCCATTGGAGCAAAAGATGGCCCGGGCGCTGGGGATGGCTCCTTGGCCTCTGCCCAAGGCACTAGAGTGGTTCTGGTCGCAACAGAGCGATGCCCCGGATGGGCAGAGCATCACCCCCTGGTGGGCGTGCCAGGTGGATCCCGGTTGGGCGCATGTGGGAGTCTGTCTGACTGCCTCCCCATTTCCAGCTTCAGAAAAATACAAAAAAATAAAAATAAAAAAAATAACGACTATTGTGTTGGCTGTTCATTTTTAAAAAAAATTTTTTTAGATATTTTTTATTTATTCATTTTTATTAGAGAAACAGAGAGGAGAAAGAGAGAGAGAGAGAAAGAGAGAGAGAGAGAGAGAGAGAACAGGGGGAGGAGCAGGAAGCATCAACTTTCACATGTGCCTTGACCAGGCAAGCCTGGGGTTTTGAACTGGCGACCTCAGCGTTCCAGGTCGATGCTTTATCCACTGCACCACCACAGGTCAGGCAATGTTCATTTTCTTTAACGTTGCAATCTAAGGGAAAAGAAGTCAGTGCCCCTGACTAAATAGTCAGGTATTGCATGTTTTAAAAATTCTTGCGACACACCAGAGTGCCTCTTGCCACACACTGGTTGAAAATCACTGCCTTCAGATAATGAATGGAAATGCAGTGCAGGTTTATTTCTTAAAAACAAGGCCCTTTCTAACAAACTAGAGAAAAATAGTTTTAACCCTCTGTATCTTGGATTGTTTTGCCTTAAAATAAAACCAACGTCTGAAATGTAAGTCTGTAAAGTACATTAACTTTTTGATACAGAGTTTTTATTTAGAGTAAAGGTCACTGGCACTGGGGTTAAAGAGATAAGACTAGAGCTCTGCTCCTGACAACTAACGAACAAGTGGCCCCCGGCCACGCAGCGAGCAGGCGAGGCCATCTTATTTGTTCTCTGAGGTCTTTATAGTTCTGACATTCTGTGATAACTATGAGTCTGTGAATCCAGAAATAAAACTGTTTAATGAAAGAAAAGTATTAAAATAAGTTAATTTCATCTACTTCAGCTTATTTCTAAAGATGAATTCTGTTGCCAAGTGACTTCAGTGCAGGAAAGCTACATATACAATGAGCTGCAAGATCTGGGGCCTCAGTGAGGAGCTAGGATGGTTTCGTATGTGAATAGCACAGTGCCTGGCACATAGCAGGCACTGAACGATTATTTAAATAAATGAATGAATAAGCCTTTGAAAAGATGATTAGCATTCAGTGATATGAAGGAGTCAGTACCTTCTTCAATCAATAACAAAATCCCCACCACAGAATTGCCATCTGTCTGTCCCCTAAGGATATCATCTCCTTCTCTGACCAGGTTGAGGTTGAGTTAAACTCCCTTCTGGAATTGAAGACTGACCCCGGGTATGTTTTACCTCCCAGAAATAGATCACGTATCTCATTTAAGGGGAAACAATTATATAACCGAACCTGTTTGACTTTTTAGGCCATTTCATAAGTTTAGACACTGTTCTCATTATAAATTGGTACTCTAGATAATTCTGTATTTCTATCCATTCTTCTTGATAAGCAATTTAGAGTTTTTAGAAAGAAACTAGAACAAAGAGAGAGTTTGCACAAATGATCATATAGTACTTTGAACTGTGATTTAGATAAATCGGTGTGTAGTAGTGTTTTTTTTTTTAAAGATTTTAGTATTTAGAAGACAGTATTGGTTAAATTGAAAAGCTTGTCTTTAGTCTGTTCTACACTGCATTGGCTTTGACATGGATGTCTTTATTTACTCTTTAAGTAAATAAAGCCTGAGATAGCAGAATGGGTCTCAGTTCTTTTTCATCGTGTGATTTGCCTTGGTGTTCCCATGACAACGTTCTCTCACTCTTTCTCTCCTTACCGTTTCCGTTGACATTCACACACAGAAGCCTTCTGGATCCTTGCACACGTCCTCCCCTCGTGGAACTACATCCACCGCGGCATCCTGATTGGAGGAAGAGAGCGGGGCAAGCGCGCGGACTGCTTTCAGTTCTGTGTCCCTGTGCCGTGGAGAAAAGCCCTTGGAGTGGGAGCCGAGACACAGGGCTTCTAGCCCTTTCTTTGATTCAAGTTAGCTAAGTAACGGGAAGTGTCTTTATTTTGGATCTTAATTCCTTATCTGTGGTGTGAAAAGATGAGACTGTGGTGTCCTCCCTTCTAGCGCCATGATTCTAAGTTCTTACCAAATCATTTATGCCTATAGTTGTGAAAACTCAACTGAAACTACAGCTTTTGATGACAAATCTCTAAAAGTCCATCATATTTAGAAGCCACTACTGTTAGGAAACTCCCTTATTCATAAAATTAGGACCTCCCCATGATCCAGAGGATAAATATGAACTAAAATATATTTTAAAACATTTTATGCCAATATATACCCAATTTTCTTATTTTGAGTGTTAATTTTTTTTTTTTTTTTACAAAATATTGATAGCATTAGTCAAGTATTAGGTTTTGCCTGAAATATTTGAACAAAAAAACTAAATTGAGTTTTTTCTGACTATACAAAAAAGGAATTGTGTTTTGTCATTTCCCATAGTGAAAGGAAATGAATTTGCTTAAAGGGGCTGTTCTATGTTTTCAGTCTCACGAATCAATTATTCAGCAAAGGGAGTATTGAAAATCACTTCCACTCAGGAATTAAGACCTCACTCAGCTAGTGTGTATCAGTTCCAACAGATGGCCTCAGTTTAACTTGCAAGTTTTGTACCCTTGAACAGATGTATCTTCTATCACAGATTTAGAGAGTTAGTTAGATGTCATGGCTATATGTAATAGAAACCTTCAAGTCTACTTAATCCCAAATGAAGGGGATTCATTAGAAGGAGAACACGTGTGTGTAGATGTAGGGTCTTGTGGACCCCAAGGGCAGAGATGCAGGTGAGCCTCGGGACCAAACGGAATGAGGGCTCCCAAGCACTCAGGTCTCTCTTTTCATCTCGTCTCTCTGTTGCCCTCTGCCCTTCCCTGCAGTCTTCTACATCCACGTCCTCCACTCCCTACTCCACAGGGAGGAAGATGGTCATCTCAATTCCCAAATTTATATCTCTTCTCTTTAGAGATAATTCAGACTAGGACTAGAAACGCTTAGGCATGCTTCCCAATGCCCCTGGGAAGAGACTCTTTGATTGGTGTGGTTTGGGTGTCCACCCAGTTTACTATGGTAGGGCCAGGGCTGGGTGCAGCTCACGAGGTATCATCAGGTCTTCCGAGAGCTCAAAGATGGCCATAACCATGTAAATCTTGGAAAGGGACAGTTTCTAGAACTTGATGGAACATGGAGAGTAGGGGAGCAGGTATGGACAGGGAACCCAATAAATGACCAACAACTTTCAGAGAGTTGTCAACCAAAATTTATAATTGCTTTGCTTAAATATCCTGTCTGAGTCCTCTCAGATTTTAGGGAAGCCAGTTTTTAGTAGTCTTTGGGAAGATCTTTTAAAACAGCCCCCCTAAACTAAGCAATATATTTGAATCAAATTATTGCCTTACACAGTTTACAAATAGATTTGCTTCCAGAATCTGCTAGTGGTTATGACATGGTAAATTTTCTCTTTCAAAGATTCTTTTCCTTGTAGATCTTTAAAGATTCTGCATACTACAAGGTTTATGCAAATGCTAAGTCCTCAGCTGGAAGTGGGGTTCCATGGTAGGCAGGTTCCCATCTTGGCTTCTGCGTGTGATCACTTCAACTTTTTAACAAGTCCCTGGGACTCCTGACCCAGGACTGGAGGTCAAAACAACAACAGAAAAGTAAAGACAAGCCACGTTCTTTAACCAGTTTATACTGATTTCTTCATATAAACCATATCAACAAAAAATGAAACGTGGACAAAAGAAAGAGTGACGGCTCCTTCCAGTTGACCTTGGGCTCCCGCAGGACCGCTTCCTCCGGAAGTCCACTTTCCTTCTCTCTAAAGCAACCAGCCGCTGGGGCTCTTTTTCGGCTGCCCTTTGTGTTGTGCGTATTTCTTGTGATTATTTATTTTAACTTTTGGGGATTTAACTTTCAATTTTCAGGATGTGTGATTTTGTATTAACCTTTCAATGACCAGGTCCAGATTATGTGCCCTGGCATTATTCTAGCATTCATCACTTGAAAATCCCATCTTGTCTGCAAGAAGCTTGGTTCCTCTTCATTGAGTGGTCAGTCTGAGTATATGATGAAGTAACAATTAAGAAGTCACTCTAGGCCCTGGCCAGTTCACTCAGTGGTAGAGCATTGGCCTGGCGTGCAGGAGTCCCGGGTTTGATTCCCAGCCAGGGCACACAGGAGAAGTGCCCATCTGCTTCTCCACCCCTCCCCCTCTCCTTCCTCTCTGTCTCTCTCTTCCCCTCCCGCAGCCAGGTCTCCATTGGAGCAAAGTTGGCCCGGGTGCTGAGGATGGCTCTATGGCCTCTGCCTCAGGCACTAGAATGGCTCTGGTTGCAACAGAGCAACGCCCCAGATGGGCAGAGCATCACCCCCTGGTGGGCATGCCGGGTGGATCCCGGTCGGGCACATGCAGGAGTCTGTCTGACTGCCTCCCCATTTCCAGCTTCGGAAAAAAAAAAAAAAAAAAAAAGAAGTCTATTTGTCCCATGCCATAAGCAAAGAGATCTCAGGAGTTTTATTTGCACTCAATCTTTTTCCATAAAGGATTTCAAGTGCCCCACAACTATAACATAAAAAATAAGTTAAAATAATGGTAAAGGTTACTATAGTGCTAATAAAGAATCAGTTCTAAGAAAATATAAATAGTCTGACCTGTGGTGGTGCAGTGGATAAAGCGTCGACCTGGAAATGCTGAGGTCGCCCGTTCGAAACCCTGGGCTTGCCTGGTCAAGGCATATATGGGAGTTGATACTTCCAGCTCCTCTCCCCCTTCTCTCTCTCTCTCTCTCTCTCTCTCTCTCCCTCTCCTCTCTAAAATGAATAAATAAATAAATAAATAAAAAGAAAATATAAATAAAGGTAAAGATGAAGAAGAGATCAGGTCAAGATCAGGAAAAAAACCCAACAGAATGTGCTATAAAAGCTACAGAGCTGGTATATTTGAAAGTCAAATTTAGCCATGTGCTTACTAGCTGTCCAAACTTACAGAGATGTGGCTAGCTACACAGCTCTGATCATGAGAAGGAAAGGAGAGAGGGAGGGAAGGAGGGAGGGAGGGAAGGAAGATAAGAAGGAAGGAAAGGTGTTTCTTTCACATGTTCCACAGAAATTAATTCTCTTTAAAAACTGAATTTTGCTTGCCCTTTAAAATAACAATAAAAAAATAACAAGTTGGATAAAAACTTTTCTCATATGTGCCCTGACTAGGGGTCAAACCCACAACCTTGGCATATTGGGACAACACTCTAACCAACTGAGCTACCCAGCCAGGGTAAAACTTTTCTAAGGAACAGTTAATATTTACTATTTCACTGTTGCCTTAGATAGATATATATCATAATTTGATTTTCTTGATAATTTAAGTAATCATTGTAATAGTGGTATCATTTGCTGGCAGCTTTAGATCTGTAACACTATTTGCTTCTGTACTCAATGCCTCCAAACAGTCAGCAAGTTCATTTTGCTTTTTAGTAATGCTTTTGTTTCCTCTGTGTTGGCCTCTTCTTCCCTGCTGCCGCCAGCATGCCTACCTTCAACATGGTGTCTACCGCAGGCCAGGACACTAGATAACAGATTTGTTTAAACTGTAAAGCAAACTTGTTAATTATGTAAAGTCAAAGTAAAAAGGGGTTAACTGGCCCATCTAGCATAAAATCTCATGAGTTTTGCCTGACCAGGCAGTGGCGCAGTGGATAAAGCGTCGAACTGGGATGCAGAAGACCCAGGTTCGAGACCCCGAGGTCGCCAGCTTGAGCATGGGCTCATCTGGTTTGAACAAAAGCCCACCAGCTTGAACCCAGGGTCGCTGGGTCCAGCAAGGGGTTACTTGGTCTGCTGAAGGCCTGCGGTCAAGGCACATATGAGAAAGCAATCAATGAACAACTAAGGTGTTGCAATGTGCAATGAAAAACTAATGATTGATGCTTCTCATCTCTCTCCGTTCCTGTCTGTCTGTCCCTGTCTATCCCTCTCTCTGACTCACTCTCTGTCTCTGTAAAATAAATAAATAAATAAATAAATACATAAATAAATAAATAAATAAAAATTTTAAAAAATCTCATGAGTTTTATCATGGATCATTTTATCTTGTTCAGAGGTGATGCTTTTGCTTTCTATGACTAGGGTCACGCTATGGACAAACAAATGACTTCTGGATTGATTCAGTCCATTAATATTTCTTGACCACCAGGTGTATGGCACTGTCCTAGGCAGTGGAGATACAGCAGTGAATAGGACATGCATTCTGGTAGGAGGAGGAAATGATAAGTAAATGAAATGTGGACATCAACCTTCAGATTGTGACAAGTGCTTAGAAGAAAATAAAACAGAAGGGAGGGATGAGGTGAGAGGCACTGAAATGAATAGTTTAGTCTGTATGAGGAGAGAAGGCATCATGGAGAAGGGGACTGAGTTGAATGAGACTTGAATGACAGGCAACAGCTATTAGTAATCAGGAGGGGAAGGTTTCTGGTAGGGTTCGCAGAAGAGTTCTATGTACCTGCGGGGTTAATAGAGAGCCTAAATCACTGGCAAAGTCAGGGCCAGAGGTAGGGCCAGATCACACAGGGTCTCGGAGTCTCAGGTAAAGAGTGTGGATTTTATTCTCAGTATAATGGGGAGCGTTTGGAGAGTTTTAAGCATGAGAGAAAACACAAAAAGTAAGTGAAGGATGGATGCATTTATGAAGTGACTTGCCCACAGTTATCCTGCAGATTAAAGGATGTAATACCGCTGCCTCCCACTTCCTAATCTTGTTGAAGAACCCTTGAGGCATATCACTTAGATCCCTCTGAACGATGGGGAGCTCTGATTCCACCCCTGCCCCAAAGTCCTTTACTAGAGATGCTGAACTAAAGGTCTGATAAATTCATGAAGGAGCAAGGCAGGTGAAGGAGGGGAAACTCCAGTTACTCAAGGACTTGAATTTCCCCAAATGAAACTTAACTCTACTGATAGACAGTAAAGCAGATCCTTCAATATTTATAACCTCAAAGAGTGTGATTATTTGTAGTTATAATGTTTAGAATTTAAATCAAAAAACTTTTTTATCATTACAAAAAGCATTACACTTAATAGGTGCTCCATAAATGTTTCTTACCTTCAAGATCACCTGTGGTAGCCTTACCAGATGGTGCAGTGGGTAGAGCACTGCCCTAGGATACAGAGGGACCTAGGTTCAAAACCCTGAGGTTGTCGGCTTGAACGTGGGCTCACCAGCTTGAGCATGGGATCACTGGCTTGATGGTGAGGTCATAGACATGACCCTATGGTCACTGGTTTGAGCCCTAAGGTCTCTGGCTTGAAGCCTAAGGTTGCTGGCTTGGGCCCAAGGTTGCTGGCTTGAGTAAAGGGTCACTCACTCTGCTGTAGCCCCCTGATCAAGGCACACACAAGAAAGCAATCAATGAACAACTCAGGTGCCGCAACAAAGAATTGATGCTTCTCATCTCTTTCTCTTCCTGCCTGTCTGTCTCTGTCTTTATCTCTCACAAAAAAAAGAAAAGAAAAAAAAATTTTAAAAAGCTCACCTATGGCAAAGCCACTCTAAATGAACTTCTCTTTAATTAATTCCTTCAGTTCTTTCCTCATGCCCTCTAGTCCCTCCATTTCACGTTCTTAAGTCATTGACCTGTGACGCCGTCCAGACTGCCCACTTGTCAAGCAAGGTGGTTGGCACTGTTGGAGTCGATCCAAAATGGAACAGAATTTCAAGCTATCTTTGGGATCATAAGTAGTGCTGTTTTGTGAAAATGTATTTCTGTTGTGGCTTAGATTAATGTTTAAAGAGTTCTTGGGTGGGCCCATGGCCAAGGAATTACAGTAGTATTTCTCTTTGGCTGAGCTTGTTGACCTAATTTTCTAGATCTACTTTGTGAATAATGTTCCTCCAACAGTGATAACTATTCTCCTAAAGAACCAGCTTACTTTATACTTTAAACAATTAAAAAAAAACAAATGTTTTCAAGTTAAATAAATCATTCCTATGTTTCATGCCATTTAAAAAAAATGCTAATAACAAAATCCTTTCTCATCCTCAATCTGTTTTAGTAAGTGAACTTTCCCTTACAGTCCTCTGCTAATTGACCTTCTACCGCCTTTGTGTGCTGTTGTGAACCATGTATGGCCAGTTGTTTTTGTTCATGTATTGTGTTGTTTGTAGCTTCCAAAAAGCTCTTTTGGGGAAAAAAGCATTATATAAATCCAATTAGAAGTAATTGCAGGAATTATACTATTGACTCCCTGTAAGTTACTTTAAGCATTATTAAAAGGATTTATTAAATGTTTCCGTAGGTCCTTTATAAAGCACAAAATAGATGGAAGATCCTTTTTCTGCTCTCTGTAAGCTTGAAGTCTGAGGCAGGCAAGCATATATGCAAAGAAGAATTTTTAGACATATACAAGAAACATCAGCAGCATAAGGGCAAAGGTTGACCACTTTGTGTAATCATCACAGTAGGCCTACAGCGGCGATGGCTGAATAGGAAAGCCGCTCTGGTTACTCTCTGCACGTCCTAACCTGAGAAAAGTCATCATCTCTGTTCCTTTTCATTAGGGGAAGATGCTTAATGGGGATGAGCTTCAGGGGCCATGTGAGTGGAGGAAGGAAAGCTTGGTGCGTGAACAGAATGTAGAGAGGGTTTCAGTTTAGGGTTAATGCCGAGTTCATGGGTGAATTACATTATTCGTTATGAAGTAACCTAATAATTATGTGGTCATGGATACACAGAGTGAGTATTTTCCAAACAGAAAATTAGGATTTCTGGCTTAGAAATTTATACCTTTTATTTATTATTTATTAGAAAGAATAACATGTAATTAAATAGCATATATTTCAGCAAAAAATAAATAAATAAATAAATTGCATCATTTAATGGAAAATTTGAAATCAGATCCAGCAAATCTGGACCTAGAGTGCCATGTGTGTGCATTAGAAAGTGGTTGCATCCTACTAGACCTACAAGGTTTTTCCTTACGCTGGAAGATTTCCTTTCTCAGGTGGCAGGTGGTGATGGCAACTGAATAAAGCCACACTGTAAGGTGTTGCTAAGAGACAGCAGGAACACAGGAATGGATCCTGTAAGCTTGATCAAAGTCAGTGGATCTGAAGCTATTTCCTGGTCAGAGCATGTAGGCGGGGAGGGAGGTTGGGCTTGGGATGCTTCTTTGAATGAGGCCCCTTGTGCGAGGTCTGCAACCTTGCCATCGCACAGGAAGGACTCTGCTCTTTGGACAGTAGATCAAAGCAGGTGATCCAGGTTGGGAGCAAGTAGAGTGTGACCCCTGAACAAAAATGAGGTTTTGTAATTTGTGACACTGTAACAATACATCAGTTCACAAAAGTAATGTTAGACAGGACAAGGGTCTCAGGGGCTGGGCAGTTCTTACCAAATGCTCTTCTTGTTAAATGTTAAAATGAAGCACAGTATTTTTGCAGACACAGTTGTAAACAAGATGAGTTTGACAGGCACCCAACTGGATAAGTGTAGCCAAGTGCAAAGAAGAAATGGACAGGTAATTAGCCAAACAGTGTGTGTAAGCCCTAGCTAAGCCTGGGCTGACAGGTAATTAGCCAAACAGTGTGTGTAAGCCCTAGCTGAGCCTGGGCTCTAGGAGGTAGAGTTTTGGATGTGAATCCCAGCCCCCACCCCCCCACCCCGTCTCCTTCACTTGCTGCAGGTAAACAAAATTACCTAATGACAACAATGTCTCATTCTTGAATAGAGCACCCCAAACAATGAACCCCCCTTGAATCTGGTAACAGAAATGTAAAGATTGGTTTTTCTTCCGCTTTCCCTCCCAGAAAACAGGTTTGTGGGGCCTTTTAGGCAACTTAGTCATAAAAACCTGCCAAAGAATTTGTCATATTAATTTTCCTCTCTTTGCAGGCTTGGGAAATTTCCCTTCTTTGCAGAAGGGAAATGTCTTCTTTTTAAATTGATATTTAGGGAGAAAGAGAGAGAGGGAGAAAGAGAGAGAGAGAGAAACATCAATTTGTTGTTCCACTTATTTATGCATTCATTGGTTGATTCTTGTATGTGCCCTGACCAGGGATCAAACCTGCCACCTGGGCGTATCAGGACAACTCTCTAACCAATCGGCCTATGCTGAGGGGGAGAGTCTCTGTCTTAAGAAGAAATGGGTTCCTATTTATTAAGAGCATGAAAAAGAACAAACTAAGTTATTGGTGAACTATGCAGCAGTTAGCAAAAGCCATCTACATGCTCAGAGAAAAAGAGCCATTTTATTATTTGTAATAACATCCCATTAAAATCTAGCTCCAAATTCCAGTCCTACTGGACTAGCCTGAAATTCAATCTCAGATGTCCTCAGGGCTCCCAGTCCACTGAAGTTGGGCCAAGGGTCAAGAAACTTCCACGATATGAGAGCACACATGAATTCCTGATCCGCTGTTCCTTCAGCACATGCCAACCTAGCCCCTGGTAGAAGAGCACAGACCTGGAGTCAGACTCCAGGTGTGAGTCCTGGCTCTGCCTGCCCCTTCCTGGCTGGGCAGCACTTACTCTCTCTGTACCTCAGTTTCCTTACCTGTGAAACAGAGGTAGATGAGTACCATCTGATAGAAAACCAGGATTAAATGAGTTCTAATAGGTGAAGTCTTTGGACCCATGCCTGGCACAGAGCATGCCGATGCTGGGGGGGCTTCCTGCTTTGGTCATCAGTTAGTTCTCCATCCTTGCTAACCTGGGCCAACCTGCCTCCCATCTTAGGCTGTGAGCTTGCTAAACTAATAGCTCTGCTGATTCTGGGGTCTGGACCCCCCATGCCCTTCTGGGAGAGCAACCTCTAAGAAGTATACAAGTTAAGAGGAGACATGGGAGGTCAAGGGTCTTCTCTCTCTTCTCTATGCCTGAGTAAAGATGACGTAGATGACGTTTTCATACCCTCCCCAGCTCCAGATATAAGACAAAAGTTGTTATTTTCTTTGTTTAATTATAAATTCTGTTATCTATACCTAATATATGAATTCTGTCTGAAGTCATCATCCACTCCAGTGCAGAACTGGTGGGGCCTTGAGAAAAAGCTTAGCAATCTTCAGGAAAACAGAAGAGGGTTCTCTGTAGTTGGGAGAGGAAAGGCATGTGCCTCCGGGTCCTCAGGCAAGGTTAGAAAGTGGGAGGCAGGATTATTGAAGCCTGTAAAATCCTGGCTAGCTGTTTGCAAGTTATTTCATAAACACACTGGCCCTTCTCTTAATTTTTGCCACTCTCCCACTTAAAACTTTCCCCAGGACACTGCCTCTGAGCAGCTCCCCAGGATTCACTTCTTACCCTTTCCAGGCTCAAGCCAACACCCTCATCTCCCCGGACACTTGGTACAGCATTTTCTAACAGAAGGGAAATGTCTTCTTTCTTAATTGATATTTAGGGAGAGAGAGAGAGAGAGAGAGAGAGAGAGAGAGTGAGAGAGAGAGAGGGAGAGAGAGAAACATCAATTTGTTGTTCCACTTATTTATGCATTCATTGGTTGACTCTTGTATGTGCCCTGACCGAGGGTCAAACACACAACCTTGGCATATTGGGACAACACTCTAACCAACTGAGCTACCTGGCCAGGCAGAAGAGAAATGTCCTGAAGAAACTGTGTATTTTTGACACATAAGCCTCCCCAAGACACAGCAAAGGCCTTGTCTTAAAGGGAGGGAGGCTGAATAAAACCAGGAGAAAATCCACAAGTTCACATTAATGAATTATTTTGCCACTCAAGAATTATTTAGAACAATGTACCGATGCTATATTATAGAATTGTATAGCTGAAACCTATATAATTTTATTAACCAATGCCACTCCAATAAATTCAATTTAAAAAATGATTTAGAGAGGTTTCTAATTTTTAGACCACATTCTACAGATAAAACGTCAAGACCACATCTGCCTAGACTAGGTAAAGGAAAGAGTTAGAGAAAATTTGGATTTTACAAACACGTATTGATAAACCATATGGGGATACTGGGTCTCTGGATTCAATGTCCTGGATTCAAGTTGGCTTGGTTCATTCCGGTGTGTCCTCTCTTTTTGTGTTGGGGGGGACTGACAGCGTTTATTTATACTTGGTTCTCTTTCACTGGAAGGCAGGATCCACATCTGCAGAGCCTTGCACGTAATGGGGCATAATTTGTTGAATTTTGCAGAAGTACAGCTTCTGCCCAAGCACTTCTGCTGAGTCTGGTTGGCTGGCTACTTGGCTGGCCCCTTCTTCCAAATCTCCTATTCCCTTTCCTTTCCCTTCCCCCATAGGAAGAATGAAGCTTTGTTCCTAAGTTATTTCAGGCAAACTAAGCCCTTGTAGAAACTGCTTCGCTCAGTTTTTATAGGCCAGCAGATCCCACAGCATGTACAAGATTTATCATTCATATTAAATTGAAAAGCTCCCCTGTGTAATTCTTTCAGCTGTTGTAAAGATTTAATGACATTTGCATTCAAGCTGCTAAAAGTAAATAATTATCATGCTGGGTGGCTATTCTTCTGTTGAGTTTAGACAGTTTTAAGCAACTTGCTTTATGTTAGCTTGACATTAAGTCAGGGTGTGTGAATAGCTCCCATCAGAACTGCGGGCTGAATGTGATGGGAACGTAGACATTTCTACAGAATTATGAAGCATAA